>NC_134124.1:13502137-14934137 GCF_040939455.1 Microcebus murinus
AGAGAACCACAAGTTATTAAGAAGTCCCCACTGGTGGGCAAGGTTATTTCCTCTCTTTTGCTAAAACAAACAATGCCATGTTGAATAATCTTATATATTTTGCATACATACTGGTATATACCTATTGCATTTCTAGAACTATAACTCCTAAGTAAGAGGGTAATTCAGTTGTTATTTGCAGACATATTGCCAAATTGACTTCCATAAATGTTTCAATTTATATGTCTTTTAAGAATGTATGAAATACTGTTTTCCTACACCATTTCTAACATAGTGTGTTATCAAACTTTTTATCTTTGCCAAATTGATAGATGAAAATTGTATCTTTAATAAAGTTTTTATTTTGGAATACTTTTAGCTTCTGCAGAAAAGTTGCAAAGATAGAGTTCTTAGATACCCCTGAACTGATTTCCCCTTGTGGAAACATCTTATATTTCCATGGTACACTCATCAAAACTAAGAAACTAACAATGATATATTCCTATTAAATAAACTCCAGATTTTATTTGGAATTTAGCAGCTTTTCTACTAATGTCCCTGGATCCCATTGAGGAGACTGTTGCATTTAGTCACTATGTCTCTTTGGTCTCCTCTGGTCTCTGACAGTTTCTCAGCATTCCCTCGTTCTTCATGACTTTTTTTTGCCATATATATTACATTTTTAAATTTTTATGTAATAAAATGTATCAGTTTTCCTTTATGATTTAGGGGTTTTCTATCATACTTAGAAATATATTAACTGTTCCATGATGATTTTTTTAAATGTTCCATGGCTTCCTTTTTTAGGGTATATCTTTGATCTACCTGGATTTTATTTTGGTATAAAAGGGAGTAGGATTTGATTTTATTTCTTTTTCACATAGTTACCTGGTTGCCCCAAGAGCAATTTATTGAATAGTCCACTTTTCATTATTTTATTCAAAGTACACTAGATAATTTTGCAGGAAAAAAGCATAGGAACCTCAGCTCTGTATGTTTTGAATTCTCATGTTCTTTCCATAGAGGCAGAGTAAAGCACAAGAAACAAACAGAACCCCAATACTTTACATTGTTGCTCATATAGATCGATCTCAATGTTTCTGGGCACAAGTTTTCATTTGAACCACCCTTGGCACATTGGGCTGCCCTTACCTTGACCTTATTTCAGCCGCATCTGAAGGGCAACACGGGCCTAGCCAGTAGCTAAGCAGCTGGTAAGTGGAGGGATCACCAAGATCATACTGGGTTATTAGAATTGTTTTAAATCTATAGTTAGAGCTATAAAATCGGGGCTGGGAGATGAATTCCATTGCTGGTAATTCCCCATGTATAACTCAACCCAGTTTGGAGAGAAATAACCACTTGATTGTATATGAAGGACACTCTTGGCCGGGATAGTCATCGCATTAGAGAAGAGAGCAATTGGTACAGATAACAGGCACTCAAATCTGAGTACACAAGCTTTGCACAGGGAAAGGGATCCTGTTCCCTAAAGTTCCATCTGAGGCTCATCCTTCATTAAGATATACAGAAATAATCTGGAGGCAGAACAAAATGATGATTTTAAGGTTTTGAGTGTTGTTGATTCCCCCCCCCCCCACCCCCAGATAGTAAAGAACCAAGGAAATGAAGTTAGAAAACAGTAAACTCTTATTGGCCAGGTATGGTGGCTCATGCCTGTAATCCTCACACTGTGGGAGGCCAAGATGGGAGGACTGCTTGAGGCTAGGAATGTAAGACCAGCCTAAGCCAGAGTGAGACCCCACCTCTATAAAAAAATATAAAAATTAGCCAGACATGGTGGTGCACATCTGTGGTATGAGCTACTCGGGAGGCTGAGGCAGGAGGATTGCTTGAGCCCAGGAGCCGGAGGCTGCAGTGAGCTGTGATCACACCACTGCCCCCTAGTGCCAGGGGTAAACTGAGGCCCTGTCACAAAAAAAAAAAAAAAAAAAAAGAGAGAGAAAGAGAGAGAGAGTAAAAGAGAGAGCGAGAGGGAGGATGGAAGGGAGGGAGGAAGAAAGGAAGGAAATAGTAAACTTGTAAATATATTTGGAATTTGGCTAGGAAACTATCATTTGAGCTTAAAAGCAAGAATGCATATTTTAAAAGAACAAAAAAGTCAAGTGGACAGAAAACAAAGGACTGTGTTCTGCAATAGGCTTAGTTCACACTACTAATAACGCACACTGGCAGAGGACTGGCAGTGTGTTCTACACTGTTCTAAGCCCTTTAACACGCATTAATTTATATAACCTTCAAAACCAGCCATGAGATCGGGTCCATTAGTCTCCTCATTTCACACGTTAGAAAATGGAGGTCCAGAGACGATGAGTAACTAGCTGAAGGTCACATAGCCAGGAGTGGCGGGGCTGGGTTTGGATCTGGCAGTTCAGCCCTGGTATGGTCTGAATCACCAGCCTTCCTAAGAGGGCTCTGTGTGACCCAGGCAATTGTCACAGTGATTCATTTCTTCACTAGGAGAGCTGGGACTAAGTCATATTCTTCTTTGTACTTTCAAGTTCAGCATAATCCTAGACACAAACTAGATGCTTAATAAATTAATGAATTTTGACTCCCTGAATAGAGGTATGATCAAAGTCTTATGCAAGTGATTATCCAATTCTTTAAGATATAAGATTCTGGTTTTCTTTTCTGTAAAAGTCTTACAAGGATCCTATGGTAGATAGATTCTAAGAGGACCCCAAGGATCCCCCACTCCTGGTATTCGTGTCTTTATGGTATTTCCCTACCCTTGAGTGTAGGATGGACTTAACAACTTGCTTTGAGTGAACAGAACACTGCAGCTGTGATCGGATGACACTGCAGAGATTAGTTAGAAAAAGACCGTGGCTTCCGTCTTGGGCATGCTCTTTCCCTCTTTTTTGGATCTCTTGCTTTGGAGGAAGCCAACGATCACGTAGTGAGGCAGCCCTGCCGAGAGGCCCATGTGGCTAGCATGGAAACAAATCTTCTAAGGCCTGACAACAACCTTGTGAATAACCTTGGAAATCGATTGTCCAGGCCCAGTTGAGCCTTGAAATGATGTAGCTCTGGCTGAGAGTTTGACTGAAACCTCAAGAAAGACCTTGAGCCAGAGGCACCCAGCTAAGTCATGCCCAATTTCCTGACCCATGGAAACTGAGATAATAAAAGTTTGTTAAGTATCTAAGTTTTAGGGTAATTTCTCATGTAGCAATAGATAAATAATGCAGTAAAAAATACTCCATATGGAAATCAATGTTCCAGCTTTAAAGTAAAAAGCTTATATATTTTTTTGGTTGCTTTTTTTTTTTTGCATTTATGTCATTTATTTCTTTGTAATTTTTTAAAATGTGTGTGTTGAAATAAAAGGATCTGATTTTTATTTTAAAACTTTAAACACTTTTAAAATTGTGATAAAACACACATAATGTAAAGTTTGCCATTTATGTATACAGTCTAGTAGTGTTGATAAGTAAATTCACATTGTTATTCAATCAATCTCTAGGACTTTGTCATCTTGCAAAACTGAAACTCTGTACACATTAAACAACAACTCCCCATTTCACTGTCACCCCAGTCCTTAGCAACGACTACTCTACTTTCTATTTCTATGAGTTTGACTATTCTTGATACCGCAGATAAGTGCAATCATAGTGTCTTTTTGTCCCTGGCTTGTTTCGCTTGGTATAAAATTTTCAAAGTTAATCCATGTTGTAGCATGTCAGAATTTCCTCCCTTTTTAAGGCTGGGTAAATAGTCCACAGTGCGTCTATGCCACATTTTGTTTACTTACCTATCAGTCAGTGGACAACTGAGTTGCTTCCAACATTTGACTATTGTGAATAATGCTGCCATAAACATGGGTATACAAATGTGTCTTCAAGATCCTGCTCTGAAATTTTTTGGCTCTATATCCAGAGGTGGAGTTTCTGGTTCATATGGTAATTCTATTTTTAATATTTTTCATAGTGGTTGTACCACCACAGTGCAAAAGAGTTCCAATTTTCCCACATACTTACAGACACTTGTTATTTTCTGATTTTTTTTCCTTTTTTTAAAAATGATAGCCACCCTAATGAGTATGAGGTAATACTGTGATTTTTATTTGCATTTTCCTAATGAGTAGTGATGTTAAGCTTCTTTTCATATGCTTATTGACTGTTTGTATATATTCTTTGGAGAAATGTCTATTCAAGCCCTTTGTTCATTTTTCTAATTGGGCTTTTGTTGCTGTTGAGTTATAGAAGTTTTTAAATATATTCTGGTTATTAATTCCTTATCAGATATAAGATTTGTAAATTTTCCTCCCATTTTATAGGTTACTTTTCACTGTGTTAATTATGCCTTCTGATGCACAGAAGTTTTTAATTTTGAACTAGTCCAATTTGTCTACTTTTATTTTTATTGCCTGTGCTTTTGGTACCATATCCAAGAAATCATTGCCAAATCCAATGTCATGAAGCTTTTCTCCTAGCTTTTTTTTTTTTAAAAAAAAGTTTTATAGTTTTAGGTTTTACATTTTGGTCTTTGATTCATGTTGAGTTAATGTTTGTATATGGTATGAAGGTAAGGGACCAATTTCTAATTGTGTTTTTTCCCAGCTGATTGGCCAATTGGCACAACACAATTTACTGAATAAATGGTTCCTTTCCTATCCATTTGAAACAGTATTTTGTTCATATACCAAATCCTAATGTATATGAATGTACTTCTGGAGGCTCCATTCTATTCCATCGAGCTATTTGTCTGTTCTCGTGCCAGTGCCACATGGACGTATTCAACGTAGGTTAATTTTATATTCTGAGCAAACAGGCAAATTCCTTCTCACTGTTATTCTCATCTGAAATTTTCTTGGTGACTTTTGCATATTCATTCTTCCTGAAAATTTTACTATGAACTTTTAGAATACTCCTCAGCCACCTCATCAGTATCTCCCCACCCCACACACCTCCATAAAAGAGATTAAGAGAGAAATGGATTGACCAGGATTGACTTTTTCTAATAGTTTGATATTTCTTTCTGTATATGCTCCTCCAGTACTCTATCCCATCTCAGATAGTAACAACTTCATCTTTCTTTATGCTCTGGTCAAAAGACAAAAACAAAAACAAAACCCACACAAAAAAACAAACAAACAAAAAAACCCAAAACATACCAAACTTGGAGTCATCTTTGAATCCCTTTCTTCTTTCATTCCCCAGGTCCAACCCATTAGAAAATTCTATTAGATAGATCCACCCTGAAAAACAGAATTTAACCATTGCTAACTCCCTCCACTGGGTTCGGGCTTCCCTTATCTTGTCCCTGGATTATTGTGATAGCCTCTTAATTGACTGTTCTGCATTTACCCTTTGTCCTGCAAAGTCTATTCTCATCACAGGAGACAGAAGATCCTATATTTTTGTGTCTTCTCACATTATATATTTCCCTTTCACGAGAAGTGTAAATCAAGTCAACTCAATTTAGAGTTTGCTAAGTGGGATTAACTGGTTCATTAATAGAGAAAGAATTATGAAAATACCCAATATCATAGCTGTACAAAATGAAAAAAAGAAAAGTAGTAGTAAAATTTTATACTGAAAACACCAAAAATTTAGATGTCTTAATAGCGTATTTGTGAAAATACTCAATTATCCTTTTAAATATAATCCCTTAGACTGCCTGATGGTTAAAATACGATTCATCATATCCAAGGCTACCTTTGAAAGATCTCTCTGCCCAAAAATAGCAGCTCACTTATTTAAAGGTGAGAGCTGCATAGATCCAGTAGTGTAAATAAAACCTGAATTATGAGCCTCTGCCTCTGCCCAGCACTTGGTATCTAACTCATCTCTTTTATCTAAAGTTCTAGACTTAGTTAAGTGTTCTGGGCAAGGCAAAGCTTTTCTTCTTTACTGAAGCCTCAGCATGTTTCTCCCTGATCTATACTATTTGCTTTTTCTTCATGATAAATTGTATCTTACCATGAAAAAAATATAGTATCTAACATTATCATTCACACTAAATGAGATTTTCTCATAACAAAAAATTATCCTTCATTTTATAAAGTCATCTTGACCAATGTTACAGTAATTTCTGTTAACTGACTATGGTAATGTTTAATGTGAAAAGAAATTGAAACTTTCTTCGTCTGTTAAAAAAAGTTAGCCTATGCACATCACTCTTCTGTGTAAAACTTCCCAATGTTTTCCCATCTCACTTGAAAGGAAAGCTGTTCTATTTAAGAATGTCTTCATTTCCTTCTTCTCTCCTTTCTATTTACTCCATTCCAGTAACACTGGTCTCCTTGCTGATTCTCAAACAGGACACGTATGCTTCTACCTCAGGGCCTTTGTACTTGCTGTTTCCTCTGCCTGAAATGCTTTTCTCCCAGTTAACTGTGTGGCTTCCTCCCTTACCTTAATGTTTTTGCTCATCTGCATTACTGAGAACTTCCCTGACCCTTCTATCGAAAATTGCTCCCCCATCTCAATATTCCCTGGCCACACTTTCCTGCTTTCTTTTCCTCCACAGCATTCATCATCTTATAAAATTCCACCCAATTTTCATATAATGTTTATTTTTTGTGTTCTTCCACAAGAATATGAGCTCAACAACAGCAGAGAAATTCACTTGCTTTGTTCAGTGCTATATCCTCAGTGCCTAAAGTATTAATAGTACCTGCTACATAGTGGATGCTCAATGAGTAAATCTTAAATGAACCAATGAATTAATATTGAATTTTCCCACCTTGGAATACACACCCAGCACCTTCCCCCAAAAAAGTAGTCCCCCCTCATCCACCAGGGATATATTCCAAGACCTCTGGTAAATGTCTGAAACCACTGGTAGTACTGAGCCTTGTATATCCTGTGTTTATTTTCCTGTACATACATACCTATGATAAAATTTAATTTATAAATTAGGCACAGTAAGAAGCTAACAATAATAATAATGAAATAGAACAATTATAACAATATGGTATAATAAAAGTTAAATACATGTGGTCTCTCTTTTTCTCTCAAAATATCTCATTGTACCATACTCACCTATTTTCAGATCACAGTTGACCGTGTGTAACTGAAACTGTGGGAAGTAAACCTTAAGCAGATAAGGGGGGACTACTATATGCATATATGTATTTTATAGATAATAGATACACACATGTGAATCTTGTTTATCTTTTAATACAGCTTTGTGGTTTTTATCTTTGAGATATCCACAAAATACAAATTAATTCTTTCATTTAATTCTTTATAAGTGAGGTAGACTTACTGTTACAAACAGATGTCCATAATATATTTTTACAGAAAAGAAATTCAAAATGGTAGGATATGACTTCACCTAAAAAAAAATGAAAATATGTGCATGCATCTATATTTCCAAGTAGACTTTCCTCACTCCCCAACTCCCTTACCAGAGATGGGCATAGATAGGCTGAAGGTAGGGTAATGGAAGGAAACCTCGGTAATTTAGAGAAGGAGCCATAAGTCCTTTGAGCACAGTGAAGCAAAGAGAAGGTCAATTTTGGCAGGATAAATACCTAATGGTCTTATGAATACTAGAATCTTTGCCTCCTGAACACCTTCCCCGCCCTGCTAGCCTCATCCAGAAGGGAGCCCTGATGACTGATAATCTCTCTTGCTTTGTCATCCTAATTTATTTTACAGTATTGTCTCCCTGATACTCATTAGTACTATTTTTTCACATCTAACTTGAGGCTAATGTGTAGTCAAGTTTTAGAATCTTTTACATGTGCTCAAAACAATTGCTTTCTTTAGTGTATATATACAAGATTTTATATGCATATATGTTTGTTAAATGATACTAGATATTATGTTATTATTCTATATCTTTTCTATATAATATTCTATATCTATATTCTATCTATATTCTATATAATATTCTATATCTTTACTATTTTTTGGTGTTTGTTAGACCTATCAACTGGAACGAGTGGATTTGTAAATTTCTTTTTACTTGGAAATTCAAACTCAAGAAACAGTGAATCCCCAAAAAATTAAATAGAAAGATATCCACATCTAGGAAGTACCTGGTGGAACTTCAGAACATTTAAAATGCTGTATGTCTTGCTCATTTTTCTTGTTTATTATATGTCTTCTTCCACTGGAATTTTAAGCAGATGGGATATTTTGCCTATTCTGTTCACTGTGCCATGCCTACCCTCAGCATAGTACCTGGCTCATAGTAAGCGTTCTGTAAAAATTTGTTAATTAATTCAACCATTCCCCCCCTTTATTCTGGGTTCAATTTTCTTCTTACTGAAGTTCATACTTCAATCCTTTTAATGAGAGTCTTCAGTGGTAGATTTTCTTAGTCGTCACGATCAGAAGTTTGTATTTTGTCCTTGTTCTTGGATGAGAGTTTAGCTGGATAAAGTTCCTCTATCATGAGTTATTTTTTTTTTCTTCAGTAGCTCAAATCAATTATTCATGAATTGTTTTCTGGCCCTCAATGTTGTTATTGAGAATTCAGCTGTCAGTCTAGTATTCTTTGGAAGATAACCATTCTCTTCTCTCTGAGAATTTTTTTGTTTAATTAAACATTTTTATTTTGAGATAATTGTGGATTCATAAGCAGTTGGAAAAAATAATATAGAGAGAGTCGTTGTATCCTTTGCTCAAGTTATCTCAATGGTAACATCTTGCAAAACTATAGTGCAGTATCACAACCAGGATACTGACATTGACACAATGAAGATACAGAGCACTGCTCCCCCTATGAGGGTCCCTCTTGCTGCCCTTTTACACCTATTTTCCCCCCACTGAACCCCTCCTTAACCCCTGGCAACCACTAGTCTGTTCTCCAACCCTATAATTTTGTCATTTCAAAATGTTATGTGTATGTGTATATATATATATATTTTTTAATGTTATATAAATGGAACTAAGAGATTGAATATACAAACTGAGACAACAAATACACAAACTGACCATGATGATACAATTCTGACCCACAGCCTCTGCAGCAGCCAGTCCAGGAAACCAAACCACAGCCTCTGCAGCTTTTAGCCCAGAATGGTCAGGACTCAGTCAATAACAGTTTCCCTATTTTTTGCCCTTCCTTCCAACTTAGGACCAACCAGAGAGAACCAAATGCTCCCCAAGCCAACCATGTAAGAGGTTTCGCTTCTAGCTCCTTCTTATCTTTATTATCTTTCCCCCTTCTCCCTGCTTTGGGATCATTTTGCTCTTCATTTTCTAGGTTCTTGAGATAAGAGCTTAGATTATTGATTGGAAATTTTTGTGTCTTTTTTCTACTGCACCAATTTAGGACTATATATTTGCCTTTCATCTTCAGCCATGTCTCACAAATTTTGATATGCTGTATTTTCATTTTCATTCAATTCAATATATTTATTTCCCTTGAGAGTTTGTCTTCGACCCATTAATTGTTTAAGTGTGTTACTTAGTTACGAAGTTTTTGGAGGTTTTCCTGTTACCCTTCTTTTATTGATTTCTACAATAGTTTGACTCCATTGTGGTCAGAGAACACCTTCCATATGATTTTAATTCTTAAATAAAATTTGATGAGATTTGATTTATGGCCCAGGATTTGGATTAGGTCTCACAGGCACTTGAAAAGAATGTGTATTCTGCTGTCATTGGGCATAGGGTTCTATAAATGCCATTTGGTCCTACTGGTTGATGGTGTAATTGCATTCTTCCATACCCTTCCATGCCTTCCATATCCTTCCTTACCTTCTGTCTAGTCGTTCTATCAATTGTTAAAAAGAAGTTGTTGAAGTCTCCAAATACAATTGTAGATTTGTTTATTTCTCCTTTCAATTATATCGGTTTTGCCTAACATTATACTTTGTAGCTGTTTTGTGATGTATATAAACTTAAGATTGTTATTTCCTTTTGGTGAGTTCATCCTTTTATCATTATAGAATATCCCTCTCTGTTTCTTATAATTTTCTTTGCTTTGAAGTCACTTTAACGGATGTTAATGTTGCCACTCCTGCTTTCTTCCAATTGTTTGCATAATATGTCTTCTTTTCTATCTTTTTACTTTTATCTTACCCATATTTTTATATTTGAACTGAGTTTCTCATAGACAACATATAGTTGAGATGTGTTTTCTTAATTAACTCTTCCAAAAACTGTTAACACTAATAAGTTAATATAGCAGAGTTACAGTATACAAAATTGACACAAAGATCAGTAGCACTTCTATGTAAAAATAACAAGCTATACAAAAAGAAAACAGGAAAACAGGAAAAGGTGGGGCCAGGTGGCAGAATAGAACCCTCTAGCAATCATCCCCCTGAAGGAACATCAACTTGAACAACTACCTGTGCAAGAAAACACCTACATAAGAGCTAAAGAAATTAGGTGAGAGATTGCAGTACCAGTTTTGAGCATAATAACAAGAAAAGATGCATTGAAGAGGGTAGGAGGAACAGCCTCGAATTGCCTCAAATCAGCTTGGGAGAGGGAAAGGAAAGTGTGTGTGGGACTCAGCTTGGAACTCAGTTCCAACCCCATCACAATAAAACATGGGACCAAGCAGAACCCTGTGGCCCTTGACTCCAGGTTGAGGCCCACAAAAGGATTTGCTCTTGGCCAGAAGGGAATCTGCTGCCACAGCGGGAAGAAACTGAGCCCTGGCCCACTTTATCACTGCCTGACTAAAGTGGCCTTGGGCCCTGAGTAAAAGTCAGTGTCAGGCAGGCCATGGTAACCATGGTTCTTGGATGAATCCCAGTGCTGTGCTAGTCTGGGAGACTGTGGGCTTCAGGTGCAACTCAGTGTGACGTCAGCTGCAGCAGCCATGGGAGGGCTTGTATCTCCCCTCCCCCAACTCCAGGCAGAGCAGCACAGAGAGAGACTCCTTCAGCTTAGAGGAGGCGAGGGAAAAGGGAAGAGAGCAGGGTCCTTTGCCAAGGAACCTAGTACCAGCCCCGCCACACTAAAACACAGCAACAGGCAAAGCCCTGCAGCTCCTGATTCTGGGCCAGTGCTCCCAAAAGGAGATTCTGACCACCCTGGGCCAGAATGGAATTTTCTGCTTCTGTGTGATGAACCCAGGTTCTGGCCAGCTTTATCAGCAGCTGACTAAAGTGGCTTTAGGCACTGAATGTCAGTGGCAGTCAGGCAATTGCAGATGTGGGCAGTGGGCAAGCCCTAGTGGTGTGCTGGTCTGGGAGGCCATGGGCTTACAGTGTGACCAACCGTGGTGCCAGCTGCAGCAGCCATGGGAATGCCTACATCACCCCTCCCCTGACTTCAAGAAGTACAGTGTGAAAAGAGACTCTTTCTTCTTGGGAGAAAGAGAAGGAAGTGAGCTAGTGACCTTACCAAGTCCATCAGGGCTGAGGACCTAGGAGTCTGAGAGTGAGTCACAGCACCTCTAGGCTTAAGGTGCCTTCTAGTGCTGAAATGATTGCAGTGACCACAGGCTTTGGGAACTCAATAGTCATTCATTCCCTTTGAATTCCTGGAAGGCCTGCTGAAGAAGGATGGGTACAAATAAGGACAGATTGTGAAGACTAAAATAAATACCTAATTCTTTCATACTGAGGCATCCACAAATGTCCACAAGCATCAGGGACATTCTTGGAATTATGACCTCACAAATGGACTTAATAAGGTGCCAATGACTGTCCCTGGAGAGACAGAGAGATGTGACCTCTCAGATAGGAAATTTAAAATAGCTATTGCAAAGAAGCTTGACAAACTTCAGAGAAGCAGTTTTGAAATTTACCAGGGAAATTTCACAAAGAGATTGAAATGATGATAATTTTAAAACCACAGATTCTGGAGCTAAAAAATACAATGTACAAATTTAAAAAGTGCATTAAAGGATCTCAATAGAAGAATTGATCAAGCAGAAGAAATAATCAGTAAGCTCAAAGACAGGCTGTTTGAAAATACATAGAGGAGGGGAAAAAAGTATGAAAAGAAACAAAGAACATTTATGAGGTCTATGGAATAGCATCAAATGAGCAAATGTAAGAGTCATTGGCCTTAACGTGGTAGTAAGGTAGTAATAATTCTGATTCTTCATTAGGCTTTCTATGATATACCCTTAATAGGGAGAAGGATGCCTCATCACTGCCAGGTGGGGGAAGAAGCCCAGGATCCTCATGTGGTTTCCACTGACACTTCATGGCAGCAGGCTCTCACTACAACATAGCTGGGATAAAGTCCTGGCGTCCTGCTTGGAATTCTCTGACCTTACCCCAGTGGGATATTGAGATACTTCATTACAGACTCTTAGGGGTGAAAGCCTAGGCTGTCCGCTAGGCCTTTGCTGGAGGGGTGCTATGGTAGCTAATATGTTATTTTAAGGTTAGACCAATAATAGCTGTGGCATCTCTGTCTTCAGTGAACACCTTAATTCTTTATTATTGTGATGGAAAAATCTAATGGGAAATAGGCAGAATAGGAGCTTTAGAATACCAGTTTGTGTGAATTGCTACCGTGTGATCTTGAGAAGAGTTTTTCCCTTTCCAAACCTCAACTTTATCATTTAAAAATATGAAGATAGTAATAATGACCTTATTACTACAGCAGGACTGTTAGGAGACTTTAGACAGGTAGTATGTGCAAAGCTCCAAGCTCATAGCAGGAGTTCAATAAATGACACTTGCTATCATCATCATTATAACTGTCATCATTGTCATTGTCACAGAACTAGAAAGGTCCAGCATATTTTTTTTATGCATGTAAGTCACATATAAACCAGATTCTGGTTCCCTATATTAGGATACTGAGAAATGGTTAGTAGCTATCCTCTAAGGATCCAGAGCTATCAGTTAAGCCAGGAGGCAGGAACAAGCCCCAGAGCTGTGTGCAACCTGCAGAAAACTACCTCTCATTAAAAGCTCTGTGTTTTCCCTCTGGGTATAACCTCACTTCAGGAATAGCTGAGCAGGTTGTAGGGTCTTGAGGTCAAAGCAGATAGTCACAAAATATCTTCCAGCCACTTGGTTCTTAGTCTGCTCTGTCCCAGCTGGGCCAGATAGGCAGGTGACAGGGCAACTGTCCATTTCAACAACTTGGCACAGCTCAGACTTGTCATGCACCATATGTTGCTGAAGCCAAGCAACAACCTGGCGAGAAAAGTGAGGGCATTTGACAGGAGAATGGGGATGAGGGTAAAGGCTCAGGGAGGTAATAACTTGCCTAATCAAGCCAATATGTGGTTGAGTCAGGCAGGAACTTAGTCATTCAACACATATTTGGTAGATATCATCTTAGTTTGGGTCCCTCCAGCAGTGAACCTCGAGTCAAGGATCTAGTCAACAGTGGTTTTTTGGGAGATGATCCCAGGAAACCTTGTTAGGGGAGTAGGATGTGAGAAAGTAGGGGAGGAAACCAGTGAAGAATGCATTGTCAGGCAATTTAGTTCTGGGGGCTACTGAAGCTTAAGTCTCCTATAGAACATATAACTCAGCATTATCCCACCTTAGAGGCGAGAGAGCTATTACCGTATTTATCTACCAAACCTCACAGTCCTTGGTTGAGATTGCTGCTGAGAGTATTAATTCCCTGGTGCCTGAGACTCTTTGCCTGTGGGGTCTCTCTGCCCAGACTTCAGGTGCTGATGTTTGGCAGCCAGGCAGGTATGCATGTGGATGGCGAGTGGTACGGCTATGTGCAGGGCATTTATTGCAATATAGTACATATCCAGCACTGTGCCAACTGCAAGAGATGCAGAGGTGGTTAAGAGAGACATAATTCATGCTCCTGTGGATTTTATTCTTTAATGAGAAAGACCTACTAAGTAAGCAGCATTAATAATGGAGGGTGATAACGGCTATGATGATGGAAGTAAAGAAAGCTTGGGAACACAAATAGGAAGGGGCTCCAACCCAAGACTTGGGAGAGGGACAGAGGAGACTTCCCATAGGCAGTGGTATCTCAGTGATTTAAGTTGCCACTGTCCTGCCTCTGAGGTTTCCACAATCCTATTCCCTTTGTACAGAATACTCTATTCTCCATCTCCCTCTGGGTGTCTCATACATATTCTTCATGTCTTAGATTATATGTCACTTCTTCAGAGTTTTCTGAATCTTCACAATGGGTTTTACTTCCCAGCTCTATGTTTCCATGGTAATCAGTATTCATATTAAAATGAAACAGGAGTAGTGCCTGCCTTTTTCACTGTCAGATCTTCAGTACCTTCCCAGGTTCTGATATATAGTAATAGTCAATCATTTGTTGAATGAACGATTAAATGATCTGTCTGTAGAAAAAGCTACATTCTCTGTTGAGGCTGGGGGCACAGGAAGTATATATTGTAATTGGGGGTGTAACCATTGTCACGCTCTACCTTTTAAGAGCTGATTTTCTAAGGCTGAATATGCAGGTTTAAATTCAGAAATGACATGGGCATTTCCAAGTTCATTGAAGCAAATAGTGATATGTTGCCAAAAAAGTATAAGAGGAATAAAGGTTGTCTTTGGTGTCCCATCTACCTACCTTCCCACAAGTTAAACTCCATATTGCCTGCATAGCTGCTATATCACCATCTTCTAAGGACTCAGAGGAAAATACTATGTAGTTTCCATGCTGATGAGCAAGACTGTGAGTTCCATAAGACAAAAGACATAAAACATTCTCAAGGTGATAGAACTGAGGCCAGTCCAGAGGACATGTCAGCAAGCATGAGCAAAACACAAGGCAGGCAGGCACACAAGAGAGCAAGATTTCTCCTCCCGGGCTTTCTAGACATGACAGGAAGAATTTGTTATTATTAGATGTACTAGAACTGCCCTGAGCTCTTAAAATCAGCGATATAAATTGTGAAATATATGCTATGTTTCAATTTGTTCTGAGGTAGGATTCAAATCTCAACTCATTAATCATGATAAAAAATGACAACATTCAATGACAATTTTAGTGAGTGCTTGGGCAGGAATAACTGGAATCCTGGAAATTAGGCTAAACAGCCACTGTTACCTTCAGTTATATTTCAGGACCAAGGACAGCAGGATGTGTGTATGGGTGTGTTCATAAGCATATCCTCATATGAATATTAGTTAAGCTAAACCCATGACAGGTTCACAAGTAAAAATGCTCTCAGGTCATCAAAGAGAGAGAAGAACCAATTCTGATAGACTGAGGGAAGACTTCATAGAGAAGAATTTGAGCTTGGCTTTCAGTGATGGGGGGAATTTTGACTTTAAGAATAAAGTATTTAACTATTATTTTAGTTATGGGGTGTGGTTTAAGTAAAAGTGGAATGTGAAAGTATAGGATATGTTCAGGGACTTCTAAGTCATTTGCTCTGGCCAGGATACAGTTTGCATGGAAGAAAGTATAAGGAAATAAAAGTGAAAAAGCAAGCTGGATTTGGGGAAATGGAGCAACTTGAGATCCATACTGAGAAGATGTGATTTTTATCCTGTTGACACTAGGTAGCTCCTTAAGACCCCTAAATAGGAGTGTGGTCCGATCGTAGAAAATGCTGGTGGCTGTGTGGAAGACTGCTTTCCGTAGAGGCAGAAAAATGAATTAGGAGGCTTCAGCGACAATGACAAAGAAGGTCTGGACCTCAGCAGTGCCAGGGGTAACAGAAAAGAGGGCATTGCTGATAAGGTGTGGTGATTGGGTGAGGACTATAAGCGGAAGGCAACTCTGGAAGTCCAGTTTAGGGACAAGTGGATGGTGCCGTTAACAGCAAGGGAACTCAGGAAGGATCTGTTCTCCATCTCATTGTCATTATCTCCTCACTTTACTTCCCACAAGGCCTCAAACTCCTGGACCCTCCCAGATTCCCAGACCTTCTCTGCTTCCAGGGCTCCAGAACTTGGTAGTGTCCACCCCACCCCCTGCTCTCTAGGCAGGCTGGCTTCATGACCTTGGGAAGAATCTCTTAGCCTCTCTGACCTTCCATTTCCACCTTTTAAAATTAGAAGGCTGAAACACAGGATTGTACCCACCTCTAAAATTCTAGATTTTTCCAATATACTTCTGCCAAGACCGCACACCCTCAGTCGTTAAACATTCAGAGCATCCTCATCTTCCCACCCGGTACTGGTATTTAAACCAGGCATGATTCATCATGAAGAAAGCCAGCAGCAATGGTGGGGTTTCAAGGAACAGCCGTGGAGGTCGGTAGTTTGAAGGGTAACTTGGACTCAGAGGAGCCTTCTGGTTCTCAGGTCCTTTTCTGTCGCCACTGTCTATTCTGACTCCTGGTGAAGACACTTGTGTCTACCAGCAGCAGCCACAGATGACTTGGTAGGAATGAGGGCATCCAACTTGGCCATCAGCTCAGGGCACTGAGCCCTCCAGATAGGCACACAAGCATGAGACTGACGGATGTGGCCTGTCCCCTGTGCCTTACACTTTCTTGACAACTCTATGTCAAGCCCCCTTTTGAATTAAAATGGGGTTCTTAAAGTGTGGACCCTAGCCCAGGAACATCAGCATCACCTGGAAACTCATAAGAAATGGAAATTCTTGGACTCTACCTGGATATACTAAATCAGGAATTCTGGGGGTGAGGCCCAGCCTGTCCCTTTAAAAAAAAAAAAAAAAGCCCTGCAGGTGATTTTGATTCATACAACAATTTGAGAACCAATAAATTAAAATATGGAGCAATAAAAAGAAAAATACATTACTACTCCTCAATAATACATGAATATATTCATTATTTGGAGCTGAAAGCAGACTCAGTAATAAAACGTGGTAAAATTTTTAGAATGGATGGAATTTAACTTTTGTGAATAGAGTAGAGACTTTCATGTAACCTGGCAATATCTCTATGGACAAAGGAAGAAAGAAATTACCCAGGAGCCTTAGGTGTAAAAAATTCAGGTAATTAAGGCAAATATAAGTGGTCGGTTTTTATTTGCATCCTCTAAATGCACGGGGTCCAAGACATACTCTGTTTTTAAAAGCTATGTAACCTTTGATTTAAATGAAATCGAAACTGAAACCCCAAACGTAAAACAGATAATTGGGTTGTACTCTAGGCAAATGCAGGGGGTGCAGACTCCTCCTCCTCCAGTGGCCAGGAGGGCTCCAGGCAAGGCCCATTACTGCAGAAAATAGCTTTAATTCCCCCTTCACTTTGCATGCCCCATGCACAGGCCTCAGGGAAAGTCTATCATATTCCTGGGACTGGCATTTTAATTAACCATAAAGAGAAAATTTGTTTTTGTTGTGATCATGTTTTTCCCTAAAGACTAAGAATGGGGAGAAGGGAGGTGAACTTCACTTAGCAGCGGTCCTCCCAGGGAGGAGGTGAGTGCAACTGAAATGCAGATGCTTCAATCATCTTTGCAGCTGCAAGACTGGACCACCTGCCCAGGAACGTGCTCTTAGTAAATGCACTTAATTAAGCACCAAAATCTAGGAAGCCTATTAAATTGCCAGCCCAGGAAGTGGGAGTGACTCAGGCTGTGTCTGCCACCTTGTTCTGTTCTGCATGGGCAGATGTGACTGAACACGTGGGCTTCGTTGCCACAAGGCTTTTCCTGAAAAGAAAAGCCCACCTGTATTTGCATTCATACTTGCAGCCTTCTAGAAAAACAGAAACCTGACTCGCCAGCTGTTCAGTCTTCTCAGAACTCTGTAAATCCAGTTTCCTCTGGAAAACATCCAGTGTCCTAGAAATATCCACCAAGAAGGGGTTTCGGGCACCTTCTAGTCCCGTGGTTTTTGAACTATTTTTCTTTTACTAAATTCTTCCTTCAAAATCAATATTGCCCAGAAATAGATGAAAATGATTTTATTTTACTGACCCCTTCCCTCCCATTTCCCCCAATCATCCACCGGTCCTAAGGGATTCAGTAAAGCCTAGTTTAAAAACCACTAGTACAGTGTTTAAAAAGACGCACGCCCAAAAAGTAAAAGGCTTTTTCAAAGGTAACAGGGCTAGAAAGTGTCCAAGCCTGGATTTGAAAGTCTATCTCTGGTTCTGCGGTCTCTCTTAGGCAATCCATCAACCCAAAAAATTGTTTACCCGGCTGGCTTAGTTTCTAGGTGCTTATTCATTTTTTCTTTGAGCAAATATTTATGAAATACCTTCTCTGTTCAGGCACTAGTTAGCAGCTGTGGACTCAGTGATAAGCAAAAGAAGAAGGGGCTAATATCATCACAATTTATATTGCAGGATAAGTGTATCAATTAAAAGGTCACACGAATAAATGTAAAATGTAGAGGATGATAACAAGGAAGGTGATAAGGATGGTGTCGACTTTATGATTTGTGGACAGTGACAGTGACTATTGAATGCAATTCCAGGTCTGGATCCTCCCATGATAGCCAGCCCGGGGGTTCTCAGCCCTGGATGCACATTGCAATCTCGCAGGAGTGGGCAAAACAAACACCGGTACGTAAGCCCTACCCCCAGAGACCCTGGATTTACTTGGCCAGAGGGAGATCTTGGTATTGGTGCTTTGCCCAAGCCCCCCAGGTGATTCTAACATGCCACCAAGATTGGAAACCACTGCTGTTAGCAAGCCCCCTCAGAGAACCTTGTGTGGTTCCTCCTCTGTTTGATTGTGTGTCACCATAAAAAGAGAACACCATGATTTTCAGAAGCAAAATGACTCATGTCCCAGAAAGAAACAGATCCCCGGGAAATCCTGATAAATACAGCATAGACCAGATTAGGAAAGAGTCAACCACACCTGGTCAGTAGAATGGGGAGAGCAGTGCAGAATAGGAAGGACCCCAAACTCACACTGAAGTCCTAAGCTGTGGCACCGAAAAGTCCCTTCCCCAAGGGTCAAGTGAAAGCATTGTACCAGACCAATAGTTCTCAAACTTGACCTTACATCAGCATCACCCAAGGCCTGGTTCAAATACAGATCGCTGGGCTCCACCCTCCGCCACTGATTGGCTAAAGTCTGGGATGGGCCCCAAATATCTGCATTCCCCCAAAATTTCCAGGTGCTGCTGGTGTTGCCGTTCCAGCACCAAGACCCGGACGAAGGTCCCGTTAACAGAGAGGGAGCCCAAGAGGATTCTCTTCTTTAAGACAGGGATCCAGTTTTTATTTAAATGTTGACATTTTATTCATCATAAACATTTACATTAGTTTTGATTTTTCTAAATATTGCATTGAAATATTGCTTATCTTGATTGCTCGGCTTTTTGGCACCCCTTTAAATTTTGTACTTAAGATGAGTGAGTGCCTCATTCACTTGCTTCTAATCCCCTGGCTGGGGTCACACACTGACACGGAACCAAGTGGTTTCTAATGGCTGCTCGAGTTCTAAAGTTTCATTAAACAGAGAGGCAGTAGGATAGAGGTGAAAAGAAGGAGCTCTTGGAGGCTTCTTCATGCCTGTGTAAATGTCCTCTGCCTTCTGCAAGCTGTGCAGCCTTGGGGAAGTTGCTAAACCTCTCTGGGGCTTTGTTTTTCTTTATCCATGAAGCGAAGATAATACAGATCACACAGGTTTATAGTAATTGGTTGAGATTACAACCATGAAGCACATAGTGTGGGCTGAATACTTTCAACAGTCAGCATCATCCATAAATGCTCCTCAGTTTAATCATGTCCTGCCTGAGAGTTTTCTCTTCTGATTAGGTTCACTCTGATTTCTTTGAGACCTAAGAGGAACCTTTCTTCTTCTTTTTTTTTTTTTTTTTCAAAGCTGCATACTGTTTGTCAAACAGTCAGGCAGCTTCCTGTTTTTCCTGATTTTCCAATTTGTCCCTTGGGGGTTTGCATTTCCTTTATTCCAAAGAGACAGTCTATAAGGACAGTATAATGAAATGCAGCACCTTAAACGAAAGTCTTTAGAAAAAGCAAGAGAAACCTTTTGCATCAATACTCATTATTTATTGAGCATCAATGAAATAAATGGCCAGTATCTCCCTGAGGCCAAGAATCACTCCTGTTTATGTTGTGGGGCATAAATATTTGTATTAAGGGGAGAATGACATTCGCTGGATCTTGAGAAGGAAGGCACGGTTTCCCTAAATGTCATAAATAGTTGTCAAACTTTGTCGTAAATTAGTGCTCTAGTTGGCCAGGGCTCTAGTTTCTTTAGAGAGCCATGTGAGGTGAAGGGAGAGGTTCTCAGAGGGGGAAACCCAGGCCTCTCCGTGTCTACGCTGACACCTTCACTCCGGTGTCTCTACTGTCTTTCCTCACACCTGCCACTCTTCACCATCTGTCCTAACCAAATAGGACTGTCCACGTTTGTCAACCTACTATGTGAACCCTCTCCTTCCTGCATAGATCAAGCTGTTTTCCACATGCAATGGCTTTCCATGCTTCTCCATATTAAAATCCTATTCATGCTTTGAGATCTCAAGAGTCACCTCCTCTAAGAAGCCTTCCCCAACTCCCACACTTCACGTCCCCGTGATTGTTCCTGGAGAGACAACCTCTGTTAGAGCACACCTCAGCAGCTGGAGGGTTTTCTGTTCCCAAACGTCACCTTTGCTAAGTCGTTGATCCACCATGGATGGAGCTCGACTCTAGTTTCTGTTTGGTTGATTGTCAATCTTTACCGAGCAGCCAAAGTAACAGAACCCTAGGTTCTGGTCCGAGAACTTGATCTTTTCTGTCGCTGAATTCTTCTCAAAAGCATCAGTGCAGGAAGAAATATTCATGAGTCATTTTGATCCCACTGTTTGGGCCTCTTTCCTGGTCTATGCGTTAGTGGTGTGCAATCTATCTGAACTAAGAAATATTACAAAAATGATCTGTATGTATCCCATTGCTACATTATTGTTAGAAAGCACTGGAGAAATTGTTCTCATGATTGAAGACCAAGAAAAGATGTTTCTAAGCAACTGGTGAGCTTTCATCTTGTTGACAGCAGAGACTCCTGTCCTGCCCTGGCTGGGAGAAAGCTCTGAATAAACACTGAACAGAATATTTTGATGCACATTTTTTATACTGATCCTATTATTTTCCTACCTTTATTTTAGTCTCACCTCCATTTAATATTTTTCCCCTTTTTGCTTATATACTTCTGTAAGATGCTTCAAATACTTGTATAAAAGAGGTGAGGGATAGATCTTTAAATAATTTATATTTCCTTGAAGACAGATAATGTATCCTATTTGTTTTGAATTTCTAATACTTTTTCTAGAGCTTGACACATTTATGCATTTTTAAAGGGGAAAAGAGGAAAGATAATGGAGGGAAGAAAAATTAAATTTGGTGGTAGAGGTATCAATATCCTAGTTTTATATCTAGATGAATGATGGAAAAAACTCAAGACATTTTTTAGGATATGCAAGCTACACCAAATATTTTAGAATATCTGTAAACCTAAAGATATTGCTTCACATGCTTCCAATTAATTTTAGTATTGCAAAGATGATTTTCTAGGTAATATCCAGACATTTGGCATATGTAGGCATGGCCGCCAATTTAACAACTATGCCAAATGAGAAATTATTGTTAAAGCAATTATTCTCTAACTTTCTTAGGCACATTTATATATGTTTTGAGCTCAAGATATTGGACCTAGAGATAATTCATGCATTTTTACATCAGTATAGCCATCCTAACACAGAAGTGTGAGTATAAAATGAGATGAGAAAGCACTTTGCAAAGTTAAAAGACTTAATCGAGAGCAATGTGATGTGTACATATTCATAAATACACATTTTACAAGGGCATTCATTTGCCTGTCAGAAGGAACTTTCAATTTTTGTAGCCTAATATAAAAGGGCTATAAATGCAGGGTATAAACAGCATACACCAACAAACATAAACCCAGCAATACGTAAAAACAAGTGACAATCACGATTGAGTACGTGGATTGTTTGGAGTCATCTGGACTCTTCTATTTCTGTCACTTACTCCACATCCAGCTGGTCAGCACACCTGGACTCCACCAAGGGACTCCGCAGCTGGCCCCCTGGACTGAGCCACCATCTTCCGTAACCACAGTGGCCTTGTGACTAGTCTCCCTGCTGTTGCTCTTGTCCCGTCCAGACATTCTCCACACAGAAGCCAGGGTTACCCTCCAGAAACAGGAATCAGACCACGTCAGCTCTCTCCTCAAAACCCTCCGATGGTGCCATTCCACCCAGAGCAAAAGCCAAAGTCTTTGCAACGCTTCCCTCCTGTAACCTACTACAGCCCCTCCTTAGCCGACCCCAAATACTTGTCCACTTCACTGTATTTTAAGTGCAGCGGCCACACTCATGGCCATTAATTTTGCTCTTCTTTGTGCCTGGAATGCTCTCATTCTACATTTTCACATAGCTCATTTTCTCATCTCCTTGTCTTTGCTCATATGTTACCTTCCCAGTAAGACCTTTTCTCCTATAACCTTATTGAAAATCTTAAGCACCCTCCATTCCTCCATAAGAACTTTCCATCTCCTTCCATTGCTTAACCTTTGTCTGCAAAAATTATTACCTTCTAACATACTATATATATCACCATATATATAAAAAGTAAACTACATATAACTATACAACTAACTTGTTTATGCACAGAACTATTAAAAACATTGTATACAATTACCTTTGAGCTATGTGTATAAGGATATATGAAACATAAATAAATTTCACGTTTATACTTGGGTTCCATCCCCAAGATATCTCCTTATGTATACACAAATATTCCAAAATCCAAAAAAATCCAAAATCCAAAACAATTTTGGTCCTTAGCATTTCAAATTGGAAATGCCCAACCTGTATATAGCAGAAAATTTTTGAATTGTCTGTCCTCCAACTAAAAGAGCTCTATGAGGGCAGGGATTTTTATTGTCTGTTTTGGTCACTGATGTCGCCCAACACATAAAACAGTGCCTGACACGTAGAAGGAACTTAATGTTTGTCAAATCGACGCTTAAACCATCTTCATACCCTCCTTTCTCCAATTTTACTAAGCTGTGGTAATCTTATATCATTGCTCTGTTCTATTATAAAATTCTTGTCGACTTTTTATGACTCCAGAAGGAAATTCATGTTGCTCAGTTGGAACGACGTGAACCTCCTACTATCATTTCAGTTTGCTTTCTTACTATTCTTTTGCTTCATCCAAACTGCTCTCCCTTGCTTAGCATTATGTATGCTGTATACTTTCCCACCTCCATGTCTATATTTAAGACATTCCTCTGTCTAGAATGCCCTTTTCTTGCCTCTCTGGAGGTCCAAATTTTACTCTTATTTCAATAAATCAAATGCCATCTCCTTCATGGAGCCTGCTCTGATTCCTCCAGGAGAAAAGTCATCTGTCTGTATCTTCTCTAAGTCTTACTATTCGCTAAGTCTCATAACATATCACTGTACTGCAGAAAGCATAGCAGAGGGATAAGCATAACATTATACACCTCCAGAGTGTGACTTTCTGCATGCTTTTATAACTCTCTCAGTCTTGGTTCTCTCAACATAAATTGGGCTGCTCATAGCTCATTTACAGTAATGATTATAAGGCTAAATGAGATAATGCTTATTTACTTACCATATGATTATAAGGTTAAAGGTCTGATTTTCTCAATACATGTTAACTATCATCATTATCATAACCATCATCATTGCTTCCTTGAAATATAATTATGCTATTTCATGCTAAACTGTAAGTTTCTTAAAAACAGAATAAATGTCTAATTTACCTCTATACACACCCAGGTGCTTAGTGAATATTTGTTGAATACATTTGAGAATCAAGGTCATGACTTTGTCCTTGAAGTTAAAGCAAAAATACCTGCTAAAAAGTTGATGGAAGGTTTTTTTTTTTTGGGGGGGGCAATCATCTTTTA
The DNA here is from genome assembly GCF_040939455.1 of Microcebus murinus. Lineage (NCBI taxonomy): Eukaryota > Metazoa > Chordata > Mammalia > Primates > Cheirogaleidae > Microcebus > Microcebus murinus. The sequence continues at coordinate 13,525,752 of NC_134124.1, forward strand.
GCAAATAAATCTGTTTCTATATGACTTTGTTTTACTTCTCAGCTGTTCTTATCATAGAATTAGAAGCTCTCTAGCATTAGGCTTTCTTATTATATTTCCTAGTATACAAAAAGGACTCATCAGTTAAGAAATTATCTGCCTAAACTATTCTAAAATAAGCCTGAGAATGCATAAGGGAAAGGAAGAAAATAAAAGAGTAAAAATAAAGTTCAAAAAGGTATGGCTCTTGCCATCGAGACAAAAGTCACATAGACAGACACGCTGTAGAGTTAAAATACAGAGTAAGGGATGGGGTAGGAGCAAGCCCAGGGCACTATGGGAACACAGAGGTAGTGTAGTCAGTACTTTTGTCTTATGTCTGGGAAATATTTCCTAGAGAAAATAATAGCTAAGCTAAACTATTAGAGATAAGTGAAAATTAGTCCAAAGAAGATGAGAAGAATGGACATTCTATCCAGGCAGACAACATGTCGTAAACGAAGGCAAGAAGGCCTGAAGTAGCATGATACATGCTGGATTTCACAAGCATTTAGGCATGTACAGTGTCTATTCTGGAGCAAGTAGTGGGAAAATACAAAGTTGGAGAGAGAGTTTTCAACCAAGTCACAGAATATCCTAAGTGTCATGCTCTAGAGATTTATTTTGCAAGTAAAAGGGAAACTTGAAGGATTTTAAGTGGGGAAGGGAAATGATCAGATTTATGTTAGAGAGTGATGACTCTGGCTACAGGGGTAGGGGTATGACATCCAGGTCAGGAAGCTATTAAAAAACTCTAAGCTACAGAAATGGATTGCTCAAAGCAGAGAAGGTGGGTGATGGGAGAGGGTTGGAGTCAAGAACTGTGAGCAACAAAGTCAGTGGGAGTTGGGGACTGATGTATGAACTGGCTTGGAGGAAGGAGGAAGCTGGGCTTCTATTTAGATGAGTGAGCAGGATACTGAGATAGGACATTGTTGTTGAGAGGCAACAGAGTATAGGCTGGACATGTGGGAGGGAGATGATGAGTTTAGTTTTAGTCACACTGGAGTATCAGTACTCAGAGTGTTAACCTTAGGGGAGGGAGAGATCTGAGCTGGAGGTAACATTTGGTATCCTTAGAATACAGGGTGGTTACAAACCCGACGTGTGTAAACTCACTCAAGGATAAAGCTTAAGTAGAAACCAGAATTTTGGTGAACACGGCATTTAAAGCAGAGAAGGAGGAGCCCACAAAGGAAGAATATTAGGAATGTGCAGAGAAAGAGAAGAGGAAAACAACATGAAAATGAATCTTTTGAAGCTAAGGGAGCAGAGGATTTCAGGAAGGAGGGATTGATCAACACTGTCGAACGCAGCTGCAATGTAAAGTAAGATATGAACTAAAAAGTGTTTCTTAGATTTGGCAAAAGGCATTTTAAATTAGGTTTAGAGCAAGAAGGAAAACAAGATAGGCTTTAGCCTGCTGCTTGGAAAAGATGATGTCATGTTAACAGATGACAGTGAGAAGGAGGCCTACAGCGTTTCTGTTGCTTGTCTACCCTGTCAAGAAGAAGGATCTTTAAATTGGAAAGGTAGAGAGCAGTGTCTTTAAGAGGCAATTAAAGCTCAAAATAAGTTAGAAGATGATAAAAACAGGACCTCAGAGTTTTGCCTACAGGGGACCTTCTAGACCCTGATGAATTATATTCTGGAACACGCGTGCACACACAAACACACATACATACTTCGGTCAGAAAGCTTCAAGCATTCATAGATAAGAATATCAAAGATGCTAGAGGCTGGAGGCTAACAAAAAGAAAGAGGACTTCAGAGAAATTGTGTTCAAATATATAAAGAGCTATTATGTAGAATAAGACAGAGTCAATTTATTTCGTGTGACGTCAAAAGGCAGAACTCAAATCAGAATGGGGAAGTTGCAAAAGCACAAATTACAGCTGGAAACAATTTTCCATCATCCAGTCATGACATAGACTACTTCGAAAGGAAGTGACGTCCTGTCTTGGAGGTATTCGAGCTGAGGTTGATGGCCATCTGTCAGGAGGGATGGTTGGACTCAATTTGGAATGGTCAAGACCCAGTATTAACCTCCCTTGAAAAGACAACACTTTTTTTGGAAACAGAATTTTTTCTTACTGGGCTTAGAAAATAAAATATATTTGCCATCCCTGGATTATGTGACTATTACTTCTAAGATCCCTTCTAAATAGGAAACTTCATTTATCTAGACCAGGGGTCCTCAAACTTTTAAAATAGGGGGCCAGTTCACTGTCCCTCAGACTGTTGGAGGGCCATTGGAGAATGCAGCGCACATTCCACACATGCGCACATGGGCCCAGGACGAGTTGGCTGCTAAGCAGGACAGGCAGCGGCAGCAAAAACACCCATGTGGCCCGCAGGCCGTAGTTTGAGAGCGGCTGATCTAGACTCTAGAAACTACAGTAAATGTGGAAATGAAGGAAAAAAATTCCCTGCTGAGTTAACTAAATCATTTGGAGCCAGGAGAGGACTGGAACAGAGTGTGAGTTGGTGTTGTATTAGTTTCATTTGTCATGAGACCCTCTGCAGGAGAATTGGGGTTGTGGGTTGAATTAGGCAATGTTCCATGCTGGCTTTACACGACCAGGTTTATGAACAATTATTTAGTTATGTCCTTGTGGTGCCAGACACAATGCTAGGTACAGCTACTGTGGAGAAAATATGTCAAGACAGACACTAGGCACACTGAGAACATAAAGCGATGGTGTTATAAAAGACTTTTCATCATCTCCCTCTTGGCCAGTTAAAATGAATTAGAGTGATCAAAGGCATTAGCATTGAGTTCTTGCTTTGTATAGTTCAGCCTGCAAATCAAATGCTGCTCTCTGTTTATTATTGCAAGATCATAATTCACAAAGGAAGGTTCAAAGAGGTCAGTATTTATGACTACCCAGAGTGTTTCATTTGCAAAAATTATAAATGGAAAATCTGGCGCTTAGTTAGAAATGTAAATCTTCTGATACATAAATTTGCCCCATTGATTTTTATGTATTTCTTAAACTGTGCCCTGCTGCTTTCAATATTGTTTTGGAACAGATTGACCATAAATATTTAAATAACTGCTGTTCAACAATCAAAGCTACTGAAAACAGTAGCTGTCTGAAGATACAACTGTGATCTGCTGAGGTCAAGGGAAGCTAAAATAGAAAAGATTCAGAGTAAATTATTACTTGGTAATTATCCAGCAAAAGAAGAGAAAGTTCATAAGATCATGCTTACAACTTGTTAAGTATACCCCCAATATTTTTGAAGTACCATGTGCAATATTTTGAAGTGCATAAAGTATCTGCTACCAACATGGAAGTGGGAGAGAAGCAAGGAAAATGTTAGCTTTTGCAATGACTGAAAGAATGGAACTACAAAACCTGGTGCAGTGAGATCTAATGCTGTCCAAAGACTTTACTGTGCTGTTTAATCTATCCATTACTTTGAAAGAAGATAAGTAAAAAGCACAGAGTGCTTTAGATCCAGGATCTATCACCAAAACCCAGCAAGCCAGCTCTTGTCTTAACAACTGGTCTACCAAATATTCTCATTGTGTGACCTGAATACCTTGTCTTCCCATTACAGCATGTGAGAGATGTTCAAGCAGTCTCTTAAATATGATTTTAAATAATGTCTAGAGAAGCCTTTCCCAGCCTCCCAGGTTAGGTCTGGTTGTCCCGTATAGCAGCTGTGGGAATGCACCTCTCAGATCTTCTTTGAGGGAAATGTGCTGTGAGGAGTGACTGAGCACGGCATGGGCACTAGATTTGGCCGTTCCTCATCAACAGAGATTCCCCTGGAAGGCAGTCTTTGCTCTGGAGCCTAGGCTGGCCTAGACTGTCTCAGAGTTGCATTGTAGCCTAAGGCTCTTTCTACCTAGTCTTCCCTCCTTCCCTCTCTCCTTAAAAAGGTGTCAGATTTCTATCTCTGTCTGCAGCTTTCCCTACTCCTGATTTCTCTCCTCTTTCCTCCATAGGTGTTTCCTCTATTAATTCTGTAACACTTTTAATTCCATCTTGGCATTTGACCCTGGAGAGCTCAAACTGATACCCTACTGGCATACCCTTAGAATTCCTTATACCATTCCTTTAAAGCACATTTTTTCTAATTATATATTTATGTGATTATTTAATAAATGATCCTCTTCCCATCAGACCTTTGATTTCCATTGGGATAAGAAATATGTATACTTTATCCCTAGACTCTATCAAACTACCTAGAGAGTCATACATGATTTATAAATATTTATTGCGTGGATAAATCAATGAAAGAAATAGTGACAGTACCACACTATCATGAAAGATTGACGGATTGCACTAAAAAGGATGGAACAAAATAGTCACTTTGGCAAGAGAAGGTGACAAAGTGGGTGGAGAAATAGAAGAAAGCCTGAAAATTAAGTCAACAGTACTTGTAAAATTACTCATCTGTATCTTTCTGCTTATGGGGTTTTGATAGAGATCGACAAAGAAGGTGTATTCAATACTACATAGACATCAGAGCTCAGATTATCAAAATCTCATATTAATATATTTTTAACCTTCTAATGAGTACAGTACTGATGAGCCTAGTCAATATTAGACATATCCCTGAAGTTCAGACATTTATGTACATGACTGAAAAAGGAAGAAATATTCCAAACCAACCCCAGCAAATTCTAAGAATACTGAGGGCTTAGGAAAGTGTTTTAGAGGAGAGCTGTATAACCAAAGTTCCAGGGTATTGTGATATCCCATATGACATATTGTCACTAACTCTTATAGTCACTGAAAAACTTGTGAGCTCCCTTGACATGCAAAATTGGCAGTATACGTTAACAGAAGTGGAGTTGAAAAAAACATATTTCTGACTTTTGTTTCTGACCATGGTGGGGTATTTGGTACCAGACTAGCCCTTCCACACTGTAAACAACTAGAAAACTGGGCAAAATGTGGGAAAGAAATCCCTATTTTTGGATATCAAATCACAAACAACACAGAATTATAATCCCCAAGAGAAGGGAAACAAACAAGCAAAGCCTTTTAATTGTTCTTTCCATTTGAGGCATTCGATGAACCCTGGGGTAGCAAAGGGGCAGCGATGGAAAACATGACTTAGTTGAGGAGACACAGAGAATTTCAGGAAGTCTAAGGCAGATTCCAGAGAGAAGAGAGCAGAGAAAGAGTGTGAGAAAGCTGCAGTAGAAGTCCTCTTGAATCTTTGGTTGAATACAAAGATGCACATTCATAATGTGAGACTCTGCAAGCTTAGCAAAGAATGACTATCAGGGAGCCTAAGATCCTGGGGAGGTATAAATTAAACTACAAGAACTACCCTAAAGTGGGAGATTTTCAACCCGAACCATGGAGTAGAGACCCCAGAAAGGTCATACCTTAGCAGCACAGTTAAATTAGCCTTAAAATGATCGCTAATCTAAACTCACCCAAACTTTAAACTCACTTTTAAAGCTTAAAAGCAGGCCTTAAGAGTAACACGGTCATTAATGAATAGATGAACAGCAATCATAATAAAGCCCAATTTTTGTTTTTAGCAAAAGATAAAAAAATTTAGATATTCAACATGCCATTAACAATGTTTAGCATCAAATAAAAATTACTAGATGTGCAAAGAAGCTGCAAAATATGACCCATAAGCAAGAGAAAAATCAGTCAATAGAAACAAGCTCTGAGAATGATAAGGATGATGATGATATTATTAGTCAAGGACATAAAAAAATCTATTAAAAGTATGTTTAAGGACATAAGGGAAAACATGAACATGAGAAAAGAAATGCAATCTATAAAAAAGTACCTAAAGGAACTTTTAGAGCTAACAAATATAATATTTGAAATGAAAATTTTACTAGGTGGGTTTCAGTGTAAATTAAACACAAAAAAGCAAAACCAAAAAACAAGCCAAACCAAAAAAAAAAAAAAAAAGAAAAAACAACAACAACAACAAAAACAAAAACCACAGTGAAATTAAAGACAGGGAGACAGAACTAGCCAAACTTAAACACAGAAAAAAATGCTAAAAGGTAAATAAAAAGAGCTTTTAGTGATCTGTGGGAAAATATCAAGCCATTAAACATACAGCAATTGGAGTTCTGGAAGGAGAGTAAGGAGTTAGCAGAAAAAGTATTTATGGAAATGATAGCTAAAATTTTCCAAATTTAATTTTAAAAACCCCACAGAACTAATAAACTCAATAAAATCCACTCAGGATAAATAAATCTTTCTAAGGCACATCATAATATAATTACTGTAAAACAACTACAAAGATAAAATTTCCAAAACCAGCCAGAAAAAAGAAGTCCCTTACATACAAAGAATACTTAAGAATTACTATTGATTTCTCATCATGAACAGGGCAAACCATAACATAATGGAAAAAATTGATAAAGTGTCAAAATAATAAAAAGAATAGTCTAGAGTATTAGAACCAATGAAAATATTCTTAAGGCCTTTAAAAATAAAGAGAAGACAAAAACTTCCTAAAAGAGCAAAAAAAAAGAGTTGGGTAAATTCATTGCCACACACATGATTTTGGATGTGAATTCAGATTTACATAAAGAAATGAGGAGAACTGGAAATGGTAAACATGTGAGTAAATATAAAAGGCAATTTTTTTCATTTTTCAATTTAAAAAATTTACTTATGAAACAAAAAAGAATAACAATGAATTGTGTTATACATATGTATATATGTCATATTTATACACATATGTATACATACATCATATGGAGAAATAACGCAAAGTTTAGAAAGGGAAAGGTATACTGTTGTAAGGTTCTTACATTATACATAAGTGATACACTACTTAGACTGCAATAAGTTAAAGACACGTATTATAAATCCTAGAGTAACAACTTAAAAAATAAAACAAAGAGGTATAGCTAAAAAGTCAACAGAGGAGATAATATACTAAAAATAGTCAATTAAGACAAATGAAGTTAGAAAAAGAGGAAGCAAGGAACAAAGAACAGATGGATAAATAGAAAAAAAATAGCAAGATGGTAAATTTAAAAATGGAATGAGCACACCAATTAAAAAGCATAGATTGACAGATTGGATAAAATTGCAAGGCCCAACTAAATACCACCTAAAAATACATACTTTAAATATAAAAACATAGGTCAAAAGTAAAAGGATAGAAAAAGACATATCTTGCAAACAGTAAGAGAGCTATCTTAGTATCAGATAAAGCAGACTGAACGCCAACCTATCTTACCAGAGCCAAAAAGGGGTGTTTCATACCTATTGTGACGGCAATTTTGTGTGTTAACTTGATTGGGTTAAGGGATACCCAGATAGATAGTAAAACATTATTGCTGGCTGTGTCTGTGAGGGTGTTTCTGGAAGAGATTAGCATTTAAACCAGTAGGCTGAGTAAAGATCAGCCCTCACCAACACAGGCAGGGATCTGCCAACGCGCTGAGGCTCAGATGGAATAAAAAGGTGGAGGGAGGGCAAACGTGCTGTCTCTTCTGGAGTTGGGGCACGCATGCTCTGCTGTCCTCAGACATCAGAGGTCCAGGTTCTCAGGCCTTCAGACTCCAGGACTTACACCAGAAGCCCTTCCTCCCCTAGTTCTCACACCAGCATTCCAGGAATCCTGGGACTAAGAGTTCCACCACTGGTTCTCAGGCCTTTGGACCCAGACTGAATTACACTCCACTTTCCTCATTCTCTGAATTGCAGGTGGCATAGCATGGGACTTCTCAGCCCCCATAATTATGTGAACCAATTCCCATAATAAATCTCTCATGTATCTATCTGTGTCCCATTGGTTCTGTTTCTTTGGAGACCCTGACTAATACACTGATGGAAAGGTCAATACACCAGAAAGACAGACATATGTTAAATGTGTATGGGCCCTGTATCACAACTCAAAAAATGTGGATCGAAAACTAACTGAAGCAAAAGGAGAAAGAAAAATCCACAATTCCAGTTGGAAATTTCAACATTCCTCTCTCTGTAATTGATAGGACAAGTAGAATGAAAATTAGCAATTATGTAGAAGATGGAAACAACATTATCAGCCAATTTCATTTAATTGACATTGAAAAGCACAGCACCCAACACCTAAAAAAATATACCTTCTTTTTAAGTGTGCATGGAGTATACCAAGAGAGGTCATATACTGGGCTATACGGTAAGGCTCAATGAATTCAGCGGGACTGAAATCATACAGAGCATGTTCTCTGACCACAACAGATTAAAAATTAATAACAAAAAATAAAGCTGGAATGTCCTCAAATATTAGAAATTAACCAGCACATTTCTAAACAGTCTATTGCTGAAAGATGTCAGAAGGGAAATTTAATATTTCTAACCAAATAATAATGATGAAAACAACATGTCGACATTGATAACTTGCAGATAAAGACACAGTGGGAAATTTACAACATAAATGCTTATGTTAGAAAATATGAAATGTTGGCCGGGCGCGGTGGCTCACGCCTGTAATCCTAACACTCTGGGAGGCTGAGGCAGGCAGATTGCTTGAGGTCAGGAGTTCAAAACCAGCCTGAGCAAGACCCCGTCTCTACTAAAAATAGAAAAAAATTAATTGGACAACTAAAAATAAATATACAAAAAATTAGCCGGGCATGGTGGCACATGCCTGTAGTCCCAGCTTCTTGGGAGGCTGAGACAGGAGGATCGCCTGAGCCCAGGAGTTTGAGGTTGCTGTGAGCTAGGCTGACGCCATGGCACTCACTCTAGCCTGGGCAACAAAGCGAGACTCTGTCTCAAAAAAAAAAAAAAAAAAAGAAAGAAAAAGAAAATATGAAATGTTTAAATGCAATGATCTAAGCTACCACCATCTTAAGAATCTGAAAACAGAAGGACAAATAAAACAAAGTGAGGAAAAGGAAAGAAATAAAGGTAAGAGCAGGAACCAAGACAAAAAGACCAATAAAATTAATTAACCTCCAGTTGGACTAATAAAGAAAAAAGCAATAAAAAAACCAAATTGACAGTATCATAAAGAGGGATCTCACTATAGATCTTACAGACTTTAAAAAATAAGTGAATATTTTAAACCATTTTATGCTAATGATTTTCCAATTCAGAGGAAATAGACAATTTCTGAAAGATATAAATTAATAAAACCAATGCAAGAAGGTATAGAAAATCTGAAAATTCTTATATCTACTAAAAAGGTTAAAGTTTTAATAAATGAGAAAACATCCCAAAATGTGGATCCAAATGGCTGCAATGACATATCACCAAAGACAACATCCAAGAAAATAAAACTGAAAATATGCATGATAATCCATAACAAAATACTAGCAAATAGCAGCAAGCAAATAAGGACGTAAAAAGATGCCCTACTTCATTCAGGGAAATACAAATTCAAATCACAATGAAATACCAGTATTCACCTAGTAGAATAGATAAAAATATGAAGACTCACTTTACCAAGTGTTAGTGAGAAGATGGAGAAACCGTAACTTTCATACATTGCTGGTGGGAATGGAAAATGGTACAATCACTTTAGAAAGCAATCGGGCAATTTCTTAAAATGTTCCCCTATCATACAATGGGACACTTTGCAACTATAAAAAGATTGAACTATTGATACACACAGCAGCATTGAGGAATCTCAAAATAATGATACTGAGTTTAAGAAGCTAGGAAAAAGTACATATAGAATGAGTATACATACATAAAATTCCAGAAAATGCAAACTAATCCACAGTGACAGAAAGAGGACCAGGGAAAAAACTGGATTATAAAGGGACACAAGAAACTTTTTGAGGATGGTAGATATTTTCATTCTATTAGTGATAGTTTCATGGTTGTGTACATCCAAGGGCTGTCCGTAAAGTATCCAGCCATTGTTAATATAATGAGAACAGTTTGCATGTCATAGTACATGGCTAGATACTTTATGGACAGCCCTGGTATGTGTCAAAACTTACGCAATTGTGCATTTTATGTTCAATTTACTTATGTCAACTATACATCAACAAAACTATTCAAAAGACAAACTAAATTAAATATTTCTCCAAAAATATACAAATGGCCAATGAGCATATGAATAAATGTTCAATGCCTTTAGCCACCAGGGAAATAAAAATTAAAACTACCGTAAAATGCTAATACCGTGGTTAAGACCTTACCCATAAAATAAGCCCTAGCAGGATTTCTAAGCATTTGCGCAATATAAGCCCTACCCCGAAAATAAGACCTAGTGATGGACGTGGCTACGCAGCGCATCTGCACAACCCATGCATTTCATCGAGGAGCGGTAAAGAAGACGAGCAGCCCTTCTCATCTGCCCCCTGAGAGCTCTACTGCTCGACATGAGAGATTGGGGCCAATGGTTCTAAAGGAAATCGAGTCGTAAGAAATTCAGGATGGAATTCGGGGTTTGGAGAGTTATGATGATGTTCCAGAAGAAGACGACTTAACTATATTTGAATCAATGTAGATTGTTGTACCGTACTTAAAAAAAATAACATATTCCCTGAAAACAAGCCCTAGGGTGTCTTCTTGAGGAAAAATAAATATAAGACCCTGTCTTATTTTTGGGGAAACACAGTACACTCTCACTATAATGCTTAACATTTTAAAAAGTGGCAATTGCAAACCTTGTCCAACACCTGGAACAACAGAAATGCTCATACACTGCTGGTGACGGGGTGACCACTTTGAAGACTAGTTTGGCAATTTCTTATAATACTAAACAAACTCTAACCACGTGACCCAGCGATTCTATTCCTGGTATTTACCCAGGGGAAATCAAAGCCTGTGTTCACAAAAAGCTTTGGAAAACAATGTTCACTGTAGCTCCTTTCATAATAGAAACTGGAAATAATGCAAATAACTGTCATCAAGTAAATGAACAAACAAGTCTTGGTATATTTACACAATGGAGTACTATGCAGTGATAAAAGGAAGGGGCTACTGGTACACGCTACACCACGGATGAATCACAATTCTTGTGATTTTGCTAAGTGAAAGAAATCAGACAAAAAAGAACACAACAGGCCGGGTGTGGTGGCTCACGCCTGTAATCCTAGCGCTCTGGGAGGCCGAGGTGGGCGGATCGCTCAAAGTTAGGAGTTCGAAACCAGCCTGAGCAAGAGCGAGACCCAGTCTCTACTAAAAAAAACATAGAAAGAAATTAGTTGGGCAACTAAAAATATAGAGAAAAAATTAGCTGGGCATGGTGGTGCATGCCTGTAGTCCCAGCTACTCGGGAAGCTGAGGCAGGAGGATCACTTGAGCTCAGGAGTTTGAGGTTGCTGTGAGCTAGGCTGACACCACGGCACTCTAGCCTGGGCAACAGAGTGAGACTCTGTCTCAAAGAAGAAAAAAAAAAAAAAACCACATACAATACAAATCCGTTTATATGAAGTTTATCCTTATACAAGGATAAACCAATGTATAGTGATCAAGTCAGTATGGATATCACACTGTGAATATACCACTGAATTGTTCACTTAGAAATTGTTAATTATATGTTATGTGAATTTCACCTCAATTAAAAATCAGTGTTGATCACTGGGGAGAGTCACTACAAATGGGCACAGAGTAATCTTTTGGGGTGATTGAAATGTTCTATACCTTCATCGTAGTAGTGATTAATGGGAGAATACATGTGTTACAACTCCTTGAATTATTCTTTAAAATAGATGCATTGTATTTCATGTAAGTTATGTCCCAGTAAAGTTGATTTAAAAATACATTTCTTTAACTTCACTTGCAACTATGGCTACTTAAATGTCTCTTTTGGGTAATGAGAGATAAGCAGAAGTTAGTGGGTGGGGCTTCCAGGATATCTCTTTAACAAGAGACAGTGGGCTGGTGGGGGATTTTTGTGGCTTTGTCTTTCTTCAGCTTCATGCAAATGAGATCCCTGAAGTTGATTTTATCAACAGTTTCCGAAGCTCTCTGACCACTGGTTGAGTTTAGTTTAGCCCATAAGGATTCCCAATAGGAGACAAGATTAAGGATGGGAGATATTTATTACCTTAGGCTCTTTCCCGCAAGATCTTCTGTTGACTTTGTTTCTTTTCTTTTTTTTTCCTTTTATTTCATCATATTATGGAGGTACAAATATTGTTATGATTACAAATATTGCCCCTGCCCCCTCCCTCCCCCTGATGTGTCCAATCCCCCGGTGGTGTGCACCACACACGTTATGGAAGTATACACCCCTTTCCTTCTCCCCCCTCCCACCCTCCCACCACCCGATAAAAAGTGGGTTTTTTTGTTTTTTTGTGGGTTTTCTTGGCATTTTGGTTACATTGTATATCTTTGGCTCTCCCTAAGAAGGGTTAGAGGTATGCCCTTCCCCTCCGAAGTGCTCGCCACATCCCTAAGATTGGGCCCCCCCCAATCCCTGGTGAGCATTGCCACCATTTGAAAACCATAGTTTTAATCAGTCAGTACCAATTTGATGGAGAGTAGATGTGGGGCCCATTTTCCATGTCTTGTGTCGCCTCACTTTGGATAACGGACTTAAGCTTAATCCAGGATAGCATAAACAGTGCTAGCTCACAGTCATTTCTTAGGATTGAGTAATATTCCATTGTGAGCATATACCACATTTTAATTATCCACTCATGAATTGACAGGCACTTGGGTTGTTTCCATGAGGGCTTTGTTCCTTAACAGAAGATAGGGATTTCTCTCAAAGCAGAGGATTCAATAAAACTTCCTCTTTTCTAAGTTTCAGTGACATCTTCTCCCTCCTTGATCCTATGGGGCCAAGGCTAACAGTGTAGCCCTCAGTTACTGCACTATGTTTTTTAATTGAAGAGTAACAAGTGTACAGAAAGTGCCTAGGCTGGTGATTTTTTTTTTCACCCTTGTAACCACCACCTACCTAGACCAAGAAATAAAACCAATACTTGGGATATCTCTTTGGACTCCAGCCCCAGTCATTACCCCTAATCCCCAAAGGCAACCACTATCTTAACTTCTGATACTTTGTTTTTGAAATGTATATGAATAGAGCATCACAATATATTTTCATTGTTTTAAGTAATCCCTTGTATAAATATCCTACAATTTACTTGGTCATTCTATTTTTGATGGACATGGTGTTGTTTTCATTTAGGGCTATTGTGTACTGTGCTACTATGACCATTCTTATACATGTCATTTGGTGAGCACAGATAAGCATTTCTTTCAGATACATGCCTAGTAGAATAGCTGGGCATATTCTTCAGTGGATTCGCCAAAGAGCTTTCCAAAGTGCTTGTAATAATTTATACTCTCATCAGTAGCATATGAGATTTCAGTATCACAACACGCCCAACATCCCTTGGAATTTTTGGTCCTTTTAATTCTAGCTGTTCTGGTTGGTATGTAGTGGTATTCCATCATGGCTTTAATGTGCATTTCCCTGATAAGTAACAGGATTGAGTACCTCTTCATGTACTTCTTCTCTTTTATGAAGTGTCTATCAAGTTTTTTTTTCCTAATTTTCTATCCAGTTGTCAGAATTTTTCTTATTGGTAGTTCTATTCCTTCCCAAAATAGATTTCAAAATTTCCCAGTGACACTTATTGAAAAGACCTCCTTTCCTGCTCTGCTCTGCAGTGTAACCTTTTCACTGGCTGGAAACCCATATCAGCGTGGGTTTGTTTCTGGTCTCCATTATATTCTACTGATCTATTTGTTTGTCCTGCACCTACCTAACACCCAACATCTTAAATTATTGAAGCTTTATGAGAAATCTTGGTAAGTGGTGTTATAGACTGAATTGTGTCCCCTTGTAAAATCATACATTGAAGCTCTCAGCCCCCAGTGTGATGGTATTTGGAGACATGGCCTTTAAGGAAGTAATTAAGGTTGAGGAAGGTCGTAATGATGAGGTCCTAATCCAAAAGGCCTGGTATCCTTATAAGAAGAGGAAAAGACACCCAGAATAAACACATGTAGAGGAAAGGCCACATGAGGACATGGTGGGTAGGTGGCAGTCTGCAAGCCAAGAAGGGAGGCTTCACCAGAAACCAACCCTGCTGGCACCTTAATCTAGAACTTCCAGCCTCCAGAACTATGAGAAAATAAATTTCTACGGTTTAAGCCACCTAGTCTCTGGTATTCTGTTATAGCAGCCCTAGCAGACTGGTTAGGTTATAATTAATATATATATTATTATATATGTAATTATAATTAATAAGTGCTTAATTCTTCAAATTGTGTTGGTGGTTTTTTGTCCTTTAAATTTATTTATAAATGTAGAATCAGCTTTTATTTCTTTTCTTTTCTTTTTTTACAAAAAAAATTCTGGAATTTTGATTAGGATTGCATTTCTCTGTAGATCAATGTGGGAAAGAATTGACTGCTTTACAATATTGAGTCTTCCAGTGTGTGAACATGATATATACCTCCAGTTATTTAAGTCTTCTTTATTTCTTATTAATTAATGTTTTATTTATTTATTTTGGTGTTGATGTTCTGAGCATCTTTACTTGAATTTATTCCTAAGTATTTGGTGTTACTGTTGCTATTATAAAGGTATAATAAAAAAAATCATTCTAAATGTTTGTTCTTATCACTGGAAGATACAAATTCATATTCATGTAACACATTAACTAGGTATCTAAACACCTTGCAAAATTACCTGTTTAACACTTTGTCTATAAATGCCTTCATATTTTTTGATAAAAATGGTAAAAAGTTCCCTTCTATGTGTAGTTTGTTGACTGATTTTTATCATGCATATTTATAATATAATTTTTTACAAATCTAGCCATAGAATCTGCTTTTAGTTTTTAGTCCATTTACAATTAATGTACCTACCATATGATTATTTGCATTCTATTTTTCCACTTGTTCTATATTTCTCATTCTCTCCCTTTTGTTTTCTGTCTTTTAGGTTGGTAATGTATTTTTAATTTTCAAAATTTCCCCTCTATTAGCCTGTTACTTATGCATTATTTTACCACTTAAAACTAATGGTTGCACTAGAAATTACAGCATAAATGTATTCATTATTAGAGTCTAATCTGTATTAGCCATCTTACTACTTCCCCCAAAAGTATTTAATTACTTTGACTCTCTTAATCTCTTCCTTCTGCCAGTGTTATTTTTGCCTTATATTTTAAACTTTACATGGTTACTGTTTTGTTAATTCTTTTCCATCAATATTCAATACTTTTTATTGTGCACTCATTTCTGTATTTTAAATACATGTCTGCTTACAATAAATTATCTCAGATTTTATTCATTTGAAAATATCTTTATTTTACCTTTATTTTAAAGATTATTTTTATCAGAAATTCTACAATGGAGGTTAGCTGTTTTCAGTGTTTTAAAGAGGTCACTCCATTGTCTTTTGGGTTCCATAATCTCATTAAAAATTTAACCATCAAATTGTTTTTCTTTTAATAATAGTACATGATTGTCTCTGTTTTTAAGATTTTGTTTTTGTTTTTAGCAGTTCTACTATGATATGCCTAGGTATGATTTTTTAAAAAATTTACCTTGTTGGAAATAGTAACACTTCTTAAATCTGTAACTCAATGGCTTTCATAAATTTTAGAAAAATCTCAGCGAGTATCTCCTTAAATATTGATACTGATCATTACCTCTCTCTCATACTTCTTTGACTTCAGTTAAAAATATGTTAGACCTTTTCACTACATCCCATATATCTTTTAGGCTCTTTTTTTATTTCCTATCCTTTTTACTTATTGCTTCAATCTGAATATTTATCCACCTGACTTTCTGGTCAGTAATCTCTACTTCCATAGTACAGCAGCTGCTAAATGCATTGATTGAATTCTTAATTTGAGTTATCAGACGTTTTTATTCTCTTAACCTAAGGTTTTTCATCTGTTGCTGCTATGACGTGGCCTCAGAATTTACCTTTCCTTCTGCTCATCCCTACCCATCTTTCTTATTTGATGTTATTCTCACAACGTCTGTTACTGATGGTTCAAAAAGTGTGAGTTTGGCTAGATTTGATAGAGCTACAGTGTCTCTAGTAGTTTTCTCTTATTTGTGTCCTCCTAGAAAGGAGCCATTATGTTGCCTGGTTAGAGTAATTAGACATTGTTTGCATACCGAACACTTCTCCACCAGCCTTGGGGGGCATCACTGGTTCAGCTGCCTGCTATTTAAAAGTGGGCAGAGCATCACTGGTACCAGCGCCCCCACAATGCAGGGCCTTGTCCTTCCTCCAGCAGCTCAGCGATTGCTCATCGAGATGACTCAGGCTGGATCAATTCTGGTCAAGAGTGTACCACCCTACATCAGTGAGAGGGAGTTTCCCGATACTGGGCCATACCCCAAGCTCCCCTTGCCTACACAAAAGAAATTATTTTCTGAAATTCCTGGAGGGTGGAGGTCTATAGGGGTGAAAGCTGGGGGAAAGGGTTCAGCTTATTCACTCAGTAACATCACAGTCCCCTGTGTTCACTTGTAACTCTGGCTGCTTCAGTCCTCCTTGCTGGTCCTTCGTCAGCTCAACTCATAAATATTGGAGGAGTCTCAGGGGTTGGTCCTGGCCTTCCTTCTGTTTCCAATTTCTACTTTTTCTCTTAATAATCACCCAGGCTCATGGCTTTAAATACCATCTTTACCTCTAATTCTGTCCTCTTCCCAGTACTCCAGACTCAGATGTCTAATGACCTGTTTGATGTCACTTCATGGATCTATGGTACACAGCTCAAAGTGAGTCTTTCCCAAACAGAACTCTGATACCCCTGGATAAAGGCCTCCCGAACACCAATTCTCATGTAGCAATCCAATAGTTGCCAACATATTATTCTGTCCCTATTTTATCATAGTAGTTTTAGGTGTTTGATGTTTTGTTATATTTACTTTTTTTTTAGTACATCTCCTCTCATTGGAACATAAGTTTCATTGGAAGAGAGGTGTGTCTATCTTGCTTGCTACCTTATGACCAGTATTCATAACGTGGTACAGACCACAGTAATAGATACTGAATGACTATTAGTAGAGTGTCTATGAGAAGATATTCATAGCTACACTGTCCCTCTCTTTGCTTAGATGACTTCTGCTTGGAATGGGATTGGGTTGGGAGGTATTGTTTCATCCTCAATTTCTGCTGTCTGTAAGTCTACATAGCAAGTCAACCTTTCACCATGGGGATGCCACTCATATGCCTCCCATTGATGCCACCCTTCAACGTATCCAATTCATTCTCAAACCTATAAACTCTATTCTCTAAAATAATTGTTCCAAAATCCATTCAATTCTCTCCACCATCTCTGCTGTCACCCTGATCCAAGCTTCTGTCCTCTCTATCAATTACGATAGCCTCCTACTTATATCCCTGCCTCCTACTCTTGTTTCCCTATAATTTATTCTCCATGCAGCAACCATGTATTTTAAAATCAAAGCATACTATATCCTTGACTTGCTTTAAATCTCCAAAGTTTTCTGTTATACTCAGAATAAAATCAAGCTCCTCATCATGACCTATAAAGCCATACATAGTCTGGTCCCTGCTTTGCTGTATGACTGTGGCTTCATCATTCTTCCTCTTGTTAACTAAGCTGCAGCCACTTGGCCCTGATTTCTCTTATGTTAACACAGCAAGCTCATTGCAAACTCACATCCTTCGTGTCTCCAGCTTCCTGGACCTCCCTATGCAATGGCTGCCCAATCTTTCATTATCACACTGTCCTGCATTATTTTTTTTCACAATTCTTATAGCTAACCAAAGTTCATTAAAACCTTTTTCTTTTTATTGTCTATTTTATTGATTACCATTTTGCCAGCATCTAAAACAATCTATGACACATAGTAGCTAGTCATTATTTATTTGTGGAATATATAAGGGAATGACAATTGAAGGGCCTTAGTTAGTCTCAATCTCTCCCACCACTGCTCTTCTAAATGTCATTTCTTAGGAATGAGTCCTCCTTGTTTATTTTTTATTTAAAAGGAAATAGAGTAAATAAAGTTTAAAATTCATACATTTTTCCTTTGTTTATACTCCCATTCTTCTTACAGAACTATTACCAATTTCTTGTAATAATAATGATTTAACATATATTGATCTCATATTCATGCCAGCCAATGTGTTGGATTATCTCATTTATTTCTCACATCAACACTCTGAATTAAATCCTATTGTAATCCATACCTTATGGATGAGATATCTAAGGTTTAGAATGTGTCCATTAATCTCTCAAGGCCAAAAAGCTAACAAAATATTCCATGTTACTATCTCAAATGAACTTCAGGAACCAAGGAACCAGGTATGATAAGGAAGACTTTGGATGACTATAACTTGTTTTTAAACAAACCCCTTGGTAATCAATAATGGCAGGGAGAGGGAGGGACACAGGGAAGGAGGCGAGAGAAAAAGAGGAAAAAGAGCAAGCATACTTCCTACCACCATGATCAGATAAAACTTTAGGAGTAGCAAACTCTGAACTCAGCTCATTTAATATCATTCCTGGAAGAAAGGACAAACCAAAGTCAGGTAATTCTCTGTGAATTTCTTTCTCTTCTGTTAAAACAACTCTCTAATTAATAAATTCTCAAGGCTTTGAGCTCAGGAAAATCAGAAAGACTGATTTTACTTGGCTAATTAATCTTCGGGCTTAGCTTGACCAAGAAATAGACTTTTTGGCAACACGTCTGTGAGTGGCAGTATTTATTAGAAAGTCATTTACATACTGCCAAAAAGTTTAGTTTGAAATAGGAGAGAATAGGAACAGAGAAAAATAGTTAAGAAAAGTCTTAGGAAAAATAAAATTCCTCACCGACCGACCTGGAGATTATCTTTATAGAACCTCAAATGTCTTGATGAAAACTGAAGAAAAAAGAATAGTTTGATGATATTTGATAATTCATTAAAATTTTTATTTCTACCTGGTTATTTGGTGCCATGAAGATATAATAGTGCTGAATCACTTCACAAAGTGTTTTAGCAATTGTTGCTTCTGCCGAGTGGATTTTCTTAGAATTTTAGTTTTCTATATTAACATTTTAGGGGATAAAATGTGGTTAATTTTATGCATTTGGAGGATCAACCCTGTTCTTAAAATCTATTAAATACAGTCATAATATTAGGAAGCCTTTTTTTTTTTTTTTTGGAATCAGTAACAATTTGGTGATAGCTTACTTTATGTCTAGTGAGTGGTAGATGCGATGGAGGGTAAGTATTAGAAAGAACATCAGCAAATATTATCAAGCAGTTTGCTAACCACACTGTGAATTACTCCTTAAATTCCATATCGACCCTATTAAAGTATTATTGTGACTCAGTTTTATAGAGGAGCAAACCACATGCCAGTAAGGTTAAGTAACTTCACCCAAGTTACAATGCGGTAGAGCCAGGTGAGCCCAGGCAGTTTAACTAGAGAGCCTGACCATGCCTGTACATGACTCTTCAAGGAACCTACCATTTCTTCAGGACAAAGATATCCATGTTTGCCTAAAGCAGGTAAATCACAATAACGGGGCTGTGGGATCGATGGCCTAAAAGAGACTATGCCTTGAGCTCATTTAGGTAACCAGCATGAAAATCAGGCAGGACTAAAGACAAAGTGACTTCTGACATCACAATCCAAGAGGAAACTGAGCTCGATGTGAGTAAACTATTAGACAAGCAAGTAGGATGAACACTTATCCCTGAATCTGGGAGACAGATACACATGTATGTATGTATATATGTATGAATGCATATATGTTTGAATACATATTTATGTGTTCAGGTTCTTTGCCCTCTAACACATTCCTTTTGGTGCTGGATGAGAGTTTATATTGGGTTGTGTGTGTGTGTGTGTGTACACGTATGTGCTGAGTGAGAGGAGCCGCTGTGTGTCACGGGAAGTGTCCATGGGTGCCATCTGCACTGAGAGCCACCAGTACCTTACGAGTGGTGTGAGGAGGGATGAGTCAGGCTGGGAACAGCATTTCCTGACGGCCCACTCACAGACGCCTTGCCAGAAGGGTTATTTATTGTCTAGGTTCTAATCTTCAGATTCACATGAAAGGAGGATATTGCAAAGGCTGGTAATGAGGTGCTTTTTGTAAGAATTAGAGAGATTAATTACAAGACTCTAATCTCCTGAGGGCAGGGACTCTGTTCCATTCACCGTTGTATGCCAGCATCTAACACACTGCCTGGCATGAAGTCAGGGCCTAATAAACATTTGTTGAGGGGATAAGAAATGAATGCAATACTTAGTATTTACTGGATCAGGTCCTGTCAGAGAGTCATTGCTCTCCTGGGTCACTGAGAAGCTGGCAACTCAGATTGTGCTACGGGATATTTTTAGATCCGAGGTTCTTTGACCCATCAGCAAACCTGGTATATTTTTAGGGGTGTGTAGAGACATAATTCAGTCAACAAGTATGTCTCGAGCTCCATTATTTGAACACTCTCAGAGGGAATTAGGGATGGTTTATTGAACAAGCTAGGTCCTTGTTCCCATTCTTATAGGTTTAGCAGAAAAACAGACAAATGCGCAACATGACCGGTGGTGATAAATGCTAGGAAAAAGCAGGGAAAGGAGAAAGAGAGGGATGGAGGAACACGAGATTACAGCCCAAATTATCTCCCCTGGGGAAAGCATTCTCCAGAGCCTAGACCCAATTTAATGGGGATTTTATGAGGCCTGCCTCTGTTAAATTACATCGAAAAATTTTCAAGGATTACAATGACACCCAAATCATAAAGCTTTTAGGGCACTATTTTCTACTTTATGTTTAGAAATGTGTTCAGTGAGTGCTGGGTGGGATAAAAGGAGGATGGCAGCAATGATCAAGAGAGTGAACTTCTAGAGGAAATGATGAAGGGATTTTAACAGCCAACAAGCTTTGCGTACTTACCATGTGCTGGTAAGCACATTATGTTCGCTATCTTAATTTATCACCAGAAGAGTCCCATGAAATAAGACTATTCCTGTCCCCCTCTCACTGCAAACAAGGCACAGTCAAGATTCAGTAAATGGCTGAGAGCCACTCAGCTACGAGGTAGAAACTCCAGGATCCGGTCCGGGCAGTCTGACTCTAGGGCCAGATTGTTGCCTCACAGAATTAAGTGCATCGCCTCCAGAATCCAAGTTTTTTAAATTACTAAGATCCACTGCTCCTTTAAAAGATATAATTAGGAATAAGAATAAGGGTTTAAATAGTTGAGAGGATTTAAAAGATTTTTAAACAAAGCTGCAAACCCTTCCACAAAAGAATACATTATGAGGCGCAGAGCTCTGCACTCCTTGCGTGCTACATCACATGGCTCCAGCCCCCAGGCCTTTGTACTCGCAGGCCCTCTGCCTGGGGTGCCATTCCCTGGGGTGCCATTCCCTGGGGTGCCATTCCCTGGGGTGCCATTCCCTGGGGTGCCATTCCCTGGGGTGCCATTCCCTGGGGTGCCATTCCCTGGGGTGCCATTCCCTGGGTTCTCGGCCTGGCTGGCTCCCTCCCAGCAGTCAAGCCTCAGCTCACCTGTGCCTCTTCAGACAGGCCTTCCCTGACCACCGTGTCATCCCTCTATTGTGTGTATCCTATTTTTATTTTCTTCCCAGTCCTCGTCACTATTCATTGTTTCCTGTGGCTGTTTCCCCCACGAGTATGCAAGCGCCATGAGGCCAGGGGCAGTGGCTGCTTTGTTTGATTGAAATGTCCCCAGAGCCTGACCTCTGCCTGGCACATCACAGAGGCTTCAAAGACATTTGAATGAACCAATGCTGTCCCTGGAGTCTGCAGACTCCGGTCCCAGGGGCTTTACTTCTGCAAAGGCTCACACGTCTGCCCACCATTCTGTGCAGAATTGGAGCACAAGATGGGAAAAGAGAGATCAGCAACTGGGGCCTGAGAAACACTTGCCCAGTGAGCTGTGACTGCTCGGAGGGCTACCAAGGAGCCCATGTGCAGAAGGGTCAATTTGGAGGGAATTTCTGCAGCTAAACTTAGGCAAGGTCATCATCATTTCAATTTCGGCTGAAGCCTCTTGTTCGTATCTTGTTTTATTGTAGTTCCCACCTTAATGTGGATCTAATGTTTGTCCTGATGCATCAACTGTTTCCCCCAACCAGAATGTAAGGTCTGTGAGAGCAGAGATCCATCTGTCCTTTATAATACTGTATACTCTGTGCCTAGAAGCATGCACAACACATAGTAGGTGCTCAAGTGATATTTAATAAATGGGCCAACACTAAACTCTGTCTCCAGACAAAGGCGGGTGGGAGGACGGAATGCAGCAAACATTTATGGAGTCTCTGGTGAGTCCCAGGCACTGTTCCAGAGGCTTTCACATACCTTACTTCATTTGCTTCCCCTGTTAAGTTGCAAGCTTTGAAAACCGAAAATGTATGGAGTGGAAGATGCCTTTCTTCTTCCATGTCATAAAATCAGGTCTTGCTGGGCAAGGGGTTCTTTCAATGAACGTTGGGTATCGCCGGGCACCTCAAACTTTAATCAATTCTCTGAGGTCTGTGCTATGACCTGATAATGCTGTATGAAATAAATCATTTTGTGTTGCCTAGAGCATCTCTGAGGATCAATAGAGAATCGCAACTAAAGCCTTGGCCACTGCTTCACCTATACGATCATTTTCATTTATCATCTCAGCTTGAATTTATCTGAATCAGAGCTAAAAATACAATTTCCCAACAGAAGACTAGAAGCGACTGCAAATGAAGTGAATGTGGAGGAGGTTGTTCCCAGCAGATAGAGCAAGCCTAGCCTGGGTCAGTTGGACAGGGAAAAATGTGGGTTGGCACAATGTCATGTTTGAGAGTGGAGTAGGAGAAATTGTAGGAGGACCAGTTCAGATAATATCTGTCCCGTCTCCCCAGCCCTGAGCAATAAACAGTCAGGGTTGGCCCCTTACTTAGTGATGTTTCAGAGGCACAACGTGGGGAAACGTGTAATATACACCCTGGCCCTGGATTACCTTGTTAGACACCCAGTGTGAGGAAGGTAGCACTTAAGAGAACATTCTTGAAGGCTTAATAACAGATAAGAGTGTTTTCAGCTGATTCTGCGTATAAATAGAGCCAATTTCAAGGAAAGATGAGCTTCCTTTCAAAAACCTGTAAAATAATAGTACCATTACACACGCCTTGCTCAGCCATTTGAAAGTACCTTGAAGCTAGTTCTCTCCTGAGGGCTTAGCAAGACAAGAAGGGAAGTCGACGCTTTACAGTGTATCCTTGAGGGTCCCCTCCCCCCCTTGTCTAAGAAGAGTTACCACTCAGGTCAGCCATCTGTTCTAAGGCAGCCATCCCCAACCTTTTTGGCACCAGGGACCGGTTTCTCGGAAGACAGTTTTCCTATGGCCGGGTTGGGCGGGCGTGGAAGGCGCGGGGCCGAGGCTGTGATGTGAGCGTCAAGGTATTCACAGGACTGCCAGGGACAGGCAAGCCACTTTCCACAGAAGTAAAGAGGCCAAAACACCACAGTGACGTCCACAGACTGGGGTTCAGTCCCAGCTGTTTACACTAACGAGCTGTGTGGTTTTGGGAAGTTCCCTTAATCACTCTGCAAGACGACGAGTGGGGTCTACAAAAGGGCTTCAATGTCTCTTCCAACGCCGCTGTCCGGTTCGATGAGAACTGCCAAGGCGCAGTGGGTGCCCTCCCTACCCACAGGCTGCAGCAGCCATTCAGAAAACTGCACTGTGCACAGTTCAGGGAAGAAATTCACGTTGCCCTTTTGCTCCGAGTTGACCTCTGAGGCCCTTTCTTTAGCAGGTGTGCTTTGTCATCCAAGGACATTGTTTCTTGAAGTATTACACTTGGGGTTCCCTCCTTAAAAGGTACTGGGGTACTTCTTGAAAATGGAAATTTTGGCCTTTGATCAGGATTTATTGATTCAGAATTAGGGGGCATGTGTGAGTCCTCAAATCTGCATTTTCAACAAAGCGTTGTAGGTAATTCTTTTACGTCTGCTAGCTAACCTTTGGAAGCTGCTGTCCCACAAGAAGGGAGACAAAAATCTTTGGAGTGATAACTCCACTTGCCTCCTGCTGCTGCTAACCATGATGACTGTTGATTCGTTTATTTAACAAAGATATATTAATGTCACCCACTTCCTACACGCAGAGGCAGTGATGAGCAAAGGCACAGAGTACCTGCTCTCATGGTGCTTACGGTCTAGCGAAGGGAAACGAATGATAAATATGTGCCACTTCTAGTGGTAAGAAAATCTCCAGAGTAGGATGACAGGGGAGTGACAGGGAGGTGACAGGGTGGGCGGGAAGGATGACCTTGTGCAAAGACATAAAAGATGGGAGGGCAAGAAGCCTGTGGCAGAGGGAAGCACATCCCAGGCACAGGCAGCAAGGAGCGCAAAGGCCCTGGAGAGAGAACACGCCTGGCATGTTTGGGGAATAGCAAGGAGGCCAGGGGGGCTGGAAGAGGAGAGTCCGGGGAGATAAGAGGGTACGAATCACCTAGGGGCCTTACAGGCTATGGAAGGACTCAGATTTTCAGAGTAAAATGGAAAGCCCTTGGCGGGGCTCTGGTTTGAACATTTATTTACACAGTTTGACTACCTACTATCTTGCAGCTTGTTTGCTTTATTTCTAGGTTGCCAAATATACTAGATAGCTTGGATCGGTGGAAGTGGAGCAATGATTTGTGGTCATAGTAAATTATCCCTCTATTCTTATTCCAGTGTGTTGTTTTTTTGTTTATGCTGTGACTTCCTGTTCCTGGCTGACCTCCTGAGGGCCACCTACGATAGGTATTTGGCTTGACAATTGGAGCAAAGAGTAAAGAAGCGTTATCGGACCAGGAAAAGAGGGATTATCAATTAAGGTAGACATGGCTTCCCAACCTTCACTTACAAGGCTGCCTTTTGGTCCACTCTCCCTCTAGAGGGTCACCTTGCTGTTTATATATGAATATACATAGCTGAGCATACGTACAATTCTATCTAGAGGCTTTGACGCAGCAGCTATATCTTGCTGAATAAACATGATATGAAAACATTCTTAGTGGTTCTGTCCTAAGACAGCCTTTCTTCTTCTTCTAAATATCATGCTTTGCAAGTGCTGTGTCTGGAAGAGCAACTCGCTCCTATGCCTGGAATGTTTACTGCCTCTTCCAAACAGACCATAGTGTGTCCCTGCCATTGCTCATTGAGAATAAAAATTTTACTGTCTGTATGTCAAGACAATGGACAGGTTTTCATGTTCATAAGACTGTTCTATTCAGATATAATCACAAACAGACATTCAGGAATTTGGGGCATACATACAGCCATCTACAAGACTACTGTAATGCTACAGTAAGGACTGTTTTTAGAGACCACATATTTCTATTTATGTGTCCCTCTCCCTAAAATACAGTCATGTGGCTGGGTGCAGTGGCTCACATCTGTAATCCCAGCATTTTGGGAGGCTGAGGTGGGAGAATTACTTGAGGCCAGGAGTTCGAGACCAGCCTGGAAAACAGTAAGCCCACATTTCTACAAAAAAAGATAAAAAATTTAGCTGGGCATGGTAGCATTGCCTATAGTCCCAGCTACTTGGGAGGCTGAGGCAGGAGGATCACTTGAGCCCAGGAGTCCTAGGCTGCAGTGAGCTATGATCACACCACTGCACTCCAGCCTTGGTAACAGAATGAGACCTCATCTCAAAAACAAAACAAAACAAAAAAAAAAACAGTCATGTACCGCATAATGACATTTTGGTCAATGATGGACAGCACATATGATAGTGGTCCTATAAGACTTTCATGCCATATTTTTACTGCACCTTTTCTATGTTTAGATACACAAATACGTACCATTGTGTCACAACTGCCTACAGTATTGAGGACAGTAACATGCTGTGCAGGTGTGCAGCCTACGAGCAACAGGCCGTACCATATAGCCCAGGTGGGTAGTAGGCTGTACCACCCAGGTTTGTGGAAGTGCACTCTATGATGCTCACACAACGTCGAGATCACCTAATGTCACATTTCCCAGAATGTATCCCTGTCATTAAGCAACGCATGGCTGTATGCCCATCCACTCTTGGCCCCCCCTAATCTAGTCTCACAGCAGTCAGAAAAATCTTCTCAAATCACAATATGGTATGAAAAATATGATCAATTTTTTTCAAAATTTATGCCCTTCAATAATTTCGAGCTGCTCTTCGGTTTAAGATGAAACTCCATAATTTACATTGTAGAGTCACGCAGGGTTATGTCTCTCTATGGCCTCATTTCCCACTGTGCCCCTTCTTGGTATCTGTGCCCCGTTCACACTGGCTTTTCTCCAGGACCTTGCATCCACTGTGGCCTGCTGGAGACTAGACCTTGGGAACATGCTCTCCTTCGCTCTCCTTCCTGAAAAATCCTCTTTCTTGTTCTGCCTAGTTAAGCTCTATTCATCCTTCAGGTCTCAGCTCAAGAGACACTTCCTTAGGGAAGCCATCCTGACCTTCCTGTGCATAGCAGAACTCCATCACACCTTGTGCTAACGCCATCCCCTCTCCATTGCAGCATCTGTCACAGTGCACATTCATCTATTAGATTAATTTGTCTTCCATGCCTGCAGGAACCACATCTATTTTTACCACCTGTGAACCCATCACCCAGCTGATATCTGACACATAATAGAGATGTTCTTTACGTCTGTGTGCATTTTTTGAATAAATGAATAAATAAATGAATAACTTCTCTTGCAAGGAGGTTCACTGACTCCTGAATTTGCCTCTAAAATTTTCCCCAAAGTGTCACTCCATGTATCAACAATAAGATCCGGAGCAGGGTTTCATATGCATCTTTGAAGTCATTCGTTTATTTGCCTCCTGTTTGCTTTTCCTACTAACTGTGCTTTTGCAGACACTTGTGAAGATAAAGGCCTTGGCCCTTTCAGCCCATCTTTTCTCCCGGCTCAATCTGCCAGTGAAGAAACCATGACTCAGAAAACTAATGGGCCAGTCTCTCTAACGATGGCAATGATTTCACTGCCGGTGATTTTTCTATTAGATTTATAAAATTGAGTCAAAATGAAGCAATTGCCTTGGGGCACAAGTACCAAAGACAAAAAATGGATCCTGAAACACAAATCAAAACAGCATTGACCAGTGTATGTTGAAGGCAAACACGAGCAAAGGTGATTGTAGGTTGAAAGAATCAAAAAATTAGAAACAGGAGCTTTTCTTGATGGGCACACAGTGAAGTGGGAGGAAGCCAGCATTTGCAATGGGACAAGCTTGGTGTCACCACTGGTAAGTCCTGGACAAAGACACTGTCAGGGTAAGTACAGGAACCCTATACTAGGTGGCTACCGGGCACATTCCATTCAATGTCTTTAATACTCATAATAAACATGAAAAGGAAGCACATTACTTCCATTTTAAAGTTGAAAAAAAACCCCAGGTATTCAGAGGATAAATAACTTTAAGTTATAATTGCAGCTGTCATTTATCTGACTCCAAAGCCAAAGGCATTTTTCACTAACTATTTCATCTCAACAGTCCTCCCTCAGTTTTTCCACCTGTGAAGTGTGGCTAATACCAGGTAGCATTGCTGTAATTATCTCCACATGCTAACACAAGGAGAGTGCCTGGCGCCCATTTGGTTTCCATTAAACATGAATTCCTCTCCTCCCTATTTCCTATCAGCTGCTGAGTTCCTTATGGATCTTATTAGGAACTCCCAAACGTGGGTTACCATTCCCAACTTCTGATTTAATATGGGAAGATTCAAGAAGGGGACAGACTTCACAAAGCACATAATCACTTACTCTGGCACCAACATCACCAGGTTTTATTATATTCCCATTTGACTCTGAGGCATATCAGGATTAACCAATTTCCCAAAGGACATCAATGTCAGATGAGGACTAGAATCTAAGTGTCTCTGGACTACCGGCCTCGGGTTCTTCCCATAACCATATCATATCAAAGTACACAGGCCAAGAGCTGATTTCTGAGGCCTCTACTAAAATGCAGAGTATCAATAACAACAGCTAACTTTTACTGAGCTCTTAATTTGCACTGGCTACCATACTATATACATGGCATGAATTATCACATTTACCCACCAAAGCGACTCTTTGATATATGCATAACTTTCCCCCTTTCACAGATGGCAAAATTAAAGCCCAAGAAATTGAATGACTTTCTGCATATTAGGCACATGATTTAGCTAATACCTGAATATGGGCTCCAAAAGCAAATTCACAGCTACCTGGAAGCAAACAAATGCTCAGCAGAGTTCCACTGAATGCCTAAGTGGATGACAGTGACCTTGATTCTTCTCAGGACAGCCACTTTTCTGGCAGACATCAGAGGCCTTGACCCAAAGCAACCTTTTTTCAGCTGCAGGATTTACTCTGTCATTTCAGAAGGATGCAGATGATCAATCTTGTTCTCCCAGAACCCTTCCCTTGAGCTTTTAGCACATTCCTCTACCCTGACTCTTGTTAAGTTCCCACCACCGACTGCACGTAAGATTCACCTGGGGAAGCTTCAAAACCAGGATTCCTGGGACCCGCTTCTAGGGAATCTGATTCAATGGGCTGTGGGGATGCAGACATGTGTCTCTGCTCCAGGTCACTCTCAATCATAGCCAGGGTTCAAACCTACTGCTAAGAGTTGTGTGCATACGCCTTTCTCTCTCCAGCTGGACTGCAGCTTCTTAAAACAGGGATGAGTCTTTTTCATCTTTTAATGGCCGACATGCTGAGAACAATGCTTGAAATGCCGCAAGCAGTACTGTGGGGTAGGTGAGAAGCTGAACTCTAGAGTCAGTCTGGGTACAAACCCTGATCGACCACATTTTAGCTCTGTGGTTCTAGGTAAGTTACTAAACCATTCTGTGCCTTGTTTCCCTATATGTACAATGAGGAAAATGAATAGTACTTATCTTGTGACATTTTTGTGAGATTTATGTGGGGCAGTGACTATCACATGCTTAGCACAGGGCCTGACACATAAGGGGCCCATAGTCAGTGCTAGCTGTGTAGGCAGGCAAAACAAATCCCATCAACATGGGACTACTAATGCTTACTTGTGACTGTCACCATGGCAAGTGCAGTGAGAGATACAAAAACAAAGAATAGGATGTCCCATTCACTGATTATTCACAGCCTTGATGCTACAACATTATTTTTTTCACCCTTGTAACAATACTTTGATATATTACTATCAGAGAAGGAAATGTACCAGTTGAGTGATGGAAGGTCATCCAACAGGTAATTATGAGTGCTGAGATTGGAACTCTGGTTTGTCTGGTTTCAGAGCCCCCTTTTCCCACTTTATTACTAAGACTTCCGCTAATCATTCATTCATACATCCATTCATTCATTCAATCCACAGATACTACATGCTCACCAAGCACTAGAAACTTCTCTGGCTACCAGAGACACGAGGATGGGCAGGACAGAGAAAGCCTCTGCTCTCACGTGGCTTACCTGCTACCGTGGGAGAGAATGGGCAACAAATAAGTAAATGGATTCATCACAGGTCAGGTAAACATTAACATGAGTGCTATGAAGGAAAAATTTAAAAAGTAAAAGTAACCGGGAGGGGGGAGATCTTGGGACAGAGGAAGTGAGTATGTGTGTGTGAGATTTTAGATAGGAAGACCAGGAAAGGCTTCCCTGATGAAGAAACATTTGAGTGATGATGTGATAAGATGTGATTGGATTCTGGATATTTTTAGGAGGTTAAGCCCGGAGGATTTATCACAGAGTCGGAAGAAGGATTTGAGAGAAGGAGGGAAATGGAGATGACGCCAAGGTTTTTGGCTTGAGTGGCGAGAAGCATGGCGTTCTAGAAGCCTTACTTCCTGAGGTGGAGAAGGAGAACTCTGGACAAACGTGGTCTTTCTAGGAGGGGAGTCGGGAGCTCTGTTTGGAGATCTCGACTCTGCATCCAAGTGGAAGTGTCGGGTGGGCAGCCGGATGTCCGAGCCTGCATTTTAGGTGAGAGGTCAGAGCTGAAGTTGTAAATTAAATAGATGATGTTTAAGACCACGGGGGCGAGGGAGGTCACCTGGGAGCAAATGCAGGTTAAGCAGAGGGCTGAGCCCCGGGCTCCAACACTTCCAGCTCAGGAGGATGGCACGGAGCCAGCAGGGGCGTCTGAGAAGGGCTGGCCAGCGAGGGAGAAAACACCGAGCAAGGGTGGCCTCGTGGCCAAGGCAGGACACCCCTCCAGGAAGCGGCAGTCGTCTGTGTTAGCGCCGCTGAGAGCTGTGGTGACAGGAGACCTGGCAGGGGATGACTGGGCTTGGCGCTCTGGGGGTCACCGGTGACTCTCGCAAGAGCGACTTTGGTGGCGTGATGGAAAGAGCAAATCAGGGGAGAGGCGGTGGCGACAGCCACCTCAGGGCTTCAGAGGAGATGATTTCCAGCATGTTTGCGGGCTGCAGATCATGATCCCATAGCGAGGAAAACTTGGCCCTGACGGAGCAGGAACCAGATCGGGCGTGATGCGCTTGAATAGCAGGGAGGGCGTGGGGTCCAGCCCAAAGCGGAAGCGTGGCCTTAGAGGACAGCAGGGACCGTTCAAGCCACTGCACGTAAAATTTGAGGAGTCTATTTCGGACATAAAGCAATATCAAACCATGTAAGATTTTGTCTCAATCTTTACAATAACCCCTTGAGGCAATATGTATCACTGTTTCCATGTTACAGAGAAACAGAATGTGTTTTCGGGAAAAACTTCAAAGGTAGGTGTGCATGTGTAAGATGCAGGAGCTGGAGGAGAAAATGAGTAGTCAGGGAGAGCTGCGGGGCCGAGTGCACACGATGTGGGCTACAAAGAGTGGGCTGGTTCTAAATCTGTGGAAGGGACTGAGAAGAGGATTCTAAAACCATGAAAGATAAGAATTCCGTAAATGTGAAAAAGGCCCCAAAGATAGCAATGAATCCATTCTTAGCATGCACCCTGGAACCAGATTGCATGGCTTCTAATCCTTTATGATATAATAAAGAGTTAGAAAAAATGTGCATTTTTCCATCGTGTGTGTGTTTGTGTGTGTGTGTGTGTGTGTGTGTGTGTGTGTGTGCGTGTGTAGACTTCCAGCAAGCCTGCTTTGGGGTGCCATTGGAAGATATTCTGCTTCGAGATGTTTCCTCTTCTTGCAGGAGCATGAATTGACAGAATATGGGTGAGTTTGTTCATTCCCTCTCCCATTCAGTCCTTCATTTGAGAAGGATTTCTTGAGTGAGCGTCTACTCTGAGTCAAGCTCTGTGCTAAAAGCAGGGCGCAAGGACTGAAGAAGAATAGGACAGAATCCTGTGCCCCAGTGGCTCCTGGCCACCCCAGGAGACAGACAACAAACAGACTGTTTCCATGTGAGCTGAAGGGTGTCCTCACTCTGACACTGAGCAGGCAGTGTGCAGTGCACTGAGAAGTTTAAGAGCACTGGCTTTTAGATTCAGATAAGTTTGGACTTGAGTCTTGGCTCTGCTGCTTTACTAACTGTGGCTCTGGGCAAGCTCTGTCCAAGTCCATTTCCTCATCTCTAACGCGCAGGGGATGGCGTTCAGCAAGAGAGACTGCTGCCGGGAGCCCACGAGATGGTCCAGGCACGGCCCTCAGCTCACAGGCTTCGTGTGCTGAAGCTGCTCCTGCTTCCCATTTCTTCTTCCCACTGCTACTGTGGCTTGTGTGACTCATCATAACAACTCCATTTTTGGAGTTGCTGAAGAAGTCTTCCTAGAAAGACTTAACTTGAGCTGAGTTCTCAAGGAGGAGTAGGGGTTTGCAGCGTGGAAGTAAGACAGACAGGATTTAGGGGAAGGAAGGAGCACACGGCAAGGCACATTACCCTTGTCCCTTTAGGAAAAGCAAGTGTCCCTACTGATTTTTTAGATAACCGAAAAAGGTCCTCCAGTTTCTGCTGCCAAATTATGTCCACTGGAAAGTATCAGGCAAGGTTCCTTGTACTTCACTGACTTTCTCATTGCTGTGGGTTTTTGCTTCCCCACTGTCCTGTCTCAGATGGTTTGTTTTATTTTATTTTATGTTTTGGGCTGTGATTAGGATTTTGTTCTTGCAATTTAGATACCATTTTTGTGCATGAATCCTCCCCTCTCAAGCATGGGGGAAGTTATGTTCCCCCTAAATGAGGTCCACAAAGAAGAAAAGCCAGTCCAATTGTCTTCTCAAAATGCTAATTATACATCAGCATTATTTGGTTGCCCTTGTTTCTGGTTGTGCCCTCTTATTTCAAATCTGAAAAGAGAGCATTGTGGTAAAACTAGTCCCTTAGAGTATGGCCACAGAAAGCTCCCCAATTCACAATGATTAAAACAACTTGAATTCTTGTAGGAGTGAATATTTTTTCGGAATGTTTTTCACATACGGTTTTAAAATGTATCCATACAACAGCCTCGGTATTTGCCATCTTTCATTCAACAAAAATGACAAAAATTTATTGAGCGCCTATTAGCTCCCAGTGCTTGGAGTTGCAACAGAGAGCAAAATTACACGTGGGTCCTGCTACCATGCAGCTTTCAATGGAGCAGGGAGACAGATATTAACCAAACAGTCCCACCCACTGATTCACAATGACAAACTAGGATAAGTGCTCTGAAGTAAAGAAACCCGGTTCTTCAAGAGCTGTGAGCAGCTGAGGGTCAGGGATGGCTTCTCAGCTTGAGCTGAGAGTTGAAGACCGGAGTCAAGGCAACGGGGGCAGAGGGCAGAGACAAGCATCCTAAAAGTCCATGGCTGGAGGGGACATGTTGAGGAACCAAAGAAGGCCAGCGTGTCTGGAGGTCAGGCAAGGTGGAGTATGTTTGAGAGGGTGGGGTGATCATATTTTTAAAAATCATTCTGACTGCTTTATGGAGAAATCCACCAAATCTCCATCTGATGGGTGAAGAAACAGGCTTGAGAGCTAAGAGTGAGAGAGGGGAAGAAAAAAGAACTAATATTTGTGAACCACACATTGTTAATTTACCTTGTATACAAATGTGTTACAACATATAATGTATTTAGTTAATGCCTTGGATATCGGATATAGTAAATACAGTATGAGTGAAGGCTGATGATGATGATTATTATTCCTATTATTATTACCCAGTGTATGGCATCCTGAATATATTTCTTTGCAACCATCCTATGGAGTATCATTATCCATATTTTACAAATGAGAAAACTGAAGATCAAAGAGGTTAAATAAACCCAACATCCCTCAGCTGACAGGTGCCAGAACTAAGAGTCAAAGCCTGTGACCTTCCCACATTGAGAACTCAATGTCAAAACAAAGTTGGGAAGACCACCCAAGTCTTCCAAGCAGGATGGTTCTGTCCCATAAGAAGCCCCCAAATTATTGAAGCTCCTAAATTTGTCCTAGAACTACTCTTATGAAAGTTGTTTGGGTCATTTGTATTTATTTGACTTTCACAGAGACATTCACAAATTACTCATTCTCCACTTTTTCAATTAAATAAAATGTGAAGTTCGCAGCCATAATTTTTCCAGAATGGACTACAGGGAGACATGATGGCTAACCATATAAACACACAAATACACAAAACACAAACTCAGGTTCATTCTGACATGTTTTTCTCCTTAGATAATTTTAAATAAGCATAATGAGTTTTCAGTGACTCAGTGATATGTTTGAAGAAACCACCCGTTGCTTAAGATAGTGTAACAAAGAAAACTTAAACATTTAAGAAAACACATGGGCTAGGGGCTCAAAACCAGCACCTATTATGTGCTGAGCTTTAGGAAGAACTTTATTTAATTATCACATTTAATTCTCAACATTCATAGGAGTGGGTCTTTTTATTTCCATGTCATCAGTAAGATTGGGTACAGAGTGGTTAAGTGACTTGGAACGAATGCTTGGTATCTAACTCACGCCTTTTCCATTATGCCCCAGGGGCTGCTCCATTATATTAATGTTTGACAGATGCTATCTCCTGACACACTGTCTGTATTAGGTTTACAACAAATTTAAATACATGTCTCCCCACCCCCAGCCCTAAACCTGCTGATAACGGGTGAAGCAGAAATTGTTTTGACCTGAGCAAAATGAGGTTTCCATTTTGTTGGCATAAATCAGTTAAATTTGATTTTAAAAATCAGTTTAAAAAGTTCTTGTAGTGCTGTTTTTGACTATATGATGTAGGAGATTTGGTTTGATTAATACACAAAACAGCAGTGAATGGACCAAGTGTTTTCGATTCTCAAAGTCTCAACTGGGAGGAGAGGACAGAGGGACCAGACAGAAATACAAAAGTCATCCGGGCAGCTTCCTATATGGCCTTTGCTATTTGGAAAGTTCTCCTGGAAACTTCAGTCCATGACACCCTTCCATCCTTCTCCTCCCCTCAATACATGCAGGCACTTGCTAGCTTTCTCTCCATGAGAAAGAACAGATTTCTCAGTGGGTCATTTCCTTTAGCCACTAATAAATTTTCAAGGGAAATATATAATTGTATAAAAATCTATGAGTTATCAATGTTCATGAAAAATACCATCCTCAGTCTCAATTCAAAGGTGACCCCCAATGTCCATTCCCTTTTTCTGGGGCTACTAATTGAGAACCATCTTATAGTATCATATATGCTTCTCATTTTATATGCACAGCTCCCAATCCCAGGCCCCTACTCTGAGGATGAGAAGCAAGCGTGGGATTTCAGAACAGGCTGGTCACCAGCTCGCTTCCGGGACAGTGTGGCTGGCCCTGAGGTAGAGCCAGAGCACCTCGCCACCCTCAGCCCTCTTCAATCAAGTACCGTTTGTAGGTACAATCCTTAAGGGTGAAAAATGTTCAGCCAGTTGCTTTTCTTGAAATTTGCTCTTTTTCTAAGATGTGCCAAATCCAAAGAAACAGGCAAATCACATACAGAAGGTGCACAAGCAGCTTCTGACTATAGAAATGTTGACTCCTGCAGTGCTCAGCTGAAGGGGAATTACCACAATGTTTGTAAGGCACACACACAGGTATGCAAGTTGTGCTAGGCTAGCTAGAAGGCAACAGAGGAGGTCCCCAAAAGAACAGGAACTGGGAAATGTGTGCACCACTCAGCTCCCCGTCTCTTTACAGCATTAACTTAAGACCCCCACAAACCACATTTCCTACAAGTGCTGAAAGTCAGCTGTGTTCTTCTTGCTCTGAAACCCAAGTACAGACTCCAAGTGAACCAATCCAACAATCAACACTCCACAGCGATGTCCTAAGCTAATTCTATTTTGCTAATTGCTTTCTTGGGCACGCACCAAGTTATCAAACAGACAGTGGCAAAACAGAGAGCTCGGATAGATGCAGGGAGCAGCACCTGCTGACAAATTGTTTTCTTGACGTTAGTTCCGATGACTTGTTTGCATGTTAAATGAAACAAGGGAAATTGGCAAAAAACAATTCTGAATTATTTCCCGATCAGCTGTGTCAGCTTTGAGATTACCTTTGCAACGTTACCGTGCTTTTCAGAAAATACTTCCCTCTCCTCGTACAAGACAGACTGATTTTAAAAGCAGATCTAAGTCTGTCGGATACATGCTTTTGCCAGGAACGACAGTCATCTAGTAGCTACAGAGAGCAGCAGCAGCAGCAGCAGCAGAACCTGCGGGAAGTCAGACACCAGCCCACTTTTCCCACCCACCCAGACACTCTCCCTCTCTGGTCTGTACCTTCCGTGTGGCAGCTGGAAGAGAGGATGGTGTTCGGAGGTCTGAAGATGTAAGGCAGGTAACGAGAGAAGCATTTCATCTTCCAAATAAAAAATAAAAAGCTAAATAAAAAACCAGTCTCCCGAATCCATAAGGATTCTCTCGGCCTTTAAAGCTGGCTACATCACCAATATGTTTATGTCGGTTCTCTCCCAGATCTGCAAAGCTGGGGAGCCCGAGGAAGAACTGGAGATGGGTCCCATTTTGCCATCAGCGCCAGGAAGCACTGCCTTACATTTCTGCATGCAGCTCAAACTCAGAAGCCCCCAAGCAAGCCGGGATATAGCCTCTTCATTGGCTGAAGCTCCTCCGAGCAGGATTTGCTGAGTAAGTCAGTCCTGCCTGTAAACACACGCTGAAATGCGCTGCATGAAACCTCTACCTTTTCCCATGTGGTCAGTTTCTCTTTTAGCAAGAGGGATCCAGCAGGATACGGGAGTACTGAGGATAAGTGACCATCTCTTGTTTAGCTCAAAGATCAGATGGAACAAAGACAGCATAGTGTTCCGCCCTGGAGAGAGACGGCAGTGAAAAGGAGCCACCCGTAATGCCATGGGTCTCAGGAATATTAAAGTACAGTGCGATGAAATGGGTCTCTGTCCTTGCTCAATCTAGATTTAGTTCTAGTTTTTTTTTTTTTTAATACGAAAGCCCAAACAATAGGACCATTTATCATTTAGGTGAAGCCAAAAGCAGTGGGTGACAGAGGGCTAACACAGACAGATTCTGTGCTCCACGGCAGCCTTTTTTTTTTTTTTCTTGCTAGCTCTAACAGTGAAGCAATAACTTACTTTTAAGTTATCCACTCTCCAAATATAAAGCCACGATGCAAGAATAGAGACTAGACCCAAGGGAACTGACCCTTCACCAACCCAGGAACCCCGATGGCATACAAAAACGTGGAAACAGTAAGTGGATCCGAGGATTACACAACTTTACCAAAACTCTCACTGAGATTTCAAATGAGAGAGAGAGACAGAGAGATAGAGAGAGAGACAGGGGGAGAGAGATTGAGATGATTAAAGGACATGACCTGTCATCAAATACAAGGAATTTGGGACGGGGGATTGGTTTGGTTCTGACCCATGAAATCATAGTGATTTTGGAAAGCTCGTCAATGGAAGGCCAGCGAGCACAGGGCTTCGGTTTGGGATTAATCAGTTCCGTCAAAGGCACTATTGTATATGATAAAGAGAAAGAGGCGAATGTCCTTCGTGCTGCATTCAGAGGCACAAGGAACTAATTTAAATGTCTGTAAAAGAAATACAATATTTCCTTGAGTGGGTTTTTTTTTTTTAAAAATACAATTTAAAATTAAAATGTGCCTTGAAAATCTGATGGAGTCATTTTTAAGCCTTTATGGGCTCTCTCTTCTTTACACAAATATTTAACTTTAGTATTGGATTGATGTGCTGGTCTGCTCAGGAGAGAAAAGACACAAAGTACTTGTCGTGCCAGGCCGGGCCATGATGATGTAAATCAGCTCTGCCACCAATACGCCACCTCTCTGACTCTGGGACTATTGTGACATGATGACAAACTGCTGGCAGAGCCAGGCCATTTAGTGCTGGATAGTCATATAACCACCTTAGAGCCAGGGACTCAGCATTTTAGGGACTTCCCTAGTAAGATGCTGTTTAAATGATCCTGAAGTGGTCTGGTTTGTTCATGTGGGTAAGGGCAGAGTCACGACAGAATTGCATGTCCAGAGGTGTCATCCTGGGAGACACTTCACCTCTCACCTCTGGTCAGCGGTGAGGCGGAGCAGGAGTGTGGGCTTTGGGGTCAATCTGACCCTAAAAGTTTGAATCCGAGTGCAGCCACTTGTGGTTGGGTAGACATGAACACAACTTTAACACCTGTGAGCCTTACTTTCTCCCCCTATAAAATGGGTTTTGTAGATAGAGAAACAAGGTTTTTCTCATGTACTCTTAAAAGACATGAGACGA
Source organism: Microcebus murinus (assembly GCF_040939455.1). NCBI lineage: Eukaryota > Metazoa > Chordata > Mammalia > Primates > Cheirogaleidae > Microcebus > Microcebus murinus. Next base: position 13,563,216 of record NC_134124.1, read on the forward strand.
TAAGCATAAAATATCTGGCACGTTGTTGGCACTTGACAAACTACCAGTGTTGCTATTGTTGGCCTTCTCTGCGTTTCTATGGCCAAACACCAACCTGACAGCAGCCGAAGACGGGGTGTGGTTAAGAAGAATGTCTGCAGCTAGACAGCCAGGTCTTAATCCTGCCTTTGACATTGACTTACTGTGTGATCTCGGGCAACTTACTTAACATCTCTAAGCCTCATTACATGTCTAATGTAATTCTACCTCATTACATGGTAGAATCTCAAACAATATTGTTGAGGGCAAAATAAGGTGGTTCCTATAAAGGGTTTAATACAGAGTCTAGCAAATTGTAAATGCTTCACAAGTTTAATTACTGTTGCCTATAACAGTGGTATCAGCCCTTAATCACAGTATGTCACTGTGTCTAATTATCTATCTTATCTAAACAATGAAATTGCAAACGTCTTGAGGGAGAGATCAATGTCCCGTTCATTTCTGTATTCCCAGTGCCTAGCCCAGTTCCTGGCACAAAGTAGGTAGTAAATATTAATTAAATGAATGAATAATACATGGATATATCAATATGTACAGGTGAAAGCTTCCGGAAGATATGTTCACAATATGATTTTTTGTGAAGGTCTTTCACAGCATGCATGAAGTAGACTTGAGCCTATCATACGCTGGACTAGATCATTCAAAGGCAGTATGGAATTCATGAGTAGAAATGCTTCAACTTTAGCGCCCGAGTGCCAAATGGGCCACTCCAAACCAACCAGTACCTCTTGACCTCAATTGAAAATGTTTTCTCCAATCCAGATTTAAAACAGCTGCCTCTAAGTCAGAATGGGCAAGGGGCAGAAAGAACAAATTTGTAACTTCCTCAGATGGGTGAATCTCACGCAGGTAGTCTGCACTGCACCATTCGAACTGTCTGCATATGCCTTCCCTTCCTGTTTTCCTCTTTGATTCTCTCAACAACCCCATTTTACAGAGGAGAAAACAGGCTGAGAGGAGATAATTTATCCAAAGGAGACACAGTGTTTCCGCATTGGAATCACATGATGAGCTTGTGAAGAATGCAGATTTCACCGCTGCTAAGCCAATTCATTCAGTCTCCGGGGATAACAAGGTGATTCTTTCTTTCAAGTTTGAGAACCTCTGGACTACGGTGTTTAATTTCACACTTTGGCTTGATAGGTCTGGGTAACAGAACGTTTTCCAAATACCCTTGTCCTAATCATGTACCTCACCATTTTTACCCAACAATTTGTTGGGTAAATACATTAGGCACTAGGCTTAGTAACGGAGATACAGGATGTAAGATCTTACCCACGCTGTAAAGCAGGCGTCCTCACACTACGGCCCGCGGGCCACATGCGGGTGTTTTTGCCCGTTGGTTTTTTTTACTTCAAAATAAGATACATGCAGTGTGCATAGGAATTTGTTCATAGTTTTTTTTAAACTATAGTCCGGCCCTCCAACGGTCTGAGGGACAGTGAACTGGCCCCTTGTTTAAAAAGTTTGAGGATCCCTGCTCTAAAGGATTGCATATTCCAGAAAACAAAAGAGACTACTAAGCTATTTTAATACACCTTCATATGGGCCATGACAGCAGGAAGAGGGTCAGAAAAGATTCTTTGGGATCATAAAGCCCCAAAAGGTCAATGTTAAGAGATATGCGTGTTTGCATTAAGCATCATTTGCAAAAAGCTCCTGTTAAAAGGCAATTATCTTACTGGGAGGCATAAGGAGTGAAGAGTTAGCAGTCATTAACTCCGTAAGTGGAATTAGTCTCTGGTACACCTAATGCCATCGCAGATAAGAGCAGGGTCACCAGGAGAGGAGCGGCGCCTGTATAAGGAGAGGAGATGCTCGAAGGCAATGGCAGAGGTCGCTGGAGGGCGGGCCGAAGAGTAGAAGGAGGACGTGAAAGGGAAACTAGAAGCCTAGGAGGAAGGAAAGATAAAGGTGACCCATTTTAGGTGGCATGCGAGAAGGTCCCTGGAGTCTGGCAGAGTACCGAGATAAGAAATTCCCCTAGATGATGTCCACATTTCAGGTGCTGACATCAAACAGCACCAAAAAAAAAAAAAAAAAAAAAAAAAGCAATTAATTAGCAGTTTCTTGAGTGCTGTGCTATAGACCAAACTGCTCAAGTTTTTCTTTAGACTGACCTCCTGGGAGACCAGGAGCAATTGCTTCTGCCCTGCCTTGTGCCTAGTAGACTTGGGGCCTCCCAACGGCTCGTCTATCTGGGGCCATTTCCGTTGCCCACTCTCACTGAAGCCCAAGTGTTATGGGAAAGCCACCCTGATAATTCTTTTAGCATGTTTTTTACAACATCGTTTGGGGGAAGATTTATCATCCGTTTTCATTTTGCTTAGAAGGAAAGTAAATCCCCAGGGGGGAAAAATAACTTATTTAAGATCAATCAGGATGAGCCTGCCCAGGTTTTCACTCTCAAGGCAAAGCCAAGCAAATTCCTATTCATTTTTCACATCTCAAATAAAACGCCACGTCTACAGGGAGGCTTCTGACTGGGTCAGACCCCCCTGCTACAGACTCCCAAACACCATCCTCCCCTTCCCAAACACGCATTGGTTATTGAACATATTTACTGAGCATCTACTTATGCCAGGCACTGTTCATGGTGCTAACGAATCAATAGTAAAACAGGACGGATAAAATACCTGCTCTGTTCTTCGAGTATAATAACTATTTCTAACATATATGGTAGCGGTGAGGATTAAGCAAGATATTTCAGTAGAGTGCTGAGAATTTTTACCTGGCAGGACAGATATGCTAATTACTTTAATATAAACTGCTGTTTAGTATCTGACACCTCGGCTAGGCTCTAACTTGCAGGAGGGTAGAAATTTGACTTTTCTCTGCTGAGTCCTGGGTTCAAAGTTTGCTGCCTGGAGCATAAATCGGTAAATTTGTGCTGGATTGAATCCAGTTGAACTGAATAAGGGCATTCTTATTCAATGTCCATCACACTTCCCACATCCTCTAGCTTATGTGTGAAATTCACAGCTAGGTAGCAGATTCTGATCTGGAAGGAGCAGGACTCTCTTAGTGGATAGGCCATTCATCCATTCATTTATACAATACGATCTTTTTGGCAGGTATTAAATGCTGGGCACTCTTCTAGGTGTCCGAGATACAGCAGTAAATAATATACTGAAGTTTAGTTCATTAAGTTTATATTCTTGAAGAGGGAGCTAGACAATAAACAAGTAAACGTTGCATCAACAAGGTTATTTCAGCTGGTGAAAAGTAGAATGAAGAAAATAAAATGGGGCTAGGGGTAGAGAGTGGGTGCTTTGCTCAGATGGTCAGGGAAGGCTTCTCGGAGGAGGTGACATTTGAGCTGAGGCTGAAAAGACAAGCTGCTGGCCAAGGAATGGGTTTGGCCCTCTCCCCTGCCCTACTACAGGCTGCAATTTACCCTCACAGCAATTCCCTCTTTTAATTTAATTAACTGTTTAATTATTTTTCAAAATAACAATTTAAGGTTTGTTTCACTACTTTAATATAAGCTGTGTGGGGGCACAGATCATGCTGTCTTGCTCACCCATCCCATCCCCCAGACCTAACGGAGCGGTCGGGAGTGACTTAATTCACATTTTTGACTGGCAGCCTGGACGGCTTTTTCCAGCCAGCCCTCTTGGCACAGGAATAAAACAAGCGAGAGGTGGGCAGCCGCAGATAAGACTGAGCAGGACTCTGAAGACGGCGGGCAGCTCTGTTGAGAGCAGACACCACCATGCAGCAAGGGAAGAAACAAAACCAGAGGGTAACAAGGGAAGATCTGGGCTCTCATTGAAAAGACTATAGAAGTAAAAGTATAATAAAGCCACGCACGTTTTCCACCAAATTTTACATACTCTCACAGTACCTATAAAAAGTAGAGAAATAACATCTCCTAATTTATAAGAAGTCAGGGCAAGTAAGCGATATGATTTTTTTTTTTTTTTTTTTAGTTCTGAGCCATGCAAATATGACTTGATTTGAATAGATGATGATAACACAGTCATGCACCATAAAGATGTTTTGGTCAACGATGGGCTGCAAATATGACAGTGGTCCCATCAAAGTATAGTACTGTATTTTTACTGTCCCTTTTCTACATCTAGATAGATACACAGATACTTCCCACTGTGTTACAACTGCCTACAGCGTTCAGGACAGTAACACGTGTACAGGTTTGTAGCCCAGGGTCAATGGGCTGTACCCGATAGCCCAGGTGTGCAGTAGGCGACACCACCTAGGTTTGTGTTAGTGCACTCTATGATGTTCACACATGATGAAACCCCCTAACAAAGCATTGCTCAGAATGTATCCCTGTCGTTAATTGAGTGACACATGACCGTGGTCGTAATAAGAGCAACCACCAAATCTGAGTTCATTTGAATTCTTACTAGGGTGAAGCCACTCTGCTAAGCACTATACCTAGAATACATCATTTAATCCTCCTGAAAAACCTATAATATTAATAAAGTAAATATCATTATTTCATCTGCTTATAGAGGAGGAACTTTATTATTTTATTTTTATTTATTTATTTATTTTTTAGAGGAGGAACTTTAGACAGCAAGGTTAAATAAATTGGCAACTGTAAGCAAGTGGAGAAACTAAGATTCCAACGCAGGCTGTCCATTCACTCCTACCCCCAGGCTGGCCCGATGCTGCCAGGCCCCCTGGGTGGACCTTGTCTCCCTGTGGTCCAGTGTGTAGGACCGAGCACCAAGAATTTGACTAAACTTCTGTATCTACTTATTTGGAACTTGCAGGCATTTGATTAGGGCTGGACACATTGCTGGACAAATTGCTGGGAAGAGCATTCTGGTAGGAGGTAGCAATAAGAGCAATAGTTGGACTAAAACAACTGAGGTTCCCTCTTTTCCCTGTCTATTATAAATTAATAGAATTATAAGACGTATTTTAAATACATGAAGCAGATTTAACTACTGTGTTTGGGCTCTGCACTAATTAGTTCTCGTTTGGAAATAGTAGACTTCAACGTCCCTCAACCAGACGGGACAAAAAAAATAGCGTAATTATGCAGTGTGTTTATGCCCCGAAGCCTTCACAAGAAGAAAACATTCCAAAGTAAACCCAGAATGTGCTTCCTGTTCCTCAAAAGGAATGGTCCTGTCTGCTTCCTCTCAGAAGGAACTCATCTCTGGTTTTTAATTAAACCATGAACATTATGAAAAGAAATCAATATGCTTATATAATAACAATGGTTTTTAAGGATTTCTCTGACTGTGATATTAATGTGTATTTTGGCCCTAGAGCATTTCCCAGGATGAGGCAGCATAGTGGGAATGTCAGAGGATTTTAAAGCAACCCAGCACATGAATCCAGGTGGCAAGATCTTAGTTTTCCTACCCCTTAGAGCAGGGGTCCTCAAACTTTTTAAACAGGGGGCCAGTTCACTGTCTCTGAGACCGTTGGAGGGCCGGACTATAGTTTTAAAAAAAGCTATGAATAAATTCCTATGCACGCTGCACATATCTTATTTTGAAGTAAAAAAAACAAACGGGCAAAAACACCCGCCACGTGGCCCGCGGGCCGTAGTGTGAGGACGCCTGCCTTGGAGATGCAGAAAAGGCATTTGAGTGATTGGGTTTAATGTCTTTTCTAGAAAACACTTCTAACCCAATTTTCCCCTTGATTCTGAGAGGCTGTAATGGTAAATCTTTTAGGAGGTAGCCAGGGAGAAAATGTTCTACCTGTTTTTCTTGAGGTAAGGAGCGAGGCTTGCTCATTCCGCAACGAGCTTCCCCCGGGGGTGTCACACTGCAGGCAGCGGCCTGGGGAAGAATTTTCTAATTCAAACTTCATGCCCTTAAATAGGGTATGAACTCCCCGTCCCTCCACAGCTGGGCTGCATGGAAAGAGACGTAGCACGCCTGCCTCTCACTCCAGTCATGACCATTAAAAATGTTCCCTGACATTGCTAAATATCCCCTGGGGGGCAAAATTACCCTCCCACGCCCCAGATTAAGAGTCTCTGCTTTACAGCAATATGGCCTCAGAGACCTGGGCTGTGATAATGGCCGTATTATTAGTACATAAGGCAGCAGCAAAGAGACCTAAGATCTGACTGCAATTCTTCATATCTTGGTTTCCTCACCTCGCTCTCCCACAGCTCTGGTATATAAATCCGGTGAAACAGTATTTGTGGAAGTGATTTGAAAATTTAAACATATCAGGTCATTGCCCTCTGGTCTAACCTGGCTGTTTAGGCAACCGCTGACACTGGCACATTGAAAAATGGCAGCTATATTCTGCCGTAAATCATTTGAACTTGAAGGAGTTCCATCAACCGAGTGGAGTGTACTGACAAGGAATTGACCTTAGCAGTCAGAAATGTCACTCTTGCCACCAGAATGAATGTTCTTAGTCTCTCGTCATGTTGGTCTTTCTTGCTGATCGGAAAGCTGGTGTTCTTTCATTCATTCAATCATGCATTTACCCAATAAATATTTGTCCGATGTTACTCTGTGCCAGGCACTGTGCTGGGCACCAGGGATGCTTACGGAACTCGCAGTTGGACAGACACGCTAGATTTGGCCCTGCCTTCACACAGAGTGTGATTTAGTAGAAGAAACATACAAGGAGCAAGGAAATTATAGTGCATTGGAAAGCATGTGTTGGAAAACACTCAGGCCCTCCTAGAAGGACCACCAAGCTCAGAGTTCAGGCTTAGAGAAGACTTACTACTGAAAATGAAACCAAAGCTGAGGTCTGAGTGATGAATAGGGGGTTGCCAGAGAAAGAGAGGGTGACAAATATTTCTGGCAAAGGTGACAGAATGTGTGCAGTGCTGGAGGTGAGGGAATATGGCATTAAGGACGTAAATAGGCAGCAGAGGACGTGGGGAGAATGGTGAGTGGGGCTGGGAGGATCCTAAGAAGAATGACACCTACTGAAGGTTTCAGGGAGGCCAGGGACATGTTTGTACACTGGAGATACCATTCGAGAAACAGTGTGAGGAACAGACTGGAGGGGTTTAGGACAAGGAGAGGGTGGGAGGAAACCTAGGAGACTACTCCAATATGCAGAGAAGAGAAGGTGGCGTCCAGCCCAGGATAGTGGCCATGGAGCTGGAGAGACAGAGATCTGAAAGATTGATCCATTTAGGAGGAAGAGTGACATGTGACTCAGTGACAGAGTACGTGAATGTGCGTGTTCAGGAAAGTGAGGAAGGCAGAGCCAAGGAGGACCCTCGGGTTTTTGGGTGGGCTTTGGCGGGAGGACCTGGAGTGGGCCACAGCCATTGCTTCGAGTCACAAAACAGAAAGAACGTTTGTCCCTCAGCTAATGAGCATTATCTCACTTAAATCTTGCAACCTGCCTTTGAGATAGGATCTATCATTCCCTCGGGACATCAAGGCTCGGGATAGCCTGTTCAAGGACACACGTCTGGTCATGACAGAGCCCAGATTCAATCGCGGCAACCTGACTCTAGAGCCGGCTCTCTGAACCAGCACACATAAATATTGTGAATTCACTGGAGTGTTTACCTTCCAGGTTTAAATCACAGGTCTTCCAGTGACTAATGATAGTTTTGGAAGAGACATTCAATCATTTAAGCTCTTTGAATCTCAAATCCCTCCCAGCCAATGTCTGGGTGTTAGAACACAGCCCCTCCAGGGCTGGCAGAGTGAGTAAGTTAGCACCGATACTAATGAGAGAGCAAGCATTTATTGAGTGCTGATTGTATTCCAGGCTCTGTTGTAATTACTTTACATACATTAGCTAATTGAATCCTCATAAGGGCCCTTGAAGTAGCTTCAATTGTTGTTCTTATGTTTGATAGATGGGGAAACTGAGGCACGGGGAGATTAAATGCCATAGCTGGGATGCAGACCTGGGTGAGCATTTCTGGAGCCTGGGCTCTTCTCTGCTTGTGTCACGCTGCCTTTGCCAAGAAGTGAGATCTTAGAAAGTGGCTGACACGCCAACAGCCCAGCACCTGGCATGTTGCATGTGCTGAGAGCTGGCTATAATTTTAACTCAATGTTGTTTATTAAAGTTCCAATGAGTACCAGGCACTGTATTAGGCAAACAAGATAGACAGGGCTCCTGTCCTAATGCCTCTCTTGGACTTCTGGAAAGCCATTTCTAGCCATGAATTTTTATTCTTTCTATCAAGCCTCCCTGCCCATGAGAAGTCGGGAAATGTCAGTGGTTTATGAAGAATGTTTCCGTGGCCGCCAGGGGAGCTGGGCTTCATGTGGAGCCAAATACACAGCGCTGAGCTACTCTGCTGATGTGATTAGCCTGGGCATCGGCCAAGAGACCACACCAGGGCCCCGGGAGGGCTGCTGCCTCCTGCCTGTCATTTGTGCATCTAATCACCCTGTGGATGAAAGAAAACAACTAGCTGATACAATGCAGTCGGAAAATTCTCACATTCACTTCCTGGCCAGGAGGTTTTAATTTTTTAATTGAGAGAAACTTGTATGTATTTATGGTATACAATATGATGTTTTGAAATATGCATACACTGTGGAATGGCCAAATCAAGCTAATTAACAGATGAATCACCTTATGTATCATTTATTTGTGGTGAGAACAGTTAAAATCTACTTCTTAGCAGTTTTCAAGTACACAATACATTGATTGTTATTAACTACAGTCGCTGTGTTGCACAATAGATCCCTTGAACTTGCCTCTCCTATCTAACTGAACTTTGGTGTCCTTTGACCAACATCTCCCTGACTTCCCCCCTCCCAGCCCCTGGTAACTATTAATGCCACTCTTCTTGGTACTCCTCTGAGCAAAGGCTTTGTTAAGGTCGAATAATATTCCATTGTTTTTTTTTTTTTTTTAACTGGAAAGGATATCAGAGAGCTAATGTAACCCTATAATGTCACAGAAGAACCTGAGTGGTAGAAACATCAAGTGGCAATGTGGAAAAGTAAACTTGCAACTTTGGTTTTTATCCCTTTTCCCTTCTGCACCCCAGCTCCTCCATCTAGAAGGCGGGGAGATTAGACATGGCCTTCCAGTTTCCTTCAAACTCCATTATGCTATGAATCTAAGTGTTTAAATCACGGTTATCTATTTGCTCATTAACATCATGTGGGCAGATCACACTTAGATTAGGCGTAAGAAACGCTGTTTAATTGTCCGTGTTTGTTGACGATATAGTAACAACTAGCTATCCGTCATTTTCTTTCAGCTCCTTTGGCATCGTGTGTGGGTTTAACCAGAGCCCAGAATCCTCTGCAGATGTTTACTGCTCTTCCCAAAGATGAGGCTGATCTTTGTGTGCACCCAGGTGTAAACAAGCCTTTTAGTAAACATGTGGATCTCATGGCCACTTTAAACTCGTTTACAAGCAAGTTTAGTAAACTTATTAGATATTTAACATCAAAAAAAGATATAATGGTCTGGATGGTAGGGTGAATAGTCATTTTTATTTTCTTGTAATCTGTTTTCATCAGCATTATAGCTAACATCGACTTAGCATTTAGTCTATGCCAGGTTCTGTGCTTTCTGTGGGTTATTTCATCCTCGTGACAAATCTATGAAGGAGAAACTACTATTTTCCCATTTTACAGAGGAGTAACATGAAGTCACATCAAAATAAGGTTATGCAATCTATCCCAAGTGGCAGAGAAAGTGGTCCCACTGGGATTCAAACCCAGACCATCTGTTCATCATGCATGCTCTTAACTATGGTAAATTCTTCCTATCGTCCTTGAGTCTCCCTACTGGGGACATAAAAAAATTATTACTTTATGTGAAAAGAAATGCAAGTATTTTAAAAGTAACACTTGGTGTTTTTTTTTAAAGTTTGTGAATCATTTTTTTCTGTTCTAGTTTTATGAATTAGCCGAAGTTGTTATTAAATAACAGTATTTTTTAAAGACAGCTTAGCTTGAGCAAGCTGTAAATTACTTATTAAAAAATATTCTCTCTCAGGTACATCTGATGAGAAACTTTGCTTTACATGAATCATAGACCGAAAAAGAACAAGAACATAAATTCTGAAGCATGTGTGAATGGTATGTTGTAAAAAATTGCCACCAGTTTTCCTTGGAAAATAGGTACTTAATATCAATATTTGGAAATCATTATGGCATGAATATCATTTGTGTAGACTTGTCAGCATTGAAATTACCTGGCATATTTGATTCATGGGGTAGAGTAAGAAGCACACACTGAAAAATGATTTGCACCATAATTTGGGGAAAGGTTGCTTTAAACCATGATCAGAAGAATCACTCTTGAAACGATAGATAATAATCATTCTTTAAAAAACAGCTAACAAAATTATGAAAATTTTATGCACGGTAAAAAGTAAAATGAAAAAAAAAATAGGTCTTATAGTCCTCAAACTATAAACTGAAAGGACACTGTCAGGTCTAAGGGCTCTCAAATTTAAGTGATCTCAGTAATGCCTCGGGAGTCACTTTGGAGCACCGACTAAAGGTAATATTTTACAAATTGCTAGTGTGGTTCTGGGCAAAAATACCACAGTGAGCTTTAAACCACAGGTACTGTTTTACTAGGAGAGGTGCAGTGTGAAGACCTCTAGGTTTGGAAGCAAAAACAAAACAAAACAAACAAAAATAGTTGAGTTTAGAGGTGAGGCTGATTTTCACAATATAACTGTAAGGAAAGTTATGTTACTGAAAGTTCTTCATTGACATGACATGTTCTAGGCTTTAGGTCTTAAAATATCAAGGTACTTTTCTTTCATGCTTAAAATCCTCTAACACATCCCATTTTGCTCAAAATAAAACATAATTATTTACCAGGTCTTGCAAAGCCTCATCTGAACCTGCCTCTGCTTCCCTCTGCAACCACATCATAGACTCTTGCCCCCAACTCCCTACACTGTCAGTCTGTCCTTCATTCTGGCCACGCCAAGATTGCTTCTGCCTCAGGGCCTTTGCACTTGCTGTTTCCTGTTTCTAAACACTATTCCCGCAAGTTTTTTGAACATGACTTCTACTCATTATTTTTTTCTTAGCTTAAATGTCACCTCTTCAGAGAAGCCTTAACAGAACAACTGTTTAACATGGCAGCCCAGTTCCTTTGCTGAGCCACTCCAATGTGACCACGTATCACAATCTGAAATTATCTTGTGTCATTGTAAGCTTGCATGAGCTATTGTCCATCTCCCTGCTAGAATGCGAGCTCCATGAACACCAGAGACCTCAGCTATTTCGAGTGCTATTGTGTTTCCAACACCTGTTGCCTGATACATATTTATTGAATGAAAAAATGAATGAAATTCAATATTCTTGCCTCTAACCATATTAGCATAAAGTTAGCTATACTCTTTTTTTAAAATCTGTACATAATAGATTAAAAATAAACATGTTGAAGAAAAAGACAATAATGCTTACTTGAAACCTTGAGGACAAAACCAGGAACTACCACGCAGTGTCCGTGTGTTTATTTATTTATTCTTGGCTTTTAAATTCCATCAACAAATGACATAGGCGGTGACATAGGATGATGCAGAGTCTGCTTAATTAGTGACATTTAAAAAGGCAAATATCTTTTCCTACACCCTAACCTCCAGCTTCAAGACAAGTCAGTCTATGGAAGGTTGGCCTCTGCAAATATTCTAAAATGTTCTACAAAGAACAAAGAACGAGCCAATGACCCATCACCCTTTGCCTTGCAGTAGCGAGAGAATTGGTTAAGCCACACGTGTCTCTTCTTCCGGTAGCTGACACTGTTGTTGGACTACCTTGAATTGCATCGCCTTTTCTTGCTCCAAAGCCTAGATTTTGCTGTGGTACCCCACACTCAGGGATGATGATCCTATACCAAACACAGATGCCAGTCTCTCTGTGTAAGCTGGCTAGGCGAATCCCATTGTCCTTGCCAGTGGTTGGCTAAAAGTGTGCATATAACTCGAACTGTGGCCAGCGGGACATCAAAAGAAATTTGCTAGAGACATCTGAGGGAAAGGTTCCTTGCTTAAAAAAACAAAAGGCAGAATATCCTTTCACTGGATAGTGTTGGGTCTATCTGAGTGTGAAGCCCAGAATTGCTGCAGCTGTCTTGGGACAAAGCTGACATTCCAAGGACAGCAAGGTAGGGAGCTGGAGAGAAGCAGAGTCCCCCATGCTGTGGTTCAGCTGAGCAGTTTATCAGCTCTGGAGGACCCTTCCTCAGGACTTATGTGAAAAACGGGATTATTGCAATAACCTCTTAACTGCGATTCCTGCTTTTGACATTGGCGCCTTACAATCTATTATTGACCTGCTGGTAGAAAGAGCATTTTATAACCAGTGGCTGTATCTCATGCAGGCAGAAGTCCCCCTCTTGCATCTGTCTGCCATCATCTCTCAGTCTCTGCTTTCACAACTGCCCCTTTTGCTCACTCAACTGTAGCCACACTGGCCTCATGTGCAGTCCTTGAACCTACCAGAAAAGCTCTTGCCTCAGGACACTTGCACTGGCTCTTCCCTCCATCTGGAATTCTCCTCCCCAGATAGCCACGTGACTCTTGCCTTCTTCAGACCATTGCTCAAATGTCATCTTTTGCATGAAGCCTTGACCATCCTATTTAAAAGGGAACCCCATACCCCTGCGTCCTCTATTGGCTCGTTTTCTTGCATTTACAACCTTATATTTTACATTCTACTTGCTTATTTTATCTATTGTCTATCTTCTCGACTACTGAATCTCAAAGGCCTAGCATGCCTAGCACATAGCAGGTGCTCAGGAGATGTTTGCAGAAATAAGGAAGAGATAATAGTTCTTTTACTTTTCCAGATATTTTGAATAGGAGTTTTCTGTTGTGGCTGAAAGCATCTCGAATGATGGATGTCCCTTGAGCTGCCTTAAGTCCAGTGCCCTGCATTATCAAGACAGTCAACCAGGCCTTAAACTCATAGTCAGCACCTCTAGAAGAGAGTATCCCCCACCCCGAAGTCAACATTTCATACTGTGTATTGGAAGTTGAGAAAAAGTGCTGGTGCAGGATCCAAAATTTTGCTTTCTGGTTTCTGTGTGACTTGGGGAAATTTAAATTTTATCTCTATCTGCCTTAATCTCCTCCTCTCTCTGAAGAACAATCTATCTACTATCTGGAGCATATATACTATCTCTTTTGTCTGTAACATGGGATTATAAGACCTATTCTAGTTATCATCCTATGGGTTATAAGAAATAAATGACCCCTACATGTTAAAAGTAGAAAAGTGCTTTGTATTTATAATGGGCTGTTTTGAATGAGCTATTTCATTATTGTTATATTAATGGTAACACTGATTTTTTTTGTTGTTCATTGACATTTATTAGTTACTGAAGGCTATATTCATCCAATAAATATTCACAAAGCCCTGACTCAGTGCCAGGTTACTTTCCAGGAAGACTCTATCACTCTATAACAGTAATTAAGAACTCCAGAACACCAACCCTGCGATCAGACAGGTGTGTGGCTGGGCAAAGTTGCTAAACGTTCTGAGCCTCAATTTTCTCCACTGTAAAATGGGCTTAAGCTGGCACCTGCCTTGTATCTAATAGTGACAAAGAGGAAATGAGACAATATGTTGAAAGCAATGATTATAGAGTCTGGCTTAGTGACGCCCAATTAAATAGAATTATCATTATCATCGTTCTACCCCGGTCAGGTATGATGCAGGGCTTTTGAAGATTTTATTAACGAATTATCTCATCTTCTCCAGATAGCCTGGGGAAGCTGAGTAATTAGCCCAAAGGAATAGTTGAGCCCTGAATAAAACGCAGGTCTGTGTGCCTAAAATATCTGGCTAACTCCTGTTCCTTCTTTAGGTCTCAGATTTAGGCTGCCAGTGACTCTAGCAAGCCTTCCCTGCTCCGTCCCTAACCCACGGTGGATTGAGTGACTCACTCTTTTTCTAGCATTTTCCACACTCACATTGGGTTATAATTGAAATCTACTTGTTGATGTCCTGAGGAGAGAGTAATGTGCTTAAGGGAGGGGAGCCACAGGGTCTTGCCCATGAGTCTGGCCGCATCGCCCAGCCCAGTGCCTAACACATACTAAGCGCTCCATAAACATTTGTTCATTAAGCACATTTAAAGTGATTGCAATTAGGGAAGGGTGAAATGAACAGCCATGCAGCTTTTTCTCTTTCTCAGCTTGGAAATATTTCATTACCTAATGCTGACAAAGAACAGGACGTTTGCCCTCGGTGGTGTGCAGAGAAACCTGCTTCCCTCCCCCACCGAGAGTCGGCGGCTCACCAGCTCGCCTGCAGAGGACAGCCAGCCTCTCACATCAAGACATCCTGCATCACAGCTGAGAAGAAAAATGCTTTCATCTCGCAGCAACTTGTTCATAATCAGACCAATTTTGCTTCTAGCAGAGTGGAGCCCCACACAAAGTGAAAGTTGCGTAGGAAATCCCTTTGCAGCCTTACTGGATGCAGAGAGGAAATTCCCACTTCCTTTTGATACACAGAGGGGAGGTTTTCACTTCCTTTGGTGCCTTAGGCAGAGAAACAGGCTGCACAGTACCTTGTATTTATTGGCATTCTAGTTTACTTTAAATGCACTCAAAATACATCGAGGTCTTCTAGCTGCTCTGCTCTCACCAGAGCCCTTTGATGTAAGGAAAGAAAGAGTTTCTCAGTGTGTCTCTTGGATGACTCTATGTTGGGATTATTTGGGATGCCTGTGAAATTTGCAAGCCCTTTGGCTGCATCCCAGACCTACTGGATTGGAATCTCTAGAGGTGGGACCTGGGACCATGCACTTTAATACCCTTCCTAGGTGACTCATGTGCACAGTAAAGTTTGAAGATTATTTAATGACCTGCCTAAGGTCACTAATTGGGTAGCTGAACCAAGTTTAAAGCAAGGGATAACCTGACTTCCAACTGGTGCCTGATGAATACCCCTTGCAGTTGTTGAAGCCGAAAGCTTCTGTCCAAAAAGACAAGATTTCTTCTTCCTGTAATGGGAATTCATATCTCGGCCAGCACTTCACCCTGTCCCTAGCAGTGAGAGGCACAAGGCAAGTAGGGCTCCATTTTATATGTTGCAGGCTAAGATTTGGGGGCTGCAGTTACAGTTATTTTGTGTCATTTATGTTGCATAGACATCTAAGAAAGGTTATTCGTCAATCACTGGCTTCTTTCTATAAAATGAGGAGAAGGTTACAAGTCTTTATACTGCTTTGAGACAACCCAGCCAGTGTTTTTCTTTTTCAGTGACAGCAAAGAGTCACAATCACTGAAGGGAAGCTGAGAAATCCTCTCTACAATCCTCGAATTCCTTAAACATCAGTGCAAAGATGAGGCGTTCTTGCAAATGTTACAGGTAGTGGATGCCTGTTTGCTAGGAAGTCACAGTCATTGGCTTTTGCTTTAGGAATGCGCCTCACATCGACAGCCAAATTGATGTTTTTCTCTCATTAGCAAATGGAATCGATAGAATGCCTCATCCTTCCCTCTACATGAGTGATCTTTTCAGAGGGAGGAGAAGGAAAAACTGTTATGCCTATGTGGCAAAACAGAATAAATACCACAATTATTTCCCGTGAGTAAGATGAAATGACCTGTGTTGAGAAACATCAAAGGACTGCAGAATGAGGAACAAACAAAAGACCCTAGAATTGTAGTACCAGAAAGAAAATGGTTCTATGCTACAGCTGGGATAAAAACAAAAACTCCACCAGATAATTCTGACTTTTTCCCATCTACAGAACCAGACACCAAATCTCAAAATATAGTCTGATATCCAGAGCGAGCAATCTCCAGCACAGAAAGTGCTCCTAATGATGAAATAGTGTAAAGCTTCATGAGACAAAATCATATATTATAGGAAATACTCATGCTAGGCAAATCAAATACAAGAATTGCACATGGTAAATCAGAACCTTTTGATAGATGTCTTCCAAGAACTAAACTAAGTAAACAATGTTTACTTAGATGGCATCCTAAAAGTTTTAGGCCATCAACAAGTTGTTTGCGGAATGCATGTCAACATGGTCTGCATGAATTATGTGGTCCCATCCAGTTCAATGGTTCCAAATTCCATCTGTGTGTGGAGACCCCCCCCAATTTCTATGTCCATCTCAGATCGTCTCTCTGAGATATATTTACAACTCACACACACACTCACATACACACACATACTCATATATACAAATTCCTTCTTGGCACTTATACCTGGGTATCTTATAGCCACTTCACACTTAATATGAGCTCAGAATGAAGCTCATGATTTTTCTTCCCAAATATCTTTCTTTTCCAGGTTTTCCAGCACCAGTATTTGGTGTCCACCAAACACCCAACTGATCAAGGCCAGAACCTGAAAACTATCTCAGTGCTTTAACCTCTCCCTTAAAATTGAGCCTGTCACCTCCAAAATAGGTCTGGAGCCTGTTATCTCTCCACCTGTACCTTCTCCACTCTGATGAAGCCACACTATCTCTCATCAGACTTCCTATAGGAACTTATTTTAGCAGAATGTATTTCATCTTTAAACTCCGTCAGTGGCAGGGAGTTCCAACGTTCTCAAAATAAAATCCAGACTCTGTAAGGTGACCTAAGAGGCCCTGCCAGATCTAGCCCTTCCCTACCTCTCTCCTCCTCTCACACAGTTTTCTCTCCCTGGACTCTAGCCGCACTGGGCTCATCTATGTGTTTTGAAGACATCACCTTTTTCCTGGTGTTGGGCCTGCAAATGTGCTTATTGAGTTACTCCCTACAGTGGCCAAGGCATCATTCTTTAATTGCTGGCACCTTTCCATCCTGCAGGCTGTGGCTCAGGTGCTGCCTCCTCAGAAAGTCCTTCACCTGTGCCCCACACCGAAGTGACCACCTCCAGAAACTCTCTCATGCCACCCTATTTATATCTTTCCTAGTGTTCATCAAAATCTCAACGATCTTCTGTTTCTACTTAATTTTCATCATGTGTCTTGTTTACCTGGTGCAGTGCCTGGCACACAACAGCCCCTTGATAAATACCTATTGAATATTTGAGTGAGTGAATTAATGAATTAGAGTCCATTAAATGAAATTAGAGAATTCCTACTTTACCAACAAATCGATTTCATCCCATTGTCTGAAATGAGCTGACATGACTTCAAGTATGTCTGAACACATGGCAATAACTTTTTCAGGCCTCTGCAGCATCAACCGGCATCCTAAGGCACTAGATGTAGAGTATTGTTTACTGTCATTCAGACACCTCACATTCGGGGTCTCCCATCTAGTGCCTAATGCCTTGAGTTCAGTCTTTTCACTTTGATTCTGCAAGTACTCAATGCCCCGGCTAAATGGATTTCTTCCTCTTTCTGAGCTCACTCACCCCAGGACCCTTGCACACTCTGCTCCCTCCACTTCGACTTCCCTCCTTTTCATGTCTCATAATTTCTGCTTCCTGAAATCCTCTGAGGCACTTGAGTAAAGAAGGATCAATGAAGCAAATACTGCAAAACCAATATTTAAATACTTCAAACTGGAGAATTTGGGAAATAGTCACTGTTACATATTGCTAGTGGATTTGTAAGTCATTAGCAACTCTCTAAAGGGACATGAATACCTTAAATTAAAAAAAAAATCTTAAAATATGCCTTCATAAACCTTGATCAAGGGGTTCTATTTTTGAGAATGTATTCCAATGATATAATCACAGTAAATAATCATAATTATTGAGCATTTTTGATGTGCTATGTTGTTTAAAATATCTGTCTAATTATATCATTACAATAGTCATTCAGGATAAGTTTTATTATCCCAATTTTATAAATCAAGAAGTAGAATCATGAAACGTTTGAGATAACTTGCTGCATGGCAATAAGAAGTGAAGCCCAGTTTGAGCCAGGTATTTTAACTGTGAAACGTATGCTCTTAATCACTCTGTCACACAACTTTTCCTGGATACATGCAAAGATTCAGCAATTAGGTGTTCATAACAATGTCGTAAATACTGAAAGTCTGGATAAATAAATTAGAACATACTTCCCTCTCTTAATAGGAATGATGATCACTATATAGTATTAGATAAAAAGCATCAATATACAAAATAGTATTTCCATTATGACTACATTTTTGTTAAAAAAAAAAAGTGATGGTTTTGTTTGGTATAAAACAGCCAGTCTCTTGCACAGTATTTGACACATAATACTTGTTTGTTGACTGAATTGATTAATAAATATCTATCCATCATCAAGAGGTTAGAAAAATATGCCACAAACTTTTAACAGTATTGATCTGTGGTTTGTGAGATTATGAGTGACATTTCTTTTTTAATATTTGTTTTAGTTATCTTTAAAATTTTCTACACTGAGAAGATACCATTTTAGTAATCAGAAAATAAAAAGAATAAATGTTATATTCTTAAAAAATTATTTAGGATCTATCTTAAATACCTTTGTCCCCCAAATGTGTGAAATTTCTACCTCTTTTGTATTCAAAGCACTTTTGTCTTTAGCTCACCTTGCCTTGTATTATATTTATTGTTGTGATGCTTTATTCTCCTGTACCATACTCTGTCTCCTCTTCAGTGGTGTATTTCTTTAGAGCTGGGACTATATTTTATTTATCTTTACAACCCTTCCACTTTCTGGGACAGTACCCTAGGTATACCAAGAGCTCACAATATGTTTATTGTTGTACTCCTAGTGTTATTCATTAAAGTCCTGCTGAATAATTTGAAGTGTGACTCACATTGAAATACAGCTTGGGCATCAGTCTACAACCTGATACCCAAGATGTACATAAGTAAATTAATAGTAACAGTGCCATGCTGAGACATATTGGAAACTGAAGAAACAAGAAAAATCAGTAACACCGATTCTGTATTTAACATTTTGATATTTTGTTCATCACGGATACTTTACATTAATTTTTATTTTTAAAAATATTTATCTTTATGTTTGTCATTTTACCTTCTTAGTCCCATCTCTATAATACGACAATAGCAGGTAATGCAATTTGA
Source organism: Microcebus murinus (assembly GCF_040939455.1). NCBI lineage: Eukaryota > Metazoa > Chordata > Mammalia > Primates > Cheirogaleidae > Microcebus > Microcebus murinus. Next base: position 13,582,124 of record NC_134124.1, read on the forward strand.
GCATCTTATAACTATATATAGATATATGTGTGTGTATGCATAAAATGGCATTTTATATATATATATTTTTTTTCCATCTCGTCCTTACAGCCATCATAATGAGTACCTACGTTATTATCACCATTTTCAGATAAGGAAACTGAAGCACAGAGATATTAAGTAATTTGATCAAAGTCACCAGCTAGAAAGTGGTAAAACTGGAGTAGAAAACCAACTGCGGTAGATGAGATCAATTTTTTTTTAAAAAAAAAAAGAACCTAATTTTTAACCAGTAGCAAATTAAAGTCATTCATTAATTCACTTAACAAATATTCAACCGCTATTGAGGCAGTGTTAGTGTAGGTGAGATGGCATCTAAGATATGTTGGCCAGGGGCCTCCATGCCAATGGCTGTTAGTATCCAACCTAATTCTCTTTAAAACGTTTCTGCTTTGATTCACCATTTTGAAGTACATTTTCAGACAAAATACAGATTGATTGTCATTTTGCTTTTGACTCTCTGATCCAATTAACAGCTCAAGCAGGCTGTTTATTTCTTATACACAGTAAACATTTAAACCTGTCCTCAGTTCACCTGCATCTAGGATGATCATCTAAGGGAATGTGTGAAAAACGTGGATTTCTGGGCCTCATCCCAAACTACTAAGTCAGAATCTTTGTTGTCAAAACAATATTTAAAGAGCAGAGGCTTTGGTGTCCCAAAGAGTAGGTTTGAAAATTAGCTCACCCATTTATAAGCTAAGAAGCCTTTGGCAAAGTACTTAATATTTTTCATTTGTTTAACTTCAACATCCTTGTAGGTAAAGTGGGAATAAAAATATCTACTATCTCTCATAAGGTTATGATGACGATTAAGTTAGGATGAAGATCTAACTATAATGATATTTATACTAATAGCTTATAAATATTATTTACAAAGTATCAAGCACTGTGGCCAATGCCATACCTGCATGATCTTAGTAACTTGTCTTAAGCACTTAGTAGGTTCACAACTGATAAGAGCTATAATTAGACACTCAGAATCCTTGAATTGGTAGGAAGCCAGTCACAAGGATAAGTCCAGGGTGTGAGAATAATGGATAACCTGGAACAAGTCATCCAGCCTGGGGGCCAGTCTCCTGCATCAGAATTCTCTGGGTGAGCTCATTAAAATACACCGCATCACCCTGGTCCTTGAACCTCTAATTCAGTAGCTCTTAGGGACCTGGGGAGTCTCTATTGTTTAAAAACCACAAGTGATTTTTGAATCACAGCCAAGATTTAAAACAGCTGATTAACTTGGGCTTCAGTTTTCTTAAGAACCATGAGGTTAGGAACTAGGTCTTTTTTTTCTCTCCTTCTTCTTCTTTTTGTTAATCTCTAATGCCTGGCACAGTGCTGCCACATAGAAGACACACAAAAATATTTATTGGCTAGATGACATAAAATGGAATTAATAGTTCCTGCTCTGTCTTTGAAGGGGTTTTAGAAGGATCTTTTGCAAAGCTCCATTTGACAATGCATGTGAAAAATATTAATAGTAGATGCTGTGCGCAAGAATAATTTTAGATCCAGCAACCCTACTATTGGGTATATATCCAAAGAAAATGAAATCAGTATGTTAAAGAAATAGTTGCACTATTATGTTTGTTAAAGCACTATTGACAATAGCCAAGTTATGGAATCAACCTCAGTGTCCATCCACAGATGAATGGATAAAGAAAATATATGTGTGTGTGTGTGCATATGTGTGTGTATATATGTATATATAAAATGGAATATTATTCAGCCATAAAAAAGAATGAAATCATGTTATTTGTGGCAACATGGATGAGCCTGAAGGACATTATGTTAAGTGAAATAAGCCAGGCACAGAAAGATAAACACCACATGTTATTTATCACTTATACTAGAAATCTAAAAAAGTTAATCTCATAAAAATAGAGAGGAGAATAGTGGTTGCCAGAGGTTGGGAAGGGTGGGGATAGGAGATGGAAAGAGGTTGGTCAATGGGTACAAAGTTGCAATTTGATGGGAAGAGTAAGTTCTAGTGTTCTATTGCACAGTAGGGTGACTAGGGTTAACATTGTATAGTATATCTCAACATAGCTAGGAGAGAGGATTTTGAATGTTCTCACTACAAAGAAATGATGAATGTATCAGGTGATGGATATGCTAAACATCCTGATTTGATCATCATGCAATAGGTACCTGTATTGAGACATCACACTATATCCTATAAATATGAACAATTATTATGTGTCAATTTTTAAAAAGCATAATTTTATACATGTATTTATCAATTTATTTTAGTGTGTTTTCTCCTGCTCTTTAAACATAGATAATTTGGTTTTTGGGTACTCACCCACCATTAGATCGAGTCTCTAAAAAAGAATTATAGCAAGATTGTGAATAAAACAACCTTCTTCAAATGACTCAGATTAATTTTTAATCAAATTATGTTTTACTCAGAATTGAAATGCTACAGAATGACCCAAAGCCATTTATGCATGTTCATTTCCATTATAAAGTTCAACCCTGTCAACTGTTCACTTCCTCATTCATTAAACTTGGTTTTAGACCTGTGTTATACCACATCTGGAATCTACATCTACCATCAATGAGTAAAATCTGTTTTAGGCAACCCTTACTGCATTCTGCTGGAAGAGCTAAACAATGACTTAAAGCACCCAGAAGTGCTAGCCTGGTTCCTTCTGATCGCCTATCCTGTAGCTGTTTTGAAATGACAACCTTAGGGAGAGTCGTAGAGGTCTCCGAGCCCAGGCTTGTAAAAGAAATGAAGATGATTAGAAATAAATTCTTCAGGAGGAGGAAAATTAATGCGTGATCCCAGGTGAAGGGCCCTGGAATAGGGAAGTCTCCTGAGAAGCAGAAAGGAAATTCTATGCTGAAATTGGGAGTCAACATTCCCATAAGTCGTACGACTAGACTTGGATTCTTCCATCTCCCTGTGTGCTCTGCGCATGGCCAGGGACCCTCAGCACAGGATGGAAGGGAGAGATTCATGGCTGACAGCCTGGAAATGTTCTCAAGAATTCTCCGGAGTTGACAGACCAGCCAGAAACCAGGCTTGCCCAGTTCAGCCTCTGTCTCTGCAAACCCATTTCACTGAAAGTTCATTTCGGCGCTGCCTCATTGACGGGAATAAAATATTCTTCACCAGAAAACAGGGTAGACAGAAATGATTAAACCCGCTTGTAGCTTAGAATGCTATTCTGACATGTATGGGGACTTACATTCATGGAAGCAGAGATGAAAGGTTTCAGGTCTGAAATCTGCACAACACGCCCCCCCACACACACACACACACCCCAAGGAGGCAAGGAAAAGGGCGGGGGAGCTTTCTCCTACCTTCTGTGGTTCCAATCTCGATGGTGGCTTTCACTTGGCTGAAGCACCATAGCGTGTCCTGGGTGAGCGTTCCAATTCCTGAAAGCGACACAAGGAGACACTTCGGGTTAGGTAAGAGCCCCCAGTTGTTCTTAAAAGGCCAACAAGAGGAGAAATCTACGGTGTAATCTATGCATTTTTAGAAGGAGCCTTGCACACCCGGTATCATCTCGTTGGAGAAGAGACCCTGATGAGTCCCGGGAGAATGGTGGGCCTGCAAGCGCCGCGTCCTGCTGTGAATCACTGTTCTGTCCCCTCCGCCTGACCATGCCAGGGCCAGTGCGAACTGGAGCAATTGGAGTCCGTCCCTTCTCGGGCCCTGGCAGCATCCTAGAGCAGCTACGAAGGGCCTGCAAGCGCCCCTGTGTGACTGGCCCTTTTCATGGGAATACTAATGCTTTCGATTGTTTTCCTTCTGTGGTGGTGGGGAAGAGAAAGAGGCAGTTCGTTAGAGGGGTGAGAGGAAAAGAAAGGCGACTTTAAAAAAAAAAAAAAAACCAACAAAAAAAAACTGGGTTTCACAGCTTGCATGGTTGAGCGGCCAGTAAGGGGTCAGACACCCAGAGAACTTCCATCTCTCTTGTTCACGCCTTGACTGCTTGCCAAAGTCAGAGCGGACTGCAGAGCAGGGGAAAGCGACAAACAAGGCTGGGATGGGGGCAGGGGCAGCTAGCGCAGGGCCGGGCAGTCCGTTTCTGACAAATGCGGCCTATTTCGTTCCAGCAGATTTCTGTTTGCAATTTGACGAGACATTTGATGGGGCTAAATTTTCTGTGTCATCATGACTTCTGGTATGCACTACTAATATAGATACGAATACATATCCTAATATCTTTATTACTGTAGGTATTCAAACCACAGGGGCCCTTTTCAGAACACTTGTGCATAGCAGAGGCGCCGGTTTCCTTCCCAGCAGCAAGAGCATCCCCTTCCGTGCTGCAAGGTTTTAAGATTAAGGGGAACGTTGCGTAGTCAAATTTCGGGAAGAGGGTGTGAATTTAAGAATGATTAAATTCAGTAGGAAAAACCATGCATATCAAAACCAAATCGGCCCTTTTAAAACACACAGTGAACTGAGTAGTTATTGCCAGTGGCAGATTTTTATTGAATTCCTATAAAGAAACCTTCACTCACTCAGCCACGCCGGGCGAGAGTCGTTTTTCATCTGCTTTTCTCACTGTTGTTGGCTGTACCTTCGATGGAAGCAGCATAGGGTCATCGTTAAAAGAATATTCTTTGCAATTAGACAGGGTTTGGCTCTGACTCGGAACAAACTCCTAAACATGATGTGACTGTTGTCTCCTCTTTAAAGTGACAATAATAATAGTACCCATCTCTCGGAGTTATTGTGGATATCGAATGTGATTAGTACGGCCAAGCAACTTAATAATAGATGTTATTATTATTTGCAAGGATTCTAAAACGTTCAATAGTAAAAAAGAATACTAGCTGAGAAAACTTCAAGTAGCTGCTATGAGGCAGGCACTGTGCTAAGAACTTTCTAGAGAGTATTTCCATTCTCACACGAATCGTGAGGAGGGTACTGTTATCATCCCCGTTGTGCAGGTGAAGAAACTGAGACGAGAGAAGTTTTGGTAACTCCCGCAAGATCATACCTACGGCATGCCTGAGCTGGGATGTCAACCAAGCCTGCCTGAATCCCAATATCCCCAATGTGCAGAGGTCAGTTGTCCATTTCACAGTTCAGAGAAGCTTCGCTGCTTGATCTAGAGTCTCATTTGGAAGGCTGAGCTGCTGCACATGCCAACTAGTAAAGTATCGACGTCTTCTCCAAGATGACACAGAGCTAAAACTTCCTGATAAGATGAGCATCCAGGAGGGGAAAAGAAGGCCTTTGGCAACGTTTATTGGTGCAGGGAAAGAGCACACTCACAGTGCTCCCGGCTCTGGCCTTGGGTTTCGGCATCAGACATTCTTTAATAGGTTCTTACCCTTCCTTGCAAGTTGTGACTGGCCCTCTCTAAACTGTGTCAGTTCTGCAGTTGAGAGCGAAGACTACATTGATCTCTTTTTCTTTTTGAGACAGAGTCTCACTTTGTTGCCCAGGCTAGAGTGAGTGCCGTGGCTTCAGCCTAGCTCACAGCAACCTCAAACTCCTGGGTTCAAGCAATCCTTCTGCCTCAGCCTCCCGAGTAGCTGGGACTACAGGCATGCGCCACCATGCTCGGCTAATTTTTTCTATATATGTATTAGTTGGCCAATTAATTTCTTTCTATTTATAGTAGAGACAGGGTCTCGCTCTTGCTCAGGCTTCGAACTTGGGACCTCCAGCAATCCGCCCACCTCGGCCTCCCAGAGTGCTAGGATTACAGGCGTGAGCCACCGTGCCCGGCCTACATTGATCTCTTATAGACCATTAGCTACAGGTGAGATTTCCCCCCTGGCTTCTGTCCTGGCAGAGTTCCTATGTGGCTAATTACGATTCTGGATATAGATGCTGTATCTGTTATCACAAAACATGTACTTTAAAGCAAGCAAACATATATAATTCTGAAACACATAACACACCCAGGAAGATTTAAATATGAGCCTACGTCAAGATATTCACCCTAATTCAGGGAATTTTAGCTCTAGAGGGAACCTTGCTTATGTGTGAAATAAACTCCTTTCGCAACTGCAAAACCCAAATTATACAGAGTTAGACTTGGTGAGAGTGGCACAGCAGGGGGTCATGTGGCCAATTCACATCCCAAGGACGGTCCTGAGGATTACCCGCAGATAGGATTGCCCAGGGGTGCTCCGCGATTAGAGTTGGTCGATGACTGTGAGGGTTCCAGGCAGCCAAGGCGTCGACAGCTTTTTTGTCCTGAGCAGGCTTTGACTAGACCCAGTTCCTATCTCCCACCAAGATCATTGCCAAATGATGCCATTAGTGACATAAAGAGAGTTTGGACCATGTCATCTTTACCCTCCAAGTGCTAAGCACTAGCTAGAAACACAAATGCCTAGCTGGGTTGGATGTGAATGAGAAAAGCTGGCCAGGTGTAAGACACTCAGTGAGCTGACACGTGGTCTGAGTCTGTGATCCTTTTGAAAGCGGTGGGGAAGTGGGACCGGGAGGACCCAGGCCCTGTCTAAAGGAGTAGCAGCTACTCATCCCCAGCTGACGGTAGCCATGGCGAATCTCAGTCCAGTGTTATCAGATTGGCTGACTTTCCTCAGAAACAGCCAGAAGTCTTGATCATTATGTGAATAGCTCCAAATTTTTAAATATTGTCAATCAGTTCAAGTTAGAACACTCACGCAGCATGGCTCACACAGCACGGAGCAAACACCACATTAGACTGAATATGGTCTTTGCGCCACCAATCTGCAAATCTCTAGCTAGAAGATTTATGCTGGAAGACACTTTAGAGAATACCTAGTCCATTCTCACCATTTTACCATTAGGAAGAGAGGCCTCAGGAATGGAAATAACTCACAACACAACAAAGTTATTTTAATTGCAGGCCTAGGACACCAAGGTGACAAATCCAATTCTTGTACCTGATTTCCCTCTACCACTAGGCTACGGTTCATGGTGATGGTTTGGCAAGATATCTATCTAGATTTAATGAATGCTCCTTAGGGAAGTGTATTTGATTGCTAAAGTGGATGACTGGGAAAATTAAGCCAACATAGTGAGAAAGGAAAATTTGTTTCCCTTAAATTACAGAACTCGACAGCTTCCCTAGACCCCAGTGCCAAATGACACTCCGGTTGCTACAGTGATGGTGTCAATAAGCAACATTCTCCACCAGGAGGCTGGTACAGATCCAGTTGCTAAACATCCTGGAAGACCTTTGTTTCTTTCTCCTCACTCATGGCCCAAACAGACCCTGAGTCCCGCCAGCCGAATGGCCTGGCCGGGAGCTCAGCCCATTGTCGGTACACACCTGTCCTATCTCTAGGGTCATAGAACAGCCAATTTCTGGGTCTGGTCAGCCCTTGGAGATCATTTGGTCCAAATCCTTCATTTAAAAGCAGAGGACGTGGACGCCCAGAAGGGGACACGGCCACACAGTGAGTTCACAGCCGCGTTGGAGCCAGCCCAGGGCTCCGATGTCCTGCACGGGCCCTTCAGGGTTGAGGCCAGCCTTTGTGCTGCCTCTTTTGTGCCAATCCAGCTTCATGAATACAATGAACACGGGGTGTGACATGCAGCAAATAAAGTCCTTATTGATTTGGGGTGGAAAGAGGTTATTTTCAGGGGCTTGGTGCTAGCAGTGTGCTTCTCTCTGCAAGAGAGGGAGAGAGAAAGTGGGGGGGGAGGGAGAAAGGAGAGAGAAGGAGGGAGAGAGAGGGGACCAGGGAAAGGGGGAAGGGGAGGGGAGAGAGAGAGAGAGAGAGAGAGAGAGAGAGAGAGAGAGAGAGAGAGAGAAAGTGTGATCCTTACCCAGATAAATGTTCTCTGAGAGGAATCTAATTTGAAATTGATTATGTTATAGGCTGTAGATGTATATTCACTACATAGACAGAGCCTACAATTGTGTGATCCTCTCTGAGCGTGTTGTAATAAGGATACCAGCATGACTTACAGCAGTTCCGTTGGCATGAACGAATGTCTTGCTAACAAATCAGCCCCAACAGGCTGTGGAAATCTTCCTATCCAGGAAGCCAGATTGCTACGAGGAGACACTCTGGTGCTTCAGAGACAGTTAAAAATGAGGGGGACCTCAGACTTCAGTAACAAAGGGTTTCATTTTTCGACATTCTGTACATTATTCCATTTTTAGCAATTGCCACTGTGTCTAATAAAGACAGGCCACATCTGTGTCCTCAACTTGCCAGTGAGTGAGCTCATACAGAATACGAACATGTCAGATTTAAAAATCAAACTTTTCCTTTGCACAAGGTTGCATCAGCCATTAGAAACCGTCATTGGGTCAATTTGCAGAGTTTAATTCACTGGATGATTTCGATGGGTAATCAAGCAAATTGGTAATTGGCTAAACTGCCCATCACGATAGTCTATCTAGTGGAAGAAGGGAAAGGAGGTGGGAAGAAGTGGCCGCCTTGGACTGATTGCTAAGAAGGTGGAATCAATGAGGGGTTGTGGTGATTTGAGATACGCGTGAGGAAGGGGAGAGGTGAAGAAACCTTGGGCTGTTGGTGAGCCAGTGGAGCTATTCATTCTTTATTGATCTCTTTATCCTACCTCCTAAGAATTTATTTGCTGGCCAAAAGAAAGAAGCTTATACTCTCAAAGAAATAATAATGCTGCCATGCACCTCACAGGAAACCTCACCCTGTTTTACAAATCAAGGGAAGTGGAAGTGACTAACATCCTCAGATAGATTGATGGAAATATTTATATGGTGGATACTAAAACAATGAGAAGATAGTCGTTATCTCTTGTCCAATGCATCCTAGAATGCTATTTTGGAGTATGATTAAAAAGCAGCCTAGGCCAGGTGCAGTGGCTCACGTCTATAATCCTAGCACTCTAGAAGGCTGAGGCGGGAGGATCGCTCAAAGTCAGGAGTCTGAAACCAGCCTGAGCAAGAGCGAGACCCCGTCTGTACTAAAAATAGAAAGAAATTAATTGGCCAACTAAAAATATCTAGAAAAAATTAGCCGGGCATGGTGGAACATGCCTGTAGTCCCAGCTACTTGGGAGGATGAGGCAGAAGGATCACTTGAGCTCAGGAGTGTGAGGTTGTTCTGAGCTAGGCTGATGCCATGGCACTCTAGCCTGGGCAACAGAGTGAGACTCTGACTCAAAAAAAAAAATAGCAGCCTAATCGAAGCATATTTTACTCATTTTCTCCATATATATATTAAATAATTATTTTGTAATAGTGTTACTTTTATAGTAAGGTTTCAGTAAATGGTTAATTTAGTCCTTTCCACACTTTTTGTTAATAAAAAAGCTTTTGGAGATATAATTGACATATATTAAACTGGATATATTTAAAATGTACAATTTGATAAGTTTTGACATGTGTATACTGTCACTTTGAAGCCATCATTCCAATCAATATAATAACATAGTCAACACCCCCAAAAGATTCCACAGGGCTTTTTGTAATCTTTTCCAGCCCTCGCCTACCTAGGCCTTCCTTGCCCACAATCTCAGGCACCTCTGATCTGCTTTGTATATTGATACATTAGTCTGCATTTTCTATAGTTTTATATAAATGCAATCCTATGATATGTGTTCCTTTTTTTCTGGCTTCTTTCCCTCAGCATAATTGAGATTAATCCATGTGTTTGCAAAATCAATAGTTCATTTCTTTTTATTGCTGACAAGCATTCCATTATATGGAAATAGCATAGTTTGTTCATCCATTTACCTAAATTTAGGTTGCTTCCAATCTTTGGCTATTACAAATAAAACTGCTAGAAACATTTGTGTATATGTATCTGTGTATGTTTCTGTTTCTCTTGGACAAATACCTAAAAGCGGAATGGCCAGGTTGTATGGTACACATATATTTAACATTTTAAGAAATGCCAAACTGTTTTTTGAAGTGATTGTGTTACCAGCATGTATGAGAGTTCTAGTTTTTCTACATCCTTCGCCAACACTATATGGTCAGAATTTTTAATATTAGCCACTCTACTGGGAATGTTGTGGTATCTTATTGTGTTTCAAATGTGCATTTTCCCAAATAACTTTTTTTGGTGCTTATTTGCTAGCTGTATATATCCTTCTTGCCTTGTTCCACTGGCTAAACTTCCTGTAGAGATTTGACTAGAAACAGTGAAATTAAACTTCCTTACCTTGTTCCTCATCTGAAGGGGAAAGTATTCAGTTTTTTACCATTAAGTATGATATTAACTGTAGATTTTTTATAGATGGGTTTATCTGTTTATCAGGGTAAGGAAGTTCCATTCTACTCCTAGTCTATTGAGAGATTTTTTTTTAAATCAGGAATGCTTATTGGATTTTGTCAAACCAGCATCTATTAAGGTGAAAACATTTTTTTCTTTTTAAAATTTGTTTATGCGATGAATTATACTGACTGATTTTTGAATGTTAAAGTCATCTTGCATTTGGTTGGAATGTATTATCCTTTTTATGTATTGTTGGATGTGATTAGTTAAAATTTTGTTTAGAATTTTTGCATTTATACTTATGGGAGAAATGAGTATCAAGGAATGCTGACCTCACAAAATAAGTTGGGGATTATCTGCTCCTTTTCAGTTTTCCAGAAAGTTTGTGTATAATTGGTATTATCTCGCCCTTAAATATGTAGTAGAATGCATCAGTAAGCTGTCGAGGCTTGACATTTTTTTGTGTGTGATTTTTTCATTATAAATTCAATTTCTTTAAGAGACATAATGTTAATCAGGTTACTTATTTCTTCTTGAGTGGCTTTGCTAATTTGTGTCCTATCAAGGAACAATTTTATCAAATTTGTCAAATTTATTGGTATAATGTTGTTCATAATGTTCTTTTATTATACTTTTAATATTTGAAGAATCTGTAGAGATGTACCTCATTCATTCCTGACATTGGTATTTTGTGTCTTTTTTTCCTGATCAGCATGGTCAGATCCTCCCAAAGAACAAGATTTTAGTTTTATTGCTTTTCTCTATTGTTTTTCTGTTTCCTATCTCATTTATTTCCTCTCTGATCATTATTATTTCCTTTCTTCTGCTTACTTTGGATTTCATTTTGTTCTTTGTGTGGTTCCACTTAAAGTCATTGATTTGAGACATTTTTTTCCTAATGTAGGCAATTAGTGCCATACATTTTTTGTAAGTACCACTTCAGTGGCATGCCACAATTTTTATATATTGCATTTTCATTTTCATTCAAAATAATTTCTAATGTCCCTTTTGATTTTTTTCTCTAATTCTTGATTTATTTAGAAGTATGTTGTTTAGTTTTGAAATCTTTGGAGGATTTTCCAGAGATCTTTCTCATATTGATTTCTAATTTAATGCCATTATAATCATAGAACATACTTTGTTTGATTTGAATACTTTTGATTTTACTGAGACTCATTTTATGGCTCAAATATGGCCTATCTTGGTAAATATTCTGGGTGCACTCAAAAGGAACGTACATTTTGCTGTTGTTGAGTCTTCTATAAATGTCAATTAGGTCAAGTTGAATAATTTTGTTTTCTTAAGTCTCCTATATCCTTACCATTTTTCTGTTCTCTCAATTGTTGCAAGAGGTGTATTGAAATTTCCATATATAATTTCGGGTTTGTCTATTTCTGTTTTCATTTCTATTAATATTTTCTTTGTATTTTTGAAGCTCTGTTATATACATTAGCATAATTAGAATTGTTATTCCTCCTGATAAACTGATTCCTTTATCATTATGAAATGATCTTCTTTATCCTTGGTAATATTTTTTGCTTTGAAATCTACTTTGATATTAATATAGTCATTCTAGCTTTTTTTAAATTAGTATTAGCATGGTGAGCCTTTCTCTATCCTTTAACTTTTAGTCTATTTGTTTCCTTTAAAGTCTGTCATATAGGCAGCATTGAGTTGGATTTGGGGTTTTTTTAAACTCAATCTAAAAATCTCTGCCTTTTAAGTGAAGTGTTTATACTATTAACATTTATTGTACTTATTGATATAGTTAGGTTTAAATCTATTATCTTATTGTTTTTTATTTGCATCATCTGGGTTTTCTTCCCCTTCACTTTTACGGCCTTCTTTTGGTTTCTTGGGTATTTTTTATGACTTCATTTCACCTACTTATTTTAGTATTGAGCTATAATTCTAAGTTTTGTTGTTTAATGGTTGCTAAATGGTTTATAGTATTTATCTTTAAGTTATCACAATCTGCTTCTTAGTGATTTCTACTTAAACATTACAGTAGTATATTTCCATTTCTTCCCTTGCAATATCTGTGATATTGTGAAGTCTTCTGGCATCCAAAGAGAAAGGATTACAGAGACGTTGGCCCTGATGTCTTGAAACCCCTGAACTAACATAGCACCTGCCTGCCTCCTTTATCATGGCATGAAGAAACAACAACAAGTTTAATTTATTGAAGCCATTGTTTAGTCAGTTACAGCTAAATCCAATCCCTCATATGCAGAGTGGAGAAAGAGGATAGTATCTGTATATAATGAAACAATCATTTTTATTTCTTGCACAATAAAAGTCAAACAGTCATTTTTAGGTTTTTAAGATATAAATTACTTCAGAATGATCCATCATTTACTTCATCTTCTGCTTCACTATTTTCAACCTTTAACCAAAACGTCAACTATCAAAGCACAAATTGCATTGTTACAATTTATGTATCATTGATTTACAGCTCTGTTTGTAGACTTTGTTCTTTCAGGACAGGACCTATGTCTTTTTTGTCCTTTTGCCTTTACAACCTAAAACACCTCCTGGTACATGTTAGAAGACTAGGAAGTTATTATTGAATTGAATTACAACAGAAAGAGAAGCAGCTCTTTAATCCCAGGCTGGAAGCTGTGCTCACAGGACAAAAACCCGTTCCCAGATATGTGATATGACAGGCAAGCAGAAGGCAGCCAGGATGGAGGGCCAGCACCCTGTGTACTGGTGTCTCACTTCCGGTAATACAGGAAGCATTATTTGGCTCTACAAGGCCCAAAGTGTCCTCTAGCTTCCTAGAGAAAAAACATCTTACAAAAAAGAAGGCTTCATAGATGCTTTAGCCAATGCTCCTCCATTTTCAGCCTTTAATGCCTACATAATACCCTATTACAGAAACATTATTTACCAAACCATTTTACCAAAGAGGGTAATCATATTAAAATATAGACATTATACTTACTGCATTGTTTCACTTAAAATGAGCAGTGAATTATAAAACACAAGTGGCAAAAAGCCAAAACAATGGCCTGCTCATTTAATTTTTGTTTTCTACTGTACTGATTATTTAACTCATCAACTGTCTCAGATCTGGGCGTGTGGAATATTCTCTGGCCTATGGCGTCTGAAACCACCAAGAACCAGCAACAGCTCAAATTGCATTTCTTCTCATGGCTGTACAGAAAGGCTAGACAAGTTATTGAGGCATGAAACTCCCCAGTCCTGAGTCCTTGACAACCGAAATTGCCTAAGTGTGAGATCATACTTCTGGCCGAAGGCTTGCAAGAATGTCTTTGGGATGGGTGTCATTGAGATAAACAGATCAGATGGGGCCAACGGGATCAGGAAATTTTGACATTGTAAATTATGTTGCATTTATTATGATTTTATATATTGGAAGTCATTCTATTCAAATACACAGACCTGTAATCCTAAGAAAGGTCACTCACAATGTGAAGCCTAGGGCATTTTGAATAGATTCAGAAAAGCAAGGTTTAAAAGCCCAGTTTTCCTGCAAATTGGAGGGATAGGGATGGGTTTACAACGAGGAGTTTTAAATGAAGGTTGAATTTGCAACCATTCATTTTTTACACTCATGCCTAGTCCACCTGATAAATAATACATTTGTATTATGCTTATAAAATATGCAAATGATCCAATTTGCAAATAAATGCCTTGAAGAATTTTTAAAACTTCAGAGGTAGCCTTAATCCTAGGATTTGCAGCCTTCTTATTTGTGAGGTTTTTATTTTATTTTGTGACAGCTGCCATCAATTCAATTAAACTATATAGAAAATGAAGTTTGGTGGCGGCTGGTTTTTTTCCTGCTGAAAGAAGAAAATGATCAAAAAGTTGGCAAGATGGAAAGCAAGGAGCACATTTGCAAACAGGGAACTCAAGCAGTGCCACATCAAAATAAGAGGGAAGAAAATTCAGCTGCCAAGAAGGTACGGCCGTACTTGTTATCTCTGTCCTTCACTCTCATTCTCAACATTCTTTCCTTGCTGTGCACAAAAGTAGTTGCAATTAGAATTGGCGAAGTTAGTTGCTAAAATAATGCTCTGACAGCAAACAGAAGCAGAAAGTGAAAACTCAGAAAGTGCAGGCGTGGAAAATGCTGCGAGAGATGATCATTTTAAATGTCCTCCAGATGTGAGAGCAGCCCCAGGCAACCACCCAGAGAGCAATAGGTGAGCATGACCAAGACTGGCTTCTTGTAAAATGCAGCCACAAATTCCCCATCATGTGTATACCCGCAGAGGGAACACAGAGTAGAAACATGAATACAGAAACGCATGAGCAAGATCACTGAATGACTGTTACACATGAGATATGTCTTCTAGCTCTAGAGCTACTATCTGTTGAGGGCCTGCTCCGTCCTAGGCACCAAGATAAACATAACTCATATCATCTTCACGACCATAGTTTAGATGTTTATAAGCAAAGAAATTAAAGCACAGAGAGGTTAGGGGCCTGCCCAAGGTCATATGGCTAAGTGTGGACAAGCTGGCATCAGCATTCTGGTCTGACGGTCCTAAACCCAGGCCTCCCTCCTCGTGACATTTCTATATGGGGTCTCTGTTGCTAAGGGGCAGGTGGAATCTCTATGATCCAAATTCTGTCCCACATGTATGAGGGAAGCTTGCTGGTTAGAAGGAACCTCAGGGATCCTTTGGTAAATGAAGCATTCATTAATAACAGTAAATTGGTACATTTAGATTCTGAATGTACCTGTGCCAAGATGGCAGTCTAAGAGGTGGCAGTCGAGGGGGGCGTTATGGAGGAAATGATTGCGGCTACTTTTTTTATGACTTGAATTTCTCCTCTCATTCTTGTTCCTTTGGGTCACACGGCTTCTACATAGGGAAAGCCCTTTTCTCTGGCTGGAGCTTTGGCCACTGGAAAGAGTGCTTTCTGAAACGACCGGGTGTGGGGACAGCTCCAAAATGACTAGACACAGCTGGCCCACCTGTTGAACTAGCCCCAGGGAACTCGATTCAGGAGAACCGGCAGGGAGAGGAGCTGCTGAGGAAAAGGCCCCTCTGCAGGGCATAAGCCACTTTCTGCTTCCTACAGTTTTGTACGAGAGGAGATGTGTGAGTAACAAATAGAAGGAATGACAATTACAGCGGCAGGAGAGATGAAGTAGGCCGAATGTCATTGGAACTGTGCGCCCATTGCTCCAAGCTTTCAGGCTGGTGTGGTGCTGTTTCTTATTGCATCATTTATCTGTCTAATACAGGGGTCCTCAAACTTTTTAAACAGGGGGCCAGTTCACTGTCCCTCAGACCATTGGAGGGCCGTTGGAGAGTGCGGCACACCTTCCACACATGCGCACTGTGGGCCCGGGATGAGTTAGCTGCTAAGCAGGACAGGCAGCGGGGGCAAAAACACCAAGCAGGCCAGATAAATGTCCTCAGAGGGGCCGCATGTGGCCCTCGGGCCATAGTCTGAGGACCCCTGATATACATCGTTCAGATACTTGTTGAGGGCCAGCTGTGCTCAAGGCGGTGGGATATGACAAGCAGGGTGCTGTTTTCATGAAACTTACATTCCAGGAGATGAGATGATAGGCAATGATGAAATAGATATATATGAGTTGTTAAGTTGTGATAGGTTCTATGAAGCCAAAAGAAGCTGGCTAAGAGGAAGAAAGAGCTACAGGGGATATGAGTTTTCATAAGAAAGTCAGATCAGTCCCCTCTGAACAAGTGATATTTGGACAGAGGCCTAAACGAAGCGAGTGAGCGAGCCAGACAGCTAGAAGACGACATCCCAGACACAGGGAACAGCCAGTGCAAAATCCCTAAGGCCAGCACATGCTTGTCCTGGGAACACTAAGGAGGCACTGGTGGCTGCAGGGGGTGGGAGGAGAGCAGGAAGTAACAAGGGCAGAGAGGCTGCAGTGGTGGGCAGTTCATATCAGGCTCAAGCACTTAGGACACTGAGGATTTCTACCTTAGCCTCTGAATGACAGGAGAAGCCACTGGAGTGTGTTAAGCAAAGAAATCACTCCGGCTGCTGTGCAAAAGAAACAAGAACGAAAACAGAAAAAGGGAGGTAAAAACAAGCCAGTTAGGAGGCTAGTGCAATAATCCAAGTGAACAACGGACCAGAATGGTAGTGGTGGACACAGTGCAGAGTGTTGGACGTTGGGTATGCAAGAAGGACAGTAGTGATGCCAAGATGTCTTTGGTTTATGAGACTGGAAGAATGGAGTCACCATTTACTGAGATAGGCACAGGCAGGCTGGGAGGTTTTGTGTGTGTTGTTTTAGATGTCCATTAGATATGAAATAGGCATTCAATATCATCACATTTACTTGCTATGACCCTTTACTCTGTGCAAGATTTCTGTGCAAAAGCTTTTTTACTTCATAGAATGTCTGAATTTGATTAATATCCAACTTCCACACTGGAGGGCAGTTTCATGAGAGCAGTGACTGTGTTTATTTCTCTCCATGGGATTCCTAGCACCAAGCACAGGGCCTGCCTTGGAGTAGGCACTCGGTCACTAGCACATGGGTGAATGAATGAAAGAGTGGAGGAGCGAGTCTTCCAACAGCTCTGTGTGGATCTGGGCCAACCACTTCCACGGCCCGTCTGGGCCAGGTCTGAGCCCTGCCAGTGGCATGACCCATGTAGATGCCCCTAGAGTGAGTCATGCCATGACCAGTGTAGATGCCCCTAGAGTGAGTCATGCCATGATCAGTATAGTTGCCATTGGAGTCAGTTCCTCCTCTTTCCCTTTGGCCCAGGTCAGACCTTCAATTCAAGGTTCTTAAATGCTGGTATTATTTTACTATTAATATTACAAAGTTAGGAGAATACATAGAAAATACATTTTCAAAATACAATATCATAGATTAATTTCCTTGAGTTTAGGTGATGATGGCTTAAATCTATGGCTGCCTAGCTTTAAGTTTAAACCTCCAGACCATCTTAGCTATACCATTTGCACCCCTGACATAATTCCCTGAAACTCTCTGATCCTCATGCTGGCTTTACCTGTAGTCAGGGTAGTTTGTGGTCTGTACTTTAGCACCAGGAAGACTCTACTATCCACAAGGCACAAGCTGACCTTCATGCTTAAAATTCCAGCACAAAGAAGCATTTCTGAGCATTGACTTTTTCTTTTCATGAGCCCTTCAATAAAATGGGTTAACAAGGGAAGCTATTATTTTTTATTAAATATTCATATTTAATCAGAATAGAATGATCTCTATGTGCCTTGCTGCACCAGGGAAGGGATGGTTCACGTAAAGACATTTAGAATAGAAGTCGGAAGTGGAGTCCTGAAGAGGCAGCGAGAGAGCAACAAGGATAGACCTCACCCTTTCCCCAGCTGCAGCTCAGCCTACATAAGATCCAGGCAATAGGCAGTAAACAGTGTGAGCGCTGGTGTTTTAAGAAAACCTCCATCCTGCTATAAAAGGCAAGGACACAGGAATAAATCCATCATCTAGGGTTGACACATTGGCCAAGCGTTGTCCAACCTCTATCTGAGAAAAAATGGTTCCATGGTCAAAGCTCTCCCTTGGATATTTACAATGGACATGAGCAGGTTAGATGAGGGGAGAAGTCTTAGATGTTAGAAATCTGTTTAGCCTTGTTTAATACATCATTTTTATGAACCTATTTTTATTTGCTGCTAAACATCTTTTGAAACATGGCATTCTGTGGAAGATAATTTATAAGAGGCTGAACTAACTTGCTTTACTTGGAAGTTAATAGATTGAAAGGAAGGAATAAGGCTGCCTGATATAACAAAGAACACAGGTTTGGCTAAGTTTAGAGACCCAGGTTCAGATCCTCCACTGACCTACTTACTGGCTTTGTGGCCTCAGGTGAGTTACTAAACCTTTCTGTGCCTCTGTAATTGAGCTTCTAATTTGGTTTTACCTCTAAGCATTTGACCTCTGATGCACTTAAAATATCTTGATGTGCAATAAACAGTAACCATGTTTTTATAATCTGGGCTCACCTTTGCACCTTTGTCCTCTCCAAAACTCTATTACACCTTTGGTCAGCACCCCTGGTTTAGAGCAGCCAGGAGCAGTGGCTAACAGCAGGGACTTTGGATTAAGAAACATTTAGGTTCGAATCTTGGTTCTACCATTTATTAGCTGTGTGGTCCTGGGCAACTTACTTGAACTCTCTGGGCCTCAGTTTCCTTATTTGTGAAATAGAACTGGCGGGAGGATCGAAGGAGCGAAAGTACGTAGAGTGTCCAGCCAAGGGCCTAGCTGAGAGGGAACGGCACAGTACAAAGCTGTCATAGGATTCTGGTTTTCATTTCCTGTCTCCACACTCTTCATGTCTGGCTTGGCTGTGATCTCTTTCCTTAATCCCATTGCTAAGCACATTTGATCCTGGGTAGCCGACATTCCTGACAATGGGGTCTACCCAATCCCTCCTCCACTCTCCTTCCCAAACTAAAGCTTCCTCCCTAGGGCAACTGGTGCTTATAATTTACTTCCAGATTCCTGGCCCAGCTGCAGGGAGGGAGAACAGACAACGATTTCTCTTCCTGCAGCCTTCCTCGCCTTCATTTTCCCTGCAAGTCTGACGTTTGACTTCCAAGTGCCCTCTGGCTGTAATTATTCAGGCAAAGTGAAGTGGACAGATGGAACAATTATTTGGAAAGCTCAGCCAATGGAAAACAACAGAAAAAGAAAACCCTACACCAAACCATGCAGTTGAGGGGAAAGAGATGATTGGTTTGAATTATTTCTTGTTGCCTGCTGGCATTGATAGTGTTTTCTGGGTAATTGCTCTGCTCTCCCCATTTGTTTGCCTGTGTAGAGAAATGATGTCTTCTTCGACAGTGGCACTACAGGTAGCCCTCTCTTGAAGGAATAGATTTTTTTGGTGAGGCTTGTCTAAAAGCAAATTTTTGTTAAGTGACTCTGATCAATTCATTGGCTTTCATGATAAACACAAGAGATGTTGCAGTAATGGGGAAAAAATGGGTCTCTGGATGTGATAAGAAATCACACTCTAGAATAAAGCATACTTTTAAAAGAAGGTATTTGAAACACTTCTGAGAAAACTATAACAATGTTTCATAGCTCTGGAATCAAACGGCCTGATTCAGTTTCGCGCTCTGCCACATTTTTGCTGGGAGCCCTAGTATAAATTATTTAGCCTCTGAGTTTCAGGTTCCTGGTCTCTCCGCTGGAGATAACAACAGTACTTACTCACAGAGTGATGATTAAATGAAATAGCAACATATATGGAGGGCTTAGCATGGTGCCTGCCACATAGTAAATTCCCAAGTAATGGTGGCAGTCATTAATAAGTTGTGAATCAACAGCTTTATGTTTCAAGTTATTATATAAAAGTTAACGTGGAAGAAAACCCCATCTTAAACTCCAAATGATGGCAGGCTCAGGACCTCACATTTTGTAGGGTTGGAGCACTAATTTTTCTGGTTCAATTCATATACTGATGCATGAAGTTTCAATTTTTCTAGGGCACATTTCTGTTCAATGAGAGGTGCCTGTTCTACGTACAGGAGATTGTCACATGGTATTTGAAGCCTGCTCGTTATTCACGAACAGTGAGAATCTGGTTCAGGGCCAACTGAACAGTGAGTGTGGATTTACTCAGGGAGCTACAGGCCCTCATCGGACCTTCAATGCCGAAAACAGCTCTCCCAGCAGGAGAGCCGGAGAGCCGCTTTGGCCTGCCCTGGACGCCCTTCTGCCTGAGTTAGGGGTATACACCGCGGAACCTAAGGTGGTGTGAATTGGGTCGCAGGCTTTCTGCTCTGCTAAAACAAAAAGCAAACTCCGAATGACTCCTGAGCCGAAATGCTTCTCATCTGAGTAACCAGATCAGCCTCTGTGTAGCAGGGGTCAAAGACTTTTCCTAAAAGACAATAAAAAATATTAGTAATAACCACAGATTGAGAGCTTAATATGTCAGGTACCTGTCTGGATGTCTTTACAGGAACTGTCTTATTTAATTCCTACAACCGCTTTCTGAGGGGAGGAGTATTAGGAAGCCTACTTTGTCGGTGAGCTAACAGGCAGAGAGGAGTTAAGTGATTTGATCAGATCTCACAGCTGGTAGAGGCTGGATTTGAACCCAGGTCTTCCTATTCCAAAACCAGAAGGCTAAATTAACTGCAATGTTACCTTTTATGAGAGTTAATTTCAATCTGGAGACAAACAGAAACACCTGTTTTTCTGGAAAGTACTTTGTCTTGGTGTGGAGCCATATGACCAATTCATGACAGCCTGTGACAAAACCCAGACTGATCCCAGGTCTGTTCTAAATAACAGTAATAAAGATAATGGATACTAATTCAACAGAGGTAATAATAGTCACAGTAATTTAGTGAATAAGTACTATATGCCGGCTACCACGCTCAGCACTTTAAAATTAACACAACTAACTAACCCTCACTGAAACTGCGGCCCTGCTGTCTACTAAGCCTGCATTTGCCTCTAACTCTGCCATTTAGCCTTTATCCTCTCTCTTTCTCTGGCTCTCTCTTTTTCCTCACTTTGAAAATAAAATTTGCAGTGAGAATTAAATGAGATAATGTGCAACAGACACACAGTGCCTAGAAGATGGCGGGCCCCCATAAATGTTAGCATTCGTATTATCCCTTTGCTAAAATATGAAGAAACAAAGTCTCTAGAAAAAGTGGATGAACTGAGGCCTCATGACTAGCAAAGTCCATTTGTAAAATCTGGGTCAGTTTCACTCCAAAGCTGGATGAGTCTCTGCACTTGACCCGTGGCTCTCCCACCTGCCCACGTGCCAGAAACATCTGGGCAGCTCCTTTAAAATCCAGGGTCTTTGCCCCCATCCCAGGAGACTCTGATTCAGCAGGACTGGACTTCCAGGCTGTGCTGCTGCAGGGCCACGTTGGGACCTGCTGCTCTGGCTCTTGCCACCACCTCAGTTTCTGGGTCCCTTCTGCCCTGTCCCACATAGGGGAGTGTATCTGTTAGCAGTGACCGCAGCAAACCTTCTGTGTTAGTCAGGCTGCCATGACAAAATACCATAGACCAGGTGGCTGAAACAATAGGAATTTGGAAGTCTAAGATCAAGGTGCCAGCAGGGTCAGTTTCTAGTGAGGCATTTAATGGGGGTGAGCAGAGCAAGCTCTTTGTTTTCTCTTCTCTTCTTGTAAGGGCACTAATCCCATCATAAGGGGCCCACCTTCATCACCTAATCTAAACCTAATTATCTCTCAAAAATCCCATCTGCGCGGTGGCTCACGCCTGTAATCCTAGCACTCTGGGAGGCCAAGGAAGGTGGATTGCTTGAGGTCAGGATGTCAAAATCAGCCTGAGCAAGACTCCATCTCTACTAAAAAAAAAATAGAAAGAAATTATTCGACCAACTAAAAATATATATACAAAAATTAGCCGGGCATGGTGGCGCATGCCTGTAGTCTCAGCTACTCCGGAGGCTGAGGCAGTAGGATCACTTGAGCCCAGGAGTTTGAGGTTGCTGTGAGCTAGGCTGATGTCATGGCATTCACTCTAGCCTGGGCAACAAAGTGAGACTCTGTCTCAAAAAAAAAAAAAAAAAAAGAATAGAAAAAAAAAAATCTCATCTGTGAGCATTGGGGTTTAGGACGGGAGAGGCACGATTCAGTCCATAACACCTTCCTAATTAATTGAAGATGTTCTCCTTTTCTATTTCACTTCATCAGCAATAGTCTTTAAAAAAAATTAAAAGATATTGGCTGAACACTTGTTTGCTGGGCACTGTACCCAAAGGACTATTTATTTATTTATTCGCTATTTATATTTGGTCTGCTTTCAAAAAAATACACGATGGCTTCTGGGAGTTTAAAACAGTCACAGGAAGCACTGGCAGGACCCACCTACCAGTTTGCACCATATAGAAAAGCAGGATAATTTTCCTGGTTTTTTTTTCTCATTGCCCTGTTGTTATCGTTATTCACAAATGTGGCATCTGTCCCTATAGACCCTGTTGTGTCTTTCCTCCAGATACATTCTCCTCTTGCTCTCCAGGGTTTTTGTTGCTGGGTGCAATGACTGAGTCATGAGCAGGCTTCAGCCTTCAGGTTCCTCAGCAGGAGCGAACGGCAGCGTCTTTGAAGTGCTGATCTGAACAACTCGCATCTCATGTTCCTGAAATAAACATGATGATGATGACAGCAGGCAACCTTCACTAGTCACTTATAGGGAGTGAGCTGGACACAACTGGACTTCATCCTCATGGCAACCCTAAGAGTTCCACTTTCCATTCTGCAGAAGTGGAAACCCAGGCTCAGAGAGGCCAAGTGTGTTGCTCAAGGTCATACACAGCCAATAAATCGGGGAGCCACAAAGCCATGCACTTTCCTGCTTCTGTCTCCCTCAGACTGTTTTCATCTCCTGAAATGTTCTCTCCTATTGTCATCCTCTGGCTTAGAAATAGGGTGCCTCACTGGCCAGGTTTTCCACATCACGGAGGTGATAGAAATAAATGGAGTAGAGAGGGGGTGTCAGTCAATATGAGAAACCCAACCATCACCAGTCTAGAGAGACAATAGAGTAAAACAGATTCCTAAACCCAAGTCTCACTACTGACACTTAGTATTAAAACTGATTTCAAGAGACAACCACTGGGATAGTTGAATAATTTTTCATACAAATCCAATTGAATAAACTCTCTCTGATTTTCTTTGTCACATACTAGAAACCAGATTCAGAGCCTAAAAATCACTGTTCAATTGGAAAATCTGAATAAGCAGGAGGTCGAAAATAAAGTCAAATGAATGCAATTCAATTCTATTTTATAAACATGGTTTGGTAAGAGGTATTTTTAAAACACTATTTCCCTGCCCAGTGTGTATTTACCAAGTAAAGCGCATAAACTGCATGCCGGAAAGCTTTCAAATTTAAAAGAAAAAAAGTGATGCACCATTTCTCTGGCATTTGTTCCCAAACTTCTTTTGCATAAACAATGCTCATGAATATTGAATGTATATATCAAGATGAAGGAATTAAGACTGAAAACCTGTTCTCCAGAGGAGACTGACCTGCTTCTCACTAGTGTGTTCCCATCCACAGGGCCACTTGCATTGTCCTCAGGCCTGGCAGCAGGTCCTGTAGTCCCCTCAGATGTACCATTTAGAAGCCATGTTGGGTGGTTTCAAGTTGAGGTCTGAAATATTCTATGTACCTTTATAGGTATCTATAAATACACTGGTGCAGGATAGCGTAGTGGTTCAATACAGAAGTTCTGAGATTAAAGAGATACAGATTTAAATCCAGGCTTTGTGACCCCAGCATGTCATCTCTCTAGGTCTTGGGCCTCAAATATAGAAGGAATATATTGGTGATAGCCATTTCCCAGAGATGTTGTGAGGAGCCTGTAAGAAAATGCCTGTATATCACTTAGCAAAGCCACCACATAGATAGTGAGAACCAAATAATTACTAATAACCAACACTATTATTACTACTGTCACCACTACCAACACCACCATATTACTACCACTATCATTAATATTATTATTACTACTATTACCATTACTCCTGCTCCTCCAACTACCACTGCCACTACCACTGCTAACACAACTACACTGTTAATACTATTGCATCTTAATAAATTGTTTAAAAAATGTTTTCTTCCATCCTCATTTTCCCATGTGTCCTTTTACTCCTTCTATTTGTAATAGGAAACGAAATTGTTTTTCCTGCCAAATGAGTCACTCGAGATTGGGACATTAATTTATTTGAGCAGATGTGTGTCAGTGTTGCTCTGAATAAAAGGTCCCAATATGCTCTGCTGACATATTTCATAAAAAAGTGAAGTGTGGGTTATACATAAATTCATATTTCAGCTCAAGCGCCACTTTCTTTCAAAAGCCTTTGGCCCACATGGATGTCTCCCTTCTCTGCAACAGCCATCATTCTAATCTCTAATTCTTTTGTACTCATGAGACTTATTTCCACAATTAATAAGCTACCTGCAGGCAGTCTTAGTACCATCAACATGGTAGGCATTCCAAAAATACTGATGTAGGAAGATGGTATTGAATAATAAACCAAGACTCTGAGCCCTATGTAGATATTTATGAATATTTGCTCGTGTAACCCAAAGGGTTAAGTGAGGGACAGCTGGCTCCAGGGGCTCACAAGATACCATCCAGGGTTCAGTCTTTCTCCCTGTCTCAGATCTGCTTCTGTCTCTGTTGTTTCCAGGCAGATTCACCTTGTGTCAGTAAGCTGTGTTCATATCCTCACAGCAATGCACCTGTAGGAAAATAAGTTGCCTTTGTCTAGGGACTCCTACTCTGTCCCAGGGTGGGCTGCTTGCATGGAGCAGGCTTGAGTCCTGTGGCCACCACCGAGCTGCAGGCGATAGTCAGCCCCATCCAATCACTGAGCTAAGGTGAAGAGGAGAAAAGTCCATCCCCAAAGAAATTTTGGAATAAGGGGAATGGACTTTGGCTGGGAGAAGAGCCCGTGCCGAGATCTCACTTGTCTTTTGTTACTACCTGAGCTCTGAACAGTAAAAAAAAAAACAAAAACATAGTAGGTGCTCATGGTAAATTTTGAGACAGATTTTTATGTATCAGGCCTTTAACCTAAATTCCAATCTGTTTATCCTCTCTGGCTGATTGACACTTTTTGGCCAGATCCTAAATATGTAGAAATGGTTCACTTAAAACCAACACTATTTAGATTAGTGTAGGGGTGGCAGGTCCATAAAGGATGAGTGTCAGCCTGTCCTCTCGGTGCTGTCCCTTCTCCCCAAAGCCCCAGACTGAAGTAACCCCTTCCTCCTCCAAACTTTGGCTTTACTTAGCCCATATACGTGCTATGGCACTTGCCATATGGCCTCTTTGTTCTTATGTATATTATTCAAGATTCTTGTTTAAATGATAGAAATCTAAAAGCCTTCAGAAGAAAAGAAGAAAAAAAAACAAAAACCCCAACCCAACAAGAATTATAAGCTCACAATACTGAACAGTCCAGGGCAGTTCTCCATCAGCATGGTTTGATGCAAGCTTTGCATGATGTCAACAGAATGGGGTTTTGTTCCCTATTTCTTTGACCACATCCTTAATGCTTACTTCATTCTCAGTCCCACTGCTTACAAGACAGCTGTTACAGCTCCAGCCTTAGTCTCTTGTTCACTCCTAATGGAAAGAGAACAATTTTTTTTTCATCAAAAGCCTCATGACAATATCCTTGATTCTCAGGGGCTCTAAGCAAGGCTAAGTCTATTGCTGACTCAATCACTGCCCAAAGTAACCAAGCACACTGATTGATCGGTTTAGGTCTTGGTCACATGCTTCATTCTAGGGCTAGGTCTTGGATAAAAATAAAGCACGGGTCTAAAACTTGGGAAGGGGTTGTTCCCAAAGGAATATCCAATCTAGAAGCAGGAAGGAACTATATGCCAGGGCCACAGAAGCAGCCAATGCGAAATATGACTCTCCCTTTAGATAATGTGTTTACTCATCATCTTGGCCACAATATCTGGTGTAGCGCATGACACAAGCTGATGGGTGCTTAATAAATGTTTGCTACAGGGAGGGAGGAGAAAAAGTACTGACTAGCCTGGAGGAACCAATGTCTTGTCATTTCTAACACATTTGCCATGCATCAGTCACATTTCATCTTCCTTGGGAGCGCATATTTGAAATGGGATTTGGAATTCAGGAATATGAAGTTACTCATTAGTTTGATTAGCTTTAGCTTGTGCCAACTAAAAGTTTTCCATAAAGCATTAGCTGTTTGCTTCCTTACTTAAAATGTTTCTTGGTAAAAGCAGCAGGGAAGAAATAATTCAAGTCTAAAGTAGGCAAAAAATTCTTACCTCTTGGCCCCTGGAATTATGCATTGAGCCCTAGAGCCATATGCTGGAAGAAATATTGCCCATATTGGAAAGAATTTAAATGGCCACTTATAGAATCAGTTGGAGAACTGATTTAGCAGAGTCTACGTTGATGAAGAAATTTACCTTCCCTTTTCAAGTCCACCACACTTTTCGGTCCAATGAATGTTTACTAGTAAAAATGGTCTGTCTGCACAGGGCTAATTACAACATGAAAATGGAAACTGAACCAGCTTCAGTGTTGCTTCTTCTGAGTAGATATCGTTGGTACGATATGAGGCTCGTTCTTTTCTCACACTTCCTCAAAGACCAGATTATCTGAACATGAACATGTGCTATGGTTTGAATGTCCCATCCAAAACTCCTGCTGAAATTTAATTGCCATTCTAACAGTTTTAAAATGCCAGGCTTTTAAGAGATCATTAATGCCATTATGGAAGGGGGTGGTTAGTTATGGTGGGAGTGGATTCCTGATAAAAGGATGCACTGAGTAGCACCTAAGTGGACACATAGGTACTACAGTAATAGGGTATTGGGCAGGTGGGAGGGGGGAGGGGGGCGGGTATATACATACATAATGAGTGAGATGTGCACCATCTGGGGGATGGTCATGATGGAGACTCAGACTTTTGGGGGGAGGGGGGAAATGGGCATTTATTGAAACCTTAAAATCTGTACCCCCATAATATGCCGAAATAAAAAAAAAAAAAAAAAAAAGGATGCATTTGGCTTCCTTTCCTTCTCTTTCACACTCATTCTCTTGCCTTTCCATCTTCTGCCAGGGATGACACAGCAAGAGGGCCCTCACCAGATGCAGCCCTGTGATCTTGGACATCCCAGCCTTTGTAACTGTGAGCCAAATAAATCTGTTCTTTATAAACTACCCGGTCTGTGGTATTCTGTTATAGCAGCACAAGACAGACTAAGACAACATGAGAACCGGAAATTACAAATTCAGAATCATTGATTTTCTTAGGCCCTGTCAAAGCCACTTAGCTCTCCTTGGCCCTTCACTACGCTGCTTGTCTCTGCCACTAGCTACAAAGAGGTGGGCTTAGTGCCCTCCAGCGAGGATTCATGGATCAATACCTGTAAATTCCTTCCAAGTCTTAATTCTCATGAGGTCAACTTTTTCTGTTTTCCTAAAAGGAAAATTACCCATGTTCAGTATAATTTTTACTTAAAATGATCTTGAATGAATTGATGGAAGGCAGGAAAAGCCACATTGTTGAAGATTCAGCAAAGGTGTGTTTCAGAATGTAACATCACTGGCAGGTAAGATACTCTATTTGTATGATAAAAACTCAACTAAAGAAACTCAGCCAGGGAAACATCAAAACTTTATGAATTTTCATTTTAAGGCAACTATCAAATTGTTATTAGTTGCTAGGTGGCTTGGTGACAGAATCCTAAGGGGACAAATGACCTGTTTATGGGGTAACAAACAAGAACCAGGTGAGAAGTGGGAATGACACAGAAAAGGGCCCAAAAAGGATGGTATTGGCTACTAATTTACTTTTTAGTTTATTCAATTCCATTAGACACAGGACATCACTCTGCTAAAATTATTGTCTGCCACTACAGTTTTTGGAAAGATTCAGAATTGTTCATCAATGTTAAGTGCAAAAGCTTAGACAAAAATATCGTAATTAATTTTTAAGAATGTCAGAGTTTATTTCTGGCTTGATGTGGAGAACTTTGGAGAAGAATAATGGGCACCATGAGATGTCTAGTGAAACAGAAAAAAAATGGCAGTAAAATTTGTACAATGGGCTTCAAGATGCAGTAGGAAATAAGCATTTTTCAATGTATCAGACTCTGAAAACTGTTGTAAATAGATATAAGCTATAGAAAAATGGAGACCAACATTTAGATATATTCTATAAAAACAATTTCAACATTTAAAACAGAGGACATTTTCCTAATTTTCAGAACAAAGGCTCATTGAATAAATTTTGGAAAATTCTTCAAAGTTTAAAGAAGATTAAAATTATCTAGTCTTATTAGTCAGAAATGGTTACTTTTTAAGTATTTCAGTATATTTTCTTTCATATTTACTGTACATTTACTCTTTCCTTTTTTAAAAAAACTTTTTTTTCTAAGTCTTTAGGAAAAATTTGGAAATTAGGGAAAATATAAATAAATTTAAAAGTTATTCATAATTCTATCAGAAGCAGTAACCACTGTTAATATTCTGAATATATCAGCTTCCATTACTTTATATTTTTACCTAGTTTTCATGTACATATCTGTCCTTTTCCCCCTTTAAAATTACAAGCATGCAAGCCATCAATTCCATTCTTTGGCATCTGTCCCAGAGAAGTGAAAACTTATATTTGTATGAAAACTTGTGCACAAATATCCATAGCAGCTTTATTTGTAATAGCCCAAAGCTGTAAACAACACAACTGTCTTTCAATAACTGAAAGGTCAAACAAACTGTGGCACATCCATGCCACAGACATTGCATAGCACTGAAAAAGGAGAATTATTTATACATGTAAAAACTTGGATGAATCTCAAAAGAATTACGCTAAGTGAAAAAAAGTCCATCTTAAAAGATTGCCCATTGTATGTCTTTATATTAACATTCATGAAAGTATAAAATGTTAGAGGTGGAGAACACATCATTGGTTGCCAGGAAAGGTGGTGCCAGTTCTATAAAAGAGCAGCAGGAGGGATGCTTATGATGGAACCGTTCTATACCTTGACTGTGGAGGTGGCTGCATGAATAGACACATATAATATTATGTAGAAATACACACACACACACAAAATGGGTGCATATAAAACTAGTGAAATCTAAATAAGATCAGTTGATTGTATAATGCTAATTGCTTGGTTGTGATAGTCTAGTACAGTAGTATAGCATATTGGCACTGGGGGAACCGTCTGAAGGGGGTTACAGTAATTCTGCATTATTTCTTACAACTGCATGTGAACCTACAATTACCTTAAAATAAAAAGCTAAGACAAAACAAATGAAAGACGTAACCAAACCAAAATAGAGCATAAGCATTTTACCATGCAAACATAATTTTAAATGAGAAAACTCTCTGTAAACATGATTTTAATGCCTATGTAATACCCTATTACAGAAACATTATTTATGGAACCATTTCTCTAATAGCGGATATTCAACACTGAGTGGTGTGTAATGTTAACACACCACAGATAACACTGCAAAGACCTTTGTGCATTAAAACTGTATCTTATTTCAGAATATTTCCTTAGAAAAAATAATTCACAAAGCGATTGTCCTAAGATATTAACATTTGTAACGCAAAAATAAAGTTCTATGGTTAAATATATTTGGGAGACAGCTTTCTTCATTCTAGGGATTCTCAGTCTTTAATAGACAAATATACATTGCGAATCACCCAGAGGTGATAATTTAATCAATGTCTTCAAGATTTATTCTCTCTAGAAAACGCCATGATAAATTAAAGATGACTACTAACTCTTTGATTCTACTTCCCCTGGCCCCCAATCTCTGGATCTGAGTGGGCTCTATGTCTGCTTTGATCAGTAGACTACTGTAAAAGAGACACTGGACCAGTTTCTGGGCACAACACTTAAAAAAATGGCAGATTCTACTTACTGTCTCTTGAAACCTTCCGCTTGAGGGAACCCAGCAACCTTGTAGGAGTCTGGACATCTTGCAAGTGCCATGGTAGCCCAAGCTAGCCACGTGGAGAGGCTGTGTGAAAAGAGGGAGGTGCTCAGCCAGCTCTAGTTGTTCCAGCATTCACAGTTCAGGCTTTAAGACACATGAATGATGCAATCTTGGACACATTAGCCCCAACAGAGGCAAGTGGAGTAAGACCAAGGAACCAAGCCGATAGCCAGAACCAAGACTCCAGACATACAATATCAATGAAGCTTTCCCAGATACCTCCAGCCATTTGATAACTCAACAGAAGCTTGAGTCATTGTGGGGTATAGATGAACCACTTCCATTATGCCCTGCCCAGATGCCCAAACAATAAAATCATGAGTAAAATGATTGTTTTCACCACTAAATTTAGGGTTGTCTGTTATACAACCCTAACGACTATAGATAACCATTACACTTCATTTTTTAAAAAAAGTTTTGTTTTGGTCCAAAGATAGTACAACATAGTGTTTCAGGTCATTTGGCTTTCGAATCAGCATATCAAAATAGTCTATAATTTGCTAGTAGTGTGATTTTGGCAAATTAAACTCTTTGAAAATGAGTTTCCTCCTTGGTAATGTGGAAATAATAATAGTACTTACTTTATAGAATTGTGATACTAAAAGGAGATTATGATTGTAAAAGTCATGCCTGGTATGTAGTAAGAGTTCAGCAATAATTTCATCCACTCTGTCACTGGTCAACCAGGGCCATGTAGTACAGAAGAGGAATTACAACATTAAAGAATATGTGGATTTCTTATTTCTTAATATAGATGGTCAAGTTTATTTTCAGACAGTATGTGACAGTTTGCAACCATTTGTATACTGTGAAAGGTTGAGAAAATTTTATTTTAGAGCTATCTTTAATGGACCAGACAGTCCAAAACCTAAATATTTTAGGTTTTGAAGCCCATTTCTATCACAACTACCCAACTCTGCTGTTACAGTATGAAAGTAGCCATAGGCAATTTGTAAAAGAACATGCATAACTGTTTCCAATAAAACTTTATTTATAAAAATTGAGATGGGTTGATTTTGTACTGCAGGATTTAGCTTACGAATCTCTGTTCTAGAGGTTGGACCAAGAGGCTTTTCATCTTGGAGATGTACTAGTAAGAGTGTTGGGAATAAGAGAAACTCAGTCTAGGATTTGATACTCTACATGCCCTTGTAGGCTCTTCTCCTTAAGACACATTGGTTACTTTGTTAGGCATCTATATGAGCACCCAGAGTAGTGTAGCTTCAACTTTTACCATATTACTTCTTGCAAGATTAGCTACATCAGCTGCTTCTACAAACTTTAATTGGTAATGATCTATGCACAAGGCATATGTACTCTAGTACTTGGTTAAGCTTGCAATTAGGAAAGTCAGCTTTTTTCTTGAAGCAAAAGTGATTTGGATTCTTTTTTAAGCACAAGTAGATATTCAAAGTTAACTAAAGCAATAGGCGTAATCACTAAATATAGACAGTGGGCTTTGACAGAAAAAGGCCTGGGTGAGCAAAGTGAAGGCCTGAGTTCTACTTCCACTTTTAGTCTCTAACTAGCTGTGTGACTTTGGGGATGTCACACCCCTGGGCTTCAGCATTCTATACATTTGTAAAATGGGACTAATATTTCCTTCTTTGGCTGCCTCACAACATTTAGAAAAATATAAAATGCCACACTAAATTTATAAATCTCATATTGCAACGTAGTTAACTATTTATGAGTCATCTCCCCAATTAGAATATGAGCTCCTTGGGGACAGGAATTATGCCTTGTGAATATTTAAATCCCTATTTCTTGACACAGTGCTTTAGCATACTGAATACTTAATAAATATTTGCAAAATGAATAGCTCAATGGATGGATAAATTAATTAGTTTATAAATTCAATGATTAAGAGCAGAAATTAAAAGGAGATTTATTATCACAAAGCAAATCAATACATTTTGAAAAGATATTTGAAATGGAATCAGCATTATTTACATCAGTAATTATACTGGGCCCTCTTCTTTAAAGCCCTAAGATATGAAAAGACTTTATATGTCAGATGACTCACTGACTCTAGCTGCCAGCCAACTTTTATTCTGAGAATGCATATCAGACATAGACATTGGCCCTACTTTTAAACTAAAAATGATTGGTTTTTCCAAAAGTCATGTATTAACTGTCATCTGCAACCTTTGAAAGAGCAATGATAGAAAAAAAAAATCACTGTTGGTTTTTATTCTAGTGTTATGCTAATCTCTCTTCAATAAATGGTGCTGGGAAAACTGGATAGCCACCTATAGAAGGCTAAAACAGGACCCACACCTTTCACCTCTCACAAAAACCAACTCACGCTGGATAACAGATTTAAACCTAAGATATGAAACTATTAGAACTCTAGAGGAAAAAGTTGGAAACACTCTCCTAGACATCGGCCTGGGCAAAGAGTTTATGAAGAAGTCCCCAAAGGCAATCACAGCAGCAACAAAAATAAATAAATGGGACATGATCAAACTACAAAGCTTCTGCACAGCCAAAGAAATAGTCATGAAAGTAAACAGACAACCTACAGAATGGGAGAAAATTTTTGCATCTTATGCATCCGATAAGGGACTGATAACTAGAATATACTTAGAACTCACGAAAATTAGGAAGAAAAAAATCAAATAACCCCATTAAAAAGTGGGCAAAGGGCCGGGCGCGGTGGCTCACGCCTGTAATCCTAGCTCTCTGGGAGGCCGAGGCGGGCGGATTGCTCAAGGTCAGGAGTTCAAAACCAGCCTGAGCAAGAGCGAGACCCCGTCTCTACTATAAACAGAAAGAAACTAATTGGCCAACTGATATATATATAAAAAAAAAAATTAGCCGGGCATGGTGGCGCATGCCTGTAGTCCCAGCTACTCGGGAGGCTGAGACAGAAGGATCGCTCGAGCCCAGGAGTTTGAGGTTGCTGTGAGCTAGGCTGACGCCACGGCACTCACTCTAGCCTGGGTAACAAAGCGAGACTCTGTCTCAAAAAAAAAAAAAAAAAAAAAAGTGGGCAAAGGACTTGAACAGAAATTTTTCTAAAGAAGACAGAAGAATGGCCAACAAACATATGAAGAAATGCTCAACATCTCTAATCATCAGGGAAATGCAAATCAAAACCACAATGAGATATCACTTAACCCCAGTGAGAATGGCCTTTATCAAAAAATCTCCAAACAATAAATGCTGGCGTGGTTGCGGAGAGAGAGGAACACTCCTACACTGCTGGTGGGACTGCAAACTAGTTCAACCTCTGTGGAAAGCAATATGGAGATACCTTAAAGCGATACAAGTGAATCTACCATTTGATCCAGCAATCCCATTGCTGGGCATCTACCCAAAAGATCCAGTGACACTCTACAAAAAAGACACCTGCACTCGAATGTTTATAGCAGCACAATTCATAATTGCAAGGCTGTGGAAACAGCCCAAGTGCCCATCAATCCAAGAATGGATTAATAAAATGTGGTATATGTATACCATGGAGTACTATTCAGCTCTAAGAAACAATGGTGATATAGCACATCTTATATTTTCCTGGTTAGAGCTGGAACCCATACTACTAAGTGAAGTATCCCAAGAATGGAAAAACAAGCACCAGATATATTCTCCAGCAAACTGGTATTAACTGAGTAGCACCTAAGTGGACACATAGGTACTACAGTAATAGGGTATTGGGCAGGTGGGAGGGGGGAGGGGGGCGGGTATATACATACATAATGAGTGAGATGTGCACCATCTGGGGGATGGTCATGATGGAGACTCAGACTTTTGGGGGGAGGGGGGGAAATGGGCATTTATTGAAACCTTAAAATCTGTACCCCCATAATATGCCAAAATAAAAATATATATATATATATATAAAAAAAAAAGATTAGATTACAAAAAGAAAAAAAAAAAGTAATCATTCTTTAAGAAACCCAAAGTGAAATTAAAAACAGATGGATGCATTAAAGAAACATCTATAACATTAATTGATGCTTTAAGGCAATATCATGTAGAGGAGCAGATTTTGAGCCCTTGAAACAGTGCTACATTCCTTCTTCTTCACTGATCTGGTAGGCCCTTCCTTGAATGAAACTCAGAGCCTTGGGAAGCTTTGGAATTCCCCACCTGTTGGCCAATCCATGAGGCTGAAGAATCGCTATAAATGATACTTTAAGTCTAATCTGATGAACTAATCAACAGCTTGCAAATAAGTGTTTCTCACAAAAGATCTTTTTATAAGGAAAAATCTCCATGGGTGCGACTGTTGAATTATAGATGTACTTAATGGACTGGACGCTAATTTTAATGCAAATGGTTTCCTTGGCAATACTGTGGTTTTTAGTGTGTTCAAGTGGGAAGGAGACTGTGTTATCCCTGTTTATCAGGGCTCTCCGGCTGCACTGATATTACCCAGGGAAGAGTAAATAGCCAGGATTTTGAACTAAGTCTTGGTAGGGATTGTTGTTAATCAGAGTGACCGTTTCTCCCGTGAAAATGCAGGCAAGGAACATTGTTTCCTTCTCAATTCCTTCCTACACAGCAAGGACACCTAGAGGAAAAAGGATTTGTATAGAACCTTGCTTCCCTGACCAGCATATCACACAAAATTCTGAATCTAGTTATCTCAATTCTTTTCCCCCTCTGGAAGAAGCAAGTCACAGGATAGGCTCGGTCGTGCCCTGTTGGTGTGCACACAGACTCAAAGTCCCCAGGACAGAGAATTAAGGAAACTTGGTCTATTCCCATTCTTGTTTATCTGAATTTACATAATTCTGAAAATAGGCTGCATTTTGCAATTTTTTTTTTTTTTTACCCAGACACATTTGACTTTTACAGATCCTATAATGTAGGTAGAGTGTGTGTTATCACCCCGGACTGGGAGAAGAGCAATCAGAGGAGTTGAAGTGACTTGAAGGAGCTATGGTGATTATTCTACCACAAGCAGCAATTCTTTTATTTAAACCAAAATTCACTGAAGGACTCTAAGGAATCAAGCTCATCAGACTCATCTATCGTAAGTTTGCAGCAGATCCTTGGGTGTAACACATAGTCACTTCCCACTCCTCGATCAGCTACAAGTTACTATTCCCCAATCTATATGAAACGGGGAAACTGAGGCACAGAATGGCGAGTTGCTCAAGGTAACACAACATAAGAGTGACCGAGACAGGTAGTGCTGTTAGTATATTTACACCTCCTAGTAGAAATCTCAGGCTTTGTTTTCCAACATTAAAACAATTTTCAAACACACAGCAAAGTTTAAGAATTTTACAGTAAACACACTGTATTATTAGTCAGGGTTCTCCAAAGAAAGAGAATGAATGGGATATATAGGGCTACATGGAGAAAGAGAGGATATATAGAGATTTACTATGAGGGTTGACTCAGGTGCTTATGGAGGCTGAGAAGTCCCACGATCTGCCATCTGCAAGCTGGAGGCCCAGGAAGGAGGTGGCATAATTCTAGTGCAAACCTGAAGGCCTGGGAATCAGGAGTGCCAGTGTCTGCAGGTGGGAGAAGATGGATGTCCCAGCTCAAGCAGAGAGCAAATGACCCTTCCTCTGGCTTTTTGTTCTATTCGGCTTCTCCTGATTCCCACTTGCATTGGTGAGGGCAATCTTCAGTCTAATAATTTCAATGCTAATCTCTCCTGGAAACACCCTCACAGACACACCCAGAAATAATGTTTTATCAGCTATCTGGGCATCTCTTAGCCCAGTCAAGTTGACACGTAAAATTAACCATCATACACCCATCTACTCATCCACATAGCATTAACATTTTGCTGTATTTATTTTAACTTACATCTCTATTCAGTTATCTCTCTGTGCATTCATCAAACCATTTCATTTTTTTGACACCTTTTAAAGTAAATTGAAAACATCAGAACACTTCTTCCTAAATACTTCACCATCCATATTATTCACTACGGTTTAATATTTGTTTACATTTTTTCTTTTGATGTAAAATGTATATGTGACAAAGTCTATGAATCTAAAATTATACAGTAAGCCCTCACTTAATGTTTGTCAATTGGTTTTTAGAAACCGCAACTTCAAGCGAACTGACATATAGCAGATCCTTAAATAATGTCGTTCACCATGACATTGTTTCGTTGTAACAGTGATGAGAAAAAAAATTGGTTTTGTTATCTCGTTTCATTGAAAGTCACACTTTCCCAGAATCACTGACACTAAGTAAGGACTTACTGCACACTCACCAAGTTCTGACAAAACCCTACACCTGGAGAATACAAACCCCTATCAAGACACAAAACGTTACTTTCGTCCCAGAATATATCCTACGCCTTTTCCAATCATTAGCTACTCCTACCTCCCCCTAACCAGAGACAACCACAATTTCAATTTTTTTCACCTTAGAGTTATATTGTCTGGACTACAATTTCATGTATATGTAATCATATAGCATGTACTTTTTTACATAACCTTTATTTCACTCAACATAGTGTTTCTGAGTTATCCATTTTGTTGTCTATTAGTAATTTTTTCTTTTAATTGCTGTGTAATGTTTTATTGCATGAGTATACCAAAGTTTGTTTATTCATTATTAAAAATTGACCCCAGGACTACTTTCAATTTGGGCTGTTAAGTATAAAGCAGCTAATGCTTCTTGTATAAGTCCTTTGTGAACTCCTATTTCTCCTTCTTTGGTGTGTATGTTCAATTATATGAGAGGTAGTGTGAACATTTCCAAAACAGTTGTACCATTTGCATTACTACCAACAACGTACGACGCTCCAGCTACTCCATACTGCGTCCACATCCACATTTAGTGTCAGGAATCTTAATTTTAGCCATTCCACAGGGTACACAGTCATTTCACGTCGTTATAATTCTTATTTCCATCATGATTAATGATGCTGAACATTTTTGCATGTGCTTATTCGCCATTAATATATCTTCTTTTGTGAAGTGTTTGTTCAGATCTTTTAACCAATTTTGGGGGATATTATTTACAGAACCTAGGTACCAGCTCTTTGCCAGATACATGTTTTGACAATATTTTACCCTACTTTGTTGTTTTTCTATTCATTTTGTAAGTGGTGTCTTTTGACAGAAGTTTTTAATGTAGAAGAGGTCCAATTTATCTTTTTTTTCCTTTCATGGTTATTCTTTTTCGTGATTTTTTTAAAAGAGATATTTTGCTACCCCTGAGTCAAGAAGATATTGTGCTATATTTTACCCCAAAGTTTTGTACAGTTTAAAGGGATATTCAATTACTCCCACTAGATTTATTGAAAAGACTTTTCTTTCTCCATTTATTTTTTTAATGCTATCATTTGAAAAAAAAAATAAGTGTACATGTAGATCTCTTTCTGGGGTCTCTAGTCTGTTCTAGTGGTCTATTTGTCAATCCTTATATAAGTGTAACACTCTCCCCATTATCATATATTTGTAAGTCATGAAATCCAGTAGTGTAAGTTTTCTAACACTGTTCATTTTCCAGACTGATTTGGATTATTTAGGTCCTTTGTTTTTCCATCTAAACTTTAGAACAGCTTACCAATTTTTTTCAAAAATACCTGCTATGGTTATAATTGGATTACATTTATTTACTGATAAATTTGGAGACAATTAACATTTTAACAATATGGAGTTTTTCAATCTATGAACATTTTTATTTTTTTAAGTTGATTTATGTATTTATTTATTTCAGCATATTACAGGGGTACAAATGTTTAGGTTACATATATTGCCTTTGCCCCACTTGAGTCAGAGCTTCAAGCATGTCTATCCCCCAGACATTGCACACTGCACCCATTAGGTGTGAATATACCCAACCCCTAACCCCTCCCACCTGCCCAACACCCAGTGAATGTTACTACTATATGTGCACTTAAGTGTTGAGCAGTTATTACCAATTTGATGGTGAGTGCATGTGGTGCTTGTTTTTCCATTCTTGTGATACTTCACTTAGTAGCATGGGCTCCAGCTCTACCCAGGATGATACAAGAGGTGCTAGATCACCATTGGTTTTTGTGGCTGAGTAGAACTGAGTAGAATACATATACCATATTTTATAAATCCACTCATGTATTGATGGATGCTTGGGTTGTTTCCACATCTTTGCAATTGTGAATTGTGCCACTATAAACATTCGAGTGCAGGTGTCTTTTTTCCTTTGGGTAGATGCCCAGCAATGGGATTTCTGGATCAAATGGTAGTTCTACTTGTAGCTCTTTGAGGTATCTCCATATTACTTTCCACAGAGGTTGTACTAGTTTGCAGTCCCACCAGCAGTGTAGGAGTGTTCCTATCTCTGCATAGCATTTATTGTTTTGGAACTTTTTGATAAAGCATTCTCACTGGAGTTAAGTGATATCACATTGTGGTTTTGATTTGTACTTTCCTGATGATTAGAGATGTTGAGCATTTTTTCATATTTTTGGTGGCCATTAGTCTATCTTCTTTTGAAACATTTCTGTTAATGTCCTTTGCCTACTTTTTGATAGGGCTGTTTAATTTTTTCTTAGTGATTTCCCTGTGTTCTACATAGATTCTAGTTATCAGCCCTTTATCGGATGTATAGCGTGTGAATATTTTCTC
The DNA here is from genome assembly GCF_040939455.1 of Microcebus murinus. Classification (NCBI taxonomy): domain Eukaryota; kingdom Metazoa; phylum Chordata; class Mammalia; order Primates; family Cheirogaleidae; genus Microcebus; species Microcebus murinus. Next base: position 13,620,315 of record NC_134124.1, read on the forward strand.
CCATTCTGTAGGTTATCTGTTTGCTCTTGTGATAGTTTTCTTGGCTGTGCAGAAGCTTTTTAATTTGATCAGGTCCCATTTATTTATTTTTGTTGTTGCTGTGATTGCCTTTGAGTCTTCTTCATAAATTCTTTGCCCAGGCCAATGTCTGTAAGAGTTTTTCCAACATTTTCTTCTGGAATTCTTATAGTTTCATGCCTTAGGTTTAAAAGTCTGTTATCCACCATGAATTGATTTTTATGAAAGGTGAGAGGTGCAGATCCCATTTCAGTCTTACATTGGCTCCTGGTGATTACAGCTCAGCAGGCCACACCGCCAGGGTCCCTTGTCCTGGCCTGTGTGCCTGCCACATGCCAACAGCCCCATGGTTCCTGCTACCACCATTGGCCCAGTCTCTATGGGCTTTTCAGCTACACATTTTGTATTATTTTTAATACAAAAAGATATATATGGTTTATATAGGGGATACAATACACCTTCTCAAATTTTCAGATTCGACTTAGAGTTGTACCACTTCATATAAAATGTAGAAACTTTGATACAGTATAGGTCCATTTTCAAGAATGTCTTCACCCTTTATGCTGAGGGCTGGCAAACTGTAGCCCATGGCTCACCTCAGACCTGCTGCCTGTTTTTGTATATGAAGTTTTATTGGAAGGCAGCTACTCTTGGTTTGCATATCGTCTGTAGCTGCCTTCATGTACAGTTGCCGAGTTGAATAATTATGACAGAGGCTGGATGGCCCTAAGAACTTAAAATATTTACTATCTGGCCCTTTGCAGGAAAAGTTTGCCAACCTCTTCTTTGTGCCATAGATGCCATTTATATTGTTATAAAATAATTATTACATGTAGTATGGGGAAAATGGTTTAATTTTTGCTTTAAATAATCAGGAGATTATTTTAAATTTAAGAGGAAAAATAGTCTTTTATATTTACCCAAATATTTACCATTTTGGATGCTCGTAATTCATTTCTGAAGACCTAAATTCCATCAGGTATCATTCTACTTTAGATTCAAAAACTTCGTTTGCATTGTTTTTCTTTTTTTTAGCCAATCTATGAAGCACCTACTACAGACTATCCTTAAGTTAAATGCCAGCATATATATATATATATATATATATATATATATATATATATATATATATGTATGTGTGTGTATGTGTATATATATATATATATATAGTGGAATTCCAACAACAGCCTTTTGGGAATGAGAAGCTTATCATCTTAATGTTTCTTATTTATTTTATATGGACACCATCACCTGATAGCCCTATACCTCAATAAAGATAATCTACCCAATTTCAGAGGATTTCTTTAAAAAATGAGTAAAGAATACTTTGTTTAATCATTGCAAAGTGAAAATTCTCACAAACATTCCTTTGAACTGGGTATAACCATCCCTAGTTTTACAGACACGAAAATAAAATTTCAAAGAGTTTGAATGACTTGTCCTAAGCCACGTAGTTAATATTTTAGCTATCTATTGTCATGTAAAAAAACGACTCCTACATTTAATGGCTTAAAACATTAACCATTTTATTTGCTCATGATTCTGAGTCAGGAATTTGGACAGGGCACAGAGTGAATGCCTGGTCTCTGCTCCATGATGTCCTGGGCTTGAGGTGGGATGGTTTAAACAGCTGATGGTTGATGGGGGCATCGACTAGGGTCATACATCTAGGGCCCCAATTCTTGAAATTGGTACAGTTCCTTGACTTTTTTTTCTTCAAGAAAGAACTACATGTGCATCGCTTGAGCTTCCTGGCAGCATGGTGGCCTCAGTGTAGTCCTGGTGGCTGGTTTCTCCCTTAAGCAAAAGCAGATTTCAGACCCCTTAACGCATAGGTCTAGAACTGGCAGAGCCTCATTCCCCTATGTTCTCTTGGTCAAGGAAAGTCACAAAACAGGACAGCCCACATTCCAGAAGAAGGGAAATTGAGGCTGAATAGGAAGAAGGTACATAAAATATGTCATTAATAATTTTTCCATAATGGATACATGTCAAAATGATAATATTTTTAATCTATTGGTTTAAATAAGATATATTATTAAAATTAACTAGGCCTGTTTATTTTTTTTTTAACGAGGCTACTAGATAATTTTAAATGACCTATATTTCCTTTAGACAGCAGTTCTCCAGTGTTCTGCTATACAGAAGGTGCTCAGTAAGTCTTTGCTAAATCATTAAATGATTTGCAGTTTCACTGCAAAAGCATCCTTATTGGTTTTCTTTCTTTGTGTTTTTTTATTACTTTTGGCTAGGCCACTGATGGAGAAGAAGGAGGTGACCTGGTTTGGGTTTCTGTGTGTGCTTATACTGTAGTTCCGGATATCGATGGGCAGATGGTTGGGCCAACAGACACATATCTCAGTAGCTATAGGGCCATGGGTGAGGTACTGACCTCTCTGTGCCTCATCTTCTCAGCTGTAAGATGGGGATGATAACAGAATGTTGAAAGGATGAAATGAGTTAATTTTATGAGCCTTTTCACAGGTCAAATGCTGCTTGGCATGGAATAAGTGCTCAGCACACGTTAGCTGTATTACTTGTGCTGTAGCTACCATGGCTCCGAAATGTAGAAAGAACACCTCCTTTCAATGCTGCATCACATCATGTAGAAGGCCAGAGCCGGGAATTATGATCTCTGTGTCCTGGGCGGTTAGAGGCTTCTTGGTAGCAAGCTGTGGGGACAGGGGCAAGGTTCTAGGAGGCCGGGCACACTGCAGATGCACAGCAATCGGAAGACTCTTCCTGTCAGCTCTGGGTTCTTCACACACAGACAGCTTCACTTCCTCGGGGCACTGAGAGCTGAGCATCTGGAGAGCAGCAAACTTAATTAATTTGAAGCAAGAGGAGCACAGCAGAAGAGATAACGGGTCGTAAGCTCCAAACTTGCAAATTAAAATGCAGAAGGCACTGGGGGTCACACACACGACTCATTTATAAACTGCGCCTTCCCACTGAGTTTCCGAAATGTGTCTGCGTAAAACTAATCCTTGACCCCCAAAAAAGCAAAGGGAAGAGAGCTAGACTCGGCGCTATGCACATTTAATGCATCTTCCAATTCACCGGGGAACTCCCTCTTTCTTTAATCTCTTATAACTTGGCCTGAGCTTGAAAATTAAATGCCTTTCCATTCAGATCTGTTCAAAGATCAAATATGCCTGCACACTTGATTGTCCAGGGGAGTGATTTTCTTCCTTCCTTCCTTCCTTCCTTCCTTCCTTCCTTCCTTCCTTCCTTCCTTCCTTCCTTCCTTTCTTCCCTTTCTTCCCTTTCTTCCCTTTCCTTTCTTTCCTTTCTTTCCTTTCTTTCCTTTCTCTTTCTTTCCTTTCTTTCCTTTCTTTTTTTAAACACAGAGTCTTACTCAGTCACCCAGCTAGAGTACAGAGGTGTCATCATAGCTCACTGCAACCTCAAGCTCCTGGGCTCAAGCAATGCTCCTGCTTCAGCCTCCTAAGTAGCTGGGACTACAGACGCCGCACCATGATGCCTGGCTAATTTTTTATATTTTTGGTAGAGATGGGGTCTCACTCTTGCTCAGGCTGGTCTCGAACTCCTGAGCTCAATCCATCCTCCCACTCCGGCCTCCCAGAGTGCCAGGATTACAGGCATGAGCCACCATGCCTGGCTGGGTTTTAATGATATTTCCTGGCATTCATTGCCAACTTAAACTCATGAAGGTAGCCCTCAGGCAGGTTGAACAGCAGAACTGGTTGGGTATTTTTTAGCCTTTCTGCATTCCTAATGATGTTTCCATTCTGAATGCAACCCTGGTGCACAATAGGTCTAGTTGGCATAAGCAGAAGGGCTGTGGTTTTCCTGAAAAGAACATGGGTTTCAAAGTCAAGCAGACCCAATTTAGAATGCCAGCCCTAGCTCTTCATGGCTGTTTAACCATACAGGCCTCTTTAAGCCTTAGTTTTCCCACCTGTAAAATGGGGCTACAATAATAACAATCTCACCCAGTGAGAAGGAGGACTAAGTGAAATAATGTCTATAACACTTCTGGCATAATGCCTGGCATGCAGTAGGGGCTCAGATATTAAAGCAATTGTTTTTTGTTTGTGACTAACAATAAGAAATAAACATGCTCCTATGCTGTCTTGTCCCTGCAAAGAATCATAGCAAGCTCGGAATTTTTTAGCTCTGCCTACTAGGCATCAAGACCCCATTATTAAGATAAGTTATTTTATTTATTCAGTTATTCAGCTAAAAAAAAAATCTGTATTTATACATTTATCAAGCCCCTTTTGAATGCAGAAAACTGTGACAGCCTCTATATAAAGGAAAGAGAGACAGTGCCAGGCCTTTCCTTATGAACTTAAAATCGTGTTGAGGAGCAAATGACATGCTCCCAATGTTTCTTACATATTCTGAGCAATTAAAGCTTTTATAGTCAAAGAATAAATTCACATTCTGTTTAATTTGGAGATACACAAAATGAAATATTAAAAAGAAACTCTCACTCTTTAAAAATGTCGCATTACATAACTAATAAGGAAAAATAGAGATGAGAGAATTTTCACATGTCATTTTATTCTATTCACAGTGCAAACAAATTTAGTCTGAGTGAGCCTAAACATGAATGCAGAAGTGCTCCAGCCAAGAAGAATTTAACTGCTGAAAAAGGGAAGTAACATGATGTCTTTCAGACATTCAAACCTACCCAAACAATGGCATTTTCCCAGTGTTAATGGTTTTTATTTTTCTTCTTTCTTAGGATATAGCTAGATAACCAAAGGAGTGATCTGCTGCTTCACATGAAATTTTTTATAATAATAATAACAATAGCAGTTAAAACATGATCCAAGCGTTTTTCATACATTTTCTTTTTAAATACCCACAACAAGCTTAATGGCTAAAGAACTGTCAAAACCACGTGATCAGGAATTGATGGAGTCAGGATATGGTAAGATTTTTATCCTGTTGCATAGAACGTATGTGCCTTGTTTCTTAAAAATACCTGTGTGGGTATCAAAAAGAGAAACATGTAAAACAGAGCTGTTTTTGTACAGATTCTTAGGCATGTAGATGATTTATGTGTTTCTGTGTTGGGTCTTCTTTGATAAGCAAAATGACTCTGAACCAGTCGTTAGTGCTATTTTTCTGCCTCTTTGGGCTTCAGGTTTGGGCCACGCACTGCTAATGCTCTAGCAGTTCATGGGTTCCTCTCCTCATCTTCATAAACCCTGTCCCTGCTCCTATGCACCCCACACTGAAAACCGGGGCTGAGATGAGCTCTCAAATATCATCTCCAAGAGTTTGTCTCTTCCCTTGGAGAAGACTGAGATGAGAAGATGTAATAGGCACAATTGTCAATGTTCCAGACCAGCGGTGGGGAACCTGCAGCCTTAAGGCCACATGTGGCCTTCTAGGTCCTTAAGCCTTTTGACTGAATCCAAATTTTATGGAACAAGTCCTTTTAGTTTTATTAATACATTTTTGTTTGTCTTTTATATTTTTATTTTTAAAATGAACATATTTTAAATACCAAAGAATAAAATAAATTTCAACAAAATAATCCTCCCAGATTGATTGGCAGAATTAGACCATTAGAAGGCCATAAGGGCTAACTTGACAGCTGCTACCCTCATGATTTAGTTCTAACTTCCCCCGCCTGACTGGCACCACTACCTCATGGGGCTGTTTGGCGGGAGTTTATGGGGGTCGAGTACACCAGTCTGTTTTCAGCTTTTGACAATGGTGCCCTGTGCTTCTGTTTGAAGTGGAATTTGTAAACAGTTGCACAGCATGACAGTACTTTTTAATTCTGTCTGTTTAACAGTCCATCATGTCAACGAAGATAAAGAGAATGCTAAAGGAAGAAAACAGACTTTTTTAAATGAGGATTAGGAATTGCAATATTATCTTGTCTTATCTTGTTTCTGCTAAAGATAAGATGATTTGCTTGCTTTGTGATACTGCAATATCAACAGTAAAGAAATTCAATGCTCATCAGCCTTATAACACTCATAAGTACCGCAAATATTTTAAATTAGAGGAGGAGGCATGAAAGATCATATGGCAGAAATTAAAAGATGAAAAGCAAAAGCAAAGACAAGTCTTTCAAGCAGCAATAAGACCTGGAAATAATGCCACTGAAGCAACTTATACAGTTGAGAAGATTTCAACAACCTTCTTTCCTTAAGAGCTTACCACACAATTTATTCTAACTAGTAAGTTGGAATAATGACTAACCATTATCCACCCCTTATTTAGCTTAATATTTAAAGATACGTCCCTTTCACAATCAAGAATGAAGAAGTGGTCCCTTCCCCCACTCCCAAGAGATTACAAGGAACACATTAGGGCAACTGGTAGCATAGTAACTTTGGCATCTAACAGGTTTGATTTGCCTGGTTACTGATTGTACAACCTTAAACAAGTTACATAAACCTTCTAAGCCTCAGTTTTCTCATCAGTGGGAAGATAATGACCAGCTGGTAAGTTTATTATGAGGATTGATGAGCTATTGTGTTTATAGCTCCTAATAAAATGCCTCACACAGAATAGAGGCTCAGTAAACATCAGTTGTTATGATGATTATTCACAATATCTTACGCTTTAGAGTCTGCAATTTGTCTCCTAAAATTATATATTTAGTTCAGGTATTGGATCTTAGCAAATGCTCAGTACGTTATCTGTTATTGTTGTTATTCTAAAACATATGCCTAATGACTTTATAATTATAAGAATTATTATTAAGTATATAAGATTATACTACATATTGGGGATGAGAGAGGGCACCATAGCATTCAATATTTGGCATTAATTAAATATAAAAATGTACATGTGATGTGGATGGTATCAGGTGAGTAGTACCATTAACAGTCAAGATTTATTGTTTATTCTTTGCAAGCATAACACTAAGAATTCTAAAATGTCTTTATCTTATTTATTGATCCCTCAAATAATCCTCCAAAGGGGTATCGTTATGCCATTTTATAGATAAAGAAACTGGAGCTCAGAGAAGTTAAGCAACTTGCTCAAAGTCCATGCCGCTATATGAGCAAGTCATAATTGGAATTCACTTTTACTTGAAGGCAAAACACTGTCCTTAACCTGTAACCTGCTGACTCAGAGTGAAGCCACCTTAAGCTCTACCCCTGTCCACCTCTGTGGCTTCTTCAGAGAAATACAGGAAGATTGCATACATAGGCAGTGACCCTCCAGAAACTGGGAGGAATAGCGAAGTTTGAAATATTGTCTTTCTTCCTTTTATAATAGTCTCAGATTTAGACTGTATTTCACTAATACAGCCGGGGATTCCCATGAAATCATTTAAGAATTAACGAAGTTTTCCTGCAGTAGATCTTTATTCCATAAGAAAAACTGAATTCCAGAAAACAGAATGAGTTGACCCAATGCACAAACAGCAAAAGAGGCCTTGCCTTCACTGATGTGCTCCACTGTTTCCTTTTGTTGAATGCCTCCAGTGAGAAGTCTGTGGAGTGGCAGCCTCCATAACTGGTTAAGAACTCAGGCCTGGGAGTCCAGCAGATGGGAGTTCGAGTCCCAGGCCTGACGCTTATTGAATGTATAATCTTGGACAAAAGTTTGACTTCTCTGGGCCTCCATTTCCTTATCTGCAAAATGGGGCTAATTGTGTTTGTCCCTATTTATCTCTCAGGGGTTTGTAAGCATTAAATGAGTTAATGCAGGTCAACTGCTGGGCACCACACTGGGACCGTGCATAGCACTCAATGGTGACAGCTATTCCCACTGTAAATGCCTTTCACATAGGAATGGTTTCAATTGAGAAATCTACACATAAACCACTGCCTAGTAAATAAATACTTAAAGGCTAAGTGTTAACATTGAAGGAATAAAATGTCCAATGTGGGTTTATTTTTCTGTTAGTTGTATGTTTTGCTGAAGGCCTTTGAAGATTCCTAAGGTAGGGAGCCATTGGTATCTGTGTTGGGGAATCTCATCTCCTTTAGTGGCAGGAGCATGTCCATACCCAGACCGGCCCCTTGCCATGGAAACCAGCACAGGCAGGCTCGCAAAGCCCCTGGATGTTTAGCAATTTCCCAAAGCATGGCAACAAGCCAGGAAAAAAAAAAGGTTGCAGCTGAAAATAGCAAAGGCAGAGACCCAAGAGGCAGTGGGGTCACTCTTAGTGCTGAGCAAGTTTTTAGTAATCTTATCTGCTGCTCCCCCAGCATTTTTTCCTCTTGTTAAAAAAACTGTATGACAAAAACAATGCTGTCAGCAGAATGTAGAGGGAAGTGAGCCCAAGGTAAAATAATGATTCCATTCTCCTCCCAAAGGCTCATGGTTCTATACAGTCATTGCATACCGTATTCTTTTGAGGCTGGGAGTTGACAGGTAACTTCAGAGGGAGGAAAAAAGGGAAGGAATTAATTTGCTCAGTCTGGACTGGGAGTGAGAACCTGAGCTGTGGGCTCAGCTCAGCTGCAAAACTCAGACACGACGTGCACAGGCCCCTTCGCCTCTGGGGCCCTGGCTTCGGTTTCTCCACCTTTGAGATGAAGGGGTTCTGGAGAGAAGCTCCACGAAGCTAGGGGTTGCTGAATCCTTAGTAACTACAGCAGTGTGTGACACACAGTAGGGGCTGAAGAAATCAGATGGCGTTGTTGCTAAACTGGAAGAGTTAAAAAGATCCTTTATTTTGCTAAGAAGACTCCGTTCCCTGAGCCTGTCTTAGAAGCTAGGACTCCGAGACTGGCCAAGTGACCCTTTTGGGGAAATGATGCTGCCTCTCCAATGCCAGGCTAATGCTGCATGCTGACTGCACAAGGGCAAAGACAGCTCAGAGCTGCATGAACCCTTCTCAGAGTGACAGCGTTGGGAGGGACGCTTGAGTTCTTCCTTCTCTGAATCCCTGCCACGGCATCACCCCTGAATGAGAAGGCAGGGGTACTTGGAGGAAGCCCGACTGGGGACGGCAGTAGCACTCGCCTAGCCCCTCACCGCTCAGAAAGCACCTTTTCAGCCACTGTCCTATTTGGTGCTCACAGGAGTCCTGTGGGGAAGGGAAGCGAGTGGCTTATCCAATGTACGATGGTGCGATTGAAACTCAGACGCGCTTTCCGCTTGATCGAAGTGAATTCACTGGTAAGCAGAACAGCCAGGAATTGAACCTGGGAGGTTAAACTCTAAGGTCCAGCCATTCTATCGTAAGAGACTATGGGTCCCCATCTGCTCCCACACTCTGCTCAAAGACCCTGTGTCCTGAGCAGAATAGTAATAAGCAGCATTCATTGCTACTAGCATTATCAGCTACCATGTCCCAGGCACTGTTCTTTGCACAATACACGTGTTAACACATTTAATCACAATGCCATGAAGCAGGCACTATTTTTATTCTCAGTTTAGAGATGAATGAGGCACACAGGTATTAAAGTAACCTGCCCAGGTTTACCCAGCTACCAAGGGAGCCTGTAGGTAAGTCGGGGTATCATTAAGTCCCCTCCTCCTCCCAGTCCCCAGAGAGAGAACTGGTGGGAAGTCGGGGTTTAGAAAGGCTCCCTCCGTCTTCAGCTCATAGGGCTCTGCCTGCGGAGTCCCAAGAGGTCTGCCCGAGGTTGGGGATGGAAGTCTGCCAGCATCTGTCACTCCAGCTTTGCAGCTGCCAACGCCAAAGGGATATTTTCCCTTTCCCCTCTGGGATCGTGTGTCATGTTCCTCTTCTCTACATCAGACAACTGTGCCCTTTCATTTTGCCAAAAGTTTTCTTACTGATTAAGGCAGGGCTGGGAGAAGAACTGCCCTGGTGTTTTCAGGCGCCTCTTATGTCACTAGTTCCTCTGAGCAAAGGATTAGATAGCAAAGAGAGAGAAAAGAGCAGGTGGGATCATTGGAACCAGATCCAAACCCACCTGAGGTTTTCAAGCACCTACCATGTGCCGAACACTGAATGAGTTCATTCACTCACCCCAAACGAGTTTACTGAGCACCTGTCTTGTTTTGGGTGCCAACCTGGTTGTTCCCTATTCATTAATTTAAAAATGCCACTGATCATCTATAAATGTCAGGCCCTATGATGGGCATGATGTATGGAATGACGATGTTCACAATAAAAATATTTATTGAAAACTTACCGGTGTTCTAAGCACATTACACTTCCTAATTTAATCTTCACAACCCTGTAAGATTGCTACTATTACTATTCCTATTTTACAGATCATAAAAGAGATGCCTAGACAGGTTTAATACATTAGCCAATTTCCAGTAGAACTTGGATATAAGAATAACTAACACTCAGTCCCAGCCTTAGAGTAGGCTCAGTCATTATAACTTATTCACGCCGCACAGCAACCCTATAAGATTAGTATCATTACTTGTATAGTGAATCATGCCTGCTTAATTTCTGTAATTTCAATTCTAAGTGCTTAGTGGGAAAACCACATATGAAACACATATTTTTCATAGAGTATGACCTCCAATGGCTAAGCAATTTTTCATCAGACTTTCATTAAAACAAGGAACTTTCCCAATGCTTAGGTTTACACCTAACTGTACCCACTATACTTTAAAGGTGATTCTATTTTACTTAACACGTGAGAAATTGTGGCTCAGGGAATTTAAGTGACCTGCTCAGACGCCATGACTAGCAAGTGGCAAACTCAGTTTGTGGTTTTTCTGTCAAACCACACTTGCAAATAGACTTGTGGGAAAACTTCTCATCGTGTAAAGTACCTTTAACGCTAATTAAAACCAATAGATTATACCTCTTTGGGGAAGACTTTATTCTCGACAGCCTCAACATATATTTAGAGTTTTCTGATCAAGTCTGAAAAATTGAAGACAAACCCTTGTTTTGGTTTTTCATGCAAACATTGACAAAAAGAAGTGTGTGTTTGCCAGAGGTTGAATTTAGGATCTTCTTGGGGGCAGGTTTGGATGTCCAAAGTAGAATACTCCCAGTATAATGGAGAAACCTGCATTTGTACAAGAACATCCATGCAAAGTAGAAGGAAATTAAAGAGTTCTTTATAAGTAGGTTTCAAAATGGCAAGTTAAATTAAGGAAGTTTGGAAACTGCAGAGAAGTTCTCATCTGTTAAGAGAACTATCACAGAAAGAAAATATTCATAAGCCACTCTTTAGGCCGGGCGCGGTGGCTCACGCCTATAATCCCAGCACTCTGGGAGGCCGAGGAGGGCAGATTGCTCAAGGTCAGGAGTTCAAAACCAGCCTGAGCAAGACCCCGTCTCTACTATAAAAGAATAGAAAGAAATTAATTGGCCAACTAATATATATAGAAAAAATTAGCCGGGCATGGTGGCACATGCCTGTAGTCCCAGCTACTCGGGAGGCTGAGGCAGGAGGATCGCTTGAGCCCAGGAGTTTGAGGTTGCTGTGAGCTAGGCTGATGCCACGACACTCACTCCAGCCTGGGCAACAAAGTGAGACTCTGTCTCAAAAAAAAATAAAAATAAAAAAAAATAAGCCACTCTTTAGTGACTTAACTGAAGATAGAGTTTTCGAATGGATAAACTTTCCCCTGGAGTTTGACTGGCATTCTGAATGCAGACGTGCATGTGATCTTGTGATATTGGGCAGATCTTTTTAGCTCTCTGGTCTTCGGAATTTCCCCATTTTTTTGAAGAAAGAGAAAATCCCAGAAAGAAATCTTTCTATAACCTTTTCTGGAATCATGGGCCAGGTGCTTATGGGAATTTAATAAAATTTCTGGATCCTATCCCCTGAAATATGCAAATTTTTATGTCATATGAGTTCACAGAAGCCCTGAAACCCAGTAATGGGTCCCCTAGATGCCTATGGATCCGAAGTTTAAAGAGTCTAGTATAATTTATTTCTAAATTCAATTTCAGAAAAAAATGTATTATTTCTAACAATCATAAAGTTTCAGATTTCTTTTATACCTAAGGCAGCCATCCGTCCTTGCTCTCTCACCGCCAAGTGACTTAGCAGAGTATGTTAAAGCTCTAAGGGAAGTCTTTAGGATTAGTAGATGTGTGCTCAGGGCTAACAGAGACTAGATCCTTCAGAACTTCCCTTAAATATTTAACTTTGTGAAAGCAGAACCCTACTAGTGAGAAGAGCTGCTCTACCAGGCTCAGAGAGGGTATAAGATTACTAATCAATAACTTCCAGGAGTAAGGTGCTCCTTGATGCCAGCTGATTGTTGCTGGGAGGACATAATTAACTGTTTTGATAATCTCTATTACAGTTATCTGGGTTTTTTTTTTTTAATTTAGTCAACTAATATTGCTTAAATAATTACTATTAATATATGCAAATACTTGGGAAATACAAAGATGATTCATTCAATGATGTTTTCTCTAAGTATATTAAAAAGAGTTCTTTCTTTTTACTTGCCTTACTGATAATACCAAAATCATATAGGTCTTTGAGTATTATTTTGCTGCCTGTTGTTTCTTTAGGTTCTTTTTCACGTTGCCCTATTGCCATGTGTATTTCACGTATGTATATGTGGACCTGTGCATATTTATATGTGACTATGAAATCCTGTTCCTTGCAAATGTATCTGTAGGAATTTGGGGGACTTGACTTGGGGTTGCATTTCTTCTCTGAGTATACTACCAATTTGGGACTTTTATCAAATTCTCCTTTGGAGGTGTTCTGTAACCTACAGGCAATATGAGGTTGGCCACAAACCCACATGAGGAGCAACTTGGAGTTCTGAAATCTCAGGAAAATGTTTATGTGTTCTATTTTCCCCCTTCACTCAGTGCTGTTCTCTCCTGAGGAGTGGGTTGGTTTCTCATTTCTCCTTAGTTTAAAGCAGTAGCCCTTTGGGGGGGGGGTGAATGAGGAGTCTCCTATTTAATTCCCAACCTTTTGAGGGTTGCAGACTTTATTACCTGTCCCTTGTGCAACCTTCCAAATGGAAGCTTAATGTCACCACTTTTCTGAGATGCCTTCTGGGATTACTCCTGTTTACCTTCATTTTTCCTCTCTGTAGTTTCCTCATCTCATATGGTCTGTAGTTCACTTTAAATCACTCCAGCATGGAAAGTGATATATTGCACACATGCATGTGTGCATATATTTTCATTCATACCTTCAGAATGGTTGCATCTCATTTTAAAACATCCTCATCTTGAAGCCATAAGCCAGAACTGCCTTCCACAAGCACTTCAACTATTCTTGTCATAATATATGCAGGAGCAATTCTCAAATTATTATCTTGGACTAGCAGCATCAGCATCAGCTTAGTAGAAATGCACATTCTTGAACCCTTCCCTGGACTTACTGAAGCGGAATTTCTCAGGCTGGGGCCTAGGAATCTGTATTTTAATAAGCTCTCCAGGGACAAGGGGCACGGCATGTCTCATGACAGGCAGAGGAAAAGTTTGAGCAAAGACCAGGGCTGGAAAGGGGTAATGGTACATGGGAATAGTCAGTCATTCAGTTTGGCAAGAGTTTCTGTTTGGCAGAGCCAGTCATTGGGCCCACATCATTGACGAGTTAAAATTCAATTACATTCTTTTTTTAGCCTCTTAATATTCCAGAGGAAAGTGGAAAGTAATGGAGACAGGACAGTCTTGGGAAAGGGCACTGAGTTCTTTCCTAAGACCCATTGAAATGACACAGAACACGACCATTGTGATCTGTGAAAGGAGTTAGGAAGATCCACAATGGCTGGTGCTAATATTAGCCCAAGGCTTGGAATCCGACTGATGCATTTTACAGCCCTGTGCTGGCAAGGAACACATGGAAATGTATTTTCACTATTCAAATCAGAAGGCTTTGGGAGAGGATTGCCAAGTGCACAGATGCAGGGGATGTTAATTATTCTCATGGACAAAGCACCTAAGGACTTGGTGTGAATTATTAAAATGCTGCGCTAACTTATTGCATTTGAATGTCAATTGACTGCGTATCAGTGTTAATAGATCTTTACTTCAGGACAAAATAATAAAATTTCTAGTTATCCCCATCCCAGACAGGGCTTCTCTTATTGTTGCCTTTATTGAATTACATGGTATGGAAATTGGAATGGTAATATGTCTGTACAAATACAGAAATGGAGGGTTTTTAGAAATAGATGGGAGAACAAAGAGGCATTAGAGTTTGTGTCAATGACTTTATTCCTCTGAGGAAATAATGTCATCAATTTTGCAAGAAATGCTGTCCTGACATTCTAATTGTACAAGACCAAAGAAAAGCACTTACGCAGTTACAGGAGGGCTTTCCTGGAAGAAGGCTGGGGGCACGGTAGGCAGCCGAGTGTTCAGAGCTGCCAATAAATGACTTGCTGATTGATTCCTCATAGACATCTGCATATAAATTCATCTCAGTACTTCCTCTGAAAAAATACAGGCAGCAAACACGTAAGTTGTGAAGATTTTTTTTTAAAAATGGGTTTAGTGTATCCTGCAAAATTTCTGGCACCTATTAGGTGCTTAATAAATGGAAGTTTTTGTTCTTATTAATGAACCAAATTTGACCGTCTGGGGCCAGACTCAGACCCTATGGCAGATTGTTGGTTTTCTTCCTGCCCAGTGCCTGTTCTTTCTGCTGCTGCTAATTACTTGCCAATTTCATTTTGGTGGATGACTCCTTCTCAATTATATGCATTGTGGAGGGATGCCAGGAAGGTCCTTGTCTTTCGGCTGTCAAGAAGCTCCAAAGACCCAGGTTAGGTCAATCTGATGCTGACTTGCTAGACGGTAACCCAAAGCCTGACGATGACAGGTCTGCAGAGTAAAGGGGACGTCAGTTGCTGCTCCCAGATTCCAAGAGCTCCAGGACTCTTCCCCTTCCAGGGCCTGGCTCCTCAGCTTTCCCTTCAATTCTTTTAGCTTTCTATTGGTTTCTGTTGCCTGAAAACAAGCAACCCCAACTGATACGGAATATGAGAGCTGGCATCATCTTCAATATCATCCATCTAATTCCATTGTTTCATAGGGAAGAGGAAAAAAAAGAGGGTTTTTGTTGTGTTTTTAGGTCAGAGTGGCAGAGCTGGGACTGAAGGTCTGTTGGATCTTGCTCCAGCATTCTTTTCATCGTTGGTTATGATTCCTAACCCTGCAGAGGGTCCCTCCATCCAGATAATCTATGGACACTGGAAAAAGTCCTACCAACGCAGTCCCCAGGTGAGTGGCAAACTGGTGCTGTTGTAGCCACAGACGTAACGGAGAGGCAAGATGCCCCCGCCAACTTAGCTGATGTGTCAGGCCAGTCTCTGGGCAAAAAAACCCAAAAAAACAAAAAAAGCATGAAACAGAAGGAATGCTCCTTGCCATTTTTTTTTTTTCTTTTTTTGAAAGGAGAACCTAGAGTTCTTGGCTTTCTGGCTTGCAAATTATCCTGGACAAACAGAGGTTTCATTCAGCTAATAACTGCCCTTAGGACTTGCCTGCCTCCTCTTCCCACTTTCTTGCTTGCTTCCTGCCTCCTTCCTTTTCCTCTTTCCTTCTTCCCACCTTTTCTTCTTCCTTCCCTGCAAATACGATTATGGTTTGGTTTCTCCCACTCTCTACATACCTCCGAAACTCTCACTACGTTTAAGCTTACTAATGACGGACGGACAGGAGAGGGAAAGTCCCCATCAGCAAAGCAGTGAGTCATTTTTTCTAAATTATCTACTTCTAAGATAGAAATGACTATACAAGCCACTTATGTTATGACTTAAAAATTTACATAAATGGCAATCATTGATGAAATTATATGACATAGCATGGTAACTGACAGCTTGAGACTCAGGAGGCAGAATATACCAGGGTTTAAATGCTGGTTCTGCCATAGCTGCGTGTGAGACTGCAGACATATAACACTCACATTCTAAGACCACCCCCTTTCTTCATCTGCAAAATGGAGATTATGAAAATAGTATTCACCATGATGGATAAGTTGCTTATCTAATATAACTTTCATTTCAAACTCTTTGTTCCTTGACCTTATCTATTTAAAGTAGAAAAGTTAAATAGTTTTGTTTTTTGCTTGTTTTTATACTTTTCCAGCTTCTTTTGCTGCTAGGGTTAGCCATGGGAAATGGATGGCTAGTGAGATGAAAGGAGAAATCTGCTGGGAGATTCTGGGTAAACCTATCCTTTGCAAAAAAGACTGCCCCCTTCTTTCTCCTTTCTTCTTGCATTAAATAAGGATGTGATGCCAGGAGCTGCAACTGCCACCTTGTGACCATGAGGAAATGAACATGACAGTAAGACCAAGATAATCACTAAGATGCTAAGTCTTGATAGTGAATTCGTAGTGACCATTTATCTCTTAGTTTCTTTTTGTGAGAAAAATAGATTCTATTTAGGATACTGAAGTCATGTTCTCTTATTAGGTGGAATCATAGGAAGTTGTCAATATTTAAGCATTTTTAACTTAAAAACTAGCACTTTTATAGGGTGTGACCTAGTATTTGCAGCTAAAGCATTCCTAATCAGTTATTTGTCTCCTATTGTAAAGGGATTAATTCATATAAAACACTTAGTGTGTTGCCTAGCACTTGCTCAATAAATGTTAATTATCATATTTTCTCCATATTAAGGTATAATTTTTCCACATTTAAGTATCTCTGAAAGTGGAATGAATCTTACGATCAATGTTAACTGTCAAACAGTTAATATGGTATTGTTTCTTTCTTCTTTTTTTTCCTCCCCAGAGGATGTTATTAATTTTTCCCAGAGAGTATTTAAAAATTGATTTGACATGATACCACAATTAAGTTATATAATTAATAAGCACTCACCCCGTATTATTCAGTTTACTAAATTAAAATCTTTTAAGGGGCATCTTTTTGCAAAAGGAGGTTTTCTGGTTTGGGTTTTGTTTTTCAGCATTTGGAACAAAAACAGGATTACTTTTATGAAGCTTTCTACCATTATTTTGGACCTAGTGATAAAAATATAAGAAGTAATAAACTCTGCAAGATCCTCCAAAAGTTTGTGAATTTAAGTCATTTATGCAGAAACCAGCTATTACCAATGTGGCAATTACTAAGAGGACCCTTTTAGTAAGTCTGTTCTTTGACAATCTTTGCTTACTGAGTAGCTTTTGGTTTGGGAACATGTATCGTTCTTTTTGAGTAGTACCAAAAATTTCAAGGGATTTTGGTATGACAGTGACAGTGGCTAACATTTGCTGAGTGCCTGCTCCGTGCAAGGAGCTTTGCACGTAGGATGCACACTGTGAACAGACTTCCTGGGTCCTGACCCCTCTCTCTCATGCTTGCATGGAGCCCTGTCCCGTCTCAGGGCATCATTGCTTCCCTTACTGTTACACCCACACTCTCTCACACGCACAATTTCAAGAGCATTAGTAATTAATGGGATTTTTACTAAAGGTTTTATGTAGAACAGACAAGAGTGCTGTGCCCCATTCCAAACATTTACAGTGGTAAGTCCACCATTAAACAGTCCAGTCCTCTCTCAGAATTTTCTCTATTTGGCTGCCCCATTGCTGGGTCTCTCCGCTTATGTTCTGCTCCCAGCAATTTTTACAATGTCTGTTTTGCTTGCCTAAGCAATCCAGGTCTCCTCCTCAGATCTCATACTCCATTCACCAAAGCAGAAATCCAATAGTTAAGCTATGTGGTTTTCTTTGTAAATCACAATGGATGGTGGCCCACATACAGTGGCCACGAAAGACTGCCCTTATGGTCCACCTGCTAGGAGGTGGCTAAGCTGGGGTGTGAATGCGCACCTTCCTCACTCGTATGCCTTTGCTTTTTGCAATGGATACGCCTCTCTAGGGGCGTCCCTGTCACAGGGCGTATAAGGAGACAATCTCATTTACTGGTTTACTAGGGTCACACCGCAGCCTCGAAGGAGAGGTGGCTGGTTACCCCCGTTCACTCCAGAAACCATGGTTCTGCATTTCAGGATCTGATGACTCACTGTCAGATCCTGTGCATGTCATTTCTTCTCTGAAGTTCCCATTTGGAACAAGCGGACTTTGCACAAGTATGTGAGATTCGCTGTTGCGTGGTTAAGAAGCAGGCTGTGTAAAACAACGAGCTTACAATATATGGTTTAAGACACTCAGGGGGTTGTGATTCAAAACCTGATCCCTGTATTGCAAAACAGTTTGTTCCCTTCCTTTCCTTTTCCCTCCTGACGCTACAGCTCTGCTCTCCCTACTCTGCATGTTTCCTCTTGAGGCTACTGGGCTGCGTATGCAGTAATGAGTAAGGCGTAAGGAGCATGTGCACTGCTCAAGTGTGAAGGCATCAGTGTGTAGCACAGCGGTCATTGTACATGAGCAGTCTGCGGGTGCATATCCACACACAAATGCACGATCTGGCCAAATCTGAAATCATAGGAGAATAACAAACCGGCGATACCTAGGTCAGAATCCTCTCTGCTCCATTAATGATTGCAAAGTCTGGAAATGAAAAAGGCCTTTTGAGGTGAGGGGGGAGGAAAAAACAAAACCACAAAACACATTTCATCTGGCTTCAATGGATCTCTCTGAAATAGAAGCAAAAACCAGGGGGGTAAAAAACCTCTGTTGGCTGGAGTATTTATTGCATCCTGAGCTACTCTTTCAAGTACTCGGCTTATCATTAAACATTCATTTCCCTAGAAACCGGAGCTTTCACTTCTTGTAGCTGCAGCAATTAAGGACAGTTTTGGCTGGGCAGCTCTGACTTCCCAGCAAGACTCTGAGAGCTCTGTGGCCTTTCCTCAACTATTGCAGAGAGAGCTTTGCTAATTTACAGGCCTTGTTATTTTTCTCGGAAACACAAGATAAATCCTTCCCCAATGCACTAACCCAGGTCAGATCTGTAAACATAATTCTAGTAATAAACAAACTGTAATTGTCCAGAAGAAGCCATAGTTATTGATTAAGCGCCGCTTTGCTTCCAAACAAAGCACCTTATTATCTCCAGAAATGTGCATTTTTTTTTTTTTTATTCATCTGTCCTATAATTGCAAGCGTGGAGCCCAGCGGTGTTTGGTACGCCCATCTCCATAGTGTTTATACTCAAGAAAGCCACATATAGTGGCCACCTCTGTCTCAGGAAGGGGTGACTGTCACACCTGGTGGGTGCAGGGACAGAGAGGTGACTTCACTAAAGTCACCAAGTGATCCAGGGGCCGCCCAAGAACAGGAGTCTAGTTCCAACGTCTGGGCTATTTCCTCTACTCACTTCACACCTGGCGCTCTCTATTGTCATCACCAAGTCATATTTTAACACAAAAGCACACCGAGGGTGGTTGACCTCAGGTGTCATTTGAGGCTGTGGAAGATTATGCACCTGCCGTAGATGGCTGGGACAGGCTGACTCACTCTTCTTCAATGGGAGACTGTCTCTACCTCAGCTGGGGCTGCTGTTGGTTTTCAATTAGCCACGTAAATTGAGGGGAACAGATACTAAAAACACGCGGTCATCAGAGAGTCATTAATAGCTATGAAGATTTGTCTCCAAGGAATGTTCATGGCAGCATTTTCATAAGAAAAAAGAAAACCTAACCCCTTTTCTCTCAAGGGATTTCAGAACTAAATACAAGAAAGCTTTCTCGATGAAAGGCAGCTAGTCTGTTTTTTAAAAAGAGTAAAGCCGCCAAATATCCCTTACTGTGAAAGAACAACAGTGAGATGAAAGCCGACAGAAGACGACGCCGTTACAAAGTGCGCGTTCACAGGAGGAACAGCGTCTATGGGCGGAAGGTGCAGAGTTGTGAGCCAGGTCCAGGGGCCCCGGGGGCGGCAGGAGCAAGGTTGACCCTGGCACAGACCCGTCTGAGGGGTCTCGTCACAGGCACCCCAGGCTGGGGAGTGGGCGACAGTCACACGGAACTCACACGGGATCCCAGTAAGAATAATATCTAGTTTGGAGACAATATGAGATTCTTTGAAATATCAGGTAGAAAGCAAACAGCAGACCCCACAGATCCAAGCAAAGCATTTAGAAACCCCACCGAGGGGAGGCAGGTAAGTTTCTCAAAGACTCTGGTATTGGAGACTAAGCCTTCGCAGTCACTAGCTTGGGGACACTGGGCTGGTCACTCCTCTGAGCCTGGGTTTCTCCTCAGGGCTGTTGTGAGGATTATATGAGTTCATATGTGAGAAGGGTAACATAGCCCTTGGCATAGAATAAGCTCATAATACACATTCGCAAACATTGTTGTTGTTGTTAACATTATTACTATTTTATTGCAAAAGATGTTTTCCCAATCCTTTATGTGTGAGCTACATTTAGTGACTCCCTTCCAACAAGCGTAGCATGGAGAGGCTGAAAAAAGAGCAACTTTACAATGAAGAACCTGACAAACGCGGACTTCCGCTTGGTGATCAAGATCAATGACAGTGATAAGTCAGGTTGACAGTTTGTATTCTCAGCTTGATAGGATGAGAACAGCACTTCACCTCTGTGGTCTTCCTCCCCAAACCCATAGCTCCAGCCTAACCATGAGTAAAACACCAAGCAAATCCCAATAAAAGGGACATTCTACAAATGCCTAACCAGAGTACTCCTCAAAATTGTCAAGGTCATTGAAAACAAAACAAAACAAAAAAACAACAAACAAAAGCCTGAGAAAACTGTCATAGTCCAGAGGAACCTAAGAAGACACAATGACCAAGTGAAACATAGTATCCTAAATGGGATCTTGGGACAGAAACAGGACGTTAAGGAACAACTAAGAAATCCAAATAAAGTGTGCAGTTTACTTAATAATAATGTATCGATATTGGTTCATTAGTGGTGATAAAGGTACCATGCTAAAGTAAAACAGTAACAATAGGGGAAACTGAATAGCAAGTTCTATAGGCATTTTCTGTACAATCTATGCAACTTAAAGTTTAAATAAGAAGCAGCTGAAATACCACCTGGCAGGGATGTTTTAAGTGGTTCAGACATCACAAGGGGCAGATATTAGACTTTACACATTCTCTGGATCCAACACTACACTACCATGGGGTCACTTTTCACCTTGAAAAGCCTCCCAGCCCACCTCCTTGGCCTAGGTCCATTTTCTTAGTGTGGTTGCCACCCCAGTCCCCATGCTATGGGGTCCTGTCCCCTAAACACTGTATGCTAACAGCAGCTTTCCCCTCCTTGCTGCCTTAAAGACAAGATGGCTGCACTGCACGACTCACATCTTTTCACTTTAAATATTTGTCAGGGAAACAGAAAGCAGATAAGCAATAATACTACCAGTGTGATTTTACAAGACTTAAGTCAAAGAGCAGTTCTCTTTCTGAGATGGTAACTCTTAAAATTTGTGACTAATATTTACTGAGCACAGATTCAGTGCCAAACAACAGTCTAAGAACTTTACAAAGTAATCTTGTTGAATCCTCACAACAGGCTACAAACAAGTTAGGATTTCCATTTTTACGGATGAGTAAATCAAGGCACAGATTATATAAGTGACGTGTGCAAGGTTATACGATAATAATGGCTAACTTCAACCCAAGCTATTCTATATCCAAAACAGAATATGAATGAAATTTAGGAAATGGCCCCCTCTACACAGCAAGTTGGACATAAAATTCAGTCAAGGTAGAAGGATGGGTCTTCAATCACTTATCCCCGCACTTACAGGGTGTGATTCTTAATCTGAGGCCTCCCAGACAAATCAGCATGAATGCAGCTGCTTCAAAATGTGAAAACTTACATTCCCTAATTGATATATTTTCATAAATTAATTTACAATATATATTTCTGACTCTACCCCATTTCTGGATCTCAGTCATCAATTGCCCTATTTCTCTCACTTTAACCCCAAGCTTTGGCTCAGGACTAAAACAAGAGTGCAGGTGGGCTGCAACTATCTGTTACCTACATCACCTTCTCCTTCAGAATAGCTGAAAATTAAATGAATTGACGTGAATTGATTTTTAGGCGTTGTCAAACTACCTAGTTTCTAAACAGCCTTTTGGAAATGTTATAAATCCCTCCAGATTGAATAATACCCATTCAAACGGTCTTATTCCACAGGTGAAATGTTTACCTAAGGCTTGCTTCAAATATAAACAACAGGAATAATACTAATTAGGTTTACTGAGCATTTCCTAAGGAATGAGACTAAATGGGTGCTTTGTACTAATAACTGTGATCAAATAAGGCATTATCTCCATTGGACGGTTGAAGAAACAGGCTTAGAGGGGTTAAAAACCTTGCTTAAAGTCACACAGGTAGTAAGGGGAAGAGTGATTATTTGAGCACAAATTCACCTGCTCCAAAACTTAAGAACTTTCCACCAGCCCACAAGCACCCTTCCCACTTGTGATCTTTCCCCAGTGAGCCAGGGCCTTACCGTTACGTTTCCTCCCCCTTGCAGTGGTCCTGTTTTGTGCAGCACTTTCTTAAGTCCTGGGTGTTGGCTTTCTGAACTGATCAAAATCACCATGAAGCCCTTACGTGAAGCAGCCCAGAGTGCTGTGCTGTGGCCAGGTAACACCTGTGCATCTCGCCTGGGGCCCTCTGAAAAAAATCCCTCACCTCCTATTCGTTGATAGTTGGGTAACCAGCATCGAGCTACTTCACCTCTGAGAACTCACAAATAAACATAACGCTGGCTGTCCTGTTTCCCTAACATACACTGGTTAAACATACACTGGTAATTCTGGAAGAAGCTTAATGCATAACTGTGTTTTTAAATAAAAGCTTACTTGGGAGGATTGGGACAGTTTCTATATAGTCCACAAGCATCAGCTGTGTAGATGACAAACGACAAGCATCAGGTGAGGCACATTCATGCCATGATTTTATTTAACACTCAACAATCATACGGTGCAAAGTATCACTGGTCTCATTTCACAGATGAGATCATTGCTGTTCAAAGATGGTAAAAGACTTAACAATATGTGACACAACTAGAAAGGAGCAGATCTTCAGTGTATGTAAAATATGTTAAAGTATTTTTAAAATTGTGAAAAATGAGACCAAGAAATTTAAACTGGATGAACAAGCAGCAGCGTCCACCCTCAGCTTGCTGCCTCCCTTTCTCTCACCCCCTTTTCATAAAGTTCAAAACTTTCTCTACATACCTGCCTTTAAACCAAATCTTCCTATCAACTTCTCTTCCTAACGGGGCCTTTCTCCTCCACTGTGCAAAACCCACCAAACCTTGCTGTCCATATTGAAAAACCACACCCTTTTGATCTTCAGTACAAATCAATAATCCTGTCTTAGGAAACAGATTTCCTCTCCCTTCAAGCTTGGGCGTCTGTAATCAGCTTCTGGAGTTGGAATACAGCAAGGCTGGAAGAGAATCTTCCGTGCCTTTTATGAACGCTGATAAGTCAGCCAAGAAAGCCTGAATGATACAAATGCCCTGCTGCAGAGGTTTTGTTTGGGAGCAAGACAGATACTGCAAGGGGAGGAAAATAAATCATTAATGATACTGCCTTCCCCATGATGTGCTGAGAAACAAGCAGCCCCGTGTGCTTTGTTGATTTCCTGGGAATGCAATGCACGTGGCACCTTGAACACAGCGAGTGGCCTGGTATTGGAGCCTGCAGACCTGGTTGGCTCTGTTCTTAAAACCTCGGGCAGGTCATTCAACCTCTCTGAGTCTGTGTCATCAGGCATGAACTGGAGCCGGTATTCTTTCTTCGGTGGTACATACTCCAGCTTGTACATAAGCCATAAATCTAAAAGTCATCCTTGTTTCTTCTCTTTCTTATCCCGACGCCCAATCTGTCTCTGAATTCTGTTGATTCCACATTTTAAATCCCTCTCAAATCTCCTTATCTCCCTATTCCCACTAGCTATGCTAGTTGGCATCATGATGTCTTAGACTGATGCTACATCCTCCTAGCCCAGCTCCCTGTTCCTAGTCTAACACCAAAAATCAATCCTTTTCTTCCTTGTCACTGCATCTGGTTATCTTGCTAAAGTGTGCATCTCATCATCTTGCTTCTGATTAAAATCGTTATATGACTCTCCATCATTGATAGAATAAAATACAAATTTACCAACATAAGAGTACAAAGCCCTCCATGACCTCGATCTTACCTACCTCTATATTAATAAGGAATCTTTCAGACACAAGTAACAGAAACACCTCTGAAATAGGCATAATCAAAAAGGAGTACTTACTGGTTTATGAAACTAAAAAAGCCTGGGGCAGGCCAGGCAGACCTGAGTCCAAAGGCTCACATGATCTCATTAGGAAGCTGTCTCTTTCCATCCTTTGCTTTGCTTTCCTCCATGGCAGCTTTATTCTTCATTCGGCTCTTCTCACTTAATATCAAATTTGCCCCTAAACTTGTGTTCACCTGGCACCTATTTAGCAAATTCCGTCCTCCTCACCCCCTACCCCAAAAGAGTGTATTTTCCCACTAATTTCACTAAAAGTCACAAGGCAAAATCCCAGTTGTTTTCCTTGGGTCACCTGCTCACCTGTCCCTTAGGAGGGAGTATGGTGGAATATGGAGTACTGCTCAAAGACTGTCCCTTAGGAGAAGTAGGGTGGCTAGGCAGGCACATGCAGGCAGCCAGGGTAGGCCCACCTGAACTGCATGGCTTAAGAAAAGGGTTACCTGCACACAAACAATTAGACTGCTAGCACCAAAATAAAAGGAAATGAATGTCAGACTAGCCAAAAAAAAAATTTTATTATTCTTATCCAAAAGAACTTCTCCCCTAGCTCCAGGCTCCAAAGTTAGTGGCTCAAAACCATCATTTTATTTTGTTCATGATTACCGGGAGGTCAGGAATTTGAAAGGGCTCGGCTTGGAAGTTCCTGGTCGGCGTCTGTCCTGTGGTCGCAGTGAGATGTCAGCTGGGGCTGAGTGTCCAAGGCGGCTCCTCGTGAGAACCACCGCTGATGCCGCCGGGCGGGCGCTCAGCCGGGCTGGCCACGGAATGCGCACGCGTGGCTTTCTCAGCACGAGACGCCCGCAGTAGGTGACCTTCTGACACGGTTGCTGGGGGCTCCAGGCACTGGCATTCCAGCTTATGGGGGGAGAGACGCTGCATCACCTTCTCTGACCTCTCCTGGGAAGCCACGCAGGGCTACTTTTCTGCATTCTATTGCGAACAAGGATTCTCAGAGTCGAGGGGAGGGGACACAGAATGCACCTTTGGACAAGAAGGGTGTCAAATAATCTTCAGCCACAATCATTCTCTATTGCTCTTTGAACGTGTTCCCACCATTTCAAGATTTTGTGCTTTTAGGGCTGTGCAGCTCTCTGTCTGGAATGTCCTTCTTCTCTTGTCTGCCCACTAAGCTCTACTCACCCTGCAAGACACACCCTACACTACCTAATTGCAAAGCTTCTCCTCCGCCCTCCACATGGTGGTGTCTGTCACTTCCCTTGGACCATTGCACTCCAAATGCATCCCCCTTTAATGGCTCCTTTTGATGACATCAGGCTGTGGTCCCCAACCCACTGGCCGCAGACCGGTACCAGTCCTTGGCCTGTTAGGGACCGGCTGCACAGCAGGGGGTAAGCAGGAAAGAGAAGCCTCCTCGGTATGTACAGCTGCCCCCCACTGATTGCATCACCAACTGAGCTCCACCTTCTGTAGATGGGCAGCGACAGTAGATCTCACAGGGGCTTGAATCCTACTGCAAACTGCGCATGCGCGGGATCTAGGTTCGCGCTCTTCATAGGAATCCAAACAGAGCCTGATGATCTGAGGTGGAGCTGAGGCGGTGAGGTGGAGGCTCTGAGAAGTGGCTGCAAAATCATCCCCAAACCATCTCCACCCCACCTTCTGTGGAAAAATCGTCTGCCATGAAACCAGTCCCTGGTGCCAGAGAGGTTGGGGACCGCGGATATATTGTCCAACTTTTTGCCCCTGTCTCTATCACTAGGCTATAAGCTCCTTGAAGGCAGGAACCAAATTTTATTTCCTTCTGTACTTCACACACCAACTGCCTCTTAAAGGCCCTCAGGCTGTGTTTGCCAAATGACAGAATTAGATTGTATAGCCAAGGAGTTTTTCAAATGTTAAAGTGCTAGTCAAACAAAAGCTGTCATTATTTACAAGATAAGTGAGCCTTTTACTGAAATAAAACAATTGCTTCTGGTGATGGCTTTCCGTCTGACAAATTCTAAATGGATATTCCATTTAAATGTTTTTTTTTTTAATTAAGATTTTTTTTCTTTCTTTCTTTGGCTTAAATACTAGTGACACATATAGGTGTTTGTTCTTTATACTATATCTGTTTTTTGGGTCCCTGTTCCCCAGTTTTTAATTAACCAGTCCCCTCTCCATGAGTCTGTTTAATAAGACCAATCCTTCTCTACATCTTTAGACCTAATTCTTTTTACCTAATTCTTTTTATTAATTCTTTTTACTAATTTACTGTACCTAATTCTTCTTACTGCCTAATTTTCCTGTGTGCGTGTGTGTGTGTGTGTGTGTGTATCCCACACACTGATATATATTTTCTTCGTACCTCTAAAATAAGTAATAAGAAATTTGAAACATTAATAGAGTATATGAAGCCAATGCACATACAGGAAACTCAAATAGATAAAGAATAAGTGAAATGTGTTCAATCTCAGTAGCAATCATAAAAGAGATCATTAATATCGTAATGAAAACCCATTTCACACCTGTATGATAGGCGAAAATATTTAAAGAATCGAAGAGGATTTGAAGAAATAGGATATTTTACATGTTGATGGTATGAATTGATACAACCCCTTGGGGAAAAATTTGACAACAGTTAATTAAGTTAATTAAATTGAGAATATTTATACCCCATCACCCTGCAATTCCACTTCTAGGAATATAGAGCCACTTCCACATGTTCATCATCTGATGAGTAGACAAATAATTTATGGCATGCTGCTAAGATGGACTATTATAAAGCAGTAAAAATAACCAGTGCTGCAGGTATCAACATGAATGGATCTGAAAAAGATCACATTGAGGGGGAGAAAAAAAAGCAAGTTACACTATTTACATAAAATTTTAAGATAGGAATACTTAATTAGCTTAACATAAATGTATAGTAAAAATATATAGAGCTGATGTAAATGATAAAACTACCAAAATTAGACTTGTAGTTACCTTTGCAGGTGAGGGAAGAGATTCAACTGGATTGCTCACGACATTTATTCCTAACTAGTGATGGATACCTAGTGTTTGCTATACTGTTCTTTTTTTTTTTTTTTTGAGACAGAGTCTCGCTTTGTTGTCCAGGCTAGAGTGAGTGCCATGGCGTCAGCCTAGCTCACAGCAACCTCAAACTCCTGGGCTCAAGCGATCCTCCTGCCTCAGCCTCCCGAGTAGCTGGGACTACAGGCATGAGCCACCATGCCCGGCTAATTTTTTATATATATATCAGTTGGCCAATTAATTTCTTTCTATTTATAGTAGAGACGGGGTCTCGCTCTTGCTCAGGCTGGTTTTGAACTCCTGACCTTGAGCAATCCACCCGCCTCGGCCTCCCAAGAGCTAGGATTACAGGCGTGAGCCACCGCGCCCGGCCATATACTGTTCTTGATACCTTTTTGTATGTCCAAAATAAGTATATTTATAATAATAATTTCTCAAGAGAGAAAAATCTCACACTATTATGGAAAGATGCTTAGAATATAAGTAAACAGAGCAAAACATATGCAAACACACACATATGTGCCCCACCCACTGAACAAAACTCAGTGATCATGAAAACATACATACAGAGTAAAAGAGTAGAAAGATATACTACAATGTAGTGTTAACAGTAGTTAGAAGTTGGTTGGGGATTATGATTGCTTTTCATTTGTTTATTTATTTGTGTTTTCTGGTGCATGTTTTTTCTAGTGAACATAATTAGCTCTTAATGAATCTGTTTGCTTAATTAATAAACATTTTCAAATGTCATGGTTATAATAAACAGTGACAGTCAATCCACCTGTCCTGATATGTCTTTAGGAAGCAAACATAATCGGAAAAATGCTCAGAGCTGCAGTTGAGAAAATAATTTTAAAACAGGACAATATCCCAATCCTCTGTGAGCATACCCATTAAAAACCATCTGGGGGATGGTCATGCTGGAGACTCAGACTTGTGGGGGGGGGAGGGAGGGAATGGGCATTTATTGAAACCTTAAAATCTGTACCCCCATAATATACTGAAAAAAAAAACGGATGACAAAAAAACAAAACAGGCCTATAATTGAGCGTAAAAAATTGCATTTGAATTTCAGTGCTCTTTGACATTTAGACAGAAGGCTGGTCTCCACTCTGCCTTTTTGATTCTGGAGAAGAGCTAATGCCTTTAACAAGAGTGTGAAATAGCTGTCCAAACATGTCTTTCTTGCCACTGCCTTTATTCACACCAAATGTTCTACTTTCTTTTTCAAAGGAAGAAAAGATAGCTGCAGTGCTATCTTCCCCCAGCTATGGGAAATGGATATAACTGAAGCCTGATTTGTGTTGGGGTTTTGTTTTTAACTCACCTCCTCAGTGAACGTGTCTCCTCGCCTTAGAGCAGCCAGCTCCGTGTGGGTGTTCAGTGCTTCCATAACTTGCTATCCAGCCCACCTCGTGATGACACAGAAATAACCAAAATGTTGCACGTTTTCCTGCAGGATTTCACTCTTACAAAAAAAAAAAAAAAAGGATATCCCAAGTTATGTAAAGGAAATCAAAAGTGTTCTGGAAATATAAGAACGGTTGTCAATCTGGTTGGTCCTTTTACAAATACCTTGGGAAAAACTGATCATTCTATAATCCACACCACCTGTACTGAGGGTCCTTGTTAATGCATGCTCAAAATATAACCCCTAAATCTTATTTGGTGCTCACCAGTGTTCTAAATTGTGTTAAATGCTTTAGATGCATCATCTCAATGAATCTTCCTGGCAACTCTATTAGGCAGATTCTATCTTATTAGCCCCAGGTTATAGATGAGAAAACTGCAGCTCAGAGAGAAGTGGCTTGTCAAGGCCATACATAAAACTAGTAAATGATGGGGCTGGGATTTGGGCCCAGGTAGCCTGTCTGGTGCCTGAACCTCTCTTCCCCCATATCAGACTCACCCAATGAGTTGGTGCTTTCATCTGCATCATGCTTTTTGCTTCTCTTTCCTGTAGCCATTAGTGGTGGATATTGTAATCCCTGTTTACCGGCGAAGTAGCTGAGTCTTTGCAAGATCGAATAACTTGCCCCAGATCCAAGAGCTTTCTAACTTCAAAATCTATGCATTTTGCACTAGGCCACATGCTTTTTCATAGACCCACAGCCAGAATAGAGCGATTCCAAATCCTTCTTCCGCCCTCTGTTTCTCCATCTGCAAAAGAAAGGAAATCACATTTTTCTCTCTCGAAAGCCTCAATGGTTTTTATGGGCAGCCAATGAGATTCAATGTAAAGAAATTTGAAAAGTAGGAAGACATAAGGGATTCATATTTGCACCCATATTTCAGCTAAGTTTCCTTACCCGGCATCAACAATTAGAAAATGCCAAGTCTCTCCCACTTGTGCTTATAAAGCTGTGAGTGATAATGCAGTCCCTGTTTTCCCCCAGGGCAGGACTCATATAGTTTTCTGGTATCCAGCCTTTTCCTAGACAGTCCTTTGCTTTAAGACTAAGCTGTCTTCATCCTCAGGTTCAAGGGTGGACCCTGATAGACCTAAATCATCTAAGTAATCTCAGTCTCCTGAACCTAGTGATTTCTTCAGAAAAGAAAAGCAGCACTTGCACCCCCTGACTATGAGATTTAACTAAATGTGGGCCAGTGAGGTGTGTGCTGATGACATGGTGTGCAGATACGAAGCCTGAAGCCATGCTAGCCATCGTCTGCTGTAAGAGGGGCTGGTCATTGGTCAATACTGACCCCAGCAATAGTGGTAAAAGCTTCATGAATGTTATTACGCTAAAGTTTTTGACAGTTTCTGTCCAAAATTTGATGCTCTTATACCTTTATTTTAGGTAATTATTTTTAGGACATCTTCATTTAAGCTTGCATATTTAATCTTGAATTTATCCCTGCTATAGAAGTCACCAATATTATTTCATCTAATTATTAATAATTTACATGAAAAAGCAATCTCTTTTTTACTTGGTTATTGTCTTACTGTCTCATTTTCTTTTCTTTCTTTTTTTTTTTTTTTTTCCTTAAGAGATGGGGTCTCACTCTGTCACCCTGCCTGGAGTACACTGGCGTGCTCATAATGCATTGCAACCTTGAACTTATGGGCTCAAGAGATCCTCTTGCCTCAGCCTCTGGAGTAGCAGTACTACAGGTGCATCACCCCTGGATAATTTTTGTATTTGTTTGTAGAGATGGGGTCTTGCTATGTCGCCCAGGCTGGTCTCAAACTTCTGGGCTCAAGCAATCCTCCCCTCTCAGCATCCTAAAGTGCTGTGATTAAAGGTGTGAGCCACCATGCCTGGCCTCATTTTCTAAAGCTCTAAACTTTTATGCTTATTTTGAGGGTAGGAAAGAGGCATTTCTCAGCCCTGTATTTTACAAGTTAATATTTGTTAAGCATAATTCCCTGAAATTGACATGTCCTCTCTAGCCTTCATCTTACTTTGTGAATTTGTAGCATCTTTTCCTTCCCTGGGAAGGGCCACTGACTATTTACTCCTTCAGTTTATGCATGTAAAAAAGAAATATTACCAAAATCAGATAAATAACTTGTTTTTTAGCATTAAAATGCTATTGTCAAATAATTGTATACCAACACCCACAAAATAAAGGTATTTCTTATATCTCCTTCAAAAAGGAGTTTTGAAATTGAGAAAAGATAAGTGGGAATGGTTTACTTATTAAATTTTGTGGCCTATTTCTTGTGGTCAGGAAAAGAAACTAATTTACATAAACTAGCACCCAGCAACTTTCTGTCCTTAAAATCTTCTTTTGTCCATCACAGTGGCCACTGCCCCAGTTCAAGGCCCCATCACTTTCACCTGTATTACCACGGTGGCCTCCCCATCATTGTCCCTTCTGTCTTCTTTCTCCCATCTTTAGTTGCTATGCCTTGTGTCTACAGACCTATTTTTCTTAAGGCAAATCTAGTGATCGAATCCCTCTCCTGTGTAAAGCTTCTCACGGGCTGTCCATTACCCTCAGGATAAAATTCCAACACCACGGCCCAGTGTTCAAGGCCCCTCATTAGCTGGCCCTGGCCTGTGGACAGTCCCATGTCTAGCCACTTCTGTTGCCCATCTCTGTTCTACTTACTCATTGCAGTTACAATATTGAATCACGCCCTCTGACAAAAGAGAGTGGGATCAATTTTGCCATTTAATGTATAAGTTTAAAAAAAAACTTTTAGGAAAATGAGGATTTTTTCCCCTATATATTATTTTCTAAAAGTAGACCAACACACACACAAATAGTGCTTCGAAATCACTGGCATTGATTTTTGTGTATAGCACAAAGTAGGAATCTAACTTGATTGTCTTTCTTATGAATAACTAGTTGCCCCAATGGCATTTATCCAACAAATATACTTAAGATGTTCATTGTCAATTTTTGGAATTGTATGGCTAAAAGAGATTTTACAAATTTCTTTTGCAGAGAGGCCTGCAAAGCTCTCTAAAATTTGATCCCACCATTTTTTAGTGTAGAAAAGATTTCTTAAACAAGATACAAAGAGCATAATTCAAAAGGGGAAAAAAAAAGATTCAACATATTAAACTTCATCAACAGGTCCTATTAACCAAATGAAAAGATGAGCTATAGTCTGGAAGTATGTATTTGTAACACTTGGATTTGACAATAGGCTAATATCTAGGACATATAAAGAATTCTTTTAAATTAATGAAAAGGGAACCTCCCCCCAACACAACAGAAACACAGGCAAAGGTTTTTGAACAGGCCATTCACAGAAGAGATAACCTGGTAAACTTGTCTTAAAAGTGCTACATTTTCTTAGTAACCGTGACATGCATGTTAAAAACACAATGAAAATGTATTATATACTGCACACTTCGGAGGGTTAAGAGGGTACACATCTTATGTGTACAATGATATAATACACACTCACAATGAAAAGCAGCATCACACCCACCAGGATGGCCGAAGTCTGTGGATGCCAAATGCCAGTAAGGACTGGGTAGTGGGTACGTCATACACTGCTGGTGGGAACGTACATTGGTACAGCTACTTTGGTATGGTAGACATTTGTTGCACTTAAAAGACCATCTTGGGGGCCTTGGGGCTGTGAATGTGGCTTATGGGTTTTGAATCTGGAGCAAGATCTCAGTGAGCAACACATGGGATCCAAAAGGCTGTGTCCAGAGACAGAGCAGGGGTCTAGAAGAGTCCAGCAGAGCTCTACAGAGGGCTGAGGGCCAGGTGTAGGCCAAGAGGTCAGGACACATGGACAGAGGGAAGGACACATGGCAGAAAGAGTCACAACAAAGGAGGAGAGAATTGCCAAGGCTCTCTCCAGCTTAGCCGTAGGACGCCATCTGCAGCCTCTTCCTGGGGTGGGAAGTTTAGGGATGCTGACTCAATTTCAAGCAATCAGCAAATTCCTTTAAGCTAGACCCAGAATGTCCATAGCTCCATGTTGGAGAAGGAAGAGTCAATATTCTCCAAGGTCCCACAGCCAGAAAGCGGTGGAGCCCGGATTCATAGCTACGCTTTGCTTTCGACTTAAATACTGTTCAATTTGTTTCAAAAACGAATTCTGCCCACTTTTCCTCTTCTCTTTCAGACTGAAGAAGAAAATTTAACCACCCAATATCCATTGAGCAAGGGCTTAGTTCCAGCACTGAAGAACACAATCTAGCCCAAGACGCTGTCCCTCCTAGCCTCAAGGCTCTTGTCCCATGGACAGACAGGACACTACCCATATAAACAATAACACATTTTGTTTCATGATTTCCCTTCCCCTTTCCATGAAGATTTTTTTAGTTTTTTTTTGTTTTTGTTTTTGTTTTTTTAGGTATTTTTTAGGGTTTTTTTGCAAGGGTAAAGTAGAGGTTGCTGGAGGACAGCTCCCCTCTCTCTCCTCCCTCCCCATCCTCCTTTCCTCCCTCTCTCTCCTTCCAGGGAAAATCTGAGCTCATGACAGCAACTATGATGTGATTGAGGAGCAACGGGACTGTCCCTGAGGCAGCCAGAGAAAGGCTTTGACCTCCAACTCATCTTTCCTGTTGCTGGTCACAGCCTCCCTGACTCTGTAGTACACCTGGGGAAAAGTGGGGCCCCAGGCTCCCAACCCAGGCAAGGGTCCTCAACCAAAACACAGCAGCAGTTGCTTGATCTCAGGAGCCCAGACAGGCTTGGACGGTGGACATCTCTATGGCAACCAGTGTGGACAGAAGCCCCCAGAGCAGGCACCTCCTGGACCCTTTAGACACCTTTATTAGGTCATTGGGGGTGAGGAGAGTTGGGAAGAACCCCAATAAAGACAGATTACATCTCTCACCAAGCTGGCAGGGTGGGGACTCAGTCATATTTAATTGGACTTATGAACGACAAATGTGACATTTCTTATATATCCTTGTTTGTACAGTGTCAAGGTCTGTGCCACCTTCTACGCTACAAGTCGTAGCATGAGTTGGATCGATCCTTAAAACTCGCCCAGCCTTATCACCTCATTATATAAACAGATCTGATCCAGCAAGCTGAGCCATTTCCAAAGGTCAGTGAGTCACTAATGCAGGACCACAAAGCAAACAAGTATCCTAGTATTTTATCCAGCACTGTTTCCACGGCATCGCGCTGCTAATCGAGAAAGAACAGTGAGTGTGCTGAAAAGCTGGGGCACCTCTAAGCATTTAAAAATGGAACACAAAACAAAACAACTACAGAAATGAAGCCGAAGACTTGATTTCCACGCAGCCAGGTAAAGTAGCAGCAGCTCTTGGAAAACAGACTAGATGTCAGAAGCAAACTCTGGCTAAGGCTGCCCTCTGGTGCACAGGAACAAAAGTGTCTCTGCTCTGTCAGAGTAAAGAAATGAACAGGGAAAAAAATTCTCCTGTTAGAATTCAGGTCATCTTTTGGAGTCCTTATTGATTTAAACCTTTTTAAATTCTCTACTGTCACGAGGAAAGTGGCAAAGTGTAGACATCAATAACCTGGGCTTTTAGCAAAACTATAGGGTAGATTCCATCTCTGGAACTCTGGAGAAGTTACCCAATCTCTCTGAGACGCACTTTCCTCCTCTGTAAAATGGGCATCATAATAGAATGCTCCTTATAGGGTTGCTGGTGAAGATTAAAGGGGAAAATCTACATAAGAATCCTTAGAACAGTGCTGGGTGTGTAAGTACTCAATATAGAAACCGTTCTTATTCTTCTTATTGTTGTTCCTATTAATATCATCTTGATAACTTTGCAAACAATAAACTCATATGCACATAAATGAAGTCTTGATAATTGGGAAAATGATTAAGGAATTACCTTAGAATGGTATGATTCTGTGCATTTTTATACATTACATGAATTCTGTAAAAAGATGTTTCTGTATATTTACCTTAATGTTTTCTGTATATTTACTGAAAGTATTAATATATATGGTCATGTGTCACTTAATGCTGGGGATGCATTCAGACAAACACATGATCAGGTGATTTTTTAGTTGTGTGAACATCATAGAGTGTACTCACATGAACCTAGATGGTCTATCCTACTCCGCACCTACCTACACCTTCCAGTAGGCTATATAGTATAGCCTACTGCTCCTAGGGTACAAGCCTATGCAGCGTATTACTGTACTGAATACTGTAGCAACTGAAACACAATGGTAAGTATTTGTGTATCTAAAACATAAGTAAATATAGGAAAGGTACAGTAACAATAAAGTATTATAACCTCATAGGACCACTGTCATATATGTGTCATTAACCAAAATGTCATTATACAGCACATGACTATATACAGTTTTTACATATTGTAAAAGAAAATAAAAATCTCAGGGCCACCCACACACACACACACAACTTCTTTGTGCAAAAGCGAAGGTACCTGGCCCCACAGACCACTCATTATGGAAATTCTTTGCTGGCCTCCCATAAGCAAGGACATGCAAATTGTAACTTTGGGTCTGTAGGCTGAGTCTAGCTCCCCAAAGTAAAGTCCGCTCAATTGCACACTAATGATAAATTATAAGTGTATCTTTCCAGGTGCAGAACAGAGATAAAACGGGATCAAACACTCTTTCACCTACCCAGGGACACCTACACAACTGATGCTTCCTTTATTCCCTTTTTCTTTTCTAACATTCGCCTTATCTTATGTAAAATGTAGGTTTTCCTGGGTCTCACAAGAATGTAACCATTTTGTCTCACTACCCACTCCCCTTGCTTTATTTTTTTTCCTTTCTGTATGCCCTATTCCCCTTAAATACTGAAGCTCCCAAATTCCCCTCCACAAAGATAGCCATGGAGTTGTGTTTTTCCCAGGTACATCCTCAACTTTGGCTTAATAAACCTCCATTGATGGAGGTCGTGGCCTTAGTCACTTATTCTGAGTTGACAGTATTTACCTGAATATTCATTGTCCGCTTATAAAAACACCCATAATTTTTTCTCACTATTGATTTTTCACCCCTATCCTTTTCTCATTCAGTGACAGTTGAGTAAAAACTAAAGCAGAAGAGTCGGCTTATTTCAGATCTTATTTGTGGAGAAAGGATGCCTAATTTGAAGACCCTGTGGGAAGTCACAGTTTATGCTGCAGCATCTATCACGTGGGGCATTATAAGCGTTGGCCTTCTTGTCAGTTGGCTGTCACTGTGTAAAAGCCAACCCCAAATAATGATTTCTTTCTTCTCCTAATTCAGGGGTTGGCTGATGAGTTCACTGGGTCCACTGGTCTATGACGGCCTTGCCCACATGGCCGGGACTCTCCCTCCACTTGGTCACTCACCCTCCCGGAGGCTACTGTGGGCTTGTTATGTGGTGGCCAAGGGTTCCCAGCAGCAAGACTCGGTCAGCAGGCCCCAACGCCCAGCCTCTGCTTTCCACGTATTTGCCAACGCCTCATTACCCAAAGCAAGTCACATGGCCAAGCCTAGAGTCACGGAGTGAAGGCACCTTCATGAGTTTGGAAGGGCAGCTAAGCTGTAATGCAAAGGGGTGTGCGTGCAAGCATAGGGGGCATCAGTGGCCAGTTCTTGCAATCTGTCACACCTCCTGAGTCTCAGGCTCTGAAAAGCGCTGAGGATCTAACGCAGACAACAAAACAGCCCCAGTAAAGCAGCCGACATAAGATGGACATAGTACTTTCCAGAAGTCCCACTTCCCTGCCTATGGGAGCAGGCTACTACTGAAGGCATGAGAAGGTTGCTGCCCAGGCCCGGTTGGTCGCTTGCATGTGGGAATACAGGCTCAAAGTTTGCAGCTATCCTGCTTTTTCAGGAGATGGTGAAATGATGGTGGATCATTACATAAAAATCTCCTGAGGTTTACATTCTGACAACTAATTCAATTTCTTAAACGTTGTGCTGGGACAAACCACCCCTCATGAGGGGGCAGTGGAGGACTGGTTTGGGTCCGCTTGCTTACTCCTGCTGGAACTAAGTGTGGACACAGGAGTGCCGTCTTCCTTTTAAGACACATGATTTGCGAAGTGGAAAGAACCCCACAGCAACAGCAGCACTTGCCCAAAATAAAAGGTGCCCCAAGATTGATCGGGGTTTTTACAGTCCAGCCGTGTGCGACATTTGCTGGAGGAAGCCGCAGAGCACAGCGCTTCAGTGTGTGTTGTTTTAGAGGCAGATGCACCAGCTCTGAAGATCACCAATATTCCTCTCTCTTTTTTGTTTAGCATTAAAATCTCTTTTTAGGACTCAAAAGCACAACACATGGAGCCAGACTGCCCAGGTTTGCATCCCAGCTTGGCCACCTACCAGCTATGCCAATTTGCTGTTATCAAGATCGTATCTCTGTTAAAAGAACACTTCGTATATAAAGGTACAAAGCCCTTTTCCCCGGGGTCGTGTTAGTTGTATGCATCTCTGCCTTCCTAGGTGCAATATGAACAATACCAGAAAATATTTACAGAGGTTTTACCTTATCCTTTACCATAGGGGTTGAGCAATTTACATACATTGTATCGTTTGATCCTCACAGCAACTGTAGGAGAACAGTATTCTTTTTATTCCCATTTTATAGGTGGGGAAACAGAGAATTCAATAACTTGCACCCAGTTTACACGGTTAGAAAATTGGTAGTGTTGTCAAATAGATCAACTCCAGACAGGGTTACTCAAACTAGGATCTGCAGACTCTTGGGGTACCCAGGGATGTATTTTTGAGGTCTACAAATTCTTTAAACATTTTTTTAATTTTTTTTTGGGGGGGGGTTATCCTGAAGTACTTACTATCAGCACTTCTTGAATATTTGGATGGCCACTTTCTAAGCTAGTACTGTTGTTCAGTTCTGTACTTCTACTCACATTGCCACTTGGTGGCATTATTTTAATTGCCACAGGCTAATGAGAAGGGAGGAAAAGCCAACACGTTAATGTCATGCTCAATCCATATGAAATCCAAATGCATCACCACAAACAAAGGTCTGCTGGTATTTTTAATGGAGAAAAATGGTGGTGGAATGGAGTCATCGTGTTCCACAGTACCAGAGGCACGCAGAGTCAGAAAGGATT
This sequence comes from Microcebus murinus, assembly GCF_040939455.1. Lineage (NCBI taxonomy): Eukaryota > Metazoa > Chordata > Mammalia > Primates > Cheirogaleidae > Microcebus > Microcebus murinus. The sequence continues at coordinate 13,657,712 of NC_134124.1, forward strand.
TCCACCACTGACTCGCTACCATCTCCCTGCTGTGAGGACGGTACAGTTTCAGTAAAACAAGATTCATTTCCCTCATTCAATTGTGTTAATTTGAATTTTGTTGGTTTTGTTCTTCTTCTTTTTTTTTTTGTTTTTGAGACACAGTCTCACTCTGTTGCCTGGGCCAGAGTGAGTGCCGTGGCGTCATCATGGCTCACTGCAACCCCAAACTCCTGGGCTCAAGCAATCCTCCTGCCTCAGCCTCCCGAGTAGCTGGGACTACAGGCATGTGCCACCATGCCCGGCTCATTTTTTCTATATATATTTTTAGTTGGCCAATTAATTTCTTTCTATTTTTAGTAGAGACGGGGTCTCGCTCTTGCTCAGGCTGGTTTAGAACTCCTGACCTTGAGCAATCTGCCCCCCTGGGCCTCCCAGAGTGCTAGGATTACAGGCGTGAGACCGCGCCTGGCCAAGTTTTGTTCTTTATTTTATATTTAATTTATAAGTGTATTTCGGTTTTATGGTTTTATATGAGCTGTAAGTAGAAGAAATATATACCTAGGATTTATGTTTTTACTTATAATAAACAACATTATAATAAAAAAGAAATTAAATAAATTCACTGACTATAAGATCTCTTTTTTTCCACTCAAAAATATTCAGCACATTCCTCAACTCTGAGAACATTATATTACAGTGCTCCTCAAAGGTAGGGAGTATAATGGACCAGGTTAGAATTTGGTTTCTAAAGTCACACTATATGAGTCTCAACTTCAATATCTATTAGCTGTGTGACCTGGGACAAGTCACTTTACTTCTCCAAGACTCAGTTTCATAATTGTTTCAATAGGAGAAATAAGGTTGCTGTGAGAGCAAAATACGATGCTATACTATAAGAAGCACTGGGCGAAGTATTTGACACAATAGAACTGTCTAGAGCAGGAGTCCTCAAACTTTTAAAACAGGGGGCCAGTTCACTGTCCCTCAGACCATTGGAGGGCTGGACTAGTTTTAAAAAAACTATGTTTTTTAAACATAGTTTTAAAAAAAAAACTATGAAGAAATTCCTATGCACACTACACATATCTTATTTTGAAGTAAAAAAACCAAATGGGCAAAAATACCCGCATGTGGCCCTCGGGCTGTAGTTTGGGGACGCCTGGTCTAGAGCTAGTAATATGAACAATATAACACAGGAAGAAGACAACTGTTGTCCAGTGAATAAATGGATTCATTTGTAGACTTTGATACAGGACTTGCCTGGCTGTGATTCTAAATTGAGAACATAGTAGACGGAAAGAGGGAGTTTACCTCTCATACGATAGTGGCTGTCACTCTCAAGACGAGAGGTGAAATCACTGTGATTTAGATGCAGCCATTTAATTTCTTAGAGCAACTTTCTTCAATTTTAAAGCTGAGGTCCCAAACCCCCAGGCCACAGACCAGTACTAGCCCATGGCCGGTGAGGAACTGGGCCTCACAGCAGGAGGTGAGCGCTGGGGGAGGGAGGGAAGCTTCATCTGTAATCACAGCTGCTCCCCATCGCTCACATCACCGCCTGAGCTCCGCCTCCTGCCAGATCAGCGTGAGGTTCTCATAGGAGCGCGAACTCTACTGTAAATTGTACATGCCAGGGAGCTAGGTTGCGTGCTCCTTACGAGAAGCCAATGCCTGATGATCTGAGGCAGAGCTATGGTGATGCCAGTGCTGGGGAGTGGCTGCAAATACAGATGATCATTAGCAGAGAGGTTTGACTGCACAGTAAATGCAATGTGCTTGAATCATCCCCAAACCACCCCACCCTACTCCCCCCAGCCTCCATCCATCCATAGAAAAGTTGTCTTCCGTGAAACCTGTCCCTGGTGCCAATAAAGGTTGGTGACCACTGAGTAACTTTCAAAAATCTGGGATAGCTTCCAGTGAGGCAATTAGATTTGTTTCCCAGAATTAGTTTCTTATTTCCAACCAAATGCATTTTTTTTTTTTTACTCATCTTGTCCTCCCGTGTATTTGTGGTCCAGAATATAGGAAATTTACTACAGGTATTACTTTATTTCATTAGGGAGGAAGCTTCCTACTGGCCCATGGTTTGACAAATCACTTGAAATAATTTCAGAGGAAGAAAGCTGTAATATTTATAAGAGAGAATGTGGTTCTCAAACACCATGAATATTCAGTTGAGAGCTGATGACATTTTAAATAATTATGGAATCATATAAATCACTATTCTATTAGACGATGTCTTAAGTGAAAGAAACCTGGCCACTTATGGTCAGTGCTATACAGCAAAAAGACAGAACATGCATTTTAAAGTGAGACAGTTTGAGATTTGAATCCTATCTTGACTGTTACGTTAAGAGAGTGAACTTCCTTTCTTTACCTTCTTTTGTCTTGACAGCTTCTACTTCCAAATGGAAAAGAGTAATTGTTTGATAGCATGAATTTTAGCAATTTCTACCTCTTTTTTTCCTATCTTCCCAGCAGGGGAACATCTCATCCAATAAACTGTTATAATTATTTCAGAGTGCTTGGCACTGTACACTTCATTCATTTATTCCTTCATTCAGCAAATATAAATAATTATCCAGTGCGTACTATTTGCCATGTACTCACTTTGGGGTCAACAACTGCTGGGGACTGACCAGCGAGAAAGGAGGACAAGTTGCCTGCTCTCAAAAAGTTCATCTTTCATTGGAAAAGTTAAAAAATGAATTCAAAAACCAATCACTAAGCAAGATAGACAGTATCAAATCGGAGTGAATGCTGAATATGGTGCTGTTGTGCCAATAACTCGATTTACAGTGCAAGGGGTCTGGGCTGGGGGACTACTTTAGTCAGGATGGCCATGGAAGTCCTTTGTGATCAGAGGAATGGGGAGCTGTGTTTCCCTACAGAAATAAAAAGAATATGTTGTTCTTCAGCTAACAGCCATCCAACTCAGCCTGCCATGGCTGTAGCTGCCTGCACGCTTGGCTCTTACACAAGGGGAGGGGGAAGCTCCTGGGCTTACCGGCTAGGCAGCTGAGAGAGCAGAGCCAGCGTGTGGACCCTAGGTGGCTCTGGTGGTGCTCACAGGCAACGAGACCCGGGTCCTCTCAACAGCGGCACACCTGATACCCTGACACTGCAAGAGAAACGTCTGGGAGTGGCATCTGAGGGCTCCTCCTCATCACAAGCAATACTACTGCCCAGAAGCAACTATCCCTCCTGGGTTACCAACCTCTCAGCACCCTGTCTCCCATCTGAGTCTGCCTTCACAGAGCTATGCACAATCCTGGCCCACCTCCAGGTGCGAGAAACCTGCAGATGGGGAGTGGGATTAGTAGGGGACTAGAGGAGTCCTGTGCATTGGGAAAGTTCTGAAGGGGTTAGGTGCTTAATTGAACCTGTACACATGAGTATGGCCATGATGATCGTCGATGGCCAGTGACTACTCTGTTTGGTCAATGCCTGGGTCCGACAGTTGTCAAATATTTTCAACACTGCCCCTGATAATATGTACTCGGAATGACAACAGGAGCTATGAGATAGATGCTTCTATTCTCCTGCCCAAACAGTGCTTTCATTACTATATAGTATAAACGAAGTGCCTCCTTTTGGAGGGCATGGGCCTATTTGCCAAGTACTTTACATGGCTCATCACCTATAATTCCATGATAGTCTCATGAGGCAGTTACTAAGACTATCATTTTATAGGTGTTAAAACAGAGGAGCAGAGAGGTTAAGCAACCTGTCCGAAGTCACATGCAGAGTAAATATGGAAGACCCTGAAATACCCACCACCATCCCTGTGGCCCTGGTGAAGAGGCAGAGAATAAATTTGACACATTTAAGTTAAAAGGGAAAAAGGCATATGTTAATATTTACAGTTTTGCCTCAGGGAAAGATTTGATGTACTCTGTGGATTTCAGCAACGCCATTCTCTGCTCAAAATAACTATAAAGCAGAACACATTCTTTGATTCATTCCTTCAATAAGTCTTCATTATTAAGTCCCTCCTATGTTCAAAGTATTATGCTAGACGCTGGTGATACAAGACTTGGACTGTGCTGGAAATTGCTAGGGATTATGATGCCTGCAGCAGCACGCAGTGGTAACTGCTCCCCTTGTCTGTCCTCACGTGGATATTACACAGGCTCCCCCGAAGGTTCCTTCAAAGAGCCAGCCTCAGTCAGCCACAGGGGTGATGAGCAGCTCAATGATCCATCTCCTGTTATCTTTCTCCTTTCCTGTTTCAGTTCTTCTCCATCTTCCTCCCCCCATTGCTGTTCCCTGGCATCACTTCCCCAAATCAGCTGCCTGCAAGAGAGCCCTTGTTTTATGCTTTGCTCTTAAGGGTGGGTGGGACCTAGGTCAGGTAGCTGGTTCAAGAAATGGATATAGACATCATAGCCTCAGGGTGGGATTCTAAAACTGGCTCCCTTGCCTGTTGGACAGTAATGAGGATCCCTTTGCTTGTGGTCAGTGGGTGCAGATAACCCCCCAGCAGTGTTTGTCTCCAGACCTTGAGACTGTCAGCAATGGTGACTGAGAGGACATGGGGGTGGAAAGTGAAGCGCTGACTCTTGTGGTAGTAGTGCAGGTGAACGATATAGGGACAAGGGTAGTTATATGAATTGTGGACTTAGCTACTTTTTACCAAAGCTTTGAAAAAAATTGACAGTCTCAGGCTAATTAACTGTCAACTCAAGAAGCACTCTGACAATCATTTGGGCTCCATGGCAGCATTTCATGAGATCTTAATCTCCTGTAGCCATGGGGCAAAAGATGCTGAAAAGCAGATTTGATAATAAGAATAGTGAAGCTACAAAGGAGCATGTATGAGTAACACCCTGTGGGTTTTCAGTGCTGTCTTCCAAAACACCACATGTTCATTGCACTAAAGGCCACCATATGCCACTGTGTCCCCCAGGAATGAGAATACATGGGTTGAGAACCAAGGATAGAAATAGGATTAACTATCTTTACCCAAACTACTAGAGACCTACTTGAATAATTCGTGTTTTCTGTCCCTACAAATTTAGGATTTGGGGGGATTAGAAGTTTGGGTTCCTGTGATGGGAACTTCAACCACACTATTAAGTAAAGATAACACTGAACCAGAAGCTATGGCCACCATCTGGTTATTTCAGACTTCTCGCACCAGTGGATAAGCAAGCAATAGAATTACTATATTTGCAGGGATTATTGATCCTGATTACCTGGAGGGGCTGGGGTTGATGCTACCCAATGGAAATAGGAGATAGTATTTTTGCAATTCAGCCATTTCCTGGAACTTTCAGTGCAGTGGTGATTATAAATGAGAAATTGCAGTAAGTGCAGTCCAACACATCCTCAGGCACTTTGGGTATGAAGGTTTGGGTAACCCAACCACCTGGCTGGCCAAGCAACAATGACTGACTGAGAATGAAGGAAATCTAGAATGAGCGGTGGAGAGAGGAGACAATAAATGTAAGTTACAACCTATGTACCAAATACAACATGTTCTACATTCCAGTTACATAGAGGATGTATACACATAAATATATTCATGTATACATGTACATATACATGTCCTTCATTCTCAGTCAGTCACTGTAGCTAATACTGGGTACTAGGTTTATAGGTGATTTTAACTTTTCTATATTTTGGATTTTATTTTGTTTTTAACTGACATATAAAAATGGTACATATTTATGGGGTACAGTGTGATGTTTTAATATATGTAGAGCCAGGTGCGGTGGCTCATGCCTGTAATCCTAGCAACTCAGTGGGCTGAGGATAGAGGATCCTTGGCTTGAGGCTTGAGGCCAGGAGTTTGAGACCAGCCTAGGCAACATAGTGAGACCCCAGTCTCTAAAAAATATATATAAAAAAATTAGCCGGGTGTGGTAGCACACAGCTGTAGCCTCAACTATTTGGGAGGTTGAGGCAGAGGATCACTTGAGCCCAGGTATTTGAGGCTGCAATGAGCTATGATTATACCACAGCACTCCATCCTGAGCAACAGAGCGAGACCCTGCCTCTAAAAAAAAATATTTTTAAATATATGTATCTATTGCATAATAATCAAAACAGAGTATTTAGCATATCCATCATGTCATACAGTTATGCTCTTTGTGGTAAGAGCATTCAAAATCCTCCCTTCTAGCCATTTTGAAATACACAACACAATATTGTTAACCATAATCACCCTGCTGTGCAATAGAACAACAGAACTTATTGCTCCTATCAAACTGCAACTTTACTCCTGTTAACCAATCTCTCCCTATCCCTCCATTCTACCCTCTTCAGTCTTTGGTAAACACTAACCTATTCTCTACATCTATGAGATTGACTTCTCTAGATTCCACAGATGAAAGAGATTATGTGGTCTTACTGGTATGTCTGGTTTATTTCACTTAACATACTGTCCTCCAGGCTCATTCATGTTGTCACAAATGACAGGATTTCATTCTTTTTATGGCTGAATAGTATTCCATTGTATATATGACATTGGTCTGGGGAAGGATTTTTTGGATAAGATCCCAAAAGCACAGGCAACAAAAGCAAAAATAGACAAATGGTATTATATCAAACTAAAAAGCTTCTGCACAGCAAAGGAAACAATCAACAGAGTGAGAGTAAAGAGACAACCTACTGAATGGAAAAAATATTTGCAAACTATGCATATCATAAGAGGATAGTATCCAAAATATATAAGGAGCTAAAACAACTCAACTGCAAAAAAAACCCCACAAATAATCCAATTTAAAAACGGGCAAAAGACCTTTATAGATGTTTCTCAAAAGAAGACATACAAATGGCAAACAGGTATATGATGCTCAAACTCACTAATCATCAGGGAAATGCAGATGGAAACCACAATGAGATATCCTCTCACCCCAGTTAGAATAGCTATTACCAAAAAGACGAAAAGCAACAAATGCTGGCATGGATGTGGAGAAGGGAACTCTTATACACAGTTGGTGGGACAGCCACTATGGAGGCTGCCCAAAAAACTAAAAACAGAATTGCCATATAATCCAGGAATCCTACTACGGGGTGTGCATCCACAGGAAATGAAATCAGTGTGTCAAAAAGATATCTGCATATCTGCACTCCCATGTTTGTTCCTGCACTATTGACAAGAGATGGAATCAACCTAAGTGTCAAGCAATGGATGCAGATATTTTCAAATAACAGTTAATTTCCAGAAACAAATGAATTCCATTGATACTAACAAGCCATGGGGCATTTTTAGGAGGAGGAGGAGTGGACTAATACCATGGTATGAGAGACAATCCCAACTTTCAGCACATGGGAGACACTGCCCCAGGACATCCCAATGTAAACAAAGATAATTTCTACAAAGCTAAGTCAAATGAATAAATGTTCATGTGCGTCAAGTGCTGGACTCGGCTCTAGTGAAAACTCAGTGATAATTATGGAACGATGAAGAAGGAATTTTAATATGCAAAAAAAAAAATTTGTGTGATTTGTAAAAATTCAATTTTACCCAAAGAATAGGGCAAATATTGCAATTTTAGGTGTTAGAGTACCCTATAATTGTTATGGCTTTTCCTCGATTATAAAAGTAGTACATGTTAATTGAAGATAATTTGGAAATTACAAAAAAGTTTTTATAAAAATCAAATTACCCTAGTCTCACAAAGCAACAATTATAGCTATAAACATGTTGTTATATATTCTTCCTAAATTATGTACATATATTTAAAAATAAAATTCAGAATATATGTTGCTTTTCTACTTAATTTTTCAAAGTGTCAAGTTATAAAACAATTTTGTGAAAATGTATATTCTTTGGAAAAAATTTAAAAATAGCACAACATATATGGGGAAAAAATCAAAAATAAAATCAAATCATAATATACTTATGAAAGGTACAATTTTTATATGTATATTATAAATATTATTTTTTATTTTAATAATCTTATATTAACATAATATTTTATAACTAATATTATTTTTATTTTAATAACTACCTTATATTAACAATATTTTTTATAATTCAGTATTATTTTTTATTTTAATAATCACTCTATATTAACATAATATTTTTTAAGAAACAAATTTAAAGCTAAGATTTTAGAAGGATATTTACCTTGGCCTATTGCATTAACTTTCCAGCATTTCCTTTACCATCAGAAAAATATGATTCTTCAATTGTTGGCAAGCCTCTTATGGAAAATTATCAGGGCTGCACAATTAGGCAGTGTCAGTGGAAGTCATGAAAGGCAAAATAAAAATGTTGAACACTGGCAGCACTGTGCTCTCTCCAGAAAATGGAAAGAATGCCTCTCTTCATCTACAACATTATTTTCTTTGACTTTCTAGTTGCATCTGGGATGAAAGGGAACTATTTATAACACAAAGATTATTTGTGCCATATTATCAAGTTAATATACAGCAAGGGCAATGGATTTGCATTCTTCCCCAACCAATAATTTGGAAGGGTGTATTTAGCAGATAGTTAGAGGCTTTAAGAAGAAAAGGGTGTCTGCTATTAAATTAGAACTAATTGGCAAAAATAAGCTTATCTGTCCTAAACCACAGATAATAATTATGTTAGAGCAAAAGTGTTTACAATCATAGTGTTTAAATAGTATTGCAATTAACTAAGGAATTATACTGAAGCACAGTGTGTCATTTATCCTCCTAGCTCTTTTATGCCAAGAGACAGATACAGTCTCTTTATGCCAGTGATAAATGGATGTTGAATACAACTGGCATACAAGGCAGAGCCCGAAATAGAAACCAAATATCCTTAATTCCTGATCAAAATTGGAATTTTTGCTTAAACTATGACACTTCTGCATTTTTCAAAAGCCTCAGAGAAAGAGCTGAAATTGGAAAGAAGTGAATTGGTATTTAGAATTCTTACCTGCCAGTGTATATGATCCATCTCTGTTTGGTAACAAAATCCCCTAAGACAGGAGCAATGCTGAGCATGGAAAAATGGTGTGTACAACACGTGGTCACATGACTTGTCATCAGGTTGGTCTGACAACTGGGCATAGGCTGAGGTTGACCCTGGGTTAGGGCCTCAGCTTACTGTGCTGGAGTTACAGATCACTGGTTGAACTGCTGTTGGTCTGATCCCGCTCCTTCCTGAGAGAGTGCTGAGCAGGGTGAGCCCGTGACTAAGGCAAAGCAGCGATGTGATCATCCAATAAAGTTACCAGAAAGGAAAAGAACACTCTCCAGGCCTGCTGACTGCTCCTTTACTCCAATAATCAAAGCCTGAGAAGAAGAGAGGAAGGTAAAGAATGAGTAAAGACACTGGTCTAGAAGGTCATTTGGGGACCCAAAGGAATGGGGTAAATGGATTCAGTGTCTGCCAAATGTGACAAGGCAGCCTCCTTTCTTAAGCACTTGACGTAACCTTCAATCCCTCGTATGCAAGTGAGTGAGGGTACTAATTAAAGGTGAAGTTGAGTTTTTAATGCCTGGTGTTACCCTGGCATTAAATCCCTCTTACCTTGTTAGAGGATAACAGATTTGCGGTGTACAGTAGAGACCAGTCTTTCAAGGGAGATGGTCTGTAAGCACATAACACGGGTGAAAAGGCATCAAGTCAAAATTGCCCTTAGAAAAGCTCCATAGGGGAACGTACTATATAACATGCTTCAAAACATTAAATATAGCCAGTAAATTTTTCCCCCTGTTGAAACATACTGGTTTCCTCCTCTGACTAAACACATATTAGGTAGGTTGCTTGCATCTGGGACTTTTTTTTTTTTTTTTAAAGGGTGTCTTTGAAGTCTGGAATCATGCTCTGTATGGAGGTATGTTCCTCACAGAGGGAACATAAAATTCTATTGAAGTTCTCACACTGGCTCAGAGGCATGTACTTGCTGAGTAGAATGACAGTCAGAAGAGCCTGCTGTATTTCAGTTGTTCACTCATTAATTCTTTCTCATTCTCAAGCTACATTCACACAATCTTGATTTCTGTTTCTCTGACCCTCCCTTTCCTCCAACTCCTTCTTTAGCAGAGCACAAACATTTGCAAACATACATTCCATCCATCGATGTGATTCCACTGTAGCACGCAAGGCAGACATCACCAATCGACCACAACATGCTCTTCCTCCCAGCAGACCCAGATTGGATCTCAAAGTCCTTCCAACCACAACAGTCCAGGCAGCTACTACCAGCTGACCCGCCCAGACCCTCTGACACACCATATGATATATTTTGTAACCACTTAGAGTCCTTTACTATTTTTGAGCTTCCTTCTCCTATATGACTAAAAAAAAGTACAATAGATGAGATGCTCTCATCTATCGATAGATGAGATATTACTCTGAAATTCTATGATTTTATGATCCTTTAGATTACAGCAGAGGTCAAAACTTAGGCCCTCTGATCAACTCCACCCTGCCATCAGGTTTTTTGTATGGCCTGGGAGCTACAAATGAATTTTACATTTTTAAATCACTGGAAAAATTCAAAGAAGAATACTATTTGTGACATATAAAGATGTTATAAAATTACAATTTCAGTGCCCACAAATAAAGTTTTATTAGAAAACAATCATGCTTATTTATTTACATAATCTCCGTGGCTGCTTTCCCACCATAACAACAAAATTGAGTAGTTGTATCTGACATCACATGGCCTATAAATCCTAAAATATTTACTAATCGATCCTTCACAGAAAAAGTTTGAACTAGAGTAAGGTGAGAAAATTGTGTATTGCATACCAGTTCTTTGAGCTGGTGTCTATCACAGAATTCTAAAGGATTATGAGGCAAGTGAGATAACTTGAATATTTGTCAAAAACTCATCCAATAGTACACTTTTAAGAGATAAAGTTCATTATAAAATTTTTATTATTTCGTTATAAAATGTTTTGTAAGAAAGCAGTTCCAAACACAAAAATGAAAGGAATTAGGCCTTTATGGAGGGCCATAAAGAAGAATTCGACCTAAATATGGGGGCTCTATGATAGAGACTACTCTGAAATATAAATACAACATGAAATTCGTCAGCATTTTATAATCCAGTTAAGATGTAAGTTCAATGAATACTCTGCCTTGGGAAGATGCATTATATTTTATTTTACAAATTGTTCTCAGTTTCCTAATTAAAATATTTTTATAGTTATAAAAAGCAAATAACCTAAGCTCTTTAATCTTCTGTTTCATAAACTGAAATAAATAACTCCCTTCTTCCTGTACAGGGATGGTGGAATGAAAAAAATGCTGAGTCAAAGAATGATTATTAATATTTATATCTAATGTTAGCATAATACTTCTTTTTAAATTGCTTAGTCATATGCTTACACATGCTTTTACAAATCTTTGAGTCTGCAACAAATGATGCAAGCTTAACCACTATGCTTCTGATTAAGTTTTGAGGTATGCAAAATGAAAGTTGTTTATTTAATATTAATTATCAATATAGGTCCATATTTAATTAGTTTGGAACTTAATTACATTCTGTAATCTTTTCAAAAAAAAGCTTTTCTTGTTTTAAAGGATTTGGAAGCTGTTAATGACTCCACCTACAGAGAAAGAAACAGGGATCTCATTAGCTGATACGTAATTTGCAATTTCTTTAACTTTCATTAGAATTTGGGTAACATTCAGTTCTTATTACTGGAAAAGAACAACTGACAGAGAAGGAAGAAATAACTGGGTAGTAGAAGAAACATTAAGTATCTAGTGAGAAGAAAATGTTACAATCACAAAATTAATTAAGAGGATCAAGGTTCTCTACAGGAAAGTTTATCTAACCTCCATGGTTAGAAGAAAAATGGCTTTTTGATAAAAATAGAAGTTGGAAATATATCATATTTACAGAATGCCTTACACACAAATAAAAATAGGAAAATTGGGTTAATAATCCAGACATTTTTCAAACTCCTAATTAGTTGCATGTGGATAGTCTGGGTGTTTGGAATCACATAGAAACGTACATTATGGAATCTACATTACCAATGGGACCGTTAAAATGTTTCAAAAAGAAATATAATGTCATCGGATGTATTTTCTATTGTCAGAGCACAACTCCTTGTTATGCTCTTCATTTCTGGGTCATATGTGAGGCCAGCTCATTGCAAAGACATCCTTACTACAAAAACACTGAGAAGGAGGAAAGGGTGAAACGGTAGATTGAGTGCTCATTAGTTTGCTATGTAATCTAGGTAAACATCAAGTCCACTTCCTGCTCTTCTTTCATGCTCCTGGGTCTCAACATGGATATATGTGCACATGCTGCTGTATGACTGCATAGGGAGTGTGTGTGTGCGTGTGTGTGTGTGTGTGGGGGGTGTGTTGGGAGTGAGACTAGGGAGAGAACTGGTGACCTAAGGTGTCAAATTAATTTGGTTATAGGTGAATAAAATCACTCCTTCCTTTCACATTCTAAGTCACAACTTTATCCCATCTCTCATAAGAGTGATGTAAACTAATGACGTAGGAAACAAAGTCAAGACGTGAATGTTTCATTCCTTTCTTTATAATATCAAATTTGTTTAAGAATTTAAGCCATTTGTATATTTTGAGCTGTCATTTATAGAACATTTGGTGGAATGCTATGAAGAGATGACATCAGACAGACTGGGCTAATATCTCCTGGCTTAAAAACAACTTCACAGAAATGTTATTTTTTTTTAAGTTTGTATTTTTTATCATTACATTTATGATATAGAAAAAGGGATCAAAACTGTATCTCACACATACGCACACTCACACACCACGCACATGTGCCATTCAGAGAGGAAGCCTGTAGTATGATAAAAATGGCATTGGCTTCGCAGTAAACCAGACCTGGGAGTTTGGGAAACTCTCCTAAACCCTTTGTTTCTGTTTTCTGTTCTGAAAACAGAAGGTAACAGCACATGATTTACAGGCTTATTGTGCAGTTTATATAAAGGAACATGATTTCACGTGGTCTCTATCACATCCAGGATGTGGCACTTGCTGTTTTCTCTGCGTATAGTGCCTTCCTTCTCCACAACCTGGCCACAGCCACAGTATAGCTCCTTGGTCTCCCTGAACATACCTTGCTCTCTCTTGCCTTCCCAGCTTTGTTCATGCCGTTCCTTCTGGCTGGAACACTCTCATCCCCTCCCCTCTGCGCAACTTGTACTCTACTTTTAGGGCCAAGCTCAGATCCTAATTTTCTGTTATACCTTTGCTGACATCCCTAGACTAGACTGCGTACTTCATTTATGCACTCATGAAGCCCCCTAACTTGTGCTATCACGTCCTTATCATCTTGTGTTAGAATTGTCAGTTTTTTGATAGATGACAAGCTCCTTAGAATAAGAATGTATATTGTTCAATGCTGCAGCTATGGCTTCTAGCAATGATCTTTCGAAATAGTCAGTGCTGATAAGGGTGCAATGACACGGGCACTTTCACACTTTTTGCACAAAAGAGAGATGTTTGGTATAACAGTAATGCAACATATTGGATACCATACTGCGCGCGGCATTGCACTAAGTGCTTTCATGCATTATCTCATTTAATTATCCCAACACTCCTCAGGAGCAGGTACTAGTAGTAGCCATATCATACTGATCAAGAAACAAAAACTTGGAGTCTAAATGACTTGCATAAGGCCACGAAGCTTTAAGTGGTGGAACCACGCAACAAACTCAGGTCTGTCTGATGTTAACAATACTTTCGCTCAACAACAACGCCCTACTGTGAGAGTTTTCTGGAGTGAAATTAAAATATTCACATCTCCGTTAATGCTGTGGAATAAATGTTATATGTGTGTATTTATACACACACACATATAATATTAGAAGCCATAAATATTCATTTCTTCTGTGCTTTAACTTATACTCCTTCTTTTTTTCTTTTCCAGTTAGGTATTTTTTAATAGGCATGTATTACAGAATATTTTCATACTATGTCTAGCTTTTATTTTGGGCACTAGAAACAAAATGTTCCCATTACTTCCTAGGGTTGTTTCCCTCTCTGGCAATCAAATTACGTCAAACTCACAGGGTGAGTAGTGAAGACAGCGCGATATGTCCTGTGAGCTCACTACAATGCTTGCTCTCCAAGATTACGGATTGGTTTATTTATCTTTGTATTTCTAGCTCCTGGCATGGTGCCTTCCCCACTGTAGACAAATGATCAACACTGCAGGGATGGGTTATTAAACAGATAATGAACTTGAGGTTATAGAATTTTTAAAGGCTGCTTAGAGACTGTAAACTTCAATTATTCAATGAAATTGGAAAATAAAATGGAGGATCTTTGTCACGATAATATCTAAAAGAAAAATATTCTCCGGGAAGTTATTACATGTAGTTTCTCAAAGTGATTGTATTTGTAGAAGCGGACAAACCAGGTAAAACTGAGCACTGATTTGGATTCAACAAATATTGGAGAACTTACTAAGTATGAGACACAGTGCTAAGCCTCATTATTTATTTTATAGCTAAGGAGAATTTTAACATTTTTTTAAAGAGATCTCATCTTTTTAATAACTGAGAATAACTTGCATATCAGACCAACATAAAATACAGCCTTGTTTTATATAAAGAGGGGAGAGTAATCTTACTAAAACCCTATATGCCTATTTTCCTACTAACACATTTAAGGGGTTCCCATTACCTTTAACCCTTTGCACTCGGATGTCGAGTGTGACTCGACATGGTTAGCATCAGTAGCAGCAAGAGAAAAAAGCAAGCGAGTGCAAAGGGTTAAGGCTTATACTTCAACCTGTTTTTCCTAGTACATTTGGTTCCCCTATACTCACTCTCTCACTCTATATTACACCCCCTACACTCAAATCACACTAAACTTTTATAATCTCCCCAAATATTACATTTTTTAATGTCTCCTTTCTCCAGACAGCCCTCCTCTGTGCCTAGTGACCCTCCATTCATCCTCCGGGACACAGATCAGCTGTTACTGAGGCTGCTGGCTCCTTCAGGCACAGCTAACCCATGTTTTGCAAAAGCTCCCACCCAGGCGCCTGTCAGTCTCAGGCTGCGGTTTATGCTTCTATCCAAACCACGAAATCCTCAGGTACAGCGATAATTTCTTCCTTGTCTTTGTACCCTTTAAACATAGCCCTGTCAAGGTCTGTTTACCTCGCTAGTGCATGGTTACTGTTTTGCAGTATAATATGCCTTCTTTGTATCTTCCTTCTCGACTGTTCAACGAAAAGAACGATGGAAATAAACACTTATTTAATTATCGAACATCTTCCGCATGCCAAATACTGGGTTCAGTGCTGTACATATAATGGTGAACAAGACAGCTGTTCTTGCCCCTATGAAACCTGCACCCAACAAGGGAAGACACGGCAAAGAAGTTACACAAGCAAAATGATTACAGCTCATGATGAGTGACAAGATGGAAGAAATTAGGGTACGCAGTGGAGAAGGGAGGAAGCAGTGGGGAAACACCTTCAGAGAAGGGGTCGAGGGGATAATCACTGAGCAGGAGAAGTGTGAGCTGGCAGCTGAATGAGCAGGAATCAGGAACCATGTCCATGCATAAGGAAGAGCCATTCAAAGGTCCTGGGGTGGGGACAAGCTTGTTATGATCTGCAACGAGCAGAAGGTGGGTGGGTCGGAGTGGAGGTGCCAGGGAACTCTGGTCCTAGATGAAACTGGACAGAGCAGCAGGGAGTGGACAGCGGAAGTCCTTGTCTTCCGGAGTAAAGAGCGTCACTCTATTCTAAATGCAGTGGAACTCAGCACACAGTTACAAGCCAAGAATAACATGGTTGAGTTTGCATGCTCTTAAAGTTTGTGTTGCACACCATGATCTAGATTTTTAATTTTTAAAAATTCTGTATATCTATGTGGACAAACCTTCCTCGCTGGTTTACTCTTTACTTCATTCTCCTCTCCACTGGGGGGCTCCAGAGACTGTCCTAAGTATGTAGCCTCGGCCCAAGCACCAACCTTGCGGCAGTCTCTGAGTCTCCCCAACAGCTGCTTGAGATAGGAATACCAACAGGAGAGTATGAGCAACTGAACAAGAAAAAAAAGATTAAAATACAATCAGCTCTTTGAAACAGGTCTGCATTTGATAGCCTGCATGATGCAGTAATAAAAATCAGCGTTTTTCTATAAAATCTATGCTGTGCCAAGCCTTTACAAGAACAATGACTGACTATCAGTACTTTTTTTTTCTCGTTTTCTCTCTCTCTCTCTTTTTTTTTTTTTTTTTTTTTGAGACAGAGTCTCACTTTGTTGCCCCAGCTCGAGTGCTGGGGCGTCAGCCTAGCTCACAGCAACCTCAAACTCCTGGGCTCAAGCAGTCCTCCTGCCTCAGCCTCCCAAGTAGCTGGGACTACAGGCATGCGCCACCATGCCCGGCTAATTTTTTGTATATATATTTTTAGTTGGTCAGTTAATTTCTTTCTATTTTTGGTAGAGACAGGATCTCAGGCTGGTTTCGAACTCCTGACCTCGAGCGATCCGCCCGCCTGGGCCTCCCAGAGTACTAGGATTACAGGCGTGAGCCACCGCCCGGCCTGACTAGTACTTTTATTCTAAGCAAAAGTGATTGTGCCAACAGAAGAAAGATGTATGGAACAGATCTAAGAAGTATTGGGCTACACGTAATCTGGTAGCCTGCTTATTAAAATGACCATCTTAAAAGCTGCCAGTTTCTGAGTGTTTCTTTGCTCCAGACTGCCTAGAACAGTGCTAGACCATTGTCATATATGTAACCTCAGTTAATCCTCCTGCGGTCAAAGCCAATGGGGATGACTACTGTCGCCTTTACTGAAAATGGAGAACTGAGGTGCAGGATCTTTAAGTGCCTTGGCCAACATCTCAGATATAATAATTGGTGGAGCTGGCATTTGGATGCAAGACTGTCTGAATGTCTGACTGTCTGACTGTTCTGCCAGCCAGAACAACACCAAATTAAAGAGATTTCCAGGCGGGTATATGCATACATAATGAGTGAGATGCGCACCATCTGGGGGATGGTCATGCTGGAAACTCAGACTTGTGGGGGGAGGGAGGGAAGGGCATTTATTGAAACTTTAAAATCTGTACCCCCATAATATGCCGAAATAAAAAAAAAAAGAAAAAAAGAAAAGAAAATAAAGAGATTTCCATAGACTTCGGTTCCAGTCTAAGACCATTTTCTTACGGTTTCAGTTTCCTTAGTGATAAAGTGAATATCATTATCTCCTCAGAGGGAAAAAAGGATACTAGTACAGGCCCAACAAATCTGTAGTGCATCTCCAATGCCTCGAAGATAATCGAAGTGTTTTGTAAACTACCAGGTGTTACACAAAAACAATGTGTTTTTTTGCTAGGTGGCTGATTTTTGCCTTAAAAAGAAAACTCTCTCCCCAAAATGAATTCCTTAAATATTCTATTTATTCCCCCTAAACTTGGTTGTTTTGAGCCCTCTTGCCCCAATTTCCACATTAAACGTTCATTGATAGCAATGACTTCTCTCTCAGACAGGGTCTTCATAAAGAGCAGGCAACAGAAGGTGGTAGGAAGAGCAGCAGCATGGAGGTAACCCATGCTCTACCACCCATGCTTCTACCCAGCTCTGCCACCAACTCCCTGCACAGCTTTGGGCAAATCCCTCTTGGAGACTCTAAATGCAAAATGAACAAGTGGGTTAGTGTGCGTTAAAGGCTATTCCGAGTATGAAAATATAAGGGTAGAATGTAGCCCATGACTACAGATGAGAGAAAGAAGAGGGAAATAGCTAGATGGCAATAGAATTATCCCGAAATATTCAATCAATGAACACATTATGGGGCTATTGACCGCAAGGACACCATCCATGCTTCAACAATGCAGCAGATGTTTAAGATACACCAGGCACCATTGCGGGATCCGGTAACAAAAATGGGTGAACAAAGCCAGTATGGTCCCTGCACTTTGTGGAACTTTCCGTCGAGACAGATCGAACAGTGGGAGTCTGAGGCAGACAACGTCACCCACAGACACATTCTGTTTGACCAACACAGTTTCCAACATTTTAAAAACTTGTCAATGTTTAAAAATAATGGAAGCCTTAACACAAAGTCTCTTGTTTTCAGCTTCTCTTTAAAAATCTTGAGTATTTGGCAGCACTTAGCTGGCATTTCCACATGGCAGGGAAATGGGGAGCTAAATAGAAGCTGTCCTCAGCCCACCCCCAGGCTAGCTAGACCCATGCCCTCCGTCCTGCACCCTGGCCACTTCGCCGCTTCCTAAGCAACCTGTGTGCCCACTCAACGTAGAGTTAGGTGTGCCTGCGACTTGGGTTAGAGGGCCAACAAGAAGTTATGTCGCCGGGCGCGGTGGCTCCCGGCTGAGGAGGGCGGATTGCTCGAGGTCAGGAGTTCGAAACCAGCCTGAGCAAGAGCGACACCCCGTCTCTACTATAAATAGAAAGAAATTAATTGGCCAACTAATATATATAGAAAAAATTAGCCGGGCATGGTGGCGCATGCCTGTAGTCCCAGCTACTGGGGAGGCTGAGGCAGGAGGATCACTTGAGCCCAGGAGATTGAGGTTGCTGTGAGCTAGGCTGACGCCTCACTCTAGCCTGGGCAACAAAGCAAGACTCTGTCTAAAAAAAAAAAAAAGAAGAAGAAGAAGAAGTTATTTCAATCATGTTGATCATTACAAAGGACAGTACGGGGAGCTGCTAGGGAGACAACATAGAAACTTCCAGTGGGATTGCATTCACATCTGTGCCCCCTCCCCGTCCCGGCCGCCAGCTCCACAAGCAGATGCAGAAAAACTGGAGACTCACAGCCAGGAGACCTGAGCCCACGAAAGGTTCTCTCCACTGTTTTGCCACCCTGGGCAAGCATTTTCTCTTCGTGTGCCTCAGTTCTCCCAGCAATAAAATGAAAAAAAAGAAAAAAATCTACCAGGCTATCGTCGTTAAATAGTCTTTCCCGTTGGGACCTGCAAAATCCCCAGACCTTGCTAGGGTCTCCCTCCCCATCCCCCGCGGGAAGGCTCAAAGGAAACCTCGCCTCGCCGGGTGCGAGAGCTGCACGCTCGTCCCCGCCACCTCCACGCCCACCACCTCGGCGGCGCGGCCCGGCTGTCCTCGGGAGGTCACTTCAGGGGAACCCGGCCCCGGCCCAGGAAGTTGGGGAGAGCTCCGCGTCCGGCGGCTCCGGGCCGGGCCCAGGCCCGGCGGGATCCCCGCCACCCGCCGGGAGCCGCGCCCGCAGCGCTGTCCGCCCGCCCCGCCCCGCCCCGCCCCGCCCCGCCCGGGCCCTGGTCCGGCCCCCGCCGGCCGCCAGCGGACCCCAGACGACCGCCCTTCCCCGGCGACTGCCCGATCGTTCCCAGGGAGAGCGCCGGCTGCTCCCGCCTCCCTGCCCGGCCGGGGCGCCGCCCCTCCCGCGGGAGCTGCGCGGCGGCGGCGCTCGGACCCCTCGGCAGCCGCAGGTGCCGCCCGCCCGGCCCGCTCCCCGCGCCCGCAGGTGCCGCCCGCCCGGCCCGCTCCCCGCGCCCGCAGGTGCCGCCCGCCCGGCCCGCTCCCCGCGCCCGCAGGTGGTGCCTCGCCCGCTCTCCCGGCTCCGGAGTTCCGTCCGCTCCCGCGCCGGCACGAGAGCAGCATTCTGAGCCTCATGGGAGGAGGCAAGGAAGAACCCGGACTAGGTGAGTGGTGGTCTAGGTGTGGGGTTTTTTTTGTTGTTGTTGTTTGATTGTTTTTTAAATAAACCTGCATACGAAGGGCACTGTTGGGAAGCTGGGATATTAACAAAGGGAAGAAGAAATAAGACAAAGGCAGCCGGCCGAGAGAACTCACACAACTAGATGCGGGCTGGGGCCAACCTAGCTATTTTGTGCCCACCTGGCCCCCAGCCTCGCGGTGACCCGGGAGGCCCAGACAAGGCAGACTTCGATGCAGATTTGCTGGGTAGAGATAAGTAAGTGCACACTCCCATCCAGCTTCTAAACAAGCTAACACTGCTGTTGATGGTTGGCTTCGTCTCGGCAAAGATTTTTTTTTTTTCTCTCCCCAAGGCTGAATGAAGCATTTGAACATTTTTACGCAGAAAAATAAAATGCGTTGTATCCACACTGTGGACCGCTATGCAGCGCTTAAAAAGCTGAAATCAGAACTGAAGAGATGAGCACACCTATGCCTGGATCTCAGGAGTATGATGGTAAATGAGCACAGCAAGGCGCGAAATATCTCCGTCTCTGTGGTGCCATTTAGGTGCTTGATTTAAAACACTTGGCGTGTTTGCAAAATTGTAGAAAGAAGACTGTAGAATATACGTGAGTTTCACGATGGTGGATGTTTGGGAAGTGTGAAAGAGGAATCAATGTGGCACCAGGGTTAAGGTGGAAATATATACCTAACATGATGGGAAAATGTGAAGCAAAGCGGATGAAATGTAAACAATTGTTAACTGAGAGTGTTGTTAACTTGAGAGTTTCTCATGCCTTCTTTTTTCTTTCCTGTGTTTCTAAATATTTCTCAATTGAAGAAGTTCTGTTTTTCAAATGCAAACAAAATAGTCTCAGTAGTTCCATCAGAAATTGCAACTTCCTTGCATCACACCCCATGTTCTCCAGTCCTAGAAGACGACACCCCCTCACTTTGGGAGGCTGGGCTATTCAGAGAAGCTTGCCTGTTGACAATCCCCAAAAGTACAGGCCAAAGATGAAATATTGGTATTAGGGAACTAGTCCCCAGTTAATAATCTGATAAATGGCTGGGATCAGGTAGACTCTAAAAACTGCCTGTGTTCCTGCAAGACAAATTTCTCTTCCTTTTGTATTTTCTACGTTTAGAATTTTCATTTCCATGGATAGTGGCTGTCTTCTCAAAATGATGCTTGGATAACACTATAGACTTAGAACCTAGAGGTCAGGAAAGGTGTGGAATTTGATAGAAGAGAGTCCCCATAGCTCTACAGGGATCTCTTCGGTAGACTGGAAAGGATGCATCTCCATTTCCCTGCCAGAGAAAGGCTAATTTCTTTCTGGATATGGAAAAAAAGTTATCTAATTTGGTTATCCACATGAAGGAGAGAATGAAAAAGACAATTCTAAACTGGATTGTATATGTTAGGCGCAGTGGAGAAGGTATTATGTCACCACCCAATAATTCCATCTGCCTGGCCCTCCCCAGACTTTAACACAAAAGTAGTTCCTTGTTTGCATATTTTCTTCCCACTAAGCATCACTGGATCTGTGGTGAACAAAATCGTCTGCACATCAGAATGGAACTCTGAAACGCAGAAAATAGTGATAATATCCCTTCCTCTTTCTCTTTCTGATTTGACAACTTGCAAGGTCAGAGCTTGGTACATCTTATGTTGCAGAAAGTCAGGCTACCTGAGAAAACCTGAGGTGTGAAGAAAAACATAAGAATGGCAGGACTGGGGTGTGGTGTGAAAGCTACACTTACTCAGGTTTTAAACACAAAGTAAGAGAGAATGTAGTCCCAGTCTTCAGTTAACAATTGTGGTTTCCTAAATTAATGTTCTCTTTGGGACCAATTATCTCTCAGTGCCATCAGTGGCTTGGTCCTTATACTACTCCTCCCTTGTTCTGGATTTTAAATGCAATAATAAAAGACAAAGTACCCCATTTGCTTCTTCCTAACCCACACTAAAACACAAAGGACATCCCGCTTGCTGCTTCTTAACTTCTTTGTCTGCTGGAGTTAAACGCCTTTTGACTTTTTAGACTGGAGGGAAGGTTGAGTTCTATCTTCCTGGATCTCAATAATCCCACTGAGCTTCCTTCAGCCACCTGTTACCACCTGCCCCTGCCCTCTCCCCTCTCCCATACCATTTAATTAGTTGCTTCCTAATTGCTGACTCTTTCTTTGCTCTCCATTAAATGATTCTTTTTAAAATCCATAAGGTACTTTGCCAGCAGTTGGCTTTTAGTATGAAAAGTAGCATTTCCTTAATGAGTCTCCCTTCCAAATGAAGGCTTTACTTACATTTTCCTAATGGGGAAATGAGCTTTTCTTCTACATTTGCTGAGGAGCTTCCAGAGTGCTTTTTCAATAACTCATCCTTAACACTTCGCCCAATTCTGCCTGCAATCCATATCTCCTTCATGTGTAAAAAGTCCAAGAGGAAATCCATTAACAGGTATCAACTGTTTTTAAAAATATATCAGGCTGGTCGCAGTGGCTCACGCCTGTAATCCTAGCACTCTGGGAGGCCGAGGCAGGCGGATCCTCAGGAGTTCAAGCTCAGGAGTTCGAGACCAGCCTGAGCAAGAGCGAGACCCCTGTCTCTATCAAAAATAGAAAAAAATAGCCAGGCATGGTGGCACATGCCTGTAGTCCCAGCTACTCTGGAGGCTGAGGCAGGAGGATCCCTTGAGCCCAAGAGTTTGAGGTTGCTGTGAGCTAGGCTAACGCCACGGCACTCTAGCAGGGGCAACAAAGTGAGACTCTGTCTCACAAAATAAATAAATAAAAATGAAAAAATTATAAAAATATATACAGTATGGAAATACTGATACTATAAAAAATAGCAGGATCTAACAGTCATTCTTTGCATGTTATGTACCAGGAATTGTGCTAATTGCCTTACATATGTTGTCTCAATAACTATATTCATGAGCCGTATTTGTCCCAAGCGTGAAATTTTCTCAAGTCCTATAAATGAGTTGAATTTTAAAATATTATTTTGTATAAAATCTCGGCCTTTACCCTTTTTTTTTGGTAGATCTGAATATCTGGTCCCCAAAGCCCATGCTTCCACTTGGCAATAATCTGTTCGATCTGAAAGCAATTATCTCTTTTAGATGAAGCTAGTGTCACTGTTGTCCTCCCAATACCCTGATGTCATATACCTAGTCTGGTTCACTCCTTTGCATCACCCGCCTGGCTTTTATAGGCATCCAGACTTGTGACTCCTGAGGTAGGCATTGTTATTTCCCCCATTCTAGAGGGGAGAGGTTAATTAACTGGACCAAAGCCATTATCAGTGTCAGTTTCAGGACCAGACCCCGGGATCTAGGGTCTTACCAACTTCAGAGAAGGTAGATTCTTTGCTATTATGTTTGAAAATGGAACAAAGCCATAAGTATACTTTTTTCAGAGTTTTTTATCTTTCAGATGCATCATGTAATTTGAGTTTCAGATTGGCCAACAAATATTGAGCACTTAAGCTGTGAAAATACTTTGTGTATTACATTAACTATATGTATATCATATATTTGGGTATCTCAATAGAGTTAGATCACATATGTACATAAATATGATATATACATAAATATAACATAAAGGGTCATACACATACATTAATGTGTATCATACATTTAAGTTAATATATAAAGAGTTAATGTATGTATATCACATTCAACTCTCCAGGTTTAGAGGAAGATCCAAGAGAAACGTGTTTAGAGAAATTTAGCAATTTGCTGGCTCAAAACAGAACCAGCACCTTTTACAGTGTAGTACCTTCCAGGGTGGGGGAAAGGAATAGCAAATATATCTTTCTGACTAAAAAAAGTTAGAGTTGTTGCTGGTCACACACAAGAAAAGAAAGTTTAAAATTAGTACATTTTCTCAAAAATACAGATTTACAATAAAATCTTATTTTATTTTATAGTTATTAAATAAAGCTTTGCTAACCTCATTTTAAACTTTTCTTTAAACTTTGAAAAATATTTTGCTTTCCTCCTACGTTGTAAGTCCAAGTCTGCTACTGATGAAGCATTTAAAGTGCTCTCTTGTTGCCTCATGTTTTATTTCCAAAATCATCTTTTCAAGCACAAAAGTTCCCACTGCAGTGATACAGATTAGGTTAATATTTTGCCATAGTCTGTACTCAGGGTGCCTGGACTACACCATCTTATTAGGATTCCATTTCTTTTTCTTTCCTAGATATCCAGCTAAGGCTTCGTGCCCTGCTCTGGGGGAAGATGAATGTTTCTGCCAGGAGAATGTAACTGGAGGGTCCAGTTCTACGCAGACTTGATCATGGGAGCCAACACTTCAAGCAAACCACCAGCATTTGATGAAAATGAGGATGGTAAGGAATGTGGGATGGTGACATATGAAAAATAGAATTTTTCAAAATTTAAATATAAGGAAGCTCCTACTTTCATAAGTAAAGTGCAAGCGTGGTCTGTAGGGCCTTTAAGGCAAGGGTAAGCCTGAACCTTGCATGTTAATAGCTGGATTTTACCTTCCACTTTCTCTGGCGCCTTTGGCAGCTTTCGTAATCTCCACTGTACCAATGTCCTCATTTATCCAAAGGGAGCTGTGGTTGGGCACATGGTGGACAGTTAAATGATTTGTGTGTCGTTCGTGCTGTTCCTTGGACAGCTGAAGTTACCCCTGTTGCTATTTGTTATAGACATTTCTCATATTATGAAAATGCATGTGAATGATCATCAGTACTCATAATATTATAGGATGGAGCTGTGAAAGGTGCCTTCAGAATTCTAACTTCCGTGTTTCTGCATCCTAGACAGATTTCACAATGCTGGGTCCTAGGAAAAAGAATTGGTTTTTTTTTTTTTTTTTTGAAGAAAAGGGAAACTTTCAAGGCCAGACTCAGCAAGATAAGAAATCAAAGCATGAGTCCCCTAAATCTCCCATCACCCCCCACTGAGGCATGACAGACTGGGCGTGCCCTCCCCAGGCGAGCTTCCTGTGGCGGGAGTGTGAGCAGCCTGGTTGGTGTACACAGGGCGGCAGCTGTTTATAGGCTCTCTGGGAAAAAGGAGGCTGCAGGTCTCAGGTAGCAAGTTATCCGCCTCTGAGAGAGAGGCGCAGTAATTTCCAGAGAGCTCTGCTAATTGGACCTCGAAGGAAAAGAATGAACTGAAATTCAGGAGATCTCACACCAGTCCTACTACCATGTTTCTCTGAAAATAAGACAGGGTCTTATATTTATTTTTCCTCAAGAAGACACCCTAGGGCTTATTTTCAGGGGATGTGTTATTTTTTTTAAGTACGGTATAATAATCTACATTTATTCAAATATAGTTAAGCCGTCTTCTTCTGGAACATCAACATCTTCTGGAACTCTCCAAACCCCGAATTCCATCCTGAATTTCTTGCGACTCTATTTCCTTTAGAACCATTGGCCCCAGTCTCTCATGTTGAGCGGTAGAGCTCTCATGGGACAGATGAGAAGGGCTGCTCGTCTTCTTTCCCGCTCCGCACAAAATGCATGGGTTGTGCAGATACGCTGCGTAGCCACGCCCATCACTAGGTCTTATTTTCGGGGTAGGGCTTCTATTGTGCAAATGCTTAGGGCTTATTTTATGGGTAGGTCTTATTTTTGGAGAAACACGGTACCAGTTACCTGTGAGGCTGAGGAAGTTTATTTACTCTATCCCCAATTTCCTCATCAATAATAAAGTGAGGAGATATGATGGTAATTTGGAGGTTTCTTCCAACTCAAAAAGTTTATCATTTTCAGATCCTAAAGCCACTTTGCAAACTTCTGAAACAGCTTCTAAATCAAGGAAAGTTTATTGTATTAGAATGTAAGTTTGATTGCTGAAACAGAAACTACAGTTAACAGTGGCTGAAGCCAAATGGCCATGTTTTTCCTTCTCGTGTAACGATCTAGGCATACGTAATCCAACTGATATTTGGCTCCAAAGGGTTAGGGACTCTGACCCCAGCCGGCTTGCTTTTCTCCTTCCCTTCCCATCTCTCAACTGGTCTCGAGCTGGCTCACCACCACCTCTAAATTCCAGCCAGTGGGGTAGGAGAAAAGTAGGGTTGCTGTGCTCATTTCTTTGACGATTTGATCTAGCTTGTCACTTTCATTCACATGCACATAGCTAATTACAAGGGAGACTGGGAAATTTAGTTTGTTATCTTGGGTAGCCATGACCTATCTAAAAATAATGAGTTTTGTTGTATTACTAAAAAAAGGGAAAAATTAGCAATTTGTCATGGTTGGGACAACTATGTTTGCTATGGTGGTGGGGGGGGTAGGGGTGGGAGAGGGAGGCATAATCTTAGTTTTGAATCTTTGGATGGGGACACCTTTAAAAACAAAATATACGACTGATATCAGGATGCCTTATTTCAAGCTATTCACTATCAATTTAGAGGCCCATCCTTACTACCTGTGCAAAATACTACATAAAAACTCTGAAATTACATAACTGGAAAAGGACCTTAAGAAAACATTGTGGATTTGTTTTTTGTTTTTTTTTCCATTGCTATTTTTGTCACCTTGCTTTACTTTTTCAAGTAGTAAAAGCAAAGATCTGGAGACCAGTGATGTTACTTGATTTTTCCATCTCTAAAATGAAAAGGCTTGCTTTTCATTTATTTGGTTCATTGTGTTCCCTGTGGATTCAGAGCTAATGTTGTGCATGAAGCTGGTCTTCAGAGAACAGAGTGGTAAAGCAAGGCTAGTTTAATCCTTGAAATCTGCGAGGGATGTGTATCATCTGAAGCTATTGGAATAGTGTCATGATGAGAAAACAAAGAAATGCCTAAATATTTCTTGATTCTTCTCATGAAGTACCCAAGAAAGTTACACACCCAAGGGATTATGACAATTGGGAAATAAGGTAGCACTTTATAGCTACCTTCAAGGAACTCTGGGAAAACTAAATTGGAAGAGAATTAGGATTAAGGAGCAGGCAGATCTTTTTGTTGTCTAGTCCCAGACCATGCAGCTGAGCCTACGCAGTACCCATAAAGGGAAGAGATAATCATAGCAAGTCTGTATCCCTCAGGGGCTAGGCTCTGAGTCTGTTTGTGCACACCATTGCAAGGCACCAGAAGGTAGAGGGCCAAGGCCACCTACTATGAGCCTGCCACTCTGCCAGACATAAGGACTAGAGGAGGAAACAAGATGGTCCTCACTCTGTCATTGTAGAGCCCATGCTCTAAATTCTAAAGATGGACAGCAGACAATAATTAAGCGAACGAATACATAAACCAGATAACTGCAGATTGCATTAAAGTGCCACCATGGAAGTGACTCTGAGTGACCTTATGAAGTGACAGAGTAATGGTGGGGAGGCTACTTCAGATAGGGATATTGGGTTGGCCTTTCTAAGGAGGTGACATTTGAGCTGAAGCCTGAAAGATGAGCAGAAGCCAGCTATGCAATGACATGACAAGAATAGTCCAAGCGCATGAAAAAACAAGTCCAAAGTCCCAATAATGACAAAAGTGGGAATGAATAGTTGCCTATATCGTAACATTCTCTGATGAGCACAAGTTTGTCAAAGGGACTGTAATTCATTGCTATGTTAACTTATTTGTTTACAAGATCATTTTTGAGTTTGGGGGAGGAAAAGTATGCCATTCTGGGGAATTGACTTTTTTTTTTTAATTCTGTAAAATCCCATAAAGTTCATTTGGCTCCTTACATAGCTCTGGATTGAGCACAAAGTAAAAATTTACTTGATTAGTGTGAAGTTTCTGACCAAGAAAACAAAACAATGAAGCACTGATTAATCAAAGAACAGTAATGCCTATGTCACTTTTTATATCCATATTTTTGTAGAAATAATCAAATTGGGCTAGAATCTAGGGCACAAAAATGAGCCAATTTAATTATTTTAAAAATATTGCTGTAAAGAATCCCAATGTGATAAAATATGTTTAATATTTTCTTCAAATTGTATAATATTCCCAACATATAAATATGAGAATAAAATTTAACCAATTTTCTCAAGTAAGAATTTAGAGAATTCTCTCTTATGGAAAAGTGTTTTTGTTCACTTTGAAGGTAATTAAGGAGAAAGATAAGATATTATTATTGGACGTCTCTTGACATAAGCTATTCTTGCTAGAATTCATCCTGGCACTTGTATTTCATATTGTTCCCTCTGATGTCTGATGTTGAACAAATCATTTTATTAGTTACTTATGTTTGTCTTTAGTGAAAACAAAGTATACGATTTATAGTGCTATTAAATAGAATAGGCTGGCTTATTTATCTTTTACAAATTAGATCTCAAATTAGACTATTTTGTTTTGTGGTTTTCAGCTTTTATATTTTAGAGCAAACCTAAGTTCTAATTACTTTTTTTATTGTGATAAAATATATATAACAAAATTTACCACTTTAATTGTTTTTAAGTGTACAATTTATGACATTATTCATAATATTTCACAACCATCACCACTGTCCATCTCCAGAACTGTTATATCTTCCCAAACTGAAACTCTGTGCTCATTAAACAATAACTTCCCCTTTCCACCCTCCCCCACCAGTCCCTGGCAACTACAATTTTATTTTATGTCTCTATAAATTTGACTACTCTAGTTACCTTATGTGAGTGGAATCATGTAATATTCATTCTTTTGTGCCTGGCTTATTTTACTTAGCATAATGTTTTTAAGGTTCATCCATGTTATAAGGTATCAGGATTCCTTTCCTTTTTAAGGCTGAATAATATTCCATTGTATGTGTGTACCACATTTTGTTTATCCTTTTCATTAGTTCATTAGGGAACATTTGGTTGTTCCCATCTTTTGATTACTCTGAGTAAAGCTGCTATAAATAATTTGTGTACAAATATCTGTCCAAGTACCTGTTTTCAGTTCTTTTGGCTATATACCTAGAAGTGGAATTACTGGATCATATGATAATTTTTTGTTTAACATTTTGAGTAACCACCATCCTGTCTTCTACCTAATTACGTTTTGTGTTTTAGTAATAGGAGACTGCCTAGTGTGATGGGCTGATAGATCGGAAAGGCATACACAGGTTCAAATCTCAGCTGTGCCACGTGCTAGTAATCTACGTGTTTGAGAAGAATCAAAGGAGACATAGCCTGATCAACCACTGTCAGACACTAGAGTCAATTTGTCTAATTATAAAGTGTTCTAAAGGGACTTGAGTTACCATAAAAAAAGTTTCTAAATCTAAATAATCACTACTGAATTGGAGGAAAAAACCCTCCTATTGTGCAACTTACTTAACATCTGTAAGCCTCAGTTTCTTCACAAGTAAAATGCAAGTAATAATTGGGCTTACTTCATTGGGTCATTGTGAGGATTAAATAAATAATGCAAGTAAAATACTCAGTAAGGTGTCTCACACAAAGTAACCACCCAATTGATGCCAATTAATAGTATTGTTTATTAGCATCAGAGTCTGTTAGCATGAACTCTTGGAAGTACTTCAACTTCTGAAAGAAACAAAATTGATTAAATGTAACTCTGTAGACACCACAGTCAATTGACTTACTCAGGAGTTTATGGATTGAATTGGATTGACGAATGGCAGATTTTATGGATTCTGCAAAATCCTATATAAAAACCCTTTAAAAGAAGCCAAGTTATTGACCACACGAAAACACAATCTCATCTGGTTCATCTGTTATCCCCTCTGGGGTTATTGTATTTTCATTTAAGGCAAAATCAAGAAATCCTTGGGGTGAAAATCAATGAACTTTACTTTTTCTATTTAAGCCCAAACTACCTATTAAAGTAATCCCATTTCATCAAAACAGTGGAAATTGTCCTTTATACCCAACTGCCATATGTATCTTCTGAAAAATAATTAATGATACAAAAAAACATTTTGAGCTTTCTGAAAGGAGTGCAAATGATACTTGTTTTTAATGTTTATAACATTTTTTTCTTTAAATCTACTTTATTCCCCCTATTTGAATGCAATATTTTTATTTGTTTTTCGTTTGTTTTATTTTTAAAAAATGAATATTTTAAGAGCCAATTATTGGAGTTTTCAGGCTAATTTAAAAAAAGAAAAACTTTAATAACAGGACAAAGTAGACTTGTTTACAGTTTAGGATCTAGGCAACAGGAGTAAGTCTTGCAATCATTATGAGTCATATGCGTATCCAAGCATATACAGAGAATGTAAAGATGATAAAATTGGCTTAGTTAAAGCAAAAGACATCCTGCTTCTAGAATATTGTAGCGAAGAAAAGTTGGCCTGTGAACTAAAATAAAATTTTAAGGCTCACCCCCCCGCCCCTTCGTGGCCAAAAGAATATCCTAAAACTAAATAGCCTGCTAGGAAGAAGGAGGTCAGACATGCTTTATGCCCCCCTCCCTTCTTGGGAACATCCTTTGTAACCCACTAACAGGCCTAAGGGTATGCAAGACAAACCTACAGGTCCTCGATTTACACAACAAATCTATGTCCGGTGGATTATCTGTGATAATAGCCCCTTATGTTGAAACATTCCAAGCCTTTAGATGAAGCTTCATGACTTTAACAAATTACAAGCCAAAGAATCTTTAAACCCACCTATAACCTGTACACCTCCCACCCCACTTCGAGATGGCCCACCTTTTCGGGCCAAACCAATGTATGCCTCCCATGTATTGATTTATGACTTTACCTGTAACCCCTGTCTCCCTGAAATGTATAAAACCAAACTGTAACCTAATCACATCGAGTCCACTTGCTCAGGCTTCTGGGGAGTGGCTCCAGGTCATGGTCCTCAAATTTGGCTCAGAATAAACTTCTTTCAAATATTTCAGGGTTTGGATTTTTCCATCTACAGCCTTAGGTTAAAAAGCTTCTATACAGAGTTCATCAACGCCCTCAGTTTGCAGAGAGAGCTAAATTATTGCATTATTCTTTGGATTTGCTGAAAACTCAGTGTTCTACTTTCATTTGGCAACACTCACCTCCTAGGATATGTGGCTGTTTCCAGTTTTCCAGCGTCTTCTTCTGTGACAGAGGCAATGGGGTCCTTCAGAATGTTGGGCCAAGAAAATTGGCCACAGCTTTGCAATCCAAAAGAAATGGAAGGTTACTGAATTGATTCCAGCTGTGAAGGACTTTGAGCATCTCCTTTGTTATTTTAATGTCTGTGCATTGCATATTTGCACCCAATTGAATATGCAAATGAATTTCAAACTTTCTCCTATCAGACTTTAATAATGTTGTCTTATGTTATATTTATTATTTTGCATTAGAATAATTGGAAAAGTTAAAGGAAAAATTCTCTAGCGAGAAGTGGGTCCTTAAAAAAATTAAGTCATCTTTGACAGTCTAATATTTAGTAAAGGCATTTGTCATAAATAACCTCAGGTCCAAACACTTATGGCAACAATTTTTACTTGTAAGAGCTTTATTTCTCCATCCGAGGGATTGGAGAAGTCAGGAAGAAACAAACTAGAAAGCCAAGACCACTAAGACTGAGCTAGTGGTTCCAATCTGAGTGTTCCCTGAGTAGAGAGTTATGAATACGTGTTTAGGAGAATCTACTCAAATAAATTTAGAAAAGTTATATCCTGCCTTTAGAGATTCACAATGTGTATTAGCATATTAAAGGCTCTGAAATGACCTCCCTACTATATTGAAATCTCAGGCTTCTGATATTTTTCCTACTTATTTAAAAATGAAACCATTTTTGTAAAAACCTTTTAATACCTTGCAGTGCATAATATTCTGTGCATCTCAATTTGGGAAATGAAAGGTTATGATCATATCTACTTTTTTCTACTGGAAACATTTTTTCTTCTCATTGATTTTTCCTGCTGATTTAATGGCAACAAATTTGTACATGTGAAATATTTGTAATGTAATTTATATGAAAATAATGTAATTTTCATAATACACAAGAAAAAGTGTTTATGCTCCTCTGTAAGGTTTCCTTCCAAGTTCTTTATGTAGCACAATTCATGTTTACTCAGGTTAATGAGTAAAACACAAAGTAGCTCAGTGTAACTCTGGGATGTTAGATGTTTCCAGTTGAAGTAGGAATTGGATTTGGAGAAAATTCATTGCTACTTTGTCATTTTTTAAAATCAAGAACATTTTATTTCAAAGAATGTCTTATGAACAAATTCTGGTGAAGTAGATGTTGATTATTAAATAACACTCATGCTACACTAACTTTCTATGCTATCCAAAACTATAGACACTTTTGATTTTCATCTTGGAACTACCTGGGTTGAAAAATTAAATCTGCATGCTAGATTCATTGTTTAGACAATTTGATTATCACTTCGTCAATGAAAAAAAACAAGAATGAAGGCCTTCCAGGGAGCCAGCTTCTGCTGTATGGCCTTGCAGATACAAACTTAATTATAGTGACCAGTGTTAGCCCTCAATTCAGGAACTCAGGTCCTATGAAATATTAATATATAGGGATTGCAGCTATGCCTTGCTATGTGACCATTCACGGAAGTTTCATTTGGAAACACAAACATTAAAAAGCCAATGATGGAATAATATTTTTGTTAAAATAGGACATTGAGCCGAGTTTATATAGCAAAAAGGACTGGAAATTTTATGGTTATCGATTTCGAATTTAATACCCTGGCACAGGTTTAACTTTTTCCTCCTGAATTATTTCTTCTTTCCTTTCTGGAGGTATATGTATAGTAAAATAATAATTAAAAAAATTAACCTTGTTTTATACTTGAGTAGCCTGTATCTTTGGTTACTTATGAGAATGATTTAAAGCAGAGGTTGGCAAACGTTTTCTGGGATGGGCCAGATATCAAGTATTTTATAGTTTTGGGACAATATGGATGGTGTCTGTCACAGCTACTCAACTCTGCCATTTTAGCATAAAAACAGCCATAGACACCACAGAAACAAATGGATGTAGCTCTGTTCCAATAAAACTTTATTTATGGGCACTGAAATCTGAATTTTCAAAAATTTTCACTTGTCTCAAATATTATTCTTTTGATTTTTTTTCCCAATCACTAAAAATATAAAAATCATTCTTAGTTTCTGAGCCATACAAAAATAGATGGTGGGTTAGATTGGGTCCACAGGCCATATTATGCTGAGCCCTGCTCTTAAGTCTCTTGTAGACAGTTATTTACATGCTCTGGGAGCCTTTCTAATATTCATTCGTAAACCTCTGGCCTTAAACCATGATGCCTGAATCTGTTCTCTATAGATGCTTAATAAATTCGCTCTTTACTGGCTCTTTTTTGATTGATTAGTGTGAGCAAGTAGGATTATTTAGACCAATAAACCTAGTGTTTTGGAGGGAAAAAATATGTTATTTTTGTAACATATATTATTTGCTAACTGTGCAACTTGGATTCAGTTAAATGGTTACAACCTGCAATGCATTTGAAATACAACTGGGCAGAATTTGCTTCCTCCTTGGGACATTTATGTAACCGAGGGGCAGCTAACAGTTGGAAGTGTTGAGCCTCCATCCTGCCCCACTTGTTCTACTTTGCAATCTGTTTGAAAGAAAGTGTCAGTGTATTTCTGACTTCTGAGCAAATTCATGAATCGGGATCCAGACAGCAGGAAAAGAAGTTTGGTCTTGGCACCAGGGATGAGTGTCAGTGAATCCCAGACTTCCTGGGGCACCGTGTTTCATAATAGAAAAATGCTGACAGTGTGACCAGCTGCCATCAATTGGCCTTGGAGGCTGCTTCTCTGGAGGAGTTCCGGTTCAGTCATATTCTTAAAGGACACGCCAAGCTCCTCATGTATTAGTGGCAACCATTTGTTGCCAACTGTTTGGGATGATGAAGTGCTGGTGAGGCAGTTAAATAATTTTTCATCATTGGATCCTAAAAGATATGTTCTAGAGCTGACCTTCAGCCTTCACTAGCTAGTACCATGGTGTCAGTGAGCTATGGGTTTAATCAGTGGTTCCCAGAAGCCCTCTGTGGACAAGTGTCAACCTATGACATAGTTTTTCTTAGTCTGTGGCAAAAGAGAAAAATAAGAACAATATAATAAACTTCCAACAAACCTATTAATTTTTTATGTTGTGTATGTGGGTATGTGTGTGTATTCAGTATTTAAGGATTGTGGACTTAGAAACTTTTTCCTAGTAAGAATTTAGCTAAGGGGCTTGCCTCTCTGATCCCCAGTTTTCTCATATGTGAAATAATAGTATGTGCCTCCTATTGGTTTTGCAGGAATAAAAAGTGATTATCGATATAAAGCACTTAGCGAGTGCCTGGCACATAGTAATTGCTCAATAAATGTTAGCTATTATTATTATCATCATCATTATCGTAATCTTAGTTTTCAATGCCTTTATGGCAAATAAAAACTAAAAGCCACCCAATGTTACTTTCCCTTTTTTCCCCCGAGTTTTGTTTTTGGGGGGGAGGGGAGGAAGGGGAGGATGGAATTTTCCGATCCGTGAAATCCCAATGTATAATTGTAATTTTCAGTAAGTGCTATGTAGAGAACTCATTTAAGTTACTGAGATGGAAATAAATCAAAAGTGACCTATTTTAATTAGGACAATCATCTTCATTTCAGTGAAAGATGGTAGTGCCTGGGCTCACAGTGGGGCAGTGGAGATGGAAAGCTGAGTATTCATTCAACATTTATTTTCAATGTAAAATGATTAGGAGCTACTGATGATTTGGATGTGGGATAAGATGAAAAGAACAAAATCAAGGATGAATCCCTAGGTTCTTGCTCAAGTAGACAGGTAGATGGCTGTGACATTTTACTGAAATGGAGAACAGTGGGTGCTGAATCATGCATTTGGGGGCATGATCACACATGGTCAAGAGTTCTCTTTTTTGCCGGGCGCGGTGGCTCACGCCTGTAATCCTAGCACTCTGGGAGGCCGAGGCGGGCGGATTGCTCAAGGTCAGGAGTTCAAAACCAGCCTGAGCGAGACCCCGTCTCTACCATAAAAATAGAAAGAAATTAATTGGCCAACTAATATATATAATATAAAAATCAGCCGGGCATGGTGGCTCGTGCCTGTAGTCCCAGCTACTCGGGAGGCTGAGGCAGGAGGATCGCTTGAGCCCAGGAGTCTGAGGTTGCTGTGAGCGAGGCTGACGCCACGGCACTCACTCTAGCCTGGGCAAGAAAGCGAGACTCTGTCTCAAAAAAAAAAAAAAAAAAGAGTTCTCTTTTGTATATGTAGCATGGTTGTGGGACATCTAAATGATGTCATCAAGTAGGAGGCTGGAATTGAGTGTCCAGCGCTGAGTTGAAAAACCTGGGCAGAGATATAAAGATGTGGGTTTTGGCCGGGCGCTGTGGCTCACGCCTGTAATCCTAGCTCTTGGGAGGCCGAGGCGGGCGGATTGCTCAAGGTCAGGAGTTCAAAACCAGCCTGAGCAAGAGTGAGACCCCGTCTCTACTATAAATAGAAAGAAATTAATTGGCCAACTGATATATATATAAAAAATTAGCCGGGCATGGTGGCACATGCCTGTAGTCCCAGCTACCCGGGAGGCTGAGGCAGAAGGATCACTCGAGCCTAGGAGTTTGAGGTTGCTGTGAGCTAGGCTGACGCCACGGCACTCACTCTAGCCTGGGCAACAAAGCGAGACTCTGTCTCAAAAGAAAAAAAAAAAAAAAAAAAGATGTGGGTTTTAACTGAATGATAATTGATGAGTATGCCTTGGGAGGAAGTGAGGAGACAAAAGAGGAGAGGAACCCTAATGTTTAGAAGTCAGGCAGAGGAAAGCAATCCAGCTAAGGAAAAGTGAGAAGGAACAGCCAGATAGGAAGGAAAAATGTGTGTCCTGAAATTTAAGAGAGATGAGTATTTTTAGAGGGAGAGAGTAGTCACTCATGTTGAATGCTCCCATGTGGCTGAGTAGGCGAGAAATATCTATGAGAGTAGGCAACGTAGAGGATATTTGTGCTGTCGACAAAAGCAGTTCAATGAATGCGGTTGTGGAGGCATGACCCAGAATATAATTAGTGATGGGTGGATGGGAGCTGAGATTGTAGTTACAGGAAAGATAGGCAGCTCTTTCAAGAAGTTTGGTCTAAAGGGAAGCAGAGAAATGAACCAAACAGCTGAAGCCGAATATGATGTTAAGGGAGGGAATTTTTTGTTTTTTTTAAAGAGGACATAGTAGAGCATGTCTATGTGGATGGGAATTCACCAATGTATAGGGAAGAAACTATTACATTAAATGACCAGCAACCAGGACTGGCTTTGTAGGCGTGGGACCAGGCTATGCACACAGGGCCTTGTACCCAGAAGGGCCGCACCCTTGGCCTTTAATGCTCTGCAGTTACTGTATCCAAATTTTAACTTGGACTTTCATTTACCCCCATCTCTGCATCCAGACACCGAGTACCTCAGGGAATTCAATTTGGAAGCAACTGATGTGAAAATGTTACTATCAGTACATTCCTGTTAGGGGTGGTGGCAGAGATATGTCAAAAAACATAATGCATCTTATCAGCAGATCACTCTGCAGTTTAAACATGGCAGGACTGGACTGAGGCATAGGAAGATTAAGCCACTGACCTGAAATCAGAAAACCACATAGCTGGATCCTGAATCTTGATCTAAAAATGAATCCCATTTCTTTCAGTTATAGATATCCTCCCAGGATGGCCAACCATTTACAAAATTAAATTAAAAAAAAAAAAAACATAGGGGATTGCTCTTCAACAAGAATACATCAGACACCCATTATGTGCCTAGCTCTGAATCCTGTTCTCAGAGAGCTAAGAGGAGTTTCATTTCACGCGGTATCGTCTTCACCCCTGCCCTAACCCACGTGCATACCCTTTAGGCCGCATTATTACCAAAGTGTTGGGGATTCCGGATAGAACACCTTTTCTTCCCTGAAGTTAACCATGCAGTTCAGCACTGCTCTGGAGCTTTGCTTATCTTTTTCTACCCATTTTGAGTCCAGGGACAACAATTTCAATGGCTTTTATCTGTGTATTTAACAGTTCATTTCACTGTCATCATCATCATCATCATCATCATGGCTCACTCTTCAACCTTGCTTAGGTCACCTTGATTTATGTGATACCTTGTGGGATAATTTGTATTAACTTTTATAAATTGTTGAAGTCATTGCCACTTGGATAAAGTCTTCATTTTCTGTCCAAAGTGAAAGATGCCGGGGAAAGTGCTCTAAAATAAGGCTTGATTGAAGTATTAAAAAGAAGTTCTTTTTTTTTTAAACTGGGTGAAAATTTTTCATTTGCTTACAGAGAAAAGGCTTATTTCTCATAAAAATTGGTAACAAAGAATAACAATTCAACAGAAAAATAGGCAAAATATCAACAGAAAGTGAACAGATACCTTCACTCATAAGACAAATGCTAATTATAATGACACTAAGATTTCCCTCTTGAGTTTGTACTTGGCTTAGTGACTCATGTCCAAAGATAAGAGTGTGGAGAAGGGAGAAAAGAGTAGATTTAGAGTGGAGACACCTGGCAAACACTGCCCTAACCAAATGAGCAATGTTACCACCACCTGCAATGAGCCATGTTGATGTCACCTGCCCTCCGACATGATATGACATAGTGAGGAGGGCACTTCACGTCTGAAGTATTACCCACAAAATCTATAGCCCCAACCTAATCATGAGAAAAACGTCAAACAAACTCAAATTGAGGGCCGGGCGCGGTGGCTCACGCCTGTAATCCTAGCTCTCTGGGAGGCCGAGGCGGGCGGATCGCTCGAGGTCGGGAGTTCGAAACCAGCCTGAGCAAGAGCGAGACCCCGTCTCTACTATAAATAGAAAGAAATTAATTGGCCAACTAATATATATAGAAAAAAATTAGCCGGGCATGGTGGTGCATGCCTGTAGTCCCAGCTTCTCAGGAGGCTGAGGCAGGAGGATTGCTCGATCCCAGGAGTTTGAGGTTGCTGTGAGCTAGGCCGATGCTATGGCACTCACTCTAGCCTGGGCAACAAAGCGAGAGTCTGTCTTAAAAAAAAAAAAAAAAAAAGCTTTGAAAGTCATGAAGAACAAGGGAATCCTGAGAAACTCTCGGAGACCAAGGAGACACGGTGACTAAATGCAACAGTCTCCTCAATGGGATCCAGGGACATAGAAGGGACATTAGTAGAAAAGCTGTTAAATTCCAAATAAAATCTGGAGTTTAGTTAATTGTAATAATAATTGTTTTGTTCACCTTTGTATCCTCAGTACTTCCCTTGTTGATTAAACGAATGCATTACTAGTCTATGTGTAATCTGTGTATGTGCATAAAAGGCATTTGATATAACTGACATGGTACTTTATGTACTTCTGTACCCTCATTTGCACGTATATCTTGGGTAGTTTATGTCAATTCCTTAAAATTCATTGATTTGTTGAAAGTATAATGTAGTGGCTGTGCAATTTCTACAACGTGAACACACTATAATTTATTTAAATATATAATACATACAATTTTAAACATACTTGAGTGTTAAAATATGATTGCATTGCCTTAGATTGCAATTTTGCCACTTTTAATCCTGAAAAATATTCTTATGGCAAGAGGGAAGAGATGAATATTCCTTATTTTGGAATATTCCTTATTGAAATCATATCTACAGTCAATAATACTCAAAGTAGTCTGGTTTATTTAGATGGGATTAATTTTAAGGATGAATATTACTTTAAAAACAAATACAGTCACTTGAAAAGAGTTGTGGAGGTTTTTGTACCATGTTCTCAAAGCTGACTCTTTTTTAGCATTTTTTTTTAATTGTGGGAAGATATACATAACATAAAATTTACCAGTTTAACTATTTTTAAGTACACAATTCAGTGGCATTAAGTACATTCATAATGTTGTCAACTATTACCACCATCCATCTCCAGAACTTTTTCTTTTTCCCAAATAGGAACATGGTGCCAATTACATAATAACTCCTCCATTCCCTCTACCCCCTGTCCCTGATAACTTCATTCTACTTTCTGTGCCATTAATTTGACTATTCTAGGCACCTCATGGAAGTGGAATCATACAATATTTGTACTTTTGTGTCTGGTTTATTTCACTCAGCATAATGGTTTTCAAGGTTCATTCACATTGTAGCTTATATCAAAATTTCTTTCTTTCTTTCTTTCTTTCTTTCTTTCTTTCTTTCTTTCTTTCTTTCTTTCTTTCTCTCTCTCTCTCTCTCTCTCTCTTTCCTTTCTTTCTTTCTTTCCTTTCTTTCTTTCTTTCTTTCTTTCTTTCTTTCTTTCTTTCTTTCTTTCTCTTTCTTTCTTTCTTTCTTTCTCTCTCTCTCTCTTTCTTTCTTTCTTTCTCTCTTTCTTTCTTTCTTTCTTTCTTTCTTTCTTTCTTTCTTTCTTTCTTTCTTTCTTTCTTTCTTTCTCTCTTTCTTTCTTTCTCTCTCTCTTTCTTTCTCTCTCTTTCTTTCTTTCTTTCTCTCTCTCTCTCTCTCTCTCTCTCTCTCTCTCTCTCTCTCTCTCTCTCTCTCTCTCTCTCTCTCTTTCTTTCTTTCTTTCTTTTTTTTTCTTTCTTTCTTTCTCAGAGTCTCACTTTGTTGCCCAGGCTAGAGTGAGTGCTGTGGCGTCAGCCTAGCTCACAGCAACCTCAAACTCCTGGGCTCAAGCAATCCTACTGCCTCAGCCCCCCGAGTAGCTGGGACTACAGGCATGCGCCACCATGCCCGGCTAATTTTTTCTATATATATTAGTTGGCCAATTAGTTTCTTTCTATTTATAGTAGAGACGGGGTCTTGCTCTTGCTGGTTTCGAACTCCTGACCTCTAGCAATCCGTCCGCCTCGGCCTCCCAGAGTGCTAGGATTACAGGCGTGAGCCACCGCGCCTGGCCTCAAAATTTCTTTTTATGGCTGTATACTGTTCCATTGCACATATAGACCACCTTTTGTTTGTCCATGTATCCATTAATGGACATTTGGGTTGTTTCCACTTTGGGGTTATTGTGAATAATGCTGCTGTGAACACTGGTGT
Organism: Microcebus murinus; assembly: GCF_040939455.1. Classification (NCBI taxonomy): domain Eukaryota; kingdom Metazoa; phylum Chordata; class Mammalia; order Primates; family Cheirogaleidae; genus Microcebus; species Microcebus murinus. Next base: position 13,697,132 of record NC_134124.1, read on the forward strand.
GTCTTTGAGTTCTTGCCTTTAATTCTTTGGGGTGTATATCTAGGAGTAGAATTGCTTAAAGAAAACTCTTAAAATTCAACCATAGGGCATTTACTATACGTGGGACTGCATTTATCCTTATGTGATGGTAGGGATTAATGTTTGTATTCCCCTCCAAATATTTTTCAAGGAGGAGTCCTGTAGTGGGTTAATGACCTGAGTCAGGACTGTGCCTGTCCGTGGCCCGTTCGTCACTGCTGGACATGCCAGAGCTTTTGCTGCTCCAGACTGAAGGAGCGGGTGCTTAGAAGACAGTATATATCATTTCATTTTCCTTCAAAATGTGCTGGCAGCAAGCAGCTTCAATCGTCAGCAGATTCAGCTAAGGGGAGAAATAATGCCCAGCAAAACTGTTTCCTCTTAGTCTCCCTCCTCTAAGTGCCGAGCCTGGCACCAAGGAGGTACCATGGGATTCTAGAACCTTCCCTCCAAGGATCTCGAAAACCGCCCCCTTGCCTGCTTGACAACTTTCTCGGATCTACTTCTTGAGTAGTAACAGCATGCTTCCATGATCGAGTTCTAGGACTGTGTAATTGGAGTTAGAATTAGCCAGTATTTATCATGTTCTTTAACATTTCACTACATTTTAAAAATACTGCTTGTTTTAAGCTATTCTTCCTGTGTTTTGAGATGGGTGTGAAAAGGAAGTGCTACTGTCTGGTGGTCAAGAGCTTAGATTTTGGGGTCAGACACTGGATTAATTTCCTAGGGCTGCTGTAACAACTGCTACAAACTGGGTGGCTTAAAATAAGAGAAATTTAGTGACTCACAGTTCTAGAGGCTAGGAGTGTGAAGTCAAGGTGTTCGCAGAGCCATGCTCCTTCTAACCCCTGTAGGGGACGATACTTGCTGGCCTCTTACAACTTCTGGTGGCCCCAGGTATTCCTTTGCTGGTGGCAGCATCAGTCCAAACGTGTCTCTCTCTTCACGTGGCTGCTTTCACTCTGGGTGTGCGTGCAAATTTCTCTCTTCTTATAGGGACATCAGTCGTACGGGATTAAGGGCCCACTCTAGTCCAGTATAATCCTACATCATCTTAACTGAACTAACTACACCTGTAACAACGCTATTCCCAAATAAGTTCACATTCTGGCACACCGTGGGTTAGGATTTCAATGTATCTTTCTTGGCGGAGACAGTCAATTCATAACGGACACCTTGGTTTGACCGTGACCTTCGACTCTTCCCAGCTCTGTGACCTTGAGCATGTGATGGACTCTCTTCAAGTCTTAGTGTTTTACTTGTATTTTGAGGTTAATACGGATTATAGAAAAGAATGCAAGTGAAATGCCTAGCACGTTGCTTCACATAATAAAACTTTCAAAGTGGTAGCCGATGTGGTCACCATTAGATTTGTGAAGGGGGCTTATGTTATGCTTAGGGTTTTATGTTAGGATTCTGGTTTAGAGCATAGCGTCTTTCATTGAGAGGAGATCTAATTTTTAACGTGGGATCCACAAATAGGGTTCTGAGGGACCCTGAAAATTATACACAAAGGATTAGTTTGTATATTTGCATTCTTTATTTTATCTCTTGAAAAAGGGTCCATGTATTCACCAAAAGAGCCCATGCTATCCCCCCAGATTTAAGAAGGTGCTTGCACTTATATTCAGTAATTCATGGTTCTCTTGGGGTAGAAAATTTCTAGGGGGACTTCAATCTCGGAAACTTGGAGCTGAGTCAGAGAGAAGGCTGGAGAGGCATTTGCCAGGTGGAATACAGGAGACCAATGCCTATGAGAGTGGGTCTCAAAATGTGGTACTTACCTTAGCTTCTCATCTTATTCTCATCGCGAATTTATGAGGAAATGATCAGCCACACGAGAAAACTTGTCCAAGTTCACGGAATTAGAAAGAGGCAAAGCCGGAACCTTCACCCTACTTCTGTCTGCCTCCAAAGCCCAAGGAAAGTGCTTTACACTTCACAATATCTGTGCGTTCTCTTGCTAATGTGACTCTCAAAATAATCCTGTGACATAAATAAGAAAGCTATTATCATCCCCTTATTTGAATGAGAATTTGTATCTAAAAATAGTTAACAAAACAAAACAAAATACTAATCAAGGTTACAAAGCCAGTGTATGGTAAGGAGATGGCTAGCTCTGAATTTTGCCGTTACTTCTTATTGCAAGGACAAAAATAGCTCTTGTTTATTGAGTGCCTACTATATTCTAGATATGTTTTTAATATAATTATCTAATCTAGATATGTTTTTAATATACACCATATCCCTATAAGGTAGATATCATTATACTCATTTCATAGATGAGAAAAAATGGAAGCAAGACTTCTGGGAAAAGATAGTGAATGGAACACACACGTCTACTTCCATTCTCTTCTAAAAATCTTACTAATGTGAGATAAAAGAATTTATTTTAAGATTTAAATCCACAAGGCTGAAGAGAAGGGCAGAGGAGACTTTACGATCACCATTGCAGGAGCTAGAAAGCAGACAGAAAAGTAGAACCAAGATGACTGAATCCTAAACTGCCAGTAGGAAAGCTGAGAAATCACCAGAGCCCCAGCACAGAATCCCCCCAAAGATTTGGTATGGAAGATAAGTTTAAGAAAATTTCCCAGAATAAGGAGCAAACAGAGAGAGAGAGAGAGAAAATAATGGAGAAATATAAGAACATTTAAGGGCCAGTCTAGGAGTTCTCATTTCTAAATAATAGGAGGTACAGAAAGACAGAAACAGAAAAAGGGGAGAGGTCATAACTACATAGTTTAGGAAAAAGAGTCCATAACTGAAAGAGACAAGTGTCCAGATCGAATGAGCCCATCAAGTGCCCAGCACAATGAAAAAACATGATGAAATTTCAAAAGATTCAACACAAAAATAAGATTGCAAGGTTCTAGAGGAAAAAACTGTTACATGCAAGGATAAGGCATCACAATAGCTCTAGACATCTTAACAGCAGCATAAAAAGCTAGAAAATAAGAAGGGCAGTGCCTTCAAAATCTGAAAGAAGATAATTTCCAATTTAGAGTTCCATACTCAGCCCAACTATCAGTCAAGTATGAGTGGGGTAAAAGTATTTTTATGTATACAGTCATTCAAAAATTTATCTCCTATGCAATCCTTCTAACAAAGCTTTTATAGAATATGTTTCACTAAAACAAAGGAGTAAAACAAGGAAAAAGGAGACATTGCATGCAATAGCCAGAAATCCATCCTTAAAGATGAGTGAAGGAAATCCCAGGAAGACAGATGTGCAGCGATAGAAGAAAACAGTCCAGTCTGGATTGGGTCCAAGGGCTTGGAGAGACATCTTCAAGAAGATGGCAGTGTGACTCATATACCTGAACATGATGAAAGGGAATTAGACAAGAGAACAGTTGTTGCATTCGCAAAGAGACGTAGAAAAGTAAACACATGTGCAAACAAGACAATCATTAACCCCAGGGAAAACAAAAAATTGTGCAAGAGAAGAGAATTAACCATAGTTGAGCATGGAACTGTGTACTACTCATAATCATGGAAATACTGAATATCGATCTAATCAAAAGTATTATGTTATTAAGTCCGAAATGTCTCATTCCTGAAGTACTAAGTTTGACAGTTGATATCTCTGACATTTCACTTTGACACTTCTAATTTTATTTTTATTGTGAAGTTATATCCTCAGTCTTTCAAATGTACATTTTGGCTTGTGATTATCTTTCACATTTTTTAAGAGCAATTCTTGTGAAACCGTGGATAAGTCAAAAATTTGTGTTATTTTCGAATATGAGTTCTGTAGTGGAACCAATGCAGTGCAAGATGGCTCGAAATATCAACAAAGTGTTTGGAAAGGATGTGGCTAATGAGCCACGTGGGCAACCCGAGGCCAAGGTGGGTAATGATGAGCTGGAAGCTGTAGTGGAAGCGAATCCATCTCAACCTACATGTGCATTAGCAGCAAGTTTTGACCTTACTATTCCAACAAAATTGGACCATTTGAAACAAATGGGCAAGGTAGAGAAGCTGGATAGATGGGTTCTGCATGAATTAAATGAGCATCAGAAGAGAAACCGTCTCCAAGCTTGCCTTTCTTTGCTGTCACAATATAAAGGTGAACCATTTCTACACCGCATCGTTACACGTGATGAAAAATGGATGCTTTTTGACAATCATAAGCATTTGGCACAGTGGTCGGATAGAGATGAAGTGCTGAAACATAGTCCAAAACCGAATATTCATCAAAAAAAGCTAGTGGTGTGTGTTTGGTGGTCCAGCACTGGTATTATCCGATACAGCGTCATGAAACCTGGTCAGATGATTACAGCGGATGTCTACTGCAGCCAATTGGATGAAATGATGAGGATGATTGCAATGCAGCAGCCGAGACTGGTCAATAGAGACAGGCCAATCCTTTTGCAAGACAACGCTCGACCACATGTCCCACAAACAACGCTGCTCAAACTACAGAGGCTGGACTTGGAAACTCTCTGTCATCTACCGTATTCACCAGGCCTTGCACCAACTGACTACCACTTCTTCCAGGCTTTGGACCACTTCTTGCAAGGAAAAATATTCAATTCTCAACAAGCTATGGAAAGTGCCTTTCGCGATTTCATCACCACTTACTCTCCAGGCTTTGCTGGGGGCATAAACAAGCTACCTTTAAGGTGGCAACATTGTGTCAATAGTGTAGGCACATACTTTGATTAATTGTACTGCTTCTTGTTTGAGATATAATACTTTTGATTCAAAATCAGACATTTCATATTTAATGATATAATATCATGCCTGACACAACTATATTGGAAAGATGGTGGCATATCGAGATAGAGCCAAAGAGCAGAAATGTGAGCTAAATCAGCATCTGCTATCTTGGAAATTCAATAACTAATGCCTAAAACTGAAAAGAAAGGACAATAAAATTATACTCTTTAGAGACATGGTGGAGACTACCAAATTCATTAGCTAAAAGAAGTAAAAGAGGTTGCTTCTTAGCTAGGAGACATTGGAAGGAATGCAAGCAGATCATAGTCCTGTCCTTTTATCCTTTTTTATAACAAACCTTTTAGCACTCTTTGAATTTTTAAACTGCATATAAATATAGATAGATATAGATACATAACTTGGAAAAAGTAAAAACATTATAAAGACAAACTAGGTCAAAATATGGATTGTGGTTATCTTTAGATGATTTTGTTTTTCTTCTTTCCACTTCACTGTATTTTTTTTATACCAAAAGCATATTAGTTTTATATAAAAAATAACCTTCATTGTAAACAAGAAATTGAAGCTCAGAAAGGTCAGATAAATTTCCCGATTTCTTATATCTTGTAAGTGGTGAAGCTAGGATTCCAGTGCAACTCTATCTGACTCAAATCATTTTTATCTCTCATGAAAGCATTCGATCTTTGTTAAAAGCCAAGAGGCAAAATTGTCATGCCTCGCCACTCTCTCCCATCTCTGAAGGCTCATGCTGCCTCTGTACAGCATACCAACTAACACTTAATTTTCATTGATCTAATTGTGCACTTATTTGTCTATTTATGTTTTTATATTCACCTAATTCCAGAAAGGTGAGAGAGTAGATTCGAAAGATGCATACCCTATAGCAAAATAAAATAATAAAAATGAGGCAAGGGCTATTTGATTTTTTTGTGTCCTTGGGCTGCTGAATGAGTCACACTCAGTCCTCCTTCTCCCCTGGGAGTGTAGGTTTTGTGAAGATGTGACCGAGTCCCAGGCTTCTTTAGCTCCATTTTACAGATGGGGACATTGCGATTTGGAAAGATTGAGTAACTTGTCTAAGGTCACACAGCTGGTGTCCTTGTTCCATCATTAATAGATTTATATAAACAGCAAGATGCGCAATTCTTAGTAGACTCGTGTATGTTTGTAATTGATAATTTGGTACTTACTAATGCTGGCATCATTTTTTAGGAGAAAACAAAATATTTTCCAAATATTTTTACCTTAAATATAGAACAAGAAAAGGATTTTCTGCCTTACCTTCTAGAATGCTCTTCTCCCAGATTCCAAGTATCAGGGTGTTATACCAAACTCTAAAAACAGCTTAATCTTTCCTTTCATCTTTTCTTTAACACTGTTTATTGCAGAGAATGTTGAGATGAAGGAGATGGTAAGTGAAATAAAACAAAGGAAATAAAAAGTACCCATCTGAGATTTGAAAATCAGCATTATTTATGATTAGGGAAAGACTTGGAAAGACCCAGTTTGACGCATATAGTTCTAAAAGGAGAGAGGAACAAATTCCATCTCACTTTCCCTGATTCTACCTCTGGGGTGGGTAGGTATACAGGAAGAGTAACATTAAGATGACTACTATAAATATAGTGGTTAAGAGCCTGGGTCCAGAATGAGAAAGGTGCATGTTGAATTTATCTGAATGCAACTAGGCAGACTCAGGCGAGCTGATTCTGCCCACTCCTCTGCTCAAATTTTGAATGTGGTTTTGCAAAAACAGTCAACCAGTTGTCCCCACAGTTGGTCTTACTTTCCATGTCACTCTAATATGGCCAATGAGCCAAGTGTGATTTTAGTGTTTAAAGTATTTTTTTTTCCATACAGTAGTCCCTAAATGCAATTCAGGAGGCTCACTGGGTACTCATGCACGGGAAATAGAACCGTGTTGGACTTTTTGAAAGACTCCCTTGGTTTTTAAAAGGGTACTTTCCTAGAGGGTTTTCATATGTAGTTTTGGCTGAACAAGGTTTTGCCTTACTTTCAGCCTTTAGAATCCAACGGCAGTATTAATGAGTCACCATACTAGTTATAACCATGGCAAATTATTTAGTATCTCTGAGCCTACGTCCCCTTATTCCATATACACTATAAGGTTGTTGTGAGGATAAAAGGTGACATAAAAATGAAATATGTGCCAACCTTCCTCATAAACAGATCCCTCATGCATCTGGAATTTCTGTGTCTGGTTGATTAGTGGGTGAATGTGTACCCGCCCAAAAGAAAAACTCTAAAATAAATCCTTTTAAGATATTTATTTTTAAAAAATATTTCAGGTGATATCATGACATTAGGATGCATTCACCTTTACTGGTTCACCTAATGTACCTCCAGGCAAGCTTTAGAATACTGCACTGACAGAGCAGATGCTAGGACTAGGATGAAAAGACCCGTGAGGAGCAGGACTCTGGGCACAGGGGGGAAGGCATCCCAGGCTGTGCCTCTCTTGCCTGGCGAGCCATGCACCTTGGCTCCACGGGTCGGTGTGCGTGAGAATCAGCCTCTGCCTCTGCCCCCACACGACCCCTCCCTCCGAGGCCTCACAAAGACCCAGTGCCTCCAGAAGCCTAGTCTGTCTTGGTACCCAGAGCTTCTCCATGAACCAGAAGGAGAGTTTTGGAACAGGATACAAGGATGAGACACAAGCAGTAAACACAACAAAAGTTAGCTTTGCTTTAGAGATTAGAAGAAACCCTGCAAGAACACCACTCCATAGGCTACGGGAACCCCAAGCGTGTTGAAATGACTCTGATGGCTGCTGCTCACCTCCCTGTTGCCTGATAATCCCCAGGTGCAAAGAGAGAAGCTAAAAGTGGCATTTGCAGGAAGCTCTGAACTAGGAGACTCCCAAAGAAGAAATAGTAGTACTAGTAAAGGTAGTTAATTCCAGGTATTATTATACATACATAACTCATTTCATCTTCCTATAAACTCCATGAGGTATATATTATTTTCATCCCCATTTTATACATGCAGAAATAGAATAAATTGCTAAAATGACACAACTATTAATTCTTGGAGCTGGGAGTTGAACTCAGCTTGTCTGTCTCCAGAGACCGTGCTCTTAACCTCAGGGGTCATCAAACTTTCCTGCAAAGGGCCAGCTAGAAAATATTGTAGGTTTTTATACATTCTCTCTTGTGTATTCACTGGTTTTTTTTTAAAAACAATCCTTCAAAATTTTTAAAAACATTTTTAGCTCATGGGCTATGCAAAAACAGGCTGCAGGCCCATTTTGGCTTTATTGCTCATGTTGAGCAAAGGTTTAAGAACATGCTGGGTCCATCATTCCACATTCCCCTTGGGCAAATCTTGTATGCCTGTAATACTATTAGATTTCTGTTGATAGAGAATCTGCAATTCTGACTTTCTCACTCCCTCTTTGATTTTTTTACTGAATTTATGAGATTTGGTTGCATTCTCAAATTAGCCTTCCTTCTAACTAGTGATTCGATAGTTGGACATTTGCAAAGGGACTGTTAGAATTGAATAAGAGCTTTTCTTCCAGTCACTTTATCATTGGCTTTCTCTCTAGGGTTGCATTTCTGCATGTGGAAGTGAGGTTAGGCATTATGGTATTGGACTAGAGGCTATTCTTTCTTGAATTGACTAGACATAAAGGCATAGGTAAGATGCATTTTCTTTAGGCCTGTCACTTTTCTGAGAACCAACATTTGGGAGGTCACATTAATATAGTGAGTTCTGCTAGTATAAATTTACCAGGAATCTGACATGTATTCCTTTATCATTTTCATTAAAGCTTAAAATGGTTTATAAAAGGACATGGTTCTTAAAATGGATTAATATCACAATGGAATGTCATGCTTTCCAGGTATCTGCTGTATGCTTGGAGATTCAAAATGTCATCACAGCTTATGTCTAGCCTAGACTTCTAGGGGGAGAAATCACAGTGAATTATTGGACTTGTTCAAGATAAAATCTTAGACCTGCAAATAAATCCCTGTCAGTTTCTTCCTTTTTTAATTTATTTTTTAACATTCTCATGGTAAATAATACATAACTCAGACTCATGTAACATGTAAGGAAGCCATTGTTTTTGTTATTTCAGTGTGAAACTCAAAAGAAAATTTACAGAAGTGTTTTTAAATTATTTTGACCATAACCTAAGGTAAAAATCACACCAAAAAATTATATCATGACCTAGTACATATCTATACACATATATAAAACTGCAAAGTTACAGAGATAATACTATTCTGACTACATTCGAAGCATTTCTGGTATCTTCTATTCCACTTAATTTTTTTCTTTTCTTTTCTTTATCTTTTTCTTTTTCTCTCTCTTTTTTTTTTATACAGAGTCTTGCTCTGTCACCTGGGGCAGAGTAGAGTGGCATCATCATCATAGCTCACTACAACCTTAAACCCCTGGGCTCAAGTGATCCTCCTGCCTCAGCCTCCCAAGTAGTTAGGACTACAGGTGCACACCACCACGCCCAGCTAATTTTTCTTTCTTTTTTTTTTTTTTTGGTAGAGATGGGGTCTCAAACGCCTGGCCTCAAGCAATCCTCCCCCCTCGGCCTCCCAGAGTGCTAGGATTACATCCACTTAATTTTTATTGCTTCTTCTGCTTTCAAAATTTATTTTATAACTCATTAATGGGTTTTGACTCACAGTTTGATAAACATTGCCTTAGAGGACCCAAATGTTCATACTGCCCACATTTATAAGAAGCAATTATTTTGAGGTTCTTGTGGTATCCTTAGAGCTTAGTTTGGTTTATTTGCTAAGAACCAACCACATGTAAGTCACTATGCTGGGCTTTGTGGGGAAAGAGTTATGTTTTCAACTAACTACGTCAAGAATTTTCTGAGGTGACAGAGAAACCAGGGTGAGCAAATGACATATCACCTCTGTGCTCACAGAGCTTATGTTTAGTACAGGCGTCCTCAAACTACAGCCCATGGGCCACATGCAGGTGTTTTTGCCCGTTTGTTTTTCTACTTCAAAATAAGATATGTGCAGTGTGCATAGGAATTTGTTCATAGTTTTTTTAAACTATAGTCTGGCCCTCCAACGGTCTGAGGGACAGTGAACTGGCCCCCGGTTTAAAAAGTTTGAGGACCCCTACTAAAGTTTAGTAGATGAAATAAACTCAGAATTGAAGGAGTTTTGGAAGATGTCATTCACTGGAATAACTATGTTAAGTAAGTTAGCAGATTTATTAGCAATTTTGGGTAAAAGGTCCTTTCTTCTTATATAGGAGGGTCAGTCCCAGTTTTACAGATGAAAAAAAAAAAAAAATGGAGGCCTGGAGAGCTTATCATTTATTTAAAGTCACTTCATTATTTGAAGTCCAAATACAGGATTATTTGTGATACACGTATTGCCTCACCTGACCAAGTGGTTTTTATGCTAGAAATAAAGTGACTAGGGAGTTCAGAAGAGGAAGTGATGATTTAGGTCATATCATAAAAATATTGGACACTCAGAAAGCTCAGAAAGAACTTAAGCGGTCCCTTTGCCCCTCTGTTTTTCCTTCAGGAGAAGCCAATCTAATTATTCTTTTAAAAAGAGACAAACTAGGTCTTTTAAAGAGACTAGTGGTGACTTATAGTGTTTCACAATCTTTTCTGAATAAACTCTTAAAATCTCTCATTTGGAATTTTACTCATCTAAGTCCTTATTTCAAAAAAAAAAAAAACAGGCAACAAATAAAATCAAATAAAAGCAAACATTTTCTCAAGGTTACCAAAGCAAGAAATCAAAGATCATCACCTCCCAGGGAGAATCCTTTATTCTTCTCATCACCAAGCATTTCATGAGCATTGACCCAAGAGATGGTGCCACGTAGAAACTCCACTTCTACTGCGTCTTACTTCTGGGAGCTGAAGTTTTCAAGTTGCCGCTGTGAAAGGTCATGTCCACTTCAAAGCACCATTCAGTGTACATCCTGATCCGTTAGATAGTTGTACCTTGGAGATTAGCTCCTGTTACAAACTTGCGGGTGTAATAGTTTTCTGTTTGGGAGGGTTGAAATTATGTAGATACAAAAGAGTGGTTGCAGTGAGAAAATAAGTAGGAAAAAAGATTTTTAAAGCGCTGATCCTTGGACCAGATCTCTTGGCAGTTGTTCTGCGTTCAGAGATGTTTCTCCTGACCTTCAGGTCTATGGCAAACCCCCTGTGATACGTTCTTCGAGCTGCTCCGTGACCTCCTTTCTTCTTAACATTCAGCAGGAGCTTTAATTTTCCACTTATTTTTGTGACTGTGTAGTCCACGAGAGTCTCTGTCATTATAGAGCCCTCAGTAGACTGGGCTCCATAATGGTGGAGATTCTATTTCTACTTTATCCTGACTGCATCCAGCACTAAGTGCCGTGATTAATACACAATAAGTGTTCAGTACATCTTTACTGAGTGAATAAATTGGCATTTAAGGTAGTCTGACGTGTTGTTTCAAACAAGGTACTTTAGCTCAATCTACGTTTATTATTTATTAGCTACTAAAGAGCAACTGATAATCACTTATGATATTCTTCGTTTTGTTGTTTTACAGTCAACTTTGACCACTTTGAAATTTTGCGAGCCATCGGGAAAGGCAGTTTTGGGAAGGTGAGAACCGACATGATTAACCACCAGCGGGGTAAGGTAGTGCAGGGGACAGAGGGCCCAAGAATGTTCAGGTTATTGAGTTGCTGGGACCACAAGGAGCCATAATTGCATGAAGATGTTTTCATAACAGGTTTTTATAACATTGTCACTACAGTTTGAGGAAAGCGTGTGAAAGGCAGCTACATAATGTACATACACTATTCTCCAAATGATCTCAATGAGGTCAAGTCTGTTTACTCTCACTAGAGTTTAAAACTTTTCTCTCTACCCTAATGAAGATTAAGATTTCAGAATCATTTTTAGAGTGTACCAGCTCTACCTCCTGTAATCATTATCCTGCCAAGGGAAGAGTTAATTCTTTTCATGTGGGAAAGAAGCCACTGAATTCTATTTCCTTTTTCCCATTTGTACCATGTTTTTATCTTCAAAAACCTACTGTGAAAAATATATATATTCAGTCTGGCTTTTATTTTTTTATAAGAACCTTCTGGATTCAAACCCTGATTATTAGTTTCTCAATAGAGGCATACTTTGAGAGAGTAACATTTCATATTTAATAGTAAACTTACATTTTAAAATCATCTGCTATCTATTTTATTAGATATTATGTTGGCCTTTAAAGAAATTTCAAAAACACAGACGTCATATTTAGTGTTTTCCTAGTCCTTAGAGCCCTTTTTGGTTATGTCACCTGTGATGGTAAACAAAAATTCTTTGCACGATATTTTTCCACTTAACAGTATACTCGTGTCCATTTCAGTCACTCAAAGGAGGATTAAGGATGTTATTTGTTATTGGAAGATTCCTGACACAGAGGCAGCTATTTTCTCCAAAATGCTGTCTGAAAATCTCAAAAAAGCAAATACAGGCAAACTTGTTTGAGAAAGCAGAGATTCAAGAACTGAACTGGTATATAGGGAAGAAAATGAAATTTCTATTCTGAAATTAGAGCGAAGTGGGAACTTAAACATCAGAGAATTTGCATGTGATAAGCCACCAAGCCACAGCAAAGAGCAAGTCCTGTTCTGTCTCTCATCACCATGATCCATCACCTCCCCTAATCACTTTCTCACTCATGTCTTCCCCGTTAGGTCTGCATCGTACAAAAGAATGATACGAAGAAGATGTACGCCATGAAGTACATGAATAAACAAAAGTGTGTGGAGCGCAATGAAGTGAGAAACGTCTTCAAGGAGCTCCAGATTATGCAGGGGCTGGAGCACCCTTTCTTGGTTAATTTGTGGTAAGTGGTTTGGCCATCTGAGTAGAGACACTCCCATCTTCATCCCCAAATACTGTTACATAAACACATCTTGATTTCTAGGTGTGCATTTGCAAAACACGCATTTGGATCTCGCTCCAGGGCTTTTGTTCTCCTCCGTTTCTTTGGTGTTATAATGAAATAACATTTTTTTATTGTCACCAATAAATACTCCTTGGCTCAGTTGTCACAGTTCCCCTTGTCCTTGAGGTATTTTTTTTTTTAAGCATTATAATTAAGTGGGCTGCAAAGGAATGTGTTCAGGCGTCTTCTCACTCATTATTTACTTTTTCTCCATAATCTATGGAGGAGGGACTTTGGGTACAAAGTATGGTCTCACTGGCTGACATGAGGTCCATCTTTAGAATTTGTACAAAGCACTTTCTCCTTAAAATAACTGGCAATAAATCTTGTTTCTTCGTAGCATGCTTCTTAAGCACCAGGTATATATACCTGGAAGTTAGAAAGGGACAGGTGCTTCCTTTCTCACCAAATAGGTGATAACAGAGCTGGAGCTAACTTTTGTTAGAGCCAACTTTCGCAGTCATTGAGACATTATATGACTGTGATCTGTTCACAAAGCCATTACCATAATCCAAAGCATAGAAATGGCAGAGGAGTTTGCAGTATCTCATACCCCCTGCTCTTTTCTTGTGTGCTAAAGTCTTTATGTGTCACCTTCATTTTGCTTTACATTTTAATGCAGCCATTATGTTAAGAGCCAGTTCTTAAACCTAATTCAAGATGACTGTTATTTAAATATGCATACCAAGCAGTTCTGACTTATCAGCCAAGGCAAAAAAAAAAAAAAAAAAGGTCTTTATCCAGTGAATGCTAATGGAAACATAATTGAGATTTCACTCTATGATTAGGGACATCCTTCTGGAGGAATCAGTGCATAAAAACCTGCCTCCATCCGTCTTTAATTAATGCAGTTCACTTAATATACAGTTTACTCAAAGCCTCTATGTCGCAGTTGAAAAGAAGATGGTTCTGTGTGACTTGGAAATAGGTCTATTATGGTTTGTGCACTACGCAGACATTGTAGAGGCTCATTTTGGCTGCGGCTCCGTGTATTTAATCAGTGTCTCAGAGTGGCCTATTCAAAATGCTGCCATGTAAAAAGCTAAAATGGATGCAGCTCTCTCTTCCCCATCCTTTGCAATCATCAAATTGCCTTTTTCCTCTTCTCTTTCCACCCTGAGAATGACAAGGTGCTGTCACTTCACTGCCTCCCTTTGTTCAAAGTCACATGTTCCTTCATCGAAAGTTCAACCAACTAATTTTCTTTTTTTAAGACCAGGAATCTTTCATAAGGACATACTTAGCATTTTGTGCTTTCAAATTTGTCTCTCTTTGCTGCATGGGCAAAGTTGATTTCATTCTATTCCTATATATATATATATATATATATTTTTTTTTTTTTTTTTTTTTTTTTCTTTTAACATGGGCATTAAGAGGCTTTAAGCTGGCCAAAGTTTAGAGATTTTGCTATCTGCTGACTTGATGTCATTCCAGACAACACTGCATTCTCCATGCGCACTGACCTGGTGACAGTATGTCATGTGTCTTGTTCTTTCCTTCCCACTTGTCACACTGAACCTCACAGTGGAACACTGGGCACCATTAACAGTGACAGAGGAGAGTCCTCCCCTCCCCCGGTGATTTTAGCTCCACACTCAGAACTGGAAACTGGGGAGGGGCCATTCTTAAAAGTACAGCAGAAAAACTCTTTTGCCTTTCGAACCTCAAGATAAAAATCTTTATTATTCTTTCTAATAAATGCTTTCTGCCTTAGTAAGTACAGCATAGTCAATGTTAAGTGAATCTTTCCACAAGTATTAAGCATCTTGCAATGCCTCTGAAGATGTTATTGTGAGTAACTTACTTTAGCATTTTAAGTCACATTGTTATAAGATAGGGTTTGTGTGTGTAACTTGGGTTGTTTTTATAAACAAAATGAGATCAAGTGCTGTGCCCAGTACCTAGCACAGAATAATATTTGTCTTACAAATATTAGTTCTTTCCTTCCTTGCTCCATGATGGTGTAGCATTCTGAACTTGCCCATCACTGGTGGTCCATTGTAACTGAACGGTACTACCGTGTTTCCCCGAAAATAAGACAGGGTCTTATATTTATTTTTCCTCAATAAGACACCCTAGGGCTTATTTTCAGGGGACGTGTTATTTTTTTTAAGTACGGTACAACAATCTACATTTATTCAAATATAGTTAAGTCATCTTCTTCTGGAACATCATCATAACTCTCCAAACCCCGAATTCCATCCTGAATTTCTTGCGACTCTATTTCCTTTAGAAACATTGGCCCGAATCTCTCATGTTGAGCACTAGAGCTCTCATGGGGCAGATGAGAAGGGCTGCTCGTCTTCTTTACTGCTCTGCAACAAAATGCATGGGCTGTGCAGATGCGCTGCGTAGCCACGCCCATCACTAGGTCTTATTTTTGGGGTAGAACTTATATTGTGCAAATGCTTAGAAATCTTGCTAGGGCTTATTTTATGGATAGGTCTTATTTTGGGGGAAACATGGTAAGCCCCAAGATATCATGGGAAGATAGGCAGTGTAGGGGGGGAGGGGGGAGGTACTGTTCAACTAATTCTCTGTAAAAGCATATGTTGTTTGTTTTGTTTTGTTTTCCACCCTTATTCTGCAAATCAATCAATCAAACAAACATCAAAGATTCCTCAATATATTGGATACAATTTAATCAAGATTTTATATCCTGGGTTCAACTGTTAGATTTGTCTTCACATCCCTAATGACTCAGGAACTTAAGAAGCATTGTAAGATTTATAAAATAATAGCAATACTTGTTTAAATCCTGCTCCGTTTGTGTACTCTATTTTAGTCCTCTCAAGATTGCTTTCAATAATCTTCTCATCCGTGTTCAAAATGCCCCTAACCTCTGTGGGTGTAGCTGGAAAATTCCAATTTTTCAGGCTAGGGGAAAATACAAATCGTTTTTCTTTTAAACAAGTTTTATGCTAATGTTAAGAAGTTTGCACGTGTGTGTATGTATGTGTATAGGTATAAATATATATATGTATGATACTTGAAAACTTTTCTGCTCATTGCATTCAGTTTGAAAAACAGAAAATTACCTGGAAAAATGAAAACTTTCCAATAGTTCTACCACGCAACCACTTCTAACATGTATTGGTGTGTGCTTTCCAGTAAAATGTCTGCATTTGGTTTTCTGTTTCTGATCACCTACTGGCCCCATTCATTCCTTCATGTATGTATATATTTACTGAGCATCAAAAACAAGTTATAAAATTAGGTTGTTAGAGAACATACAGGACACAGTTGTATGAGAATTTCAGACAAACAACCAATGATTTTTTGGTATGTTCAAGTAGCATGTGAGATACATTTTTACTGAAGGTTATTCATTGTCTGTCAGAATTTCAAATTTCACTGTGCATCGTATATTTTTATTTGTTAAATCTGGCAACCCTCATTATAACAGAGACCCGTCCCGTGGGGGTGGGCAGGAGTGGGCAGAGCCCTGATTTGCCTAGCATTACCACTGACTGGGAGAGACCGACATTAACTAAACGGCATGTGGATATAGAAACTTCGAGAAGTGTACAGATGACTAATTATGAAGGTGTATGTGTGTGATGTGTGTGTGTACGTATGTATCGGGATTTCATGGAAAGAGGTTAGCTAGTCTGGGGGCAGGTATGTTAAGGGGGGGAAGAACATTGGGAATTAAAATTCGACCTTACCAGCCTCCGGGGGACCTGGCCCGCTCAGGACCTGTCTTCAGATGTGGGCCACAGATCAATTGAAAGCTGCCAGACAGGGCTGCCGTCCAGGAAAAGTAAATAAAATCTTCCTCTGAGTCCCTCTCTGAGGGCTGTTAACAAAGCCCTGGCAACCCACAGCCTGAAAACAAAGAGGTCCCAGTCATTCCCAGCACAGCCGGTTCCCCAGGTGGCTTTTGCGAATTGAGATGAAGCCTGCAGCTGCACACAACTCCTCAGGGCTCTCTCTCTTTGCCAGTGTCCCTTGTCCCTGTGAATAGAAAGGGTCCACGTGTGGTTTCAGGAAATTAGGAGACAAGATCGTCCATTTTAAGTGGAAAGGACAGTGCAGGGAGTGTGACAAGGGGTCCTTTCAGACGCTGAATACAGCCCAATAAATGGGAGCAACTTCCATCATCTGTGACCCAGAGTGCCCATATTTCTTCATGGGATCACAGACCATGAGAACTCAAGGTCGCCTTCAGAGGCACAGTGTCAATAATAATAACTTCCCTTTTAATGGTGTCCTATTACTTGGGTTTTTGTATATATCACTTCATTTATTCATCCAAACAATCTTGGTTGATGGGGATTATTATCCCCTTCCACATCTGAAGAAACTGAGGCTCAAAGAGGCTAAGAGATTTTCCTTAGAGTCACACAGCCAAGAACTGGAAGAGCCGGGGCTCAAACCCAAGAATCCTGACTTCAAAGCCCCTGATCTTTCTGCTGCATTATACCATCCCCTATAGACATCTTGTGAGCTCCCTTACAAAATATGTAAGGCATCAGGGATTATTTTGTTTATTGTTCTTTGCACTCCACAAGAATACAAACTCTATGAGGCAGGTATGTTTGTGTGCTTTTCATCATTGCCTCATTCATTCCCCATCGTGTGCAGCAGTGCCTAGCACACAGTAAGTATGCTCGCTGAACCACAGGTGGCCGTTTCCAATCCCATCAATGACCCAAACTCACCAACTGAGACTGGTCTTTCTGCAGTCAGTCTGTGACTGCCATGGAGCACAAAAGGTATTAACTTCGGATGTTGTTCTCCTTTCCTGGACCCCTGATTAACTTTATGGGTAAGAGTCTGATTTAATTGTCCCTGATTTTATCTGAGCATGCACCTTGGCTTTCACTTTTTCATGGGGAGCAAGGTGTTGTTATTCCCCTTGGCCTGTTTACTGCCTGTATTCTCTGAGGTAACTGCCTCAAGAGATTCTGTAGAAAATAATAATAGTCAAATTTCCCCCCAGAGAAGAATCATAAATAATATCTCCAGAGCCAGTACATGTGAGACTTATGTTTGGCAAGGAGAGGCCAGGAAAAGCTAAAGTGGAGGGGAGATAGACTCAGACCAAGAGTCTTTATGTCTTCTGAGACTTGCATAAAAGTTTCTTCTTGCTAAAAAGGAAGCTTTGATGAGCATTTATTATAACTACCATATTGTAGTTTCATCAAATCCATTCTATTTACTGCCCAAGAGATCTGTGTAAACTCTTAAGTTATCCATGTTTGTGAATTTTTTTTATTTTTTATTTTTTTTTGAGACAGAGTCTGGCTTTGTTGCCCAGGCTAGAGTGAGTGCCGTGGCGTCAGCCTAGCTCACAGCAACCTCAAACTCCTGGCTCAAGCAATCCTCCTGCCTCAGCCTCCCAAGTAGCTGGGACTACAGGCATGCGCCACCATGCCCGGCTAATTTTTTCTATATATATTAGTTGGCCAATTAATTTCTTTCTATTTATAGTAGAGACGGGGTCTTGCTTTTGCAGGGGTCGAACTCCTGATCTCAAGTAATCCTCCCGCCTCGGCCTCCCAGAGAGCTAGGGTTACAGGCGTGAGCCACCGCGCCCTGTCCATGTTTGTGAATTTTCAATATAAGGTTGTTTAATCTGGATAAACACACAAATACACAAGAGTGGGTGAGATCATTTATACATGTTTTGATAAGGGCATTTAATAGGGTACATTTTTTCCTTGGAGAACTTTGTAAGGCTATGGGAAAGAGAAATAAGTATTTTATAAATTTCAAAGCTTCTTGATGTACTGATATAAACCTCTGGAAATTTGACAACATACTCTAGAGAGAGAATGTGGGGAAATAGGTACTGTTGTATGTCACTGGTGGGAATTCAAAATGATACATAACATTTACAGATAAATTTGGCAATATTGGGCAAATATTACCCATTCATTTGCTTTTGCTTTGGCAAATTGTCTTAGCAAACCCACTTCTATGAATCTCCAACAAAGTTAGACTACCAAGAATACAAAGAGATAGGTGCATAATGTTTTTTACTACAGTACTATTTAATAGTAAAAACCTGGAAACAACCTGAATATTCATCAATATGGGATAGGTTGAATAAACATCTGATGTACATAAATTGCAGCATTATACAGCTGAGAAAAGCAATGTGGCCTCAAATTTATCTATATAGTCTACAAAATTCCTATCAAAATCTCAGCTGGTTTCTTTGTAGAAATTCACGAGCTGATCTTAATTTCATATAGAAATTCAAGGGATCTAAAATTCAGAAAATTCAAACATTAGCCAAAACAATCTTGAAAAGGAAGAGCAAAGTTGGAAGGCTCACACTTCCCAATTTCAAACCTTACTACAAAGCTACAATAATCAAGACAGGTTGGTAGTGGCATTAGGATAGACATGGAACAATATTGGGCATCTAACAATAAAGCCTCATGTTTATAGTCAATTGACTTTTAACCAGGATGCCAACACAATTCAATGAGGAAAAAATAGTGTTTTCAACAAATGGTGGTGGGAGAACTGGATATCCAAATGTGAAAGACTGAACTTAGACCCCTGCCTCACACCATATACAAAATTAACTCAAAATGGAAAATAGATGTAAATGTAAGAGCTAATTGTATAAAACTCTTAAAAGAAAATATAGTAGACCTTCAATACCTTGTAATAGACAGCTGTTTTTTTAGATATGATACTGAAAGGATAAGTAATAAAAAAAATAGATAAATCAGACATCATCAAAATTAAAAACTTTTATGCTTCAAAGTCACTATCAAGAAAGACACCCCAGAGAATGGATAAAAATATTTGCAAATAATATATCAGATAAATTATTTACATATAGGATACACAAAGGGCTCCTACAAATCAATAATATAAAGGGAAATAATTCAATTTAAAGTAGACAAAGGATCTGTATAGATAATTTCAATAAAAAAGATAAATAAATGGCCAATAAGCACATGAAAAGATGCTCAGCATCATTGAACATTACAGAAATGCAGATAGAAACCATAATGAAATACCATTTCACACCCATTAGGATGGCTATTATTTTAAAAATGGAAAATAACAAGGGTTAGAAAGCATGTGGAGAAATTGGAAACCTTGTACACTGCTGGTGGGAACGTAACATGGTGCGGCCACTACAGAAAACGGATTGGCAGTTCCTCAAAAAGTTAAACATAGAGTTACCACCCAATCCAGCAAATCCACTCCTAGGTATATATTCAAAGTAATTGAAAACAGGGACTGAAACAGATTCTTGTCCACCAATGTTCATAGCAGCATAATTCACAATAGCCAAAAGGTAGAAATAACCCGAATGTCTATCAGCAGATGAATGGATAAAAAACACATGGTATATTCATACAGTGGATTATTACTCAGCCTTATAAATGAGTGAAATTCTGATTATGTGCTACAACATGGATGAACCTTAAAAACATTATGCTAAATAAAAAATCCAGGCACAAAGGATAAATATTGTATGATTTCACTTACATGAGGTGCCCAGAACAGACAAATTCATAGAGACAGAAAATAGAACAGGGGTGACCAGAGGTTGGGGAGAGGGAGAATTAGGGAGTTATTTATACAATTGGTTATTTTATTTTCAGGAAAATAAACACATGTGTGTGTATTATGTTTATTTTCCTTTTGAAGTTGTTTGTTTATATGCTTTTTAAATATATCCTTTTTATGTTCCCTAAGCTCTATATACTATACTGTATACTATAGTGTAAACATTATTCTTTTCCTCTTTTTGTCTTCACAAAATAATATCTTGGAAATCTTTTCATATCAGAATATAGATCTGCCCTTTGTAGCCATTGAAATACTAAGAAAAAAAATATAGATCTGGTTCATTACAAAAAATGGTGTATAAGCTGTAGCCTGAATTTACCAGTTTATTTACATGCTGTCTATTGATGGACATATAAATTGCTTTTCTTTTATAAAATATGATGAGTATCCTTATAAGTACATCCTGGCATACATTTTTTCAAGTGTTTCCATAGTGAAAGTCTCTTGCAATGACATTATAGGGTCCAAAGCCATGTGCATTTTAAAGAGATATTTCCAAATTGTCCTCAAAGGAGGTTTCACCAAACTATCATCCTTCCAGAGAGCATGTGAGAGTGTCCATTTCGGCATATCCTCACCAACAGTGGCTCTCATCAAGCCTTAATGGAAATGTTCTCACTCCCATACATTAATGAGCAAAAGTCATGACACACTTGCTTAGACTGTAAATTGTCTCCCTCTAAATTTAGAGAGAATTTGGATTGTTGTCTCAACTTGGTCTAAGTGTTATCCAAGCCATTAACCTTTCTTTTACCTCATATTGTCACATCGTACATTTCAGTTGAAAACAAAACAAAATGAAAGCAAAAACACAACTGGATATTGTTTCTATAGGCTGTTGAAATCCGACTGTTGCAAACCTTGGGTTTTCTGTGTTGTCAGAGTGAATTAATTATGTGAATAATATTGGGTTTTTAAAATTAATTTCGCACTAGATACGCCTTAAAAAATTCTTACAGAGCCATAAGAACAGAAATATGATGGGTCGTCATGGCTCCAAAGAAAGGTTTTAAAATTTAAATTTGTCCTTACCTACTGAGGCAGTGTACCCTCCCTGCCTCCCAGCCTGTGCCTCGGGGACCTCTTCTCACAAGGGCTAATGCTTCTCTTAAGCTGTGAAAAGCCTGCCGTGAGCCCTCCCTGTTCAGAGTCTGAAAATCACAGATTAACTGTTCTGTCGTTTTAGTGCCTAGGACAACCTTTCCTTGCTTTGCTAGACGGGAACATCAGAGCTGACCCTTGCTCAGGTAGAGTCTGAATGAGGATTTGGCAAAACAGTTCTGCAATAGGAAGTAGGTTCTCCTACTGCCACGGTTTTCATGCTTTTTTTTTTATTGCAACTCATAACAAGAAATATATTTTTCATCACAACCCAGTAGATACACTCACAGAATCACATTAAATTCTCAAAAATAAAAGTTTTGTTAATACTGTTTAGCCTTAACGTTTTCATTGTATTTATCCTATTATTCAATCTGTTTTCTTTCTTTTTAAAAAATGCTTGTTACAACCAACCAAAATGCTTTTACAACTCCTTAATGGATTTTGACTGGCAATTTGAAAAACACTGCATCAGAGAGTATTTTAGATTTCCAACTCTCAGAGTCAGATTTGTTTCCTGATGGCCTCTCTGAGAGAGCCTCAAGCTCTCACTCTCATAGTCCCTCTTCTGACTTATTTGATAAACCATGCTAATCTCTAAAAGTAGAACCTGGGGAATTCATATCAGACCCACTCAAAGCTTATGGTTTAACCTTGCTTGTCTCCTTTAGTTCATTTAGTTCATTTATTGACTTATTATTTTTTTCTGCAACCATTTGTACAGTCTATATTTCAGGCATAGAGGCACCAACAGCGAGTGAAAGCACAAGCATGCAACGTGATGGCATATTGGGAATAAAAGGAGTTAATCCGAAGGCATACAGGAAAACGGTTTCAAATTATGACAAATCCTGTAATAAGAACGTGGCATTGCATGTCACAGGGGACCAGATTTAATAGGGAGTATTGATTGGGAAAGTCTGCGGTGAGAAGTGACACTTGAGCTGAGATTCGAAAGATGAAAAAGGGTGTATAACCAGGCCCCGGACAGCACCGTGAGTGCAGGCCCAGGTCACGCCACGGTCACAGGCTTCTACGTCTGGAGGGGGCATGAACCGCGGGTTGGATGATGGAAGGAAAAGATCTTCAGGTTAAGGCCGGAAAAATAAACAGGGCCAGACCAAATGTGTCCCTGTCGACCATGGAAAGAAGTGAAGGGTGTTTTGAGGCTGGATAACATGATAAAACTCACATTTGAAAAAGATAACTGCATTGCGGAGAATGGATTGGAGAGGTGCAAGATTGTGCAGAGAGAGCTATGAATAGCCTACTGCAGTGGTCTGGGTCAGGCATGATGGAGTGGGGTGGAACAGGGTGCTGCTCTTTGGCCAGTTATCTCCTTTCTTACTGAGCACATTTAGCAATGAATTTCACATTCACTGGGACCGGGCCTGTTAATTTTGGAACTGTCAACTAAGAAATAAATAAGCTGTGATATGGTATATATATAGAAAAAAAAAAAGTTACAGAAAGGCAACAGTGAGTCTATGTGATAAATGGTGGAGGTACAAGGAAGCTCTTACTTTTTTATTTAAAAAAATCCCAGATTATGAGATGAGCTCGAACATTCTAGTTATCACTCCATTGTGTTACGCCCACGTATTTTACTGAGTAAAGTTCTGGAAAATAAATATTTGTTCTACTCTCCCTCTGAGTTAAGAATCTGAGATGGAGGGCTTCAGATCAGATGTGCTGAAAGAGAAAGATGATTTTAACAGCCAAACCTGCCACCATGATTAAGTAAACTTATATTTATACTGGCCAAGAGAAACATGTTGCTTCTTGCCTGGGCCTCTTTGATCAGTAATCCTCTGCACATTTGAACTCTGCTGTTACCTTGCTATGACTGGCATCTTTATCAGTTTGTCCTTTGAATAAAAAGAGCTTAACCCAAGTCCCAGTAAAAATGTTTGTTCATTCAGGCTTAATTTAATAAAACAACATGTCCGCACCCCCGACTTGAAATTGAGTGGAATAATACCAGAAGAGTCCACTGGTCTATCACCGGGTTTCTGACCTACATCTGGTAGCTTACCATAGTCAATGGCAGGGAGTGAATTGAATCTGCCCTGTATGCTAAGCCAGTGTGAATAGGTTGTTCCCACTGGCATCTAGTTATGTGTGTGGTCAGCACTCTCTTCTCCCTACTTTTGGTGCCAACCCTCATGGACCTCCCCATTCCTATCCCATCTGCCACCCAGCCCTGAAGCCCTTGCCCACATGAGCCATGATTCTTTGTGTTATATTATCTGAGAACAGCAGGTCCCAGGCATGATTGCATGTTAACTAACCCAAGGTTGCTTACTAAAAGACCTGTAAAACACAATGAATGTAATTTGTGTTGGTGTGGTTAGAAGGATTATGAGCCAAATTGCCTAGATCCATGGACCTTTCCCGATGGCCATTAAACCTATGGCCAGTCCTTGCACTGGGACGAAAAATATCATTTTGCAAAAGACAATGCCAAGCATGCGTTTCTGGAACTTTCACAAAGCACCTCCTGTGTTTCTGTCTAAACTCCACCAAGAACTAAATTTCTGACATCTTCTATGTGAATCAGTCTTCACTGGTAAACAAAATTTTATTTATCAAACTAACTATCGGGAACCGTTAGTCTTCATTAGAATGTTACCGCCTCAGATGAATGCTTCATTGCATTTCTTTTTTTCTCTTTTGTTTATAAGGCCCCTTTTTCTCCTTTAGCGCAATGACAATTATAAAGAAGAAAATGTACTAAGTGCAGTTCTCCTACCACTGAAACTCTACATTTATTTCGTCAGCAAAGAATTTGTCACTGGGAATTGCTCTACGTCCCTAGGCACTGCCGGTAGGCACGCAATCCTTTGATTCAAATAAAACTTTGAAATGTGATCTTTGTGACATTATGTCTAAAGGAACGTTTCAAAACAGCATACAGAGAACTTTATTATGACTAGAAATCATGTCTGTGCTTTGAGGGAAACAAAACAAATCACAGCAGTGGGGATGCGTTTTCACAGGTGATTCTTTGCACATACGAGAGGCCAGCGCTGCTCTCTGCGTCTCACTCGCTCTTTCAGTCCCTCAGCCCTGTGCTGCCTCAAGTGTGACGCCCGTGTCTGACCGTCCGTCCTGCTTACAACCCTTTAAAAGCTCTGTGGCGTCTACAGACTGCTGCCATGGGACGGGGCCTCTGCCTTCCTCTCCGGACACAAGCTTCCCCATCAGAGCTGGTGCTTGAGCAAATCCAAACTACTTCCCTTTCCCCGCTCACCCCAGGTTCTTTCCCCATGTCTGTGCTTGAATACGTGCTATTTTTCAAATTTTACTTTTGCACCTTGGGAACCCTTTGGCTCTACCGTTTGTCAGGTGCTTAAGTTTGTGCATTTCCTCGTTTGTATGTGGGAGCATGAGAGCGGCAGTGTGAGGAAGAGCCGGGGCAGCACCTGCGGCGTGCACCAGAGCCTGCCCATCCAAGTCACTCAATAGACACATCAGGTGTTAGCCTTATTTTTTAGTTGTTGTTATTATTATCATCACTGTCCTTCAAACTTTCACTCAGGTTTCAGCTTTGCTGAGAAGCTCTCCCCTTCCTCCCCATTTCAAAGACTGAATGAATTACCTGGAGCTGTGCTCTTTCTTCTTTATTGTCCTTTTAAAAATCTTTTTCTTATCATCAATGTGGAACGTGATTTGTTATAATGTTGCTGGGCAATGAAGTTGTTAGTTTGGAAAAATGGGCACAAGAATGGTTCAAGGAGCGCCTGTAACTCATAGTTTATGGACTTCCAGCTACAGTGTGGTTAGGACATGATCATTAACAATAAATGGATAAACGGCTTCTCTTTATTTCCTGGGGTTTATAGCTATGTAAGCAAACAGTTAATGAGTGCTTACGATATGTCAAGCATGACAATAAATATTATGCTTATCCTATTTATTCTTCAGTATGGTCAGATTTGTTACATATTCTTATTACTCCCGTTTTACACATGAGGAAACCAAGGCCCTAAGGCAGGGGTCCTCAAACTTTTTAAACAGGGGGCCAGTTCACTGTCCCTCAGACCGTTGGAGGGCCGGACTATAGTTTTAAAAAAACTATGAACAAATTCCTATGTGCACTGCACATATCTTATTTTGAAGTAAAAAAACAAACAGGCAAAAACACCCGCATGTGGCCCGCGGGCTGTAGTTTGAGGACGCCTGCCCTAAGGTCATGGAGCTACTGATAGACCACGGTCTCCCAGATTGAGCTCTCAGCTCAAGGACACTCTGTTCTGACCTGGAGACTCTCATTTGCCTCTGGAACTCTTTAGCATGTAAGTGTATTTGATGAGTTTTCCCTTCTGCTGCTATTCCAGGTATTCCTTCCAAGATGAGGAAGACATGTTCATGGTGGTGGACCTGCTGCTGGGCGGGGACTTGCGTTACCACCTGCAGCAGAACGTCCGCTTCCTGGAAGACACGGTGAAGCTCTTCATCTGCGAGCTGGCCATGGCCTTGGACTACCTGCAGTGCCAGCGCATCATCCACAGGTCAGTCGGGCCCCGGGGGACAGCCGTGCGCGGAACGCACAGGAGAGAACCCACCACCTGGCTCATTCAGCAAGTCCTGGTTGAACATGACATTTTATCTTCATTTAATTCTTGTAACAGTCCCCTTAGGTAGGTTGATTGTCCTCATTTTGCAGATTAAAACAACCGAGTACGTAGAGCTCTTAATTTGCCCAAGGTCACAGTTAGTAAATGACAAGATCAGAATCAATGAATATTGAAAGAAGAGAAAAATGTGGCATGGAGGAACTTAATGACTATTCAGTGAACTGACTGAAATAGACGTGGAGGAAGCACATAAAAGGAAAGACATAGAATGGGAAGAAAGAAAATTCCTTGGGGAGAAACTTTCAGTCTTTCTAACATCTGCTGTCATTCAATTTATATTAAGTGGATCCCTAAAGTATGTGCTGCAAATGGAGATAACAAAAGCAATGTACCTCCTGCACGTAGAGCATTTGTAATAAGTAAAGACATACAAATAACGCAAGAAGCCATAAATCTACATAGACAATACAGAGAAAAGGGTAATACTTTACATTCATAAAGAAATGAGTAGTTTTAATGATGATTACATATATAGTATCTTATTTGATCTCTAAAATAACCTGTGATAAATGATCACAGCAGATATAGTTAGACTAGTATTCAATATGAGAAAATCATGATTTATAGACATTATCACCCAAGTTTATTTATAAGAATCCTGAACCTAATCACCATCAAAGCAGCTACTACCTACTGATTGATGGCTTGCTATGAGCCAGGCATTGCTAGGTACTTTATATACATTATCTTACTAAATCCTCAAAACTCAACAAAGACTCCCCATTTCATTATAGTGTCCCCGTTACATAGAGAAAGAAACTGTGGCTCAAAGATTTTCCAAGGACATACTGCTAACAAATGGCATATTGCCAGGGTTTAAACCTAGGTCTCTCTGACCCCAAAGTCAGAGCTCTGTTATACTAGCTTGCATTAATTACACATATGAAATATATGCATTCATTAATTATACATCAGTAAATGAAAACTCAGCACATGTGGCTCTGTTGCTGTCATCTCTAATCCTTAAAGAATTCATTTAGTTTTTAAGTACAATTATGTCTCATTTAGTAAAAAATCGGCTACATACAATATCTGACTATCACCGATTGACATTTATCTGTACTTTATCTTGCTTAGAACAGAGCCTGTGGATAAAGGTGTAACATCACAATTTATAGATTCTCTGTGCCGACACCAACCCTTTTTTGGCCTACACACTTAGTTATTATTTAATGTTCCATCTTTGGAAGGGCCTATTTGTATTGGAAATGTGCTCTTCAGGCTACAGAAAAATGGAAAGCAGACCAGTTAATCACGTAGGATCTTGGAAGTGAATTTGCACACCTGGTGTTTTGTCAATAACTGGAAATCCTGTTCTCAAGCACTCTTTATCCCATTCTGGCTTTCTGGTCCCTCGAGTTCCTTTCTGGGGAGAAACTCTTCGTATACATGATCTGTGGAATCCTTCTCAAAACCCTCATGCTCATTTATTCTCCCCAAAATTGCCAGCCACAGCCTGTCTTTTTTTTTTTTTTTTTTTTTTTTTTTGAGACAGAATCTCGCTTTGTTGCCCAGGCTAGAGTGAGTGCCATGGCGTCAGCATAGCTCACAGCAACCTCAATCTCCTGGGTCAACGATCCTACTGCCTCAGCCTCCCGAGTAGCTGGGATTACAGGCATGCGCCACCATGCCCAGCTAATTTTTTCTATATATATTAGTTGGCCAATTAATTTGTTTCTATTTATGGTAGAGACGAGGTCTCGCTCTTGCTCAGGCTGGTTTTGAACTCCTGACCTTGAGCGATCCACCTGCCTCGGCCTCCCAGAGAGCTAGGATTACAGGCGTGAGCCACCGCGCCCGGCCCACAGCCTGTCTTGGTTGCTGACATCACAGCTACCAGAAAGGAGAAAGTTGCCATGAGAAACCAGCGTGGCCTAAGAATGCCTTTTAACTCTCTCTCCTTCCCCTGTCTGAAGCTGGGCTCTGTTACTTCTTCCTTTGGGTTTCATTTTCTCTGTCGTCAGAAGCAAGATGCATTTTCGCCAGGTCCTTAGGACTGTGTAACAAGAGGAATTGAGGAGGAAGAAAAGTACAACAAAAAAACTTGATAGAATTTTCCCCCAACGAACTTACAGACACTGTTTTTCTATCCCTCTCTCCCTTTTCTCTCTTCCCTACTCTTTAGTGCTCCTTTTGGTTTTAAATCAGAAACCAAGGACTAACTTTCTGCTTCCTATCCTTTCACCACCCACAATTAGTGCCTGTGCTCAGCAAAGCCTCTTCCTACTGAAATATCTCCTTACCATGGAAAAGGAATGGAAGGCAAAGAGTGACATTTTGAACACTGTGTTAAACTGAGGTGGCATCATTCTGGGTCAAAAGATGATTCAGGTGCAATTGCATGGTCTACATGCCCCACCCCACCTGCCATGTGTTATGTTTTACAGGCTGTCACAGCCTCTGGTACCTCTCCTGAGGAGCTGTGACATTTTGGTGTGTGATCACTTAATTTACTTCTGTCTCTGTTACAAAATTGTAAACTCTGTGAGTTTGGGGCATGTGCTGACCATATAACCAGTGTGTGGCAAAAATATGAAGCAATGGACACTGGCTGGGTCACAGGAATGACCAATTGACTAGAAGCCCAGGCTTACAAATAGAAAAACCAAAACTAAAATATAGGATATGTTAGAACCACAGGTTTCAGGCCTACCTTGGTCTTTATGTTGGGGTGATCATATAAATTATCATCCAAACTAGGATACTCCTGAGAGCTAAAGAAGGCACTCTTAATTATGCTGGGAATACAGTCAAAAGCCGTAAATATTCTGGGTAATTCAGGAGGTATATCAGCATCGTTCAGGCTTTTCAGGACAATAGTGACAAAATAGATGTTTTAGTTCTGACAGAGCTCTGACAACCAGGATTGTTCTACCCTCAGAGTACCAGATATCAATTTGACATGATGTATCTTTTTGAAATGGTATCAGATGGCTTAAAAAATTTACATGGTAAAATAAGCAGTGTCCTTTTGTCTAAGGAATTGAAATGATATTCATGGTGGCACTGAGACTGGCACTCACGGGTCAGAGTTAAAAGCATGAAGAGCAACGCTTGAGAAGAGATGGAGGCATCTGAACACTGTGACTCTCTTTTTAAAATCTCTCTCTTTTATTAAAAGAATCAGCAAAACTCACGCTGTATTTGATTGACTCTAAGATAACAAAACAAAACATCCTTCAGTTACTTAGAAGACTGGATTGTAAAGCGCATGTAAAACACATGCTGAGTTCCAAGATATTAAAAGTGTGCATGAAAAAAGAATGGATGGAATACGGAGTCGATTCCCCAAACGAGGAGAGACCATCTGCATAAGGTGGCAGATATAAAATACATGACTTCCTAATTTCAGATTAAAAACTACATTTTGCCCCTGGACATGCTAGAAGATTCGAAATTATCCATACACTGTCAGCAAATCTGCGGGAGAAGGAGCAGCAGTGGGCTGCCGTGCACTGAGGGCTTCCGGGTACCCGGCGCTCTGCTAAGCACTTGTGAATTATTTCACTCAATCTTCCCGTGGCTCCAGGAGGTTGATGGTGTTATTGTCCCCATTTTACATCGATAAAACTCTGGTTCAGCAATATGGAGTGACTCGCCCAAGGTTGCGTGGCCAGTCAGTAGGTGAGGCGTCATGTTAAGGAGATGCGGAGCTCGTGACCGCTCTCGCCCTGCCGGTTCTCAGCACGGCTGCAGCCCTGAGGCGGGCGTGGGACAGGTACACGCGCGGCCACCTGCCTCCGCACACGCGGTGTGGCTGCACAGGCAGCGATGGCACATGTGAAACCAACGGACGAAAGAACAGCCTAAAACTAGAAGCTAAATTGTGTGAGAAAGACTGAAGTACTTCAGAGAAGATGGTTTGGGAGAACAAAGTTTCGTGAGAGCTCAGGGGATTTAAAGAGGATTTTAGGCCAGGTGCCGTGGCCGGCGCCTGTAACCCTAGTTCTCTGGGAGGCTGAGGCAGGAGGATTGCTTGAGCTCGGGAGTTCGAGACCAGGCAGAGCAAGGAGCGAGACCCGTCTCTACTAAAAATAGAAAAAATTAGCCCGGCATGGTGGTGAACGCCTGTAGTCCTAACTGCTCAGGAGGCTGAGGCAGGAGGATCGCTGGAGCCCAGGAGTTTGAGGTTGCTGTGAGCTACGATGATGCCACTGCACTCTAGCTCAGGCGACAGGGCGAGACTCTGTCTCAAAACAAAAAGGGGAGGGGGGCATTTAATAGCCAAGGCAGAATGGAGGGTCTAGTCCATGCAAGATGGGCTAAATGGATGAGAATCTTTATTTGTCTCCTTGTGGTAACATAAAAAGGGCTCTGTTTTTAATTTTTCTCATGTCGGCTTTTCCGCCAGCAATGTCTAGCTTAGCTATTTATTTTTTTTTAAACACCATAGGACCTATTTCTGCCATAAATGAAGTTTTGTTTTATTTTGTTTGTGGATTTTTTTTAATCTACAGACTTGAATTTTTTTGTAGCTTCCTAAATATGGATACTATTCAGCTAACTCTTCAATTTCAAAATTTTTCTTTTCTATAGTTGTTAAAGACACAAGGTTGCATAGTAACTATTAATTTTGAATAGTACAATTAGATGATCACCTTGTTAGGAAGTCAAACATTTTTCTGTGAGTATACCTTGAAATCAGCTTTAGTTCCACAGTATGGCCAGTTTCAAGTATAATATTCTCCTTCTCCTACTTTAAACCAGTGAATAGAGGCTTTCAAGTATGAGCAAAGTGATTATTTGTTTTTATTTAAAAAAAAAAGAGAGAGAGAAGAAGAAAAAACTCATTATAATCCCTCCTGTGGGGATTGTTCTGTTTGATTTGTCACAATCTCTCCAATGAATAATCTGATGAAACTAATTATTACAGCCCAAAGACAAATTCATATTCACTCCTTTGTCAGATGTTAAAGAAGACTCAATTATGAATTCACGCTGATGAGATGAGTTGTTTGGAACAGTGAAGTAGTAAGGCATCTTGGATTAAAGGACCATTTAAGTGGATAGTTGATTGTTTTTCTCCCTGAGAATTACCCCACCCTAATGAAGTTATAATTCACTATTTTCTAAATTCCCACGGAAATGAGATAAAAAAAACAAAATCTAATTAGGTGATTCGTGTAAACAATTGTGGTACAATAGGGAGAGGTGCGAAAATTTTATGTTCCATTGATTACCAAAATGGTGAAGGAGGAATAAAAAAGAAATTTATGATTGTTTAGGAAAATACAGGATGATATTTTTATTTACCACCTTTGTCTTCTTTGCTGCAATCCTAGGAACTGAAAACAGACGCCCAGAATCATCTGGGGGACTCTGTAGGAAGCAGATAGGAATTAATCCTCACACACCACTTCTTGGACTGGTGAGAAGTTCCTATCATTCTTCCAGAAATCAGCACCTTAACAGTGAAGGAAAAACCCTAAGAATAATGCTTCCATCCCAAATAGTCATCCAAAAACTATTTAATGAGCACCTATTTGCCAGAGAGTGTTCTGAGTGCCGGGGCTCCTATGGTGAACAGCACAACCTCTCTGTCATGCAGAGCTGGTAATATCATACCATGAAAGGTGGTCAAGTAAAAGACTTCAACGCTAATATCAGAAAGGTTTTTAAATCCTGTGGCATGTGCTAGGAAGAATATGTGCTATTATGTGTCTATCTCGGGCTACACACACACACACACATATACACACACTCAGTTGCGTCTTCACAATGGTCATGGTTGTCCTTCGAACGGTAGCCTCTGGATCACAATATTTCTTACAAAAAGCTGTCTCCCTCTCCTCAACTTAAGCTACTGTGGGTAGATACTACACCCCATTCTAGTTAATCCCCAGAACCCAGCGTAGGATCTAAACTGGAGGGGTTGCTGGAGAATTTAATGACTAAACGAATAAAGGAGGTTGGTGCATACATGTAACCCTTGGGTGAGCATAGGAGGTACAGGCTGCTGTGGGTGTCGTCTTCTAAGCAAATTCTTGATTTATTTCACACATTCCTATTGTGTGTCCACAGGGTTATGGGGCTCTGTGCTGCCTTTCCTCTGTGCTGTATCAGTTTTGTATGCTGTGTGACACATTGCCACAAACTTGGCGACTTAAAATAGCACCTAATTTCTTAGCTCCCAGTTTCTTTGGGGGCAGGAGTCTGGGCTGGCCCAGTTTAGCTGGGTTTCAAGGTATCGGCCGGAACTAGGTTCCCTTCTGGAGGCTGGAGTGGGCAGGGGTCCCCTTCCGAGTTCAGTCAGAACGTTGGCAGGATTCATTTCCTTGTGGCTGTAGGACTCGTGGAAACGCGTTTCTTCAAATTTAACCAGGAGGACAAGACTCTAGAGTGAGTTGGGGAGCAAGACAAAGTGTATGCCTTGGATAATGAATGATATGTAGCACTGTGTAACATAGCTCCGTCACGGGAGTGGTGCCTCCACACATTTGCCATATAACGTTGGGTAGAAGCAAGCCACGGAGCCAGCCCGGGGGAGGGGGTGTGACTTACATGTGGAGGCGAACGCTAAAGTGGGAATCGTGGAGTCACCATGAAGCCTCTTTGCTGCATTTCCTTTAAAGCAGTTGGACACTTTGACACCAATTCTTTGAACTTAAACATAGCTCCATACTTCCCTGTCAAGGAAGAAGTGAGGAGGTTTGACCAGGTGCTCAGAGATGATTCTTTCCTGTCTGAGATGCTGGGATGATTTCCCCTCAGTCCTGGCAGGACGCTGTTCAGAGCAGGATCTCCTCATTGTCCCTGTGCTGTGACCCACCTCCCCGTCTCCTCCAAGAAGGCTGCAGGACTGAAGTGAACTGTCTAAAGAGCGTGTGACACCAACGTGTGATAAACAGCTCTTAACACATTCACCAAGCAAGGTCTTGTTTGCAATTCAGTGTGAGCCACAGTTATGTTTGTTTTCACCAAGGTCTTTAGTTTATTACAGGCAGAGACCTGGGCTGGGATTTTACCTTTGTGTTTGATTCACATACACTGTGGAATCTTAACAGGCCACATTTTATTTTCTTGATGTGATAATTCATAGAGAAAAATAAGATCTTTCTGCAGTTAATCATTTGAGTCAATAATCGCTGAGTGACAGATGAGCTCCTAATGAATGAATTTGCCAACACAGTGGGACCTGCCTGTGCTTTCTGAAGCCCGTGGGAATGAGTCATCCGGAGAGATGTTTTTCTAATTCCTGAAGGTGTTTACGTCTTTCAACTCTCCACCTTTTTTTCCAACCATTTAATTTATACTACAAAGTACAGATGTCATTTTCTTAATGACTTAACAAGAGCGATCATTTATTGTGCATATACCAAGAACTGGCACCGTGCTAATTGGCATGTTGCACGTGCTGCCTAGTTTGATAGTCAACAATACTATGTGGGGGTTTAGCAACTTGCCAACATGCAGGTAATATATGGGGACTAGATTCAAATGTAGGATTTATCTGCCTCAAAGGCCGTGTTCTAAATATAGGCTCCCCTAGTGTCATGCTTGTGAAAATAATAAACATACTCAAGATCCCACAAGCTATTGACTGCTGTTTACCCAGTAGCAGCAAGTTTTAGCTTATATACATATTTTCAATGTATTATGTGTTATATTGTGTCCCCCAAAAACATATGTTCAGAAGTTTTAACCTTCAATACCTCAAAATGCAACCTTTTGGGGAAATGGCATCTTTACAGAGATAATCAAGTTAAATTGAGGTCATTAGGGTGGGCTGTCATGCAACATTTGGACACAGAGACAGACACGCACAGAGGGAGTGCTGTGTGAAGAGACACAGGGAAAATGCCATGTGCAGGTGGAGGATTGGCGTGGTGGGTCTAGAAACCAAGGAATGCCAGAGATTGACAGCAAACCCACAGCAGCTAGGAGGTGCCAGCAGAGGATTCTCCCCTACAGGTTTCAGAAGGGGCATGGCCCTGTTGACACCTTGATTTCACAGTCTAGCCTCTAGAACCATCAGACAATAAATGCCAGGGGTTTTCAAGCCTGCACCTGTTTGTGGTGCTTCATTACAGCAGCCCTAGCACACGAATACAGGATGTTTTTTATAGTTTTCTTTGCTGCTAAGATTTCAATCTTTGCTTCTCTAGTATGTGCTGCTTCAGAGCACCTTCTGTCTACACTCCTGACATGCTGCTTCCAACATATTGTAGGATGGAAGACTACATAACAAAACTTGTTATTAATAGAACTATTTGGAAGATTAAGATAACCCAAAAGAATATTCAATGAGTCATGTCTATTGGCTTTAATGTATTATAACTTACTATAACCGATTATATTACTATAACCTATTATAGCCCAGAGACTATCTTTGCTTACTTTGGCATTTCAGGTTGGGTGAGATATTTCAAATATCCATGGCTTTTTTATGCTGTTTCTCTGATTCAAGGTGTTTTGTTTTGCTTTTATATATCTGTACAGAAAGTTACATCTTTTCCTACTTACCAAAGCCCCATTTCCAGTATGAGAAAAGTGAAAGTCTTAAAATGATTATAGATTATCTGATTAGACTGTGTGTGTTCTGCTTGACGCAGATTTTCTTTCTTTCAGTGTATTGATAATATTTGCTGTTTATGGCGGTGGAATAACAGATTTTGGCTTCAGGCTACCATCTTCTGTGCCTCGGTTAAGGAAACACCCTTTCTTTTTGTTTTGGTAAATCTTCTCTTCATTCGATCACAAGCCCTTGCAAATGTTCTCTTTTTCTAACTCCTGTAGCAGAAGAGCTACTTGAGCCTCAAAAACAAAACGGCAGTGCGGTAATGAGGGTATTAGGTTCATGTGTCCTATTCAGCAGCTGCTCCCAAACTACCAAATAATGAATGAGCATGAATTACACATCGTGAAAACAGAAGGATCTGCCTTCTTTGCGTTATGCATCAGGGAGTTTCGAAAGGGCTTTGAGGCTGTACTCCTCACACAAGGCCACCCATTCGTGAAAACCCAGGTGAAAAAGGCCAAGGTTAACATTGAACTGGGCTGGCTGAGCTTTTAATAATTTCCATGAGGTTTCGTTAATATGCAGACTATGACTTGGTCTAAATTAAATTTTTCTTTACATTTTAAAATAAAGCTTAAGCTTCATCCTTTCAGGTTTAGTTATTTAACACACAGTATTGATCACTTATGTGTGTGCTGGGCACAATAGCTCTGAATAGAGCTTTGAAAACTAAAAGCATGGTTTTTGTCCTAGGGCTTACAGTTTAGATGAGGAGATAAGACAACAGAGGAGGAGGAATCAATGATGGAAGTAACCATGTGAGTTACAGAATGTGTTTAGTGCTTAATGGGAAATAAACGAGGCCCTAAGAGAGAGAGGAGGATCTCGGATGATAGCGTATGTGTGGTTCTACGCCACACAACCCTGGACTGCCTGTTTCTCCTGCAGACTGTTTATGAGAAAATCATGCTACTTTTTTGATGTTTACCTGCCAAAGACCACCAGGAACACATCTGTATTAGTTCCCCCAAAAGACTGCATACATGGAAGCTGAGGGTCATCTCAGAAAGAGGATGTTAGGAAGGGCTTGAATGAGATATGGGCTGTGTTAGGTGATTTGGAGAAGGTTCAGGGAAGCATGGTTTTCCTTAGAATTGTACATCAGAAAGAGGGGCAATTCATTTTCGTAAGTTTTATTTTATTTTTAATTGACACAATTGTACATAATTTATGAGATACAGTGTGATGTTTTGATACATTGTGTGATGATCAAATAAGGCTACTTAGCATACTCATCAGCTCATACCTTTACCATTTCCTTGTGGTTTTGAAATCCTCTCTTTTAGTTCTTCTGAAACGTACAAAATAATGTTTTCAGTATTTTGTTTTGTTTTGTTGAGATGAGGTCTTGTTTTGTTGCCTAGGCTGGAGTGCAGTGGTGTTATCATAGCTCACTGCAACTTCAAACTCCTGGGCTTAAGTGATTTTCCTGCCTCAGCCTCCCGATTAACTGGGACTAAAGGTGCACGCCACCACAACAAGCTAATTTTTTGTAATTTTTTTTTTGTAGAGACAGGGTCTCACTATGTTGCTCAGGCTGATCTCAAACGCCTGGCCTCAAGGGATTCTCCCATCTTGGCCTCCCAAAGTGCTGGGATTACAGGCATGAGCCTGCAATACAATATTTTTAACTATAGTCAACCCACTGTGAAATAGAGCACCAGAACTTATTCCTCCTGTCTAACCACAACTGTGTACCTGCTGACTAATCTCTCCCTATTACTCTCTTCCCCGCTCCCCACCCTACACTCTAGTAACCACTGTTCTATCTCTACTTCTATGAGATCACCTTTTCTTAGAGTCCACAAATGGGTGAGATCATGTTTGTCAGAAAGAGCAATTCTTTGCAGCTCCATGACTGGGCATCCCAATGGTTGATGTCTCAGAGGTGGAAGGAACAGAGCAGGCCAAGCTTTCACTGATAAAGACAGACCCGTCGCTCCGGGTAGCCAGGTCAGAGGGTGCGCGATCCAGCGTGTGGTTTGCAGAATGCTCTTGTTGGTGAGCTCAGACATGATTGCACGATTACATGGTTGTTTTTTCCTGTCTTGATCACCGCTGCAGCGCGGCCTTCCAGTGTCGCCATTCACCGGGACACAAAGCCTAGCTCTTTGCGACAGAGCAGCTTCCAGCTGGCAGAGGCTGCTGTGTGCATTCTCACACCCTTTGCTTAAGCCCATGAGAATCCGGGTTTTTGTCACTTGTAGCAAGGCCCATTCTTAACCAATGCACTCATCAATACAAGCCCTAACTAACCATCCCCATGCTGCAATTTTGCCCATTTAAGCAACTTATACTAGCACATTCCTTCTCATGCCCTCTTTTACTGCAGCCTCTGCCAAGACCACTTATTTTCTGGCTCTAATTTTTATTTTTTTACAGTCCCACACCCAGCTTTTATTTTTTACCTATAGTGCTGTGGTCCCTGACGTCAGGTCCCCCCTCTCCAGTCCCTGTTAGACTTTATGGGAGCATAGCTTTTCCACCTGCGGTCCCATCACTATGTCTCCCTCTCTAGCTTCAGAGCAAGTACCTGGATTTATATGGCCAGTGTTCAAGTCCTGGGTCCACTATTCAGTAGCTGTGTGACTTAGAAAGTTTCCCAGTCTCTCCTGAGCTCAGTTTCATTATCTGTAAAATCAGGATAGTAATAATATAATAATACTTACCTTGATGTGTTATTTTTCGTGGGGAGAGAGGTTAGGCGACATAATATATATAAAACACTTAGCATGGTTTCAGGCACATGCTACATAACCAATGTTGGTGCTTTATGACAAGCTTGTATGCCATATAAGATAGTAAAGCAAAACATCTAGGGGTGTACACTAGTTATTTTATTCTGTGACTTTGCTTGTTGGTTTTGCCAGCCACGGTGCCTGCCATATACCCACCTCTTATCTCTGGGGCTTCTAAAAGCTCATAGATTCACAGTCTGCTTTGGAGAGATTCAGATGTTCTTTCAGTTTCATTTTTTTAAAAAATTCTCTATGCCTAGTAGAGTTAATTTGTTTCATTTTCAAATGACAAGTTTATTTTTCCTACTGTTAGAGAGGGTACTTTTAGTTCTGGAGCTGAAATCAACCAAATTATCTTTCACTTCTAATTGAATACTCCTCTCCCTTACTAATATATATTTTTTTAAAAGCCCTCTCACAGACTAGGTGCCATGGCTCACACCTGTAATCCCAGCACTTTGGGAGGCCAAGGTGGGAAGATCTCTTGAAACCAGGAGTTCAAGACCAACCTGGGCAACATAGCAAGACCCTATCTCTAAAAAAAATTTTTTAATTAGTCAGACATGGTTCCTCTTAATTAGTATCCTCTTTCCCTTCCTCTAACCTAGTACATTTCCTTATCCTAAACCCTGCTGGGATTGAGTGAAAGACTGGGAGACCCGAGTTCAGTCTGGTCTGTGTGGCTGTGTGATTTGGTACAGGTCCCTAAGCTCTGTATCGTTGCTTCCTTAGTTGTACCATGCATTAACTGTGACTCAGATTTCCATCTGTGTGAATATGAATCAAGGGAAATAATGGCAACAAATGAGCATTGACTAATGATAAACTGTGAGGGGGAAGCCTCCAAAGATTGCAAGATGATTAAAAAACAGATCTCATGTTGCTGGCATACTTCTCAAACCGGAGCGTCCGTATTGTTGTGTTGTTGGGAATCTGTGACGTCAGGAGGAACATGAGTCACTCTGTTAGAGAAACAGATTGACTTCACAATAAGAAACTGAGAGATTTACTTTTATATTGAAAGAGACATGGGTATGTTATAGAGTGCAAATCTACATGATTTTCAAATATACAATAAAAAATTATGAAAAGAAAATTAAACTCGCTACAGGCCGGTTTGAACCACACCCCAAGACCTCCGACTCTGTGAGGGCATTCTTCTCTCTCCTTAGGGGAAGTAAGGTGTAAGCATTTGAGATATAAACTAAGATTGCACCTTGCAGTCTTAGATCGTAATCCCAGCTCTGCCAGTTACTTGCCATGTACTCATGGACAAGAAATTTGAACTCTCTGAGCTATCCCTTCTTTATCTGCAAAAATGGATGGAATATCTACATTATGGAGTCAATGTGAGAAATAAAAGTCATATTGTCTACCAGGGGCCTATCACAGGCCTGCCATAGCATGGGCAATTAACCATTCCCATGACTCATGGGCGACATAGCAGTTTTGGAAATTTTTTGGTGATGCTCCTCAAGTGCCTCTTGCTGTGGCCATGGCAGGCACTGCTGATCAGTCTTGGCTCCCTTTCCCCTTGGACCTAGAGGGTCACCTGATGGACATAGGCAGATGCTACCAATTAAAAGGAGTTGGCTCTGAGGTTGAAACCTTGTTGCCACCCTACTTAAGATAACCAAGTGAGTGATTATGGAAAGAGCATGCAATTTATGAGCTGTGCGGTTGTGGGCAAGTCAACATCCCTAAGTCTCTGTTTCTTTATTGGCAAAATGTGGGTGCTACTGCTATGCTTTGCTGATTTGTAAATGATAAATCAGTGGCAAGAACCAGCTTTCAGGGATGCACCTTTGGGCACAAGGCTTGGGACAAGGATCAAAGGCTGTCGAAGGTCAGCGGTCGGGTTCGTCTCTCTGATGCACGCCTCACTTGCATATACTGCTGCCACATGCTCGCCCAGCCTCTGTGACATCTGTGTCGCATTTTACGATTTTAAGACAGTTCCATGCCAATGTTGGAAATCTGTGACTGCTAAGTTCTTTCTCATCCCTTGACTTGAGATTTCTTTGTAACTCCTTCAACTGGTCTCTCCTGGAGAAGTTTAATCTATTTTCAGCAGATGATCCTTCAACCTCCACTTCCTGTTGCTCCTCCCCCCACACACGATCAAAGCAGCATATTTTTGTTGGAGGACGATCTCGATAAGTCTCTTAGATTGTAGGGGGTTAGAGAAGAGTGAGATCCTGAGATGGGGCTCGAATAACCTACCATTTGTTTTTCTGAGTGGGCACATAAGCTAAATTATTGGGGACAGTAGGGAGGAAATTCAGAGGCCATAGAAGAAGGTGATGGCGAGAGTGCTGGTGTCTTGAGTGACATGCTGGGGAGAGAAATAGAAATTTGTAAAGGTATTTTCATGGATGGTAAAATCCCTGCCCTCATCATCTCATGATCTTTTGAGTAGAATTTACCTTATTTTTTAATATGTAATGGAATTGGATCTGTATATTTGGATGACAAATGAAAGGCAATACTATCCATGAAAAGCCAGTTACACCTAAAACGAATACGCAGATATGTGCAGACAATTTTTTTGAGCACTAGTAATATTCATTGCAGCACCCAAAAGCCCACAGTCGCTTTACTTGACCCCTTCGTGATGGCTTCTGTACCTCCCTTGAACAAACTGTGAGAAATGCTGGAGTTGAGCAAAACAGCAGCCAGTTGGTAAAAAGAGAGCAAGTGGCAGGCGCTTGGTAGACATGTGTCTTTTATTCCTTACAATGGCTCTATAACATAGATGTTACGCCCATTTTTGCAGATGAAGAAGGGGTTGCTCACAGAGCTTAGATTACTAGTCCAAGATTACATGACAGGTAACTGGCAGAGCTTGGATTACAACCAAAGGCTGTGAGGTGCCGTCTTAAAAGGACAACACCTGGTCCATACTCATCGAATCCTGGCAACCTTTCACCTCCACCTCCTGTTCCAAACTATGTATTTTTTTTTTTTTTTGCTTATAATTTCCTCTCATACCCTCCCACTCCCACACCTCTCTTCTGTTAACATACATCAGTTTTTGTGACCAATAGCCTTTGTGTGACACACTAAATAATATAGTATAAAATTATATGTATAGTGTTTTTACCCTCCCAAGAACTTAGTGATGGCCCAGTCTGAGAGACCGTAACGTTGCAAAGAATAAACCGAAACCGTGCACCAGTCAGAAAGCCGTGAGCACTGAAGGATTTGGGTTTGGATGTGCTAATTTCCTTGTTTGCCATCTTCATAGAGCCCCGTATTGGATTGCAGGGTGAGCAACTTGATTCCAGGGTAGGCACGAAGGAGAGATGTAATTAGCCTATTAAGCTCTGCTAATGTCTTGTAAAGTCGTTCAAGTGAGAGCAGCAGATATATCAATTCCGCCTCGGATCCCACCACAGGGAGCGTCGTGTTTCCACCCTGCTATTTACGGTTCGCACAGTCGCAGTCAGCTGAGTCAGCAGGACATGTCTTTTTCTGTTTTGTCAAAAGAATTGCCGTTTACCACCCCGGAAACTCCAGAGCCACTCTGAAATCATAGGCTCAGACTGTGCAGAAATCCCTTGTTTATTACTCTTACTCTGATACACACTCAAGCACTTACCAAAAATGGTCAGTTTTTTAGCTGGTCAGCAGTAAATACAGTGCCTCTGGCAGACAGGGTTTGTTAGTTTTTCTGGTTTTTTTTTTTTTTTTTTGGTTGTTTTGTTTTGTCTCCTTAGGAGAAACTGAAATATAGGGCTTAGTATACAGGAATTTGAGAAGCCAAGGGACTAGGATTTATTCATTTTTATAACAGATGTTTACTTAGGCACTTAACTTTGTTCTGGGCACTTTTAGGAGCGCAGGGGCTATGGCATTGAATGATACAAAAAAGAAGTCCTTTCTCTTAGAACTTGCATCTTAGTAGGGGGAGAAATATTAAATATAATAAAATAAGTAAGCAAACAGCAGGTGGTGATCTGCTGACTATAAGATGGAGGAGATGAGGGGCGGATGGGGTACCGATGCTACTATGGAGGGTGTGGTCAGAAAAGAACTCAGAGGAAGGGACATTTTAGCTGAGATCTGAATGACAAGAAAGCAAGAGCCTTGGAAGGTCCAGGGGACAGGATTGCAGGCAGAGGGGACAGTCTGTACAAAGGAGGCGAAGAAGGCCAGCGTGGCTGGAGTGGGGCATGTGGCAGGGAGAGGTGGAATGGTACGAGGCTCAGGGCTGGGCAGGGCTGGAGCCTATTTGGGGCATAGAAGGCCAGGGGTGGATGGTTTAGATTTTAATACACGTGGGTTAGGAGCCCATGGAGGCTTTTAGGCAGAGAAGAGGTGTGTAATGAAGAATAGCACTCTGGGTGCTACATGGATGATATTTTCTGGGAGCAAAAGAAGGAAGAACAATATTGCAATAATATGATACATTGTTGCAATATTTCAACAGAGAAAATGGTGGTAGCAGTGGAAATGGTAATTATATATCTAATGTATTTATTTTGTATTGTAGTAAAATATACATAACAAAGTTTATCATTGTAATCATTTTTAAGTGACAAAGTACATTAAGTACATTCACATCATTGTGTGACTATAATGACTATCCATCTGCAGAAGGTTTTCATTATCCCAAACTGGAACTCTGTACCAGTTATATAATAAATCACCATTCTCCCTTCCCTCTAGCCCCAGTAACTACTATTCTATTTTCTCTCTCTGTGGATTTGACTATTCTGAGTACACATATCCAGAATTATACAGTAATTTGCCCTTTTGTGTATACCTTCTCTCACTTAGCACAATGTCTACAAGGTTCATTCATTTGTAGCATGTGTCAGAACTTCATTTCCTTTTTAAGACCAGGTAATAGTCCATTGTGCATATATACCATATTTTGTTTATCCATTCATCTGTTGATGGACATCTGGGTTGCTTCCACCTTTTGGCCGTTGGGAATAATACTATTATGAACATTGATGTTCAAATATCTGTGCAAGTCCCTGATTTCAGCCCTTTTGGGTATATACCCAGAAGTGGAATTGCTGGATCACATGGTAATTCTATGATTAATTTTTTGAGAAACTGTCATGCTGTTTTTAGCAATCATATTTTAAAGGTAGATTTATCAAGAGTTGCTGAATGATTATTAGTGTTATGAATTGAGAGAAAGAGTAGTTAAGAATTATCTTGAGATTTGCACTTTTACAATGAGAGAATTATAGGACATAACACTGGGTAACAAATTTTGGAATAAGAGTTTTATTGTTTCGGGGGGGCCAGAGTGTGGATGGATTCCCCAGGGTCTGTTTAGAACATATGATATTTGTCATTCCTGGTAGATATGCAGATAGAACCATCAGGCAGTCAATTTTATGCACTAATCTAGAATTCCAGCATCAAGGCTGGAGGTATCAGCTTGGCATGTACCTATTTGGAATACAAATAAGATTTAACATCACGGGGTAAACTGAAATTATTTAAGTGGAGTGCAGTTGTGCATAAGACTGATCCCTGGAGAATCCCAACACTTAGAGGTTGAAAAAGGAAGGCACCAGCAAAGGGGACTGAGAAGGAGTCTCTGCGGTATGAGGAAAGCCAGTAGAATGTGGCTTTTTGGAAGCCACAAAATATAAAGTATGTTAGGAGGGAAGGAGTGGTCAGCGTACTGAGAAGCATGTTAAATCACAGTGTGACTGCTGGATTCTGCATGCTGGAGGTCATCCGTGTACTCGACAAGAGTAAATTCCAGGATCTGAGGGGATGGAAGCCTGGTTAGAATATACCGAGAAGTTTCTAATTCCACTCCCATCAACAATTCAATCCAGAGGTTTTATTGTAAAGGAAAATAGTAAAATGGGACAACATGTAGGGGTGGCTATGGGTCAACAAAAGTAATTCCAAGAGACTCAATCATGACATTTTCATAGGAAGAGAGAAAAGGAAATGGTCAGAAGGAGGAAGGGATACTTACCCGAGGGACCCCATGAGAAGATGAGAGGGTGTGGGATCCAGAGCTGTCTGGGGCCAGCGTGGAGACTCTTCTTCCCACCTAACTAGAGTGAGAAATCAGGAGTTGGGAGACTTGGTGATAGCTGAGTTCACAGGCATTGGTTCTCTCTTCTTAGTGAAGCAAGGAGGTACAGTCATCAGCTGAAAGAAAGTGAGAGTGTAGGAGGGTTGAGGAGCAAAGCAAAATGTGGAGAAAGCAAGTATCACAGTGTTGCCTGGCACACTGATGCTTATTTGAGATACGTAGCCATGAAGTTAATGAGAACAGTCAATATTACAATGTCTTTTCCTCTAACAAAGTTCAAAACAGAAGAATTTGGGGAGCTGGGTTTAACCACTGTTGGGTTTTATTAAGTGAGTACAACTGAAGGAGGTGAGAGAATTAAGGATTCTTGCAAGGAGTGTTAACAGTGAACTATGTATGGGAATTGAGGATATGAGAGTTTTGATGTATATAGAGAAAGTGACAAGGTCAGTCATTAGTGGTCTTCGTGATAGATACGCCATTTTGGAAACTGTATTGGATGGAAGGTCAGGCTGGTGAGGGGTGGGCTATAGTAACAGCAAGGGGCTGATGAAGGAAATGGGAGTAAGGAAATGTTTGGTGTGGGATAGATGAAAAGATTATTGGAGGTAAGTCA
The DNA here is from genome assembly GCF_040939455.1 of Microcebus murinus. NCBI lineage: Eukaryota > Metazoa > Chordata > Mammalia > Primates > Cheirogaleidae > Microcebus > Microcebus murinus. The sequence continues at coordinate 13,740,971 of NC_134124.1, forward strand.
AGGAACTGAGAGGCCAAGCTGTTGGATGGATATTGAAATCAGCAAGAAGGGTAGATATCAAGTGAGAGAGAACTCATCATTGGGTATCTACTCATGATATGTTGATCATTAAAAAAACCCTCCATATATGTTTTAACCAAAGAATCTGCTATTGTGTATGTTGCATTTTGTAAACACCTTTTCATTTATAGATAAGCGTTAACAGGTTCATATTTAAAAATGAGATTGACTTCTTTGCATTTGGACAATGACTAGATGGTATTTCTGAACATGACCGCACGTCAGAATGTCCTAGAAGATTCTATTTGACTCAGGACAGAGGCGTGGGCCAATCCTCAGAGAGTCTGATGCCTTCAGACTGAACTAGGTCAGAGAATCCACTTTGTTCGAAGCTCCTCAGGTGATTCGAAATCACATCCAGACTTGTTAACCACTAAGTTAAACCATATCATAGACTGCCCTGAAACATTTTAGAATAAGTTGTTTCATATTTAAATTTACTCGAGAAGACTGAAAAGGTGAGGAAGTGATGCTAAAATCCAGAACTAGAAAATGTCAACTCATTCTAGCAGGAATTTTAATAGAGCACATTGGGTTTCTTTTCATATTCCGTCTCCTGGTACGTGAATAAACAATCTTACCATACCATAATTTACCCTGTAGTAAATTAGACGTTAATTTGTCACATTTTGGAGAAACTGTGTGCTTAGAATCTAAGTTGATGCGATTTATTTTTATGTTTAAAAATTCACTCTCTGTTTTATATTTTTCTTCAATTTTCCTCATATTTTTTCTCTGAATTTTGTAGTAAAAAGGCCCCTTTACCACTTTACATCTTTTTGGCATGTTTCCTTAGGAAGCTTCCTCATCTCCTCCCATCCCTGAGGGAACTATGTCTCATTATGTTCTCTGTGTCCTGGTACAGCGACTTACCAAAGCAGATGAATATTTGATGAATAAATGAATACGAGATTTAAGTAAGAAGTATCACATGAAACTATTTATTTCCTCTCTGATCTCTGTACTAGTCTTTAAGTTCCAAGGTAGTTTCTGGGAAAAGTCGCGAACATAATGATGTATGGGTTCAATAAGTAAGAAAATTGCTGCTCAGGGATTTAAAGAAAACTCATAAAATGTCAAATCCACAGCAATTCATTTCTCTCAGCAAGTCCTCGTGAATTCAGGCCAAGAAATCTTTATACTGATCTTGCCACACCCAGCTCTCTTCCTTCCTGGACAGGGCTCCTCTGGGCCCCTTTTCACCAGGCAAACACTAACGTCCACTGGAGGCTGATCTCAAAGATGCGGAAAGGGTCTAACACCTGGTTTATCTCTAGCTTTAAGTTGCAGAGAGTGTTCCACGGTGTGCCCTAGCACTCGGTGTATCCTGTTAGGGTCAGCCTTCTTGAGTGCACTAGAATTTCGCCAGATGTCCTTTACTTATTCATTCACTTACCACCAGGGTCTGTGAACCCGTGAGATGGAATATGATGTTAACCAAAAAACCATGCTTGACATAAAGTTCATGAACCAGTTGGAAAAGAATGAATGTGTGTAATAAATGTTATGATGGAAGAAGTGGGCCATGGGGTCAGAATACATAAGAGATGTGTTTGACCCAGAATTGTAAAATCAGGGAAGGCTTCCTGTAGGACGTGGCTTCTGAGCTAGGAGGTTAGGGATGAATGTGCTTTGTCTGCAGTGGGAAGGGGACTCTAATTCAGGCAAAGCAGCAGCAGGTGTGGAGGGGAGGAGGGGAGGAGATGTAGGGAACACTTGGAGGACTCCATGAGCTTCTATGTGGCTGGAGCACAGGGGCCAGGCTATGAAAGGGCGTAAAACACCATCTGAGTGAGTTTGCACTTGATAATTTTTGAAGTAATGGGATCCATCAAAGGGTTTGGGGTGAGGTCTGCAACCCGAGAGAGTTTAGCAACAGAAACGTGCAATTTGAAAACCCCCGTATATTATTACCTTTTCAGCAAATCGAAACTGCATCAGAGAAAAATTCGCCAGAGATACAAATGATTACTGTATGAATTCAGGATAGATTTTAACAACCTAACAAACTAAATGAGAATATATTCAAAATTAATCCATGTACCTGTATGTTGGGTGTGGCATATGCTTATTAATAGTTCTGTTTGTAGGTAAGGGACTTGTTGATATTTTCAGGCAAAGATAATGCTGACAGTCTCAGTCTGTCAAAGACTAAGGTCACTTTATTCTCGCAATAAGAAAGCCGCTTGACCAGGCTGAAAATGTGTTCCCAGAACCTGTTTCAGAATTTCTTCCCTAATGGCTTCTGTGAAGTTAAGCTGAAGGGCTTTAATGGTACATTAGAAAAGGGCAGTAAAAGTCTGGGAGTGGAGGGTTGTTATAAACCACAATGCTGTTCTCCGATGCAAGAGTACCGTTACCATGATATTCATCTCGTAAGGACTTTGGAAACTCTACTGGTCATCCCTCTAAGTATTCACCATCAAACCACTCCGTTCATTGGAAGACACTGGGTTTTGTTCTCTCCTGCAAACTTGTTTTTTGTTTCTGTTTTTCTTTTTTTTAATTTTACTATTTTTATTTTTTCAATTATTTTAAAATCAAAATGATATATAATTAAGGTGTCCAACATGATGTTTTGATGTACATATACATAGTGAAATGATTACTACTGTCAAGAAAATTAACATTTCCATCTCCTCACATAGTTACTATTTTTCCTTTGTGATAAGAGCACCTGAAATCCCTCTTAGCAAATTTCAAATACACAATTTTGTATTATTAACTATAGTCATCATGCTGTACCACACAGTGTGGAAGACTGCTCCAAATCCTTTAATTTACTACTCTAGGAAGAATAATTATTAACTAACTAGAGGCATTGGAACATCATCCTAAAAAAAAAACTTATAGCCAGGCTTAGTTGTACTCGTGCCTGTAGTGCTAGCCACTGCTTTCCAGCCTGGGCAACATAGCAAGACCCCATCTTAAAAAAGAAAACAAAACCCTCTAAACTCTGCAAGCTTATATAACCATATTATAGACCATAGTTTCCCCATTTTATAGGGTCTTTAAGTTCACATCATTTGTGTGACTCTGGAGGTACACAGGAAAATGATGATTAAGACTACTAATGCTACCTTATGGCAATTTAAACCCTTCATATGATCCTATGCACCAATATTTCCATGCTGAGATACAACATGCTGTAGAAATTAAGAGTCTGAGCTTTCGAGTGAGAAATCTGGGTTCAGAGCCCAGTTCTTCCATTTACTAGTTCTGTGACCTTGGGTTAAGCCTCAGTTTTCTGATTTAGAAATTGGGGATCACTTCTTGGCCTTTTGGCTACAACCAAGTGTAGAAATGGGGGATGTTCATGTCACTGTCTCATAGATTCACTGTGAGAATCGAATGAAGCTGTGAGCGTTGAGGGGCTAGTGGATTATTTCAACCCTAGTTAGCTATTATTTCCTTCACCCTTTAGTTCTGTTTGTTTGTTTTACTATGAGCAACTTTCTCCTTTCTCTCTACTCCCCTAGGGATATAAAACCTGACAACATTTTACTTGACGAACATGGTAAGTAAATGACTTATTTGTAATCAAGTACAAGACCTGCACGTAGAGCAAGTTGATTATCCTCAGCAGAGGAGTGTCACACATGAAAAAGATGTCTTGCTTAAGCTTATTTTATGGGGAGGAGGGACAGTATGGGGAACTTTATTATTTATGGCAATGGCATAGTGCAACAATACACCCTTAAATAGCATTGAATTTGCCTCATGAGAAAAATCATTCCCTACTCAATTTTCTTCTACTACTTTTCTTCAAGAAAACCATCACGGCTTTTTTGGTGCTAGTTTACCTTAATATCACATAATCACCTTTTTTTTTTCTTTTTCATAAAGACAGAGCAGGCTTCAAGCTTAGAGCATTTGACTGGAAATAGCATTCACCTAGAAGTTATTTTGTTCTCATTGCATCTATTATACTTTTATGATTTCCCTCTTGTAAAGGCAAATTGGTTTTGGATTTGCAGAAGAGATATCAAGTTTTCTGTTCGAAAAGTTTTCAGCGAAAAAAATCAGTCAGTCTAAAGAAAAATGTAAAGTAGATAAAAGTATATGTGGTACCCAGATACGAAAGTGATACAAGGACATGGCAATACTCATGAAGGTGGTAAGTGAATGCCAAAAGTTCAAGAAACAGTGATTAAAGATTTCCTCGGGGACAAGCTTTTGCCAGCAGTGATTAAACATGTATGATTTCTTCCTAGTATTTATTTTCATGTACATTTGAAATTCTGGTACATCAAGGCAGACCTGTTATAAATGTTAACAGTGCAGTAAGATCTTTGTTATATATTTTAAAAAGTGCTGGGTGAGAGAACACTAAATCTGCAAATCTCTTTATTCATTTGGTGTTTACAAAAAGGATTTGCAAGTGGAACTGAAACTGCAAGGACCATCCCTTGCCCATTATTTATTTTCCTAACTGAGTTTTGAACATGATTTGCCAGATTCCACCTGTGCTCAGAGAAGGCTAAGAAACATTTTTATGTGTGACCTCTAATTTCAAAGCTCAGGCTCATTACTTATTTATCGACTGTCCAAAAAGATTTTTTCCACTTTCTTCCAATGCCTTATTTCTTCCTTACCTTTACTGCTTCTGACATTTGGAAACAGATTCTCTCCATCTCAGGAATGTGAGCAATGGTGAGACTTAGCATGAAGGTGACTTTCATTAAAACACCAGCTATACAGAGCTGGGCATGGTGGCTCGTGCCTGTAGTCCCAGCTACTCAGAAGGGTGAGGCAGGAGAATCACGTGAGCCCAGGAGTTTGCGGCTGCAGTGACCTGTGGTCCTACCACTGCACTCCAGCCTGGCCAAGGAAGTGAAAACAATAACAATAACAACAACAACAAAATCCAGTTGCAATCTTCTAGCCTATGGAGGCCACCTTTGTGTAACTTAGGAAAAAGTGTACCCTCTGCCCAGCACAGCTTTCTGATAGCACATGGCTGGCTGGGGTTCAGTCCTCACTTGCCTTCTCAGCCTGGTGCCTTTGTGCATGACACTTGCTGCTCCACCGTTTGTAGAAGCATATAGGTCTTGTCAATCCAGAACTTTTCAAGATTCATTTTCCATCCAGAGAACATTGTTTTAATCTCAAGTTTCAGCCATAGCTTCACCTTATTTCTAACACAAGGACTTCCTGCTCTTCTTCATTCAACTTCTTCCTCCTCGTTTTCTTGGTGTCGTGGCGATTGTATGTTAGGGAAAACTTTGTGCAATGACATTTTGAAAACGGAATTAATCATACCAATGTAAATAATACATAAAAGATAAATAATCAACCCTCTTTCAACCAAATTTAACAAATATGTAATGAGTACTCACTAGAGTCACATGTTCTACTAAGCCAGGTCTTATTTTAAAATAGTGATCTCAAACTTTATTGGGCAGCGGAATTACCTGGAGGCCTTGTTTAAACACTAGGGACTCAACTCCAGGATTCCTGAGCCTCTAAGTCTGGGATGTGGCCCAAGAATCTGCATTTCTAACAAGTTCCCAGGTGGTATTGAAGCCGCTGGTCTGGGGACCACACAGGAAACGAAACATCCTCTACCTTCCCCTTCTCCATGAGCACAGGTGGTCTTAGGCCTGAGCCAGCTGAGAAGGTCAACTCCAGCCACGGTAGAAACTGACGTGCCTGCTGCTCACCTGAATCACCCGTGGAGCTGGTTGTTCTTTGCAATACAGACACCAGTCCTACTGAATTGGAGTCTCAGGAGGGTGAACCCCATGCATGTGTATTTTCAGAACTGCACAGGAGTTTCTGATAATGAAAAATTTCAATGATTGAACACTTACTTCCTGCCAAATGCTGTGCCAAGTCACCCATAATCATTATTTCATTTAATCCCCCCCAATAACCTATGAGAAGGCTGCTATTGTCATTCCAGCTTTGCAGAGAGGATAAGTTAATTTTTTTCAAGGTAACATGAGTATTAGTAGTAGAAGCTGGACTTGAAGCCAGGCAGCCTGACTCCAGGGAACAGGCTGATAACCACAGAGACCCCAGGCTCACTTTGTTTGTATTAAACCTTGGGTATGAAACCTAGTCCAATGCTTGACCCACGGAGAGAAAGAACCCAGGCTCACTTTGTTTGTATTAAACCTTGGGTATGAAACCTAGTCCAATGCTTTGAGCATGACCCACAGAGAGAAAGAAAGAAAGAGAACACGGAGACAGCCTATACTATGATAGGGTAAGTTTTGAAACCATCTATTGGGCCATTCAGGCAAGAATACCTTCACTTTTAACTAGATGAGTGCTATTTTACTTTGTTAAAATATCATCACATAAGCAAAAACAAAACACTTTCTGCACAAAATAAAATCCTGGTGGTGACGAGGGTGAGATCCATCTTCAGCGGCAGGCTGGGTGCTCCCTGGGAGCGGGCCGTGAAGTTTGGTTGGAAGAGTGTAGACTACAGCTGCAGAAGAATCAGATGGCATGCCCTCCAGTCACAGCCCTACCGCATCGAAACCACAGGTGCCAGCAAATGGAAATGCCAACACTTCAAGATCCTTTGAAGGCAGACGACTGTCACGCCAGTAGCTAATGCGAGAGGCTCATCTGCTTGAGCCGCTGGCACTGCCCTTTCCTTCCTTCTAGCTGAAAATCCAAGGACCCTAGAGCACTTCCTAGAATGTCTTCCCTACCAGACACTGGAGTTAGACCCGCACTGTGTGGCCATGAGTGTCAGAGCTGAGAGAGACCCTAGGGATTATTTTAGTCCCCCCACTCCTTTTTTTTTTTTGAGTCAGAGTCTCACTCTGTTGCCCAGGCTAGAGTGCCGTGGCGTCAGCCTAGCTCACAGCAACCTCAAACTCCTGGGCTCAAGCAATCCTCCTGCCTCAGCCTCCTGAGTAGCTGGGACTACAGGCATACACCACCATCCCCAGCTAATTTTTCCTATATATATATTTTTTTAGTTGACCAATTAATTTCTTTCTATTTTTAGTAGAGACAGGGTCTTGCTCTTGCTCAGGCTGGTTTTGAACTCCTGACCTCGAGCGATCCGCCTGCCTCGGCCTCCCAGAGTGCTAGGATCATAGGCGTGAGCCACCGAGCCCAGCCTCCCACCCTTTTTTTTTATAAAGGATCATTTAGATCTACCTTGGAAGGGGGTGTAGTCTACTGTGTGTTAGGGCAGAGTTCAGGGCAGAACCCAGGCCTCCTGGCTCTCACTCTAGTGCTTTATATTATTAGAAACCCTTTACCAGTTATTTTTTTGGGGGGGGTCAGTGGGGCCAATCTGAACTCTCAGACAAAAAAAAAATTAATGGTATTTCAGAAAAATGAGGATAAAAAGGACTCTTTCTTGGCAACAAAATTAATACTTGTATCCACACTCATGCCAGGTTCATAGTAATCATGTTTGCCTCTTCAAAAAAATCCCATAAGAAATGCTTGGAAATTTGGTGCTTTGAATATGTCTTGGCTGTCTCTCTCACGATACCTGCAGGCTAAACCAAATTAAAATGTTGCCAGTAGACAAAAACTGCTTAAATAAAATTATCAGACCATAAACTCTTAATCACTAAGGTTCACACTTTCTGAGGTTCAATTACAAGTTGACAATCAGAGATTCATTGTTGCATCTCATGTTCTGCTGCTGGTTTTTATCGCCTATACCCAATTGCAACTAGCACACAGGCATTAACATATGAATCTTCCGGTGCTTTCGATTGGAAGCGTGGCTGTGCTGCTGGGTTGCATGGGGACGTCATGCTCTCTGTGGTCCTTCTCTCTCCCCAGGGCACGTGCACCTCACAGACTTCAACATCGCTGCGCTGCTGCCCAGGGAGACGCGGATCACCACCGTGGCTGGCACCAAGCCTTACATGGGTACGGGCTCCGCATGAGTGGCTGCAGTTACTCAGAGCAGAGCGTTTGCTTTTCTTTTCTGTAAACACCATTTACAATAGGTTGAGTCATCTGTAGGGACTTGAAGCTAGGGCCGACGATTTCCTTTCTGACCTTACTTGGGGAGCTTCTGATTTCCTGGTTCTCAGGATTCTGCACTTAGCAAGAAGCTAAGATGATCTTGATTGCAGAGGGCCATTGGTCACATTTTGAAAACATTAGTTCATGAGGTAATTAAGACAGTTTCTACTCACTTCCTAACAACAGCAAAAAAAAGAATACTAATTAATTCAATAACTATCTATCTACTGTCTCTGTATGTCTGGCACTGTTTTAGACTCTGGTGACCCAGTAGTGAATAACACAGACAAAGTCTCCAGCTCAGGGGCTTACATTCTAACGAGAGCAGATTAAAAAAAAAATGAACGAAATAAAGAAGAAACAGTAATAAAGAGGATGCTGCTAAGTGACAAAAGCATGATTTTGACCATTACTTACATAATACCACATTATATGCATAGGGCTGTAAAGTTCACAAAATGCCTTCCTGGCTATAGTTTTAGTTTTAGCTTTAGGGCCACAACAATCCCATGAGTTCTTCTTTTGAAAGACGAGGACATTCTGCCTGAGAAAGGTTAAATGACTTTGCCTAATCTTGCTTATAGTGAGATGAGGAGCTGATTTTTGCCCTGATGATTCAGAATTTACCAAGGAGTTACTAACAGGGGAAGTTTAGATGCGGAACTGTCAGTTGGTCTCATTTAACTGTGGTAACAAATCAACTACAAATTCGAAGTTCAGTCATTGGGAGACTCCGTCTCTGTATCGACACTGGTTTGGCATAACTAGTTCTACTTTCTGGTCACGCCCAGACATATAAACGGAGAGCTGTTGCCCTAAGCGGTGTGCAGCTTTCAGGAAGAGGGAATCCTTCTTCCCTTCCCCCTGTGGTTCCTAAGGCAGGTGAGTCGGATCTCAGGAGCATTATCTGCAAATCCTTGGGGTGTGAGGAGAGTGCATGGCGTTTTGTTCTTGGATAGATGTCCTTTAGTCACCGGACTTGCTAACTGGTGCTAGAGCTAACGCAGTCCGGTTAGCCATGGGAGGTTGCTAAATTTGGGAGCTAATCTTCCCGGGATCACAGCGGCAGGCGACAGAGGGATGGCAGTGAGTGTGTTTGGGGAGTGTGGGGGTGGAACAGCCAAAGGATGTGGTCCAGCTCCACAGGGGCCCCTGCAGTGCCCAGGGATGTAGCCGGGAAGGGAGGGGGGCTCCTGTCGTCATGGTTTCCACCGTGACCTGGAGACGCCCAGCCCCAATAGAGCACAAGGATAGCAGAATCTCAGAGGGTGGATCCCAGGCATAGGGTGGTTTAAAAGTTCTTCAGGTAATTCTGCCATGCAGCTAGGATTGACAACTTCTCCCGCAGACCGTGAGCTGTGTGTACCAGCTGTTAGAAGCACCGAAAGAGAGATCAACCTGCAGCAGAGGTAGCACGTGTGTTAGGATCCCTCTGCCTCCACTGCCCTCCTTTCACGCCCTAAAAGCAGTAGTACTTTCCAGGAAAATGCAGAAGGAAGTGTGTGAGAGCCAGATCAGTCCTCCATCTGCACGCCAAGGGGACGGGTGGAGGCGTTTCGAATCAGATACGAGAGTAGTTTTAAAATGCACGAGACCGAATTTTAAAGTATCTAAAGGAAATGTTGTAATAAGCAAACAGGATTAAAATATATTAGGCAACAGACTGTACTATCATTAGGGAAGGCCCCTATCCACAAAAACAGGAGGTTCGACACCCCAAGGTTGCTGGGAGATGATAGAAGACTGAAAACTACTCAGGCTTCTTCTCCCCTAATTAGTTAAGGTGCTTAAAGCAGCTAATGTCGCTGTTGAAACTGGCGGGATTAAGTCAGGGGTGCAATGAATTATATCAGCTAGATGTGGTCAGAGTAATTCATAGGCAAAACATTTGAACTTGGAAAGGGTGAGAGCAATGTCGCTTTCTTTTAATATTTCATTCTCTTCCCCCATGGAACTCGAGAGAGAGAAAGGGAAAAAAAAACCCTACCTGCAGAGCCACCTCACTTTCCAACAGAAAGAAATCATCTATGGGGAAAAAAATGAACCTGATTTTATATGATATTTGAACAACTGCAAATTTCATGGCTTCCAATTACCAGTGGGAGGAATAAATCTCTTTTGTCACTTCCAAAATAATGGACACATATAATTCAGCCTATTTTCTACCTAAAATCCATGGTACTCAAATGATAAAAAGGAGTATTCAAGCCCTGCTGCTCTGATGAGTTTATTCCCCAGGTTTCCTGGGTTTCCATATTAAGGGCTATTTTCTTGGAGCCAAATCAGAAAATGTGCATCTGGGTTCCTAGGGCTGGTTTCCATGGTGAAAAGAAACACAAGGAGGCCACCTTTCTTTCCTCTCCCCAGTGATTTTAAGTACAATATCTGTATGATGTAATTTTTGTGAAGTTGGCATTTCTAGTCTTTTAACAAGATAGAACTAGGAAATCAGAATCTAGGCACAATTCTGTGCACCTCCTACTTCATTCACCCTTATAATTAAAAATAACTAATATTTATTGAAATCTTTTGGTGGCCCAGACAATGTGTTAAGTGTTTTACATTTATTTACTCATTTATTTTTCTCAACAGCCCCATGAGGCAGACTGTACTTATCACCATTTTACAATGAGGAAAATCAGGAGCTGAATAACTTGCCCAGCATCACACGGCTAATAATTGAAAAGCCTAGATTTAAGCCACACTCTGTCTTCAGAAATCAAGCTTCTCCTTAAAATAAAGATGCAGAGAGACATTTAAAAATATATATGTAAATATTTTTACTTATGGTTTTTAAATGGTTCTAAGTCAATTTAGTTAGCCCAACATGTTGGAAATGTTTCTTGTCTTATTCCAAAATGAGTGTCTATCTGATTGTTGTAGGAATCTCTATGCCCAGAAGCTGCCCTTGCCTTTGATTTTTGGAAAGTAATCTTTCCAAGAGGTATTGTGGGTACTAGTCTGCTTTCTCTTCTATAAAAATATAATAAAATAAAATATAGTACAATATGACAGAATATACAACTTTTATAGAGTCATGTTTATTCTGTTAGGCATTTTCTTGGCACAATAGGTCCAGTTGTCCCTCAAAGTTCTCTGCAGCTTCTCCAAGAGCGATGTCAGCTGTTTGTCACCTGTCACCTGGGGTGGGGGTGAGGGGACTATCTGAGATGTCTTGCTGTGAGATACTGGGAAGGAGAAGCAGAAATCTAGTCCGTTCCATCCAGTCTGTTGGAGTAGCGTGGGGTCAAGGCCATTAGTTCTCAGATTGCACTGGGAGCTGTGATAGCAGATAGGATGCAGTGACGCATGAAAGGGGAATGCACTTGGGAATGAGGCCTACTTAGTCCTGCTACCTCGCGCTCTTAGGGTCAGAGTCAGTCCTGGGCATTAGGATGTCAGGACTCTGCCTCACTAATTGGATGTTGTACGCAGGGTTTCACTTAGAAAGAACGTGAGTGCACAGGGCAGGGCCAGCCTGTGTGTGCAGGTTCCATGTCATTCCCGTTTCTTTGCCCAGGGCCAGCACCTTACTACAGGAGACTTGGCATCAGCCCTGTGTACCCTTAGACTAACTAGGTCAGTTCCCCCAGTATTATGAATGTTTGCCTCTCTGGAGGAGTGCCTGATGCTTTCGAGCACTTTCTAAGAGCCAGGCACTGTGCTGACATTTCGACAGGATTATCTCATTTATTTTTGAACCCTATAAAGATCGCCTTCTTAGTATCCTGCTTTTGCCCTGATTCTCAGGCTCTGCCAGCTAACTTGCTCGAGGTCACAGTAAGTGGTGAAGGTAGAATTTGAACTCAGACAGCACAGCTGCAGAGCTAATGGCCGCACCTATTGGTTGAGTAATTGATTTGTTTGTTCATTCATTCAACAAATCTCTGTCCAGTGACTCTGAGTGCTGGGCTCTGTCCTAGCCACTAGGACGTAGTGGCGAGAAAGCAGACAAGACACCTACCCTTGCTTTGTGCTTCATCCTCTCCCTATTCCACCCCTCAGGAGTTAGATATATTCTTGGAAGGGTATGAGAAAGGTTCGTGGTATGTCAAAGCGCTTAGAATACGTAACTTGGGGGGCGTCTCTGGGGGCAAAATTGAGTGTAGCTCTGCCCTCCCTTGGAATCAGTTGGAAGAACTATGGTCACAAAGTACAAATGACCCACAGGATTGTAAAGCCTTATATTTGCCAGTGTGGCCACTCCCTCTTTTCTCCCTCCCTCCCCCCCAAGGTTGCCCTTGTTGCCTCCAGGTGACTCCAAGACGGAGCGTATATCCAGTGTACGTTGCGCCAAATTCTGAGCGTTGTTTGCAACTGGAATACAAATTTAGATCCTTTAGTGCAAACCTTCCAAAGCAAGACAAATAACCTCTTCTCAGCCTTCTTGAATTCAGGGTCAGCTGCCTATTGGAGGTCTGGTAGGGCCTGATTTTAACAGGTACGTGGTCTAAATAGGAGAAGAGGTTACCCATGAAGGCTTGTGCGTGCCTGTGTGTATTGGTTGATGAATGAGGCTACCGAGAGATATTAGAAAATTAGAAATTCTTGCCTGCTGTGAGCCGGCTAGTCATGGATGACAAACATCCGTAAAAGTGTTTATACCCTTTATCCTGGTAATTCTCTAAAGGAACATGTTGGACAAATAAATTTGTTCATGTCTCAGGTAATAACACTGGCCTACCTCTTCTGTGGTTTTCAGCACCTGAGATGTTCAACTCCAGAAAAGAAGCGGGCTATTCCTTTGCCGTGGACTGGTGGTCCCTGGGAGTGACAGCGTATGAGCTGTTGAGAGGCCGGGTACAGCAGAGTCGCATTTTCTCTTTGGTTATTCTTCCAGCAGGTTCTATTTTAGACTGAAAGAATGTATGTGTGGTTTGCTAAGAACCAACCAGTTTATTTGAAAGCTGAAAACAGGTATGCCACGTGACACCGATAACACCCCTTGAGATTTCCGCACAGATTAACTCGCTGCCATCCTACATATGGGACCAACCGCATCAGTTAATATTAAATTACACAGATAAAATTAAGTGAATAATACGGATACTATAAATTTCCAAGGAGGAGAAAATCAATACACCTCACTAAATAGCTTATGTAAATATATGTGCTTGTTTTTGTTTTTTTTTTAAAGTCATTTTGAGGTCACAGTATAGGACTCTACATCAGATGCACCTCACCAAGGAAAGTGTAAATTATGAATCCAACATAATTCATGTCCTGTCTTGTTGGATTTCTATTGATCCTTTGGCTTTTGGGTTCTGGGTTCGGTGGCAAATTAGAGCAGTTTCCTTTTAAGGGAAACAGTTCTTAAATTAAGAAGCTCTTTTCTAGAAAAAAGAGATTTAAAAGACCAAATATGCTGAAACATATTTTATGCATTTTTTGGCAAGCTGTTGCATAATGTAAATGTGCCCATAAGGTTGTGTCTCAGTCAGCTGTCTACCATAACAGGATACTACAGGCTGGGTGGCTCAAGCAAGAGACATTTATTTTCTCACAATTTTGGAGGCTGGAAGTCCAAGATCAGGGTGCCAGAATGGTGGGGTTCTGGTGAGGGCTCTCTTCCTGGTTTGCAGTCAGTGGCTTTTTTGGTGTGTTTGTACAGGGCAGAGAGGGAGAGAAAGAGAAAGAGAGAGAATATTTTCCTCTTTTTATAAGACTACTACTAATCCCGTCACGAGGGATCTACCCCCATAACCTACTCGTACCCTAATTACCTGGCAAAGGTTCCAACTCTAAATACCATCACATTGAGGGCTAAGGCTTCAACATACGAATTTTGGATGAGACACATTCAGTCTCTAACATTCCGCCTTTGCCCCCCACTTCAAATTCATGTCCTTCTCACATGCAACATGCGTTCATTTTATTCCAACAGCCCCAGATAAGTTAATAAGCTTAACTTATTCTAGCATCTAGAGTCTAAGGTCCACAGTCCCATCTCAACATCATCTGCACTGGGTACGGGTGAGACTGGAGGTATGATTCATCCTGAGGCAAACTTTCTCTCCAGCTGTGAACCTGTAAAACCAGCAAACTTCCAAAATGCAACGGTGGCATAGGCAGAGGAAAGGCAATCCCATTCTGAAAGGGAGAACGGGTATCGGGTCCCAAATTAAGTCCAAAACATAGAAATACTATTTGTTTCACTGGTCTGCTCTCCAGGTCTACGTGGGTGTGGCAGCATCATTCCCATGGCTGGGGTGGGGGGAGGGGACTCACTTAATGGCTCTCCGCAGCACAGGGACCCTGCCCACATGGCTCTCTGCCAGGGCTCTGTCCACACAGCCCTGTTGGGTGGTGGTTGTGCCCTTTGGAACTGAGGTGGAGGCAGCCTTGTCCCCCAGGCCAGTGGGCTCTGGACCTGCGATGGGCGTGGCAGCCCTGATGATCTGAATCACCCTCAGGACCCTTCTTCCTTTCTGGTGAAGGTTGAGTAACATCGTGGTCCTGTCTGTAACACCCGAGAGGTCTGACAGCCTTTCTTCTTTCCATCTCGCCTTCTCTGTCTTCTTTAATTCAAACTGGCAGTACCTCTGCTGCCGTCTCCCATCTTTATTTCTGGCTTCTGTTGAAATGGCTGATTAAGTTCATGAGTCACACCCGGGAGCTCTTTATCAATTAGTTGTTGATGAACTACACCCTAAAGTTCCTCTTCAGAACAAGCTTTCTCATTTTTTGCACTATGGATGGAAATCTTCAATTTCTAGATCCTTTTTGCCTAACAGTTTCTTCTTCAGTTCATCTCTCTCCTTTCATATTTTACTATAAGCGGGCAGGAGGAACAAGCCACTCCTTCAGTGTTTTGCTTAGAAATCTCCGCAGCTAAATGTCTAATTTCATCACCCACAAGTTCTGCCTTCCACAAAACACTAGAACACAGTTCAGACAAGTTCTTTGCCACTTTGTAACAAGTATTGCCTCTCCTCCAAGCTCCAATAACATGTGCCTCATTTCTGTCTGAAACTTCACCAGCAGAATCACGTTGGGTATCTGTGTTTCTAGCATGTACCTCAAACCTCTTCCAGCCTCCACCAAATAACCAGTTCCAAAGTTGCCTCCACATTTTTAGGTGTTTGTTACAGCAGCACCCTACTTCTCAGTACCAAAATCTTAATCAGCTAGAGCTGCCTCAACAAAATACCATGGATGGGGTCGCCTGAACTGCAGACTCATGGTTGGATTCTGGTGACAGCTCTCTTCCTGGCTTGCAAGAGGCTTCCTTCTCACCATGTCCTCATGTGATGGAGAGAGGGACGTCTCTCTCTCTCTCTCTTCTTCTTGGGAGGCCACTAATTCCATCATGAGAGCCCCACCCTCATGTTCTGATCTAATCCAAATTGCCTCCCAAAGACTTCATCTCTAAATATCATCACACTGAGGTATAGTTCACATAAAAGACGTGAAATCCCAGTGTTGGTTAAGTCCCCTACAAAATAAATTAAGATCAATAAAGGCTGCCCTCTAGTGGAAAGCTGTGAAAACTACAACAAATCTGCAGTTCTCTTTGTTCAATTTTGTTCCCTCCCCAGCCACCCCCAGTTAAAACTGTAGAAGAATCTGTCTGGTTCTTCCAGAAATTTTGCTTTTGAAAAAAAGCTTTTGCTTCATCATAAAATTCTCCACACATGGAAACAGGAGTTTCCTCACATTTGAGGCCCAGGGTGATATTTTCTGAGCAGCTTTCTGTCTTGAACTTCCTCATTGTGTTGCAAACTAGTGAAAAAGAGAAAAACTAGTAAAACCTTTGATTTCTTTATAATCAGCCCTTACATAATGATGTGTAAACTTCCATTTATTAAACTCTTGTCCAGTATTTTATGCAAATACTTATTACAAGGTGCCTTATAAAACAGTTTCATATCAGCATCTCAGAGGCCGATTCAGCCCACTGAAATGTTTTGATCGGCTCAGTGGAATCACCAACTTTTAAAAAATTATGATCTTTTACAAGAAACGATAGGTTTCTGGCATCTCTTTTTTAAGAAGCAGGAGGTCTGGCAATACAGGACCACCCACGTATGGCAACACAACAATCAGCTGGATGGCGTTAGAAATTGATATTGATATGTTATTGGTTAAAAGTTTCACCTAGAAACATTTGCAAAACAAATTTTCTTTTCTTTTGCCCTATAAAAATGAAGACCCTTACTTCTCCTTCTCTCCCTTAAGAGACCATATCATATTCGCTCCAGTACTTCCAGCAAGGAAATCGTACACATGTTCGAGACGGCTATTGTGACTTACCCTTCTGCCTGGTCACAGGAAATGGTGTCATTTCTTAAAAAGGTAAGAAGACTGCATGTCAAAAGGAAGTGATAAGAGGAAGCATGCTGTCTGGTTTACAGTTAGAAATTAGTGTACAGTATTGGGGGCAGCCATGATGGTATACATTGCTACAGTGCTTTTTGCAGGTAATCACTTTCAAATGCATGGCTTCATTAAATCAACTCACAAGTCCCCTTAGATATCTCAAAGCCATCTAAAACTCAATGTGTCCAAAGTAGAATTCTTAATCTTTCTATATTTCCTGAATTTCTTCTGACATTCCCTCTTTTAGTGACTGCCTCCTCCATCCATCCATTTCTGCAACCCAGAAGCCAGGACTCATTTAGCATCTCCATATCCAATCCATCACCAAGTTCTGGAATTTTACATTTTAAATATCCTCTAAATCTTTCACTTCTCTCCATCTTCACTACTGTCTCCCCAACTCAACTGCCATCTGTTTGGCCTTATAACTGGTTTATTCCATACACTTTTACCACTCAATTCTGTTTCCCACTCTGCCCCATAGTGATCTGTTCAAAGGGCAGTTCAGTGCCTTCCCATTGTTCTTAGAATAAAGATTAGAATAATTTGTATGGTACAAAGGTTCTAACTACCTCTCAAGCCTTATTTTGGACTTTGGTCCCTCTTTTGACTACACATAAACCTCTTTGGCCTTCTTTTTCTTCTTCTCCTTCTTTTCCCCTTCTTTTCCTACACACACCAGTCTCCCTCTCACCACAGGACCTTTGTACATGCTAGTTCCTCTTCCTGGAGTATTGCCTCCACGCCTAGCTCCTCCAGCTTCCTCCTTGAGATCAGTACTGTTCAGCATGATTCGCTGACTTGTTCTAGTCTATGAATTGTTTCCTGCAGATCCATTACAAGTACAGAAAGAGAACAGCATTTAGAAACATTTGTAGTAATTTGACACTGCTGTCGCATCTAAGCACATGGTCAATGGACTGGTCTCATTGAATAGGGTATAAGCTTGTTTGGGTGATGTTGAACTCAAGTCACAAGTTGTACATGGTGAGGGGCTGCATGCTGGCCATGCACAATGACACTGCATATTGGTTTCAGTGGATTGGAAGTTAAAACAAATAAACAAAACCAAGCAAAAGGAACTGCCCCTTCTACAGAGCTTGAGAAGCACAGCTTTAGATCTTAGCTCAAATATCATCACCTCTCGGGAAGCCTCGCCTTGTTGTTAGCTCACGTAACACCCTCTTTCCTTCATAGCATTTTCACAGCTTAAAATTATACACAGCATTTGTGTGATGCTTGGGTTACTAATTATTCTCGTCTAAGCTGCATGAGAGTAGGGACCATGTCTGACTTGTGAGCGATGGTATTGCCAGCACGTAACACAGAGCCTCATAGGTGGTGAAATGTGGTAAGCATTGAAGAAATGAGGTCCATAGCTTTCATTAGATTTTCAAGGTGCCTATGTTCACCAAAAAAGGTTAAAAACAATTACAGGAGGACATCAATAGTGTATGTCAGGCCGGGCGCGGTGGCTCACGCCTGTAATCCTAGCTCTCTGGGAGGCCGAGGCGGGTGGATTGCTCAAGGTCAGGAGTTCAAAACCAGCCTGAGCAAGAGCGAGACCCCGTCTCTACTATAAATAGAAAGAAATTAATTGGCCAACTGATATATATATAAAAAAATTAGCCGGGCATGGTGGCGCATGCCTGTAGTCCCAGCTACTCGGGAGGCTGAGGCAGAAGGATCGCTTGAGCCCAGGAGTTTGAGGTTGCTGTGAGCTAGGCTGACGCCACGGCACTCACTCTAGCCTGGACAACAAAGCAAGACTCTGTCTCAAAAAAAAAAAAAAAAAAAAAAAAAAAAAAAAAAAATAGTGTATGTCGAGTGATTATACAAAAAAAGAATGAGGAGCCCCAAGTGGATAGGCTTGGCTTTTTTGGGGAAGGAGGCAGAGAAAATTGCACCAGTTGTGGTTGATAAAGGAAAAAGAACTTTAGGGGCTAAGAGTTTAAAATTTGTGTCTTTTGTCTTTGGGGTTAAGTCCCCTGTTTTGGAATAGGGACATCGTTATCAGTAATGTCAAAGATGTCAAATAGGGAGGTCATTTTCCATAAGCAAATTTTGCTTCATTCCAAGACAGCCCCGCTTAACCTCAAAACTACACCCTGATGTCCCATGGTTGTCACCTCCAGGAACACGCTCCAGTGGGACTGACATTTCCCGTTTGATCCACATGATGGATATGGTGTTGGCCCTGGCATGGTTAAGAGGGGAAAAATCTTTTATCCCCATTAGTAAAACCCAGAACTGTAACAATAACCTTAGTTATACCTTAACATGGGCCACCCCTCATATATTTCCGTTAGTTGTAAAAACAGCTAAAATTTTTAGTGGGAAATGAGTTTCGTTTGTGAAAATGTATTAATATTTGCCACCAGCAGGCTTTTCTTTAGGCACTTTAAATAAATGGCTTATTTAATCCTGGTTTCAACCTTATATAATAAGGTTATTATCCTTTTTTTTTTTTACAGATGGGTAAACTGAGGTTTAGAGAACAAACTTACTCATAGTTTGTAACTAGGGGAGTCAAGGATGGAAGATATGTTTGAATCAGTAGGACAAGCTATTTTTACCCACCACATTGCAAAACTCTACTTACTGTTCATTCTAATCATGCATTGTTTACATTATTTGTTAAAGGGGTTAAAGAAGGGGGGAGCACTGCCTTGTGTCTTTCAGTCCCATACTTGAAAACGTTTAGAGGACATTTTTATGATTTTTTTTTTTTTTGTCATCCTAAGTTTTGACCTTTCTCATGATCTTGATGTTTGTATTCCATTGGCAGCTACTCGAACCTAATCCAGACCAACGATTTGCTCGGTTGTCTGACATTCAGAACTCCCCATATATGAGTGATATAAACTGGGACTCGGTTTTGCAGAAGAGGCTCATTCCAGGTTTTATTCCTAATGTGAGTCAATCCTAACACACCCGTCATAACTCGCATTCAGTACACGTTACCCCTTGTGCCAGACCCACACGTTGTCTCATTGGGTAATCACACCAGTGCTGTGAGAGAGCCCAAATTCCTGTCTTACAGATGAGGAAATTGAGGCACACCCAGGGTAAGTTGGGCACTGAAGACCACAAAGCTAGCAAGCAGTCAAGCTGGGATTCTAATACAGGTGTATTTGCATCCGGAATTCTAGCTCCTGACTACTTCTTGTGATACAATTTTATTGGAAAGAAGCCCTAGTCCCCCACATAGTCATTTCCATGAATCTACGGATTAAAATAATGTCTTCTCTGATTCCAAAGATGTAGAGGTTTATGTCCATGGAGGCCTGTGAGTCAGAGGATTGAACACTGTTGGGGTTGGGGTGAGGAAGTTATTTTTACCGTTCACCCCTCTGCCCTCGCTGGTTCTATCTCAGGGATCTATATTTGTAAGGACTAGTAGTGAAAGAGAAATAATTCCCACTGGATGGGTCCCAACCACGGGGCATCTGTGGCCTGCTGCACACCACTGGTGAAAGCCACAGTCCAGACGCTTAGGCCAGGTGGCCCAAGGTAGGCCTCTAGCTTCTTTCTGCCCAGGACCTGAACTATACGTTCAGTTGTAGGGATATTGGGCAGAATAATGGGCTTCTAAAGGGCCCTGTAGAACCAACTCAGAGTTTTCTGTTCTCAAGCCCAAGCGAGGTGCTTGCTGTAGGCATGTGGAGTGTGATCCTTCATGTGAAGACAGCAGGGGGTGGGGCATGCTCCAATGAGAGGGTTGGGCCAAAGTGGAAAGAGAGAGAGAGAAGAAAGCAATGTGATGGAATTCTGGAGGTGCAAATCTCCACCTGATAGGGCAACACGAGGTGGGGCCAAGTCCTTACCTGTCTGTTTTGCAGGGTCCGGTAGGGGCAGCTGGTACCATGGTTGATGCGTGACACAGTGGAGTTCTAGGCACCCCCGTCTCTTGCTTCCTTTCTTCCTCCCTGCAATTAGCCATCCATGTTGGCTTAAGAGAAGCTCTACATTGTGCTTCTCTGACATTAGTGTGAATCTGAATCGTCCGGGGAGCTTATTAAAGGACAGATTCTTGGGCCTTGTGTTAAGAAACCCTGATTTGGGAAGTCTCTTCGGAGAACTGGGCGGCTGAGCGAGCGACTCAGGTGATCCTGATCTACATGACCGTTAGCATTCACTTTAACCCAGAAGCTCGCACTTCACAAAAATAATTGTAATTTGGTTTCTTTTCTTACTCCCTAAGGGCTAACTGGAAGTTTAGGAAAAGTAGACAAAATATAAAGTTAAAGAATATGGAAAACAATGCTGGCTACTAGTAAATGGTAGAGAACTTACAATGGGAATCCCCGCTCCTTCTTGGACGGCTTCGTGAAGGCGAAGTGTCGTTTTCCGTATCGTTCTGGTGCGTTTTTAGAACGATACGGGGAACCTGAGGACTGAACCAACCTATCTTCCTCACAGAAAGGCAGGCTGAACTGTGATCCCACCTTTGAACTTGAAGAAATGATTTTGGAGTCCAAACCTCTTCACAAGAAAAAGAAGCGTCTGGCAAAGAAGGAGAAGGAGATGAGGAAGTGTGATTCCTCTCAGGTGAGCAGGGCCCCAGCGGGCTCAGGGTCACGGCAGCCCCATCGCGGGTGCAATTCATCAGAGGGCTTCTGGCAGGGGAGCATCTCAGCCCCCTGCTTCTGCCGTTTTGCAGGATGCAAAGAGAAGCCGAACACTCAGGCTTTGGAAAGGGCAGAGTAAGGCGGCTCTGGGGACCCTAGCAGCGGTGTTTCTAGAAAAATCTAGAAAGTTCTAGACTTTCTCTCTAGAGCTCTGCCATTAACTTGACTCAGTTATTGCCCTCTCCCAGCTCTCAATTCGAAATGTACAAATTTCCCGGAGAAGTGAATGTTGTTGACAAAGTCTAGATCAGATGACTACCCATGAAATTATAGTCAAGGGGCAAATTTCAAAGTATACACTGGTGGTTTGGGGTCCCGCTCTTGCTTTGAGAAGCCTCTGGGAGCAGCCAGCCCCAGAGGTGGTGTCTGTTCCTTGCCACAAGCTGAATTTTGTGATATCAAGGCTTGCCCACGTAGAAAGTGTCTACTCACAGGAACAAGGGAATTCTTATAGGCCAAGCGCTATTGCTGGGTTTCAGGCAGAATCAAATTAATTTTTACAACTAAGTGTATTATTCTCTTATCAGAGTCAGAGTTCGGATTTCAGTACAGAAGTTTGCATAGATGCAGTGGGATTTTATGCTCACATGAGGTTCTATGCATTATGATGATGGTTAAGTAATCAACATTTACTCTGCCTCCAATGGTCATCCATCCGTCCACACAACCATGCATTCACCCATCCGCTCATTTATCCATTCGCCTACCCACCCACCGTGCATCCATCCACGCATCACCCACCTCTCCCTCCTGCCCTCCAGCCATTATCCAGGCTACTTCTATGTAGCGCCTGTCATCTGCCAGGTCCCAGGCTAAACACTGGAGTTAGAAATGAACGAGATATGATTTCTGCACTCAGTGTCATCCTGTTCTCAAAGATTTCATAGTCTGTGGTGAAGACAGTGCTGCAAACAAAATAAATGTGCTCAATGTTCTTAGTTTCTCTAGCCCTCGGGGGCCGCTATACCCTTTAATGGCCAATTAACAAAAGCCCACATCCCCATCCTGTTTGATCACACAAACTAGTCTCTGGCCGGGTTCTCACCATTCAGTGCTTGCTAGGGCCCTCGAGGACTGCCTAGCTGTGCGGCAAACCCAACCCGCTTATAGTTTGTCACTTCAAGCATCTTTCTGCAATGACTCATTCTTGTTCGTATCATAATCAGCTGCGTCTTCAGACGTGCTCCCTCCCGTGACCCTACAGAACTGGGCTCAAGCTGGATGCAGCCCCCTGTGTTAACGAGCCCCCAGATAGAGTAAAGACCTAGATAGAGTCTTCATTAAAAGTGTTCTAAAGCTTTAGACATAACTGAACAATTTGTGAGTAACTTTTGAGCATGCCTAGCGTGCTGCACATGTTCTTGTCCGCCTTTCCTACCCTACTGTCCCGCGCTCGCCCTCGGTCAGAACCCTCCCCCCACACGGGCCCTGCGAGGGTCTGACTCTCAAACGCTGCGTGTTTTGTTCCTCTCCGGGGCTTTTGCCTTTGCCCTTCCCCTTTCCTGGAATGTTCTTCCCTTGGATCTTCACACGGGGGGCTTCCTCGCATCTTTCATATCTTAAATGTCACCTCGTCAATTCTGTTGTTGAATTATAGGATTTTTTTTTACATATTCTGGATATTAAACCCTTAGTAGATATATGAATCGCAGCTATTTTCCCCCTTACTCATTCTATGAAGTCAGTATTACCCTAATACCACGCCAGATAAAGACATCACCAAAAAATGGTAATTCCAGACAGATATCCTTGATGAATATAGATGCAAAAATCTTCATCAACATCTAGCAGGGTATAAAGTTGGGTGGAAATTGTTAGGTTGAGTTGAGGTATTTATTCTTTTTTAATGTAGGTGTTTAAAGACTATAAAGTTTTCTCTGAGCACTGCCTTCATTTCCTTGTGATCAGAGAAAATACCTGGTCTGATTTTGGTCCTTTTAAATTTATTGAGACCTGTCTTATTTGGAGGGCATGGTTCCTATTTCACACGTGCACAAGCTGCTCTGGGAACACACGTGTGCATAGCTCCCTCCCCGAGGCTGGAGGGTGGGGGAAGCTGCTACTGTGCTGAGAGCTCAAATTGATCCTAATTAGCTGCACTTTACCACCCAAGGTTTCCCTTGAAAGTTGCAAGCCTTCAACAGACTCCAAAGTTCCGAAATAGTTACAGCAGACAAATTCCTCCAGTGCAATTGTTGTCTAAGTAGGGAAACAGATTCCTGGTCTCCTCTGCCATCTTTCCCAAATTTTCTTCATATGGCATCCGTTTTGAAGATAATTTGGTATTTCTTAGATTTGTGCTATTCACAGAACAAACACATGGATAGGTCATCGGCTGTTTGAGAACCCTCATTCGTCTAACTATACCTCTGGTTTGTTTTCACTGTACACCTGGAAGACATGTCTTCTTCAAGAGCACCTTGAGTCTGTCCAGAAGGAGTTCATAATTTTCAACAGAGAAAAGTAAGTCATTCCTGGGAGAACAGAGAAGCCCAGAAAACGATGGAGTGTTTCTCGGCCAGGCTTTACTTGCAGAGACAATATATTTTTAACATTAAATTTGTTTTTCTAATGACAAAAGTGATGCCCATTCATTATAGAAAAATTGGAAAATTCAGAACCTTATTCTTCATATTTTAAGGTATTTAAAAAATTTTGATAGGTAAATTCAGCCTAGCATCAAGTTTTATGGGAGGGCCAAAGTTTAAATTGGGATTTAAACTTTAAATCAATGATGTTTTTAAGATTTCCTTGGTTCATACTTTTTCATAAATTGTTGAGCTTACTGTTATCATTTCAAAAATGTAAACCTTTTATTTTTCTTTTTAAAGAATAAAACCCTCTTTTTTTTTTCTTTTTAAGAGTAAAAAGGGACTTTAATAAAAGGCCAGCAAATCTAGCCTTGGAACAAACCAAAGACCCACAAGAAGAGGACGGCCAGAATAACAACCTATAAAAGCCTCGGCACCTTCTTGGGACACTTCTTGGCACCTCAGGCCAAGAACTTCTGATTATCCACGTCAGAAGAGCCGATAGTAGTTCTTGCCACTCTACACCTCATGACTTAGAAAATGTGAATGAATTCTCTTTCTAAGGCGGCATCAGGACACAGTGATGTTCTACAGGGCCTGAGCTCCTGGGACCTAGTGTCATCACTAACTGTGTGATCTTGAGCAAGCCACTTAACCACTTTCCCTGCTTCAGTTTATTTATATAAAATGGGAGGGTCACACTAGATGAGCCATGCCCTGCTTTTTTAGTGCTACGATTGTTATTCTAAACAGCCTTTATTTTTATTTTAAAAGGAATATTTGGACGTAGATTTATTTTTCCACTCCTCTAATTACACAGTGACAGGTGGGCAAATGGACACAGGACTCAGTGAGACTTTTCAGACCTGGAAAACTTCATAAAGAGGTCAAAATCTCTAAGCCGAATTGGATAGGAATAAGGAATTCCATCAAGAAGAAACGCATGGGACCAGATTAAAAGAAACAGATTTAGGAGGGCCTTCCAGTGGTGTGCTGGAGTCAGCATCCTAGCAGCTAGCAAGAGCCTACTGTGCACATCACTTCCCAACTCTCTCTTCAGGGATGTGACGTTGGTATCTTGAAATTGGCGATAATAGTAGTTTACACCATGGAAATTGGCAGATGCTACAAATCAAGAGTTTATTTTTTTTTTCCCTCCTTGCCTGGCAGTTGCTAAATATTAGCACACCATTCTCCTTCTCTCAGTAAGCATATTCCTTGAGGACTAATAGTCTTTTGAGGATTAGCAGAGACCTATATCTGGAAAGGATCTGAAAAAAAAATTGTCACACCAAAAGCATGTCTACCTTGCAGTTCAGCAAAGTGGCATCTTACACAGGGGTTGCAGTCTTAAGTTCGAAGTGAATTCAGAAGAGAGTAAAATTTACCCTTGAAAAGTCCCTTAAATTACCTGTAACATATGGGAAGTATCTTTTCTCAGTGAAGCCTAGTACAGTAGAGTCACCCTTCAGTAATGAAACAAGTCATCGTTTTTATTTTGTTTGAATTCTTGTTCATTATTATTATGTCTGGTCTCATTTTAGCTAATACCAGATGTACCAAAATGCTGAGCAAATCGCACATGTCTTTGTAGACTAGCATTACTCTTCATACAGTGGGATGCTCACACATCTGAGCGGTGTAAGTTCATGGAGACTGACTAAAGGGCCAGTGGTATCATGTCTCCCCGCTTGTGCTGACTGCAAGGATGGCAGGTAGAATTGCCTCATTATTTAAAATATCACTGATGTGTCACTCTTTCTTTTTTTTAATATTTTTATTTATTGATCTGCCAAGCACAAAATTTAATTCGCCTGTGTGAGATGTGCACATGATGTGACCCCATTGTACTGCTACGCAGATCTTTGCAGAAGAACTATTTTTGGCAACGCACACATGCCACTGGGTACAGTCAAGAAGTGAACCAGCTTAGCGGGGATTGTTCTAACCATGTGGCTACTCAACGTCGCCTAAACCTGCCCTTACTCAGGGAGAGGATGGGCCTCTCTAGGGTGGCAGTAAGCTGGCAACAGGGAACACCAGACTGACACTCACGTGGGAAGCCCGGCAGGTGGGAACAGACAGAAGTAACAGAGATGGCCGCCTGCTAGGGAAGACTTATCCAGAAAGGAGGTCACGCTGGGGCACCCGAGCATGAGTAGAAAGCCAGAGCTAAACTTGAACTTGGCGTTTACCATTTTCTCCTCACTGAGCTAACAGGCCCAGCATTTCTGGCAGAGCTGTGAAGTAGTGCCTCTCTATGTTAAGAGCAGCCATATTTTTGTTAAAGAATTAAAAGCCAGCTTTTTTTTTGTTCTGTTTGTATGATTCCTTTCTCTCTACAGTTTCCACTGTTATCTATGCGATGTTGTGTATCTCCAAACACTATCAACGTTAAGCACCTGCCCTGACTTCATTTCAAAGAGGGGGATGGGTTGAAAAGAGCATGACTAAGAAAGTGGCCAGGTTCTGCTCCAGGCGATAACCCCCGGAGTGACAGGGGCCACGTGCATGTTTACCAGCTTCCATCGTTCATGTACTTTGATTCAAGCCTTGATGTGCTGTGGCCTTATCCCCCTAGTCACCTGGTTTCCTCCTCTTTCTGTGACCTTGTTTGCATCCTCCCAAAGGAGAGGCTTTGGGAAACGTTTCTGTTCTCATGCTCACCAAAGGGCACTGGGACCATTAGGTTCTCCCTCGTGATGACAGTTAATCTTTAGTGCCATTTCACGTCTGTACAACTTATAATGGGAACCCAATACAATCTCTGCGCTCTCACTCCCTAGCTTTTATTTCCAG
Organism: Microcebus murinus; assembly: GCF_040939455.1. Classification (NCBI taxonomy): domain Eukaryota; kingdom Metazoa; phylum Chordata; class Mammalia; order Primates; family Cheirogaleidae; genus Microcebus; species Microcebus murinus. Next base: position 13,767,267 of record NC_134124.1, read on the forward strand.
CGAGCCGGGCTTTCGGGAGCCGTGGCCGCACTGATTAGAGGGCAGTGTCAGAGGGTAAGATGAATCTCCAATCCCAGCCAGGCGACAGACACGCAGTGCGTTTCAGCTTAGAAAAGAAAAACCACTGTATCTGACAGTGCAGAACAACTGAGTCTTAAGCACCTCCTACCACTGTGCATTTTAAACATGAGAACAAAAAAGTTTTCCAAAACTCAAAACTTTTCCTAAATCCTACGGTTATGGCTGGTTGTTGAAGTCAGCTCCTTTGGTTGCTTGCATTCCATCACTGGAACTAAAAGAAACATGTCTCCCCTGTTCCCAGGTGGAACATAATAATCTCATCTGGAAGCGTAACAGCCAAAGCTCAGGGATGAGAATTTTAAAAAACAGGATGACTGTTATATCCTTTTGTCTGGTATTCCTGAATGTTTTTCTTCTGACGGCGTCCCCTCCCCCCTCCCCCTTACCTGTATGGAGCATCTGAAAAGTCTGAGCAGGTTTTGAAGTCCAGGAGCATGCTGGTTCTAACACGCTTGTGCTGCTTCGGGACTGCGCACCTCCCGTGTGTTCTTGACGACCTCTAGTGGATGAGTGGGGCAGCTGCACCCTGCCACTTTGGCCACCCTCTTTCCAGGGAAGACAATGCTCTCTGCCTATGCATGGCTCACCCACCCCCAAGGCAGCACTGGTTTTGCCTGAGGTCATTGCTAGGGCAGAAATGAACATCAAGCAGCATGGAACATTGCTAAATTAATTATGCTAATCTAATTAAGTAGTGGTTAGGCTTTTTCTGATAGAAATTTTTAACCAGAAGCAACTAGACTTTCTATCATCATAGCTTTTGCAGATTGGGTGGATAAATAACTAGGAAGAAAGAGTGTTAACGTAGCCGGCAGGGACCAGTGTTGCTGCTTGTGGCTGACGTAGTAACGCTGAGGCTTTAATGCTTCAAGAGCTGAAACGAAAAGGCATGACAAGCGTTGTGAGTTTGTTTCAGTAACCAGCTGTCCCTGTATTCTGTCTACACAAAATCCTGTTTTCTACGCTGTCTGCCTGTGATTACTGTTTATTATAAGCTCCGTGTGTCTCATTGGTATTAAACACTGGTATAAAAATCCAAACTTCGCTTGTCTGTGCTGTTGTGAACAGGCAGCTGACCTGGCGGTGCATGAATGAAAAACAAGTGCTTCTGTTGAGCTGTAGCATATATAATGTAAATGTGCCTGTGTGTATTAAAACGGTCTTCTGTAAACAGTAAGCCGCGGACCCTTCTTTGTCAGCTGCGTGTGTGTGATTGTTTTCCCTAGCGGTAGCATCGCGGGTGCCCAAAGTGACCTGTTTTTACTGCCATTCCCTGCAGTGAAGAATGTCGTGTCCTTTACCTGAGATAAGCTAGTGTTGAGATGAGATGATGTCCGGCACTAGGGAGTGCAGCACACCTTAACTCATCCACATGGAGAAAAACTAAAAACCCTGACCCCTCTGGCATTCTCAGCTCAGGGAACATAGCCGAGACTTCCAGTTTCTGCCTTTCACTATGACCTGAAGCCCATGGGTGGCCTGTGCACCTCTTTCTTCAGCACCCTGCCTTCCTACCTTCCCCTCGACATCTTTGTCCTGTCCCGTTGGATACACCAAAGCAGCAGGCAGAGGCTCCAAGGCTTGTAATCTGGGATGGGAAGGTAAGAGGCAGCTCTGAATTCCTGCAGCGAGAAGGACCTTCTACCTGCGGAGAGAATACAGGCACCTGCCACCTTCCCTCCAGGCCCGCCATAGCTCAGCAGCCAGCACACCGCTGGCTCCCTGGGCTTGTCCTGCAACAAGGAGGCTCTTGTATGTTTCGTGGGCTCTCAAGTCCTGCATGCTGAGTACACTGTGGTCCAGGTCTTGTGTCCTGTTGTGTTCCTAGCAGCCGTTCTGAGCAAAGGGCAGGACCTAGAACTCTTTCGATTGTGAAGAGCACCAGCCTTAAGTATGTGACGTCATTTTTGCACACTGCTCTGGCCCTTTTATCCATCTCCTGCTCGTGGTTGGTGTCCCCTTTGTGACATGCTTATGGTAAGAAAGCTCATTCTAGAAAGTTCTTTAGAACCAGAGGGCCCTTGTTAGTCCTATTCAGTGTTCTCATTCCTTACCTGTCAGATGTGACTCAGCCACCAGAATACCTCCCCCCCTCCGAAGGAAGAGGTGTGAAAGTTAACCAACGTGTATCTTTCACCAACTTTTTTTTTTAAAACCACTTCATCCTTTTTAGAGTCCTGCACCCCGAGTTCATTTTAGGTGCTGACTATTCCTTTTCAACTCACTCTAGTTCTAAACAGAGCTCAGCTGCTGTCTTGGTCACGTGCAGGGAGAGGCGTTTCATTAATCCTGAGTTTGAGCCATATGGGACTATGGACCAAAGCTTATTAAACATCAAACCTTGAACTTTAATTGTAAAATAATTCATTGTTTATGCACTCACAGAGTAGCTTTTAGTCTGGTTCCTGAGCTTCTGTGTTAAAAGGTATAATAACTCTGTGCTCCTGTATCCAAGACATTGTTCCATCAAACCGAGAGGAGCTTGGTTTATATAAAATATAAAAGCAATTAATCAGAAATTGTCATCCCCTGGTCCCCGATCTCCTCTCCCACCTGTCTCAACCTATACACAGATGCATCACTGAGCAAAACATTCATGCCCTGCAGGCTTGAGAATGGTGCCATAGCCACTGCTGGTTTTGTCTTACTAGTATCCACGCTGTCTCGAATCACAAAATGGTTTTGAGAAGTTAGTGAGAGTCCACATGGTCCCGGTGGCTCAGGGGCTAGGCATGTGACCAGGCATGGCCAGTTAGTCCCATGTTTTCTTCAGCCAGTCAGTAGCTCCATGAACAAGTGCCCCTGAGCCAGACCAATCAGAATCAATTTCTTCGGCTGGAAATTTGAGGGACTCTCTCTCCGTCCTCTGAGCTTACTAAGCAGGTGAAATGAAAACCTGGAGATGCTGATGACCAACTCTGCCCCCAGTGGAAACAGCTTCCCTAAGAAGGATGCATTTACTGAAAGCACACAGGGCTGAGAAGGAAAGAAGCAATGTTCTGACGTCAGGGTTTAGTGCTTAGACCCAGTTATACTTGAATCTGCTCAAATCAATCCCCGAACTTTTTCAGGTGCGCCAGGCTTCAGAATTCTCCTTTTCAGCCGGGCACAGTGGCTCATACATGTAATAACCAGCACTTTGGGAGGCTGAAGTAAGCGGATCGCTTGAGCCCAGGAAGTGTGAGACCAGCCTGGGCAACACAGTGAGACCCCCATCTCTACAAAAAATATAAAAATAGGCTGGGTGTGGTGGTTCACGGCTGTAGTCCCAGCTACTCAGGAGGCTGGTCGTCACTTCTGCTCAAGGTTGCAGTAAGCTCTGATCACAACGCTGAAATCCAGTCTGGGTGCCACAGCGAGACCCCGTCCCTAATAAATAGATGAATAAAATTCCCCTTTCCAACATCTTCCCCCTTTAAACTAGACTAACCTTTGCAATGAACAATGACCCACCCAAATCTGAGCTGGATGTCATGGTATGTCCCCGAAAGGGTTAGTATAACAGGTCTGGTAGGATGTTAAAAGATGATAAAGGATAGAAGTGCTCAGTAGTCAAAAACATTTGAGAATCCTGAACTGGACAAAGTCTGAAAGACTTCTTCATTACAGGATTTCTCAGAGTCTTCAATGTGTTTGATATGTACCTTAAAGCTCTCAGAAGAGTAGACATACAAATAATCCTTTTGAACACTCATTCAACTCCTTGGGATCCGTTTGCTGAAGAATATACTTTGCCACATGCTTAGTTTGAGTTTTTCTCCAAAACAATCTAATAGTAAAGCTTTAAGGAAATGACAAACCCATTCCCCAACCAAAAAAAAAATACCCTAACACTTTGAGATTCTGTTGACTCAGGTGAAATTTGATGACCCATAGAAAAAAACCTTATTCATTCCCCAAGGTTTCAGTAACGGTTATCAATTTTTGTGGCAAAAACTAACGACTCAACCTCAATGAAAAGATAGAACTCTCCCACTCCAAATTTTCTCCAGATAATTCTGCTATCATCAGATCTGCCTCTCTCGCTATGTATTTCACGTTTATTATACAATTTTAGTATTTTAGGTGAAATGGCACATCACACACAGAAGAAGACTGGAGAACAACATTGGTAATTTCATAGTTATTTTAATAACCAGGTTTACATTAACAGTCACTTAATGAACTTTTGTTTTCTTTAATCTCAGCTAAACTCAAAACACAGTTTTCTTCACGGTTCAAAGCAAACAGCTCTTTGCGTCGCAGAGCTGCCTCACTGCTAGCACAGATCACGGGAGGGTTACTGTCTGTCCATATCCACCAGACACAGAACTGAACACCCACACACCAGTTTTCAAAGAGGAAACTTACAATGAATGCTGGCTGCCCGGGACAGCCCAAGAGTGTATCTGGGACTCGAGCTGGAGTTTTCCAGGGGAGAAGGCCCGGGAAGCTTGTGGCAGGAACCAAAGTTGGGGACTCGTCCACCCTGTTGGAAAGGGCTGCTCGGGGTGAGTGAAAGTCCAGGCTTAGGGAAGTCAGGCCTTTGGGGAAGAGGGTGACACTCTGGGAACAGCCATGAAGAAAAAGCTCAAAGGATGACTGGACTTTACAGAAAACCCATTTTGGGGATGACTATAATCCTGGTATTTCTAGAAAATTTAGCTGGTGGCCCTCTCAGAAAGAACTCCAACTGATTGCCATGTGGGTGTAGGGACATTGTGAGGAGCTTGGGAGGATGGCAGGGGCACACTCAGAGAGGGGCCCGGCCACGGGATGAGATGGCAAAGACAGCTTGGGAGTGAGACAAGATCCGGGGAGCCTTCCCACATCCGGATGAGGTGCCTGTGATTTTAGAAAGGGCCACGACTCTCGTCGGTTTCTTTTCCTAAACCCTCTGCCTAGGGCTGGTTGATGCGTCTTATGGGAAGAGAGCAAATCTGAATATAAATTTTAACTTAAGAAACATATCCCTCAGTACTCATGTTAAGAAAATGGTGGAAGTTCTTTTTAGGAATTCTCAGGAATGTCTACGCTTGGGAAATAAGTTTTAGTCATGGTAAGTGAAGAAAGAGAGGCTTCCTCAGATAACGCTGCCCATCCTGAGGGCAGGAAGGGGTGGTTCCTACAGCATGGAGAGCTTGTGTGGAATATAAAGTTCCAACGGGAATTTCCATTTTGGAAGTCCCAGGCGTGGTGAAGATGACCCACGTGGCCATGGAAGATTTATCTTCATGGCACAGAGAAGCTGTGGAGGGTTGAGTTGGACTCAGGAGCTGGGTAAGGGCAGAGCAGACGGTGCAGAAGGGGATGCTCAGAATTGAGTTTATTTATGTGCCTTTTCCTCCCTCTGGTGGTTGTGGCTGGAACTGCAATCTATATCCTAAATCCCCGCCCAGCTAATGAGGTATATGGTTTGGATCCGGCAAAACTCTGCGTATGAAACTGCCACTCTCAGTTCTACGGGAGGCCCCCAAATCTTTGAATTGCAAATTAAGAGCTACATTTTTCCCTTTCACCTAAGTTTCCCTTAAAAGAAAAGCACCACGAGAGCCTTAAAATAGTAAGATTCTCTATTATGAGCAGGGAAACGTCTTTTTCATGACTGGAGCAGAAAGTAGCTTGCTAGGGGGAACTCCTCTTCCTTGGCTATTTCCAAAGTCCTCTGTAGCCAAGTGTGGGCTTTTCTCTAGTCTTCAACTTTCTAAAACCTGAAGTCAAAGATAGCGGTTTCTTCTAAGCACTTAAAAGGTGTTTGAGGCCTGCTCTTCTCTTCAAAGTACTTAGTACACAGGGCTATGGGTTCTACCAGCCGGGTGCCCAAGAGCGCAGAGGTACGATTCCCGGGTGGAATATATTTTTTTCCTGCAAATGGGTGCCTTGGTTCTACACATCCTCATCTTGCTCACAGAACTTGCTCCAAAACCGAGCTTTTAGAAGTGGCGTGAGAGGGAAATGGACATCAGCTGTGACAGGCCAGGCAGGTGCAAACGCTCCGCTCCGTGCTAATTTCCCTTGGGTGCCCCCTGGGAGGGCTGCGTCATGGCGTTTCCACCCACCTGGGGACATACTGGTACCGAAACAAAAAGAGCCCCCAGAGGCTCTGCTAATGGGAGGGGAAACGGATGATTTAGAATAGGAAAACAGAAGGGGGGGATAGGGGTGGGGGAGGCACAAAATGTGCTCCCTGTGCTCGAGGCTGGCTTTCCCAAATCCCTGCTTGACTCCCATGTATACTGAAAGTACCCATTAACGGTAAAATATAAGGGAACACACACCTAATAAAATCAACTTTTGAAACAAAAAGAAAGATCCTGTTATTACGGATGTACCTGGATCTCAGGACATCAAGAGAATCACTCACCACTGGCAAGAGAGGCCCTTCATTCTGCCCCATCTAAGCTGAAATCCTGACTCGGGAGGCGGAAGCACGCATGCATGCTACTCCTCTCGGTTTGGGTTTTGCAAAGACAGGAGAGGGAGAGGGAACTCATCATCGTGATTAGAGGGGGGCGTCTGCAAGCTGCGGCCGCCCTCACCTCCGAGGGCCTGTGTGCTGTGTCCGCAGCTGTTGGCTTTCAAGAGCACCAGAGGCGCAGGGAGGGCGAGAGGAGGAGAAGCATCACCCGCTCTCCCCGTCCGCCCTCCCCAGCCCGGCAAAGAGGAGGGTTTGGAAGCGACACTGAGAAGGAGGCCCGGGCAGACACTGGCAACAGTGAAGCAGGTGGAAGAAATGGTTGGGTTTGGCATTTTAATAAATGTTCAAAGAAACAAAATCTACTAGGAGGGGACGTGACATAAGCCCAGAACCCAATGACTGCCTGCCTTCTCCACAGAACCCAGGGGACCGAGACGAAGGGACAGCTGCCACAAGCGGCCGTCTCCCATGGAAATAAACGCATGTCGTCAACACAATACACAACACCCCTTCCGCTCACCCTCACCCGGCCCACCCACCCCCCGCCTACACGCCCAACCCCAGCCCCTCTGTCTGCGCCCTCCACCTTGCTCCGGGCTCCCACCACCCACTCACCCCATGTAACCTGCGTCCCTTTTGTCCATTTCCCTGACATCCCAGCTTTGTCTGTCCCCTTGTCGTAAGATGCAGCACTACACACGCTCTCAACACTATAATAATATAGCAGACTCTTTTACCTTAGTGGCCTGTCTGACTGCATGCATGTAAATGGGGAGGGGCCGAACGAATCAAGGCTATGCATAAACAGAAAACAAAGCAATATTCGTAAAGCTAGGCAAGCGAGCGTTAACATTGGAGAAACATAAGGCTTGAGGCTTGTTGATTCTTTAGATCGCAACTGTTTGGATTCACTTTCCTTCTTAAATATCGGTGTACCATTTTGGCTTCAAGAAAATCTCTTCTTGCTTCTGCCCCTCTCTTTGGGGAGTGGGTTGCTTAACTCAGGGATGTGATATTGGAACGGCCTCCAGGGGGCGCCACGATGCGCTTGCTGGCGGAGCGGACTCCCTCGTCCACCTGGGTGCCTGCAGTTGGAAATGAAGTCCCAGGGAGGGAAAAAAAGGGAAGGAGAGGGGTGTGGGCAAGAGAAAAACTGGATTAATTTCAAGAGGGCAAGATATTAAGTGCCCTCCTGGCCTCACCTCCCAAGATACTTCCATTCCAGTCTGTCAGGTCTTCTAGACTTTTCTTATGTCCCCCAAAAGTACTGGCTGGTAGGAAGACCCAAGTTCTTACCTAGATGTCATCTGCCCCTCAGCATAATAATAATACAAGGAAGAACAGCGATGATGATGGGCAAAATAACTGCTTACATCCCTTGTGGCAGGCAACGTTTTCAGTGCTGAACAGATTACCACGTTGAACCCTCAGCACTGGTCTGACTGGTCTGAGAGAGGCACACTCACTGCCCCTGTGTTACAGGCAGATAACCGAGGCTCTGAGAAGTCAGGCACCTTGCCCAAGGTCTCACAGTGCGAAGTGGTAATGGTCAGGTCCCTGTGACCACAGCACAAAAGGACACGTTGGTGTGTGCGTGTGTGCGTCCCTTCAGAAAGGAGCCTCGAAAAGCTTAAGTTTTAACATAGCCAGGGAGCAACAAAAAATGGCCCCAAATTGCTTGGAACTAGCAAAATGTGGCCTCTGGGAAAGGGACCTCAAGACTTTCAGCTCTTTTCCTTTGTCTTGCTTCTCCTATACCCCTCCTTCCCTCTTTCTCCCTGTCTCTCTGCTTCTCCCATTCCTTATTACTCCTCTCTTCCCCATATGCCGTGATTTTCCATTTAAATACATCTTTCCTTTCTTGGTATCTTGCTTCTCTCACATTGTTCATTATAGGGCTGCAAATCTACATTTACTTTCCCCCATTTTAAGACCACTGGTTATGGAGCAACCGAATCATTATTTATTTATATCAGAGAGTTCTTCAAGACCAGGTAAGATTAATGGCTGACACATGGTAATTGTTCAATCCATGGTAGCTGTTGTCAGCATTATTACTAGGGATGGGAGAATATAATAAAAGTCCTAGGTTATAAGAAGCTACTGCAATCTGAACATAAAAATAATCTGAGCTATCTTGTAACCTGGGCGAAGAAAACACAAGACACTGCCTAGCTCTCATAGGCTTCTGTAGAAAATCACTATTAATTCATAGTGGGAATCACTCCCCTACCCCACACCCCATCCAGGTCTGATCTCTAAGCAGAATTTGTCACCATTTAAAATGTTTAGCCTGACTGTGCCTTGAATTACTTTCTCACCAGGACCTATTGTTGAGTCAGCAAACCTTGTTTGCCCCACTAACCTTCTCCCTAAGGATGATGCTAGCGCTGGGCTTGAAAATACACAGTCAGGCTGAGCTCTCAGGAACACCCCCCGGGTCCCTCCTCTCCTCCCCTGACCAGCCTGCAGCACTCACCTGACAGACTAAACCCAGACTGGTGGAGATTCCGCACGGGTGGGTTTGGCCGAGTGGGAGAGCCCCGGGTTGAGCCCGCGGGGGTGCCCCCTTTGGGGGTGGTGGTCAGGTCAAACACCGGCCCGTCATACATGCCCCTCGGGACGGCATGCAGATCTGCCATCTGCAGCCAGAGAAGAGCGTGTCACCATTCATTCATTCAGCAAGTTAGCGTTTGTTCTAGGTAGCATAAATACATCAGTGAATAGAGAATGTGTAGTAAGAGCCAGCAAATGATGATGATAAAGAGGAAGGGAGAGGTGGTATAAAATAAAGGAGTGTGTCATGATAGAGTGACAATGGAGGTGGTCAGGGAAGACCTCCCTAAATAGAGGAGCTTCGATGTGAAGGATCAAAGGACCTTGCCGTGGGGTTAGGGTTGTGAGAGGGGGAGGCTGAGGGGAGGCAGAGGAGTGGTGTGGATGACAGCGTAGCCAGCCGAGGGGAGAGCAATTCCAGAGAGCAGCAGCGGGAACATTATGAGGTGGGAGAACAGCAGTACAGCCGGAGAGAGCGATCGGAAGGGCAGCAGTCTGAGACGAGGTCCCAAGTGCTGGCCAGGATGGGTCACGTGGGAGCTCCACCCTCACACCCTTCGGCACAGAGCAGGGTTGGCAGGCCTGGAAGTGAACGTCTGTGGTCTGACCCACTGACCTCCGGCTGTGGCCGTGAGCTTGCCCTGGGACTGTGGAGCCAGCCAGCAACACCAGCCCAGTGCGTGCTCTGCTAGGCCGCGTGCCAGGCGCTGGGGTTTACGGTCACGGGAAGCACGGTGCCTCCCGCACAGGGGCTCACAGTCTCTATTAGACAAACGCTGCCAGACCACCCAGGCCAGCAGCACAGCCGGCACACAGCTCCCGCCCGTTTCTTTTCTCTGGCCAGAGGTGAGCCAGTGAGGACACGCTGCCAGACCAGCCCGACCGCACAGGACGATCGTCGATCGTCGTAAGACTCCCTGGAAGTCCTGCCAGAGCCTTCCCTCCCTGTGAGGGCCTCAGGTGCAGGCACGGAAGCAAAGCCCATCAAGTCTGCAGTGCTAATGGCTCCAGTGGGACGACCACCGTGTCTGTCCTCCCCAAAACCAGTGAACTCGGAATCGTCAACATTTCTTTGGTTCCAGAATCGAAGACAACAATAGAAACAGAACTGATACTCAGAAAGTTTGAGTTTCACTCTCTTCTCTAAATTGAGCCAGAACTGGAGTGTGGAGCTCAAATTCCACAATCCTAGGGCTGGTCTAGCCTCGCTTTGTGGGGCATAGCACGCATACACAAAGGTGACCCGGAGACTGGTGAGGAGAAGAGAGAAGAGGTGAAAAGAAAGTTCTAGGCCTCACCTCCTAAATCAACTAGAACTGGACCTGTTTGTTTTATATGTATACACACATGTGTATGTGTGTGTATATATATATATATACACTTATACATGCGTGTGTGTGTCCGTAGAGAGGTAGATACATATATATTAAAAAACCCAGCGACACAAATAAGATTTTATTTGAACCACAACAGCTAAACGTTGTGCTTGTCCCAGTGGAGCAACACTACACAGGATGGGACAAGGATGAGTGGGTGTGGACTCCTGCTTCTCATCTTAGTTTTTTAGGAGTAATTTTATTTCTTAAAAAAAAAAAATACTGATATCATTTTAAATTATTTTAAATAAAAGCACTATAAAAATGTGGGGAAAAAAACGCTTTCTTCGGCCAAAAAGTTTTCAAAACCCCTTTTACTAGTACAATGAGCCTGCGCAGTTGTTCTTGGGGACAAGATCATCACTGTGAATTTCTTTGTGAGAGTCTAGAGAACACGGCCCCCTCCGGATCTCATGGCTACTATCCCTGAGCCTGAATGGCACAAAGCCCCTGCCCCAGCTCTGGGCTCCCCTGTTTCTTACCTTCCTCCGGGCTTTGATGCGCTTGTAGACATAGTCGGAGAACGGGCTGCAGGGGATGAAGCGGCCGGCCCCCTGGGTCACGTGCAGGTTGCCATCTTCCAGCATGATCTTGCCCTGGCAGATGACAACCAGAGGAGCCCCGCGCAGCTCCATCCCTTCAAAGATGTTATACTCCGCAGCCTGGAGACAGGGTGAGGGGCAGAGCCATGGCAGGGGTAGAAGCGGGAGGGGGAGGGGAAGAGGAATGTGGTTATCTCCTGTGTTTGGGACCCTGCCTTCAGTGTCCCTAGGGGCTGATTTACCAGGTAAGCCAGGAAGAGCTCACCATGCATCTGCAAGCTTTCAGTGGTGGAAGGCACCAAAAGACAGATGCTTGCTAAGTACAGACTGGACTTGCTAGCAAAAAGACGTGTCCAATCTTTATTAAGGCCCTCAAGTGGGAGTCAAGTTTTGTCACTGGCAGTGTCCAAGGAGAAGCTGGATAACTACTAGGGATGCTGTGTGTGGCAATCTTGTACTGAGTGGGTGGGTAGAGGGGTTGTGTGGCCCTGAGGTCCCCACTAGCTTGAAATTAAATCATGTGGAATGACACAATGTTTACGCAAAGGCCATTACCACCCCAAATGGGATTTCTCACTACCTCCTTCCGTGACTCAACAAGCGAGAGGCATTACTGCAGCGTGGTTGAGAACATCAGTTTGGAGTCAGGTTTTAGTCTTGCTTCACTGTTCGTTGGTGCTTAAGTTATTTAAATTCTCTGTACCTCCATATTCTTATCTATAAAATGGGGATAATAATAGTACCTACCTGTGGAAGACTATTATGAAGATTCAGTGAATTAAAAGCACAGTGTCTGAAACATAAGTGCTTTAAAAATATTAACTATTTTTTACCAATAAGTATTAAACTTGTTTTTGTTAGGTCCTGCCTGCACTTTCATTATGATCTTCCACATGAGCCTCCTTATGAGAAGGTCAATCAGTGCTGCTCACCAGTTATTTCCTACTTTTTTTCTCCCTCCAAGCACAAGTATCATTGTGATTCCTGCATTCCCGAAGTTAGGTACGGCCACACGAGGCTACCTTTGGCCAGTGCAGTGTGGCAGGAAGTTATACACGCCACTTCCGGTGGAAGCTTTTAGGGCTGACTCACCATTCACCATGCCCTGTTCCCCGCCTCGGCAACCACAGAGCATGTGTAGAGGGGATGGTCAGGGAGCCTTGGTCAGCCCCAGTGCCTGAGTGACTGGGATGGCCAGAGCCCCTCTGCTGACCCCCCAGGCTTGAGAAGCAGGAGTGAGAAACACCGCTGAGGTTATAAGCCACTGAGATTCGGGGATGGATTGTTGCTGCAACGCCTCCTGGTCTAACTACCCTGGTGTACCGCATAAACACATTGCTCCCGACCCGGTTCTCTGCATGCATTCCCCATTCATTCTCCTCCACGCCCGCCAGCCGGGAGCCTTACAGACTGGTGGTTCTTGGCAGAGACGATCTTCACAGCATCTGGATCCCAGATGACCAGGTCGCTGTCAGAGCCCACAGATATTCTTCCCTTGCGGGGATACAGGTTGAAGATCTTGGCAGCGTTCGTGCTTGTCACAGCCACGAACTGGTTTTCATCCATTTTCCCTGTGGCCTATTGAATACAAAAAAAAAAAAAACTACATCCATATCTCTATCACTATATCTATCTATATATCAATAATATAGCAGGGCTTCTGAGCTCAGAGGAAGATGGCCACAAAGGCCCAGAAGTACAAAGAGGAGCATCTGAGGTGGTTAGCACAGAACCTCCCCAGCAAGCTTAAGAATCAGCTGGGCTGTCATGACTGCTCAGGCAAAATGGTCAAACACATGGTTTCAGATAGAAGTTACTGGTCCTGCAGCATACACTGTTTACTGGATATGTACATACATTTACTTATTTGCCCTTCCTAATTCTACACTTGATCTTAGCCAAAAGGCTGAGAAGCAATGCCCTTCCTAATCCTAAAAAGGATATTAATAGATGATTCACAGTAAAAACAAATGCAATTGTGTACCATACTTTAGATATGTGCTTGTATTTGCATGTGCATAGGATAAATAAGGAAGAACTTCACCCAAATGATAACAATGGTTTCCTTGGGTTGTAAAATTATGAAATATTTTTTTTTCTTTCGTGTGTGTGCATGTCTGTGGTTTCCAAGTGTTCTTTGTTGAGCATGTATCATTGTTGGTAATTTAAAAATATATTTTTTTTAACAATTCCAGATAACGCCAGGATAAATACATATATACATCCATAAATACAAAGCAGTGTAAAAGAAAGCTAACACTGTGAAAGAAGAGACAAAATACTTACACTTTCCCTTTTCTCAAAACAAAAGGTCTGTTTAAAGAAAAAATTGAGTTTAAAATCTAGCTTTGAGCTTCCTGGGAGCCAAGAAGACAATGGAAACTCAGTGGATTACGCTGTGTAGATGAATGAGGCACTAATTCATATACATTCTATTTGGCTCTGAGATGAATGTCTTTAGAGTTCTTAAAACAAAACATAGGGAACTTAATAATGAGTTAATTATTAATTTTACTAAAATTTTTGGGAGAGTCTTTGTTTGCACGGCATTTCCTTTTGTTAGCCCTTGTGATGTGAGCAAGGAAAACAAAATCAGGCCACTATGCCAGAAGACATTGATAGGTGATCATTTGTATAGTCTAGATGACCACATCCCCTCAGTATGGGGCAACCTTGATAAGCAGATGAGTTTAGTCTAGGCACAGACTCATTACTTATCATTTCAAAGGGTTATATTCAGCTGTTTCAAAAGAAGTCATGAAACTCTCCAAGCAAAAAGAATTAATTCACTACTATTTTAAGTACAGGTCATTTATGCCATCAGATGAAGGTGCTGTATATCTGGTTCCTAGTCCTTAACAGTCTAGAGGAGAAGGCCCCCTCAATCCTAGATCTCAGGATTCATCACCCCAGGAAAAAAATCCCACAACCACCTGGGCCACCTGGTTCCAGAGACATCTCTGCAGGTACGAGACCTCACCTGGACCCTGAGCATCGCCCCTGGGGTGGCACGGACAAGCAGTGTCACCAGCTCGGTTGGTGGCAGGAGACTCTGCTCTGGCCCTAGCCAGCCTTGCACAACCTTGATCCCTTACCACGGCCTTGTCCCAGATGACAGACATCCGCTCCTCCACACCATTGGTGCCCTCGGGAATGGCTGTGAAGTTGTCCTTCCCAATCGCTTTCTGGGCAGTGCTGAAGGTGCAGTGGGCGCTTCCAGACAGTTGCAGATCCCCACTGGCAAAGGACAAAAGCTCTATGTGAACAGGAGAAATGGCTGGAGACACATCAGGGGCCCAGAATCTAGTGTCCACTGTGAGGGTTTGGAATCCCTCCTCTACCTCTTACTAGCCGCAAGATGAGTTTCTTCCTTTCTCTGGGCTCAGTGACCCCATCTGGGAAGTGAGGGGTGTGAGATCAGATCATTTCTGTTGTAGCAAAATGCAAAAGGGCTCCAAGGAGCAATGACATGATCCCACATGTCCCCAGAGGGCAACAATAAATGAGCTACCTATAATTTTTATGTATTGATTTATATTTTTAATTATTATGGGTGCATAATAATTATACGTATTTCTGAGGCACATGTGATGTTTTGAAATAGGAATATGATGTGTAGTGACCAAATCCAGGTAATTGGGGGATCCATCACCTGAAGCATTTATCATATCTTTAGGAACATTCCAATTCCACTCTTGTAGCTATTTTTAAAACATACAATAAATTATTGTTAACTATAGTCAACCTATTGTGCTACTGAATACTAGATTCTATTCATCTTATGTCAAATATGTTTTTGTACCCATTAACCATACTCACTTTATGCCTCCCCTGGTCTCCCTACCTTTGGTAACCATCATTCCACATTCTATTAATATCTCCACGAGACCCTGAACATGCCTGATCTTGTCCCTGTAATTTTGATTGTGTCATCATGACCAGCTATTTGAATTTAGTCAAAAGATTTAGCCTCCCTGACCCTCAGTTGCTTAATCTATAAAATGCTGATAATAGTGGCTCACTCATAAAGTTATCACGAGGAACCAATGAGATCACACATGCAGTCTCACCATAGAGCTTGGCACATAAAGTTATGGCTATTATCATTACTACTAGTATTACAGTATTTTTGTTTAAAATGTGATGGGGAAGAGCCTGTTTTCCATGCTCAAAACTGGAGGACAATTCTCCATGTATTTTTCACACTGCAAACTCTACTCTAGCTGATGGATGGGACTGCCGCAGTCCTCATCCCAGCTGGCCCCAAGATGTTTCTATAAAACACCTGCTGCCGGGCATTCCCACACCAACCTGGCCAGCAGGGAGTTGATGTAGTCAGGAGTGGTTGGGTCAGGACTCAGAGGTGGAGATGTCACAAACGCAGCCGCCTTGGCCCAGTTCTTGCTCCAGTAATGGGTTCCATCTATGCCCAGGCTGGCAGTGATGGGCTCGCCAAAGACCACGTTTCCTGGAAGGGGAAGGAAATAGGCAAGGGTCATGTATGTGCTGCCCTGGGCCCGGCATGTTTCATCACAGCTCCTATGCCTACCCAAGGCTGTGGCTGGGAGCCAGACAGGCCTAGGTTCAAGTCATTGTTTCCAACTTTTCTAAGCTTCTGCTTTCCTATCTGCTAAATGTGAACAATTTTGTATTCCCTAGATTAGAAGAAGCTGTTGATTGTAAGATGCAGCATTAATTCTCAAATTTGGAGGCAAATTAAAATTGGAGGCAAAAATAAATAAAAATATATATTGGTTTTAAGGTTCATCCTAATTTCAGAGATATTAAAATGTGAAATAGACATGTCCTAGAATAAATGAAACAAAACAAGCTGATGTCTACTTCTCAGGCTTATGAAAATGAAAGGTTCTGGCATATGTGAAGGGTCTGGCACATAGGTGCTCGGTAAACATTGACTTCTTTACATCCTCCTCCTTCCCACTGCACAAACTCAAAGCCCTGGATGTGCCCCTGTCACTTGGAATTGCTAGATCCTCCCCTTACAAGGACATTCTTTGATTCCACAAAGAAAAATACTTCGCTGTGGATCAGAGACTCTCATAATTTCCTTCCTTCCTTCCTTCCTTCCTTCCTTCCTTCCTTCCTTCCTTCCTTCCTTCCTTCCTTCCTTCCTTCCTTCCTTCCTTCCTTCCTTCCTTCCTTCCTTCCTTCCTTCCTTCCTTCCTTCCTTCCTTCCTTCCTTCCTTCCTTCCTTCCTTCCTTCCTTCCTTCCTTCCTTCCTTCCTTCCTTCCTTCCTTCCTTCCTTCCTTCCTTCCTTCCTTCCTTCCTTCTTTCTTTCTTTCTTTCTTTCTTTCACAGGGTTGCTTTGTTGCCTGGGCTGGAGTGCAGAGGCATCACCATAGTTCGCTGCAACTTCAAATTCCTGGGCTCCAGCGATCCTCCTGCCTTGGCCTCCATATAGCGGGGGCTACAAGTGTGTGTCATCACACCTGGCTAATCTTCTTCTTTTTTGTAGAGACAGGGTCTCGGTCTTGCTCAGGCTGGTCTCAAACTCCCAACCTCAAGCAATCCTCCTGCCTCAGCTTCCCAAAGTGCTAGGATTGTAGGATTACAGGCGTGAGCCACCACATCTGGCCTTTCATGATTTTTTTTCTATTGTTTGTTACTCCCTAATCTTGTGGTTCCCCAACCCCTGGGCCTTGGATGGGCACCCGTCCGTGGCCCGCCAGTAACTGGGCCACACAACAGGAGGCAAGCGGCGCGTGATCGAGTGAAGCACCACCTGCACCCACAGCCGCTCCACATCGCTGGCATCACCACCCAAGCCCCAGCCCCCATCAGATCAGTAGCAGCATCAGACCCTGACGGGAGGGAGAAGCCCACTGCAAACCACACCTGCGAAGGGACCCAGGCTGCGCTCTCCCCATGAGAATCCACTGCCTGGCGATCTGACGTGGAGCTGAGGCCGGTCCCTGGTGGCAAAACCGTTGAGGACTGCTGCCTCATCCTAAGGCAATACGTAACTTGTTCAAAGACATCCCATAACCTAAGATATATCAAATTTTGTGTCAAGAATTTGGGGATTAACTGCCCAACCCATGGAGAGGGGATGAATACTGAAAAATACACTGTTATAAGCTTTTGTTGAGCTTCTTCAAAAAGAAGGGATAAGGCCAGGGTTGGTAGCTCACGCCTGTAATCCTAGAACTTTGGGAGGCCAAAGTGGGAGGATGGCTTGAGGCCAGGAGTTCAAGACCAGCCTAAACAACATAGAGAGATCCTGTCTCTACAAAAAAAAATAAAAACCAAAAAGAAAGAACAAGAAGAAAAAGAAGAAGAGGAGGAGGCAGCAGAGGAGACAGTGATACAAAAGGCAAACACTGTCTCATGGAAAGTTGGTTGGTACCAAGTTTCTCTATGCCATAGTCTTTGGCCAACACTGCCTGTACAGCGGGCTTTGTTAGGTTTGGTCCTCTATCTTCTATAGTCAAAGTTCCCCATGAAGTCATACTCTAGACCAGGATTATAAATAGATTTTGCCTCATTTCAACCCCAATCAACAACATGGTTGTCTAGAATTCCATGTTGGGAGAATTTTCATAATCCTTTTGGTCTAACTAGAAAAGACACAGGATCGGTTAGTAATGTCTGCCATGGGCAAAGGAATGGTACAATGGCAACGATTCACACACGACAGCCCTGCTTGTTGCTCTGGCAGTAAAACAGATCCACACCTAACTGATGAGCATGTCAAGGGCTATCCGAAAATATTTACCAAACTAAAGCACACAGGATCACAAAGAAATGAAGAAATTAAAGCCACAGCAAGCACTCCACTACTATTGAGAGAAATATCACCTTAAAAGTGGAAGAACACTCTCTCTGGACTATGTTTAGCATGGGAGAATCAAATAATGAAAAACTGCAATTAAATCTAGATTTGAATACTAGCTCTCCCAGCTGGGAGATCCTGGACAAGTTGTGCTTCAGTATATATTTTTTTAATCTAAAAAAGAGTAATGATAATGCCTATTTCTCAGAGTTCTTTGAGAATTCCACATAGTAAAAAATGTAAAGTATTTATCTCCATCCTGGGCATGTAGTTGTCCTCATTATATTATAGCTCCCTCAATATTCATTCTGGGCAGCCATACAGTTAAAGAGCCCTGCTGATTGGGGATTAAACACACTGGGATTTAAACAGTATCCTTGGCCAGGAGGGAAGAACAAACACTGCTTGCTACACTTTGTCTTCCTGCCTGGAATGCTGGTGACTCTTTCCCTGAGAATGACAGTCCGTGAGATGTTTACTGGCGTCAATCTCAGCTGCTGCCAGTTTTTCACCACTGAAATAACGCTTCCCTTCCACCCTGGAGTCACAGCTGTACTCACTTTCCTTGCCAGAGAATCATGAGCCAACAGGCTAAGGGCGAGGCACTTTTCTCCATAAAGTTCAAACTAAGACCAGTGTATAACTAAAACACCCTGTCCCGAAGGGCCCCCGGGTTGTCCTGAGAGTGGGTCCCAGGCGGGATGCAGCCATCAGCAAAAGGCATGAGAGGGTGGGGGGCAGTCATGGGCAGAGGGGTGTGTGGTGGCCGCAGTGGTGGTGGGGAATGGAGGGTGCCTATGCAATTTTTTTTCCAAGTTTCTCCAAGAATGGGTAAGGAACCCTTGCGCTCCTGGTTCTCACCCAATTACCCATACCCAGTGGAGCCAGCACGCCGTGTCAGTTGAGACATTCAAAAGCACAGAGAAAACAGCAGGCTCACTGTGAACGTGCTGAAGTGGGGGATGCCCCAGAGTGTGCCAGCTAGGAAGACTGTCAAAGGACTACCCTCCCACAAGAGAAGAGTCGCCCTCTGCCAGAAGGCCAGGCAGCTGGACGCTCAGCCGTCGGCGTCAGCCGGGACTATTTTTAGCGGCCCCAGTCACTCACACGCGGAGTTTTACAGTCGGGTTTGGTAGATGAATCACTCATCTTGGGGCTCTCTGCTACCAGAATGGCCACAGTGGTAGTGACCATGTAACCCGGCCTGGTAATTCCCCTCTCACAACTCAACACAGAGCCCTGCGTCCCCAGTTTCTCAACCACACTCTGTTCATTTACCCAACCTCACGACTGAGTCCATTCGTCTGCCATTGAGGACAGGAAGCCAAACAGAAAAGCAAGCTTGGAAATGGGAGTACGCTTTCGCTAAGCACAAGGCAAGCAAACAAAGCCCAAGTCGACGGCAGTGGAGAAAAGTAGCAGAAAAGTCAGAAGGCAGTGGAGACAGACCCCTCACATTGGCCATGGCAGTAGACATGCTTTGGAGACCCTTTCAACACCTTCTTTAAAATAACTCGTGCTAATCTGTGTGGCTCAGGGGGCATGACCCAGCCCCTGCATTCTGTCCTCTGTCCTGGCCAGATTATACCATCCCAAGGTAGCAACGGGTGCAGGGATGAGCACATGACCCAACCCAGGACACACCCAGCGCTCCTGGGGACCTCTGCTTGAGCTGTTGGGATGGATATATTCTGCTTCCTCACCATGATCTCCACCAAAAAGTGAGGACACCAGGCACCTCCTGGCATCTATTCCTGTCACCATTCATATTGAACATAAAGCCAATAGAAAGGGAACAGAGCCAAGAAAGGAGTAAGACTGAAAGAGTCCCAATACCATTGCTGAAACTCCTCCATCTACCCAGACCTGAAACACCTACGACCAATCATTTACTTCTGTGTGTTTCAGCCAGTTTAAGCTCGATCTTTGACTTCTGCACCCAATATAACCTTGACTGATGTGTCCATTTACAAAGCTCAGATAATGTGAACTGAAAACGAAAGATCAAATGGAGGGGGGAAAATGCACCAAATCTCAGAACTGCTTCAAGTTATGTCATCTTGGGCAAATCACCCAACCTTCCTGAGCCTCAGTTTACTTATATGCCAAGTGGGAGAAATCCCAGGATCCTGCCACCCACACAGGACATGAAGAGGGGCTTTCTAGAGAGCGAGGCAGTGAGCAAAGTGGGCACCATTTATAGTACATGACACAGGGCAACCAGAGGAGGAAGGAGCCACACAGCGCAGCAGGGGCGCCGAGATCTTGGGAGCACAGATCACCTTTTTTCCTGGCTTGCGAGATGAGGTCAGCCGCGCTCTTGCTCATGACCTTCGTGATGTAGAGAGGGCAATTGGTTTGGCTGGCGATGGTGATGGCACGGAACACAGCCTCAGCTTCCAGCTGCAAAAAGAAAAAAAAAGTCCCCGGGAGTTAATAGGAACATAAGCCTCTCCAACCTGCCACTCCTCTGCCTCAACAAGCGGTGAGAATGCTGCGCTGCACAGGAGCGAGCCGGATCTGGAATTGGACAGCCTGGGCCCACATCTCAGATCTACCACTTCCCAGCCACGTGACCTTAGCTTTGCAGTGCCTCCACGCCTCACCGGGAAAATGGAGATAAGAAAAGTACAGCACAGGGTTTCTGTCTGAGAACAATGCCTGGCACAGAGTACACACTCACTGTTAGCTAGAGTTTTCCTTAGCCCGCAATCTCCTCTCCCTGTGGTCACCACCAAGGCTGTGTCTTGCTCCCCAGTCTTCTCAGGCCAGACTCTCTCAGGAATCACAATCACAACACAGCTATGCTATGGATGCTATGGACACCAGGCGCCTCCTGGCATCTATTCCTGTCACCATTCATATTGAACATAAAGCCAACAGAAAGGGAACAGAGCCAAGAAAGGAGTAAGACTGAAAGAGTCCCAATACCATTGCTGAAACTCCTCCATCTACCCAGACCTGAAACACCTACGACCAATCATTTACTTCTGTGTGTTTCAGCCAGTTTAAGCTTGATCTTTGACTTTTGCACCCAATATAACCTTGACTAATATGTCCATTTACAAAGCTCAGATAATGTGAACTGAAAACGAAAGATCAAATCCTTACTACTAGTAGTAAGGGCAACTGAGCATCACGGCACCTCAAGTCCTCTCCTGCGGCAATAGTCAGCAAAGGGTTAATTCTCGGAGGCATTTCTTATACAAAAATAATTCCCAGGTTTCTCAACACAAAGACTTCTTTTATTATTGATCTCTCCCACCCCACCCTAATACAGAATTCATGCTTTCAAATATGCTAACCAACACAGTTGCATTTATTAAGTAAGAAGTAGTAAGTTTTCCCTTATTTTATTAACAAAGCAGGATCTGAGAGCTCAGGCAGGCTGTCTCAGATGGCCCGGGTCTGAGTCCTGGTTCTAGCACTTATAAGCTGGGTGACCTCAGGCGCGTTGTCACAGTGCCCTTGTCTATAAAGCGGGGATAAGAATAAGACCTGACACCTCGGGCTGTTGTGAGGATTAAATGAGTTAATCCTTGTAAAGCAATTAGCCCATTTCTGGGACAAGGCAAGTGTTCCTTGAAAGGTAGCTGTTGATCTTGTTGCAGATCACAGTTTCTGATCAGTCGAGTGTCTGTGTTACTACCCAAAGCCTTAGTCCAATTCAGCCCAGAGCAGAGACGTTGGCATTTTTCCATTGAATCCACAACAGTTCCTTTTTGTATGGCTATGACATTTTGGTTAGCTTGCAGAGCCTAACACTTTTAAATATTCCAAAAATAGCTTGCAGATGCCCAGTGGTTGTATAATGCAAACCAGTCACTGCTGGTGGAGGGTGTGGCTCAAAAGACAGACTCTAAGAACTTGGCTGGCCGAGCTGGTCTCCCCCAA
Source organism: Microcebus murinus (assembly GCF_040939455.1). Classification (NCBI taxonomy): domain Eukaryota; kingdom Metazoa; phylum Chordata; class Mammalia; order Primates; family Cheirogaleidae; genus Microcebus; species Microcebus murinus. The sequence goes on from NC_134124.1 coordinate 13,788,907, forward strand.
GCTGCACTTTGTTCCATGTGGACAAAGCCCTGAAGGTGAATGCAGACACCTTCCTGAAGCACCCAGACTTCTGTACTCCAGAGTGGAGTGGCTGTCTCTGTTCTTTGGGTTCTCTGAACAGCATCACTTGAGATGGTATCTGGTGTGCTTTGAACTGGAGAGGAGCTGGCTCCTCCCATGCTCATTCCTCCCCCCTCACGCCCATGCTGACCACTTGAGCTCCTCTGGGACCCCTGTCCTGGTCCCTTTGATCTCATCTCCCCCACCCCCACCCCAGCACTGCAGGTTTTTCAGCACTTTGACAACATGACTATCTTTGGAAGGTTACATCACCCTCCAACTTCACCCAAAAGGGCTTCTAGGGCTGTAGAGGTTTGCAGCCGAGAGGCTTTTTTACTAAAAAGGAGACGGGAACAGGGAGGAGGGTGGGGTGGTAGGGTTAAGGGGAGGTTGAAAAAACAAACTGAGGAACAAAAATAGACTTTGTTCTGAAATCCCCTGGCTGCTGCTGGAAGTCTGTCTTGCCAGCACATCTCTACAGTGACCGGCATTTAAGAAAAGTCTGACAAACGGTGCTGATCACCCTGGCCTGTTCACACTGGGTAAACAATTTTCCAGTCCTTCAAAGTGATGGGCCAGTGGCTTAACTTCTCTAAGCTTCGGTTTCTTTACCTGTACAACAATGCCACCCACCCAGAGTACCAGCAAGGACAACTGAGATAACGCATGTATTTAGCCCAGTTCTAGGTATAAGCATTTCGTAGAAGGGATCAGGTATTATTAAGGAGACAGACTTTTCAGGAATGCTGTGTGTGACTGGAACCCCAATCACAAAATTATAAATTATTTCAAATGGCAACAAAAATATCACTAGACACAAAGCAGTTTCTGAGGTATTGATAATATTCTATTTTACCAGCTGGATGCTAGTTATACAAATGTATTCAGTTTGTGAAAATTCATTGCATCCTTATGATAACACTTTTTAAAAATATGTGTTACACTTTAATTTTAAATAAGACTCTAAAAGAGATGGGCAATAGGAATGCAATCATTTCTGGTTCTCATTCCTTCTTCTACCTGTTGAAGAGTTTGGAATGACAGGGCAGAAACAGGATTCGTCTCACTAACATGAAGGGTCTTTAATTCACTGCAGGTGCCAGGCCCAGGCTGCATTTCCAAAGCCAACTTGCTCTCAGCCATATGGACAGCCAATTCCCAGCTCTGTGCCTCATGCCAGCAGGTGAAGTTGCCAACATCCCAGAGACATGGAACCAACCACTAGCTACTTTTTACTCGCTGTTTGGCTGCTAAGCACAGATGCAAATCATCATTCCTTTTACGTGTGGGAAACTTTCGTACCTGATGTAATCATCACCTTAAGCAAATTTGACAGGCATAATAATGCCCATAAAAAAGCCCATTCAACCTCCTATCCATATGGCCAATATTTTGTAGGACTCAAAACATAATATGAAATAAGGGAATAAGTGAAAATTCTCTGAGATTCACACCCATTAAGAAAGGAATTAGAAATTTAACACTCCCACTGAATAGCTGCGAAGGACACTCTAACTTGTGTTATTTTTAGAGAGATTAGGGATGAGAAGTAAGCATTCCCTTACATTCCTTTCTAATTTTCTCATGGGCTCTTGAGCTAGGGTCAGGCAGAAGTGGTCTTTGAAACAAATGTCCCAACACTGCTATCTGGTATTCCTAGATTCTCAGCACCTTTTGGCGATGTGTATTCCTATGTAGTGTATGCACACGGCTCAGGAAGCTAGGCCAACACAAAGACTCCAAACCCAAAATGAGCGGCAGGCCACAGCAAGGCTGCGGGAACTGTGATGATAGGAGGCTCCTGGAAGATGCTGTTAAGAATCAAGTCCTCACGGCTCCTGTCTCTCCCTCCCTCCTCCACCCTTCACCTCCACCCCCCTGCAACTTACCTCCTCTGGTCTGCTCAGTACATGGCCTTCTGGGCCAGTTATTCCCATCTCCAACATGCGGGATTGCTCCTAGAATGAGAAAAGAATAGAAAAATAGTTCTTAGGTAAGCTCAACTGAGGTTTGGAAAAAAATCACATTAGAATGTTCTGATCTAAAGATGTACCCAAGGGAAAAAAAGAATGAAAATGTGTATATTGAACAAATGTATTAATTCTATATTTGGAGTTGCAACATAGGGCAGTCTTAACCAAAAGGTGGAGAAAAGCATTTAAGAGTGAGTTGCTTTTATTAAAAGGAAGATTTATTAGTGTATACCTTTTTTTTGTCTGCCTTACCCATCAAAAGTCACATAAGTTCACTTATTCTTCATCTCTCTCAGACCCATCTACCTCTGAAACTATACTTGCTTAACTCGTTTCTTTATTCATGCATGCACTTTAAACTCATTCATTCTGCAAAATGTATTGAGTATCTGCTTCACGCTAAGCTCTGGGGTTAGTACTTGAATTACAGCAATGGGGCCTCTGACCTCATGGAGCTTACGGTTTAGTGCTATGTTTCCCAGAGTGTGGGCTGCCCACCAACTACATCAGAATTCACCTGAGCTGATTTTGTAGAAATACAGATTTATGGTTCTATCCTAGCCTACCAAATCCAAAGATGTGAGGTTGAATCCTAACAACCTATAATTTAATAAATCTCCCTGAGGGTTTTATGCTTTAAATCTTTGGCTTAAATGAATGGATTCAGAATTTAACCAGACAAATAATGTCTCTAAACAGCATTACCTAAGTTGGGTTTTGGGCAAATTCTATTTAACCAAGTTGTGGATAGAAACACCTCATGGCTGATGGCTAAACTCCTCAGATGCTGGCCAGCTTTCTGGAAAAAGCAGGTGGCTGGGTAGTGAACACATACATGCACTAACTGGAATTGGCAGAAGTTCTAAGTTATCATATCTGCAGTTTTATTGGCTTTCACTCTCAAATTACTAAGGCTAGTTCCTATGAACCTCTGTACCAGCAAGCATGGCCCAGTGGCCTGGGAGTATTTTGGTAAAATGGGAGACGCCAGAGAGATGGTGAATAGAACAAAGCCTTGTCTCACTCTGAAACTATGAGGTGTTCAGAAAGGAAAGGATTCTTACCACCTGGAAAAGAAGAACCTTTTTGGTTTTTGTTTTTAATAATACAGATTTCTAAAAGAGAAGAAGGGAGGAAAATGCATATACTATGTAAGCAACCACTATCTCCAGCTCTACAGAATTAAAAAAACAAAAATGTCAGAGGTTGAATTTTCCAGCAATGCACCCCTACTTTTCATTCTCACTGCTCTCACTTGTTGAAACTTGAACTGAATTAAATTTCTTCCAAACTCTAGTGAGTTTCCACTCTAAACTGCCTCAGGTCCCACAAGGGTTAAGGTCTCCAACTAAAGCATCTTTTGTCTTATACGACACTCTCAATTCTGTCTTGTTCAAGTGTGCCAGGATAATGGCACAGGACAAAGTTAGCTCGAGCAGTGGTTTCCAAACACATTCAAATCACCAAGCAATATTTTCAAAATACACTTGCCTGAACTCTACTACTGGACCTACTACTGAATCAGAATTTCTGGAATTAGTAAAATCTAGTGATTTCAATGCATTGTTCATGTTGGGAAGACCTATTCTAAAGCCACGGTGTCCCTACAGCTGGAAGGTTAAGGATGGCATGTAAAGCCCCGTGGCTGCTACCTCACATGGGGGCGGGTAGCAGTGGGCACTTTGTGGCACTCATCACAGCTACAATTAATTACATCATAGTTTGTGTCATGGCACGACTGTGGCTTGCTCCATGGTGAAAGGGACCCTGCCTTTTTCATCTTCCCTAAGACTTTGAAAGACTTCCCTATACTTGAGTATCGGTGCTCAACAAATAACTGTTAAACGAATGACTAAAGATTCTGCACTCTCAGACTGTCTCATCAACTTGAGATTTTTGAAAACTGCCCTTGTTTGTACCGGAAGGGAAAGATTTCTTCTCTTTAGTCACTTTCAGCAGGAAACTCTGAGCACAGCAGCTGCCTCCATTTAGACAATGTGATAAAAATCTTTCAGCTCAAGCTGAATTGAATAAACACACACAAGAAACTCATCCAAATGGAAAAATGTCCTTGCTCTTTTCCCGACTGAGAACAGTCTTCCCAAGGTAAGGGAAGGGTGGGGGTTGGGGGGGGAGGGGGACCAGAGAAACTTCTGTGCTAAGGAGCCACAGGAGGAAAGAAGCTGAGAAAAGGGGCTTTGAGTTAGGGTCCATTTGCCTCCACGGGGGCTCGAGTGAAGTGGCAGGGACTTTTTGGTTTCCAGGGCAGCTGAAGGCAGGACTGAGACCTGTGGCTGCTGCCCTGAAAATGTGGAGAAGGGGGAGGATTGCAGCTCTAACACCACCAGGGCACCTCCCGTGGGAACAAGGCATGTGGGCCGTCTATGGAAAAGGACCTCATTATCTCTGGGTGTGTGGGGGACGTGGCTGAAGGTGCTGTCAGGGGCCTGACTAATTAGCCTCGTTGGTCACAGTGAGAGGAAACTGCATGCTTAGCTCACCTCCTCCACCAGCGAGACAACACACACAGTCTGAGATCACCACAGCTGGAGCCCTATACCCCTGGGGCACTGCCTCCTGGGGGGGCGGCGGGGGGGCTGTGGCTAGGCTTGGGGAACAAGGGACCCAGATACACCATCTCTGGGCAAAGATGCCCACTGAGGCACATTGCCTTAGGGGCCAAGATTAGGTTCTCCCAGTTATCTGCTGGGACCCATGGGCCAGTGACCTAATTCTTCTGAGCCTTGATGTTCCCATCTATGAACAGGGAGGATGATGGCATCCTTAAAGGGTTGGGAGAAGATTAAATGAGAATATACTAATGCGACGAGGGTCAGCCTATACATTCTTCCCATACCCCTGCTGACCACTCTCGCCTGAAGCACAGCGCAAGTGTTTGTGCGCTATGGAATGCATCTGTTTTGGCTCACCTCAACCGTCTGGTGCCTGGCACAAAGTGCTCAGGAAATACTCTTTGAAAGAATGAATAATGGTTTCTTGCCGTTAATGTTATCAAATGGACTAAGAAAGCTCACTCTTCTTTTATGGCTCTCTCCTCCCAGCAGAGGCCAATCCTGGATGTTTCTGAGATAAACAAAACCCTTCCTAAGATACATCTGTGCATCTATTCCATTAAGCAGCCCAGGAGATGGAGAGAGAACTGCTTTCTGCTTCCTTACCAATGACCGATTTGGGCCTTGGGGCCCTCACTTCCATCACTCTTTCCTTGAGTTTCTCAATATGATTTCTAGGAAGCCAGTGGGGCATCTGATCCCCACGGGACTTAAATTCTTTATTATCCAAGACTGTGAGTTCTACAGACCTGGATCGATTTCTGGCTTTTGAGATATGCTGCCTTCGGCTTTTTCTGTAGAAGAGAGAATGTTCCATAGCTTTGACCCATTTCAGAAGACGAACAGGAAAGCTGTCCCACAAAATGGCCCAATTTGAAAACCTCCTCTTCTGGGACACCTTTTCTGATTCTCCAGAATGGCCAGATCTCTTCCTGTTTTACACCATCTTCTAGTTCCTCCTGGTTAATCTACATTGCCCCTCTTTTCTTCCTACACCTTGAGGTTCTTTAGGGCAGGTTCTAGCTTCGGCAGGGTCCTTAGGGCTGTGCCCCACGCATATCAAGAGTTCAAGCAACACTGAAGAAATGAGGAAACAAACTGGGTGCAGACCTAAGTCTGTGCAGAAAGCTCACTCCAGGGAGCTGTGTGGTGTTACCTGGGCAATGATATCCCCGTTCTCAGCATGAACTTGAGCAATGGCCCCCAGCTCTCCCAGGCAGGTGAAGATCTCATAGAGCTGAAATAGAAATTAGTCTTTGTCACACCTTGGCAAGTCACTTTAGCAACTATAGAAATATAAACTAAAATTATGCATGAACAAAGAAAAGTGCTAATCCAAACAAATTCTTGGAAACTTAGTCTACATAAAGAACCTATCATGTCTCTTAGGCAGACAGAACAAATACATAACAAAGTACTACCAACCCCTCTCCTCTGCTTCTGGTACACATTTTCAATGGAATTATTTTCCCACTGAGCTGAGACAGAGCTTCAGAATCCTTCTCAACAAGTGTTCCAGAAAGCCACTACAGGCCAACCAGAAGTTAATATGAAAGTTGAAGCTCTTATCTCTTAACCTCTCAAGATAGCCATAACTTTACTTCCTAACCAGGAAGCATAGGAATTAATTTCTTGCATTTCCTCTGAAAACCTGACCTTTGTCTAAAACAAACAAATGCCAGGAATTTCTTAGGGAGAGAGTCAGAGGCAAGCTGGAATGGTTACTCCAAATAGCAGAAAAGTCCTTCTGATCCCGCAGGGTGGAGAACCTCACATTGGAGCTTCTGAGGGGTTTGAAGCCTGTGCAATAGATGGAGATTTAGGCATGCCCTCCCTCTTACCCTTTTAAGAAAGCAGCCGCCAGTGGAAATTCTAGCTCCCTGTCTGCCTTGCCACCAGCACTCTGCCTGTCACCTTATTCAAAATGTAGAGTGAACTGCAAGGGCTTCAAGAAGCACTCTGGCCCAGCAGTCTTCCGCAGTGACCACAGTGACTCATGTTACAAGGGCCAAGGTCATCAACAACAATAGGAAACCCATCCAGAACCCCAAACCACACAGCAAATGGGTTGTTACCTCTGTGTTGGACACTTGATACAAATCCTTATAGGCCATGTAAACCATGAAGGAGTTAACCCCTGCAAGAGACAGAAGAGAGGAAGAATAGGAGAAAGACATTATCACAATCACCCACCCTCCCTCCTTTCCTCCCTCTTCTATCGCCCATGGGGCCCAAGCACATCACCCAGGCTGCCATCTAAAATAAAGCAGATGCTTTGCTTTCTCCAAGAACATTTTACTCTGCCCACCCCCAGCCAATAAAGCAAACAATTCCTAGTGATAGCATAGCAAAATGGTCTCTTCTTCTGCACCTCTTTCTCACCTCCCCCTTCCAGCATTCCCCAGCCCAGAAGGTCCACAAACTTTGATACTCTTGAAGGCAGGAGATATAACTGAGAATCACTCTAGCATGCTGGTTGTGTTCACACACACTGGGGGGTTGCACCCATGGAATCCACCACATACTAGTTCAGTGAGTTTAGGATACTTAACCTCTCTGGGCCTTGGTTTCCTTATGCACAAGATGGAAAAATAACAATACCCTGCTTCACAAGGTGGTCGTGAACATTAAAAGAGGTAACACATACAGAGATCTTAGCACCAGGCCTGGCGCATATTTGGTCCCCACTAATAGGTTTCCTAGGATCTGTTTCTTTGACTGTTTGACAAATGCCTGCCCTGCACTAGGCCTGTGCAGAGAACTAAGACGCACACCCTGTCCTCAGGGAACGGGCAGAGCTAATGGGTGGAAGGCAAGTTTCGTCTTGTGCTTGGACATCTAAAGTGTTAAGAGTTATATGGAAAGAGCTATGTAATTTTCACCTAAAATAAACTATTAATATAGTGATTTACAGAAATAGGTAGAACTGGGGAACAGAGAATCATTTTAAGGAAAGGAGGATAATTTTGGTCTCAAACCATTAGGGCCATCTCAGCCCACAGTGTTCCAAGGCCAAAAGTGGGTTGTAATCTGAGAACTTCCTTGCCCAGAGTGGTTCAACTCAGGGCAGTTTTTCCCAACACTACCCTTCCCAAAAGCCTCTGCACCATCTGCGTAATGACCCAGGCCCTTTGAGAGGGAAGTGGGGGTTAAAGCCATTCAATTTTCCACTCCAGGTGAGATGCCCAGTGTAGAAGAAAATAAAAATACAGAAAAAAAGGGAGGAGGTTAATGTCACATTCTGTGTCACCAAGGACTGGGCAGGGCTTGTGGGTTAAGGAGGGATTTGGAAAGAAAAGCTCATCTTCTCAGGGGTCATCCTTTCCCCTCCAAGCCAGGTGCACTCTGTTCCACTGCACTCCCAGCCTTGTGTCTAGACTACTCATTTGATAACAGTTCTTGCATCTTGTGGCATTTTTTTATGTTGTTCTTCATGGGCCTGCCTCCTTTTGCCTTGGAAGCTCAGCAGAGCCCTTTATTCGCACTTCCCTAAGTCCCCCAGGCCACCTTACAATGCTGAGCACATTGCACCTATGTGTATATGTATGGGGGGGAGTGAAATATCTGATGATCAAAACGTAGAAAGAAGCAGAGAACAGAAGAACGTAGGAAAATAGAACCTAAATCATGTACTCACTGAGAGGACGAACACACACACACACACACACACACACACACACACACACACACACTCGTTTTCTCACCCTAAGCTCCTAGCCTGCATAACAACACATCCTTGCTCTTGGGAATGTCTTAGCCTTTTCTCAAGATGCCATTGTTATAGTAATGGTTTGGTCTCTGGAGTAAAAACAATAGGGGTTAAAAATCCCCGATCTCATTATTGACTAGCCATGTGACCTTACGTAAGTAAGTTACACTTTCCTAACCTCAGTTTCTTCCTCTGCAAAACGGGCAGTTAGGTGAAGAGTATAGAGTTTGGATAGATCTACAGCTTCCTAACTCTGTGACCTTGGGCTACTTATGCTGAGCCTACCTTTCTCCACCTGCAAGTGGAGATAGGAATGACAATCCCTATCTCACGGGGGGGGGGGGGGGGGGAAGCTGTCAGGAGTAAGACTGCGTATGTAAAGTGCCTGAAGCACAGCAGTGTCCCTACATCCAGTATTTATGCTCAAGGTTCCAGGCCCCAAGCAAGGGAAAGTGACTCAAATTGAGTGGATGGTGCTGGAAGGATAGGCAGGGAGAAGCTAGGGGAGGAGGGAAGAGGGTATGTTTGGGCTCACCTTTGTCCTTGATGAGGTTCTGCACTTCCTGCTTGATGCTGTCGTTCCAGTGGGTGACGTCCACATGCAAGGCATAGTCACAGCAGCTCTTCCCATCGGCCCACTCTCGCCACTTCTCATAGGCCTCAGTCAGGCTGGACTCGGGCTCGGGCACCACGTGGTCAACTGCACGGCAGAGGCTCCAGGTGGGTGACTCAGACACAGCCTTTGCTCCCCTCTACTCAGGCCCGCTCCTGCTTGCTTAGCTGTGACTACACAATCTTTATTTCCTAAGCATGGAATTAACCTGGTAGTTTCGAGGATGCTGATAATTTAAATGTCAGTTAGCTATGTGATTTGGGACAAATTACTAGCTCCTCTAAACCTCAGTTTTCTCTCCTTAAAATGGGTGCCAAGTGGACTGGGGACAGGGTATAATAGTGCCTTCCTCCAGAATTTGCTGTAAGATTAAATGGGAAAAACGTGCCAGGCGCGGTGGTTCACGCCTGTAATCCTAGCACTTTAGGAGGCTGGGGCGGGAGGATCGGCTGAGCCCAGGAGTTCGAGACTAGCCTGAGCAAGAGGAGACCCAGTGTGTACGAAAAATAGAAAAATTAGCTGGGTGTGGTGGTGTGTGCCTATAGTCCCAGCTACTTGGGAGGCTGAGGCAGGAGGGTCACTTGAGCCCAGGAGTTTGAGGCTACAATGAGCTGTGATCACCCCACTGTACTTTAGCCCCGGGTGACGAAAATAAAGAAATAAATACATACGTACATAAAAATGGGCAAATGCATGGAAAGTGCTTCGCCTGATGCCTGGTTTATAGCATGTGCTCAATAAAGGTTAGCTATCAATGAGTGGCTGCTATGGGCTATTATTACTAGTGCTAGGGGTGGTCACTGCTGGTGATAAAAGTCAGGCTCTCTTCCAAGGGTGGATGGAGGGGGTGTTAAAATTATATCAGGTGCAAGACATGCAGGGCCTCTGCTCATTGCCACAGGAAAGACCTGGCATCAGATAAGGGAATCTGACTCTCGGGCTCACAGGTCTTCTTTCCATGAAACTTTTTGTTAAGAATCTGGTTTCCTTGAGGCCCAAACTTGTTCTTTCACCTACAACCCTGGATGATATTTTAAAAAATAATAGCATCTATAGTTGGTGAGGATCAGGCAAAAGTTACACGTTCATAGTTCCTCTGGGCAGCTGACGCAAAGTGTGAATTGGTACAACTTTCCTGAGAACAATTTTGAAACAAAGGTCAAAAACCTAGACATTTTTCATACCTTAACCCAGGAATTAGTCCCATGCCTGAGAATTTTTCCTATGGAAATAAATGAGGCTGTCCACAAAATTTTAGTTCTGAGAATGTTTGCCACTGCAAACATTATTTATATATACTTACACGTGAAAAACTGGAAACAAGTGAAATCTTTAACAATAGGGAAGTTTGGTTAAATACGTAAGTCACAATGCTTTTGTAAAATGAATGACTAGAAATTCATTTTAAATGTGTGGTAGAATAAAAATAAATGAATGGAACAATATGCATGACATCCATAACATGTTATTTAGTGAGAATGGCAGGCTAAAATACAGTTAAGTGCATACAATATACTATTATCCTATTTTTGTTAAATAAGAAAAAAAATAGGTACAGAATAGATAGCCGAAATCTAACAGTGATGTGGGATTATAAGGTTTCTATTATATCTCTAGGGTTTCTAACTTATCTACAAAGGACAGGAACACTTTTGTGGCTCTTTGCATGCTTTACTGTCTTGTCACTGGGAATTCTGACTTTCCTCCTGCTCCTTCCCTGATGTGGAAGACCAAGCATGATGTGAATCCCAAGGATACTGAACAGGTCCAACTCCTTGCCTAGGTGGCAGAAAGCCAAGCCAAGATCGCTCATTTCCGCTGCCTTCTGTCAAGGCAGCCCAAGTGCACTTATCAGAAAGCAAATGCATGGAGCTGCATTACTAATGTCTGGATCCACACCAGGGCTTTCGTGGGCAGGCAGCTGTGGGAAAGTCAGCTGGCTTCCCCTCCTTCAGCTGCAGAAAAGCTTGGTTCTGCCTGAATTGCACCTTTTATGGCCTTCCACACCCAACTAGCTGAAGCTGAACCCTGCTGCTGCTCCCGTCAAAAGGACACAGCAGACAGTGGCTAATTCAACGTCTCGGGCTGTACTGTGCTCTCCAGTGGGTGTAAACGTTGTGAAAATAAACAGTGCTCTGGCTGACCAAGTTTGGGGCCAGCACTGGGATGGGACCCAATGCATCGGGATTCCTTCGGGACAGGAAAGACTGCCCTGGAATGCTATCGGTCAGTAACCCAATGGTATGCAACTCCCTAGGTTTCTTTGGAATTGCAATAGTTACCAGAAACAAACAAATAAATAAATAATAAAAAAAAAAAACACAAGGGGAAGCACTGCCACAGTTTTGCCTAATCTTAAAGATGAATTGGTCAAAATGCGGTACAGACCAGATAGCACTAAACATCACTGAAGCCCACTAAATTCCCAAGAAGTTGAGTCTCCACTATCACTCTCTGGGATTCTCCTGAGCCCCATTCACGGTGCAGTGCTCTGCCGTGCACTCCGCCCCCTCCTCCTTCAGACCCAGGCTCGCAGTTTTGAAATAACTTTTTGTCCACTGTCCACTTTCCCCAGTGACCAGCCCAGAGATGACATTTGCAGATTGCCCACCCACTGCAAGAGCCAGCTCCTGCTGCTGCTGAGGCAGACAGGACAGGACAGGACAGCTGCTTTCATGGCCAAGAGCCTCATGAACCGCCTCTGTGCAGTCTCGGGGAGTTGCCCATTTCCTGTTTTTCTCAGCCCCATTAGGCAGAAAGTCTGCAGACTTAACTGAGCGAAGTGTACAAGTTATCATGAGGGAGCTGTGGTTAACGTATTCGCTGAACACACATGCCTGTGGGGCACAGGGGTGTGTAAAATCTGAAGACTTACTGATCATGGTGGTGCCACCTGCTAGGGCCGCCTTTGTCCCTTGGAAGAAGTCGTCCACTGTGGTCATTCCCTTGTACGGCATCTGGAAGTGAGTGTGGACATCGATGCCTCCAGGAATCACCATCTTCCCGTTGGCTTCGATGGTCTTCACTCCTCCAGGGACGATCAGATTGTCTCCAATTTGCCTGGAGAGACAGTGAAATAACTGGTAATTTAAAAGAGCAATTTCCATTATAAACAGAGTGCTACAAGGATTTTAAACAGTGATACTAATATTTGTCAAAGTAACTTTTCCAAGTGACTCACAAGTTTATCTATAAAAAAAAGATATATATACAGAAAACAATTTTATAGACACAGAACAATCTGATATGTCATTTGGTGGGACCCAGTGTCCTGGCTTAGTACTGTAACCCCAGCGGTTTGACAGTATCTAGAATACAGTGTGTGTTTGGTAGGTATTTTTTAAAAATAAGTGTTTTTATTATTCCTTTCATTTTGTTCTTTATCTGAGTTAAGGGTAAGGAATAACATTTGGAGAAGGATCTAAATAGTGCAAAACAATGGACTGTTAGGAGAGACTGAAGGAAGTAATGAATCATTTAAAGAACAGGTGTGGGAACTTTAGCCACCTTCTAAGCAGATTTATCTGTGCTCCTGAGAAAAGGCTTTTGTCTGGGTCATTTCCCACCTCAGTCTTCACTCCCAATTCCACCCTTCCTTGAAAATCTATCCAGCCAATCATAGCTGACAGCAGATTGACAAGGAGGAAGTCAAAGATGCAGATGCCTCCAGCACCAGCTGCTTTTATGTGGTCAGCGTCCTAGTAGAAGCTTTAAGCCAAGGAACGTGATCGTGACAACCTGTACAAGACATAGCTTCACCCAGGAGGCTTCAGAGCATCTCAGGGAGGAACAAAGGGGAGACTCAAGTGGAAATTAAACCAATGAGGACCTCAAAGGCACATCTTACAAGGAAAGTGACACATATTGCTAGTTCCTACATGATTTTACTTACAGATCATGCAGTGTTGCTTGGTTAATATGTGAAATCACATTCTTGGTTTAAACAGCTGGTCAAACCCATTCACTATGGATTCCTGGTAGACCTAGGATTCATAAGTCTATTACCATTAAACATCTCCTACCTTGGGGATATATGTACCCTAGTGCCAGTGGCAAGAGCACTTCCCCCTTTTGTTTGGCCAAGAAAGACACTTTCCTGGGGCAATGAGAGGTCCACCACTGGCCTGCCAAAATTCTGCAACCAAAATAAAGTATTCCTGACATCTCTAAGAGCCCAACTTTACCACATCACCACTGGGACTTTCCAAGGCCACAATTCAAAACACACTGTGGAAACAATGCAGCTTCTGGTCATAATTCTATTCGAGTCCAGACACTGGCCAGTTCTGCTTCTATTTTCCTCCCTCGCTGGTTTTCCTCTAAGGGAAATTGAGAACCAAGGGCATGAAGAAATCCCTGGCCTATGTGTATGTTCATGTATGTGTGTTTTCAGCCATTTCAACAACTAGCTTAATACTGAGTGTGAAACAGAAATGCCTTCCCTCTCTTTCTCCAGTGCACAGATCAATGTGATAGTCATTTGTGAAGGCTCAGCTTCCATCTCCTCTCCTTCGTCAAGCTTCTGCTGACAGCCCAGTCTAATAATTAAGAATGTGGCTGTGCTCTGGATGTGGGCTATCTGGATTCACAATCTTGGCTCTGCCAGTTACTAGCTCTATGGCCTTGGCCAAGTTACTTAACCTCACCAGGACTCAATTCTTTCATCTGTAAAATGTAATAAAGATGCCTCCTCCCTGAGGTTGTTGTGTAGATTGCATATGAATTTATGTTAAGCCAATAGAATTGTTAGGCACCAAGGAATCCAATAAATATCAGCTATCATAATTAATAACCAGTTTTCTTTCTCCTTTGAATCTCATCTCTTCTATTAATCTAATACTTGATATTGCCTCTACTTAATGTTAGGTCCTTTGCACATATATACAGGGACTGCAGTTCCCCTAAAAGACTGTAAGGTCCCCAGGGAAAGACAGCATGATGATCTGTCTGGCACAGCCTGAGTCCAATATCCTACACAACTACAACTGCATGGTACACAGGAAGTACTCCATAAATATTCACAGACAGACCAACAGCTATGTAACAGTGGGAGGAAATTATTTCTGTTCTTATGCTCTGTGTGTGTTAAGAATGTTGTTGGTGATACACTAAATTTCAGGATTGGATGAAGATCTCATTTATCCAACCTTCTCTCCTTCACCAACATACACATTTGACGGTTAAAGTCCTTCTGTAACATCCTTGGCAAGTGGCCTTCCAGTCTCTAATAGAGATGGCAAACATTGATTCATCTTGCACATTCAACTCCGGCAGTGGATGCCTAAAGCACTGTGTGATCAGTTCATGATGCCTACCATGAGCTCTGAGATGAGGAGGAAGCATTTTATACTAAATTTTCCCCATCTCTGAAAATCGCTAAGTAAGGGGACTTGGTACCTTCAAATAGAACCATCTCTATATAATTTTTTAGTAATAGAAAAATATAAAATCAATTGTGGCTTATATTTCAAAGAAATTATTGGTTTATATTGTTTGGCTTGCATATTATTTCCATTTCTCTTACTTCTAATGTGAAAAAGTAATAATGTAAATTGGCAAGGCAACTATGAACAAATGTGTTCATTCTTATATTCATTCATTCATTCATTCTCGCTCATTTTTTCAATGTCTTTGACTAATAGGTTGACCTGTAGCAATTTATTTACGCTCTCTGTGCCTCTTTCTCCTCATCTGAGAAAAGACAGTCATAATAGTATGATACTTAATTAATAGCATTGCTGGCTGGTTGAATGAGATAAAACGTGTAAAATATTTAACACAGTGCCTGGCACATACTACACAATGAAAGGTAGCTCTTGTCAAATCTTTACGTGCTAAGTATCGGACTGGGTTTAGCTGTTGGGGATAGGGAGATGGACAAGATATGATCTTTGCTCTCGAGGGGGCCTAAGAGTGTCAGAATTGCTATGACTGAGAGGAGCTCAGGGTGTTTTGAGAGCACGCGGAAGAAGAAGCTAGCCTAGATTTGACACCTGGTAAAGAACAATCTGCCTGCAAAAAATTCGATCTATGCCAAGTTTTCAAAAGATAAGTAAAAGAGCGCCTATAAACCCAAAACTTTAACTAGCCAATGAAGTTCAATATAAAAATAAAACTGTATTACAGAACACGTTCTTACATTTAGGAAAAAATAAGAATAAAAAATAAAAAGAAAGTAATTATTTTAAATTAATTAAAAAAAAATAAAAATAAAACTGAATAAGGCCAGAGGTGGCTAATAAGATGAGTTGGATACACAAGTCCCACACAACAACTTAGCAGTGTGGTGGTGTACTTTGCTTTATGTGGTGTAAGACTGTGTAAATCACATCCTGTGTGTAAGGAACCTACACATAGAAGTTATCTGGTTGTGTTGCTTATAGACATTCAATAGCAAAACATTTTGTAAAGTAATTATACATCCCTAATAAATCTATTTGGCAATTTTTTCTGAAATGCATGTCCTATCTGTGCCCTGCCCATCTAAGTCCTACCCTTATGTCAAGGTTCAGTTTTAATACCCTATCCACCCCCAAACCTTACCTCTAAGTAGATTTCTCCTTTCTGTATACTTCTAAATCACTTATCCTGATTTTTAACTCCTTTGATATCTATTACACAAGACCTAACATATTTAGGGTGTTGTAATTTGTGCACATTTTTCAGTATCCTTAAGGACAGTGGCCACATTTCCACTTTTCCATGACCCACAGAGTACCTATCTAGGCAGCTTACACAAAGAGGCCCCCAGTATCATTGTATTGATTGAATTCAGATTTTCCACTTCAGTCATGAAATCCGAGCTTCTTTCTGGGCTGCTAATGAAGAAAGGAAGTACAAAAAGATAAAGAGAAGGGTTCTATATACATACTTTATTAAGCCATCTTCCATGTAAATATCGGCATAAAAGGATTGATCATCGTTGACGATTCTGCCTCCCTTGATAAGGAGACGGTCACTCTGGAAAAGAAGGAAAACATGAGTCATTTTCACAGCTGGGATTTCAGAGAAGAGTGATCTGCTAAGGTTTCCCAATTCATTCTTTTACACCTCTAGGAGAAACACATTTACTAAAGACATCTGTCTGCTCAAGCACTCAACATTTGAACTAGGTGTACTTATTTGGGGATTCAGTCTTTCTTGTTTACCCCTAATTCAAATTATTATGGAGTTTGCTTACACTTGCACAGAGCTACTCAAGTAAGTGAGATACTCTTTATATTATCTTTTTTGGTTCAGTAGGCACTAAATACTTAAAATGGGATGACATATACTTCAGTGCCTAGCACACTGGTGCTCTGTTGACACTCATTGGTGATTCTTAAACATAGAGTTTAGGATTAGGTGTACAATTAAACAGGCTTTTAAAAATGTTTATAATGACATGAGAACATGCTCAGATCACGTTATGTGTAAGATCCAGGATATTTACATAGGTATGCACAAATGTACACAAAGTTATGAAATATAAAAGAAAAGCACTAGATGGAAAAAAATCCCCACAGTATCTATAATATTTCACTCATGGTGGAGAAATTATGCAGGATTTACATTTGCTTCATTATACTCAGTATTTCTCACATTTTATGAGTGTATTTCTTTATTGTTTTTGTTATGGGCAAAATAAGGTCTTTTTAAAAGTTATATAACTGAGATGAAATGTGGGAAGTGATCCAATTGGAAACAATGCAAACATACTCCAAAGTTATTAACAAAATAAACATATTTTACATATAAGTCAGGAGAGGGATAGATCAGTGTCAGCGACAGAGATCACAGATTTCATTAAATGAATGGAGCTTAGACTGAAGTAGATGGGATGGATACAGCTTTGTTAGGTTCACAGGAGCCTGGCTGAGTGGAGCTACAGCATGAATAAATGGTAGGCTGGATTTTGTGATGAGTTCAACTTAAGAGACTTCAATTTCATCCATTTATCCATGTATCCACCCATCCATTGTTTATCCATCCACCCATTCAGCAAATAATTAATATTTATTATTAGGTAGGTGGGGAGAGTATTGTTGTAAATGGATCACAATAGGTCATTTCTTTTTATGGAACTTAAAAGGGGAAGTGTGGCAATAAAGAAATAAAAGAAATCAACAAAACAAATAAAACAATGTGAAATGGCATTAAGTCTCACAGAATATAGGGGAACGGGGTTTATTTAAATAGAGGCTGGAAAAGGTCTTTTCAAGGAAGAGATGTAGCTAGGGGTTGGAGAACTCCTGCAGGCAGAATGAACAGCATGTGGAGAAGTTCTCAGGTTGGAATAAGTTTTG
This sequence comes from Microcebus murinus, assembly GCF_040939455.1. Taxonomy (NCBI): domain Eukaryota; kingdom Metazoa; phylum Chordata; class Mammalia; order Primates; family Cheirogaleidae; genus Microcebus; species Microcebus murinus. The sequence goes on from NC_134124.1 coordinate 13,806,120, forward strand.
GTTCTTTGAAAACCAGAAAAGGATCAATGTGGGAGGAGCTCAGGGTTCAAGGAAGAAAGTGGAATGAGATGAGGCTGGGGAGGTAGGCAGGCTAATTGTGCTGAGATTGATGAGAGTCTGGGTTGGAATGAAAAGATACTGAGACACATGGAAGGCTTGTGAGCAGAGGAGTGAAGAACTGTGTAAACAAGGCAGCTCTGATTGCACTGATCAAGGGGTCAACGGCAGGAAGACTTCATATTCAGGGCTAATCACAATGATCATTCCCTTGACACTGATTCCCTGGTCCGTTTGAGAACACTAGCTTTCAAAGAAGATACAGGCTTTATGGAGAAGTGAGCCCCTCTGACAGGCTGACTCCTGGCTTCACGAATGAAAGGGACAGAAAATGAGAACAAAAGGTAGGGTCCCATGTGGGATATAGACAATTACCACTTAGCTTCTTCTGCTTCCAAGGTATTGCATAAGAATAATAATTTCATCATCACATATCATCAGGGGAAAAGATTTTTAAAAGATACAAATCAATGCGGTGTTTAGAAAAAACCTACATACGTGGCAAGGCAGATGTGCTAATGAGATCAAATACAAATGCCTGTGATATACAAGCCCCTCTTGCTCTGGTCTCTGTCAATATGACTATCGTCACTGCTATTATATATTGTCTCTGTATTTTAAGCAGTGGTAAAACAACAAAACATGCAGTTCTTGTCACATATCAGGCTCTCTGGCCACTAGGTCTTTGCAAAAAATGTTCTCTCTGTCTTCTCATATGTTCACCTGGCATCTAAATGCCATCTTCTCCTTTGTCAGGCCCCCAGGCAAAAGGTTTCTCCACCAAGATGCATCACCTGATTTTCCCCCACTACAATTTAGTTTGAACAATTACAATGTTTTACAATAGCTGATTTATTGTTCAATTATCTCCTGACTAGACCAAAGACTCCTTTAGTCCTGGAACAATGTATCTTTTGATCTTTATACCTTAGTTCCTGGAGCCCATCCTAGACAGCTGTTATAGATTGGTCAAATGAACAGGTAAAGGGTAAGACCCTGGAGGTTATATTACATCACTGTATTAATACTCTATCAGCAGGATGGAAAGGCATCTGGGTCAGAAAGTTATATGAGGGCCAGAAAATTGGAATTTTAAGGAAAAAAAGAAGGCTATTGTCATCTATTTTTTTTTTTTAACAGTACTGTAAAATTACACAAGGCAGTCCTAGGTCTGCTTCTAAGCTAGTGTGCACATTAGAGAAATACATATTCCCAGTCCCTGCTCCAGGCCACCAAATTTGTGTTTTATAAGCTCCATCGATGGCTCTTACGCAGCCATCAGCCAGCCCAGCTCCAAGTCACTGACCAGCACAAGGAGCCACTTCCCCACACACAGTTCTGCATGCCTATGAAGGCAACAGGGCATCTCCAATAGGAGCTTCAGAAATAACACTCTTGGTAACTGTAAGAGTTCCCTCTCATAGCTCAGTGCTTTTCTGATTTTTCTTATCTTCCCAGCAAAGAGCTGAACTAAACCGGTTTATGGAAATGGGCCAGTTTCTGTCTGCACTGAGACCAGTTATGAAATATGACCAGCCTAAGGACATTCAGCTCTGTACCACTGGTATGAACTATCACTTTCGTCAACAAGCATCAAATGTCAGCGAAGGGGCAAAAGCTATCTCAGGCCCTATGTACATCAGGAGATAGACAGTAAGAGCTGATCCACGTGGAATTAACACCCTTGAGATGGTGTCATTGGAAACACTTCAAATGGTAATTAAATAAACCCTTTCTGGCTCACTAATCGGGAATCTAAACAGAGCTTAAAGATGAATGAATGATAGTCCCATTGCAGGTTTCAAAGAAGGGAGTAACAACAAGACCTTTGCTCCATGTGCAGTAAGTATTAACATTCTTATTATTTGTTTTCATCATGCAAAACAGAAACATCAAATCCTAAACTCACAGAGCTCAAACAAATGCTTCCCCTAGGGGTTCCCCAGCTTGCCACCCAGGAAAAAAAACCACTTGATTAATTTTAATTCTTACCATGCATGGGGGATCCACTAAAGATGGGAACTTAGACAAACCAGCCATCAGACCCAGAAGAGTCTGACAGGCAATTCCTGGGCTTGGCACTGAGGAATGTGAGGGTTAGGGGTGACGTAACTACTGACCACTTTCAGGCCATATAAAACCAAACCTCTTTGGATACAAAAACTGTTTCTCTATGAATTCGTGGACCAGCCTCATAGATTAACACACGCTTGTCTCGAAAACCAGTAAGTTGAACAAGCCCAACATCTGCAATTAAAAGTCACCCTTGGTGATGAATACAGCTTCATGGGGCTCCTCACTTTCTGTCCCTGGCAGCCCGCATCCATTGCCTGAAGCCTGGAGGAGGTAAAGTGGTCTCGTTTGGAGCTTAGTAATCTTTCTCGTGTAATGCTGTACGTGATATTTCTAAGGCATGTGGGGGGTAATCTGGAGGGTATCTGGAACCCAAAATGAAGCTGTTCAGAGCCTGAAGTAACCAGCTGGGGACTCTGCCATAGGCCCTGCTTGGCGACCAAGAGCTGATTGTGTCACTCTCTTGCAGCCCAGTGGGGTGCCAGGCATACCAGCTGGCAAGCTTAAGTCCAGCTGGGTTCCCCCACTACTGGGAGAATCAGACCAACCACTTAGCTAGGTATGTGATCTTGAGTTAGGACTTAACCTCTCAGATCCTCAGTTTTTTCATTAGCCCAGAGTGGATAATAATACCTAGTCACCTCACAGGGTGGCTGCCAGGAATGAGAAAGAAAAAGTATGTGTGTGTGTGTGTGTGTGTGTGATCAATCTAGCACATAGCAAACAGTTAATAAATATTACATTTATCACATTATTTACAGTACAATATTATTTACAGTACTTTGAATTTCCTAAAGCCTTAAGAAGTATGTTGGAGAAAGATTTTCATTTCCATTTTATAAATAGGGAGATACATACAGAGAGGCGAATGACTTACTCCAAGTGACAGAGTTGATTAGTTCCAGCTGGAAGGAAATCCAAGTCTCCCACCTTTTGTCACTGCATTGACTTCTTCTAGACCACTGCACCAGGTGTATTTAAACCTTATGACAAATGGCTCTTTCTGACAGGGCTCTCTTCTCTGTTGGATGCTGAATCTGACTGTTCCACTGCTAAAACTGCTGACCAGTTCTCTGCGGTAGGTAACTTTAGGAACCCAATCACTTTTAAGGTACTACTTATAAAATCAGTGCATTAAACCTGCCTTTTATGGTCTGAATGTGTCAATACAGTTTACAAAGGGATCTAATTTACAATCCAGGGTAGCACGGGCCCTTAAAGTGTGATGAAAGTCTAACCGTTTTTTCCTTCAGTAGGGTATGACAATGATTAGGAAGATCAACTATAAAAAATTCAAAGTTTGTAAGAGAGAAGACAGAAGGAGACAGAGAGATAGAGAGGAATAAAGAAAAGAAGAAAACAAGGAAGTGAGAAAAGAGAGAAAGAGAAAGGGATGAAAAGAGGCAAGGTGGAAAGAAGGAAAGATGAGAAGGAAAAGGAAAGAAAGATAGGAAGAAAGAAAGATGGAAGGAAAGAAAGAGAAGGAGGGAGGGAAGGAGGGAGGGGGGCAGGGGAATGGACTTAACAACAAGGGCTGTTGTTAAGAATGACTGATTCAAACTGGAATAGGGAATGAAAGACAGAATCTTGAACTAAAGCCTATTGGAGATGTTGGTTTCCATTTTAGTTTTCTTCCCCTAGTCTTTCACTTAAAGAACGTAAATTGCCACCTCTGTCCATCTGAGGTGATGAGAATATGCCTCCCAGAGAAACCAAAACCCTCCATGGACTCCTTCCCAGTCAATAAAGTCAGCCTGAGAACAGTACTCAGGACACATCTGTTCTATACTCTGCAGACATTCCAGCAGCTCAGAATAAAAACTATAATCCTGTGAAGAGGATATAAAATGAAGAACAAATCTTCCAAAATCAAATATTTTGTTACCTGCCTTCACAAAGCACAGACTCTGACCCTCTCAGTGGGGATCCAAAGATTCTTTGAAATCCAGATGAAGGCGCAGGTGGTTATTTAAAATAAATTCCCATTTGGGTAATTAGATTTGACTTCCTAAAAACATTCTCGCTCTTAAGAAAACATAAAGATGGATAGACTGCATGGTTGAAATCTTGTTTTTCTTCCTCAAAGCAGCGCCATTTCAAAAAGAGAGAGGGAACCAGGCTTTCTAAGAGAGTCCAGTTGACTCGAGGAGGTATTCAGGCAAAGATACCCAACAGGCTCTCCTCGGTAGACCACAGTTCTCATCCAGGCTCTGTTATCAAATGTTACCTTGGGTGAGAAACGCAGACAGGCGTTTGAATTCTAGCAGTAACACTGCCTGTGATTGGATAAGTGACTTCACCTCTCTGGGCTTCAGTCACCTCACCAGTGGACAACGGGGGCAAGGAGACCTTTTTCTGAGGGTGCTGGTAAGGCTCACGGAGCACACCACACGGAAAGGGCTGAACTCTTCTTGGCATGTTGTGAATGCTCCACACACATGATCTATCATCATTTTTATTATATCTTACAGCTCTAACCAGCTGCTGTAAAACTCCTCTTTCGCAAATACTCAAGAAGAACTGAACTAAGACTTCGTGAATCAAAATATAACAGCCCTTGCAATACAGGGAATTCCAGAGACTCCAGTCTCTAGTCAGCACTGAGCAACTGTTCTCAGCTCTTGGCACCAGTAGCCAGGGTCAGGCCGAGACTTCCCCACTTAAGCCCACCCCCACAGGGCACGTTCCCATGGCCCCTCCAGGTCATTCTCCTTCTGGAAATATGCTCTCATGTGGAGATAACAATCTACTCTCCTCCAGCAGGAATGGAGAGTGGGCGGCAAGGTCTTAAATCAGCCTCCACACCCACCCTCCCTACTCAGTGTATGCATCTGTTTCTAGGACCCTCCATGACAAGCATGCCATTGAGACAAAGAGAAAGAGAAAGAAAGGCCTGGGAGAAAAACATCATCGTGAGGAGCAAGGCAGTTTCTTGGCTCTGAGTCTTTATTGAAACTGAGCATAGTTCAACAGGGTTGGCTATTCCAAACTTCTGAACTGCTACAGATGAAGAGTCTCAAAAAACATTCCTCCTTTCCCTCATCATCTAAACATACTTATGACCATCGAGGTGTGCTAGAAGGAGGTTAGCTTGGGGCTCTCCCTTCAAAACATAAGACATAGGAAGCACTGTTTTCAAGTTTCTTTATTATCTATGGTTTGGCCCTGGAGAGACAGACACAGGGCAGGGAAAGCAGAAAGGTGAAGGATTAGTAGCCAAGGGCAATATTAACCAGGGCAGAGTGGCTGCTCTGTCTTCTGACCTGGAGCATCAAAACCAGCTATGTGCATGCTTCCCTCCCCAGAACTTCACGTTAACCATTTTAAAGATGTGATTATAAAAGAGCCTGACAAGTGACATGGCCTGCCCTGGGTCAGAGCAGATGAGGGAATGAACTGTGGATGGCATCTTAATCCCAGCCCCCAGATACTGGTTTCTCAATCTTCAGCAGGGTTCCAGACACAGATAAGCACAAGTGGATCACCGGGCCAGGAGTGAGAGGACGGGAAGGGCAGATGGACTAGAGGAACCCCAGGGTCATTCTGTTCTCAAGCAGGAATGTCAGCTGGGTCTGCCTCCGCCCAAACCTCAGTGACTTGTGTACAACCTGCATGATATTTGACACATCCTGCTCCAAACTGTGCTGCTATTTGCTTAATATTATCTTTAAAGAAATGTATTTTAAAAGAAAACACTATCTTAAGCTCATAAATTCTAATCCAGTATCACTTGCCAAAAATAGACACTGGGCCTAGGAATGAATACAATGAAAACATCACTAAACATCCACATTCTGCTGCCTTCAAGAGCTTGAGCTCAGATTTGTCATTTTGTTACAAAAGAAGATTATCAAGCACCAGGAAGGCGTTAATGAGAAACTAGCACCAAACAGAAACTGTTTCCTTGATCTACTCAGAAGATTTGAAAAAGAATTAGAAAGGGACACAAAATTTCTCATTGTATGATTTAATGTTATCTAATGCCCTCTTCCAGAATCACCTGACATGATCTAACGTACCAGCAGGAATCCACCCCTGCAGGTTGCTCATGGTCTGATATCACAAAACCAGTCACTGGGAGAACAAATGGTACCAGTGCAAGGAATGCATTTCAGTAGGAAATCGTGGATTTGGGCAGAGCCCCTGAGGCCCAGGATACTGAAAGAAGGGATGCAAGAGGCAGCCAGAGTTTGAGCTTTATTCTGTGGACACTGAGGAGGCTTAGAAGGATTTTGAGAAAATAAGCAAAATTCAAGCTCAGAGTCAAAAAAATAAAAAATAAAAAAATTAAGCTAACAGAATGACCATGCTGGAGATAAAGGGAAGAAGGACTTAGAAAGTAACAAGTGGCAGGGAAAAAACAAAAACAAAACAAGAAACAACCTTTAACAGTCAGGGCACCAGCAAGAGACAGATGGAATACTCAGATTGAGTTATTACGAAGAGTTTAACAAAGGGATTGTTTAACCAAGTGTAGGCAGGATTTAGGGACATTAAATGGATATGCAGCACCCAGGGCCCACCAAGAGCAGGGAGCCGCTGCCGGGGCAGGGGAGTGGTTACTGGACATGGGGTGGGTAGTTGCATAGAGGGAGCTGACTGGCAGGAGCTGCAATCTTTAGTAGAGACATGCTGCCAGGCTGCAGTGACCCAGCAGGAAGGAATCAGGGGAAATACCCTGACTTCATTGTTCACCCTCTCGCCAGTCTCCTACTGATGCCCTATGAACTAAATGCAACCGGGAGCCCAAGAGCAAAGAAGCCTATTGATGCAGCCCACACAGGCTCAGGGCAAGGAGCAGGGCAGACAAAGGTGGAGAGGGGTATCTGGAGAGGCAAACAGAAAATACCCAGCACAATCCCCAAATAGCCAACAATGGGACATGATGCAATGAACTGCAGTACAGCCACACTATAGATTGCTGTTATTATTTTTAAAATAGGTTAAATTTTTATCTTGAACGGAAGAAATATCTAATATAAGTAAGTTACAGAGCCATGTGCAAAATATGACCCAATTCTTGCAAAAGCAAGCAAAACATACCATATGTAAATATGTTTATTATGTTTTTGTGTGAGCTGGTCTGGAAGAAAGGTCTAGAAGGATGCACGTCAAATTATTAACATTGGGTATGGTAGAAGGAAGAGATGCAAAGGGAAGTGGTATGGGGAAATTTTTGAACTTTTTGTTCTCTCGCTTCTATTTATTTACATGATTTCTCTAGCTGTACAATGTATATGACATTTTATAACTTTTAAAAGGGATTTAATGAAGAAAATTATAAAAAGGAAAAAGATCAAAGTGATTGCTATTGTCCAGTGTGACAACAAAAATACAGATTAGAAAATGTAAGGACAGGCCAGGCACAGTGGCTCACACCTGTAATCCTAGCATTCTGGGAAGCTGAGGCAGCAGGACTGCTTGAGTCCAGGAGTTCGAGACCAGCCTGAGCAAGAGCGAGACCCCGTCTGTACTAAAAATAGAAAAATTAGCTGGGCATGGTTGGCATGCACCTGTAGTCCCAGCTACTCGGGAGGCTGAGGCAGGAGGATTACTTGAGCCCAGGAGTTTGAGGTTGCAATAAACTATGATGATGCCACCACACTCTAGCAAGGGTAACAGAGTGAGACTCTGTCTCAGAAAAAAAAAAAAAGAAAAAAGAAAACGCAATGATATAATGCAGAAGAAAGCTTGACTCAACTAAGCAACTGAAGAGGGAAAGAAACTCACACATCAAAGTCAACTGGAGTTTCAAAGCAGGATGTTCAAGAAGGACCTATTAACAGAAATGGAGAACAGAAAGAAAAGTAACAAATTGCGGTGCAAGACTGAGTAATTTTGAAGTACTGGTCAACAATAGAGCCATGTAGCAGGTAGGCAAAAATGGGGGCCTGGGACTTAAAAGAATGGTCAGATACTAGATGGACTTGGGTTAATGCCACACTGAAAATAGCTATGCCAACTGAAAGGCAACAAAGGATGGTGGAAAGAGCCCTAGAACGGGAGTTAGGAGCCCTGGATTCTGGCCGCAGTTCTGTGAGCCTGAGCAAGTCACTTTGCTTCTCTCAGCTGCTATGCCAGGAGTGGTACCCACCTCCCTCTTAGGAAGCCATTCTCCTCTTTGATCTTTTCTGACTGACAGCTAACGTTGACAGGGAAGCCTAGTGAATTCCCATCCTATTGCTTCTCAGAAACAAGAAACCTTTTCACTCAATCTGAAAGCCAGCCAAAATGCAATTAATTCCCAGAGAAGGCATGCAGGCTCAGGCCTTGGGGTGTGAGCAACACCTTCAAATGACAGGCGATTGTTCCCCATTTTGTGGAGGCCACAGGGATTCTTCTCCAAGTCTGACATTATATTTCTATAGCTAGCGGGGGCTCCTCTTGGGGATTGTGGTTATAAGCACACAACCACTGGCTTATGCAACTTCCTCAAACTGTCCCATGGTGGATGCATCTAAGAGAATGTACAGCTATGATGCTCCAGTCACTTGAGGCTGCCACAGAAGGGGCCCAATGGAGAGAGAGCATGGGAGGAAGGGACTATTTCAAAGACCAGAGATGTCCTCCACTATGCTCTGCCTTGGAGTCCAGACATCAGAAATTGGGTCTGTCATACAGGAAAGCAAAGAGGGGCTGCATCATTCATTCTGCAGCCTAAAACCCCAAGTGGTGATCGGCTGCCAGAGCAACCTGGTGGAATGCTTAAACAAGAGAAGGGCTTTGGAATCCTGACTGTAAAATGAGGAAAAGAGCATCTGCCCTAAAGGACTCCTGTGAGGACTAAGCCCAGATTCTGTTGCACCACAGGTGCTCAATAAATGTGCATTCCTCTAAAAGCCAGAACCCAAATCTTTTCAGATCAAAGCCTTCTACCTGGATGCCTAGCCATCCTCTCTCTTTCTCTCTCTCTCTCTCTCTCTCTCTCTCTCTCTCTCTCTCTCTCTCTCTCTATATATATATATATATATATATATATATATATATATATATATATATATATCACCTGATATATATCAACCACCTTCCTATAAGAACCTAAACACACTTGCGAAAAAGGAATATGGGGAAGGATAGGAATGGAAGAGTTCACTCTTTTTTCTGGTTCTTTCTTGATAAAGTAGACAACAGTGATAACTAATTTCTCTGGTCATAGAATTCCATCTGCCTAAATACCTATATACCCACAGCTCTGCTTCCATTTGATAGACAGGTGATTACTAAAGCAGTGGCTATTTTTTACTTCCCCAAGTTATATCGACAGAGAAAACTGCAAATGCTCTAAAAACAAGGACTTCAAGAGGTCAGGCAGACCTTGAGTGAAACAAACCCTTGAGCTAAATATAAATAAGGCACCACTTAAAAATTGTCAGAACTCAAAAATCAAAGACTAGTGGGCAGTTAATCCTATAATAAAAGGTTTCTTCACCTTCACCAAAGATCTGAGGCTTTACACATAATAGATAAGCTTCTGGAATGTATTCAAGACTGCTTATTATTGGCAAAGACCATGCTAACATCAGAGGAATACTTTGCCTGTGCTGAAAGGCCTGCAGACTTCATCCCTACCTGCAAAGCCATGAAGCTGCCCTCTGCTCTTCCCAGCATCACTACTTAACATTCTATGTGTCTAATACCAGGAGAATAATCTTCTTTTAGAAAAGTTCTGAAATAGTCTCCTCTTTTATAACATGTTTCTGCTCAGAAATGTTTCAGACTGAGGTTTATAGCTACAGATGCCTACCAAAGCAGGATATATGTTGTGACATGCATTAAATTATATCTTTAAAAAAATAGCAAACAAGTTACAACCTCTGCCAGTGATATCAGACATGGCAGGTTTTCACCCATGCCTTTTCACATTGTCCTGTCAATCCAAGCCTTCATCTTCCATTCACCATCCCATACATTCAAAAGAAGACTGAGCTAGGCCTTGGTGATACAGCAGAGAATGACACAGAGTACCTAGCATCATGCAGCAGGTAGTCTGGTAGCCTTTTGATCACCCTTTTTTTTGATACCTGTTTTCCTCAAACCACTTAACCCAGGGAAAGCACATTACTTTAAAGTAAAAGAGTAGTGTGACTTTTCATTCCTTTATTGACCCACCCATTCCTTTATTTCATGTTTATAAATGACTCCTGTTCACAGTACTATTGATACAATAGTGAACAAAATAAGACACTGTAGCAGTTGAAAAGGCAAAGAACAAGTGAGCTACTGCTAAACAAGTAGTACAATTTCAACATTGACAGATAAAATCTAGAAAGAGGATAAGGGGACTGTAAAGGCTTGGAAGACAGTCTTTTGATTTAAGTCTACAAAGAAGGCATGTCCAAGAAGCTGTTGCCTGAACAGAGATCTGAATGTTATGCGTCCTAGAAAAGGCTATTCCCCACTCCAAGGGAACAGCAAGTATAGAAGCTTTGAGCTGAACATGAACTTGTCATGTCTAAGGGAGAGCAAACGGTGAGGACAGCTGATGCCAAGTATCACTAAGGGGCAGTGGCAGGACTGGAGACCAGAGAGGTAGGCAGGGACAGGCCACGTGGGACCTCAAGAGCTATGGTCAGGGTGCTAGTTGAAGCGCAATAGGAGATGGTTGAGGAGGGGAGCAACTTGGTCTGATTTACATTTTTCAGGGACCTCCCTGGTTATTATGCATGGAGAATGAACTTGGGGGAAGGCAAAGTGGAAGCTCAGAGAAGAGTTAGGAGGTTCTTTCAGTAAGATGACAGAGGCTTGAGCGAGGGTGGTGACAGTGATGAAAAATTTTGGTGAGCGGTGGTTGGATTAAGATGCTATTTTACAGGTAGAGCCAACAAAGTTGTACAGCCAGTATACAGCTGAGCTGGGACTTAACCCCAGTTATCTGCTGAAAACAAAGCCCACCCACCTCTTAGGTTGATGGTGTTCTCTTACATTAAAGTCCAAGTAAATTTAACTTATATATTTAGACGCTGATAGACCTCACAACTTTAAGACAGGGAGGAAGCAGCTCCAACAGAGCCATCTACATTCACTATTTAAAGCACATTGTGTTTCCTATATTACAACACTTGGGGTTACCAGCAGCTCACATTAATTTGGTATTTTTTGATCGATTGCATATATATCACATCTGATTATTGAAAATACTTCTAAAGCATTTCACTGTAAAACTCTTGACATACACAGTTTCCAGGTCTGCTCATGTTATAGATGTACAGGTCTGGTTTCCTACTTTCGTAAATGTGACCCAGTGTGGGTAACTGAGACTCCTTTGATAGGTCAGATTTCTTTAGGGCCTCAGGCCCAGCACTATGAATGTAAATTCTTCATTATGTGTAGCTGTTCATTTAGATGGGCGAACGTTTGAGCCACTGCGAAGACTCTTTAGTGAAACCCAAATACATTGATTATACTTTCAAATTTCCCTGGTCTCTGTTTTTATCCTAAAATCAGAGGCCAAATATTTCCTGTCTAATCAATTAAGTGGATTTCAGGTCAATGAGACTTTGAAGTACATTTTTTCTTCCTCCTAACATTAGACAACTTGATAAGCAATGGTTCCTAAGCAGTTCAAATTAACTTTCTTTTTGGGAAGTAGCACAGTGTAGTAAGAGAGGGTTTTAAAGTCAGACAAGAAGGTGAATTTGGACCTAGTTCTGCCAGTTAGTTAAGTATGTACCTTTAGATAAGTTAACTTCATAAGTTAACTTCCTCATCTGTAAAGTGGCTTAACAATGATTATAGTCCAGGCATGTTATGAAAATTGAATGAAATGCCATATATAAAATCATGATTGAAAATCAGCATGGCCTCTGGCTTGGCATAATTTCTTATCAATATTATTTGAGTCTCCCTTTGCTGTTCTTTGAGAACTTCCTAAGTCTGAACTTTTGAACTTTTGAATTCTTTGTTCTTTACTTTCTCCCTATATGACTTTCCTAGGGCTGCCATAACGAAGTACCACCGACTGGGTGGCTTCAACAATGGAAATTTATTTTCTCAAAGTTATGGATGCTGGAAGTCTGGAAACAGGGTGTCAGCAAGGTTGGGTTCCTCTGAGGCCTCTCTCCTTGGCTTGTGGATCCAACTCTTCTCTTCCCTTTGTCTTCATGTGGTCTTTCCTCTGTGTGCCTCTCTGTCCTAAGCTTTTCTTCTTATAAGACACCAGTCATATTGGATTAGGGCCCACCCTAATGACCTCATTTAACTTAATGACCTGTTTGAAGATCCTATCTCCAAATACAGTCACATTCTAAGGTACTGAGGATTAGGACTTCAACATAACACTCCCTCATCCTCCCCATCCCTCGAAAAAAAGTATAAGAAAAGCACTGAACTGGAGCAAGGGAAAAATGAGTCCCAAGCCTCAGTTTTTAAAAACCTATCTTACCGTATGACCTTTGGCAATTTTTTTTTCCCTTTTCGAACCACATTTTCTTAATCATTCAAATGAAGGGGTTTGAATAACAGGTCCCTTATTACTCTTCCTGCCCTTAGCCAAGCAAAGCTAAGTTTTTCCCATGATTTCTCATAGTAAAAAGGGGTTTGAGATAAAGCATGCCATGAAGTAACTGAAATAAAAACAAAACAAAACAAAGCATACCTTATTTGTGGAATAAACCTAGGATGAAGACTCTAGAAGCAGATTACATTCGATTGCCTTAAAACCTTGTAAGTTGTTTAAAGCCCTTTCTCTCTGTAAGGCCATAATTTAAACCAATTTCGTTGGATAAGCCAGAAACCCCACTCTGAATTTATCAATACCCCCAAACAATGTAATCTCATCAAGATTTGGGGCCCAATTTGCCTTTGAGGGAAAAGAGTGTATGATTTCAAACAAAGGTCTCCTTGAAAGAATTAAGGGGGGAAAAGTTTTAAAAACAAACACGCATACACACAGAAAATCTAAAATTAAAACCAGCTTCCAGGCTTATAGGTTAAGCCATTAAGGAGCCGGGGGAACAAAGAACTGGCCATGTTTCCTCTCCAGCTGTGCAGCTTCAGGTCCCAAGACACTGTGTACCTCCACAAATGTCAACAGCTTCAACAAGACAGGGAGGTAAGCAAGGTGGTGGTGAGAAAACAAATGTGCTCATTTGAGAGCTGAAGAAAAAGAGAGAAAGCAGTTTTCCATGGAAAATGGCATAACGGATGAAGTAACTGGAGTGGCGACAAGAATATCAGGCTAAGAGTAAAGACACTGAGATTTAAATCTATAGTCTGATATTTGTGATCTGAATGACCTCAGGCAAGTTACTCAACCTCTCATCCTGGGATAGCTATTAACTTGACTTCAACTTAAAAACTGCAATTGAAAACGAATCTGTCATTTCATTTTTGTTGTTAACGCAAAGGTCTTGGAAACAACCAAAAAAAATTCAAACAAAATGGAATTAATTTAGCTGGATTCTCCAAGCAATGAAATAATATATAGCTGTTTAAAATTAAGTCATGGAAGGATATTTAAAACATGGGAAGATGTCATAATATATTGGGGAATGAAAAGCAGGACATAAAACAGCATAAACAATATGTGGCACCATTTTAATAAATGGCACATATAGTCACAAGAAAAAATTGTAGATGGGTATACTCCTAAAGTTTACAATGGCTATTTTTGAGTAATTTCATAGAAGCTTATTTTCGTTGTCCTTATTGTTCGTGTTTTGGTAAAATTTTCTACAACCATCATACTTTTTTTGGTAATTGAAAATAAAAAAGTTATAGGTAATTTTAAAATCTCAGTCCCAGGCCAGGCGTGGTGACTCACACCTATAATCCTAGCACTCTGGGAGGCTGGAGCAGGAGGATTCCTTGAGCTCAGCCTCCAGAGCAGCCTGAGCAAGAGCGAGACCCCATCTCTACTAAAAGTAGGAAAAAAAAATTAGCTGGAAACTAAAAATAGAAAAAATTAGCCTGACATAGTGGTACAAGCCTGTGGTCCCAGCTACCTGGGAGGCTGAGGCAGAAGGACTGCTTGCGCCCAGGAGTTTGAGGTTGCTGTGAGCTAGGATGACGCCACGGCACTCTAGCCTGGGTAACAGAGTGAGACTCTGTCTCAAAAACAAAACAAAAAAAACCCTATTTCATTTCACACCACTTGGGGCTCAGTTTTATCATCTGTAAGGGGAGGCTAGACTTGAAAAAAAAATCTGTAAGGATACTCTATGAATTTCAGAGAGCCACACTAAATCAAACCTCAAGAGAATCTTGCTCAGAATTTATTGGAGAGGATGGGGTATGAAATGAGAAGATGGCATTAAATTCACGGTAAAAAGAATCCCTAATTGGTATTTTTGCTAATTTAATGCCAAGGTGCTGAGAGTGAGGGCACCTCCCTGGCAAGGTGTTTGAGTAGAGTAGTGGGGAGCTGCTCAGGACATGCCAGGAAACAAGACCGCCTGCTCCTACTGGGAAGGCTGGAGAGCTTCCTGAGGCCGAGCAGTGCCTGTGCGCCAACCCCCATCCAGGGGAGAGGCACCAATTGGCTGTTCTTCACGTCTCCCATAACCTGAACCACTCATGCCTCGCGGGAAACAGACACAGAGAAGGACTTAACACCACTCTTGAAGTGAACTCCAGCTGGAGCCAACATTTGTGACTCCACATGTGGGGAAAGAGAAGGTAGAATTTAAGGTAGCCCCATATGAAGGGTTAAAGAATGTGTTTGTACCCCCATAATATTCTGAAATTTAACAAAAAAAGAAAATAAATAAATAAATTGGAAAAAAAAAAGAATGTGGGCTCTGAGTCAGATAAACTTAAGTTTGAATTTTGGTTCCATCACTTAAGGCTTATATGATCTTAGGCAAATTACTTAATCTCTCTAAATTTCCTCATCAATAAAATGGGAAGACCGAGTTAGAAATCCAACTATCTAATTGAGTTGTTTGAATTCTTCTTATTAAATTGATTTTCCCAGAGCTGGTGGTCAATAAATATCTTTTATTCAATAAAAATGGCAAAATGCTTTTATTATACCTGATTATATTATACATGATATCCTTATAATGCATTTAGTACTTTAAACACTTTCTAACCAAAAGTTTTAGGTTCTGTGAATGTATTTTAATTATCCTATTTTCCCTTCCCTTATAGATGTTCCCTTTAAAAAGATCTAGTAATTATTACTACTCACAGACCCACTGAGACCATAAACTATTTAATATATACACTCAGAGATGAGCTTTATAAAATCTGCTTTAACTGGCCCAACTCCTCAAACCAAAGAATGAATTTTAGAATAAAAGCTAGTGACAAGAATAGTTCCCAGTAAAGCTCAGAGAAAGTTGACAGGTGCAGCAGGGTAAGAGACTGAAAATCTTTGAGAGAACACACACACACACACAAACATGAGAACATTCCACTTAAATGGCCAACCCGAATAGGGAAACAAAAAGAACTATGAGCTGATTCTTAACTAATACTTCTAAAAGAAAGAGTTTGCTGCACAAATGCAGGCTGTCCTGTCTAACTGCTACTAACTCTAATGACTTTGTAGTATGTGTGCAAAGGCAGAAAGAGGCCTCAGTTATGATCTATGCTATATCCTGGTTCAAAAAGTCAAGGTGACAACTTTCTCTATTTGAAGGAAGACATAAAGGTCTGTGTTAATTCTTTTAAATAATTTGCAGTATAAGAAATGATGTGTCTGTTTGCAAGCAAGAAGTACCCAGGTAGGTCCCTGAAACAAGCTCAGAATGAGAGCTCAGATGCAGAATTTAGAAGAAGGAAGAGGCGTGGACGTGAGAGAAGAAAAAAGTACAGTGACGAACGGACTCGCTGGTGCATGTGTCCAGGTCAGGCCCTGGATTACAATGACTTGCTTGTTCTGCTAAAGTGCTGTCATGTTTCTCTTGGCCCAGTGATTCCATGCCAGTTCCTTGGAGTCTGGCCTCATCTTAAAGAAAGCTACCAGTGAAAGGGGGGATGATATACAAGAACAAATTTGTGCACTTTCAGGTCATCTTCTCTCCTGAAGTTATTCCTGCAAGTAAGTGCTAAATATATCTATTTGTTCAACAGATATTTACAGGGGTCCTGATATAATATGTACCAGCTAAAGACCGAGTGCTAGAGATTCAGTGGTAACAAAACAAAAACCATCCCTATCCTCATGGAGTATCCATGACATGATTGGGCCTTTGGGGGTAGATTATGTCCATTGGATGGTGGCCATCATATTTAAAATATTAACAAGAGCAGCTGAAAAAAGCTTAGTGAATACAGACAGACTCACAGTTGTTTCCTGTTTGTTTGCTTGTCTAGATTTTGGGCAATTGTCGCCTTTGTGCCCTTATCAATGGTAGCCTTATCCAAAAGAGAGACTGTATGTGACAGTAAATGAATCATGGTATAGCTTTAGTAACACTCATTTGAATTAATACTAAAGCTCTGTTAAGGAAAGGACCTATCAATCATCATTATTCCATTTTCTCTTCTGCACAGGGTCCATTAAATAAGTCTACTCGCTGAATGAGAAAGGCACTGGATTTTTAACGGTAAAAAGCAACCAAAGCCCCTTATATCCAACACAGATGTTGGCTGGTCCCTCTGAGTTTCAGCCAACAACTGCCGCTCTCATCTGTTTTCTCCCTGCTCTCTCTTTCCTCACAGGAAGGGCTTCTAGCTCCTCTCTGTGAGTTTGGAACAAAGTGAGGAGGGGCTGGCTCACAGGGTCATTTGCACTGGCAGGGACCTCAGGGATCATCTAGTTCAATGCCTTCATTTTACCAATGCAGAATCTGAGAAGGATAATAAGGGTTTGCCCAAAGTCACAAGTAAATTAGAGGCAAGGGCAGGCCTGAACCACAATGTACTGACACGCCCTCCAGGGTTCTCTTCCTTACATTGCGTCATAGAACAAGAGGGCTCCTTTGCTCAACTAGTCCGAGAAACCCCTCTCTTAAAAAATAAAATCTCATTTTATCTCTCACATTTCATTTCCCAGCACTTCCACATACACAAAAAAGGGGATTAATTAAGCCATAGAAATGTGTCCTTGAATTCCAGATGTCCCAAATAGGTTCCCGGACCATTCTATTGTGGAGCTCCTCCATCTGGCTTAGAGTACTGGGTATGTCCTGTCTCTGTTTCTCTGCTTGGCTGAAGGGGCACAGGAAGCCTGGCTCCTTCTATGTCTCGGAGGAGAACAGGGACAGAGTAAGAAGGGGCCTTGGACTCAGACCTGCACTAAAGCAAGTCAGAAAAATAGCATCTTCTTTTCCACCCTGCACTCATACATGCTCCGGGGCAAAAGCCAGAAGCTAACACACACAACTGCCAGAAGCAATGCGTGAACCACTATTGGGAAGACATACACTCAGTTGTTGATCCAACAGTGATGTGATAGGTTTGGCCAGACCGTCCCCACTCCTTCCACTCTGGGAACACTGAACCACACGTGTGAGCTAGCAGGTGTGGACATTGGAGGTGACGTGGGGAGAAGATAGTCACCTGTGCATATGGAACTGCTGCTTTCCTACCTATGAAACTAACTCACCTCTCTAGGGATCAATCCCAGGCTGTTTTTCAGCTATGTGCCTTTAGTTAAGTTACTTAATTTCCCTGAGCCTCTCTCTAGAATGCAAAATGGTGGTTCATATTAAATTGGAGCTATAAGAGTTGTGAGTTAAAAGAAATAATCTATGTAGTTTGTTGTGACTTAAATGAGATAATCCATGTAGTTTGTGCTAAGACACTCACTAAAATGGTAGCTATTAATAATAGCTCCACTATGCTTAGTCCCATATTTCTAACCACTGAGTTCCCTACAACCTAATTAACAGAAGTAAGTTCCTCAAGAGAAGTAGTTTTAATACAAGACTCCACATAGGGACTAGGAACAAAAGAAGAGGCCAAGTTGAAGGACTCACTCTATGTTACCAACTTGTTTGGAGGGTTTTTTTTTGGGGTGGGGGGTAGTATATTTCATATATTGAAATAGACATTTATTGAGTTTGATGAAAGAGGGCCTTCAGAAGAGTCTCAAAACAGAGGATCCTATCTCTCTGGGTTTTCCAAGGTCTTTCTCATTTGTTTCCCACTGGGCTAGAGAAAGTGGGAGAAAAGGTAAAGTTGAACATTGATTTGAGGATGGGGCAATGAGGGAGCACTTCACCTCTCCTATTAACATCCATCCCAGGAGGTGATGACATATTCAAATTTCCAGTCCCTTCTGATTAGAAACACTAATTTAATCAAAGAGAGTCACATTTACATCCTAGGGGAACATTCCTACTGTTGTAAATATTTTGCAATTTTTTTTAACTGTAATAAGCAAACACAAATAGTTCTATAAAACGTGTCAATAGGTAAAGAACAGAGGGCCTTTTAGGATGTAAGAGGTGTTTTTGTTCTTTTTCAAATTCAATTTTATTTTTTTTCCAACTAAGGAAAAAGAGCAGAAAAGCCACTGAAAAGCAATTCATGAAGGAACTGCTAGAAAGAATATTCATAACCTACATCATGCCAGGCTAGAAGCTGATTAGGGCTGGAAACCAACATAGAGTTCAAGTAAACTAGGAAAGTGTCCTGTATTAGGTTAAGGGAGAGTCTCTCTGTCAAAGTCCAAAGGCACCCAAATGGACTCTACCGGATTATCAGAAACGAACGACAAGCATAATTCTGAGAAACACTGTAACATAACCAAAGCAAGAAAAATAGCAAAGATTTTATATAACGCTGTGTTCACTTTTGTTTGTTTTTGAAAATTCATGTTTAAAAAAATCATTTCCTAAGTAGTCTCTTTCTAAACCAGACCTTTGTCATCCTCCTTGATTAATTTCCATATTCCAAAGTAGTCGAGATGTTATAAATAAATGTGTTTCCTATCTTGAATACATCCGGGCTTCACAGACCACTTCCATGGTCACTACTTCATTTGAGTCTCTCCATAGGCCGGTAGGATAAGCAGGGAGGATTTTTATCCATGAACTGACGGTTCTGCCACATAGACTTGAATTCTCTCAGGAAATAGATTTCTTCAGCATTCCACCCCACTCCCCCACCATCCCCCCCACCCCAGGCCTGCCCAGCGGGCTCAGTCACAGCTACTGATACTCAGAGCTCTTTATATACCTGAGGCATTTTGCTAGTGTTTGAGCAAAAGGAACAACCTGGCTGGGAATCACCCCATACCTGCTCAAAATATAAAGTAACAAATGAGCACCCCAGGCAGTGCCTAGGCTGAGATTCCGTCACCAGATATCTAAGATGCTTTCCATTCCTCAGTGTTTGATACTTTTCTTCCCTCTTTGGCTCTGTAATTTCCCTTCTCAGATGCCTCACACACATAGAGCTGGTTTGGGGTGACTCCTTTTCTCTTGGTCTCCTAAACTCTAGTCCTCCATCTCCTACTATTTTCCTCCCATTCTTACATGACACCTATTGAAGCAAGAGGAGAAACACACAGATCTAGGGGTGGGGTGGCACTTGTCCCTTCCTCTACTTCTAGTCTACTTCTAGGCCCCAGCTCAACTGCTGCAGAGATCTGAGTGTTCCTCCAGTTCATAAGGCCCCTTCTTTAAAAAAAAAAGTTCCCCCAGCACCCACAATGCTCACAATGACACCCTTTCAAGTGAAATCACAGAGCTCTGACTACACGCCCTAGACTGAACTTTCCAGGTCGTATTCCTGAGGATGTGTCTTCCAGCAATTCTCAAACATCACCCACACAACCCAACTTCCAATGTAATGGGATTGCATTAGCTAAAAGATAGTAGTTACAGAGAACCAATTAGTACTGTAGTTACAAAAAGCCAGTTCTCTGTAATTTGTTTCCTGAGAGGATTCTGGAGCTCTTTAGCCACACCTTTCAAAATCTCAGCTGCAGGTGCCTCTGAGAGGCAGTGGCTGCATCAGGGCAGCTTCAGCTTTAAAGCTGAATAAGACCTGGGTTTGATTTCCAGATTTGCCCCCAGATGCTCTCTTTGTTACTCTGGATAACTGACTTCATCTACCATCACTTTCTTTAACTGGGAAATGGGTATTTGTGAAGATTCCAGTAAGAAAATACATAGAAAGCACTGGAGCCTAAGTGTTAGGGCACTGACTACTCCTGTGGTCAGCTTCAAGTTGTAGCTAATATCATGGGAAAACAATGACTGTAACTTATCAAAATTTTCTACTTGTACAATTTATAAGGTGACTATTATTCCAGAAATTTTTCTGATATTTACTTACTACAAAAGGTAAAAGAGACCACATTAATGGATTTGTTGATGGTGGCAGAAAAAAATATGCTTCAGAAGTTCTTCCAGCATTGGCCATAGTCTGTAAACCATCTGCCTTACTGATGCTAAGGAACAGTGATGACAGAAGCAGAGACACCAAAGGAGTGTGACAGTGACATATCAGTATTTTGATTTCAGCTGGATGTGCAGGTGTGAGTCCTGCCCTAGCACTTATTTTATCTCTGGCCCTAAGCAAATGATATTTGATTTTCTAAGGTTTTTTTTTTTTTTTAATCTATAAGATAGGGATAGCTAGAGTACCTCTCTAGCTGTTTTGATTGATTCAAGAGTTAAATGAGACAATGCATATAAGGCACATAGCACAATACTTGATGCAAAATAAACACTTAGGCATGAGCAATTACTACTAGGAACAACCTTCAATTCATTCATTCATTTAACTGATCATCATAAGGTATTTATGTGCCAGGCACTGTGCTAGACAGTGAAGATAAAAGGTCCCCTGCTCTGATCTGCTGAAGCCCCCAAACTGCCAGTTCCTGGCATTTAGAAGCAATGGCTAATGCTGTGATAGAGCAGATGATCCACACAGGTGACCTGAGAGGATCTGAGAACTGAGCTACTCACAGGGAAAGGCCCAGCCAGTTCCCCCCAGGAAATCAATAAAAACAGGATAGTTAAGAATGCTTTAATCTGAGGAGGGCAGCAAAAATAGGTGGAAGGGAAAAACAACAACGACAACAAAACCCAAACCCTACTGTGGCCCCAAAATGGTGGCAGAGGATAGTGCCTAAGGAGGCAAAAGGTACAGAGCCAAGAAAGACTGCCCCCAGCAGTCCTCGGATTGCAGTGACACCTCAGCTATTGGGTGGGGCAGCCTTTACAGAAAGGAGTATAGAGGACATAGGAAATTTAATTCAAATTCCATAATATTACCATTTAAAAATGTACTAGAATTGACAGTAGGAGACATACTTTATATTTAGAACTTTAATAATATCTTCCATTTATGTATATCTGTGTCCATATTTTTGTGTTTTTAACTATATCTAGAAAGGGTATCTTAATACTTATAGTATATAGATAAATGTAATCTTCTCTAGACATGCAGACATACAAACACATTTTATTCTAAAATAGAATCTAGTTCTGGGAAACACACACACACACACAAAAATGACAAATGGATTCTTATCTGCAAAGACCAACACCCGTCTCCTGCCATGCTCCTTCTTTTATCCCCCTCATTTTAACAATGAATAACACAAGGCAGCCTGGCTTGAAGAAATCCACAAGCACTGTCCACTGCTGTTCCTGGCACTGGAGACCCAGCCCTAGCTTCCAGGCAGAGGCTGCTATGCAGCACCACGCCCCACGCGCCAGAGAAAGGATGGAAGCCGCACTGAAAATGAAGGATGTACCCCAGGGAGGATCATTCAAACAAAAACAAAAGGGAACCCTTCGCAAATGCGGCCCTGGGATTAGGGCACAACCACATTTACTGGGGCTTTTAAGGCAAGTTATCAAGGCTGAATTTCTTTATCTTTCATTAAATGTGGCTTAAATGATACCTAGAAGAATGGGCGTGGCCCTCAATGTCATGACACAGGCTGAGTCCATAAGAACAACCATTGTAGTCTAGGAGAAAAAAAAAACATCAGTTCTTTTCCTATCCCAAACAGGAAGACTGGTACATGCATACTGTATAAAGCAAGTGGCATATACATGCAGCACACCTCCGGCATATAATAGCACCAGAGCTGTGGCTCAATCTCCTGAGTTAGGCAAGTAAGTACAAAAATTGAGCTTTTGTCCCAATCAGTTGTTCTGTTTAGATGACACCTTCCACAGCTCTTTGCAAAGACAAGACAATTGGCACTGAGAAAATGTGCATTGTAAAAGGTTCATAATGTTTCTTCAATAATGGAAAGTGAATGGTATCAGGTAGTGCTGAAGGAGGACTGGTTTAAACCCAAAGCCTCTACCAGGCAAAAGGATATATGGACCCATTTCAATTCTTCCCTAGGACCAGCCAGACCGCTGGGAGGGGTGGGGTGCATCTGTGTGGAGTGCAGCTCAGGTGCATGCAAAAGGTATGATGCTGCAATGGCAATAAACCACTTGGCAATAAAGTGCATTAGGGGCAAGAGAAGCTTCCTCCTGCCTGCAGAGGGGAAGGTCCTGCATCTCAATCGCAAACCCTCAGGGTGTTCCAAGCATAATGGAACAAGTGCAAACAACACTCATGCCCACAATAAAACCTGGGGGACCCCAGCAAATTAACTACTATCGCAGGTAAAGCTCTGCCCTGGGGCGGCTGCAGAGTCTCCCAGGGGCCAGCCGATCACTTCCTTTGTTCGCCTTGCAAAGATGGAGTAGCCACCCATTCCCCCACTACACACACACACACACACACACACACACACACTCACACCCATCCTATTCAGTATAGACAAAGCACAACCGCACAGCTTTGTGCTAAGCTAACAAATGTCAGTGTTTTTGTGTGTGTGTGTGTGTGTGTGGTTTTCTTTAAATTCCCATCCCAGCCTGCCATATGTCCCTACTATTCGGGAGTATCGTTGCAGCGCACCACAGAGGAATCCCAGGCTGGGCGCGGTATTTTGCCCAGGAGAGCGCCTTGCTTGGACGCCAGTGAAGACCTGGTGTCAGTACCTGACAATGGCACGTCCCCCTTTCCACCCCGCCCTAGGCGCGCACCCAGCGCATCTCACACCCGCCGGCTGCGGTGGCTTCAGTCTAGCACACAATGGGTTGGATACTGCATGCACACGGCGTGCACCTTCGACAGCAAACTAAAATCTTCCCTAAAAACTGGGGCTTGTCTTGGGACGATGGGGAGAAATGAAATCAAAAAATGTAAAATTCATCGAGGGCAAAAAGTTGATCGTCCCCACTGTAGCCACGTTAGCTGTATAGTCCCGAATATGACATACCGAAACATGAATCGGGCTGAACGCCGGAAAGAAGGGGACATGGCGAGGACAGGTGGCCCAGACACCCCACCACCGTCGCGGCACGGAGGGCAGAGCCCTGGGGCTGGTGCTAGGAGAGGGGCGCGGTCGGGCTGCCAAGTACCCCTGGGGAAAGGTGTCATTTCTCCATACCTCGCCAAAAAGACCCTTAAACAAAAAGCACCTCAACCTGGGGCAGCAAACACCGATCCTAAGGCGGAGCGGGGGTCCAGGGGGGAGTCGTGAGCCCTGCACTCTTGGAGAACCACCGGCGGTGGGAATCAGGAGGGTAAATATCCAAAGTTGTCTGCGCCACTGTTTGGGTTTTCTCTTTGTTTTGTTTTCCCCAAGCCCCAGGGTCGCTCAGTCAGCTTGGCGCCCGCCGCGCCGGCTGGGCTGACCGCCGCTCTCCACCACCCGGACCCCGGGGTCCCCGTCCCTCCCCGGGGACCCGGCCCGGGAAGCCGGCGGGATCCAAGCCGCCCCCGCCCGCGGCGCAGCGGGCAGCGGGAAGGACGCAGGCAGCGGCGCCCGGCGCGGGGACTCACCGTGATCCGCGGGATGTTCTTCTTGCCTTGGTAGGACATGGTGGCGGCGGTGGCTGCAGCGGCTGCCTCCCTCCCTCCTTCTGCTCCTGCTCGCCCGCGCCTTCCTCAGCGCGCAGCGCCCCGAGATCAGGTGGAGTGAATGGTGCGCTGGCCGCGGCCGCCGCCTCCTCGCGCCTCCGCCCCCTCCCCGGCTCCCGCGGCGGCTGCCAGAGACAATAGTAAATCTCCCCGGCCCCTTCACCCCTGCCCCCCCGCCGCACGCGCCCTCCTCCACTCGCGTTCACGCCCGGGTTTTGTTTTTTTTTTATTCTTTTGCGGTGCCAGCTGGGACCCCGTAAGACAAGAATGGCTGATCTGCGACTCCTCCCTCTTCTCACTTATCCCTATTGATTTTCCTCTTTGCATCTGCCTCACCCACTTTTTCTTTTTCTTCCTTTTTTTTTTCCCCCTGACTTTCGAGCGCGGCGGAGCCAGCCAGCCCCACCGCCACCAGGGGGCGCGAGGGACTGTTCGGGGCGCGCGTGCGGGCGGGCGGCGGCCGGGGGCGCAGAAACGCCAGCGACGCCCTCCCGGCCTCCAGGGCCGAGCCCCCGCCGGCGCCGCCGCCGCCTCGGGTCAGCCCCTCGTCCGATTTCCCGGCGTCGCCGCCCTCGGTTCGGACAGGAGCCGGCCCCGGACGTGCCTCCCGGAACCCGCCCTGCTCCGCCGCCCGCCGCCTTTGTTAGAGCCGCGCGCCGGATGTGCCCACGGCGGCGCCGTGCAGGGAGAGCGCAGAGCCCGCGGGTCCGCGCAGCCCGGCCGGCCTGCGGGCATCCTGAGACCACGAACGTGCGTGTCAGAACATGCAAAGCAGTGACTCGCCCTCGGGGGGCTGCGAGCAGCGCGGTATCGGTCATCAGCCATTCTCTGTATTTTTCAAATATTCCCAAGGTACTATATATATATATATATATATATATATATATATATACATTTTTTTTTAAGACACTCCATTGCTTGACTCTCTGAATTGAAGGAAGAGCATTAGTGCTGCTCTGTGAGTAAGAAGTAGAAAACACCTGTAGAACGGGAAGGCAGAAACCCAGACACGTCCCCGGTGTGCAGCCGTGGATTTGGAATAGTACTGCGGTAGTTCCCTGTCAGTGACGAGCCCCGCGCACCGGTGGCAGTCCTGAGTTTACTGTAGGAAGAGCTGACTGACAAAGGTTAACATGTGACTAGAAGCAAAAACATGGCCTTTCAGCGCTGCACTATGTTGTCCTTCAGCTACCGGCTACAATCCGAGACCTACTTGGAGAGGCCACTGTGGGTGGGGTCTGAGTGGTGTGGCTGGGGTGAGGGGAGCGTCCTCAACCCTCCGGAAAAATAATTCCAAACATACCGTTTAAATAACAAAAAATGGCTTGCTATGCAAAAAATTATAAAACCGTTTTAAGACAGGTCTCCTACCACCCCCACTCCCGAATCCTAATATCCTATACTAAATAGAAATTCTGTAGATGACACTAAGCGTGACTCTGTGTTAGGGATCTTGAATTCACATTTCTATAAGGCAGGCCATTGATCACAACTTCTGGATGTCTTGTCATTAAATTGAAGGCTTACTTGCAATAGAGAATCTATATAAGGCACCCACAGAAAGGGGGTACACAATACTCCATCTTGGGCTTTAAATAATCCTGAAATGAACCGGCCTGGTCACATAATCCAAGGACACACCCCGCCTCCCCCTCCCCCCCAACTCCCTGTCAAGTGAGTTAATCCAGGCTTCTGGTTATTCATGGGTAACTGGACTGAATGCAGTCTTCACAGGAAGAGTCCACTTTATTTCTGTGACACACTGGAAAGGAGGATAAATGCCAAGCAAAGGTCACCTCCCTATACTCTTGCAAAACACAGGGGAAAAAAAAAAAAAAAAAGACTGGGCCAAAGGCACGCCCTAAACATTTTGCTTTGTTCTTAAAGCATAAGTGCTGAGACCACTAGCCAAGAGTTGTGAAATTACAAAGCATTCTGGGGATTGGCATGCAAATGAGCAGGATTATATTTAGAAGGGAGTAAAAAGAGAATTAACTACATACTGTGGAACCCTGCAGAGCTCTCTCTTGCGGTATCTTTCCCTTAGATTTTACTGCCCCAAACTTGCTGGAAGGGATCTTGCAAATTTTTCTCAAGAAAAAGAAAAATACACAGGGGATTTTTACAATTCTTAAAAATGAAAAAAATACTACTGCCTCTTTTTTTTTAACTTCTTGGGTTTCTTTGCCTTTCTTGTCATCTCCTCTGCTAATATCATTATAATCCAGAATACTCTTTACTAAATACATTTATACCATATTTTTGATCACCTGATGAGTTTTTGGGTGTGTGCCTGTGGTTTCAAATTACAGGACTTGGTTAAACTTGTTGAGGTCAGTTTTGCATGCAAAAGGCCATGCTGAATGAGAATTGTGATGTGTTCCTCCGGATCAGAGTGCTGTGACAAGCCATGCACAGGAACACATAATAACCAGCTAATCGGTTCAAGCTGTTGCCATCATCAGAAATGTACAAAAAAACACTATTTTTTCCCTGTTTTGTCCTCTTCAATCATCTTTCACTTTCTTAAATCAAAATAAAGCACCTAAGATGAATTTGAAGCAAAAAGCCTTCCTTGGCTATGCCTTTCTTATTCCAAGAATAAGAAAGACAGCCATCAACACAGGATGCCTCTGTGTCTGGCCAAGAGAGAGAGGAGTGGAACCAGTATGGCTGTTTTCCACAGTAAAATGGCTCTGAATGGTTTTCCTTGGATACACAGCAGTGCTTGGCTTTAGATATCGCAGGAAACTATGAGAGAGAGAGGGGAAGACACAGAGTAAGGGACTTGATTTACAGTCCCAAAGAAACTTAATTTGGGCCACCAAACTTGCCATCCTCCCAGACCTCAGTCAATGGCTCCTCTATTCCAGTTGCTAGGGACAAAGGTTTGGCATTATTTTTGACTTCTCTCCTTCAATCACACTCGCACACTCCAAATCCAATCTTTCAGCAAATGCTATTGGTTTTACCTTTTAAATATATCCAGACTATGGTCTCTCCTTGACATTTGGAAAGTTTCTCCCTGTGTATAGCCATCAAGGGCTGTCACCTGGAGTACTGCGGTAACCTCCTACCTGGGCTCTCTTCTTCACCATCAAGTCATTCATTCATTCTCACAATAGTCACACAATATGTACCTTGTGCCTACTACATGCTGTTATTTTTCCAGGTGCTAGTATTACAGAAGTGAATAATAATAATAATGATAAAGTCCCAAATCTCATGAAGTTTGCTTTATACCTTTATTCAAGAGTAGCATCTGTCATTTGCTAGCTCCCTTCCCTGCTTTATTTACCTTCATAATACTTTTTACTACATGACATATAAATTTATTATTGGATATTATCCTCCTTCCCCTCACTAGAACATAAGCTCCTTGAGGGCAGGTTCCTTATCTGTTTTATTCACCGAGTGACTGAAATAGAGCCTTGCCCATACAAATTGCTCAATAATTGCCAAGTACGTGAAGGTAAAAATTTAAAAAATTATATCTGAATAAAGATTAATAGGTGGAATAAGAACTTGTCTGTAACTAAAGGGCATATAGTTAGAATTCAGATTTTAAAATATCTATTGTTGCTTCTCTATGGCTTCTTAGAGTGTCCTGATTCAAGATTTCAGAGCAGGTGAATTCAAGATGGTGAAGAATCACTTTGCTAATAAGATACAGTCCGAAAATGCCAAGGCAACATATGGGCCAAAGAATGGCACAGTAGAATAGATTTGGTACCTGAGTGCTGACTAGAGGGCTATGGCTTCGAAAGGAGATAGCATCAAAGCTTACGGGGAAGGTCAAAAGCTTTGTGTTAATTTAAAGAATTTTATTAAAAATAACAATAACAATTGATATTGAGTTCCAAGGGGAAAGTATGGACTTGAGTCCAGAATGGTGTATTGTCTAAGGATCTGCACTTGGGAGTGAAAGGAACCATGGTCCATACTCCAATTCACTCACTTCCTACTTCTATGACCTTCAGCAAATTACTGCAACTTTCTAAGCCTTAATTTTCTCATCTCTAAAATGAGGGTCTTATTACCTACCTCACAGTGGTTTTATGATGATTTATTCATTCATTCACCTAATATTTATTGAGTACCTATCATAAATACCTAGGCATTAGGGATACAAATATTTGAACAAACCAAATAAAATCTTTGTCTTCATGAATCTTACATTTTAGAGAAAGAGATGAGTCAAAAATAAAAAAATTAAAATATATAGTAATTAAAAGTGTGGTAATTACATTAGGGATAAATAAAACAGGGAAGGGGAGGTAAAAGTCATTCAAAAGTATTGAGGATGAAGTGGACTTTTACAGACAGGGGTCACTGAAGGACAAGTGAGATGATGATGGTAGCTTAGACCAAATGATAACAGAGGAAACAGTGAGAAATGGTCAGACATTGGATATATTTTAATGTAAAATCGACAGTATTTGCTGATGCATTTGACTGGGGTGTGAGACAAAGAGGAATCAAAAAATCACACTAAATCATTTGAGCAACTCAATGAAGGTGAAGGTACATAACTGAGATAGGGAAATTTGTGGAAGGAATGGGATTGGGAAGAATGCTCAGGAATGTTTGTGGGCATTCCCATTAGACATCAAAGTAAAATGTTCAGCAGGCAGGTGGATATTCCAGATTGGAAATCTAAGGGAGGATCTTGACCAGAGATACCAATTTAGGAGTTGTCAGCCTATAGGTGTTATTTAAAGCAACAAGGCTGGATGAGATGACCAAGGAAGTGAGTGTAGAAAAGACTTCTGGGGTAAGGAGACCTCCTGGGGAGATGAGCAACCAGGGAAAGCAGCAGAGACAGTGGTCAGGGAGATAAAGGAGCACCATGAGAGCGTAGCATTCCAAAGGTCAAGAAACAAAATGAGTTCAAGGAGGAGAATGTGTTCATTTTGTAAAGAAAGGTCAAGGGACAGGAGAACGGATAATTAACCAGTGGATGAAAAACACTGGTATGGTCACAGAAGACCTTCACCAGAGCACCTATAAAATGAGCATCTTAATACCCAACTCCCAGTGGTTGTGGGGTTTTTCTTGTTGTTGTTTTTTGGGTTTTTTTTTTAAGGGTGTATTAAATTATTCAAGTAATATTTACTGAGTACTTAGTATGTAAACTGCCAGAGCAGTCTTTTTTGTTGTTGTTTTTTTTTCTTTGGAGACAGAGTCTCACTCTTCTTGCCCTGGCTAGCGTTGTGGCGTCAGCCTAGCTCACAGCAACCTCAAACTACTGGGCTCAAGCAATCCTCCTGCCTCAGCCTCCCGAGTAGCTGGGACTACAGGCATGTGCCACCATGCCTGGCTAATGTTTTCTATATATTTTTAGTTGGCCAATTAATTTCTTTCTATTTTTTAGTAGAGACGGGGTCTCTCTCTCTTGCTCAGGCTGGTTTCAAACTCCTGACCTTGAGGGATCATCCCACCTCGGCCTCCCAGAGTGCTAGGATTACAGCCGTGACCCACTGCGCCCGGCCACAACAGTCTTAATGGAATTGTGGAGGTGAAACCTCACTATGGTGTTTTGAAGAGAAAATCCAAGGGGAAATTGAAGACATTTAATATAGACAACTCTGTCAAAGGATTTTATTGTAAACAGGGACAGAGAACTGGAGCAGTAGCTAGCAGAGAAAGTGGAATCTAATTTGAGAGCATAGTTGTATGCAGTGGGCCTGATTCAATAAGGAAAGGAAACTTTATGAGGCAGGGAAAAAATGGGACAATTGCTCTGTGGACGTTCTTGAACGGGCAACACAGGTGACATCTGGTGTTTAAGTGGAGGGCTTGCCCTCAGCTAGGAACAAGACCAGCTCAACCCCAGTCACTGAAGAGAGGAGTATACTGGCACAAGGGCAGGTACTTGGGAATATTTCCTGGAGGGACTTTATGGAATTCGTCTTCTGATTGCATCTATTCTCTCTGCCATCAGCTAAGACGGTGTAGGAAAGTACTGGGAGAAGGGAGGAGGAATTGGTATGAAATAATTTTCCACTACAGTAAAGGGACTAGGGAAATGTGGTATGATTATCTGGCAGCACTAAAAATTCCCTTCGGACAGTGGCCACACATTTAAGGAGAGACCAGTAAGCCCGGATGTGGATGTTCCTCTAGCCGTGCACAGCCGCGTGTGTGCAGGTGTGGAGCAGGTAGGGTGTAGAATAGGGGTTTCTCTAGATGAGTGCTAAGAATGGAAAGAGAAACCCAAGGGAACTGAGGATGAAGCAAGGGATCTAAGCTGATTAAGAGAGCAGGGAGGACACTCTATAGGGGAGTAAAGGACAGTGAACATATTGGAGATTAAATAAGATTATTCTTGTAAAGCTCTTAGCACAAAGTAAGTTAATGAGATGACAGCAATTCCTACCATTATTTTTAATGTTTTGGTTATTTTTTTTGTTAAACTTATTTAAGTCAGAAAGTATGTGTTATTTATCTTTGTAGCCCCCGGCTCTTTTATAGTGCTTGGAATAGAGTGCCTTTTCCCAGAAGAGGAAATGCTTCCATCTGGGGGCACAGCAAGAGTCCTACTGAACTGTAAGTTGCAATTGCTACCTGGGTGCTTTGGGCTCTTTGTGGCCAGGAACTAAACAGGCAAGAAGAAGACTCAGCATCTTTGTAGGACCCCTTATCAGGAGGATACAGGGCTGCTGTTACACAATGGGGGCAGTGAGGAGTATATCCCTTGTGATCCACATGGGTTCCTTTTAGGTACTACCTTGCCCAACCTTGATAGTATGGACAAGCACATCAGCCATAACGTACTTGAGCCTGCGAATGGTATGGTGACCCGAGGCTCTGACCCCTCAGAGATCCAGATCCATGTCTCAATACTGGGCAAATCACTGGGACCAGCGGAGATGCTAGCTAAGAGTAAGGAGAATCTAGGATGATCAGTAGAGGATGATATGGGTCTTATTTTGGTCTTAAGACCAGCTATGAAAAAACAGGCCCTGAGACCCTCAAGAGAAGAGACACCTCCCCACCAAATCCTGGACTTGTTACTCCCAGAGAAGTGAATCTGAGCAGCGTGAGGAGGGTCTGTAGTAGACACTGTGGAGCTCCGCCCAGGCCCCTCTTTAGGACTGAAGGACTTATCCACCTGGTGCTCTCAGCCCTCAGCTGTCAGCCCTCTCTGGAAATCACCCTTGTCAAGGTATCCCCGTCCAAGGGCAGCCTGATCCCATAATTGGTTAATGTGAGCCTATAGAGGCCTGGCCTTCTAGCCCCAAAACTAGAATAACCTCAAAAGAATTATCCCAGTTTCAGGTCTGCCTGCAAGGTCAGCTGAGGCCTTTGTTAAGGGCGCATCACAACTCAACTTGTCCCTCTACCCAATTCTTCTTTCCCTTCCCTTCCACGGATGCTGATCCCAGGAGCACTCTCTAATAAACTCCCTACATCCTCATCTCCTTCTCAGAATCAGCTTTCCAGGAAACACAACCAGTGACAGTGAGACTGACATTAAATATTTACACAGAGAGACATTTTTTATTTAGTCAATATTTTAAATTTTATAGGTTTCACACTAAAATTTAGATTTCTTTAAAAATTCAAAACCCGGCAATTCTGGACTCATAAACACACAATAGTTTCTGTCAGCTAGAGTCGAATACTGGCTGCCTTTTGACCATTTATTCTCCAATTAACCATAATGTCTGATGCTTCCTCTTCCTTTACATAGGGTTGGCTTCCATTTATTTATGCCACCTGCCTCGTTTATGGTCATTTAAATTTCTGACATCAGACCAGTAGGACACTCCTGAGTTATTTAGGAATTAAACAATAGGGATTCTCTGTCTCAGAGGGGAGGGCTGTTGTATTCGGAAGTAGTCTTTGGTACCTGTTCAGAATTGAGAAAGCAGTGAGTTATCTCAAGGGAACTACCTCCTCCCCAGCCTACCCTACACCACCCCCACTGAGCCCTAAATCACAAATTGAATCCAGGAACTCCCTGCCCCTCTGTTAAAAGCCTGTTTGGTAACATGCACTGGAGCTGCTGAATCTTCAGTTAAGTGCAATCAATTTCACCCTTGGGTGAACGGAAACACACATGACCGGATTCAGATCTCTCCCTGGATAGCACATCAGCTTACTCCCTAGATCAACGGTACGAGACTCACTCCTGGATGGAAGCTCAGAATAGAAAGCCAACCCCCAAGTGCAAGGCCACAATCCCAGTTTATATTTTCCAGGTTTCCCATCCGTCTCCAGGAAGGAACTTTGGCTGTGTGTTTTTGTGTTTTTTCCCTCCTGTTTCCTGTACTCAGCTATACAGCAAATGCTCCAGGACCAGAGGGCCTCATCTGCCTCTGGTTCCCTATCTTTTTGGAGGCATAGGAATGTCAGAGACATATGCCTAAGGGTCTAGTAACAGGTTGTGCTGAACCAATTCCCGAAGGAGCCATGGAATGAGAAACAGGCGCCTCTTGCACGTAACTGGTTTACACTGATCCCAAATGAGACCCTGGATTTCTGACCTCAGGAAGTCCAGTATCAAATGCTCACGTGGCAGAGTACCTGGACAGTTTTAAAGGTCCAGGCACTAATTTTTCACTGGAGACATGAACATAAGCAGCAAAAAGCAGAGACTGAAATAGAGAAAAGCAGATTTTCCAAATTCATTTCAAATTATTTGACTTTGGAATTAACAACCTGAAAAATCTTCTTAGCATCACTTGTTTCATCTATAAAATGAATGGATATACTGACACAAACATGGGGAAACAGATGTTAGGAAATAGAAAGATGAGTTGATTCATTTTATTCCATAGCATAAAGGGAAGTAATGCTTAAAAATATGCTAGTTAGTTGGACAATGGTTCTGTTGTAATGAGAGTTTTAAGCTAATACCACTGTGGAAAATAATTATTGTTAACACCCACATATCTTTGACTCAGCCTTAACTAAAATTAAAGTTAAAATCCGGGGCCACTTTTTTAATTTCCAAGCAGAAGCCCTGGAAATTGCTTGTAGGGCTAGCTTTGAGAAAACACCATTACAAATGATTTCACAAACACAATGCCCTGGATTAGCAATTTACCTTTGTTTAGAAAGACAAAAGGTTAAGG
This sequence comes from Microcebus murinus, assembly GCF_040939455.1. Classification (NCBI taxonomy): domain Eukaryota; kingdom Metazoa; phylum Chordata; class Mammalia; order Primates; family Cheirogaleidae; genus Microcebus; species Microcebus murinus. Next base: position 13,839,119 of record NC_134124.1, read on the forward strand.
AATATTTATACATTTACTATAGAATTTAAGTTGACTATACTTATTCTCTATTTTGTCAGCATAAAGTTGAGTTTCTAAGTTCTCTAACTAAAAAGCCACAGAGAACTTTTTGTAATACTGAAAGTTTGTTTTAATAGGTCCAAAGTCTCCTCCCTTAACACTTTGCAACTGAAAGTTTATCACAAGAAACTAGATTATTGCAAAGTTTGTTGTAAAAGATCTTACTTAGCTAAAGGCAGATACTATGTTTGCTACAGAAAGTTGATTTGACGCACTAATTCTCTGATGACTATTCTACTAGGACCTAGCTAATAGAGTACTCTTTAAGTAGTATAAAAAGATGGTAAGAGAGCTGATGGATAGAGCTGCTGATATTTATATTACATTTTTCTTCAAGTAAAATAGAAAATAGCCAATTAAGTTGAGAACACAATGTAGGCTATTTTCCATGACAACACCAATAAAAAAGGAAAATATCTGAGGCAGCCAATCAGCCACCATCAGGGAAAGACTAGGGGACTCCCCTGCCCAAATGTCTATGAACACTGGAGAACCCTCCAGCTAATACTGCACATTGGTAGCCCTGGACGATTCATGATCATCAGCCCCCAAGAACCAAACACCTCCCACCAGGCCCCACCTCCAACACTGAGGATCAGATTTCAATCTGAGACTTGGTGGGTCAAACAAACCATATCCAAAGCACAGTACCCTCTGAAGCACACTGTCATTCTCTCTGTTGTTCTATTTACATTAGCCACTTTTGTTTTTCTTTACACATTTGGCCACTCCATGTTTCTTCATTTTAATTACAATGAGAGAATAAAATGAGTGTCTCTTGGTTCCAATTCCCAGTTGGAAAGAATCTAATTAATTGGCTCTGTTTGGGTCAGTTGTTACCTTACATTCTAATCACCTGTGGAGAAGGGATGGAGGAATCACAGGACAGAAATAGGGCTGGGATGTGTCCACCCATGTGGACATAGAGGCATTTCTCAGAGAAAAAGGAGCTATTATGATGTTGGCAGAATCCAACAACACATCTCCGTGCACTGGTTCTCACCTGTTGTCCATAACAAAGGAACAGATAAGCCTGCACAGACATGCATACATCATTACCAAGGAAAAGCAAAGGATGACAGGATCAACTTTAAGATAGGACCTCTATAACAAGAGCACCAGAGAACGGACTGAGGTAGATTATGCAAAGGTTATGAAAACTTAAATCTGCCTGCTTGTCATATGCTAATAACTGTTTTCGGTCCATGCATTCACATAATTCTCTCTCTCCCCCTCTCTCCCCCTTCCCTCCATTCTCCCAGTTCTCTCTCTTAGATTTCATGGTCTCTGTTTACATTAGCTTCATTCTTCTTTTAGACCTTCAAAGAGATCAATGCCATGAGACAATAGTGATAAATCCACTCTGTCTACAACTGAAGCACATAAGACTATAGAAGACACATAGTTTGCCCACCTCAGCCCCACAATTAGTGACACTATTCGTATAGGGTTCTGACTTCTAATCCAGAGATCTACATCCATTACAACACTGCCTCACTTCCTCCTAGAAAGATATTATAGGTATGGGGGAGGGGGTACAGTTCATGTCATGTTCAAAGGTTCACTAATACTATGCTCAATCTCAAGTATTAATAAAATCAAATAGTGCACAATATCAGAAATAGGTAAATGCTAAACCACAAATAATTACTATTTTGAGATCCAAGGCAAAATGAGGAGGTAGTATAGTGAACAGAGAAAAAGAAAAATAAGTCAAGAAACTCAAGTTTTAGTCATATCTATTTTATTAACAAATTAACCTGAAGCAATTCATTTAATCTCGTCTCATCTCTTCAATGGATAACGAATTCTTTGCTTCCAATATCTTTGGGCTGATGATCAAATAAAATAATGGAAATGCTTCCATTTGAAAAAAAATAAAAGACATTCTAAAAATCTACAAGCACACCAGGCCTGAGCATTATTTTTCCATCATGTTACAAACAAATCCAGGACTAATACTGGCTGAAAGACTTATTTACCATTGTTGCTTTCCAAGTATGACCCTTCCTTTAGGCACCTCTCTGTTTTTCAAATTATGTATTTCTCCAGATGCATGTTCCCACTTTTTAAGGCTGATCTCATTTGTTCATTTCCTGCCCATATTTCTAATCTCTCTAGGTTGCTCTGTACTATGTCTCTTCCTCACTAGTGTCTATAACACCATCCTATTTACCCTCATCTGCAGATATAATTACCATAATAGGTTTATGGCCTCTTTCCAAGTCATCAATAACAGTGCAAAATGAACTGCATCTGAAGCTGATCTCTGCAGCATCGTCCTGGAACTTGCAGCATGCCATTTTTCATTCTTGTTGGGTTTTTCAGCCAGTTTTGAGGTCATTTCTTATGGTTCCTAGAAGCTCCCAACTGAACCCAAGACTTTTTTAAAAAAAATCATATGGATACCAGTCCTTGTTTCTCCTGCTTAAAATAAAATAAAATAAAATAAAATAAAATAAAATAAAATAAAATAAAATAACTTATAGCATGCCAAGACAAAAAGCAGGCAGGCTACTTAAGGCCCTGAGAGTAGATTGGGGATTTCCTATCCAAAGATCTCATATCACGTCAATGTGAGAGTGCTCCTTGTGATTCTGTCTCTGTGTTGATCTAGAAATCAGGAAAACCTAAGTTTTCCAAGTGGAATTCCAAATCCTTGTGTCTCTTTCCAGTGAAGACCTGCAGCCAAGTTCCTCTATAAATCTGAGGAATAAGATGCATAATCTTTGAGGCTCAATATAAGGGACACAACTTTTCTTTGTTGTTTTTTTTCATTAAATTGGCTGATATTAAAGTCCCTTTTGTGTTTCCATTACAACACTTGGCAGATTTTTAAAGAGAAAGAGTTTGAAGAAGAAAAAGAAAGAACACAAAGACTAATCCATGGGTGAATAAACTTGAGAAACATATTATTGCAAATAATTTTCTTTTATTTTTCTTAGTTTGAAATTAGTTTTTGGTTTTTAGGGGGGCAGGCTTTGTTTTGGCTTTTTTTTTTTTTTTTTTTTTTTTTTGAGACAGAGTCTCACTTTGTTGTCCAGGCTAGAGTGAGTGCCGTGGCGTCAGCCTAGCTCACAGCAACCTCAGTCTCCTGGGCTTGAGTGATCCTTCTGCCTCAGCCTCCCGAGTAGCTGGGACTACAGGCATGCGCCACCATGCCCGGCTAATTTTTTTATATATATATCAGTTGGCCAATTAATTTCTTTCTATTTATAGTAGAGACGGGGTCTCGCTCTTGCTCAGGCTGGTTTTGAACTCCTGACCTCGAGCAATCCGCCCGCCTCGGCCTCCCAAGAGCTAGGATTACAGGCGTGAGCCACAGCGCCCGGCCTGTTTTGGCTTTTGATTGGGCTCAGCATGAGATGCCTCGTCTTGTTCTAATCTCTAGGATGTATTTCTTCACTTCTTAGTGAACACTTCTGGTAATGGACTTTCCCACCACTGGATTTGCCTTTTGCAGTTAAATTGTGATTCAGCTTCGAAACAGGTGGAAATGCAGGTTAAATAAAATCTTGGGGCCCTTTCTGAACTGCTATATGGATTTCCAAATTTCTTTTTAAAATATATTTTAAATACAACAACCTTAGCTATGCTAAATTTTAGTTCCTCAATAAGGAAAAAAGAAAAGCTGCAAGTTATCTTAATATCCTAAGTTAATTGCAGTATTAGGAGAAAAGTCTCATTTTTATCAATTCCTTTCACAAACTTCAGACACAGAAAGACCTGGCTTTCTATCCTGGCTACATCAAATACTGCCTTTATGAAACTGGGAAATTTTCTTAATCTTTTTGAGTTTTTTTTTCCACTTCTGTAAAATACAGAAAAATAATACTTCCGTCATGTAGCATTGTTTGGATTAAGTGTACAAAATGGCTAGTAAGTACAGTGCTTGGTGCATAGGAGGGGATCAGTAAATGTCATCTGCTTCCCTTGTCCTCCATATACATAATGGCAAAATCTGTCATCTTTTATTAATACACATGGCTCACTTTCTCATAACACTATTACCAGGCAATTATGAACTGCTAAGAGGAAAATGTCTTTTCAGGAATTTAATAATAATGATAATGATACTATGCAGGCAGCATTTTAAGTGATTTTTATATGCGTTATTTCCTTTAATCCTCAAAGAGGGAAGTACTTTTACTATTCCCATTTACAGAAAAGGATTTGGAAGTTGACAATGGTTAAACGACAAGCTCATTAGTGGATGGGTCGGGATTTGAATTCAAGCAGTCTGGTGCCAGAACCTCACCCTTGTTAGCCACTCTGTACTATCTTCTATTGCAACAGTGTTTGTTAGGAATTGGAGGGAATCATTATATGGGGACTACATACAGTAATATATATAAAGCACTACACATAATGTCTGCCACATGGACAATTCTTAATAAATTAGAACTTCAGTGAACAAATATGATTTTTTGTAATACAATTAAATTCTCTCTTGTAATATCCTTTTATTTTTTAACATCTTTATTCAGATATAATGCATGCAATAAAATTCACCCATTTAAAGTGTCTAGTGTCTTTTAAAAATATATTCATAGAGTTCTACAACTATCCCCATCTAAGTGTAGAACATTTTCATCACTCAAAATATCCTTTATTTTTTAAAGTCTAGATTTTGATAGATTAGGTTTTCTTAAAGGAAAGTATGTATGAAAAATTGCACTTCTCTCATACACTGCTACTTGAAACATAAAATGGTACTACTGAAAATGCCACTCCAGAAAATAATTTGGCAGTTTCCCATAAGAGTAAACATGCACTAGCCATACAACCTACCAGTTTCACTCTTGGGCATTTATTCCAGAGGAATGAAAATTTACATTTCCACAGAAACCTGTAAGAGAATATTCATAGGAGAACTATGCATAATAGCTAAAAACTAGAAACAGCTCACATGTCCTTAAATAAGTGAATGGATAAACAAAATCAGGTACGTCCACACAATGCAATACCACCCTCAGCAATAAGGAAGAGTGTACTAATGATACATGAACCACTTGGATGGATCTTTAGACTATTTTGCTTAATGAACAAAAACAATTTCAAAAAGTTACATATTATGTGATTCCATTTATAGAACATCTTCAAAATAACAAAACAATAGCAATGGAAAACAGATTAGTGCTTGCTAGGCAACAGGGGCAGGGTAGGTATGACATAGCATGATGGTGTTCCTTGGATGGTATTTTGATGGTACAGACTGAGCATCCTTAATATGGAAATCTGAAATTGAAAATGCTGCAAAACCAGACACATTTTGAATGTTGATATGACACTGCAAGTGGGATATTCCATACCTAATCCCATGTGATGGGCTGTAGTAAAAAATCAATGAAAACTGTTTCATGTGCAAAATTATTTAAAATATTTTATAAAATCACATTCAGGCTGTATACAGGTATATATAAAACATAAATGAATTTCATGTTTAGACTTGGGTCCCATGCCTAAGATAGCTCATTTTATATATATAAATATTTCAAAGTCTGAAAAAATATGAAATCCCAAACACTTCTGGTCATAAGCATTTTTTATAAGGGATACTCAACCTGTAGTGGTGGTTATACAAATCTATACATGAGATAAAATTACATAGAACTATTCACACACAAACACACACTCATACACAGCCACACACACAAATTCAGGCAAAAATTGGTGGAATCTGAACAAGGCCCTGCCATCTAGTTAAAAGTATCGTGCAGATGTTAGTTTCCTAGTTTTAACATTGTATTGATGTTACATGAGATGTGACCATTGGCTAAAGCTGAATGAAGTGTTCAAGAGACTCTATGCTCTATTTTTGCAACTTCTTATGAGTCTACAATCATTTCAAAATAAAAAGTCAAAATAATAGCATTTCAAAAGCAGAAACAGGGCAAGTTTTGAAGAAGATACTCAGACCTGAAAGTTGCATGTATATGATTTTTGAGACTGTTCTTAAAATTGAAACAATTTCATTATTGCTAAAGACTTGATATAAAGATCAAAATCCCAAAACAAGTTGCTCAAAATGGAAAATTATTCAAGGAATGGAAAGAACACCTTAAAAGAACAAATAAATGCAGAGCTTCAAAGCCTCAAAGCGTAAATAAATATAAATTACAGAATAAATAAAAGCTACCCTAGGAAAGAGGCAAAGATCAAAGTAATTAGAAACCATAGAAGTGATCCCATAGAAAGGACTGCCTTAACATGTTATCATGATGAGGAAAATGACTCAAACTCTTGAAAAAGATTCTTAAAGGGGAAAATTATAGTGAAAAACTCCTGAAGTTTATTTATTTGGATTAACAGCATGATTGCACAGTAGTAAGATGTACATTTTTATATCCCCAAAAATGAATATATGATTATTATACTGCTTATACAGATAATAATAATAGTAATAACAATGGCAAGAAGTAAAATTATTAAGTGCTACATGCCCAGGAACTTATTGAAATGTTTTAGATGTATTAACTTATTTAATTCTCATAACAACCTACTGAAGTTGCTACTATTATTATGGCCATTCTTACAAATGAGAAAACTGATGCACAATGATTTTCTATTACTTGACCCAGTTCATATAGCAAGCAAGTGGTGAGGCTAGAGCAGGAATGGATATAGACACAAATAGTCATAAACCCCAGTTTGAAATTCACAATTAAATAAAGTATGTGAATTAATATATAATTTTAAAATGGAAAATTAATACTAATCAGGTCCTCGGTCACCTAGTTAAGAGAAAAAACAAACTGGCTTTATTTGAATTAATGTAAATTTCAGTTGATCAGGATCTAATCAGAGAACAATTCTTTATGACTACAAAATAATTGTTGTTTATGATGATGAATAGAGCAATATGGTAGATTAGATAATATAGCCCCTGCAACATAAAATGTGTAAATGCACAGTTAGAGGCAAAAAAAACAGGAACTGAAAACAGAAGTAAGCAGGAAAGCTAACACTTTGGCTGAATCTGGCCATTTTGTTAAACAAGGGTTTGGGTTTTAATGCTCCAGAAATGACAAGAGATGATGGCTGGGCATGGTGGCTCACGCCTGTCATCCTAGCACTCTGGGAGGCCGAGGCGGGTGGATTGCTCGAGGTCAGGTGTTCGAAACCAGCCTGAGCAAGAGCGAGACCCTGTCTCTACTATAAATAGAAACAAATTAATTGGCCAACTAATATATATAGAAAAAATTAGCCGGGCATGGTGGTGCATGCCTGTAGTCCCAGCTACTCGGGAGGCTGAGGGAGGAGTATTTCTTGAGCCCAGGAGTTTGAGGTTGCTGTGAGCTAGGCTGATGCCACAGCACTCACTCTAGCCTGGGCAACAAAGCAAGACTCTATCTCAAAAAAAAAAAAAAGAGATGAGGCTCTTTGGTCCACACCAAAGAGGGAGGGATTGGAACAGAGATTTTTATATAAATGTTGGTCTCTCCATGAAAAAAGTAAGCTAGTAAAATCTTCTCATGCATATAGAATGATGACATGGACCTTATTTGCCCCGGCCCAGGTTCTTGATAGGGTATTATTGGGACAGTCTTCTCAGAATTTGTAACAATGAGAAGACTTTCACACACATCTGGATTTTCTCTTAATCCACTAGGAATTCCTAAAGTGAAATATTAACATTGACAATGGTCATGGCAAGGGATACCGCTATGGTATCTGGCAAAAAGTGAAACCACTAGAAAGAGACACCCAGGACCCAAGTTCATTAGATTCTTTCATAAAAATCATCACCTAGCCATGAGCTCACAACTAAAAATTACAAAATATTTAAGAAAAATAATCTACCCCAAGCAAAACCGAACAGATACAAAAGCACACTAAGTTACCTCAAAACTTCATAAAATAAAACAATTGCAAAGATAAAAATAAAATCAGTATGTTTAAATTGATGAAATTCCCAGCACAAATAATATTTAGGTACAGGAAAATAACAAGATAATATCAAAACAGAAAATGCAGATTTAAATTGGAAGGACATATATTATCTGAATGTAACGAAATAATAAAATTAGCCAATGAAATTAAACACTCAATGAATGATTTAACAATAGACTGTTTACATCTGAAGAGAGAATTTGTGAGCTGGAATGTAAGTGTGACCAAATAACTTTGACTGTAAAAAAAATTGAAAATACAGAGAGGTTAAGAGATCATCATCACTGGAGAGATGATCCATCATAAAATGAATAGGAGTTTGAAACAGGAAAAGAGAGGGAATGAAGTAAGGCAATAATCACAGAGATAATTTATGGCTACGACATCTGGCTCTGGAGTGAGATGTCAGAGATTCTAACTCTGACTTCTTCTGCTAGAAGCTTGATGATGTTGGGACTCAGGGAACAGCACCCCAAAGTATGGTGCTTCGGCATGCTGAGCATTTTTAAAGGAAATTAAAAGGCCTTAGGAGCTGCCTCAGAACCAAAGACTTTCTAACCTTCTTCTAAGAGGGGGAATGGCCTAAAAAGGGTAAAAATGTTTTTTGTTGCTCTAACCACCCCACCACACTCCTTTTGGGAATTAAAACCTGCATCCCTGCCCTAGGCCAGTGATCTAGAGGGCGAGGGGAGTGTCCTTTGTTCTTTGTACCACATGAGATGGTTCAAGGGAATTGTCCCATCTGAAGTAACCAGATTGTCTTAGCCAAAGATGGGATGAATCAGAACCATCAACTATAGTTAAACAGCAATAGCATGAAGCTGAAAAGCTCCCCTTTAAAAGCTCTGGATTCCTGTTCAGAAGCAGGACATTGGTACTTTAAGACAGGAGTCTGCCAACCTCCTCATTTGCCGGCAAATTAATAAACTTCTCTTTCCTTCTCCTCAAACCACTTGTCTTCACTCTTCTGTTGAGGCCTCAGGGACAAGTGCCAAGCTTTCAGTTAACATTCTCACTTCTTCTCCCCTTCTTTGGAAGTTCCCTTATCTGATCGATGAAACTGTCTTCCAAAGGAAATGTAATTATCTTAAGACCCCCTTCCTAGGAATCTCATCAAATAACCAGGAAAGATTAACAATTGCAGAGGAGAAAAAAACTGAAGGAAATTAGAAATATTTATCCCAAATATGGCATTTTGACATGCTGGACTGACTAGAAAAGGCTCAAGGTCTCTCTGACCTTCCCCTCCATCATCATCTCTTCCAAAATTATTGAAGTGTCATTATTTGTCTAAGATCCCAAACCCCCTAGGAAAACAATTGCTCTTTTCTTCCTGTCCCTATAAGACAGGAATGTGACCACACCTGACCAGACTCTTTAAGAAAATAATGTCCTGTCTCTAAATCTCATTTAAATTCTGAAGAGAACTATTTATCAGTTAATGTTTATTCCCATCCATTCCTCCTCCCTAGTAATCCTTAATTGCCCCTGAACAGAATTTTTCATTTCCCTCCTCCCATAATCCCTATTGTATTATCATTAGTTCCTTTGATGGTCACAATAGCAGTGTAATAGAGGCTTTGTTTCCATTTTCCAAGGAAATTTATTATTTGCTATTATTTGATAGTTAACAGCTCATTCAGAATCACATTTTGACTTTTTTAGAGCCACGACCAGAATTCATGTGTCCTACACTGAGCTCTTTTTAAAATTTGGGCTGTTATAAAAATATTTTTCAATAAAAGATTTATCCTGGGCTATGCACTGCATACAGTAACATAGGTCTCAATCTCTCAGAACTTCAAACATTCCCTTTGTGTTTATTGATCTGTTAGAGGGAGTTCACAGATCTTCTTAATATACATTCTGACTTTTTAATTTTTTTCCTATCTCCAGCCTGTACACATCCATGTCAGTTAGGACTTGCATTCATCTGCAAACAACTGTGTTGTTTGGGAGGATGGAAAATGTAATTTTTTAAGCTGGGCATACTGCCTCCTTCAACAAAATTGGGGTTACCTTAGTAAGAAAGCAGGAGACAGTTGAGTACTTGTTAGAAAAACACCATGCCATCTAAGAGGTGTGGTCTCAGAAGCAGATGGCATCTTCAGAAAGAAGGAGGCAACCAAGAGAATTCAAGAAGACTCTCGGAGTTTGTGCCCCTACATCTACTCTGTAAGGCCCTATGTAATTTGGCTGACCTCTCTGGCTTTGAGGGCTCAACGCATGCCCTTACTATCTACAGGGCATCAGGTTCCTGAGCATGCCATGCTTTCTCTGTTACAGATCCTCTGCTTGGAACCGCTCCCCCTCGCCCAACACACATACATTTCCATTACCATATATCATACACGCATATTTTTCCAGGCTATCTCAAATGTACACTGAGACAATGGGGAGCCTTCCCTGTCCGCCAAGTCCTGGTTTGGTTCTCCATCTGCCTCTGTGACCTGGGGGTCCTTTATGCACACCCCTATTTTAACACCGATCCCACTGTACTGTAACATGTGTCTGGGAATGTGACCAGCCTCCCTGTCCCCCACTCTTGAAATTGTTACCACCATGAAGGCAGGGACTTTCTTCCATTTTCACCAGATCAAGTTTGCATTTTGGTCATTTTTTTTTTGAGACAGAGTCTCGCTGTGTTGCCCAAGCTAGAGTGAGTGCCGTGGCGTCAGCCTAGCACACAGCTACCTCAAACTCCTGGGCTCAAGCAATCCTGCTGCCTCAGCCTCCCGAGTAGCTGGGACTACAGGCATGCACCACCATGCCTGGCTAATTTTTTCTATATATATATTAGTTGGCCAATTAATTTCTTTCTGTTTATAGTAGAGACGGGGTTTTGCTCTTGCTCAGGCTGGTTTCGAACTCCTGACCTCGAGCAATCCGCCTGCCTCGGCCTCCCAGAGTGCTAGGATTACAGGCGTGAGCCACCGCGCCCAGCCTATTTTGATAATTTTTCTTCACCAAGTATTTGCACCACATCTTGCATGTAAGAGATAAGCAGTAAACTTTTGTGGAATATATTAATCAATAAATTCTACTCTGAGTAAATCAGGAGTTTGTAAAAAAAAAAAGTAGCGTAGACAGGCAGTAATAATAGCTATTACTTACTGACGGTTTGCAAAATATGAGGCATTCTGGGTTTAGTACATTACAGGGATTATCTTCTTTTATTTTTCCAACAACCTGTGTTACACATACAATTACCATGAGGAAAGTGGGGCTCAGAGAAGTTATTTGCTCAAGGTCATGGAAGTAATAAAACGTTAAGCAGGGATTTGAACCCTGGTCATGTCTACTCCACAATCTGAATCCTTAATTACCAGGCCATGCTGCTGAAACTGGAGTCTCTTCAGGCCCTTCGGTTGGATATTCTGAGAAGGCGCAGCAGCACAAACCCCAGAGAGCACAGAACAGCTGTTTGAGAGCGTGAATCCTGCTCACTCAGTGAAGGACATTTTATCTTGTCTGAAGACAGAGTGAAAAGACAGAAGTGGAAGGCAAGGGGGCTTTATTTTGGAAAAGACAGGAAGCAGGATGACAAATGAAATAAACTGAGAATCCCACATTAGAGCAACCACAGATCCAATCTGAGACAGGCATTTTATCTAACACGGCTCTGACAACCCAGCTAATTAAATATCTCTGGGGAGAAAGTTGCCATCTTGACTCGCGAGAGCAAGTGCTGAGTTCTGAAGCCTGTTCTCCACATGGAGCTCAGCGAGGCCAGCTTCCCAGATGGCCTGATAATCCCCGCAGCCAGCTTAACACCCAAGTCCCACTGGAAAAGAGGCAAAGGCAGCAGACGATTCTGAAAGCAAGCTGAGCACAATTAGAATAATAAAGCCTCACATTTAGTGGGCACTTGCAATCAGTCTCAAGCAACTGAGTGGTTTTTCATTTAATCCTCCAAAAGAACCTAATGAGATGGATGTTATCCCCCTTTTACAAATAAGGGACCAAAGAACTGCAATTGTACCTGTTATTGGCCTCCTGTCTCTCAGCTCTATGCCCATCCATCTACACTTTATATTCTCTAATTTCTACTCAGCTGGGACTCTGCAAACTGCATGACCCAGGATCCTCAACCATCTAGCTTTCTATTAGGGTGTGCAAACAGAAGGCAGAAAATGGAGAATAGATGGGCAAGGGAAGAGAAACAGAATCTCTTTCCTGTTTCCCTGTTTCTGCCAGCATCACTCCTGTAGATGCAGTTGTCTCCAAGCTCCAGCTTCTTTTGGCACCTCACTCCCAGTTCTGCTACCCCCTCCGCCAAGTGCTGAAGGCGATCTCTACCCACTCCTGATACTTTTGTTATCTATGAAATATTGTTACTAGAACTATCTCTTCATAGGGCAGCTGTAATAACTTAATATAATGTAATATAATGTGATATACTACAATATAATGTATCTATCAAGAACTGGGTGGGGTCTGAGATTTTATGCTATTTACAGTCTAACAAATTAGCCTGTTCCTATTTCATGGATGCTGGCAGACGACAAGAGACTTCTGGGTGGGAGACAGATGACTTTATTACTCACAACAAAAGCATGAGCCAGAGTTTTACAGGGTTTTCATCAGTTGTTCAATGAAAGGGCCTCCTAAGTCTCACAGGAATGATGCAAAATGCTTGCTATGGTTTAGATGTGTTCCGTATAAAGTTTGCGTTGGTAAATTTAAGCCCCAGTGCAACAATGTTGGGAGTTGGGATTAATGGGAGATGTTTAGATCATGAGGGCTTCACCCTTATGCATGGATTAATGCCAATTATAAAAGGGCTTGAGGCTGTGAGTTTGATCTCTTGATCACTCTCACCTCTTTTGCTCTCTGCCTTCTGCCATTGGACCAGCACAAAGGCTCTTGTCAGAAGTCAGCGCCATGCCCTTGGACTTCCCAGCCTCAAGAACTGTGAGCCAAATACATTTCTGTTCATTGTAAATCACCCAGTCTCAGGTATTCTCTTATAACAGTACAAAACAAACTAAGTCAGGGTTTATCATGGATCCCCTGTCCACACAGTGGATTGTGTTATAGGAGAAACACTGATCTTGGGGGATTTATCCACTTTTATAGTAAGATGAAGCGAGACTACTCTTTGTCTGGGGGAAACATTACCTCATCTCTCAAGATTGCTCACTGAAAACAACCACGAGAAATGATCCAAATAATAAGCAGTCAGGGCCTCACATTTTTTGGTATAACTGGCGAGAACATGATCCTTAAAGCCCATGGTGGATTGCCTCTCCTAGCATAATTTACCAAGGACTTAGTAATTACATAGCAAATGGTAGCTATCACTATAATCTCATAAAACCCAATCATGAAAGAATACTTTCCCCAATTTATAGGTGAGAAAACTGGCTCGAGGAAGTGAGATGACTTGCTCAATAGTAATATCCTCTGGGGGAGTGGTAGATCGTGGTTCAAAAATCAGAAAGAATGACCCCAAATCCCATGCCCATTCATCTCCAAGGATAGGTGGCACATACCATCTGCTCAGACTGGCTACATAATTTGTGGAGCTCAATGCCCATATTTCTAGACCTCTTGATCTTTAGAACCAGAAAGGCCTTAAATATAATCTATCCTAGTGGATTCTAAACTGCGTTCACCAGGGATCTCGTTTTCCACTGAGCTTCCTCAGAGGTTACCAAGGGGTAGGGTCGGGTACATGAGGGAAGGCCGGAGGAGTCTCTATTCAAGAGGTTCCACTTTTACTTAGATTAAGCATAAGATTACTTCTGATTTTTTTAAAAAAGGGATGGGGTGCTCCTAGAAAATCTCATATTTAACTCAAGTAAAATGGGGAAACTAAGGCCCAGAAAGGTGAAAAGATTTGACCAAATTTACACAGTGAGTGAAAGAACTGTCTCACCCTTACTCTCCTGGCTTTTAGGCAAGTGTCCTTTGTACCAGGCAAAGGGTAGCCTCAGATAAGTGTAAGAGCTGTTATATAATGAGAGGTACTTCTAAAAGCAAACAGTGGCAAGTCACTAACGGGAAGCCACACACTTTGAATTACTTGGCCAGACATGACAATGACCTCCTGCTAGCTAATGCAACTTTGTGTGAAGTCAGAAAGGCTTTGTGTGACTCCCTGATACAGCATGTAGTAAGCTGGCTGATGTTCATTCATTCGCTGTTTCATTCAAATGTTTAATGAGGGTCTGTCTGTGCCAGGCACTGTGCTCTCAGGCATACAACTGCGGAAAAGATAGATTTTGAATGAATTACTGACACTTTCTTATTCATTCATTCACTTACTCAAACATATACATTGAGCATCTACTCTGAGTCAACCCTGTGTTAGGTGCTAAGGGCATTGTTGGCAAAGGAATCCCAGGCTAGCAGGAAAGAGGTTAACAAATATTTATAATATAGAATAATAAGTACCAAACAGAGGTGCATTCAGAAGCACACAGCTGCCCCTCACCCAGCTTTCAGGGCCCAGAGAAAGGTCCCTGGAAACACTTAAGAAGAAGCTGAGATCTAAGGAGAAGGAGTAAGCATAGCTCAGTTACCTCATCTGTAAAATAGGAATAATATCTTCCCCTCAGGGAAAACATGAAGGTCCAATGAGCTATTCATGTGAAGGGTCCAGGCAAGCTCACAGGAGTGGCAGTACATGGCACTTTCTGTCCCTATCTTCATAGGCACAGGGGTTGACCAGGATCTTATGTCTGTGTGTCTGTCTGTCTGTGGCTGATGACCTGTGAAATCAGCAGCCCACATAGGAAGAAATCTGTCTCCAGCCCCATTAGCACCAGGGTCCCAGCAAGTAATCAGGCCCAGACATTGGCCTTGGAAAGGAGCCCGCACTCCTGGCCACTTCATTCGGGAATTTTTACCCTGCGGCAAAGACTGCACCAAACACAATTTTTCCTCCTAAAGTAGTTTCCTCCCCCACCGTCCTCCCCCTCACCCAGTGATTTATGTCTCACTGAGGGCCTTTCCCCTTCATAGTCCATCTGGCCTTCCTGCCTCAGCCTGCAGGGAGGGTGTAATCCTGTGTTTGCAGCTTTGCAGATGGTTTCTATGGAAATTATGACAATATTACAGCTATTGTGGAGCCACATCACTGCTGACTGAATGAGGAGACGGGACTTGAAAGGGGAAATTTGGAATTAAATATCAACAACCTGAGTCCTTAGAGACAATGACTGGTTTTCATGGAGTTCTTCCTATCAACAGTAACAGACAATAACAAACTGATATTGTTCTTGTATTAACAATATGAAGAAAGGTTATTTCTCACATCCTCTGGGGAAACTACACAGTGTAGACAGAATCCCACCCCAAGCAAAGGCTCACTATAATATTCAGAAATGAAAGCAAACTAAAATTTTGGACGGGGGTTAGAAAATTGAGGCATATAACTTACATAACTGAATGCTTCCAACTTCTGCCATGTCACACAAGACCTTTGCAAGGAATTGGGAAGTAGAAATGCTTATTTAGGGAAAAGAAGTGGTCAGCATCCATTAATGGTTCCCAAATGTTGAAAGGGTAGAGAAAGGAACCACAAAACTATACCTCTTGTTTCTTTCCAGCATACTTCCTTCCTTTTGCTGTGGGCAATATTTTTTATATTTTTACGTTTCTTATGGCCAATGAGAGGTTGAATCTCTTTTTTCAGTCAACTATATTTTCAGGTTGATTTGAACAGAAATCTCTTCTCTGTAAGAGAAATTGCACTGCTGTTATTCAATTGCAAAAGTAATGCATGGCATCGTAAGCAACGTGGAAAATGGGGCTGAAGAAAGAGAAGAAAAACACCAGTCACCTATTATCTGTCTTACTGAAGCTAAGATTTTGTAAAAGGTCCATTTAATTTTCTGATTGTGGCTAACAGTATGGGTTTGGGGATTTAGACAGAGTTCTGGCTTTGTGAGTTGTTTAAGCTCGTGCAGGTTTTTTTTCCTTTGTTTTTTTTTGTTTTTGTTTTTGTTTTTTTTTGAAACAGTCTTGCTCTATTACCCTGGGAAGAGTGCAGTGGTGTCATCGTAGCTCACAGCAACCTCAAACACCTGGACTCAAGTGATCCTCTTGCCTCAGCCTCCTGAGCAGCTGGGACCATAGGCATACACCACCACACCCAGCTCATTTTTCTATTTTTAGTAAAGACGGGTCTCGCTCTTGCTCAGGCTGGTGTCAAACTCCTGAGCTCAAGTGATCCTCCCACATTGGCCTCCCAGAGTGCTAAGATTACAGGCATGAGCCACTGTGCTCAGCCTTGGGCAGGTTATTTAATTTCTCTCTACCTCAGGTTGGTTTACCCTTCAGAGGGCTGTGGGACTAAATAAACCAGGAACACTTTCTCACAATATTATTCTCCTACAGTGTCATTTTTAATGGCTCTGTAGTATTCTGTCATCTGAATATGCCATAATTTATTTACAACATCTTGTTACCGAGTATTTCAGATGTTTCATATATTTACTATTAAAATGCATAGGGTGACTTTTTATGAGTAACCTCTAGTCCTCCCTTTTGTTTCCTATGTATTATTCAGCAGTGAAATTCAATTCAACTAATTTACTCCAAATATAGTTGGCACAGGCATCTGTGGTGGACCTTGAAGCAAAGCACACAGGAACGGGTGGCAGCCCTGCCCTTACACAGCTGAGCTGGGGGTAGGGCGTAAAGAGCGGTGGGCTGGGAAGAAGTCTGGGTCTTAGCTCCACCTCCCCACCCCCCTTCTCCTAATTGTGTGACTTGGAAAAGTTACCTAACTTTTCTTTTCTCATCTGAAAAAAGAATATATTGTAGTACCTCCTTCCAAGGGTTTTTGTAAACAGAAATTAATAAATGTAAAGTGCTTTAAAAAGTGTCTGACACAGCACCATCCACAATAGCCAGAAAGGGGAAAGGATCCAATGTCCATCAGCTAATAAGTGGATAAACAAAATCTGATAGATCCATACAATGGAATATCTGTCCAGTCTTAAAAAGGAATAAATCACCAACACATGCTACAACATGGATGAACCTTGGAAACATTATGCTAAGTGAAAGAAGCCAAATACAAAAGGGCACCTATAGTATGATTCTGTTTATATGAAATATCTAGACTAGGTAAATCCATAGAAATAGGATTAGTAGTTGCTAGATGCTAAGAGGAGGGAGGAATAGGGGGTGATGACTGATTGATGGGTACAGAGTTTTCCTTTGGGGTGATGGAAAAGTTCTGAAACTAGATACTTGTGGGTGATGATTGTACAATATTGTAAACGTGCTTAAAGCCACTGAATTGTACTTTAAAATGACTAAAAAGGTAAATTTTATGTCATGTGTATTTTACCACAATTTAAAAAAAAACAGTGCCTGGCATATAATAAATGCTCAACAATTTTTTTATTTTTCAACCTTATTCCCCTCGCAAAGCCTTAGTTTCCCTATTTGTGAAGTTATGGGGTGAAAAAAAAAACGATCTTTGAAATTACTTCTAGCTCTGAGATTCTACAGTCTACTTCTACTATCTACAGTCTCTGCCGTGTGACTGATGATGGAGAGATCTTTTCGTGAATATCAGTTCTCTGCCTTCTCTTTCTCTGGCCTGAACAAGGCCCAGGGTGTCCTCCTGAGGGCCCATTTTTGAAATTGCCATCACTTCTTTAACAGAATCCCTTCAAGTACCTGATAGATCTTGGACTGCTGTTGACCCTGAAAAGGGTCATGGTAGATGCTCAGTAAATACCTGTTGGGCCCATGAATGTGTGAAAGAATAAATGAACAAAAGAGCAAATAGAGAGCCATTGACTCTCACTGAATGCCTCTTCCAGGCTGAATTCCTGAGCTGTAGGTCAGCAAGTCAGATTTCCTGAATGGTGAGCACACATCTCCTGAAAGGTAATCAACTCACCCTCCCAAGTGTACCCTTTCCCTGCAAATTCTTGACCATACTTTTATTGGACAAGCCGTTATTTCCACCCCCAAACTCCATATACCTAATCTGTTGACGTGTCTGAAGGGTGAGTGAGCCTCATCATTCTCCCCATTCTCTTAACAGTGCCACATCTGATTGACGACTCCAAGAGGCCTTCTTTTCCATTATTATATCTCTTCTTTTTTGGGCTGTTTGCTGCCTTTCCACTTTTCCTTTTACTAGCCTCCAGCAAAGCTTTACTTTAAGCTTGACCTTCTTTCAAATCACTCCTACTTCCTATATTTGTTTCTTTCCCACTGTCATTTCCAGATTATCCTCTTCCACCTCCCCCTTTCTCCTGTCTTTGTTCTTCAACAAGCCTTGCCTCCACTACATAAATTTACATTCTCTGAATATCTTGCATTGTTCTCCTCTTTAGTGTCAGAGAATGTATTTATTTTTAATTTCCTCCTCCAATCTCAGGCATCCTGAAAGGCGACCAAGTGTGTCTGAGCCTTTCAGATTGTTTTGCTTGGTTACTATGTCTACCTCAAATTTCTGAATCGTTTCATATTGAAAAGTTGCTATGACTCTGCCACTCACACCTGCACATATACAAACACACATACACCTGTGCCCCTTTTCGTGTATTCAAACAAACCGCCCATGGGCCAAATCCAGCCCACCACTGTTTTTGTAAACAAAGTTTTATTGGCACACAGCCACAGCCATCATTTACATATTGTCTACAGCTGCTTTTGCTACACAGAGTTGAGTAGTTGGAATAGACACACCTCATAGTCTGCAAAGCCTAAATATTTCCTATCTGGTGATTTAGGGAAAAAGTTTACAGACTCCTATTCTAGATAATTGAGAGACATCTCACCCTTTATTTGCGATCTGTTAGTTGACTACATACATTGCCAGATACAATGCCTTCATTTCAAACCCTCACATCTATTTTGAACTCCCCACTCCCCACCCTGTAGTCTTACTAAAATCTTCCCTTAGTGTACCACAGTCTGGCTTCCTGACTCTCTGCGGGTGGTGTGTAGGAGAAAACTCTATCTGTAGATACAGTCTTCCCTCCCCACCAATTCTTTGAGATATCATCATTCATTAACTATATTTTTTCCCTTCTCATTCGATATCCATTTATCATACAACATTCCATGTCACTGGCTTTATTTGTTTCTATCCAAGTGGCAGGATGTGGGAATACTACCCAGAGCAAAAAAGCCCCTTCCTAGCCCACTCCCAACCCAACATAGGCATTATATCTTTCCTCTTTAGACATAATCTAGCTTCTTGGAAACAAACCAAGTGGTTCTGCCCTCCGTGAAGACCATCTAGAATCGTGGTATGTTAGGCTCCATAATCATGGAGACCTAGATTTGAGCCCTATCTGTGCTGCCGTCGTTTGAATACTTTCTGCCCTTAGGGGGTGTCTTTAAATGAGGCTGACGCACGAGCAAGCCAAAGCAGTCAATAAAAATTATGATTAGGCACTTGGGCATATTGTGACAACTGTCTAAGTCCCTGTCCACTTCTTCCTTCCCTTGCTCTATCTCCTGGCCTCTTTCTAGTGCTTCATAGCTTCTCACGTTTTCTGCTATAGCTACTGTGGTCACCTTTCGGACTTGACCAAATTCTGATTTCCTATTTTGATTCCGTGAGACCCACGTTCTCACTCTTCAGAAATGCCCTCTGGTAGATATTTAATTTTGGATCTTTCTCTTAGTCAAGCCAGTTCTAGGTGCTGGTTCCCATTCAGTACTGATGCTTAGCTGCCACAACACCAGAAAAGAACAGCACAGTGGCATACAGAAAGCAATCAGACAGTCCTGGGGCTTAAATCCTGACTTTGTCCATTTCTAGTTATATGATTATAGGAACCTGAATAAAGTCTCTGAGACTCAGTGTCTCTTCTAGATTATCTGGATGTTAATACCTATTTTGTAGAGTTGTCATGAGGATTAAAGACATCACTGTCTTACATAAATAAGTACTTTATAGAAGTAATATTTCATTAGAACATATCTCTTGAAGCTCATATTTGTGCTCCAAACTCAGGGGAAAGTAAAATTCCAAGAGATTATTGAGGAAACTTTGGTAGAGAAAAATTCTGTTCTTTTAGTTAGATCTCCTTTTACAACTTCAGCTTCCTTTCTTTTCATGTTTTTACCTCCAGCTAAGATTTAAAATTCTTCCTCTTCCCACTTTTTTTACTTTATCTCCACTTACCTGGCTCTTATGGCCCCTGAATCTCATCTACTGTTGAATAATTTGGGCCATTTAATGTTTCTTCCATCCCAGGCTGCACTCTCTTCTTTCTTACAGAATTTATATAAAAGGCTCGCCTGGCTTTGTATACCTGGAGTCTTGAACCTGAAGTTTCAAGTAGGAAATATCCATCTCAAGCTCAGTGTTCCTGAGCATGAAAATGACCACATTCAGCCATTTGTAGGATTTTTCATTGAAAAATGGTGACGAAATAAATGTGTACAAAGATTTATCTAGAAGGTTTGCCACCTCCTTGCTTATAATAACAAAAGAAGAGACAGTAAATATGAAATCAAAACTGAAAATAAAAACATAAATATCCAATTAAAAGGAATTAGTAATTAAATATGTGACACATCATAATAGAGTACCAGATAGCCATCGTAAATTATGCTTTAGAAAATCTCTGATGCTTTGTAAAGACATCATAATAACTGAGGTTTAAAAATAGTTTAGGGTTTCTGGTCTGGCATGTAAGGAGCCTAGAAGTCATTACTTTGTCGTAACAAGTAAAATGCTGAACCAACTGAAAAATCAATGACTCTTCTTAGATCCGACAGACAAGTGAGGTCAAAGAGCAAACTGATTCCCCAGAAATTGGGCAGACAGACAGGCAGATACAGAGAATCACACATACCCAAGCAGAGATCCATAAGCAGAAACTTCCACAGGAACCAGGCTAGGGTAGGAAAAGCTGAACTGTCATTGATTCATTGCTGGAGGATGAGTATGGACAACTCTGAGAGTTAAAAACTCCAGAGGCACCTAGTCAAAGGGAGACCCTCCACACTTTTGTGAGTTTTACCTCCAACAGCTCTACCAGGTCCTCACAGGGAATACTCTGGAGAAAAATCCCCTTCTGCCTCAGGTAGGGGAAAGGGAAAGGAACCATTTTGAAATATATCAGAGTATTCTGTTCACATGAACAAGATGTGTCCTGTGGAGAAACTATGTTTCCAGAGCCTAAGCTCCTGGGGTTTTATGAGAAGCTAACCTACTAGGGGGACAAGAGAATACCCAACTCTATCCGGCTCTAGCCTTCCAGTGGGGAATGGGAAATACACAACTCCAGCACACTTCCGCTATCCTGGACCAGGTACGGGTGGGGTAAATACTGAGGAACACTTGTGAAGTTCACAGTCCAGGGAAATAGGCTCCCCAAAAGACTGAGACCTAATCAGAGGCCTATAAAAGCCAGTATATTACTAAAGACCTATTTACTAGAGTCCCTCTTACTCAGTACATCATACTCACCTTTCAACAAAAAATTACAAGGTACACTAAGGCAAAAAAACACTGTGTGAAGAGGCTAAACAAGCATCGGAACCAGAGTTAGATATGGCAGGAATGTTCAAAATATCAGAACAGGAAACTAGAAACACCACAATTAATATGCTAAGGGTTTTAATAAGAAAAAAAAGTAGACAATATGCAAGAACAGATGAATAAGGTAAGCAGATATAGAATTTCTAAAAAAGAATCAAAAGGTAATGCTAGACATCAAAAACACTGCAACAGAAATGAAAGGTGCTTTCGGTGGGTTCATAAGTAGAATAGACACAGCTAAGGAAAGAGTGACTGAGCTTGAGGATATAACAATAGAAACTTTTTGAAACTGAAAAACAAGGAGAAAAGAAGACTGAACAAAGACCAGAATGGAATATCCAAGAACTTCAGGACAATTAAAGATGTAAAATGCATAATGGAAATACTGAAAGAAAGAGAGAAAGAAACAGCAGCAATATTTGAAGCAATAATGACCGAGAGTTTCCCAAAAATTAATGTCAGACACTAAACCACAGATCCTGGAAGCCCAGAGAACAACAAGTAGGATCAATGTCAAAAAACAAAAACAAACAAATGAAAAAACAACACCTAGGCATATCATATTCAAACTTCAGAAAATTTAAGATAAAGAAAAAATCTTAAAAGAAGCCAGAGGAAAAAAGCACCTTAACTATAGAAGAGCAAACATTAGAATTTTATCCAACTTCTCAAAAACCAGAAGAGAGTGGAGTGAAACATTTCAATTATTGAGAGACAAAGAAACACTAAACTAGAATTCTGACCCTGTGAAATCATCCCTCAAAAGTGAAGAAGATGCGAAGACTTTCTTATACAAACAAAAATTGAGAGACTTTGTTTCCAGTAGAGCAGTCTGGCAAGAAATGTCTAAAGAAGTTCTTCTGAGAGAAGGAAAATGATGTAAGTCAGAAACTTGGATATACATAAGGAAAGAAAGAAGATCAGAGAATACATAAGTGAAGGTAAAACAAAAAATTCATTTTTCTTATTCTTAATAGATCTAACAGGTAAATTTATTCTAAGTAATAATAGCAATGATGTATTTAATTATGTATACTTATGTAAATATATATGCTTATGTATAATTGAAATGAGTGAAAGTAAAGATATAAGAGATGGGAGGGATGAATTAGGAATATTGTATCATTATAAGGTAATTCTACTACCTATGAATTGGTATAGCACTGTTTGAAAGCAGATTTGGTTAGTTGTAAATATATATTGAAAACTATAAGGTCTCCACTAAAAAGTTTTTTAAAAAGTATAATTGATATGCTTAGAAAGGAGAGGAAATAGAATCATATAAAATGCTTAATTAAAACCAGAAAAGGAAGGAACACTATGGAAGACAAAACTAGAAAGAACAAGGACAACAAATAGAATATGTTAATAAAAATGATTGATACTAATCCAACTACATCAATAATCACCTTACATGTCAATGATTCCAAATATACCAATTAAAAGATAGAAATTGTCAAAGTAGATCAAAAATCAAGAACCAACTATATGTTAACTACAAGAAAAAAAAAAACACTTCAACTATAAAGGGAGAGATTAAAAGTAAAGGGATAAAGAAAGACACATCATGCTAACCGTAATCAAAATAAAATGTGAGTAACTACATTAATTTCAGACAGAGTAGACCTCAGTGCAAGAAAAGTTATCAGAAATAAAGAGGGACATCATTTAATGATAAAGGGGTTAATTCCTCAAGAAGGCATAACAATCCTCAATATGTATGTGCCTAATAACAAAGCATCAAAATACATGTGGCAAAACCTAAAAGAACTGTAAGGAGAAATAGATTAATCCATTATGATAGCTGAAGACTTTAACATAAATGGACAGATACAATACATGGGGAATTAGTAAGGATATAGTTGAACGAAACAACACTGTCAATCAACTGGAAATAATAGACATCTATACATTCCTTCATCCAACAACAGTAGATTATACATTCTTCTGAAGCATGGATGAAATAATCACCAGACACAGGCCACATTCTGGGCCATAAAATGCAGCTTAATATATGCAAAAGAAAAGAAATTATACAATGTCTTCTCTCAGATCACAATGGAATTAAACTAGAAATCAATAAAGGAGAGAAATATGAAAAATTCCCAAATACTTAGAGAATAAACAATATAATTCTAAATAGCACTTGGGTCAAAGAAGAAATTGTTAAAAATATATTTTGAACCAAAGAAAAATGAAAACACAACTTATCGAAAT
This sequence comes from Microcebus murinus, assembly GCF_040939455.1. Classification (NCBI taxonomy): domain Eukaryota; kingdom Metazoa; phylum Chordata; class Mammalia; order Primates; family Cheirogaleidae; genus Microcebus; species Microcebus murinus. Next base: position 13,862,769 of record NC_134124.1, read on the forward strand.
TTGTGGGATGCAGCTAAAGTAGTGCTCAGAGGAAAATTTATTGGATTGAATGCATATATTAGAGAAGAAGAAAGATCTAATATCAATAATCTAACCTTCCAATTTAAAAAACTAGAAAAATAAAAGCAAATTAAATTTAAAGTAAGCAAAAGAAAAGATTTTTTCTTTTTAAGTAATAAAATAAATTTCTTTTCTAATAATAAAAATTAGAGCAAAAATCAATAAAATTGAAAACAGGAAATCAATAGAGAAAATCAACAAAACCAAAAACTGGTTGTTTGAAAAGATCAATAAAATTGATAAGCCTCTAGCCAGACTAAGAAAAAGAGACAAGATGCCAATTACTAATATCAGAAATGAAAGAGGGACATCACTATAGATCTCATGGATTATTAAAAGAATACTAATGGAATATTATGAACAACTTTATATTCACAGATTTGATGAATTACATAAAGTGGACCAATTCCTTGAAAGGCACAATTTGTCAAAACTCACACTAGAAGAAATAGGAAATCTGAATAGGTAAGCCTATATCTATTAAAGAAACTGAATTGATAATTATATTCCAAAACAGAAAACACCAGGCCCAGATGGATTTACTAGTGAATTCTATCAAATATTTAAGAAAGAAATTATACTTACTCTCTACAATCTCTCCCTGAGATAGAAGCAGAGGAAAATACTTTGTAACTCATTCTATGAGACCAACATTATCATCATACCCAAACCAGGCAAAAACATTACAAGAAAATCAAACTACAGACCAATATCTCTCATGAACAGAGAGGCAAAATTCCTCAACAAAATATAAGCAAATCAAATTCAACAATGTATACAAAAAGTTTTCACCATGGCCAAGGGGGTTTATCCCAGATATGTGAGGCTGATTCAACATTTGAGAATCCATCACATCATGTTACACCTAATATAATCCATCACATCAACAGGCTAAAGAAGAAAAATCACAGGATTGTATCAATAGATGCAGAATAAGTATCTGACAAAATCCAACATCCACTAGTGATAAAAACTCAGAAAACTAGGTATAGAAGGGAACATCCTCAATTTGATAAAGAATGTGTACAAAAAACCTACAGCTAACATCATACTTAATGGTAAGAAGCTCAAAGCTTTCCCACTAAGATCAGGAACAAGGCAAAGATACACCATCTCACCACTGCTTTTCTTTATCATACTGGAAGTCATACAAGAAAGGAAATAAAAGTCATACACACTGGGAGGGAACAAACAAACTTTCTCTGAAGATGACCTGATCACCTATGTAGAAAATCCAAAAGAGCTGCAATCCTAACACTTTGGGAAGCTGAGGTGGGAGGATCACTTGAGGCCAGGAGTTTGATCTCAGCCTGAACAAGAGTGAGACCCTGTCCCTACAAAAAAATAGAAAAATTAGTCAGGCATGGTGGCATGTGCCTATAGTCCCCACTACTTGGGCAGCTGAGGCAAGAGGATCTCTCAAGTCAAGGAGTCTAAAGTTGCAATGACTTATGATGAGACCACTGCACTCTAGCCTGGGCAATAGAGCAAGACCCTGTCTCTAAATAAATAAACAAACAAATAAATGAGAATCCAAAAGAACTGACCTAACAAAAAAAGCCCTCCTGGAACTAATAAGCAATTATAGCAAAGTTGCAGGATACAAGATTAGTATACAAAAGCCAATTGCTTTCCTATATACTAGCATTGAACAAGTTGAATTTGAAATTAAAACACATAGCCATTTACATTAGCACCCTGAAAATGAAATAGTTAGGTATAAATTTAACAAAATAGGTGCAAGATCCACAAGGAGAAAGCTAGAAATCTCTGATGAAAGATATCAAAGAACTAAATAAATGGAGAAATATTCCATGCTTATGAATAGGAATGTTCAATATTGTCGAGATTTCAGTTCTTCCCAACATGATCTATAGATTCAACACAATTCCAACCAGAATTAGTGATATTGACAAACTAATTCTAAAGTTCATGTGGAGACAAAAAACAAAAACAAAAAAAGCCAATATTGAAGGAGAAGAACAAAATCCGAAAACCGATACTACTCAACTTCAAGACTTAAAAGAAATCTCCAGCAGTCAAGACAGTGTGATACTGGTGAAAGAATAAACAAATAAGTACATGGAGCAGAATTCAGAGCCCAGCAACAGACCCACATAAATATAATCAATTGATTTTTCAAAGGTAATACAATGAAGCAAAGAAAATTTTTCCAACAAATGGTGCTAAAACAACTGGACATCCATGTGCAATAAAATGAATCTTAAACCCAGATCTGCACCCTTCACAAAAATTAACTCCAAATGGATCATAGGCCTCAATGTAAGACACAAAACTATAAAACTCATAGAAGAGAACATAGATGACCTTAGGTATAGTGATGACTTCTTAGATACAACACCAATAGTGCAATCCATGAAATAAATAATTGGTAACCTGGACTACATTGAAATTAAAAACTTGTGCTCTATAAAAATTGTCAAGAGACTGAGAAGACAATCCACAGACTGGAAGAAAATATTTGCAAAAGATACATATGATAAAAGACTGTTATCTGAAATACATAAAGAACTCTTAAAACTCAAAAATAAGAAAACAAACAACCGGATTGTTAAAATGGACAAATGAACATAACAGACACCTTACCAAAGAAGATATACAGATGGCAAGTAAGCATATAAAAAGATGTTCCATATCATACACGATTTGGGAATTACAAATTAAAATAACAATAAGATATCACTACACACCTAATAGAATGGTCAAAATCTAGAATGCTGACAAAAGCAAACGCTGACAAAAATGTTGAGCAACAGGAACTCTCCTTCATTGCTAGTGAAAATGCAAGTTGGTACAGCCATTTTGGAAGACAATTTGGCAGTTTTTTACAAAACTAAACATACCTTCAACCATAGGATCCAGCAATCATGCTCCTTAGTTATTTACCCAAATTAATTGAAAACTTACGTTCACACAAAAACCTGCATAGGGATATTTACATCAGCTTTATTCATAATTGCCAAAACTTCAAAGCAATTAAAATGTCCTTTAGTAGGTGAGCAAATAGATAAACCATGGTACATCCTGACAATGGAATATTATCCAGCACTAAAAAGAAAGGAGCTATCAAGCCATGAAAAGAGATGGAAGGAACTTAAATGCATATTACTAAATGAAAGAAGCCAATCTGAAAATCCTACATACTGTATGATTCCAACTATATGGTATTATGGAAAAGACAAAACTATAGAGAAAGTAAAAAGATCAGTAGTTGCTAGGGGTTGGGGGGAGGGAGGGATGAATAGAGCATAGAGGATTTTTATGGCAGTGAAACTATTTTGTAAGATACTACAATGGTAGATACGTGTCATTATATATAATATTTTTCGAAATCCATAGAATGTACACCACCAAAAATGAACCCTAATGTAAAGTATGGACTTAGGGTGACAATGGTGTGTCAACATAGAAATTCACCAATTTTAACAAATGTACTACTCTGGTGTGTGGTGTTAATAGTGAAGGTGGAGACAGGGTACGTGGGCACTCTCTGTACCTTCCAATTAACTTCACTGTGAACCTAAAACTGCTCCAAAACTTAGAGCTTCTTTAATTTTTTAAAAAGTGGTATCTTAGTCTGTTCAGGCTGCTATAACAAAATACCATAAATTGGGTGAATTATAAATAACAGAAATTTATTTCTCACGGTTCTGGAGACTAGGAAGTCCAAGATCAAGGCAGATTCAGTGTCTGATGAAGGCCACCTTTTGGCTCATAGATGGCATTTCTAGCTGTGTTCTCACATGGTGCAAGGAGTAAAACCAGCTCTCTGGGACCTCTTTTATAAGGACACTAATCCCATTCATGAGGCTCCACCCTTATGACCTAATCAGTACCATCATGTTGGGGGTTAGGATTTCAACATATAAATTTGGGGGTATACAAACATTCAGATAATAGCAAGTGGTAAAAAAACAGTTTAAACACAGAAATAATGCATCTTCCCACTTTTGGGAAAAAAGTGCATGTGTTCTCTCTCTCTCTCTCTCTCTCTCTCTCTCTCTCTCTCTCTCTCTCTCACACACACACACACACACACACACACACATAGAAATAAAATACACCACCATTGGGTTAATGGCAGTTTTCTCCAGAAGATTATGAGGAAATGCAGTTTATGTTTTCCTATTGTTGAACTGTTTGGCACATCTTTGTTGTTAAACATTTGTTTTTAATTGTGTACCTATATAGCTGAGCCCTAATAAATGCTTTTTGAATAAATGAGTAAAGAAAACTATCAGTGGGTGAAGGGAGATTTGGGAACTACCTTGTTTGCCACAACCTATTGGCCCAAAGTGCACACAAATTTCACAAACAGCATTGAGCACCGACCAACACCTGGTCTATAACTTCATCACAAGCCTTCAAGAGTTCTGAACTTTCTCTTGGAGCTGTTCAATAAAAGGGCTTATATCAATGAAGAACTCAGACTATAATGTTAGAACAATTGATTATTATATGTTTAGTCTACAGATACAGACTTCTAAGCACTTATCCAATTGGTTGGGCAAGACAAGCCACTGGGATAAAGTAAAAAAAAAAAATCAGGATGTATATATTTTTAATGATATTTCTGCTTTTTTTAGTTTATATTTTAGATTTGCATTTTATGACAGTCATAAGATATTAATATATTTTTGTATATAATTTATACATATTCACATGTGTTTACATATATGTGTATACACATAGACATATACATATAAGGAATATGAAGCATACTCCAAAAATTTTTGGATAAAGATGTATGATCAAGAAGTCTATAGAGGCCTGGCACGGTGGCTCACGTCTGTAATCCTAGCACTCTGGAGCCCGAGGCGGGTGGATTGCTCGAGGTCAGGAGTTCGAAACCAGCCTGAGCAAGAGCGAGACCCCGTCTCTACTACAAATAGAAAGAAATTAATTGGCCAACTAATATATATGAAAAAATTAGCCGGGCATGGTGGTGCATGCCTGTAGTCCCAGCTACTCAGGAGGCTGAGGCAGTAGGATTGCTTGAGCCCAAGAGATTGCGGTTGCTGTGAGCTAGGCTGATGCCATGGCACTCACTCTAGCCTGGGCAACAAAGCAAGACTCTGTCTCAAAAAAAAAGAAGTCTATAGACCATTACCATCGTGACCATCTGGTCCAGCCCCTACGTTTTAGAATGAAGGAAACTACGGCTCAAAGAGAAGGGAAATATCTATGTGATTATCTACGTGATTTGGAGAAATATTAGTTACACAGCAGGTAAAAGGTTGGGTCTGGAAGCTGAGACTGCTAATATTTTACCCAATTTTGTTTTATTTTGTTTTCTTTTTTGCTAATCTCATTGTTCTTTGATGGAGTAGAACTGTTTTTTGAACGCCTTGTGATTCCATGTTAAGAGTATAGATATATTTTAACATTACATTTTCTTAGAAGCTTAATTTAAAAAGTGCTTACACATCTAAATGGACCTTCTGCCTCCTCCTGAAAATGGACGACCGAGCCTGCAGTCACAGATTGTGTTCTCCTTAGCCAGATTTCCTACTCCTAGTAAGCTTTATTCCCTGTCTCATAGAAACATTCGTAGGGAAATGCCCAGTAGAAATTAATCACAAAGAGAATCAGCTATAGCAGTCACCAACAGAAAACATCACAGACAGTGCTCTGGCCCATCTTAAACCTTACTTACAAGAGCTGTCAGCAAAACCCTGTCTCCAGGGACCATTACTTTTAGGGAACTCTGCCAATCGCAGCATTACTCAGAAGGCACTGTTTTTTAATGTTCCTCAAATGCCTACTGTCAAACTAAACCAAAGCTCTGAAGGATTTCAAACACTTCCAAGTTTAGGTAAGGAAACACTCCCAGTTTCAAGTGTTGCCTGAGGGCCAGGTGAGCAGGAGGCCTTTCTCCTCCCCTAGTTACAAACTTTCATTTGTCAGAGTAGCCTTGTAAAATTCATTTACACTCCAGGATTTGGATTCTAATGGTTACAGAGAACTTTCTTAGCCTAGAATTTTATTTCCAGCTGTCTTCCCTTGTGCAGAGTAAGGAGGAGAACATCAATTTCTGAGTCATTTTGAAAACTTTTAGCCTAAGACAAAAAAAGACAAATGGCAAATGGTAAAAAGGTAAGAGCCACATTTCATTTGTTTCTAAGTCTCTCTCTGTACACTCAAAGCCCCTGCTGACTTCATAAAGGAGACATCTTGCACAAAAGTGGCCCACGTGGGAAGCAGGGAACTAGAAATGAATGATCCAACGTTCCTGATAGGGAGTTATCAATGAAATCCCTGCGTAATCATAACGTCATTACTTTGTTTTTGCTGGATGACAAAGTCTCTGTAGTATCATTTGCTTCAAACAGACTATATATCATAATTCTCCTCCTCTGAGTAATTTTTTTACTGCTAGGAAAATACTGTGTGCATGGAAAAGCATCTTGAGAAATGGTGAAAAATATTTACTTTCACTTAAAATTGCTTTTTATACACTGTCAAAAATTATAAACAAAAACTCGTGTGAGTGAACCAGAGGATTTTTGCAATACGAATGCCTATCATGAGAAAATCTAAATACATAAGTTAACAAGGTGTTTAGATGTAAATTCAGAACCATACTATTAGCACCCAATGGTAACTTTAAACATGGAACTTAGCATTTAAAGTATAACTTAGAGATACTCTTACATTTTTATTCTACCCAACCCTTTTGTTATTTAACCTCTTCATAATTTCTTAAACGCATTTCTTTAAGATGGGAGTTAATAATTAGGTATGCTAGAGACAAAGCATGTTTTGATTTTATCAAGGCAATTTTTTAAAATGTCTTCTGATAGTTTTGCAATCAACTTGGAAGACTAAGGATTTTGCAGCAAATGTTCTCAAAGGCTGAACAACTGCTCTCAAAGTTTGCCTGAGTAATGGGCTGGTAGCAAGATGGAGGAAGGTTTCTAGAGGTGTGGCAGGAAGATCTGTCTTTACCCTGCATTATATTATATGTCAGGAGCTGACACAGTGCTCAGGCTGGTTAAATTAAAATAAAGAAGCAGTCTCCTAGTATGGAAACAACATGGACTCTAGAGTCAGAAAACTCAGAGTTTGAATTGTGGCTCTCTCCTTTATTATCTATGTGATTTGGGGCTAACCATGCAGAATCTCTTATGTTCAGTTTCCTTATCTGTACAATCATTTTCTGTGAGGAAAAAAAGAAAAAATACATATTTATGAGAGGCACACAGAAGGGGCTCAAAAAGTGATACTATCAAATCTTCAAATGGTACAAAGCTGGGAATAGAAATGTTATAGAGTTAAGGTTCAAAATTGTTATTATATAATAGAAAGATGAGCTAAGATAGTGATGAATACTATAGCGGGAATAAAAATAAAATCATATAGTTAAATTTTTTGTTTTAAATTCAATTGCTATAGCATAGAATGGGGATATCCTGGCGTAACAGTAGCTTATGTAAAAAAGTTTCTGAAAGCTTCAATGATGAAGAATTTACTATGGAGACAATAGTAAGACACAGATACTTAATTATTAAGTGTAATCTTCTATTACAGAAGCATATATTATGTATAAATCTAGAAAATTAAATCGCCTAATGCACTTCGCCACGGCCATATTCCACCTGAAGCACCATGTTCAGTCCTGGACATTGTAGTTTCAGAAAAGTATTTACAAAATATAGTATATATCCTGAAAAGGAAATCAGAATGGCGAAATGCTTATGAAAGAGAATGATGAAGAGATGGGATAACAAGCTAAAAAAGAAATTTAGGGAAAAACGTGATAACTGCCCTCAAATATAAAGAGCAATAAAAATTAAAGAGAAATAGTAATAACTAATATGTACTGAGTACTTATTATGTGCAAAGTAGTCACTATTATCCTTATTTTTCAGATGAGAAAACTGAGAAAAAGAGGCTATAAGCTACATGCCTAGTCCTAGTAAGGGTTAGCCGGGTTTCACCCGAGTAGTATATCCCCAGATCTGGGAGAGATATTAGAGCTATTTGCCAAATATTTCTAGTCTTACCGGATCATGGTAAGATTGCATTCCCCCAATTTCTTTGAAGTTGGATATGGACATAAGATTTTCTTTGGCCAATGAAATGTGAATATACATCACGGTCATCATTTCAGAGAGGGATTAAGAGTCTGTGTACAACTTGCCACACACTGTTCCCACCACAGATGTGTAGAGATGGAGCATCCATCAGTTTAGATCTCTGAATGACAACAATGAACAGAACTTCCCTGCTGACCCATGTTCAACAAGTAGTAGCAAGAAATACACTGTTATTGTTTGATTAAGCTGCTGAGATTTCGGGGTTGTTTGTTACTGTAGCATCACCCAGCCTTTTCTGACAGATATAAGAGCCCACATACCTAAAAATCACTAAAATATCTCAGAATAAGGAAACATATTTATTCCTATATTTCCAGAGGTTATAACTAAGAATTATTTGTAGAAACTACAGATAGGCAAATTTGGGCAATTTGCCTAAGTTGTCCAAAAGTTGCTTCATGAGGTAGTGAGCTCCCTGACAATGGCAGTATTTTAGCAGGAGCCAGATGATCATTTTGTACCATCCATGTAGCAAAAGATGGCTTAATTAAGGAGGTTTAATGTATCAAACATTTACTGAGCACCTCCAATGTGCCAAGCATTCCAGCCACAAAGACACATTCAAACATTCAATCTGTATCCTCAAGGAAATAATCATCAAGTTCAGAACTTGATAACCTCTGTGGTCTCTTCTAAAAGTGTGATTCAACCAAATTAGAGATAATAACATGGCCTAGATGAAGCTGACAGCAAGCCCGAACTTACAAATAACCATGTAGCACTAGAAATCCTGCCGATGTTTAGGTTGTATTATTATTTTTCAATTAGGAGCCAAAAGTATAGGGTTTGCAAAAGGGGAGAAACGAGAGAATTGCTGGGTTTCAAGGAGGAACATTTTCCCTTTCTCAAGTTACCATTCTTCAGTCTTGCAAACCAGGCATATTATCTGACTTACATCAGGCATCAGGGTGTTCCAGCAAAGGGAATAGCACTGACTCACAGCAATTGTTACCGACCTTTTCCATCACTGCTCCCATCCCTTGGAGTCAAGAAAGGAACATTTCAATACTGATCAAGTTAGACCTAAAGAGAGGCAATGACCTTTCTAGAGGGCTATTCTTCAGTTTAGGAATCAGCCAAAGCCTTTCCAAAATATCAGAAACTTTCCCTAAAAGGGTGTGCAAGCAAGGCCTAGAGGAAGCCCACATTCAAAGGATGATGTAAAATCCCAAACTGAATGAGTGATTCCAAGGGACACCAACATTGTTTCCTAAGTGATACCTTTAAACAGCACTAACTTCAATACTTACTTTCCCTGGTGGTATCAGTAGTTCAAGGTTGGTTTGTATGTTTAAACTTTCAAAAATCAAGGAGTGGAGTGGTATGCTGTCTTTTCACTGGCTCACTGCATTTTAATGGCAAAACAACAAAAACCTGGATAAGCATTAACTATAATTGCTCTGAGGCAGGCATTTCCATTTCAGGTTATTATTCCCAACGATATTAGTGCAGAATAATACATGCGGATGGATTTTGTAGCCATTACCTAGACATGGGCGAGGACATCTGATTACTATTGTTTCCCAACTCAAAAGCTTCAGTTTGAACTTTGAAGCCTCCAGCCCTGCCAGGACCTGAATTTTCTGAACTACAGCTCTGATTTCCTATGAATTAAACACAATAATCAGCTGGATTACAACACCATCTCTTCAGTCAGTTCAGTGTGACATGAGTTTCTCAAAAAATACACATACAGAAGAAATTGGCTTTGGCATAAGAGCAGGAGGGAATTTGCATCTCGTGCTAGTTTAATGTGCACCCTTAATACCCTCGCCTATTTAAAAAAAATACACTGCTATTCTTGCAGACGCAGCTGGACCCCTCTGATACCCGGTCTTGTGCCAAGATACGTACACACGAATACACTCTTTACAAACACAGATGTGAAATGTGTGCTAGGGCAGAAGCGAAGCATAGAGATCCTGGTGTTTAGTCTAGTGGCTCCACACCCAAAAGTTTCAGGGACAGAAACGACGTTCGAAGAGTGCGAGGGGAGACCGCCCATCCTGTACTTTCCTCCGGGCGCTACGGAGACGACCCCATTTTCTCACCATCAGTTTGCCCTCCGCCCTGGTGACCCGGGTTGCGGTTTAATCTAGGGCCAGAGGAGGTCAAGACAATTGTGCTGTTGGGTTACTCAGGCGGAGAGCAGGGCCGGGAACCCCTAAGCCTCCCCGGGATGGCCGGGCTGACACACCCACCCAGGACGGATGGCCCAGGGGTGCGGCAAGGCGGCAGGAATGGGGGACGCGGCGCACCCTTGCCGCGAGCGCACAAAGATGCCGCGACTGCGGACACGCGCGAGTCCAGAGTCCGGGCTAGGAGGTCACGCTATGCTCAGAGGAGGATGCCCTTTTCCTCCTCCGCGTCCCCCGGCCCCGTGCAAAGTGAGCGGGAGAAAGTTGTGCCCGGGCCATGGCGGCCAGGGCTGGCGAAGGGACCGCGGGCGGGCGGAGAAGTGACCGGGCCCCCTTACCTTGTCCTTGGGGCCGAGGTTCTGCAACACCTCCTTGCCGGTGGCGCTCCGAATCTCCACCCCGGCGGGCGCGGGCGGCGCGGGCGCGGGCTCCCTGCTCTCCTCCCGGCCTTGGCCCCGGCGCGGGGTGTCCCCCTCGACCCCCGGCCGGCTCCCCGCGCTGCGGCCGCTGCCCTGGCTGCTCCGAGGAGTCTTCGCGCCCCGCTGCCCCACGCTCAGGGCATCGAAATCCAGCGTCTTGCTCTCGAAGGCGCCCTCCACGTTGCAGAACATGCCGCCGTACTTCTGCCGCGGGACCTGGTCGGTGGTGCCCGGCCTGGCCAGGTACACGGGCAGATCATCCTCGTGGGAGCTGTCCCAGCCCCTCCGGCCCGAGGCCATGGCTCAAGCGCGGCAGCGACCCGAGAGCTTTTCTTCCTCAGAGGCGGAAAGGGCAGCCGCCGGCAGCGTGCGCCGAGCCACAGTGAGCGGGGCGGGAGGAGGCGCCTGAGCCTTCGCGCCAGAGGCGGCAGTGCTGCTCCGATTCCTGCCTGTCCCCCGCGAGCCGGCGGGCCAGAGCGCCAGGGAGCGCGCGGCGCAGGGGCCCGGCGCAGCGGCGCGCCCGGCTCGCTCGCGGGACCTCCCGCGCCCCCAGCCCTCCCGCGGCCGCCCGGGCTGGCGCGGCGCTGGTGCCCGGCGCACACACAGCCCCAAACTTGGCGCGCGCGCACGCACGCCGCGCGCCCGTTTCCCGCTCGCGCCGCAGCCCCCCGGACTTCACACGCTTACACACAATTCCGGTGTCTCCGTGTTCGCACGCAAGAACTTGGACTCACGTCCGCGCACAGACCCCACTCTCACCCACTCCAACTCCCGAGTTTACCTCACAAACACAAATCTTTCTGACCCCCTCACGCACAAAGCACCAGCCTTAACCCAGGTGGGTTCGTCTCAAAGCCAAAACCTGACTCACCACAACTAACACATACAAACTCAGAACTTTAGCACAAACTCACAGTCCTACCCATAAACCCTGACTTGCCTCACCCTGATCTTCGAATTGTCTCACAATTACACTCACGTCCAGAATCTACCTCACAAACCTACACCTTTACATAAACTCCTGAATTGGGTTACGCGCACGCACACACACACACACACAAAACACACATACACACACACAGAAACCCTCGTATTTCATTGACAATCACAAAAGCTTGTCATTGATACACCCATTCTTACCTTATGGATATACCATCCTAGGTTTTGCTTTTTACCCACCCCTAATTTGCCTCACACACAACTACATTACAGGTCACAGCTGTGCACACATCCCTAGATTTTGCCTTGCAAAATACTCTTCTTAATACTCTGTCCTTCATACAACAAACCCCAGATTTATACCTTACACACTGATTAGAGACAGGTTTACCTCAGTCTTCTGAACCCCTACACTTAGGTTCACACACAAGCCAAGATTTACCTCAAAAATGCACAACCAAAAAAATTTCACGCTTTGCCTTCCTTGTTACCTCACATATATGCAGACTTTACTTATATACATGCTCTCATAACCTCATCCTCTTCCTTACATCCACTCACATATACTCTGACCCAGACTTTGCCACATAAACAGAGTTCACAAACTGCAGAGTTTGCATGATATCTGCACACACAGCCTTGACCCAGAACCTGCAGTACCCAGATTTAGCTGGGCTCCCTCTCAGAAATTCATCCATTTATGTATTTATTCAACCATCATAAATCAATTGCTCACTACGCCTTTCACAAGATACTGGAGCGGGTCCCCACCAAGAGTGTATAGTCCATAACCACCATCTAGGTAGCACGAGCACTCACTGTTCTGCTCAGCATACTGAATTTTGTTTTGTTTTGTTTTGTGAACCAACCCCCACGCCCACCCCCCATTCAGCCCCATGAAGGCAGAGATCTGGTCTATTCACTTTGCCTTTACGTATCTTGTGCCCAGAATATCTACAGGTACGTAATAGGTACTCGATAAAACCCTTTTGGAAAAAATGGGTGATAATTACAACAACAATAACACCAGGGAACATTTATGGAGCTGTTGCTATGTGCCAGTCATCATTATGATTGTTTCACATATAGTTACTCATCTAATGCTCATAATCATACGGCAGGCTTCTTCGTGCACACTGACACAATATTTGAAGACATGTGCACTGAATTTGGTGAACTGAAACTCTGACCTCCATTTGGGGAGTGGAACAAAGACACTGGAAGCCAGAAGCTCAGTGGCGGGCCTGTGATGGTCACAGAGGTTTGGAGGATGGAAGTTGGCCCGAATGCAAATCAAAGACAGGTATGTTGACCTACCCTCAGCAAAGAGAAAGCTTGTACTCTATCAAAATTATCAATGTATGATTTCTTAAACTGACTTCCTCTGGGCAGCTGTTCCTTTTTTGACAAATGCTAATTGGTGATGGAACCAGAGTTTCATGTAAGTACTGCCTCAGAGCAATTTCAGTTAGTGCTTTTCGAGGTTTTATTAGTACTCTGTGCTAAGGACATCCCCTGCAGTATCTTAATTAGTCTTAATAACTTTAAAAGTCAGGAACTATTGTTATTTCTTTTCTACTAACAAGAAAGCAGGGGCTCTGAGTAAATGCCCAAGTTATAACAGAGTCATAACTTGAAGCAAGGTGTGTGCAGCAAGCCTAAGGTTTCCTTTGAAAGAGGACACGTTCGGAATGAAGTTGTGTGCTTGTATGTGCTCGTTTGTGTGGGCACATGGACTTGGTGGTTGTAGGTGAGCCCACTGTTATAGCTGCATTGCCTCACCACTATTTCTGAGACAATATATGCCTAATAATTACATTTGTTGATAAAACATCATATTTTTAAAAGTCAACAGTTTATGTGTCTAATCAAGAAAGCAAAGCAGCCGGGCGTGGTGGCTCACGCCTGTAATCCTAGCTCTCTGGGAGGCCGAGGCGGGTGGATTGTTCGAGGTCAGGAGTTCGAAACCAGCCTGAGCAAGAGCGAGACCCCCGTCTCTACTATAAATAGAAAGAAATTAATTGGCCAACTAATATATATATATATAAAAAATTAGCCGGGCATGGTGGCGCATGCCTGTAGTCCCAGCTACTTGGGAGGCTGAGGCATAAGGATTGCTTGAGCCAGGAAATTGAGGTTGCTGTGAGCTAGGCTGACGCCATGGCACTCACTCTAGCCTAGGCAACAAAGCGAGACTCTGTCTCAAAAAAAAAAAAAAAAAAAGAATGCAAAGCAACCTATTAAAAAAAAAGAGACTGAAATAGGAATGCTGATCTGACTCCAGTTCTGCAACTATGTGGCAGTAGCAAGTCTCTTACTTAACCTAGTTGTGTCTTTCTCCTTCATATTTGCCTCACCCATCTAGCAGGATTATTAAGGACTTCTTTCTTTGAACACGGCTGTGTGCCAAGAATTTCGTATGCATTGACTTAACCTTCATAAAGACCCCGTAAATATGGAGTGATTTTTACCAGTAGAGAAAATGAGCCTTAGAGAAGTTAAGTTCCTCGTCCAAAGTATCACAGCTTGTACATGAAGCTGGAATTCAAACCTTCTACTATCTGATTCAGAGCCTGTGCTCTTAAAAAATACCCCATGATAGAGCTCTGTCATGAGGAACCAGAGAAATAATAAATGGGAAGGGCAAAAGTAAAGTGTTAACAAATGAAGTAACTCTAAGTTAACTTTAATTGACAAGTGCTCACATAAAGAAATATACGACCACTGTCCTCCTAGCAAAGGCACATAGCCCTATGAACACATGACACTTTGTCATGTCTTTTTCTAGTAAGGTAGAGGATACACTACTTGTGACAATCACAAACATAAAAGCAGCAGTATGTTTACTGATGCTTTAAGTTAGACTCCTTGGGAAGGAGTTATCCAAAACAATGTTCAAACAGCAAACTATTTCTTTAATATGGGCAAGAAAACACGGCTTTCTACTTGTCACATACCAGATCAAATCTGCATTTCCTGTAACTGCAGTAAATCACATGCCATTTTGCATTGAGATGACTTGTGATGTGAGCCCATAGCATATCCTATTATGACTCTAGGAAGATGTATTCCAGAAGCACTTGCTATTACCTATAGATCAGCAGAAGACAGAGACTTCTCCACAGTAGGCAGTAGTATGCACTAAGCAATCCCAATATGGCAGCACACAGAATGTATTTCATGCAAAAATAGATTGCACCACATTCTTACAAGGCAAGCATCTACCTACAGAAGATAAAATTTTAATACTCACTAAGGCTGTGCCTCCATTCTCAAAATAAGAAGACAATAGAGGAATTATACAGTTTACTTTGACTCAACAGTGAATTTAAATATTTCTAATCAAAACCCGCCTCTTGTTTGTCTTTTTCTTCTTGAGTTGCAGGAATTTGAACCTACATTATCTCTTATCATTTTTATGGACACAGAGGTTAGAAACTTCATTTTTCACAAACAGATGCCATATATGAATGAGGCAACGTTTGCAAAATGTTCAGCTCTCTCCCTGACATATAGTAGTTGCTCAATAAATAATAGTACCCCATTTCCTCAGAGTATAGATACATCATTAATATTACACGGACTTTGCAATGAGCTTGACCATGTCCTGTAACTTTAACTTTGCAGGATTTAAATTGATAGTACAATAATGTTTGGTATAGATGTTAAAAATGACTGCCATTTTCCGTATGCCTCCATTACACCCTGTGAATTTTTCTGACAGGCCACTATTGAGTTTTAGATTAATATTTGGTGACCAGGTTGGGTACAGTGGCTCACATCTGTAATCCCAGCACTTTGTGAAGCCAGAGTGGAAGGATCAGTTGAGCCCTGGGCAACACAGTCAGACCCCTTCTCTGAAAAAAAAATTTAAAAATTCGCCACATGTGGTGGCTTGCACCTGTAGTCCTAGCTACTCAGGAGGCTGAGGCAGGCAGATTGCTCGAGCCCAGGAGTTTGAAGCTAAAGTCAACTATGATTACACCTCTGTATTCCAGCCTAGGACAACAGAGCAAGATCTTGTCTCAAAAAAACAAACAAACAAAATCGATTACCAAAGTGTTAATTACAAACCTAAAAACAGGTTGCAAATATGTGCACAATGTCAATACCAGATTATAAAATATTTTCAATAATCTTAATCGTGCATGCAGAAAAAAATTCCTGCTCTGATAATATTAATAATATATACATGTGGGGAAAAAAAACCTACAAGAAATAATAATAGTAAAGGGTGAGTCATAGGATTATGGGTAATATTTAGTTTTTTCCTTCATGCATTTCTATATTTTGAAAAATCTTTATAGTAAGTATGAGTTACTTTTATAATCATAAAGAATGATATTTTCAAACGTGTGTCCAGGATGTTGTTTTAGATAAAAACACATTTATTGAGTATTGTGAAAATTGCTGACGGAAAATTATTGAACCAAGCTTTTATCTCCCAATTCCATTAGGTAGATCTATTATTTAAAATGAGAAATAAAAATAAAATAAAAGGCTTCATCAGAGTCAAATTGTCACCTCACACAAATCATCCCAGCAGTTAGACAGCTGAGTAGGAAAATGATCATGATGATGAGGGTGTGAAATGAAGGCTTACAAATGTCCT
The DNA here is from genome assembly GCF_040939455.1 of Microcebus murinus. NCBI lineage: Eukaryota > Metazoa > Chordata > Mammalia > Primates > Cheirogaleidae > Microcebus > Microcebus murinus. The sequence goes on from NC_134124.1 coordinate 13,879,057, forward strand.
CGAGGCAAATCCTTTCCACCAAAGGATTAGTTAATAGGACATGACATAATCACCTTCCTGGTGGGGAGTTGTAGAAGTTTCCTTCCCAGTCTTATACACCAATCTCTTTGGCTTTATTATTCTCAAATGTTCTAAAACCAGCTCCAAACATAGAATTTCCTTTTGCTTTAAGTGGGAAGGAGACAAATTTTAAAGTAGTTGCTGACCAATATGATAAAATAGATAATTCACTTCGAATGCGCTAATGCTCTAGTTTCCTTGAGGCAGGCTTACGGGTGCAATTTAATCTCCTAAACGAAAATCTCTGAGTAAGGGCCAGACAACAAATCGAGTTACCGGATATAATAGGACGGAAAAAAAAAAAAAAAAAAAAAAAACCATATAACCTATCTAACCTCTTTCCCAGCAACCATAGTTCGCAATATTTTTCCCAGGTTTTAGAAAATGTAGTTAACTTTGTTACTTTTCCAATTACTCTTCATGTATTTTGTCCATTTACAAAAGAATCTCATTGATTTTACATTATTGTAAGATTCTCATTCTGATTATTTAAAATAAAATGATTCTCTTTTACCTTTTACTATTCAAAGATAAAAACAACAATAACAAATTTCTTTTTAAATCACTCCCTCTCTCCCTCCCTTCCTTCCTTCCTTCCTTCCTTTTCAATGAAAATTTAGAAGTACAGAAAAGCAGGGGGTAATTTAGCAAACGCCTATGTGCTCACTGTCTAGTGTTTATAAATGTTAACTTTCCATATTTTATTCATACGTTTTGAAATTACAAAACATCATAGAGTTCAAGTGTCCTATGTACCCCTTACCTGTTCTAGCTCTCTTTTGCTCCCTCTGAAAAAGAACCACTTTACCTATATTCATTGCTCATATTCTTCTGCAATCTTCTGTCAGTTGGAAGTTGATCCTTTAATTGGAATTTTTAAACCTGTTTTCCTTTCCAAATAGATTACTGTCTTAGTTTGATTATTTGCTTTTAAGAATAACTCTTGGTCAAGAATGATATACAGAAATCCCTCACTCCTAGAGAGCTGAGGTTTGCAACAATAACATTAGATTACCGCCCTCAAAAATAAAAATAATCATAATTCATATCGGGGCAGAAAATTTTCAACTCAAATTCTAAGAGAAGGTGTGTGTCTTCAGAAATCTGGGCTTCTGAATTAACCAATTCTGACTGTATTTGAGACAGGCTAGAAAACCAATCATTTTTCTCTTATTGGGAACATTTTTGTTGATAGTTTGAGTGACTCTAGGAACCTGGGCATGAAACTTAGACTTAATGTAGAAAATGGTAACTTTTATTTTAGTATTTCCTTTAGCCTAAACTAAGCGATGCACAAAGAAAGGTAGTCAAATGAGATGACAGTCTGAAAAGAGGAGCTCCTTTCATTCCAGACAGAAGAAACTTGCTGGCTCCACAAGACTAGGGCATATCCTGGCTCCAACATAAGTAGCAAACAGGCAAGGATATGAATGACAGATACCAAAAGATATGGGAGAAAAAATGGAAACATGGTGAATAATTCTTTCATTGAGAATTTTATGGTCATGTGTACATGCAGAGAACATAAACTCATTGGTAATTATTTCTGATCCCAATGCTTTTGTCTGATTCCATTTTTCTGCTAATAAATAACTCCTTGTCTAGGCAGCTCCCTGGAATGCCTTATTCTTCCAGATCTTTCCTAATTAAGATGAATGGATAGGAAACAGGATCCTTTCAATGTTCCTAAGCTTTCAGAATAATTTATATTGGCAACATGAAGAAAATATCTGCAGACAATTAGTCCAATCACATAGCCCAAATTTCCATGTCTTATTAAAAACTATCAGAATATTTATGTGGAGTGTGATATGATTGAGAAAAACATGGGATTGGAAGTCAGAAAATTTGGACCACAATTCTGGATTCACCAAGTAGCTCAGTGAATTTTGGAGAATTACATGAACTCTCTATTTCTGTTTCCCCATCAACAAAATGGAAATAGAAAGCTGTGGTACTGGGGGGAAAAGTGAGATGTTTCATGCCAACTGAACTGTTCTCTACACATGCTATTATTTTATTTTCCTCGGTGCCTAGCCCCAATTTCTGTGACCAATAGGTAAATAATAAATGCACATCAAATTAATGTTATCTGGATTTTTTGTTTTTCAGTGGTAGAACTATATGTAGTATGTGGCTAATGATTACTTATCAGTCTAAGGCATGACCAAAGTGAAAAATGCATTTTGGAAAACCAAATCAGATTACCTTCTGTTACAGTCATAAAATTCTTAGACATTTGTCCTTGAAAGATATCCTTAGACTAAAGATGTAGTCAAATACATATATAAAATCTATCTTATAAGAGTACACTAAAATTAAGATACAAACTCTTTTCAAGATGAATTTTGTTAGCAAAGCTCATATTAGAATTTACTCAGCTTTGACTATGCAATGTATAACAGTTTATTCAATAATTCTTAATATTGATTTGTCATTAGGAATTGTTTTAACATTTAAAGTACAATGGTAACTTACTAAATTGTTTTTTTCTTATAAAAAATTCAATATGACCATATATGCAGTATATTACAAAATGATTAATTGTACTAGAGAAGAATTTTGGACTATAAAAGTTACACCTATAAAAATACATGTTGCAGTCTTTTGTAATAAGGTTGACTAATCAGTTCTAGGAATAAGTAGACTATATCAAGATCTGACTAATCTAAAGTTCATAAAACTGTACATTTATTGAATACATGTTGGGAAGGCTTTCAGTAGAGAATCTAAGGTTAAATACCATTTAAAAATTATAATGGATTATTTTTCTGGTAAAGTGTTTTATCTTGAATTTATTTTTAAATTTTAACTAAAAATTAATTCTGAACTAAAAATCTAAGTGACTTAACAGATGGATAGGATTTATTAAATGTCTATGTTATTGTGGTTAGTCTGGTGAATGTAGACTGTGACAGTTACTCTTACGCAAAATAAAATAAGGGTATAATATTGTTAAATTGATTATTTGTTATGAATGTAACTGGTGACATTGTCTGTCAATTCATAATTATTTATTTAAAACTCAATAATAAGTAACTAAAATTTAATCATAAGTCACATAATGATGATTAATTTCACTATCTGGATTTTTACAACCAGTAATTTTTACATCCGGATTCTGAGAAGTCTTTAATTCAGGAAAAGGCATAGATGAAAATTCCTCCTAAGAATGATACATCTAATTTTATTGGAAATATAACTTTATAAAATGTTAGTAGATGTGATAATATAAAAATAAAGTTTGCTTGTCTTTTTTTACCTCTGAAAACATTAAATAAAATCCAAGAAACCACTTAGGAATTTGTTCTTATGAAGAACTGTGGACTTTTGAATTACTCTTATTCACCCTTTTTTTAAAAAATTACTCAGCTTTGACTATGTGATATCTAACAACTTATTTAATAATTTTTAATGCTGACTGGTCACTAGGAATTGTTTTAAGATTTAAACTATAATGTTAACTGTTAAATCGTTTATTTCTTTTTTTTTTTTTTTTTTTTTCCAAACAAGTCAGTTGTCTGATAAATCGTTTATTTCTTATCAAAAAAATTCAATGCGAACATATTCTCACATAATATACTACAAAAGGATTCGTTGTAACAAAAAGGAATTTTTGGCTGTGAAGGTTCCATCTATAAATATATATATATTACAGTCTGTTTTTTTGTTTTTTTTTGTTTTTTTTTGTTTTTGAGACAGAGTCTCGCTTTGTTGCCCAGGCTAGAGTGAGTGCCATGGCGTCAGCCTAGCTCACAGCAACCTCAAACTCCTGGGCTCGAGTGATCCTTCTGCCTCAGCCTCCCGGGTAGCTGGGACTACAGGCATGCGCCACCATGCCTGGCTAATTTTTATATATATATCAGTTGGCCAATTAATTTCTTTCTATTTTATAGTAGAGACGGGGTCTCGCTCTTGCTCAGGCTGGTTTTGAACTCCTGACCTTGAGCAATCCGCCCGCCTCGGCCTCCCAAGAGCTAGGATTACAGGCGTGAGCCACAGCGCCCGGCCTACAGTCTGTTTTTTGACCAGTTCTGTTTTTTTGTCCTAAAATAATTCAAATACTGAAGAGATAATATCTGATCCAAGTCTACTCTGCCTCAGCTATGAAGAGAGGAAAACCCTTCTGGAGAAACAAAAGGGAAAACAGTCTGTTTAATCAATTCATTACATATTTATTGGGTACTTATTTTGTGCCAGGGAATATTCAAGGAATTGTGGAAGTTTATTATACAGTAGCTAAGACATATATTCAAATTTAATGCTTCTTAGACTGTAATGAATGTTGTCACAAGAGGAAAAGAGAGCTATAGATCAGCAAAGGCATTCTGAAAAGTAAACCACATGTGATGAAGGAAGAGTGGAATTTTGACAGAGGAGGATGGATGAGGTCATTCCTGGCAGAGTAAGAAATGTGGGGAGAACAGTGAGCAATCCTGCTTGGCTGGAAAGCACAATGCTTATAGGGTAGTAATGAAGAGGGCCTGAAAGATTGGGCTCAAATGTGGGGGACCCTGAATGAAAAGCAAGTATTTTTCAAATTTCCATGTCCATAAAGTTTTATTGGAACACAGTCACATCCATTTGATTACATATTGCCTACAGCTGCTATCCACCTGCAACAGCAGAGTTGAACAATTTCAACCAAGAATAGATGGCCCACAAAACCAAAAATATTTGCTGTCTAATCTTATACAGCGAGAGTTTGCCAGCCCTTGATCTATAGTGCGTATGGTTGGGTGAGTGTGCAGTAAAATAGATTCTCACATCCATTGCTTCTGGGAGTGTTTATGGGTGCAGCACTTTCTCAGAGGGCAGTTTGAGAATAGATATCAAGCGTCTTAATGTATTCAGGAAATCTGTATCCTCCAGGTGATTCTGCTGCAGGTGGTTCTCAAACAATATTATAAAAAATGGTATCTCTGATGTCTCTAATCTGATACTGTTTCTAATGACACTCTTTTATGTTAAGTGCTGCTGGTGCTTCCTAACTTGGAGAAGATTCCCAGGTCTCCCTTCCCTGTCTATTCTGGCATAGGTGAAAAACCTTCAGTGGGAACTGTTCTTTCAGCACCATGTACTTCAGGTCCTTTCAAATGCAGTTCACACACCTGAATGCAATCTGGGAATTGATGGGTCCCTCCTCAAAAACCAAATCCTAAGAACTCTCAGACGTCTCTGTTTTAAATGGTAATAGCTTCATATTGATTACAAATCATATAGCTTGGGATTTTTCTTAATTCCATTAGAACACTCTGATTGGTTTTAGATTTTTGAATTTTCTTGGAGAAGTGTACTTTGACATTCTCTTGGGGAGACAAAAACTTACAGGTTCACAGTCAGGAAGAAGATCTGGCAAATAAGTCTTATTGTTTTTTTCTTTTTTTTTTTTTTGAGACAGAGTCTTGCTTGTTGCCCAGGCTAGAGTGAGTGCCGTGGCGTCAGCCTAGCTCACAGCAACCTCAAACTCCTGGGCTTAAGCGATCCTACTGCCTCAGCCTCCCAAGTAGCTGGGACTACAGGCATGCGCCACCATGCCCGGCTAATTTTTTATATATATATCAGTTGGCCAATTAATTTCTTTCTATTTATAGTAGAGACGGGGTCTCGCTCTTGCTCAGGCTGGTTTTGAACTCCTGACCTTGAGCAATCCGCCTCCCAGAGAGCTAGGATTACAGGCGTGAGCCACCGCGCCCAGCAGTCTTATTGTTTTTTAAGTCACAAAATTTTGTTTAAAAATTTAGCATTAATTCCAAAGAGTTGAAATTGTGTCCATGCATTAAGAAAGACATAAAATTCAGACTGTTGTTAGCAATTTAATTAATCCATTTGCTCCTCATTCCTTCTTCTAACTCTAAAACAAACTGATATTTTACCTAACATTTCTGTGTTTTTCAAAAGGCAAAGTTTGAGAATGGCCCAAGAAAGGCTAATAAATGAAAAAGAAAAATGAAATTTACTGATTAAGTAAAACAGTTCTATAGTTCCTACCATCTTGTGCCAAACAGCTTTGGTTCTACTTCATAATGCTGTAAAAGCAGTTTGAAATCACATGAGGTATAGCCTGGCAGGTTCAGTATGGATTATAGAAATTGTAATTAATTGCATTATTTTAAAAAAGATTTCCTATGGATCTACCCTATGTGGGCACTTTGTTATGCACATCTGATGCCTAAGGTGTTGGTTGCTGTAGTATATAAGAGCTCCCAACATGAAAGAAGAGACAAACAAATAGATCACAAATGAAAATATAGCCTGTTAAATACTACCAAAAGGATCAGCCCAGACATAAGACACATAAAACCATATTTGGACGGGAAGAGAAACTGAGTTCTGAAGAATGAGTAGGGAGAAGCAGAGTGGTATTCAGGAGCATATGGCAGAAGAAAAGAAGTTTATGTGCAAAAGACCAGAAGCAAGAGACAGCTTGGCTGGTTCATAGGAATTACAATAGTTTCCTGTGAGCAGAGGGGGAGGAGCAAAGAGTATGTGATTAGTGGACATGGTATACAACTGTAAGTACATACACATAATTTTGAACATGTAAATTATTTCATTAGTTAAAAATTTTTTTTAACATGAAAAGTCTACCAGAGATGGTTCAAAGAAAAGAATAAGGCATATAAAGTACTCAGTGCCTGGTAATTCCTGAATAAATGTTAGCTATTATAGTAACAGAAATGCTAAGTTTTCAGTTTTCTGAGATAGGAAATTTGCTATGTGATTTGAGATAGAACAAAGGGCAGAATCTGGGTGGGACTTAATTAGTCGTGCAGGTCAAGAAAGAATTTGGGGCTGGGCTCGGTGGCTCACGCCTGTAAGCCTAGCACTCTGGGAGGCTGAGGCGGGCAGATTGCTCGAAGTCAGCAGTTCGAAACCAGCCTGAGCAAGAGCAAGACTCTGTCTCTACTATAAATAGAAAGAAATTAATTGGCCAACTAATATATATATATATAATTAGCCGGGCATGGTGGCACATGCCTGTAGTCCCCGCTACTCGGAAGGCTGAGGGAGAAGGATTGCTTGAGCCCAGGAGTTTGAGGTTGCTGTGAGCTAGGCTGACGCCACGGCACTCACTCTAGCCTGGGCAACAAGCGAGACTCTGTCTCAAAAAATAAATAAATAAATAAAAATAAAAAAAGAAAGAATTTGGTATAGTGGTTAAGAGCCAGGCAGACTTGAATTCAAATCCAGGTGTAAATATCGGTTCTTTGCCTGTGGGCAAGTTTTCTAACCACTCTAAGCCTGTTTTTTCCTCTGTAAAATGGAGATAATATTATCTCTTTCGGAGAGCTGTTGTGAGGGTTAAATGCAATAATATATGTGAAATAATTAGCACAAATTGGCACGGAAAAAATATGCAAAAATGGTTGCTTGTATCATCACAAAAGTAGACATAGGACATGTGGCAGAGATTGGGGGACATTCCCCGAAGATGTGTGTTGATAAGGACAATCGTCTCAGCTGGATGTGAATTCATTTTGCTTTGGCCGGGTCTGTTTGTAAAGAAGAATAATCCCATGGCTGAATAGGCAGCCAGCCAAGATGGCTTGATCCTCAGCATTGGTCCTAGCCAGGAAATCAGAGTGTGAGTAGAATGTGAATCACCTGCTTACTGTAAATTAATTATTATTATTCACTCAGCAAAGAGGAAAAGATGCTTGGTCAGAATTAATCATCTAAAAAAACTCAGTTATTTTAAATTCATTACATTTGAATATGGTAATGAGACATTTGTCACTTTTATAACTCTTTGTGGGGGAGAGTGTCTATTGTAGGATGGAAAAGGATTAACATTTAATTTTTAGAGTGCGCCCTTCTTTTTTTCTTTTTTTTATATTCATTAAAGCCTAAGATAATGTTTGTTGGATATCCCCACTTTAGAGATAAGGAAATAGCCTTTGAATTTGAAGTGATTTCTAAAGGGACCACATCATTCTTATAAAAGTGAAATGGTGTTAAAAATTTAGATGTTTCTTAGTTTAACCAATGGCTCTCATGTTATCATCATTAAACTTTTTAAAACTAAGGTTGCATAGGGACTACTCCTGAAGATTCTGATTAATTGTTCAGAGGTAAATAATTCCTAAATATGACACTCCTTGGTCAAAAGCAACCTCTTTTTAAAAAGCTGTTAAATATATGATTTTAAAATTTAAAATATGGATGTGCTGTTTACTGAGGAATCAAACTAGACAATAAATGAATCTTTTATTTTTTTTCCTTCTGGTTTATCCAGTTCAGGCCATTTCAGAAGCAGGTTAAAAACAGGGAGAATGAATCCCACCATTTATGCCATATTAGAAGAGCGAGAATAATTTTTTTCCCCCTTGGCCTTTGTGATGAGTCATTGATAGCCTTACTGTGGTGACTTTTCAGCTTCATCAGGGAACAAATCCCTCCAAACATTCTAAAGAACTAGAACATTATGCAGCACTTGAATGAACTTGGTTCACATCACTTAACCAGATGACCTGGGTGGCTGACTTCTCCAAATGAAAGATGAACCAATTTCTCTTTATTTTCTATTACACTGAATAGACAAGAACTTTGAAAAGTGGTCTCTTTATTATTCTGTAAAGTTGCAATGTATAGTCAGTCCTCTGGCTCCTTGCAATCACTCTCTGTCTCCCCATGTATTGCACTTACTCATGCCAAGCGCTGGCCTTGGAGAAGAGATGGAACAAAGGGTGAGTCAAAATCAGTTCTTCATTCGTGCATCTCCATTGTCCACTGACTGAAAGAGGTGATAAAATTATTCTATTTTTTTGGTCCTCTAAAACAGTGAGTCTTAAGTTTGGAGTAGTCCTACATCCTTTTATGAAACTATCAAAATTAAGGCCCCCAGAAGAACTTATTAAGATATACATGCTTCAAATATTTGTCTATCTTAACCTGTAAGAATTTGTGAATTGATAATTAAGAAAATTGACTCTATGTGAAAAAAATAAATGTGGTGTTCAGCTTTTACCTATGGATATGGACACATAGTAGAAGAACAGACCATAAAAAGTAGAATTACACATCAGAATCTTTTTTATTAGTATTTGTTCTATTACAGACAAAAGCAGCCAAAAAAGAAAAAGGAATCCCCAAACCAAAACCAAACCAAAAAAGTCCTCCACCTCTATAAAAAACAATGCAAGCATGGTGATTTTTTCCATGAAATATATCTTTTTTCCACTGAGTGTAGTTCACAAATTGCAGTGTGTATGCAGATAAATTCTGCTTTTCCCAATCTGGCTCCCCAGGTCAATCTGACACTTGTTTTTCCTACCTGTACCATTTCTGGATTCTTTATCCTCTTTTTTTGTCTTTATTTTCCAGACATACAATCAGAGATACATCCATAAAGGAGACTGCTATCATCTGGCCAAAAGCATAGATGGTAAAATATGGGGTCATGAAGGGCCCAAGAAAATCTCTCAGAAAATACTTTGGCAGGAATTGGCTGACAAGAGATTCTAAATTGGTAGCTTGAAAATGGGTTTCCTGAGACAGAAATTTCCCTGATAATTGTGCCTCAGCCCCATTTTATATTTGGAGTCAGAGAGGAGATTTGTAAGAAATCTAGGGGGTGGCGCGTGGGGGAGGAGTTGTGTCTCAAAGTGAGAGAGAGAAACAGGAAGGACTCATTGTCTGTCAATCAAGTGGCCTTGGTTGGAAAAATCCCAGGGCTAGCAAAGTGGTACAAACTTGCAGAATAATATCTCAAGTAAGCTTGATTCTACTTTTTATCAACTCAACTTTTCCTCCTATAAATGGAACTATGGCTGTGAATTGAGACATGTGATTGGTAAAGTTTTGCTTTCTGTCTTTAACCTGCTAGAGTTTAATGGGTTCCAGACTTTACTTAACCTGTCTGCTTACTGATTAATAATATTAATATATAACATTTTTTGAAATCTTATATGTTACACATTGTTTGTTGAACATATATAATCCTTACAACCAGTCTATAAAATAAGTAATATTATCTGCTCTCAGGCACAAAAAGAATAAGTAGCTTTAAAAAAAAGTGGTAGATCTTGATCCTAGGGAGTCTGACTGCAGATCCTGTACTTATAATTATTACACTATTTCCCCTGAACTCATGCCTGTGAGGATTTTCCTGAGTTGACTTTGATGATCTGAGCAATTTCATGCAATTCAACCTTGCTAAAACATAATTTTCAAAAACAGGTAAGATCTTAACTCTCATATAGACATAGAAAAAAGCACATGTTAAAGATTTTATTTAACTCAGTTATAAGGAAAATAGAGATGTGTTAAAGCCAGTAAAAGTGAACTGAATACATTTATATGTCAGGAATATCAAAATGAATGTATAAATAGAGGCAAAACTGGACTCTTCCACAGTGGGGGATAGAAGTCATTTGAACCTCTACTGAATAGAATTTGCACATCTATAGACAAGAATTATTTGACCTTGCTATCATTTATCTACAGCTCACAGATTTGTAGCTCCCATAGAATCAGAATAGGATAGCACTAGAGGGATATGCTATAGACAATGGATAGTTTTACACTGAAGTACAAATTTTTTCCCTACAGTATTTATAATTCTTGCTTACTCCTCAAACTTAGGAAGATTTATATCTGCCTGGTATAAAGGGCATTTTGAGAGATAGACATATGAATAAAAAACTGTCTTACAAACTATTAGAAAAGACATTTATAAATAATTTCAATAAGGCAGATTGTTAAATAATATAATAAGAAAAGGAGTGATTCATTCAGGTCTGGGGACTTATTAGAATTTCTATATAAAGGACATTTTGAGGAGTCAGTGTAGCTGGAAGAGGAGGCTAGAGGGTATCCTGAGGTTGCTTTTAGATACCACTTTACCCCAGATTAAGAAGAAATATGCTATCTCTATCAGAGAATTGGGATGAGGTTTGGTAGGACCATTAAACCTTCCCCAAACTATCTTATGTACTGCATTTGAAATCCAGAAAGTTCTTTGGTGGAAAAGACATTTAGACTGACCTAGGAGGTAGTAGGAAAAGGTAGAAGTGCTATTCAGAAAGAGGGGCATCTGACTGAAGGCAAAGAGACCAACAGAAGAGAGGTGACTTGGGAATGGGAATGATGAGAATGAGGTAGTAAGAGGAAGAGTCTGCCTCAACACCAGGGGCTCCCTCTACTTATGCAGGTCAAGGTACCTACTAAGTTCTGAGACCTTTTGCAAGGACCTTGAGAGCAAGGTCCTCTAGCTTTAGGCCAGAACCCTAGTCCCAGAATAAAAAGAGATACTCAATGTATATTTCCTGAAGGAACAAAGTATGGGAGGAAGGAAGGAAGCGAGGAAGGAAGAAAAGGGCCAAATCTAACTTTATCTAAGTCCTCTATTCCCAAAAAGAAATTTCTGAAGCTTTACTGTTTCGGGAAAGAGCAAACCACGAAGAACCACCCTTCACAAATGACTCAGTTGAGGCCCACCCCTACCCCCCTCACGATTCTCTTGTCTACTTCCCTCCGTAAAACCACAGGCCCCTTCCTTTTCTTTGAGATAGTCTTCATTAATAAACATTTTTCTTATTGTAATAGCCTGAGTAAAATCATCTTTTTAATTGTCCTGTGCATTTTGTCTTTCACAGTTGGAAAGAAGGGAGTTCAGGACCCTATCGTTGGGTTTGAAGAAGCCTTCTGTGGATTAATACAGAATAAAGGCATGCAAACCCTTAATTTGTTGTAACTGCATCCTTTATGTATACATGAAAGAGCAGGGACTATACTGATGCAAATGCCTCTGATTATAACCTGACCAAGAAAGAACTATTGTTGGTGGCTCTAGCATGTGCATCTTTGTCTTTTGGACACAGGGCAAGTTCAGGGACTTGTTTGAAGCTCCTCTTTTGGGGGATCAAAGCATATAATAGAGGGTGTTTTTCCTGTTCCCTCTTAGATGATGGGCGAGGGAGGGAAGATTTGGGTCGATTAAATCATAACATCAACAGAAAGACCAGTTCAGGGTAATAAATACACATGTGTTTTTACATATCTAAAGAAAGTGTCCAATATGTGCCTGAAGGCAGTTGTAAGCAACAAAACTACCCTTGACCTGCTTAGGCAAAAAGCAAAATCAGGCAACTTATTGGAAGGATATGGTATAACTCAGTCCTTAAAGAAAAAGTTGAAGTATAAATGCCACTCTGTGATGTAGATGATAGAAAATTAATTTATGAGCTCTGACTCCTTTGGTAGATGTCCCTCTGCCAAAGAGTCAGACTCCAAGAAGAGGCATCTGATTGGTAGGACTTGGATCACCTGCTCATCCGATAGCCAGGGAAAATTCTGATGAGCTGATAGTTCTACCAAGATTAGCCAAAGAGGAAGAAATTATGCAGCAAAATGGAGAGGGCCAGGGAGGATTGTTACTAGAAGGAGTCAAGGATTTGGGACAGGCAAAATAGTGGCTTTACATGGAATTACCATGTAACCCACTGATTCCACTCCTAGGTATATACGTGCCCAAGAGAAATGAAAACATACATTAACACAAAAACTTGTGCATGAGTGTTCAGAGCAGCATTATTCATAGTAGCCATAAAATAAACACAACTGAAATGTTCCTCAATTAATGAATGAGTAAACAAAATGTGTTATATTCATATAATGAAATACTGTTCAGCCATAAAAAATGAATTATTGACATATGCTACATGATGAACCTTGGCAATGTTATACTAAGTGAAAGAAGCCAGACACAAAATACCATGAATTGTATGATTTTATTTATATAAAATGTCCAGTGTGGGCAAATCTGTCAAGACAGAAAGCAAATTAAGCGATTGCTTAGCACTGCAGGAGGTAGGAGTGGAGACAATGATGAGGGGTGGACATTGGCTGGTAATAGATACAGGTTTCTTTTAGAGGAAATAAAACTGTTTTGAAATTATATTCTGGTGATAATTGTGCCAACCATCACAACCCTGTGAATCTACTAAAAACATTGAATTGTGCTTTACCACTACAATACTGTTATCACAATAACGAACTTTGGTTCTGATTAACTTCATTGTTTTTACTTGTTGGTAAAGTAGGTAGAAGGTACTGTGGTGTGATCATAAGAGATGGGAAAGAAGGTCACTAGACTGTCACCGTTTCTGAAACATAAATTGCTCTTCTAGATTAGGGCATTATCTTTCTGTTAGAAACATCTACAACCAGGGTGGTTCCTTAGTTAGCTTTATAAGTCATCAAAAATAAGGATGAATTATTCTGTCAAACCTGTTTAAATTTGCCAACCTAACTAAAACAGGCTGTGTGAAATGAAACTCATAAGAGGCAGTGTAGGATATGACAAAAAATACCCCCTAAGAAGTGAGAGATCTGAACTGTTGCCATTGATATATCATTGATATATACTTGGTATGAGACTGTGGGGAAGTTCCTCTCCTTCTCTGGTCCTTAGTTTGCTGATCTGGAAAAGGAGAGTGTTGAACTGGATCAGTGGTTCTCAAAGACTGGTTTCCAATTAGGTTGTGATTTTATGTTTTCTCAGATCAAAATTAACAAAAAAAATGAACCAATATAAAGAAAATTCTGGGAAAATAGCACTCTAGATATTGTATACATATGGCAAAAACCATGAAGTTAGTATAATTACTCCAATTTGGCAAGTGCTACATGATACATCCTGCTGTATGTAGCCTGGTTGCTTCCTTTGACAGGTGGCAGAACTCATTGGCTACAAACCCCATATTTTGTAAAGCTATTCTCCTCACCCCACTGATTTGATTTAGGCCATTAAGTTTTTAAATAGTTTAATAGTAATGAGGTTAGTCACAATGGTCATTTGTTAAGCAACTTCTACTATATGCTAGTTCCTACAATAAAGGGGAAGTTCAGGAAGACATTATGACCAGCCCATGGTGTAGGTGACCAAGGAAGATCTCTTTGAAGAGCAGAAACAGTAAGGATGATGGGACTTAGTAAGATGAAGGGCAGGAGGAGCATGTCCTGCAAATGAAATGGCATCTGTGAAGGCCTAAGGTTGAAATCAAACATGTGGTCCATTCTAGGAATGAAGAAATCCTATGCAACTGGAGCACAGAGAATGAAGAAGAGAGAATTGCATCAGTACCCAGTGCTTACTGAGCACATAGCTCACTTCTCACCACCATGCTAAGTGCTCTGCTTATTTCATTCAAGCCACACAAAAGCTCTATGAGGTCAGTATCATTACTCCATTTTATAGATGGGGATTGAAGCTTAAGGTTAATATCTTGTCTGTGGTTTCAAAGCTAGTGAAAAGGAAAACCTGGATTTGGACACAACCAATTTGCCTCCAGAGCCAGTGTGTAAGCCACTACACAATACTGCCAGCTGACTGCACACAAGTCATTTCAGGTCTTCCCAAGCATTGCCATCCCTTGATTTTCTTTTGCTTTGGCTAGGATGACAAGTTGATTTAGCAAGATTATTTGCTCTTGGATCCTACGTAGGAAGCCTGTTGTTAATGTAAATAAGGCATGGAAAGCATAACCAAAACTATTAAAACTTTACCCAAGATTCTGTGCTGGGGATGAATGTTAAAAGGACTTGTTTTGAAATCATATCTTTCTGAACTTCCATATAATTTCTTTCTCCTTAACCCTGAGTTGAGAAAGGTAAAAATAACAGTGTTTTGTTTTCCCTGAGAAAATAGTATAGTCTTATTTGGGGCAAGGATGGAAAATGAACCATTTGGTCAGTTTTTGCCCCACACTATGATTTGATGCAGAAAGGGCAAAAAGTCATTCATCGTTACATTTGTAAGAAGTTTGCTTAAAGTTATGCAACTTCTTATGGTTCAATGTGTGCTCCTTGAAATAGACTAAATCTCTAATAATAACAGTAGCACTCATCCCATTGCTAATGCTGGAAAGTTCCTTATTTCATACTTCCAAATGTATTGCTATTGAACAAAAGATAAAGAAGGTAATACAATCCAAGAATTATACTCTACCCAAGTCCAACTTCAACAGATGGACGAGTGACCCAAACACTTTAATTCTAGTCCAAACTTCGAAAGAAAGCCCTCTCATTAATATTTGGGCTTACTATCTTTTCATTGGAAAGGCAAAAAGAAAGAAACAAAAATAAAAGCAATGTTTACCCATGATGGCTGGGGATTGGACCTACATTTTGAATAAAATTGTTATTCTTTTGGTCTTTTCCTTAGAGGCATTTTAGAATGGAGTCATAACAGCTAAGAAACCCTGTGATGTTCTCTCAAATAAAATACTTGTTGGGAAAGAGAAACATTCAGGAAATTTGGAAGATTAAAAATCTGAGTGGTTTTTCTTTTTTCAGATGTGACCATGTTGATGGTTTCAATGCTCCCCAAAGAGATAATGTGTATTCACTCCATTCTTTCCAGTTTTTATTTCTCTGTGTTTGCACCATGGATAGAGGTGATTCAAGTGTATGTCCTGATTAGGAATCTAGAGAAAATGATTTAGGATTACCAACTGTTTCTGTTTGCCCAGAACTGAGGGATTTCCTGGGATATAGAACTTCCCAGGAGCTAAAATTTTAGCCTGTGCTAAAATCAGGACAGGCTTAGGAAAATCAGAACAGTTAATCACCTTAAAATGGTGTTTTCTTGACCTGGTTATAGATCTTTGTTTAAGCAAACCACAGAAGACTTCCACCCCTCGTCTACTGAGTCATAATCTCCTGCAAGCCCAGGCGTCTTATTATTTTCAAAAGCTTCCCAGGTGGTTCTGATGACCAGCCAGGTCTGGGAATTTCTGAGATGGTGCAAGTAGTTCCTAAATAGAATTGTTGCTATTGGTTTCAAATGAAAACTGCAACTGATACACTATTTTCTTTTTAAAAATTTTTGTAAGGATCTCTGAAGTTAAACCATATTTAAAAACAAAAGTAAATGACTTCTTTCAGAAGACAGCTTGCTATAGTCTTAAAATTTCACAAGGTACATAGGCCCAGGTCCAAAGTGGAGCAGATCAAAACTCCCATGCTGGTCAGTAATGGGTTCATGGGTGAGAATAACCACTGTGGTCCAGCTTGGGCAATGTAGAAAAACCGTGTGTCTTAAAAATGAATAAATAAGTAATACTAATCTACCGGATTCTACTAGATCATTATGAAATAGATACCCCCAAAAATAAAATCTAAAGAAGAATCACTGTCCTAATAGCTCACCTACAACTGAAGTCTTTCCTTCAGGTTAAAAAATAAGTCCTTTCTCGGCAATATTTCTTTTTTTGGTATTTTCTTGGATCGCTTTTAATTTAGATGATAGAATAGCCTCAGATGAAATTTTAAAAAGAAAAAAAATCACCCATAATTCCACTGCTCTAACACAGCCACTCCAAGATGTATATGCATAAAGATTTTGACACAGGTGTAATCGTACAATGCATGCAATTTTGTGTTCCTTTTTTCCACTTATATATGATGGCCACTTTTCCATGTTATCACATCGTCTTTTTAATTATCACTTTTAATGGTTTCATCACCATCTGCAACTTATTGCTTGTGGCAACACAATTTTTTTTCAGCTGAGAACTGGTAACAATTATGTAAAATAATTGAAGAAGGAAAACGATTTAAGCACATTCTAAAGCAGTGGTTTTCAAATTGTGATCCTTGGTATACCCCAAAGTTTACCATGGTAAGGGTAATGAGGAGAGAAATCTGGGACCACTTGAACTTCCTTCAATGAAAGCACTTCTCCGTTAAGTTTTATTTATTTATTTATTTGGGAAATAGAACGCCTTGATCTAAGAAGAAAAAAAAAGGCATAACATTAAATAGTGCAACGTTCGTTGTAGAGTATGTCATTTAACAACTATGTGACATTCGACAAATGGCTGAATTTCCTCATCTATAAAATGAGGATATTAATTTTATCTAACTTATTGGGCTGTTGTAAAAATTAAGTAAATGTTTATGTGATTTGCATATATTGCTAGAATATCACCTGCCACCTAACTGTTGTATAAGTGTTAAAGAAATGTTGGGAAAAACAGCATCTGGCCAACAAATCTAGGGTGTGTTCATGTGAACTTTAAAGCAAGAAGTAGAACAATTAGAGATAGTGATAGATCTGTCCATGGCAGTGGTATTCTCCAATCAGAAAAGGCTTACACAGGCTTCAGGGTAAGAATACCAAAGTTTATGACTAGACTCTGATACTTCATATCTTTGTGACTTTAGGCAACTGACTTAACTTCTCTAAGTTTTTTTTTTCTGTCAAAAATGGCAATAATATTAACTACATCATAGAGTTCTTCTGAACAGTAAATTAAATCATTCCATGATGAATTTAGCCCAATTGCTGGGCATGGTGACATGTGCCTGTGGTCTCAGCTACTTGGGAGGCTGAGGCTGGGAGACAGGAGCTTGAATCCAGCCTGGGCAATATAGCAAGACCCCCATCTCTAAAAAAATGCTTAAAAACAAAAGATTTTAGCCTAAGACCAGGCCCATCTTAAGTTTTCTGTAGACAGTTAAAGTCATCCCAGGTACAATGCATTGTTGATCACTTACTGAGGTGTTTTTTGGTTTTTTTTTTGCCACATGCACAATTTGTTTCATCTTTAAACATACCAAATATGCTACATATGGTGTCCAGATGGCCAACGTGGAAAAGAACTTTGGTTTCGCTATTCAGTTTGCAAATGGACAATAGAAGAAGGAAATTCAGGCTAATATGTCTCTGGAAATCAGTGTGCCAAGATATTTTCTGTAATTTCAGGTAGAAATTATAGACATCTGGAGAGGTATGGGATCATGAGAAACGTACTGCCTTAGGAATTAGGTGATCTAATTCTGGCCCTAGTTTTGCCCTAAACTTGTTATATGACCTTCCCCTTTCCAAAATATGGTGGTTGAAGAACAGACAGCCTCAAAGGTCTCCTTATCTCTATAATTCTTATGAAGTAAAAGGATCAGTACCATTTTAAGAATATATGGGACATCAAGGTTGTGTGGACAGGAAGTGACATTTTACAGAGTAGTATGCAATGTCGGTAAAGATTGTTATGTGTAGATCAGTCATATTAGCTCCATCCTTCCTCTCTATGGGAGAAGAATTATCACACAAAATAACTAGGATTTGGTGGATACATTCCTGGAGTACTGAATGGTGTTGTAAGTTCCTGCTCCTTAAAAAAAAATATTTTATCTCGATATTTGCAATTTGAATCCATGTATTTAGCTTAAACACTCCTTGTCCATGAAACAAAATGAATTACCACCCTACCTTAACACTGTCTCTGGCCCTAAACATAGGGGAAAAGACATTTTTGGTTAGCGATACAGTAGAATTAGAGAATGTTTACCTTATTTAGTCATGTTCTGGCTGATTCATTCCAACTGATATTATTTGGAATGAAAACTTGACCAGATGTTCACTTAAATGAACTAGAGAGATTAACTATCAGCCCTACCATATTATCTTGAAGGGTGAGTATAGTCATCTCTAAAGAATTTCCTGGAGCTAGACACAAAGGGTACTGATTATGATTGCAGCTAACACTTTATTAAATACACCCAATGTACTAAATGCCTTTCAAAGGGCTTCACATGCATTAATTCGTTTAATCACACAATAATCTTTGGAGGGAGGTACTATTATCCTTATTTCATGAGTGAAGTCACTAAGTTTCAGAGAGTTTTAGCAGCTTGCCTAAGGCCACTCAGCTAGTAAGTAGTAAAGGCAGGATTTGAAACTAGGAACTTTGATCCCTTTTTATGTGGCATCCATTGCCCTATATAACTTCCTGTTGTTGACCCAAGGCACTGTTAAAACTTAAAAAATGTTAGGCTTATTATTAATTTATAAGTGGATGAAGAGGAATTTGAACTATATTGAGTAGGAATAAATGTAGTACCTGACCCAAGGAGAAGAAAGAATGATAAATTTTGGAGAAAACATTTATATACCTGATTAGAAATCTCTTGGGTTATCAAAACAACACATCCACTGTTTATTCATCTTTTAAAACAATTTGAGGAATGTGAGAAGAACTGAAGTTTAGACTTCTACTCCTTGTCTGCATAAGATATCTGGAATGTTTTATTGTTATGATCAAAGCCGGGTGGATGATATTGGTTGATGCTTCTTGATTAGCCTTAAAGAGAAGCAAAAAGAAACTGTTGAATTCTCCTCATTTGTAATGGAATTCCAGATATTTTCTTTGTTATTGGGGTTTGCTGGAATTACTGTACTTGTTCACACTGACATTCTTCCGAGCTTAACTTAATGTTTGAGAGCTCCTTTATCTTTTGTTAGAACACACTCTCCAATAATATAAAGAAAAGATAAGACTTATGCTGTGCACTTAGGTTTTAAAACAACAGCGTAGTTTGAAAAGGGTGTTGATTCTGGGTGGGGAGATTTGTGAATAGATCCTCTCAAATCTGAGAATGAGAACTCATAATATATTTGAAAGGCATAAATCCACCTCAGACTCAATCCCCCATTGCTTTTTTTCCTCCTAGAATACCCAAGGATTATGTTACAGATATCTTTAATACAGCACACTTATTGTTTTCTATTCCTTGAAGGTTTTCAAACTATTTGCATGACATGAAAGCTGTTGTCTATATAATTAGGATCCAAGAAACTTGCATTAGTCAGCTATGACATCTGCATGTATGCAATTTTGTTGGCTTGAGCATTGTGATATGACATGGATTAACAGCTTCAGTAATGGGATGAGAAAGATCACAAGGGAGACAGCTTCAACACAACTGTAAATATTGTGCTAATCACAAGCAACCAAAGAAAGTGGAGCTCAAGAGTAAGACTTTTATTAGCTAGGGTACAGTCTGTTCTGAGAGTAAAAGAAACCATCTGTATTGTGCCTCTTACTAAATACAGAATTTCTCCAATAGGGAATAATCTGTCTCCTGTCACCTGAAATTTCTTCCCTTTTAAGACTTTGTTTATTCTACTATTAAAAACCTATATGTGGTCAATGAATAAAGCATAGAAAATTAGAAAGATTACCAAGGGTCTTACTACCCTTGTTTGGCATACTTCCACTTATTAATAGTTATAATTATGTTCTGCGTATTAATACTGTATTCCTTCATTTTAAAAGGTGAACATTAAATTGTATTTTCTTTGTGTGAGGAAACATAACTTTTCATGGTTTTCATAACAGTCCTCTGAGTGGGTGTTCTGTATTTTATCTAGATAGTACTATATTTCTAAACAGCTAAAGTGTCTCCAAGTTTTCTATTCTGATAAATAATAGTTCAGCATTCATCTTTCTTAAACATTTTCTTTTTAAGGGTTATTTATTTGGGTTAGCTTCCCTCAAGTGGAAAGACTGCTCAGAAATGTTCTATTCTGAAGTTTATTTCAAGTAAACATATTTTATCAGCTTATACTAACTTCCTACAATAAACTTGCCCACAATACCCTGCTAATTGGTTTGTCCAATGCCCAAAATGAACTTTGGAAAGCAGAAAGTCACTGTTCTCTAAAAGGATTCTGAATTTTCTGGTGCTTTAACCAGAGTTTCTGGATTTATTTCATGTGGCTTTAACTCCCGGCTTGGGCGTGTGTTTCTGCCATGTACCTAAGTCCTTGAGTTTACTCTCCGCAAGGATCTGGCTTTGACCCTGGCTCTTTCTACCCAGATGAGTTCCCTCGTGTGACCCCAGTCTTCTGCCTCTCTCCTGGTGGGAGTGGATATTGTGGCTGTTTCCCCACATCCATTCTGTCTTGCCTGTGCCAATCCTTTGGGGGACTTGGCCCTACCACACCTGCAGAGGCAGGCTCTGATGAACCTCATCATTGCTTCACTTGCTCACCGCTCCATTGAATCTGCTCAATGATGACATTGATCTTGTCATCAATGACCTCCATCTTGCTAAATCCAATAATCCATTCTCAGCCTTCATCTTAACCTCTTAGCAGTATTTGGCACAGTTAATTCCTCATTCTTCTTGGGCATATTGTCTTCATTCGGCTTCCAGGACCTAATCAGGTCGGGATCTAGTCAAGGAAACAGAAAGCATTCTTAGTATTTAACTGGAAGTAATTTAATGGAAGGTTTGGATAACATAGCTGACAAAAGAACTAAAAAAGTCAAACAGGACATAGGCAACCCAGAGATTGGCAACAGCAGAAACACAGCACCAACCTAGGGTAGATATTTTTTGTCCATTTTTAAAAATTATTATAACCCAGTACTTTAAACAGTGCCAGACACATGAATTGGGACCCAATAAATATTTGTTGAATTTGTTATGTGAATGAATGAATGAATCCACACAGTGTAGACAGAAATAACCACTTTTACGGTGAAGTCATCTTGTCAGCCTTTTACATTGATATTCTACGCATATGTTCTCACTTCTACGTATCCTGAGTAAATATCTCACAATGTTTTGTTCAATAGCTTCTTGTAGGTGAAATATCCAACCCACGAAAAAACAGAAAATGTGTGCATTATACATTGCACCCTTTATACAAACCACAGGGAGGCACACAGTCCCACACAACCACTGGTGTTCTTGTGTGGACTCAGAAGTTTATTGAGAGCTATTATGAGTCTCTTACATGTTCTCAGCTCTTAGAGGTCACCTAATTCCCTTAAGATTAGAATCACATTTCTCGGAAAAGTCAATCTCCCTATCCAGGTCATTATTTTGACATGTTCCAAATAGTCATGAAATTATCTCTCTGGACTTATTTTACCTTAAAACACAGAGTATGTTTTAAATCCAAATCCAAGTTAACTCTGTATGTCTGTGAATTCTCTGACTCAAAGAAACACTGTACTTCCTAACTAACTTACCATATGGCCCAAGAAGGAAATAAACCATGATTTGGAGGAAGGGTTCTTAATTGTTTCTTGAAGGGTTGGATGCTCTAACCTCTTCTTTTTATGTTGTTTTACATCTTCCATCTGAAAAACCTGATTCTGAGGAAAAGGCCATGGGGATTTACAGAGGAAAATGATGTCTTAAATAGGAATGTAGGTACAATCTGAGATCAGAAAAGAAACAATGAGACTAGAAGCTGATCATGTGCATACATGAAATATAGATGGTAAGATGGAAAATAGTCTCTAGTTTTCTCCCTGAATCACTTTTTCAGTCCCATGGAGTTAACCACAGATGGATGCCTGAAATTCCACTGTGTTTGGTTTTTCTTATATGGTTTCTTTCATTGCCCAGTCTCTGCTCCACCAAGCATCAAAGTCAAGGCCATGGGAAGGAGGACCATCCTTCCTACTCTATCTTAGGAAATAGTGCTAGCTCCTTTACAGACCTTCTCAGGAGTAGAATTAGGATGCATGTCATATGAGTCAAGCATATCTTTCTCTGACTGATACTGGGTGTATCTCAGAGTAATATTAATAGAACTTTTTTTTTAAATAGTAAGCTACAAGATTTATTCCTCACTAGTGGCAAGAAGGAAAAAGAATCAAAAGAAATAGGGCACAGTGGGATATCCTGCTATGATAGGTAGACACAGGCACTTATTTGTTTGTGGGATAGTAAAATTAGGGCATCGACAACAATTAGATCTAATGAGATAGGTACTCCAAAAGTATTTGTTGAATCAACAAGTGAACCAATCAATTATTTTGATTCAAATCCCAATTTAGTAGATATTTGACTTATGTCTAGTTTTAAAATCTCTTCTAGCTTCAATTTGGAATTACTGGCCTATGGGGTACCAACTATAATATGTGGTTTACTTAGTTTCTTTAAGAAATATCACCATTTTTAGGTCATTTTGTGGTAAGGCCAGAGCCTTCTCTATAGTTTCATCTCTGAGCAATGATGGAGACTTAAAGTTTGTAATTCTGGGAGCAGAGAGCAAGTACCACCCTGGATTTAGTGGAACTAACTTTAAACCTAAACTTATCAAAGGTGCTCTTTTTTAAAAACTTCATACTGAAGTATAACATAACACAAATCAAAAGTGTGTCGTTCACGGCAAAGTAAGCACATCTGTGTAACTACTTCCCAGGGAAAGAACTAGAAAGTTATTAAAATTCCTACTGTGTCTCCTCCCAGTCACTACCCCTGCCTCATTCATTCCTTATAAAGCCACTAGGAGATAGGTTCTAATATTCTTGTTCTTCTTATGGGGTCTGGAATTGAGACCCACATAAATGAATTAACTTGTCCAAAGTCACACAGTAACAGATGATACTTGGGTTAAATAATAGGTAGTCCAACTTTAGAGCCAGTGTGCAAGAATGCTTTGTATTACTACATATCTGCAGGTAGAAAATTTAGCATCCTTCTATTGTCTCTAAAGATTCTTGGAGGCTTGCATTCTTTTTCCTATTTATTTCTTCCTCATTTGCTGACTTCTGATGAATTTTTACTGTCACTCTCATCTTTCTGTCTTTATTCTTCTCCTGCAGGCCTGTGACCTGGATGAATCCAAAGAATATTATCCTTGATTTCCTTAAGGTCTCTCAATATAAAGAAGATGAATCACATTAATTGAAGAGAGATATGTCATATCATAACAAAGCCAATGACATAAAAATTAATATAAGGTTTTTATGTTCCTAAAATCCTACCGTCAGCTGACCATGGAGAAGTTGTCACTGGCCAATTTCTCTTCAAGTCCTCTCATGCTGCTATTTTCTTCCAGTTCATCCTCTCTTTAGCATTTTCCTCTTATATCTCTAATCTATATATTCAACCCCAATTATTTGCATTTAAGAGCCTCTTCACCACTCTTAGATTACTCCAGAAAACTTTAAAAATTCTTCTGGTCTTTTTATGCAGACTTATATAGTCCTTTTATTCTAATTTCTTGACCTTTCAGTTTATCACCTAAGGCTTCTATTTTCTCAACCAAAATGGATGATCATGGTGTTGTGCTGATATTATAGTCTTCTATTAACCTGATAAAATTCTTAGCCATGGCCTTCTTCCCTTTAATCTTTCTTCAAGTGGAAGAAAACTTGTATCAATTAAGTGAAAGTAGCTGCTATAACAAACCACAAAATGCATAGTGGCTTAAATGCAAGAAAAGTTTATTTCCTTTCTGTATAAAAACTCAAAATAGGTGTTTTTGATTGATCAGCCATTCTCCACATCTGTATCAATAGATGCCTAGTTTCTTTTCATTCTGAAGCTCTGTTACCTTTACTACATAGCTTCTAAGGTTGCTGTGCTTTTTAGCATTAAGTCAGGAGAAGGAGAAAGTGCATGGAGGATGACAATTGGGAGATTTTTATTAACTAACCATAGCTGAGTAAAAGGTGGGCTGGGAAGAGTTCTGGCTGTAAGACCAGGAAGAAGAGGAAATAGGTCCAGTTAGTGGTGGGCAGTCTCAGTATGAAATTCTCTTCTTTCCTGTTATAAATTAGGCTCTCTCTCTCTTCCACTCCTATGCCAAAATGACAGAAACAAAAGCGGTTTTTGTGTTTCAATATATTAATAAACTTCTCCAGTTGAACACAGAACAGGGAATGTGGATAGGAAATAGGTATTGGGTAGTTTCAGATGCAACAGGACCAGAAGAAGAAGAGAAACAAGAGGCCAAGGTTCATGAGGACCAGAAAAATTAAAAAATGAAAAAGAAAAGCACTCTACCTGCATGCCTGGCCCCAAGGTATTATTTTGCCTCAATAACGTCTTCCATTTATAAATCTTTCATGTTTAATTCACTCAACAAAGAATTGATACTTTGCAATTGTTTTTTTTGTGAGAGATGAAGTAGGAAGGATGTGATTTCACAAATGGGGAACTTGGGAATTGCAAAGAGGTTGAAGTCATGATATAAAGGGACTCTGGACAAGAATTGGAACTTCCTTGTTCTTTTTCTGTAATCACTATAGTCACTAAGTGCCATGCCTGTGTGTGTGTGTGTGTGTGTGTGTGTGTGTGTGTGTGTGTTGGGAGGTGCAATGCTTGCTCTTTCCCCTCCGTGTTGCCCGGCACCGCCTTCATGCTCTTTGCTGAGAAAGCTGGCTGGACCAGCCAAAGAGAAGTTTATGAGCCGGAATTGACATTTTCCCATAGTACTTAAAAACTGTTTTCATTTGGAGCATGCTGGATAACTGGCAAATTGTGTTCCAATTAAGCTATTCTTTTTGTCTTCAAGAAGTTGAAAAATGTGTCAATTAGTCCTTTTCATTCCTATTTGTACTCTCAGGCAGTGAGCTCTGTGGTTTATGGTATGCCACGATGTATCTACAGATATTTGCTCTTCAGATTTCTAGAGACAGAGGCAATAAGTAGAGGCAAGTAGGAAGTGAAATGTTCTTGACATTTATATAGTGGGATTTTACTCTTACTCAATTTATTGATTATGTATAAAGGTAGGAGAAAAAGAGATGGTTTGAAGATTTTAAAATACATGTTGGTAAGAACAAATACACCGATGGGTAGTAATATAAGATGGACAGGTGTTTCTTCACCTACGCACACTCCTATTTGGGAAATATATCCCCATATTCAGTAGAAAATGGGGAAATCTGTGAGTGGTATTTTTGTGATGAAGAGAGAACAATCATGTTGGAATTAAAGATTACTCTGCTGATAGCAGAGTCCAAGCTAACAAGTACTGAAATGACATTCAAACCCAACCCCCTGACTTTCAGTACAGTAAGTATCTAGGGCAGGGGGAGTATTGGTAAAGGCACTGGGTTTGGAAGGATGAGATTTTAATCTTAGAAACTGAGGGGTCAGAGATATTATGTGACTCACCCAAGATCACACAGTTAAAAAGTGATAGAATAAGGCTGCCCTTTCTAACCTTGAGGTCTCCTGATGATTCCCAGGACTTTATCTTCTGGGGGACCACAGCCAATCTGGAATACAACTGCTGTAATGTTGACTCAGGCTGCTGGAAACTCTGCTCCATTATCTCCACTTTTCCTTTCTGGAAAGTGAAACTTAGCCCTGGGACTGATGGTTTCTATCCCCCTTGGCAGCAAATAGAGAAGAGCCCATGGGCAGTGTTTGGTGTGTTTGCTGTGACATTTATCTAAATATAGCCTCCTTATTGGTCTGCCAGGTTTCCTGGACTTTCCACATTAGTTTAATCTTTTAAGTAGCAGAGCCTTTTTATTTCACATGTGTTTAGTCATAGAGATAGTCATTAGGCCTTTTAAAAAATATAGATGTATACCATATTAATTTTCAGACAGCAGGATGAGAAAGAAATGAGACAGACAATAGTTAATTTGGATGGGTAAGAAGAAAATAATTTGATTTTGGGGGCTTAATGAGGAGGAATACTATCGGTAGCTAAGATCATTATTAGCCTAAATAAAGGGATTGTCAACTGGCAAAAGAGAGGAGGTTCCTTTGTTTTTTAACATAACAGCTTTATTGAGATACAATTCAAATACCCTGTGTTGCCCATTTAAAGTATAAAATTCAACCGGTTTTAGCAGATTCATAGAGTTAGTTGTGTAATCATCACCCTTACCCATTGCTAGGTTCATGGTTCAGGCACCTGCAGGAATGGTCAGATTAACAGGAGAAAAGCATACAGATTTACTTAATGAGAGTTTTATGTGATATGGGAGCCCTCAGAAATGAAGACCCAAAGAAAAAGGGAAACCTGTGTATGTTTATGCTTAGGTTTTATGAAGCGTGGACAGTTGAGGAGAAGTACAATTGGGCAAAGGGGGTATGATCTGATGGTAATAAGCTGCAGGGAATTTAGCGAGGCCTGTTTGTTCAGATGTTCAGATTCTTCTGTGTCCCCGAGTCTTCAGAAATAAGGAGACTTTCCCCTGGGTATAGGGAGGGCACCTCTGGAATGAGGGTCTGAAGACTTGCTTCAGGGAGGGATGGAGGGAGAGGGTGAGAGAGTAACTTTCCTGCTTCTGCTGTTTTCTCAAATGCCAAGATGCCATATTTTGGAAGTAGCATGCCCTGAACCCCATCACCACAATTAGCTTTCAAATGTTTTCATCAACCCCAAAGAAACTTCATATCCATTGGCAATCATTTATTTCCCCCAATCCTGCTAGCCTCAGGCAATCACTAATCTGCTTTGTATTTCTATAGATGTGTAACACATCTTTTCTTTCTTTCTTTTTTTTACCATTTGAACCATTTTTAAGTTCAGTGTCATTAGTTGCATTCACATTGTTATGCAACCACCATCACCATCCATCTCCAGAACTTTTTTCATTTTTCAAAACTGAAACTCTAGACTTGCTGAGCAATAACTCCTCCTCACCCATCCCCCAACCTCTGGCAACTATTGCTCTATTTCCTGTCTCCATGAATTTGACTACTCTAAGTACCCCATATAAGTGAAATCATATCGCATTTGTCCTTTTGTGACTGGCTTATTCCCCTTGGTATAATGTTTCTGAGGTTCATTCATGTAGAATGTTATCAGAATTTCCTTTCTTTTTAAGGCTGAATAATATTCCATTGTATGTATATACTACCCTTTGTTTATCCATTCATCTGTCAATAAGCATTTGTGTGTTTTTTTGCTAATGTAAATATGTTGCTATAAACATGAATGTACAAATATCATTAGAAACACTGCTTTCAATTATTTTGGGTGTATACCCAGAAGAGAGACTCAAATAATAAAGTTATCAAATAAATGAGTGAGCTAACAAAGAAACATAATAGTACAATTTGATAGCGTACTGAGGTGGCCCAGGGGTGACTGTAGATAGAGTGGACAAGAAATTCCCCAAGGAGAAAACATTTGAGCTGAAGCCTGAATGATAACAAGAGGGCATTGACTCTGTAACATCAGAGGAAACTGTTCTAAGAAGGATAAGAGCAAATGCCAAGGCCAGAAGCAGGGAAGGGCTGTGCATGTTTCAGGAAGGGAAACAAGGCCAGTGATTCCGGAGAGCAAGGGCTAGCAGAAGGGATACAAAATGAGGTAGGATGGATAGACACGGGCCACGTTGCACAGAACCCAGTAGGCATTGCAAAGTCTTTGGACTTAGTCTATGTGCCAGGAGGGTTGTAAACAAGGGAGTGACCTAATACAACTTAAGTTTTAAAAACATAATTCTTGGCTGGTCACAGTGGCTCACATCTATAATCCTAGCACTTTGGGAGGCCAAGGCAGGAGGATCACTTGAGGCCAGGAGTTCAAGACCAGTCAGGACAACATAGTGAGACTCCATCTCTACAGAAAAATTAGCCAGGTGTTGTGGCACACACTCATAGTCCCAGCTACTTGGAAGGCTGAGGCACATGAGGATCACTTGAACCCAGGAATTTGAGGTTGCAGTGAGCTATGATGATACCATGGCATTCCAGCCAGGGAGACAGAGCAAGACTCTGTATCACAAAAAGGAAAAAGAAAAGGGAAGGGAAGGGAAGAGAAGGGAAGGGAAGGCAGAAAGAAGGAAGAAGGAAGGAAGGAAGGAAGGAAGGAAGGAAGGAAGGAAGGAAGGAAGGAAGGAAGGAAGGAAGGAAGGAAGGAAGGAAGGAAGGAAGGGAGGGAGGGAGGGAGGGAGGGAGGGAGAGAGGGAGGGAGAGAGGGAGGGAGGGAGGGAGGGAGGGAGGGAGGGAGATTGTTTTCATTGCTATGTCGAAAACAGACCATGCAGGGCAGTAGCAGAAGCACTGAGCCCAGTTCAGAGCCTCTTGCAGGTGTTGTCCAGGTTGGACCTGGGAGTGGTTTGGTCCAGGCTGGCGGCAGTAGAAACAGAAAGGAGCGGAAGGTTGGGATTCCATGTTGCAGGTGAACTTGAAGGTTGCTGTGGTTGTGCTGAGATGATAGCTGCGTGTATGGACACAGGCACCAAAGTCAGACAAGAGAGTCTCTTATAAGAAAATAAGGCCTTTTTCTCCTTGAATGAAGCTTAAGGGGGCATTGACAAATAATGGTGGAGAACAGCTTTGAAAGAGATCAAGTGAACTTTGAACATCACACAAAGGAATCAGATGATGTAGGTGATGGTGAGTAATTGAAGTTTTTTTAAAACAAAGAGGTAACAGGAACCAAGCTGTGCTCTTAGCTCTTGTCATCACTGGGCCAACTAGCACATAGGTTTATTTATTTATTTTTATTTTATTTTTTGAGGGAGTGGGTCTCTTATTGTATTTCTCACCTACGGTGAATCATAGACTTTACATTCTATCCTAGCACCTATAAGATTGTAGAGGAAATGGCCTCATTGCTCCACTTCACTCTGGTTTAAAGGTTTCTTACTACTTTCTCAGCTTTTTGATGCTTTTAAGAAAATAATTTTAACATTTTATCTAGCATTTTTAGTCTTTATTGTAAGGCATATCAAGGTTCCTAGCCCCACCATATTACTAGCAACCCAGTATTCTGCCATCTTTTAAAAATGGGTGGTGGTAGGTATCAAATTACCGTGTTTTTAGATTACATTAGGTGTTACAAAATAGTTTTAAGTTTTACTTTAGAACGTTAATATTTATAATATGCTTAAAATTACATTCCTTTAAGCCATTTAAACTTAATTTGAGAAATTGTACATATCAACTTAAAAATGATTGGACTTAAGTAGTTTTAAGAAAATCTTGGCTGGGCATGGTGGCTCATACCTGCAATCCCAGCACCTTGGGAGGTGAGATGGGAGGATCACGTGACCAGCTTGAGAGGAGGAGCTTGAGACTAGCATGAGCAATGTAGTGAGACTTTGTCTCCATGAAAAATAGAAAAATTAGCTGAGCATGGTGGTACATGCCCATAATTCCAGCTACTTGGGAGGCTGGGGTGGGAAGATAGCTTGAGCCCAGGACTTGAGGCTATAGTGAGTTGTGATGAAGCCACTGCATTATAGCTCAGGCAATAGAGCAAGGACCTTTCTGGAAAAAAAAGAAAAAAAGGAAAAAAGAAAAGAAAGATTTTAGGTGGTAAACAAGCAAAAATGTGAAGACCACCAATCTAGAGAAATGGTTATGTAATTCCATAAGAAAACACATATACTCATTTAGTCTCATGGCTTTAAATATTATCTATTAATATACACTGATGACTAGCAAATTTGTATCTTCTACCCAGACCTGTTCTCTGAAGCACATACCCAGATGCCTACTCAACATCCAATGAGATGCCAATCATGTCTAGAACAGAATTCTTGAACTTCATCCCCGCCCCACACTCACATGCACACAAACTGTCCCTTTCTCCTCCCAGACTTCTCTGTCTGAGTAAATGTCACCTCTATTCACCCAGTTGCTCAGGCCAAAGCCCTCTGAGTTAGTCATCCTTGCCTCTCTCTCTCCTGTCTTTCTCAATAGCACATAGATTTAACAACAAGGAAAACAATAACAATTGTGTGTGTGTGTGTGTGTGTATGCATGCGTGCGAGTGTGTGAATGAGTGTTTAAGCAGGGAGAGAGAGTCATGCAGACAGCAAAGCCAGCTGACTTGTTCTTCAGAAGTTAATTTACTTCTCTGTTTATTGACGTTGCTATGGGGATGCTGAAAAGTTAGCCAGGAGGACAGAGAACAGCCGACTGTCTCTGCATTTAATAATCTGATTTTATGTAAGACATCGAGAAAGAATGCAATAACTCGGGCCCTTTGCTGCAAGCATTAAGAGAAACCAGATGGGGCCAAGCTCGCATTCTTCCCAGCCACACCGGTCCCCTCCTTGGGTACAGGGTTTCAGGCCCAGCTGTTCTGGCACTACCCAGGCTGACATTTGGAGGAACTCACTCTGCATTCTGCCTCCTCTCCCCCTTTTACTCCCTCAAACCAGAATATTGCAAACAGCCCACAAAGTGAAATAAAACCCCAAAGAAATAGAAAAGGAATTATGCCTATAAAAGGGGCTTTGCAAAGGGAAGCTAGTTTCACTGGTGGATGGAAACTACTCCCTCCTGGAATATTAGTTGATATGGCCCTGAGCACAGGTTTTGGAGAAGCTGCAGATTTTTATTTAGATTTGGATTTTTCTACTTTCTTTCAGGAAGTCGGTGTTTGGAAGCTAGTGGTAAAGGTATTTTCCCCCTAATTAGAAACACATTCTTTCTGTTGTTGTTTAGGATAAAATCATTGAATGTTTTGCTTTTCTCAGTGTTATATTAAAATCGTGGTCTCCAACTGGACTTTTGTATGTAACCAGTAAAAAACAAAAAGATTTTTCATCATTCTGAATTCTTAAGCCTGGGCATCCTAGATTTTTACTACTGTCGTTATTCATTCTTTTCATAAATCTTGAACATCTTCTATGTGCCAGGTACTGTAATAGGTGCTAAGAATATAGTGATAAGTACATGGCCACTTTCCTAACTATCATACAAGAGTACTAATAATGATAGTCAGACTTTTTAATCTTTGCTATGTGGTTAAATGTGTTACATGCATTGCCTCACTTAAACCTCCCAACAATCAGTAAAAGTATTAGCATTATACTAATCTTATGGATAAATAGGCTGAGGCTTCACTGTCTGGTGTGGAAGTTGACTGATTATTATGGATTTAGGTGTGGTATGATTTGAGGAGTAACAGGAGAGGCCATTGGCATTCAGCAGAGACTAGACATAGCAGAGACTAGACAGTTTGTTCTTTAGGGTTAACAGTGAGATAAGAATTAGATAAAAATTAAGCCATGATTAATCTTTAACACCTTCGACCAAGTATTATTTCCATGAAATTATTCCCAGAGTGGCAAGTAACTAAAATCTCTTGTCCTTGGAAATAAAACAGGCCTCCCCCAGTTTTCCAGCATGGACACTCTATCTTCATACTTTGCTTTATGTGTAGACCCATATCAACAATTGCCAAGAGAGTTTGCACTGGTAGAATCTTATTTCCTCAGTTCTCTACTGTTTCTATGATTGCGTTTACTTAGGGCTCGTTAGGGTATCGCCAAGGTCCTTGCTGATATTGATTTGCTTTATTTGATATGCACAGTTTGCTTTTCCCCGAACATTAGAGGCTTTCAAAGATCTTGCAAAGTATGTTAAATTCAACTTCATGGCCTTGACAACTCTGTATTTAACAGGGAGTGAGTAAGAGCTCCCTTCCCCCAGTCTGCGATGACCTCATAAAAGCACAGTATCTACAGCACAATAATAAAACCAGATTCTGAGCTGACATGATATATATATACACTTAAAATATTAAGAAACTATCCTGAGAATCAAAGGCTAATTTTTTTTTAATATAACCCAGATTATTTTTAAAAATAAACTAAACAAATGTATTCACATTTATCATCTGTTCCAGGTTAATTTTCCAATAATAATAAAAATGCTAATCATAGTATAATAATGAGACTTCTACTCAAACTATCTTATTTTACAATCTAACATGAAGGGCCTAAAGATGAGCATCTTTAAAATTATGGCCGGGCGCGGTGGCTCACGCCTGTAATCCTAGCTCTTGGGAGGCCGAGGCGGGCGGATTGCTCAAGGTCAGGAGTTCAAAACCAGCCTGAGCAAGAGCGAGACCCCGTCTCTACTATAAATAGAAAGAAATTAATTGGCCAACTGATATATATATATAAAATTAGCCGGGCATGGTGGCGCATGCCTGTAGTCCCAGCTACTCGGGAGGCTGAGGCAGAAGGATCGCTTGAGCCCAGGAGTTTGAGGTTACTGTGAGCTAGGCTGACGCCACGGCACTCACTCTAGCCTGGACAACAAAGCGAGACTCTGTCTCAAAAAAAAGAAAAAATAAAAATAAAATTATATGCATGGCAAGAAATGGAATGCCCATTTGTAACAAGAGTGGAAAGGAATATATTGATAATTTAAAAGTGCTCATTTTAAAGTTCTTTCCTACCTAAGTTCAAGAGCAAGACGTTGGGTAGTTACTGAGCAGTTTGTACAGTATCAGATGGAAGAAACACTTGTTGGAGAAGTCCTAGGTGGTGTCCATAGGCTTAGTGAAGAGCAAATTATGCAAAGTGGGTTTCTTTGAAAGTATTAATAAGTCTCAACTTAAATATTGTATGTCTTTCCTAGGGAGTATTTCCCCAACACCTTAGACTGGGTTATGTCCCTTGGTATATCTACATTCTCACCCTATAACTTTGATTTTATAGCACTTAATCACAAATTTAATTTAAACAAATATTTGTATAATAATTTGTCTAATGAGTGCTTTTGCCACTAGAACATAAAGTCCACAAGATGATGTTTTTGCTCCCCTTTTTGAATAAATCCAAATGTTTAGCTTAATGCTGGACATGTATTAGGAGTTCAATTAGGTTTTGTTGAACAAATCAAAGAAAGGGAAAGTAATTTGTGTAAAATGACAAACCAAAACAATGAAATGAGTGGCTTCATTGGAACCGAGCCTAGATGAATTATTTCCAAAATTTTGATATTAAAAAAATGGCCCTTTATGATAGTAGCTGTACTTTTTGTTACTGCTTGTTGAGAAAATATGTGATGATTTATAAGCCCCTGTGAATGCCGTCGTGCCTTTATATTGTAAGACTTTACATTGTGTCGTGATTTTATCTACATACCCTTGGAAAATAACAGGGAGTTTTTTAATGTGGTACATGATTTATTCCACCTGCAGAAAATGCCAAAGTTAAACATACACACTTGGTGTTCTGTTCCACAGCTCCTCAGATTCCAGGCCACTGTCACCCATAGCCTAGGAACTACCAAGTTAAATAATCCCCAAATTGTATCCTATTCTAAAGTTCTGAGGTTTGTACGGTCAGTGTTTGGCAATAAGGTGAATAGCAAGACCTAATATGGTACTCTCTGAAATTCTTCTGGTTCTGGGGGTTTCCCATTGAGAAAGAGAAGGAGGAGGAGGAGAAAAGGCTGAGTACAGTGGCTCAGCCTGTAGCCCCAGAACTTTGGGAGGCTGAGCTGGGAGGATCACTTGAGGCCATGAGTTCGATACCAACCTGGGCAACATAGTGAGATCCCTCCTCTAAAAAAAATGTAAAAATTAGCCAGGTGTGGTGGCACACACCTGTAGTCCTAGCTACTCAGGAGGCTAAGGCAGGAGGATTGCTTGAGCCCAAGAGTTCTAGGTTACAGTCAGCTACGATCATGCCACTGCACTATGATCACACCAGCCTGGGTACAGAGCAAGATCCTGTCTCTGAAAAGGGGAGGAGGGGGGAAACGAAGACCTAATCTAATACTTAATAATTGTTAC
Source organism: Microcebus murinus (assembly GCF_040939455.1). NCBI lineage: Eukaryota > Metazoa > Chordata > Mammalia > Primates > Cheirogaleidae > Microcebus > Microcebus murinus. The sequence goes on from NC_134124.1 coordinate 13,913,120, forward strand.
AAAACATGTCTCAAATATCAAGGATGTCTTTTAGCCTCCAGCATTGCACAATGCTCCTGGGGCTTTCTTAGGCTAACATAGGTATCTGGCAAAAGGGAAGTAGGAGTGAGGGAGCAAATACCCTCGCCTCTACCTCTGTCTCCTCCTGCTGTCTGATCTCTTATTTTTACTTCCCATTAGCCTAATCCAACAGAAGCCAAAGGGAAGGGAGCCTGGATGACACAATCCTGAATCACCAGCTTCTAAAGGTACAGACTAGCTCAGAGAAAGGCATGGGATGGATCTAGAGGGCGCATATTGAATTAACCAACACCACAGGGAAACTCTTAACATTTGTACACTTGACAGTTTTCAGGTACTCATTAAATCCTGGAATCTCAGGATTGGGAAGCTGCAATGGGATGAAATAGAGGGGCAGAACATTTAGGTGACTTGCCAAAGGTTAAGCAGCTCCTAAGAAGTGGAACCAGTATAGTTTGAAGTCTGGTACTGTGATGCCTCCAGATTTGTTCTTTTTGCTTAGGATTGCTTTGGCTTTTGGGGCTCCTTTCTGGTTCCAAACGAAAAGTAGGATTAATTTTTCTAGATCTGTGAAATGTGATGTTGGCATTTTGATGGGGACTGCATTGAGTCTGTAAATCACTTTGGATACTATGGACATTTTAACAATGTTGAGTCTACCGATCCATGAGAAATGTATGTTTTTCCATTTGTTTGTGTCCTCTGTGATTTCTTTCTTCAGTGTTTTGTAGTTCTCCTTGTAGAGATTTTTCACTTCCTTTATTAAGGATATTCCTAGATACTTTATTTTCTTTGTAGCTATTGTGAATGGTAACGAGTCTTTGTTTTAACTCTCAGCTAGGCTGTTATTGGTATATAGAAATACTATTGATTTGTGCATATTGATTTTATACCCTGAGACTTTGCTGAATTTATTTATCAATTCCAGAAGTCTCTTGGTGGGGGTCTTTGGGGTTTTCTGGATACAAGATCATGTTGTCAGTGAAAAGTGATAGTTTGACCTCCTCTTTCCCTATTTGTTTTGTGTACTTTTGTTTATTTTTGTTTTTATTTTTTCTGTTTTGTAGAGACGAGGTCTCACTGTGCTTAGGCTGGTGTCGAACACCTGAGCTCCAGCTATCCTCCCACCTTGGCCTCCCAGAGAGCTAGGATTGCAGACGTGAGTCACCGTGCCCAGCCCTCTTTCTCAATTTGGATACACTTTATTTATTTTTCTTGACCGATTGCTCTGGCTAGGACTTCTAGCACTAAGTTGAGTAGAAGCATTGACAGTAGGCACACTTGTCTTGTTCCAGTTCTTAGGGAAAATGTTTTCTATGTTTCCCTAATCAGTATAATGTTGGTTGTCGGTTTGTCATATATGGCTTTTCTAATTTTGAGATATATTCCTTTTATGCCTAGTTTGTGGAGGTTTTGTTTTTTTTTTCTTTTTTTTGAGACAGAGTCTTACTTTGTTACCCAGGCTAGAGTGAATGCCGTGGCGTCAGCCTGGCTCACAGCAACCTCAAACTCCTGGGCTCAAGCGATCCTTCTGCCTCAGCCTCCCGAGTAGCTGGGACTACAGGCATGCGCTACCATGCCTGGCTCATTTTTTCTATATATATTAGTTGGCCAATTAATTTCTTTCTATTTATAGTAGAGATGGGGGTCTCGCTCTTGCTCAGGTTGGTTTCGAACTCCTGAACTCAAACGATCCACCCGCCTCGGCCTCCTAGAGAGCTAGGATTACAGGCGTGAGCCACCTCGCCCGGCCTGTGGAGGTTTTCTTTATCATGAAAGGCTGATGAATTTTGGTCTGCATCTACGGTCTTTGGTTTTGCTTCTGTTTATGTGGTCAATCACGTGTATTGATTTACCTATGTTGAAATATCCTTGCATCTATGAGATGAAGCCCACTTGGTCATGATTATTTTTTAGATGTGCTGTTGAATTCAGTTTGCTAGTATTTTATTGAGGATTTTCACATCTATATTTATAAGGAATGTTAGTCTGTAGTTTTCTTTTTTGTGCTTTTTTCTGGCTTTGGTATGAAGGTGATACTGGGTTCATAGAATGAGTTGAAGTGGATTCTCTCCTTCTCAATGTTATGGAATAATTTCTGTAGTATGGGTACCAGTTCTTTGTAGGTCAGGTAGAATTTGGCTGTGAATCCATCTGGTCTGGGGCTTTTTGTTGTTGTTGTTAGAAGATTTTTTATTACTGCTTCAATTTTGTTATTTTTATTGCTCTGTCCAGGGGTTCTGTTTCTTCCTGATTGAGTCTTGGGAGGTTGTATGATTCCAGGAATCCAGAAATTTTTCCATTTCCTCTATGTTTTCTGGTTTATGTGCATAGAGTATTCATGAATGATGTTTTGTATTTCTGTGGTATGAGTTATCTCCTTTTTCATTTCTGATTCTGTTTATTTAGGTCATTTCGTCATTTCTCTTTTAACCCTGGTTAATCTAGCAAGTGGTCTGTTGATTTTGTTTATCTTTTCAAAGAACCAACTTTTTGTTTTGTTGATCTTCTGTATTTTTTTCTCATTTCATTTAGTTCTGCTCTGACTTTTGTTATTTCTTTTCTTTTTTTTTTTTTTTTTTTTTGAGACAGAGTCTTGCTTTGTTGCCCAGGCTAGAGTGAGTGCCATGGCGTCAGCCTAGCTCACAGCAACCTCAAACTCCTGGGCTCGAGTGATCCTTCTGCCTCAGCCTCCCGAGTAGCTGGGACTACAGGCATGCGCCACCATGCCCGGCTAATTTTTTTTATATATATATCAGTTGGCCAATTAATTTCTTTCTATTTATAGTAGAGACGGGGTCTCGCTCTTGCTCAGGCTGGTTTTGAACTCCTGACCTTGAGCAATCCGCCCGCCTCGGCCTCCCAAGAGCTAGGATTACAGGCGTGAGCCACAGCGCCCGGCCCTTTTGTTATTTCTTTTCTTCTGCTGACTTTGGATTTGGTTTGCTCTTCCTTTTCTAGTTTTTAGGATATGACATTAGGTTGTTAGTTTGTGATCTTTCTGCCTTTTTCATGTAGTCATTTAATGTTATGAATTTTCCCCTGAGAAATGCTTTTGCTGAGTCCCATAGATTTTGATAGTTTGTGTCCCTTTTGTTGTTCAGTTCAAAGAATCTTTTAATTTCCATCTTAATTTTGCTCTTGATCTAATAAGTCCAGCAGCAGGTTGTTTAATTTCCATGACTTTGTATAGGTTTGAGTGTTTCTCTTGTGATTGATTTCGTGTTTTATTCCACTGTGATCTGAGTAGATACATGGTATGATTTCTATTTTTTGAATTTGCTGAGGCTTGTTTTGTGGCCTAAGATATGATCAATCTTGGAGAATGTGCCATGTGCTGCTGAGAAGAATGTATATTCAGTAGTTTTTGAGTAACATGTTCCAAAATAGCATGGTATTGGTACAAAAATAGAGACGGAGACCAATGGAACAGAATACAGAACCCAGATATAAAACCATCTACCTACAGCCAACTGATCTTGGACAAAGTAGACAACAATTCACACTGGGGAAATGAAGCCCTATTCAAGAAATGGTGCTGGTTGCAGACAACATCTGCTGAAAAAAAATAAAAGAAGAGAAATGGTGCTGGAAAAACTGAATAGCCACATGCAGAAGAATGAAACAGGACCCCTGTCTCTCATCACTCACAAAAATTAATGCAAGATGAATAAAACACTTAAATCTAAGGCATGAAACCATAAGAATTCTAGAGGAAAATATAGGAAAAACTCTTCTAGATATCAGTCTAAGAAAAGAATTTATGACTAAGACCCCAATGGCAACCACAGCAACAATGAAAATAAATAAATGGGATTTGATTAAACTAAAAAGCTTCTGCACACCTAAGGAAATAATCAACAGAGCAAATAGACAACCTACAGAATGGAAGAAAATATTCACAAACTATATATCTGATAAAGGGTTAATATACAAAATCTATAAAGAACTCAAGCAAATCAGCAAGGAAAAAACAAACAACTCCATTGAAAAGTGGGCTAAAGACATGAACAGGATCTTTTCAAAAGAAAATAGACAAGTGGCCAATAAACATATGAAAAAAATGCTTCATGTCATTAATCATCAGGGAAAGGTAAATTAAAACCACAATGAGATATCACCTTACCCCATTAGAATGCCTTTTTAAAAAATATCCAAAAACAACAGAGGTAGGTAGGGATGCAGAGAAAAAGGAATGCTTATACGCTATTGATGGAACTGCAAGTTAGTACAATCTCTATGGAAAACAATATGGATATTGCTCAAAGAAGTAAATGTGTATCCACCATTCAATCTAGCAATCCCACTACTGGGTATCTACCCAAAGGAAAGAATTCATTTTATGTACCTGAATGCTTATTGCAGCACAATTCATAATTACAAAGAAGGGGAATCAACCCAAGTGTCCATCAGTTCACGAGTAAATTAACAATATGTGGGATACACACATACACATACACACACACCCACATACACCATGGAGTACTACTCAGCCATAAGAAAGGATGAACTAATGTCTTTTACAATAATTTGGATGGAACTGGAGACCATTATCTTAAGTGAAGTATCCCAATAATGGAATAACAAACACCATATGTACTCGCTATTAAACTGGAACTAACCAATAAGCACATGTGTGCACAGAGGAATGTACAACTTAGTGGGAATCAAGCAGGGGGAGGAGGTAGGAGGAGAGGGGCAAAAGCCTACAGAAGGGGTACAATGAACACTATTTGGGTGATGGGCACTCTTATAGTTATTACTGAAGCATTGTACTAAAGTGATCCATGTAATCAAAAATATTTGTACCCCCTAAATACTTTGAAATAATAAAAAAAAAAAGTAGAACCAGAACTTTTTTTTTTAAACCATCTGAACCTTGTCTAATGTCTTTGTTATGTGTGTCCTTCCCACCTTCCCCTTCCTCCCCAAACACAAGGTGCCAGTGTAGCTAGAAATTCTTTGGTGCTATGGCTGAGCGATGTGGGTGGTTTGTGTTCTGTTTCTCTTCTGTTTATTTGGAGATTTGGCCTCTGATTATGAAATATTATCTCTCAATGTCTATAGTATTTTATTGTTGTTGTTGAAGTGCCCAGAATCTTTCAGATCCTTGATGTAGATGAGTTATGGCCAACATGACGCCTGATTATTCACACTGTGAGAGAAAAGCTTTTGCAAATTTACAGAGGACTGCCCCCTGGGGGCCAGAGGAATGAGCCCCTTCCTGGCAGTGAGTGGAGTGGCTGCAGAGGCTGACATATTAGAACACTTGGGAGCCCTACAAGATCGCTCTGTTGGTAACAGAAAACCTCAGTGGTGACATTCTATTGGGATTTTTTCAGCCAAATTCCCAGCTTTTCTGTGCGTTACTTTACTCACCCCTTAGCAAGCCAGATTCGGCAAAGATCATTTTTTAAAAAACTAACTTTTAAAAATGAACAGGTAACAGGTGTGTTTCTTAAAGCTAAAAAATCAAAAGGAAACAAAACAAAACAAAAAGAAATAAAAAAGTAAGAAAGAGACAAGAGTGCCCATCATCCGATCACCAGAGAGAACATTTTCACCTAAGTCCTTCCAGCCTTTATTTTCTCTGTGGCTATACATGCCTATTATATATAGCATTTATTTTTAAATGGAATTATTCCGTGCTCACTTGCTCACTTGCTTTTTTTCCCTTATGGTATCTTAATGGCATAGGTTTTTCAAATTTTGTGCAGTATTTCTCTCAGCTATTTCCTAGCCAGAGTGATGCCCTCTAGCTGGGGAAGGCAGTATGGTGGAATGCCAGCGTCTCAAACTGAAATGTGCATATGGATCACCTGGGGGTCATGTTAAAAGCAAGTTCTGATTTAGGAGATCTGGGACAGGAGTTGAGGTGCTGCATTCCTAACTACTCCCTAAGGCTGCCCATGCTAAACACACAGGTGACAGGTGAGGTGGAAAGAACTCCAATCCAGGAGTGAAAACCATGTCTTCAAATTTTGGTCATGGGATTTGAAGTAAGTTTCTAAACCTCTCACTCTTAGTTCTTATATACCTAAAGAAGGAATCATAACAATCTGAAAATGCTAAGCACAAAATATGGGTTTATCAAAGTCTAGTTGAGCAGAAATCCAGTCATGATAGAAAAACTAGTTGAAGGGAGAAGAATTCTCTTATCTCACGTCCCTTATTCTCCCCTATCACACCACCAAAAATTAATTCTGCCATCAGAACAGAAAAAAAAGTTCATTAAATGGCTTCTTGTACTAAAGAAGCCCAAGGCACTACATTTAGAGAGATAAACTGATCAATATTGCCTTTTCAAAGTATTCAATAAAAAATAGGAACTATAACCCCAATTGACGGGATCTTCTAGCTATCTCTGTTCACCCTGCAACAGCTTGAAGGTTGACTCATTTATTTTTCTCTTTTGCAAATATACTAACATCTCAAATATATGTCTAAACTTCATGAAGTCCACTTTTCCTATTTCTGCTCTTATTCTATTTTTTTTTCTGTCTAGATGCCAGACACGTTCTCTCTCCCCCAGTTCCCCCTTTCTGTGGCCTCCACGTCTTGTTGGCTTCAACTTCCTCTCCTTCCAAGATACAGTATTCCCCTCTGGATGCCTCCACATCCCCTTCATTACCAAATTCTTGGCTTCTCTAGTTTGTGTCTTCATATGCATTTCCCTGCTCAACAAAAGGGCTCCTTTCCAGGAGTCTGGTGGGACCTTGTGTTTTTCTTGACATAATCATTATCTTTTGAATTTTTTTTTCCGCTGGGGTTCAAAAGCAGAAGAGCACAGAATTAGATTTGCATGTTTCTCTTTTCAGCTAGGGAACTTGCTAGCTACATCATTTCATAATCCCTGACACCTCTTTTCACAAGAACAGATTCTTCATCACTCAGCTTGGCCTTCCTTTCAGAGGTAGGAGCAGGGGGAGACGTGAGAAAAAGGACTGGAGAAAGGACCCACCCTGCTGCCTGAGAAGCCTCCTGAGACAAGGATGGTCTGTCCAGCTTTTTGTGAGAGGTAGAAGATGCTGGGCTGAACCAGTCTGGTGCTTGCCTGTGTTCCAGAAAGTTCTTTGTGTGAAAACTGAAAGAAGTGATTCTTAAAGGCCTGTTTGATTTTGGACTCTTGTGATTAAGTTCTGAAGGCCTCACACTGAGACCCAAATTCCCCAATTACGGTCTTTTAAAGAACTACCCTGGGTGGGCTCAGCTTGGGGATAGATGGTTCTAGCTAGGCAAAGAAAAAGAGTGAACTAAAATGCTTTAATTTATTGGCCAAATCAGGCCAAGATAAAATTTCCGAGGCTTACAGGTTCAAATACTTAATGAGTAAATGCTGTCCTTTACTTGAATTTTTTAGGTAGTTGTATTTAATTTACTGTAATAAACAAGCAATTTCCTTTTTTATTCCCATGGGGCCTAACATAGTCTCTAGCTTCTCAAGTGTGAAGGCAGCAAATCCTCTGCAAACCCACAGCAGTGAGGAAGGGGAAAGATAGATGGTTTCTTTGTTGGGACTTTATCACTTTTTTCTCAGAGTCCTGGTTTTATGTAATAATTGTGTATGTTGAGTGGTGGGGATAGTGTTAATTTAAGTGCACGTGAGATTATCCAAATCCATTTTAGAATAATTTAGGTATACTTTTTTTTTGAGGTAGGGTCTTGCTTTGTCACCTGGGCTAGAGTACAGTGGTGTCATCATAGCTCACTGCAACCCCAAATTCCTAGGCTCAAGCAATCCTCCTGCCTCAGCCTCCCAAAGTGCTAGAATTACAAGCATGAACCACTGTGCCCGGCCACGGTACACTTTTGATATAAATTAGAAATAGAGTCCACATATACAGCAGGAAGGTAATGCAAGAGTAAAAAGAGAATGGAGTAATGGTGTATAGCTGTCCAGGAAGATGTTTTGGCCTATTTTGGAGAATAACAAGTTAATTTGGAACCAGATTAAGTCGTTCAGCTTTAAGAAAAATGAAAAGTCTCAGCAAAAGGGATAGAGATTAAAAGACATTTCATGAATTGTGAGGACAATATTCTGCAGTCACATTGATGATAATATGTATATGGCTATAAATTCTTCCCATCTTGGAAAGAAGTTTCTCACCCCACTGATCATATCTTACATTTATAAAGTGGCTTCCATTTTTTTAAGTACTTGCTACGTTATGTAGGAAGTCCCGCTTCTCAGGTGTGCAGGGCTCCAATCAGAGGACAGGTTTACTACCACCAGCTGGTACCTCCCCTTGATTACATAGAGAACTGGACACTCTGGGACATAGGCTTTACTAAGGGGCTGTGGCACTCCTGCCCAGAGAAGTGTGGACCCGAACAACTAGTCTCCATGTGTGGGAACAGCACGCAGTGGCCATTCCTTATCGGGCAGCTCTGAGTTCCCTCCACTGGGGGCCAGGGAGGTACAATCACGCCTCTATGAGTCAGAATGTCAGGCTTCAAGGTGTGCCAGGGATCGTTGTGAATTTTGGTACATGATGCACTACTTTGGCAACTACTATACTGGATTTTAAGTATTAGTACGACATGCCCTTGGTTTTTTCAGTTTTGTTTTTTAAGGTGGCTAAAACAGGGAGAAGGAGAGTTTGGGGCTCTCAGGTGAGAATGAAGATGGGAAAAAGTGATGCATCATCCATCGTTTTCAACAGTGGGGATTCTGGCTTCCAATGAGCAAAGTTTTTCCATTTCCACAATCCTTGGGTACAATAAATTATTTAATCTTCATAAAACTTGTGGTTGTATTTTCTCCGCTTTTTTAGCCAAGGAAACCAAATCTCAGAGAAGCAATACTAACTTGATCAATGGCACATAATGTGAGCAAGGCCTCAAACCTCATTCTAATGACACCCAAGGTCCTGTGCCTTACCCCCGTGGGCCACTCCAAAATACATCACCTGCCTCGCCTCACTCCCAGCTAGGAGAGCAATGGGAAGGGGATATCACTAAGGTCTACTGCTCTGATAATTACTCTTAGATAGCCACCAGTCATTTCTACCCCACATACATTTATTTATTTATTGAAGATGGGGAGAAGGTTCTGTCTTCCAACTTGTTTATTCTCTAGAACTGATAGATCTTGGAATCCCATTTCAAACTTCAGTGTGGGGAAATCTGAGCCCAATGAACCATGCAATGGCCAACATCAGTGTTTTACTTTACTTTTTTCTTTTCCTTTCTTTTTTTCCCCCCCTTAGCCAAGCAGAGGCTGAATGGCTGGGCTCTTGGCAACCTCATCGTATCTATTATGTTCTGATCATTATTTAAACAAATGGTATTCACTGGGATCCAAGTCAGAGGGACAGGACACAGAGAAGGCTTTTTATTAGTCAGCTGGACGTTTCTTCCCTTTTCACAAGTCTTTTGTGTTCCGTGAGGATCCTTCAAGTGTGGAGCAGCTCACAAAAGAAAGAGATGGACACGGCCTTTGTCTGGGAAGGGACATTCAGGCAGCCCCTTTTGGCCCACTGCAGATGTCTTGATCCCTTTGGCTATTTTTAATCTCTATTCAAATCAAGAGGTGCTGATGAAACACCCAGCACAGTTAAGGCACCGTATCGGGAGAAGTGGAAAGAGTCATATGCGGGCTTCTTACACAGCCAACTATGATAAAGTATCAAGGACAGACAGACACAGAAAGGTTCTAGAACTTGTACAGCAGAGAAGGAATAGGTGTGGAAAGATGCTGGCTCTGTAGACAGTGTGCCTCTGTTATAATAAATTATCCAAGTGATCCTGAAAAATGCCTTCACCTGGCAAGACTTAGATCCTGTATCTGCACAAAGGGGATAGTGATTGTAATTGTTTCCTAGCATTGACTTGAGGGTTCAGTGAAAAATGGCATACATTTGGTGGCTTATAGACACATTGTGGGGTTTTATTAAATTTTTAGTTTTATAATTGAGGCTGAGGATGGATCTATGGAGGGAGGTTGCCTTGGTTCTTGGAAAGGAGAAAAATTATAGAATGTTTTAGGGCCAAGTCCAAGGAGTCATGAGTTTTGGAGGATAAACAAAAAATAAGTCTACAATTTACCTTTTCACTTTAAGGTACAAAGTTAGTAAAAAAAAAAAATTACACATCTAAAAGGTCTCAAGTAAGCTATACTGGTTACCACATTGATGCTTGAACATAATTTCTCAAACCACAGTTCCACAAGCTAATAATCTAGGACTTTCTTTTTTTTTTTTTTTAAAGTTGCCTGTCCCAACCCTGTAAAAAGAATTCTTTGATCAAATATATTTGAAAAACTCAGCATATTTGGATTCATAATGACCATTAGGAAAAAGGTTCTAAGCTGGCCTCCATGACAATAACAATGCAACATTAATCAAGTAAACTCAAATATGAAGCATTTTTCTGTTGTCATTTTTATTGCTACTGCTGTTGTGTGGAGTGCTGTTGTTTGTAGAATGGAATATAATTGACATCCTGAAGAATAAGGGTCCGCGGGACCTGCCTTTGGGACCTCTGCCCTCTAATCATTCCCAAGAATGGATTTGGCTGTAAACTGACCCTGCTACATGCCATCAGTTCCGGTGTTTGCATGCAGGGTATCTCTTCCATCAAAGAATGTTTTTGGCAACTATTATGGTGACACCAAGCATTGCTCTAAAGTAGTGGCTTTAAAGAGGAGCAATTCTGCAGACTGAGGAGCTGAGGAGTCTTAGCTGGTAGAACCAGGCTGACTTATCTCAGAGGGAAATACTTTAACATGATGTTGGGACCTCATAGCAAAGGTTCGACTGGTTTTCAGTTAGCTGAGTTTCCAAGATGTTTTCATTATCAACATGTTTCTGAAAACTTGTGTAAACACTTTACTCACTCCAACTTTCTTTTCTTTCAAATTATACAGAATGTAGGAAAATCCAGGGCATCGGGTGGAATGAAGAATGTAGTAGAGCATGCTAGATATTGAAAAAGAATGCCCTGGAAGGGGAAAGAGAGAATGGGGAATGCTGTGGTCTCTCAGTTTTAATCTACATAATATGTAATACAGAGACTAGAACATTATCCTTATAATGAATCAGTAACCATATTTCAGATATATATATATGCAAATTCTGTTTTTTGGAGGATAGAAAAATCCCATAGATAATTGATAAAATTTTCAACTTTCTTTTATGCATTTACAGCTATATAACTATAGCCTAAATTTTGCTATGTATAAGCTTCTGTGAATTACCTAGTATCTCATAGATTGTGGGTACTGCATCATGAGAACTTCCTAATACTGAACCTTCTTGGTCTCAGCTCACTCACTGTGTTTAATGCATTGTGTCTTTGGGAAATCTCTTTACCCTGTGTATTCCTTAGTGTCTTCCTCTATAAACAGAATAATATCTCTGTTTCTGGGTTTTTATGAAACAAATAATATAATGAAGTTATTCCCAAATACTTTTCCATAGGCTGAGATATGCCCAAAACAAAATTTTCATGGGTCCATAGTAAAATAAGAAAAATAAGATCAGTATAATGAATATGAATCAAATTTTATACAGTTGAAAAAATGGAGATAATGCCCAGGGGCCATGGCTCATGTCTGTAATCCTAGCATTTTGGGAGGCTGAGGCAGGAATGTCACTTGAGCCCAGAAGTTTGAGGCTGCAGTGAGCTATGATGATGCCCCTGCACTCCAACCTGGGCAACAGAGTGAGACCTTGTCTCAGGGAAAGAGAGAGAGAGAGAGAGAGAGAGAGAGAGAGAGAGAGAGAGAGAGAGAGAGAGAGAGAGAGAAGTTTTTTCTACTCTTGTGGTCTAGAAGTGTCCTTTACTTTATAAAATACCTTTTTCAGATTTCTCTCTATTGTTTTCCATTATTTTACTAGCAAATGAAATCTCAAAGTCCCAGAAACAGTGAGCTGGCCCAACACAGATATGAGTCAGTGTTCTTGTGAATTTTGCTTTCTGTTTGAAGTCATTCCTCCCTTGATGTTAGTGGCATGTTGGTCTGTAATTGTTTGTCTAGCAGTAGAGAGAGAGAGAGAGATCTTTAGATGTAACTATTTTTTGGACCAGTCCCTCTCAAAAGCAGTGTTTTGGGATATCTGCCTTATAAATGCCACTGGAGCCTGTGGAACCAAGCGAGGTGAATTATCACAAGGGCATGGACCTCATAGCCACAGCCTCATTAGCACTGAATGCGTACGGATGGTAACAGCTAACAGGGGTGGGAGAGAGCCATGGGACTTTCTCATCCAGATATCTCTGGCCACATCACAAGGCCAAATGTTATTCCTCTCCTGTTAGTCACTGTTTGGCATTTCCTGTGTCTCTTTGCTCCCCTATTCATGTTAATTTTCACAGACTCACTCCTTAATTCATTTCATGGCCATTTACTGGGGTCCACTGTTTATTAGGTATCATGCTGAGTACTTTAAATACTTTATTAACTCATTTAACTTAAATAACAGTTTAGTGAGACAGGCATTATTTTCATCCCTAATTTTCACAAATGAGGAAATGAGGCTCGGATGGCTATGTGCTTTGCAAGTGCCATTTATCAAGTGAATTATCGTACCCGGGTTCAAGCCCAGGTGTCTCATATTCCAAAGGTCACAGCATCCGCCATGGAGATGCAAGTTCTTCAGCAGAACAGTGAGACCATATGGTGGAACCCTTAAGAGCAGGGATGTTGGGAATATATAGATCTCAGACATTGTTGTTGATGTTGTTTTTAGTTTGTTTGGAAAATCAAGATAACAATTGTGCCAAATTTTATGGTTGTTGTCATAATTACATTACATAATGTATACAAAGCCCTGGAACATAGTGCATTTTTGTGAAATGGTGACTGTCATATGTTAATAATGTTAACAATAGTAATTAGACCATGCTGTGGGTTGTATGAGACTTTGTAGGAGACAAGAAAATAAATATACAATGTGGAGTAAAGCGGGGCATGGGGGAGGTGGGTCCAGAGTTGGGTGGAAGGCTTGAAGTGTTGTCATGAGAGATGGATGCAAAGGTGTCTGGGTACCAGTGTGGTGAGGGCTTCCTTGATGGGTCCATCCAGGCCTGGTGGGCCTGGGTAGCCTTAGACACACATGGTTCTAGTTGGTGTCTGTCCACCAAGTATGTAGAGCTTTGCCCCACTCCTCTTGGGGAGGGACATGACCAAGTAAGGACTGAGGTTCATGCAGCCAAGACCCCCACTGGAATGAGTTTATACCAGTGAGAAGCTGAGCTTGGTTCTCAAGGGGAAACTCTCCACCTCAGCTGTCTGGCTTGTGCCAGGAGTAGAGTCAGTCTTTGCTACCATGGCCAAAAACCGTTCCTCGTCATGGTCCAGGAACTGAAAGATTAGGATCCTTTTGGCAGCTGCCGGCATGTTCTGAACCATGAGATTTGCATTTACTCCGACGCTGGAAACCAGCTGCCCCACGGAGTGAAAGAGGAGGGGCTTTTTACTTGTGTAAGAACCTGAAAGGGAGAAATTGCTACAGAAGGAAATGAAGTCATGGCAGAGCCTTTCCTCCACATTGGAGGATCTTAGCCACAATGTAGATATCTCCAGAGACTAAAATCCAGTATAGGGATGAATATTTAGAAGATGGCGAAATTTAGGGAGTGTGTCATGTTTATTTATCATTTATTTGCATACATTTTCGATGTAGACAAGGCATCTAAGGAATTATAACTTCTCCAGAAGATGACTCATTTCTCCTGGCTTTTATCCTGGATGTGTCTGAGAAGTGTGAGGAGCAGTGGGCTTAAAATGCAAGAATATTCTTGCATTTCTTGTACATTTATATGTATTCCCTATATGAATTGCTTAGGTAATAGTTATTGAGGGTCCACCAGTTGCATTACCATATATTAACATATATGTATACACACATATGTAGAAATTCTTATTTTGGAATAATTATACATCTACAGGATGTTGTAAGGATAATACATAGAAGTTCCCTTGTATACTTCATCCAAATTTCCCCAGTGATTACATCTTACATAAGTATAGCACAAGTACAAATCGACATTAGTACAAGGTGCACAGTTCTACGTCACTTCGTTGTATGCACAGATTATTGTAACCACTCCCCAACTTAAGCAACATACAAAACTATTCCGTCACCACTAAGATTTCTCTCATGCTACCCTTTATAGTCACACCCATCTCTTCCCTCCACCTTCCATAACCTCTGGTAACCACTAATTTGTTCTCCATCTTCGTAATTTTGACATTTTGAGACTGTTGTTACCAGTCAAATCATACAGGAGGTGACCTTTTGAGATTGGCCCTTTTCCCTAAGTGTAACACCCTGGAGATCTAACCAAGTTGCTGTATCAGTAGTTCATTGCTTTTTTTTTTTTTTTTGAGACAGAGTATCGCTTGTTGACCAGGCTAGAGTGAGTGCCGTGGCGTCAGCCTAGCTCACAGCAACCTCAAACTCCTGGGCTCAAGCAATCCTGCTGCCTCAGCCTCCCGAGTAGCTGGGACTACAGGCATGCACCACCATGCCCGGCTAATTTTTTGTATATATACTTTTAGTTGGTCAATTAATTTCTTTCTATTTTTAGTAGAGACGGGGTCTCGCTCAGGCTGGTTTCGAACTCCCGACCTCGAGCAATCTGCCCGCCTCGGCCTCCCAGAGTGCTAGGATTACAGGCGTGAGCCACCGCGCCCAGCCTAGTTCATTCTTTTTTTACTGCTAAGCGGTGTCCTGTGGTACGATTGCAACACAGTTTGTTGAAGCATTTCCCTGTTGAACAGACATTTTGGTTGTTTCAGATTTTGGAAATTACAAATAAAGCTGCTATGAACAATCATGCACAAAATGTTTTTGGGCATAAGATTTCATTTCTCTGGGATAAATGCCCAGGAAGTGTGGTTGCTTGGTTGCACAGTAAGTGTATTTTCTTTTAAGAAAGTAGGACCACATATTGTATGATTCCATTTATATAAAAAGTTTTCTTTTAAGATAGTGCCAAACTGTTTTCCAAAGGGCTACACCATTTTGTGTTCCCACCAGCATAGTATGAGAGATCCAGTTTCTCCACATCCTCACTAGCATTTGATATTGTCACTATTTTTTATTTTAACAGTTCTCGTAAGCATGCAGTGATATTTTAATCATAGTCTTCATTTGTATTCCCATCATCTGCTTGCCATATTTAAAGAGCTTTATTGAGATATGATCCACATATTATATAATTCACACTAGCAAAGTGTATAATTCAATGACTCAGTTTATTCATGGAGTACTGTATCCATCACCACCACATATTAGAATGTTTTCATCACCTAAAAAAACAAAAAAGAATCTTGGCCGGGCACGGTGGCTCACATCTGTAATCCTAACACTTTGGGAGGCTGAGGCAGGAGGATCACTTAAGGCCAGGAGTTCAAGACCAGCCTGGGCAACAGAGAGAGACTTCCATCTCTATAAAAAATAAAAACAACAAAATTAGCTGGGCTTATAGTTCCAGCTTTTTGGGAGGCTGAGACAGGAGGCTCTCTTGAGCCCAGGAGTTTGAGGTTACAGTGAGCTATGGTCATGCTACTGTACTGCAGCCTGGCTGACAAAGTGAGACCCTGTCTCTGAAGAAAAAGAATCTCCTTAGCTCTTATCTATTAACCTATGAACCTCCCACCTCACCCTAGCCCTAGGCCAATCACTAATCTATTTCCCATTTCTATATATTTGCCTATTCTAGACTTTTTATATAAATGGAGTCATTCAATATGTCGTTCTTTGTGACTAGCTTCCTTCACTTAGCATAATGTTTTCAAGGTTCATCCATTTTGCAGCATGTATCAATACTTTAATTTTTTATTGCCAGTGCATGATTATAGCATATTTCATTTATCCATTTGTCAGTTGATAGACATTTGGGTTGTTCCACTTTTTGGGTATTATTCATAATGCTGCCATGAACATTCATATGCAACCTTTGTGTAGACGTGTTTTTAATTCTTCTGGGTATATGCCTATGAATGGAATTGCTAGGTCATATGGTGTTGACTCTAAGCTTAGCAATTTGAGGAAATGAAAGAATACTTTTCAAAATGGCTGCATCATTTTATACTCCCACCAGCAGTGTATAAGTGTTTCAATTCTCCACATCCTTGCCAATAGTTATTATTATCTTTCTTTTTTATTAGAGTCATCCTGCTAGGTGTGAAGTGATCTCACTGTGATGTTGATGATGTCTGATGATGTTGAGCATCTTTTCATGTCCTTGTTGGTCATTTATATGTCTTCTTTGGTGAACTATTTAGATCCTTTCTCCATTTTTAAATTGGGTTATGTGCATTTTATTATTCAGTTTTAAGAGATATTTTTATGTTTTAGATAAATTTTCCTTATTAGATACATGGTTTTCCAAATTTTCTCCTATTATGGGGGCTGTCTTTTCACTGTCTTGGTAGTGTTCTTTGAAGCACAAACATTTTTAACTTCAATGATGTCCAGTTTTGTATTGTTGTTGCTTTTGCTTTTGGTGCCATATCTAAGAAACTATTGCCTCATCCAAGACCATGAAGATTTAGACCTTTAAGAGTTTTGTAGTTTTGGATCTTACATTTATTTCTATGATACATTTTGATTTGATTTCTGTACATAATGTGAGGTAGGTGCCCAAACTCATTCTTTTACATGTAGATATCCAGTTGTACCAGCATAACTTACAGAAAAGACTATTTTTTCTCCCATTTAATTGTCTTGGCACTTATCAAAAATCAATTGACTGTACACCATATTTTTTAGAATTTTTTTTTTTCTGTCCGAAATCTTTAGTTCCTAAGAACTGAGTAATTTAAGCTTCCAAAAGATTAGCTAAAGCTTGATCTAAAACATCAGGAGAAATGTCTTTCAAAGTTGGAAAAATCACTTGTCCTTTATCTTAAGTGAGAGCCAGACACTTTTTAGAGAGCAACTTTAGATATGGAAGAGAGGAAATGGGGTCCGGTGGCTTTATGTGATTGGAGGGAGTAGGGGAATAGGAGAAAAATGTAGAAAATATATGGCAATCTTAAAGGTCAATTCAAGTTTCCTTTTCAGTTGTACTATTCATTGGTCTTGGGTTTGGTTGCTTATCTGGCCTTTCTCTGTTCTCCAGAGAGTACAATATAGCCTCACATTAGACAAACATGGGCTCAAATCCCATATCCTCTTTTCCTTCCTGCCTGTATTGATCTTTTCAAACTTCAGTTTCTTTTTTTTGCAAAATTGGGATAATAATATCTACCTCAAAGGATCGTTATGAGTGTTAGTTACTACAAACAAAGCACTTTGTACATGCCATGACATGATCAAAATATTAGCTATTATTAATATTCTCTCTCCCTATACAAAATCAAAAGTTTTCCGTCTTGTGTTCCATTCCTTTGGATCCTGCCACGTGAGATGGAATAAACTGCTAATATGTTTGTTTTTTTTTTAAATCTCTTAGTAGGTTTGAAATATTTTTCTTTTGTGGGCATAGGGAAGATTTCAATTCCTTTT
Source organism: Microcebus murinus (assembly GCF_040939455.1). NCBI lineage: Eukaryota > Metazoa > Chordata > Mammalia > Primates > Cheirogaleidae > Microcebus > Microcebus murinus. The sequence goes on from NC_134124.1 coordinate 13,930,603, forward strand.
AAGCTTTGATTTCCTGAGTGTGTTCCAAACAACACTGAATTACATTTGCTACATGGGTTTTGTTCAGGGTCCTGCAGTCATAGTAGTCTTCTAGTAACATGTGATAGAAGAGAGGAAATGCCAGCAATCTGTAAGACTCCACGGCCCTTTCACTCACTCCCTGTGGCTGTGGGCAAGTTGCTCCCCTTCTGTGAGCCTCACTCCTTGCCCTTAAAAGCAGGGCAAAATATCAGCCTGGGCTGTTGTACAGAGTTGCTATGACATTCAAAGGAGGTAAAAACTGTGTTGAGCTTTTAAAACTAGAAAGTTTGCTACATCTGTAAGGTGGTTTTATTACCTCATTGAAATAGTTAGCAAAGTGAACTCTATGACAAAATGTCAATGTTAACTTTCTTGTTGTTTGTCATTAATACTGTACTAGCATACTGGTGGCCTTAAGATACAGTTAAAAGAGAGGGCAGTGTAGTCAAAAGCTGCAGCTATGAAACAGAGCAAGGAATCAAATATAAAAAGCTTAGTTATTGGTTAAGGTTCTAAAGTGCTTTAAAGAGTTAAACCTCAATTTTTTTGCATCGTTTTCTGAAACCTTAGTGGGCAGGATCTCTTAGTGCTTTCTTTCTTAGTGGTATGATCTCTGAGAACAGGAAATACATGAACTCAACTTATAATTTTAAAAGCCTTAATTTTAGGGTCAAAGAGATGGTCCCACAGGCTCTGGTCTGGTCATCTAAGAAACCCAATACTCCGTGGGGAAGTGGGGGCAGGTTAGCAAACTTATTTGAAGTGTATTCTTACAGTTTAACAATATCAGGTTCTTCTGTTAAATTCAATCACAATTAAATTATTTACATGTATTTTAAAATGCGATATATTATGGAACTCTATTCCTCCAAAAGTAGCCTCAACTTTCCCCTTTTTATCTGTGGATGTGCACACAAAGATGTCTAGAATAATGTCCACCTAATGTTAATCATGATTATTTCTGTGTGTTATGATTTGGGAGTAAATTTTCCTGTTATCTTTCTATTTTCCTGTTATTGTTTGAGGTTTTTAAAAATAGCCTTTTGTTTTAAAATCACTATAAACTCTACAATGAGTTGGAAAAATAGTACCTAGTGTCTCATGTACTTTTCACTTAGCTCCTTCCTATGATAACAACTTACATAACTAGAGTAAAATGGCAAAACCAGGAAATTAACATTGGCATGTGCAAACGACAGACTTTATTCGTATTTCACCAGTTTTTACATGCACTCATTATGCCTCAGTGAGCCCTGCTAATAGCAGAATGAGCTTAGGTAAGGAACATATTGAACTTTACAGGGATAAGCACATGCCTACTTTGAAAAGTCAGATTATTTATCACCCATATTGTAACAAACTGGCAGGAAGTAACCTCATCCTTGCAAAATTACTGGTAATGATGTGCTTGAGCTGGCTTGTACCAGCTCTGGAAGCCAATCAGTAAACATTCAGGAGTTTTGTCGCTGGTGGCTTTAAAGCAGCAGTGGTGAAATGATGACCTCAGAGAAATGTGCAAATAGAACACGCACTCCCTGGCCTCCACTTCCCAGAGCCCATTTACCAGCACGCCACTCTTCGTGGGGCATTTACGGTTTGTCTTGGTTAATTCCAGTTCTCCAAATACCTCTTCTCAACTGGGTCTCTCAGTAAAACCTTATTCCCTAGTAGGACATTCTCTTATCATTCACGACATTTCTTTTCCTCTGGGTTATAAGATATGGCGTCTAATAACCTAATAAAAAGGTAAGGTTTTCTATTAATAGAATCTAATACCTTATTCTATGACTTTTATGGGCAATTTACTTGCATTTTGCCCAGGGACTTTCTGGAATATAGACACATATTTAACTCCAAGAGAACATTTGAGGATGTGTGTGTGTGTGTGTGTGTGTGTATGTGTGTGTGTGTGTGTGTGTGTGTGTGTGTGTGTTGGGGAGAAGCCTTTTAGTCCCTCTCAGTCCCCACAAGCACCCACACTCACACCATCTCACCCACACTCAGAGGCCTTCACCCCTCCCAGTCCCATCTCTTTCTTTCTAGAACTGCATTTACTCACTGGTCCTTTCTGTTGGACAAATGATGGGAACTGGGAAGAAAACCTTGGTTTAAACTTGAAAAGGAGTCAAAAGCCACAATGATTCTTTGCAGATACTAGTGTGGATCCACAAGCTTCCAGGTAATAATACACCATATCCTTTTATCTTTAGTGAAAAACTTAGCTATGTTTTCTCTTAACCCTTAGTACAGTAATTGTAGACAGAGAAAGAGCTTCTACCATGTACCAGGCATTATCTGTACATTTTTGCAATACTTCATTTTAATTCATTTTAGTTTAATCCTTACCATAACCCCACATTGTATAATATTATTTCCATTTGATGGATGAGAAAATTGAGCCTCAGAGATATTCATTAAGTTGATCAAGTGCACATAGCTAATGGGCAACAGAGCTGGGATTCAAACACGGGATTCTTTTTTTTCTCTCATTTCTTTTTTATCTGTATATATTCATGAGGTACAAGTGCAATTATGCTACATTAATATATTGCATTGTTGTAAAGTCAGGGCCTTCATTGTATATATCACTGAAGCAACACACATTGTACCCACCAACCAACCTCCCATCTCTACCCACCTCCCACCCTTCCACCCCTGAATCTCCACTGTTCATCATTCCACACTCTGCTTCTGTGTACATTGTTTAGCTTCTACTTATAAGTAAGAATGTGCAGCATATTTGTCTCTCTGGATTGTTTCACTTAAGATGATGGCCTCTAGTTCCACCCATGTTGCCGCAAAAGATGTGATTTCACTCTTGTTTACTGCTGAATAGTATTCCATTGTGTATCTATACCACATTTTCTTTATCTAGTCCTCTGCTGATGGACACTTAGGTTGATTCCATATCTTTGCTATTGTGAATAGTGTTATGATGAACATATGAGTGCAGTTATCTTTTTAATATATTGATTCCTTTTCCTTTGGGTAGATACTCAGACTCAAACGTAGGATTCTAAAGCCTGTATTCTCAGACCACTCTTAGAGGCCATATAGCATATGAAAAAAATGCACGAAAAATTTCTTATACATGATAGGGGCCCAGTCATTGTTCTATGGTTATATTGTTATTTATTTAATATATAATGACTTTTATGTTGATAATTATATTAACACACTTATGTATTACATTGTATGATTACAGAATATATTACATATTAATTAAATGAACTAATTATATTGTTATTTTTAGTGGAAAGTTCACTAAACTTGGAGTCATATTATCTGAACCAGGTCTTGGCTCTGTTATTTACTAGCTCTGCCAATATTCCAATCACACGATATTGTCATTCATACGCAGGACGCCTGCCACATTGTATAATAGTTGTTCAATAATTATTTGTTAAAAAAAATGAATGAGTAAAACAAATGAATGAGAAATTGTTAAGGTCCTTTTCAGGTTTTGAAAAATAACTCTCATTGTGATGAACCTACATGAAAAATAGTTAATGCTCATAGCAAAAGTTAATTGTCACCACTGTCTGAATGAGAGGAGCCCTACATCACCCCGTTTCTTCTACAGGGACCCCCTGTGGTACCAATGGGCTTGCACAGGCTTCCTTGCAGTGTCTGGTTCTTGGCATTTTGCCTGGGATTTGCCTGCCACTTATTTGTTCCTCTTCTAAGGCCTATTACCCCCCCTGGCTGAACTGAAGACTTTTACTTGGTCCTTTAAATGAATCACTGCTTATTACCTTATCGTTGCAATGCTGAAGACTTTGTGAGAGGGTATTAGGAGACAGGAAGGACTGTGAAGGCAGGGATATCTGGGATAAGAGGCGTTATTTAATACTACTGTCCTTTCATGCTTTATACTCTCGTATTATCCTTTTGTACTGTATCCTTTTATACTAACAAATGAACTGATAAACATAACTAGTAAAAGTGTGATTCATGGAGCCCTTACTGATACCAGCCACACATTCAAACTTTTTGTACTAATCCTGTTACGTATCTTATTTAATCCTCCCAACAGCCTGACAAGGTAAATGACATTATTATCCCATTTTACAAGTAAGGAAAGGGAGGTTTAGAATGGTTAAGTTACTCATTCGATGACACGTACTTAGTGGCAGAGATAGGACTGGGACCCATTCTGTCTTTCTCCTATACACATATTGCCTCTTGTAACAGACTAGAAAGAAAAATAGTTCAGAAAGAGAAAAGACCAACATAATTGGGTCTCTGCTTTACTTCCACCTGTAATTAAAATAAAATTGAAGCACCTGGCTTATTTTGAGCTGTGCTTTCCCATAGTAGCTCCTAATACCTGGGTAGATGCCAGTCCTAAGAAGAAGGGATCCTTTGTCAATTAGAGTGCCTTACAAACTGCTGTTTATGGTTAGGAATGGCAGACTAATGAAATAAAAGCTTATCTAGCGTAGGCTTTGTAAGAACAACAAGAAATTATTGCTGTTTTTCATTCTTGTGCTTCTTGGGAGGTAAATATTTTTTTAAAAGCCAGTCCCTATTTTTTCTTTCCCTTTAAAAGCCCACTTAAGAAAGATAATATGTTCTGGCAAAGATATTTAAAACATAACACTGTTATTTTAAAAAATTCAAGGTCATCCACATAGGAAGAGAAACTCTAGACACAGTAACATACCTTCCCTTGTCTGTTCTCTGTGGGGAACTTGTTTCTGAGGTGGGGAATTAGGGAGTGAATCTGTTGAACTGCCTTGACCCCTTTTGTCTGGCCTCACAAAGAGTTTGGAGTTTTTTGGAGACTGTGTAATTGGTCGCTAAGTTTCCCTGGGCCTTTGTGTTTGCACATGAATCTGAGGCCCTGGTGAAAACAACCCAGCCTCAGGGAGATAAGAAGAGGCTGCAAAAACCGAGATGGTGAAAAAGCATGCCAGAAGACTGGACGAGGCGACGCTCATATTTAGGCTTTTGCTTTCACAAGGACCTGGGCAATAGAAATGCAAAGCCAAGGGGCACAAAATATCACATAAAATCTGCTTGAGATTTTCCACAAACGCACACTTTCCTGGACTTTTGGGCAAATGCTTCCCTCCTGTGGTCAGACAGTAGAATACAGAGGAATGGAGAATTTCAACCGGGAAAGGAAGGTGAGCAGGAAATATGGTAATTCATTTTTATATGTTTTCTGAAGAGCTTTTGGTTGATGAAAAACAAAAACAAGAACAACAACAAAAAAACTTCTTTCCAAACAAAGAAAAAGAAAACAAAGAAAAAGAAAAAGAAAAGAAAAGATCTTTTCCAAACAAAGAAAAAGAAAAGATCTAAAGGAAGAAAGGAAAGAAGTAACAAAACAAACAAAAAACTAGGAACACCAGGCGCAGTGGCTCACATCTGTAATACTGGCACTTTGGGAGGGTGGGTGGGAGGATTGCTTGATACTAGGAGTTTGAGACCAGCCTGAGCAAGAGCAAGACCCTGTCCATCTCTATAAAAAATAGAAAAATTAGCTGGGCGTGGTGGTGCACACCTGTAGTCCCAGCTACTCAGGAGGCTGAGGTAGGAGGATCCCTTGAGCCCAGGAGTTTGAGGTTGCCGTGAGCTGTGATGATGTCACTGCACACTAGCCTGGATGACAGAGAGAGAGAAGGAGGGGGAGACCCTGTTTCAAAACAATAAGAACAAAAGCCAACCCCCTACCCCCTACAACAAAACACAAAAACCCCCTATGAACGAGAGCAAAATAACTCTCTAATAAAGTAGGCCAGTTTACCTATTCCTACCTTCCTGGAGCCTTCTCTGATTACCCAAACAAGAAGTGATTCCTCTTTCCACAGTCCAATACATAAACAACTGACTTAGAATAATTTAGCAAAACTCTCCTGGGCACTCGGACCTGTGTGCAGTGCTGGGCATTGAAACCTGAAAAAGGCATATTCTTTGCCCTCAAATAACTCAGATTTAACTGAGTTAAATTAAATTCTAAGGGGGGGGGTTAAGTGGAGAGGGACAGAACAGGTAATTTTAATATACATGGTACATGGTAATATAGGTACACACAATGCTTTGGGAGAACAAACAAAGGATATTTTGCCCAACTCGTGAAGTGGATGATGGTTAAGCTGAGTCTTGGAGTAGGAGTAAGATTTATCCAGGTGAGGAAAAAGAGGAAGATCATTCCCAGCCATAAAGAGCATCAAGCAACATCCAAAGCATGAATTCAACCTGAGTCCTGCGTAACTACCAGCTCTTCTGATCTGCCATGGCGTGTGTGTGTGTGTGTGCTGGCAGCAATGGGACATGACAGCACAAGGCTGTATTAGGTAAGTACTGCAGGACATAGATGGTCATGCCGATGGGAGAGCTTGGTTTTCTAGCCCTGTGTTAGAGAAAACAGTAGCCATGTGATCAATTTGGCTACAGTATCTTAACTCCAGTCCTAAAGCCCATGTTTATGTTAAATGCCTAGTTCCCATAAGCATTTGAGCGTTAACTGCAGTAGGCAACAGGAAACCAAGGAGGAATTTTAAAGATGAGAACAACCTGGTATGATTTTCACACTGAATCCAGCTGAAAACAATGAGTAGGTTTTATTTAAGGGGGCCCAAGCTGGAATCAGTTAATGTAACTAGAAGGCTGCTGCAAGACTTCGGGTGAAAAACTCTTAGTGGAAGTGATGGACAATAGATGATAGATTGGAGAACTAAAATCAATAGACTTGTAAAGGATTGGATGTAGAGATGGGGGAAAAGAAGGAGAGGAGAATTAAGTTCATGAATCCACCATGATTCCATCCAGCATCTCTCACTGAGTTGGGAAAGGTAGGAGAAGGAGCAGGTCTGGAATGGAAGATTAATGAGGATATTTAGTGGCTTGTGGAATCCTTATGGATTTAACCATCCTGCATTGCCTTCCACTGCATTGTTTTGGCTTTATCTGTCTTATTTTACTGAAAGTTCATTGAGAGTGAATAGAAAGAATTGGCAAGATGCCATGATTAAATTTTAGATTTCTTTTTGTATTTCAAAGCAGTCAGGGCAAACTGGGAACATACTAAATTGTCTCTTATCATAAGGGAACAAAAATCTAACTCCTGAGGTGGTGGTTACTTTTTTGTGGAGTTTTCTCCTCCTCCTTCTAAATTCTAAAAAAAGTGTAAAACCATAAAAAATTCAGAGTGGTGAGATGAGAAGAAATCTATATACTACCCTTGATGTAGAGTTTATTTCCTGACATTATACTGATAGCCCAGATTTGTCTCACCCTGTCTTTCAAAAATAGATAAGAGTTCAGTTTAAAAAAAATCCTATCAACAAAGCAAAATAAAGTTTTAAAAAATGCATCTTGTTTTATTTTTATATAAACTAAAACACCAGAGGTTCATTGATTCCTATATTAAATACATAAATTATAAAATAACCATTCATAAAACTTTACATACAATAAGTCGATTCCAATCTCTACGGTAATACATACAGTACATGTACATGTTTGGTGTACTTCAGAGGATCATTCTGGTGAAACTCAGTCAACTGATATTTTTCTTTCATTAGTAAACAAGCACTGAAGCAGTATGTGGAGTCATGCTAATGAGATGGACAGGAAGAACCCCAACTGAGGCAGTGGATTGGATGAAAGCTCTAAGAAATTGGGCCCCTGGCTACATTAACACAGTAGACACCTGGGGGAATATTGTAATCAGACACATGAGCTCTCTACTTGAGTCCCCACAGAATTGGATCTTGAAAGTTAAAACATGCATGAACCCTTCATGGAATGGGTTTTTTAACCGATAAAGATATAGGCCTTGTGGCTAATATTAATACTGTGGATTGTGATAAACTTTCTCTTGCTCTTCCAAAAAAAAAACCAAAACTCAACAAACTGATCAAACAAAAACAAACCATTTGCTAGTTTATGAGCTTGAGTCATTGAAAAATCAATGAGTAGTCTCTGCCTTAGTCAGCAACGGGAAAGAATAGTAATGAACAGAGAGGGCAGAGAAGGAGAGAGAAGAAGTAGGCAGGGAGGGGAAGAGCACAGATACTAGATGCCAAGCAAAAAACGTGAGTTACCCAGCAGCATTAGGGGAAAAAAAACGTCTTTAAATCCTCCATTCTAGGACAGAAGTACACATTTAGTAAGCGCTCACACCATCACAGTATGTACAGAATATGTATGTGTATATATGTACATCACACATTTATAAAAATGTTTGGGTTTTGATCTGCCTCACTGTGGGAAGTTGTTACAGTAAATGCGGGATTAGACACAGTCTGAGATGTCGGTCAACAGAGGTGGTGGATGTGATGAAAGGGCGCTGGGGATCTGCTTTTGGCTGGGAAACTGCATCATCCACTCTTGCTAGTCTGTGGGGTCCTGATTGTAGGCAAAATTGGGCTCAATTGGACACCACTCCCACCCTGTAGAAGTTTGCAGTAACAAGGATAGAGATATAAGCATGGGTACAAAGACCTCAATGCAGAAGAAACCAAAAACAGAAAAGGAAACCTCACCACATCCACCACCTGTACCTCTGAGTTTGAGACAGCAGGTTGAATATGGCAAATTGTAATCTTATTTTTGCTACATCGCCCCTTTAAGTATATCTGTAGTAATTCTGGTTAAACATTGGACTTGGACTCTCAACAATAGAAGATTTATTTAGGAAGAACTAAACTGCCAAATGAAAGACAGTAAAGGAATGTCAGTCTGCCCTGCCCAGTTCTGAAACGAAATCATAGAATTTAACATTTGAAGAAACCTTACAAGGATTAACTCCAACCCTCCATTATGTCTGAATCCGCTTGCCAATATGCATATAATTCAGTCTCAAGACAGTATGTTATACAGAAATGACATGACAGCTTTCCTGCCTTAAGACCTAGAAGTCCACTTAAAGAAGGGCTTGGGTTCATCCTGAAAGCATTAACTCATGACATAAAGTCATCTAAGATTTGTTTTGATTACTTATCTTTTGAAAGCTGTATTGAACTTTTTAAATATAGTAGATAAATCTGAATTACTAAAGTGTGAGAGTTAAGCTGCTAAAAGCCATGATTATCGGAACTTTGTTATAAAAATTTCACAAAGAGCAACAAGCAATGCAACCCCTAAACTACACAGCAAATTCTTATTCTGTCCTGTGTGTGTGTGTGTGTTCTGTGCCACTTGTTGACAGATTGAAAGAATTAAATTAAATATTTTAAAAATAAAATGCCTATACTATTCATCTATTTTGATGTAACAACACAGATGATCCAATTATTTAAACATCAGCACAAAACCAACGAACATTCTTTTTACAGTTTCCATGAAAGCCTAGGCAGGTTAAAAAGATGTGCTTCATTTTAAAACAATAAACTTAAGAATTACATTGAAGACAGTGAACATACGAATTATACAATGGGTTTACAGAAAAAGGCAATAAATAGGCAAAAGAGAACATGTTTGTCAGAGATTTATTTAAAACTAAAAACAAAGTTGAAATAAAATACTGCAGCAAAAATTATTTGGCAAACTTAAGTTCTTCTATTACTAGAGGAGAACACATGTTCCCTTTCTATTTCAGTGAAGGCCCGTGCCCTACATGTTGTCTCTTTCTTACAGAGTTGGGAAGACCCAGGCTACCTGCATGGGCAGTTATTTGTGGATTGAAAAAATAATCAAAGCAAACTCTATTCTTCTACCCCTAAACTGTTGGCAATAATATAATTTATATGACATAAGTTAAAAGGAATCCTAAATTTTTCCAGCAGATTCTTTTATTTCCTAAAATAAAAGTTGAGAGGCATTAAAACAAGTTGGATAAGGCCGGGCACCATGGCTCACGCCTGTAATCCTAGCACTCTGGGAGGTCAAGGTGGGTGGATTGCTTGAGGTCAGGAGTTCGAAACCAGCTGGAGCAAGAGCGAGACCCCATCTCTCTTATAGATAGAAATAAATTAATTGGCCAACTAGTATATATAGAAAAAATTAGCTGGGCACGGTGGCGCATGCCTGTAGTCCCAGCCACTCGGGAGGCTGAGGCAGAAGGATTGGTTGAGCCCAGGAGTTTGAGGTTGCTGTGAGCTAGGCTGACGCCACAGCACCTACTCTAGCCTGGGCAACAAAGTGAGACTCTGTCTCAAAAAAAAAAAAAAACCCAAAAACCCAAGTTGTACAGCCAATTTAGTGATAGATGCTTTTTAGTATGGTAGTCAAACATAGTGTGTTCATTTTTTCCCTTCTCATGAAAATTTTTGTGTCCTGAATAACTATGTAAATTGGGGCTTTCACTTATCTCAAACTATCTTTAATAGTTATGTTTATTTTCCAAGGGCTGAATACTTTATTAAGAAAAATTAAATAAATGAACCCTGAAGAATGCTGTTCTGATTACTGCTAACTCACTGGCCAAATGTGTCAGGATAGTTCAGATGGAGAATTTAAGAACTAGAGTGGGGATTATTTGCTCTTTTTAAGAAGTGGAGCTACACGAGACGCCCCCATTATCAAGACTTTTTTTTTGGCATTGCTGAACATCCTCTCTGAGGGAAGCATTCATTTGGATACGGCCCATTTCCACGGATCCATGAGAAACTGGACCATACATCTACAATTTTGCTAATGTTTTTATAATTATGAAAATGGAAAACAGAGAGATGTGTTTATCAAAATATTTAGACTTATCCAATGATATGTTAATTTTAAGGATCACAAGGAAGACTTGTGGAAATATTAGTTTAGCCTACAATACAGAAAAATTTATGAATCTCCTGGATCTTCAAAGAGAAAAAAAAATCCTTCCTTTTGCTTTTGCCTTAAACACATCTAAAGCTGCTTAGATGGTTGTCCTAGCTATTGCTCTCGTACGATTTTGTGTGCATACAGTACAATATGATTTATAGCAAATAAGGTATATGATTAAACCATACCACTTTTGCAAATATTCTAATCATTTAGAAGTAGTCAGTTCTCAGATATAAATTTTAACCTACACGTTTCTTGGTGGGAAAAGCAAAATGAAGGAAGGTATGTTTGCTGAAGCAGATGGAGTATGGGTTTGCTCAGATTGGGCTCTGGAATGGTAAGTGAAGAGCAGTTGAAGAGAAAAGTCTGAGATATGGGAGAGCAATGTATCCTGTTTCATATTTTCTGACTCAAGTTTGCTAGGGTTGGGTCACAGACACTCCAGAGGCACCCTCTTTCACACTGCCTGCACAATGAGCCTACCATTCATATTTGATCTGAAACCTACCTAGTTGAGCAAAGAATCCAGCAGGACAGTTTGTTTCATATCTTTCCAGTAGGACATGTCAGCTGACCCTCCCAAAGGGAAGAGATAATCAGTTTAATTATGTGATACAGCCAGTTCACTCCAAACCTTCATTTCATGGTTGGCTCTCCTGTGATAAAAAGTGGTGTTTGGTAGGATGGCATGCATATGAAATCAAGAAAATCTAGGAGATGCTTATCATTGAAATGACATACACTTCTATCTCATTCAATAGCATGAGATGATCTATTTGCTATAGATAATTAAAGATCCTGGCTATAGATCTCCAATCTTTATTGCTAATAATGTCCTAGGTAAGTTGATGAGAAAGCTTCAGTGCTGCAGTGCTTAGATTTAACCAAATTGAAGCACTATTTTATTACACAGGGGAATCTTTTCCTCACCAACATAGGAAAGTCAAATAATACAGCAGTTGTAACAATTACAAAGCACTTTGTGCTATTTTAAGCACCTCTTGTTCCAAAATTGCAAATAAAACTTCATGAAAAAGCATTTAACCCCATTTTGCAGATGAGGAAACTGAGGCACAGAGAGGTTAAGTGACTGGGCCAAAGATACCTGGGTCAGCAGTAAATCTAAGAACAGAAAGTGGGACCCCAGCGTTCTAGTTTTCTTGTACATTTCTTCAGTTATTGTTCTGGCTTTGAAAATTGCCAGTGCTAAAACCGAAGGACAAGATTCTGAACCCACATATGGAAAGATTGTGTAGCATTTCATAGAAAGAGTTTCTGGCTCCCTAACACACATTCCCTATGCATGGGAATTCTAGCCCCATAAATAAAACATTGAAAATTTGAAAAATTGAGGTGGTTTTGTTATCTACAGTAAATGAGGTGTAAAATTAGCTTTCCACGAACATATATTTACTCTCAGAGCTGAATCCAAGACGTAACTTAGGAAAAGTACCAGTCGTCTAATTGTCTCTGGTAGAAAATGACCTTATTGGTAACATAGTGTTATTTCTATATAAAAAAGTAGAGCTATCTTGTTGCTGTCAGCTGTCTGGGAAAGAATGTTATTACTCGAAACAACAAGAGGTCAGAATGCTCTAGGCATATCAGGATGCTTTTAAAAATAATCATTATTTAGCTTACTATTCACATCTCTGTGGTAAACCCGACTGTTGATAGAAGTTTACTTATCACCTCTATTCTGTTTTTACCAAAATCATATAGCATATTCATTTGCAGCAATTTTTAAGCAGCCACTTGAAAATCAGTATTTTGGAAATTGGAAGATTCAGAGATGCTCTCTGGCCCATGTTCCCTATAGATGTTCTAAACAGAACTAAGTCAGGGAGCTTGTGATTTATAGTATCGTCTTCTTAATGTTCAACATGAATGAGATCAGTCCATTGGTGGAGGAACGCAGATGTGATAGAAGGACAGGAAGCATCAAATCTGCTTTTATTTCGTATGTTACATTCACCCGGGTCCTCTGACTTGGTTGCCAGTTTAGTTAGGGCCACTGTGATCCACTTCTCTTCTGTCATTGTGGAGTGAATTCCATAAGCTCCACCTTTTGCAGAAAAACAAAATGGAGTGGGCTTTTCTTCCCATTCACATTGCAGATGTCTCTGTTCCTGAGTTTAAAATAATCATAAAGACAGAAAAGCAAATCCCTGTAGTAAGAAACCAGACTTTTCAAATGAAACATTTTATTGTAAATAGCTCCTCATAGGTATTCCTCGTGCTTCATTCCCCACCCACCCTTGTTTTTTTGTTTTGATCTTTTAAAATGATGTTTATTATCAGGACTAGTGTTTCCATGGGGTGTGGTGTTACATTAAAATGACCCCCCTGCACAGCAGGGGTTGAATGTTTCATTGTAACTTTGGTTCCATGCCCAAGACACATCTTTGCTTGATCTGCTGAAACTGGTTCCATTGCTGAATTTTTTTCTTTACACAATATATGTTAGTTCTGTTCTTCTGGTTTGACATATACATGTTTCATTAAATGCAGCATATATTGTAGATTTTCAACAGGGTCATGTAGGAACTGTCAAGTAAGAAACCTTGAATAATGGCTTTAAAATACATAGTTGTAGTCCTGGCTACAGGGTAGTTCTTAGCTTTTGATCTCCCTCTCACTGGTGTAAACAATTTTGCCATCTTTGAAGGTTTAAAAATCATTTGCATTTCTGGGGTCTTATCCGTGTTTTCGGTTACTCTGTAAAACAGAGGAAAAAATTCTTTAATTATCATTTCTGTTAATAATGGAATCATAAGAAAACAAACTTTTTTTTAAGGAAAAAATATATTTTTTTATTCTTTGCCAACTCTTTGAGCTGTCTGATCTTGTGCAAGTTACATAACATCTCTAAACTTGGTTATTTTAATTTTAAGTGAGAAGACAGACGTATCTATTTCAAGGGCTGTTGAAACATAATGCATACCAAACAATTAGCAGTTCTAGTCTTATAGTAAGTGGCCTGAAATATTAGTTATTATCATGATTGCTTTTTTCCTCTGGGGCCTTCCAAGGTGATGCTTTAAGGAGTTCAAGGGTCCTCATGTCCCAAACTATCAATTTGAGGTGTTATATTAAAAACAGGTCTGCCCATGCCCTTCAATAACTTACTTTTATGTCACATTTCTTCCCCAACAATTGTAACCATCGGCACATTGTCTCCACCCTAAAGTCTTGATTGGAGGACTCCCTGGGAATTCTGCCACAAAGGTGTCTGGTTTGCCCAGAGATGTCCCTGAAAAGGTGCTAACCTGGGGCTGTCCCAGTCAGGACTTCTAGCTCGAACAGAAGAACACTCTTTTAAGTCCGTATGTCTGCTTTTTCACTTGGATAGAAGTCTAGGTTATAACACTGTCTCTTCCAATAAAAGCTGGAATTGGCACGGAGGATGTGCTTTCATGTCCTGCTGAAGGACATGGTCTTAGAGTCTGAATGACATAGATAGAGAAAATGGGATTTTCATTTTCTTGCTATATGTCCAAGGACAAGTTATTTAACTTTTCTAAGCCTCGATTTCCTCATCTGTCTGTAAAATAAGGATACTAATTCTGTAAAAGGACTTTAGTATTATCTCAGAAAGGGTGACCGAAATCCAAAGTGGAGGAAAGGAAGGCGCTCAGTACCTGGAAGATACTTCCAGTCTACCACACAGAGGCAAATTAAGATTCAAAGAAATTCTTCCTGTGAGTGCCAGTCAGATATATTTGGGATGCATTATTCACAGAGCCATTTTGCTCCCAAGACTAGGTTAGACTAGGGTGACAGAGTGACATAGTCACAGAGGCAGACCTGTGGGAAGGAAGGGGAGTGGTTGGGGTGAGAGCGCACCGAGGGAGTGCGGGGAAGGTGCCAAGAGGCATGAAGAGATTGGCTGTGCGTGTACCGAGGGAGATTTACTTTCTAGTGCTCAAACACAGACTTGGTCATCTTGCCTTTTCTACCTGAGCAGAGAATTGAAGAGGGATGACAGGGCAGAGACAGGGGTAGTAGTTTAGTTGTCTCCCTGCCCATACTTCATCAAAAGGCACCTACTCAGCAAGAAGCTGTGGGTTGTATCAGCAATGATGAAAGCCAGAGAGGCAGTGGAAGAGGGTGGGCCTTGGCCAATCGGGGAATAGCGCAGGCAGTAGGCATACTCTGCCCAGCCTTCTGAAGAAGTCACACATATGTCCCCTGGAACGGCCAGCTTATAGGACAGACATCAAGTGCCGGTTGGTAATAATAGCCAGAGAAACAGCCACATCACTGCCAGTGGAGTTGAGAGGCAGGATCCCTTTCCCTCTTCCTCCTCCCTGTTCTCCAGACAGGCTGAAGCCTTGAAGAGGGAAAGAGGGGGAAGAGGTTTTCTAGAGCCAGACCATGGACAACTCCTCCATGGGGATAACTGGCTCATGCCTAAGACAGAATAAGTGAATAGATGAGATTTAACAGAGCCTGAGATTGAATCTTTAAACTGAGCAGGACTTTTGAGCATTCAAAGTGACTAAAAAGTTGGGGAACCAACCTAAGATTTAATTAAAGGGTGAGAGAGGAAAATAAGACAGAATCTGAGTGAAAGCCGTGATTTGAGAAAAGAGATCAAGTTCATGTTTACATCCCACCCTGGCTGAGAGCACAAACAACTAGTTATAAGTATAATATTCTCCTACTCCTTGGTGGTGGATCTGAATGTATCTATAAGATTCTTCAAGGGCTATGTATTTGTGTGTGTGCGTCTGTATACATAAAATAAATCTAAACACAAGAAATCTTTTAATTGCAAACTTTGACTTTATATGCTATCAGAGATCAAATCCTATCTTCTGAATCAAAGCATGCATGCATCACTTCTGCCTATATCAACTGAGGTAAAACCCATCAGTCGAGTAAATGCATATTGGTTTTAAAAATTAATGGACTTATAGGCAGTCCCTTAGAATGTTAAATTTGTATAAATTGAGGAGTGCCTGTAAAAGGAGCTACTGTTTCTGCAGTAAGGCCAGATTTATTCAAATTGGCATTCTGAATAACTGCACAGGGGTTATCCAATGGCACACAGAGGTTCTTTTTCATAGGGTGCTTAAACAGTGCTGAGCTTTAGTTTCATCCTATGTAAAACAGCAATTGTAGCTACGATTTCTGAGACTTTACTCCATGCCTCCAAACGCTAAGTCAACGAGTACAGTGATGTTGCTTCTGATTTGTAACTCTAGTATCTGTAAGGGCTCCAACCATCCAACCAGTTATACCATCTGGAAACCAAAGGGCCATCTCTGACACCTTCCACTCCTTCAATCCTCATTTGCAATTTATCATAGAGTATTCAGTAAATGGTAGCTATCATTATTACCTACATTTACAGACGAGGAAACTGACACTGAGAATTGCTAAGTAATTGTCCCATGAAAATCCTCATGGGGAAGGCAGATAATAATGTTGAATGAAACCTAACTGAAATCAGAGGCTCTGAGGCGGCTTCCCTGATTTTCCACGGAGGTGGGAAGGACGAATGGATATTAACCAGTCAGTGGTGGTGTGGGAAACGTGGTCTTGTTAGATGGAAGCACATCTTGAAAGGCATGATTCAAGATAGAATTCTTGGTATGTCCTAGAACTTGGAGTTTAACAAGCCTTTCTATGTGCTAGGTACTGTCCTAATTGCTTTATCTATATAATATCACTCAATCATCAGAAAAACGGTGGGCGCTATTATTTCCTAACTTTTTTGCACTAGGAAATTAATATTTGGAGAGCACTATGGTTTGAATGTTTGTGTCCCCTCTAAAAAAAATTCATGTTAAAACTTAATCCTCAATGTAACAGTTTTAAGAGGTGGGGCCTTTAGGAGGTTATTAGGCCATGAGAGCAGAACGGATGGGATTGATGCCTTATAAAAGGGCTGGATGGAACTATTAATAGCTTGGCTTTTTTTGCCCTTCCATCCCTTTAGCCATTAGAGGACACAGTGTTTGACCCCTCCAGAGGATGCAGCAGCAAGGCGCCATCTTGGAAGCAGACACCAAACTTGCCAGTGCCTTGATCTTGAACTTGATCTTGATCTTGAGCTTCCCAGCCTCTAGAACTGTGAGAAGTAAATGTCTATTGGTTATAAATTACCTAGTCTCAGGTTTTTTGTAATAGGAGCACAAACAGACTGAGAAAGAGAGGTATAATAGTATCTATTTTGCAGAGTTGTTATATTAGTCAAAAAGTATTTATTGATTGTTGGCCATGTGCTAGGTATTGTGTAGGTATTTGGGATATAAGGGTGAACAAAACATATATGATCCCTACCCTCATGAAGCCTATACACAATGAGGAAGAGAAACACTAATTAAAAATATATATATATATACGTACATTTACCTAAATGTATGTAAAATTTGTCCAGGAGGGAAATTGAGAAAGACTTTGCTGAGGGAATCACAACTGAGCTGAGAGCTAAAGGACGGGTGAGTAGGTGTTTACTAGATGAAGTGGGAGGGAAGTGTTCTATGACCGAGACGGCTTGGGCAAACCCTGTGGCAGGCAGGAGGCAGTGTGGCCCATCAAGGGAAACTGGAGCAACAGGAAGCCTGAGAGACTGTCTGTGCTTAGACCATATGGGGCTTTGTTGGCCACATTAAAGAACTGGGACTTGATCCCAATGGTGATGTTTTCCCAATATAGGGAAAAGATTAGATTTGGGTTTTAAACAACTCACTCTAACTGTTGTGTGGAGGATGGGTTTTAAGACTGTCTGTAGCAGAAGTACTGAACCCATTTGGGAGTCTGTTCCAGCTATGGGCAAGGGGGAGAATGCATTTGTTTTATGTACTCTTTCCTTTGTTAATGCATGCTTTAAGTTAGTCTCTAAATGATATAGGAGGAGCAAATCAGATATGTTATCTTGCATATCATTAATAGCATAACATTACTATGCTAGCCATGGCTCTAATCTAACACATCACAAATCTCCTTTCATGTTTAACTGCCCAGCTTGTTATTCATTCATCCATCTGCCCTTTAGTCTGTCAATTAAAAATTTATTCAGCACCTAGTAAAGATAAAACACTGTTATAGACATTGAAGATAGTATGACGAATACAACATAAGCCCTACTCTATGCTTTATTAATAGCCCAATTTGTGAGCCAGATAGGAAAACAATTTTAATGCCATTGGATAAAGGCTAATGAATAAATTTACATAAAGAAATGAATTATTAACTGGCATACAGTGATTCATCTTATAGACTTTCCTTAGCAATGTAAAACAATAAGGAGTGAAATTCTCCTATTTTAGACAACAATTATAGTAGAGATTGGTCATGTGGCCATTTGTTTTCACCAGGCTACCTGTAGGCATTGGTGGAAGGACGGGGCAAAAAAATATAAATGCAATAAAAAGTAAACATTTGCATATTTTAACAGATAATTTATAACCAACCAAGTCTGGCTGTTTTTATTATACAGTTTTAATTTTTGTTAAGTTTTTTTTTCTGCATCAGAACAATAATACAGTATTATGTGCCTTTCAACATTTTTTATGTTACTAGACAGGAAGTCAAAATATTGAGCTGTCAAGTTCAAGAATTAATAGTTGACACTAGAGAAGTATCATCAAAAATGAACTAGACCAGAGTATGTGGATAAAGAATCATGATCACCTGTTCTCTGGTCTTCCCAACTTCATAATGAACAAAGCTGGTGCTCTCATGTTCTTCTTTAATCCATCCCTGCTCAGAAGAGGAGGATTTTCAATGGGTCATTGTAACCTGGATATAACAACTAACCTGGTGATAGCTGTTTTTCTACTCCTCTCATTTTCTTCTTTCCTTTGTCTCCTCGGGTAATTGTCTTTTGTGGAAGAATTAGTGTGTTAAGGCTTGAATCTGTCCCGCAGAGAGCATATGTTGGATACTTAATCCCCAATGCAACAGTTGGAGGTGGAGCCTAATGAGGTTCTACCTCATTAGGTGATTAGGCCATGAGGGTGGAATGAATTGATTAGACATCAGAACTCCAGATTCTTTGGCCTTTGGACTCTGGAACTTGCATCACTGACCTCCTGGGGCTCTCAAGCTTTCAGCGTTGGACTGAGAGTTACACTTTTGGTTTTGTTGGTTCTCAGCCTTCCGACTTGAACTGAGCCACGCTACCTGCTTCTCTGGTTCTCCAGCTTACAGATGGTCTACGGTGGGACTTCTTAGCCTCCGTAATTATGAGAACCAATTCCCCTATTAAATCCCCTCTCATCTATCTATCCATCCATCCATACTATTGGTTGTCCCTCTGGAGAACTCTAATATAGTGGTATGCTATTATTTGAAATAAACAGAATGCACGGCAGATATCTTCTGGAACTACCTGGATCCCTTGTTTAAGGTAAAAGTCCCAACATAATCCATGCAGCTGAGTGATTTAGTAATCAAGCACTGAGCATAGTAAGAGTGCCTTCTAGGGAGCTTTTTGTGGCTTCTGTTTCATCACTGACAATAATGACAGGTAATTGCTAAAAGAAAAAGTATGAGTCACTCCATTTTAAGGAGGGTGCTTTTATGTATAATTTAAGTTAGTCTTGGGTTTATGAGCAGAATATAAATCATTAATTTAGTATAGAAAAATTTTTTATAGTTATTTGCAGCATGCTTTTACTACCGCCAACAAGCCAGAAACTTTTCTTCCTTACTTATTCCTATCTCTCTCATGTCTACTTTATAGACATAAGCAGCATTTATCCGTTTTTGGTAATGTGGTATTCCCTTATATTATTTAAATCCAGATTATTCCCTGGAAAGAGGAGATCAAAAAGCAACAACTTGTTTGGATGTAGGCTGTAAACTGCTTGGCAGTACAGGATGTTATAATTATGAATTTATATATTTTCAGACTCAGTAAATGTGTTAGCTAACTTTTTATAATAATAGCTAAGAGTTGTTGATTATTTAACAAATTTCTAGGCAATGTGATATCTTTTACATGCATTAAAATTCTCTCAATGCAACACCATACTGTAAATATTTAATAACATAATTATAACCATTTTATAGAATAGGAAACCTAACCTCAGGTAGGTTAAATAAATTGCCTACCATTACACTGCTAGTAAATGGCAGGATTCAAGCATAAGAGTATATTTAACTTCAAAGTTGTGTGTTCTAAACTACTCAGCCATTTTCTGGTATATATTTTATACTGCCCAGATTCATTACCATATTAACTTGCTGTATTACTTCAAAATATCATGATAGTCTTTCATTTAATAGACAATTACTAAATGTCAATTATGTGCTGCTTTCGAGGAAAAATAAATCAAATCTCATATATCCCTCATGGAGTTACACCAAATGGGAAAAGGTATATAGATGAGCGCATTGTAATTTCAAAAGCCAGTAGTTTTGAAGTAATACCACACAAATAGTAGAAGAGGACTCTGGTTGTTGATACCTGCGGACATCAATGTTGCTCGAAATATGGGAGAAATGCCCTCTTTTGTCTGTGAGGCAGGACGGTAGTTAAGGTAGACTCTGAAATGAGGCTGGACACACATCCTAGCCCTGCCGATTGTAGCCGTATGGTCTTGGGAAAGTCACATGCTGCAGTTTCTCCAAATGTAAAATAGGAATAATTGCAGTACCTGCCTCATGGGGGGTTTTGCGAGGATTAAATGTACGAACAGCTCCTGGCATATAATAAGTTTCAGCCATTATTGATGTTAATGTTGAAATCTTCTCATTTTCTAGCTAGTATTTATGATGTTTGATTTTTCTTCCCTAAACCACATGTATTACTGTTACTGAACTTTATTTACCCTGCTTATGTATTTTTTTTGGGGGGGGGGTGAAGTCTGTTTGTTTTCTGATATTTGGCCATTTTTATCCTTTACTAGAGAATCTCATTTCATTATAATTTCTTATTCAATTTAAGAGATTCAGTCCTCTTCAGTGTGTGCTGCCTGGTTGTCACCCTTCTTGCCAGATAATGGATAGTTGCTAGTCTGAGAAGAAAAGATTTTGGAAGAAGGAATAAAGCCAGAGAGTTGGTTACAAGAGGACATAAGCTTTCTGGGCATATCTTTAACTCTTTCCTTATATCAGGTCATGCTAAAGCACTTTTACTTGTCTGTTCCACATCCAGGTAATAGAGCTGATACCCACAAAGGAAATATGTATCTCTTCCTTTGCAACTTGCTATAGGAAATGTTAAATAAAATGGGGTCCAGGAAATATATCTATGTAATATAACTTAATAGGATAAAAGAAAATTGACTTGGACCATGATGAATGGATTTAGAATAGCAGCTAGCTCCTCTTTATTTTTAACAGTGGTATTGAGGTTTGTGGTTTCCATACCTGGCTGAACATCAGAATCACCTGGCATGCTAGTTAAATGCAGACCAGTCCTTGCTCTCTATCCTCCTACCCTCTCTCCCTCTCTATCTCATCTCCATTTCCAGTGATCTGATCCATTAAGTCTAGAGCGGGGCCTGGTGATCTGCATTTTTAAGCATTGAGACTCACTGGCTATAGGATTATTTATGCATGTATTCATGAGCCATGAACTTGGTAATAGTAATAAGACTCTCCTTTTTTTTCCCCAAATTGACATTGAAAAGTCACTTATTTGAAAACAAGATTCAATTTCACTTAAACAGCCTGCTTTCCTGAGTTCTGATGAAGAGAGACTAGACAAAAGTGTTGAAAATAGCAATCATTATTAGCTTGTTAGATTACAGAATCAGAACTTTCAAGCTGAAGGCCAGTTTAAACATAAAGTCATATTTCTTTACTTTGCATTTATAGAAGCAACTCTTTCTGTGTAATGGGAGATTATGATGAGAATACTAAGGTCCACAAATATTGTGACTACCCCAAATAATACAGTTAAGTGGAAAATATTCTTGGTTCCCAGCACACTTTATAGATTCTTTACCCAATAATCACCCAAATGCATTGTCTCTCTTTCTCATTTTATGGCATTTAGGCTAACCAAACCAAGTATGTCTGTTTTTAAAAAACACAGCATAGTAACTATATGCAGCACCCTTCTTATCAAATACCTCTTAGAACCACAGTTTGAGGAATTAAAAGGAATCTTACCTTTAAGAGGCACCTTGACATCAAGGCCATAGAATAAAGGCAAGAGAGAAGAACAAGAATAGAAACAGAAACTGCAGAAGAAAAAGAAGAAGATTATGTAAATCTGAATTTCTGTAGTGCCATTCAGGTAGTACAAAACCTCAGCTTTTCCACATTGCTCAAGTATGACCACTTCTCACATACACCTCAGTTACCTCTTTGTTTAAAAAATCCATACCTTTCATGTATCTACTGACAGCAATGCTGGTGTTCAGCTAACACTGATTCATACATTTTAGAATTGTGAGGAGGTCTTACAGATTATTGGTCCAAACTCCTAATTTTATAGATGAGAAAAATAAGCACAGAGCAGTAAATCAATAGTTTAAGTTCACACAATGTCATGGCACAGTGAGGGCTAGAGCTTAGATATGCCGAGTCTAACTTCATTATGTATCATTGGCTCTGTCTTTCATATACTTCAAGGAGGGTATTTCAAAAACACAAAAGATAGGCCGGGTGCGGTGGCTCACGCCTGTAATCCTAGCTCTCTGGGAGGCCCAGGCGGGTGGATTGCTCGAGGTCAGGAGTTCAAAACCAGCCTGAGCAAGACCCCGTCTCTACTTATAAATAGAAAGAAATTAATTGGCCAACTAATATATATAGAAAAAATTAGCCGGGCATGGTGGCACATGCCTGTAGTCCCAGCCACTTGGGAGGCTGAGGCAGAAGGATTGCTTGAGCCCAGGAGTTTGAGGTTGCTGTGAGCTAGGCTGACGCCACGGCGCTCACTCTAGCCTAGGCAACAAAGCGAGACTCTGTCTCAAAAAAACAACAACAACAACAAAAAAACCACAAGATGATCAGAACATACACTTAATCACTCAAAGCTATCACTATTTGGTTTATGTGGTAGGTTTTAGGACCAAGGTGCAGCAGGGAGAATATTGATATGTAAGGTAAACATATAGTTAATTATCCACAGTGGTGGGACACCTCTGAGAAGGAAATGGACACTCTCAGTAATTACATTGGGGCAAGAGGTACAAACGGGGTCTGCCCTGGGCAAGTGAGGATGGGTGGCCATGCTACTGGTATGAAACATGCTTCTACATCAGTGGGTGTTTCAGATACTGACTGCATCATTTTGCTCTAGCTGTCATGCCTCTGAGATAGACTTTTCTTTATTTGGCTCACAGAAGTTAAATGAAGTCTGATTTGTCTCTCTTTACCAAGAAACTTCACTAGAGAAGCAGATAAATGAATGGACAAACTCATGCTTGTGTAGCACTGGTATATAGCTAACTGTATGTGAATTATAAAAGGTCACAGGTCAGGTCAGTTTTTAAAAGATAACTGATTTCCTTGGTGGTTCACCTTGGCAGAATCAGTAAGTCTTTTGCTTGACTATTACACTCCAGAAGCATCCTGTCGGACACATTTTTGAGTAAGGGCTGTGGCATTGCCATATTATGCATGTTATTTGCATATTTCCTTTAATGCCACTGCGTATGAGGTTCTTTCTTCACTATTGCTAAATTCTACAAACAAGTTATAAATATGGTGCTAGGAGGCATGTATTGGTTTATTATTCTGAAAAGCAGAAATTCTGCCCCTTTTTTTTCATTCCTCGAAGATATAACTGTAGCAGAAGGAGCTCGAAAAGAGGAATGGAAGGCTTCCCATTATTCCTATGAGACTATCAGACATCAGAGCTAACTCTCTGGGCATGGGGAGATGCCCATCACTTAGTAATGAGATTTTCAGTCTCTGCAGTGTAGGGGGCAGACCATGGCATTTGGATTAGACATCCTGACCTGTTGGGTCTTGATTTGCCATAGATTGGTTACCTAATCTTAGGCAAGTTATTTAATTTCCTTGATTGTTTTATTATCTGCATAAAAGAGGATCATAACATCTGCTGTGTCTGTCTCATAGAATAATTGAGAATCAAATGAGACAATGGCAGGGAAATGCTTTGGGTAAGGTAAAGAGCTGGGTACAGCTGAAGCAATTTTGTGTTTGTTGTTATCCCCTGATTCGTACTAATTGTGAGCCTGGAAATGAGCAACAAGGAAGGGATACTGCATGTACCCTGACTGGGTGTTCAAGTACCCCAAGGGAAACAATGAAGAGTCTCTGACATAAGGGATCTTTGGCCTTTTCAGCCTGGCTTGAGGGCAAATAGAACTGAAGTCAAGTGAATAGAAGGTGAGTTTTAAACCTCATCTCTCAGTCAACTCTCTAATCTGAAATCAACTGAACTGTTTTTGAAGTGGTTTAATTTGCTATTATATGTGAAATATGCAGCTTTGATAACTAAAGAGTCCTTATTTTCTGTTCCGGTATATTACCCCTTTATCATAAATGTCTAGAAAGTTCAGACCTGTAAAGTATATTTGGCAAAATTGAGTTGTGAAAAAGTTCATACTGAATTCTGACAGTGAACATAATCTTAATTACCCTGCTCCCAACATTTCCATGGGATTTATTTAGAGAATAATCTAGGGTGGTGACATTAATAGATCTTAAAAAAACCTCCCTCTTTTATTTGTGTTTTTAAACCTCAGTTGAATGAAGACTGAATGGTATCACGAAGTTTTGGGGGCAGAATTGCCTTAACCTTGACTTCCCCTTGAGCCAGCCCAGGGACAGTTTATGAATTAGCAGAGAGAATGGCTAAGATCTGGCCATTCAAAGGTGCAGATAATGGAGGACTTCCAGTATGGGCTCTGACAACCCAGGGAAGCTGGGAGAAATCCCTGCCTTCTGCGGGTCTTCTTGTCAATCACTGGGAAATTAGACTCGGTCCTTGGCTTATTGCACTTTACCTTTGCCTTGTTCAATCCTGCAGAACCAAATAGCCCACTTCTGAAATGAGGGAAATTCAAATTTAAAATTTTGCAGAAGATGTGTACTTGAGGGTTGGAAGTTTGAAAAACTATACTTTTAATTTGACTTACACTTTCTTAGTCTTTCCTAATTTTCATATAAGTGACTTCATTTGTTCCTCATGGAGCCCATGAGAAGAGGTAAGGGCAAGTATTATCATCTCTGTTTCATAGACATGGCTTAGACATAGGAGGTACAGTCACTTACCCAAGGTCAGATGAGTCCCTGAAGACCCACCTGTATAGGAATCTGGGTGAATCTGGGTGCCTGGTGGTCTGGCTACTAGGCCCCACCAACTCTCTCTGACCTAACATATTTGGGTAACTACAGAAGCAATTTGAGATGAACCAAATTCTAACTATTGTCTCGGGAATTGTAGATGGTTTGCTATTTTCTTCTCATGTACCCATGGAAGATACTGCAAAACAGCCCTCTCCTTTTTCAATACAGGGATTTGGGTAGCTACTTCCAGTTGATTAGACTGGAATGCCAGACAAAATCTCCTTGCCATCCTTGCTGTGTCCTGCTCCGGGACAGTCTGGCTCACGGCAGCCTGCTTGGTCTCCTGGCCAGTGTCCTGTCCCTTTTTCAACCAGACACACACTTCCCAGTGCCCCCTAAGAACCACTATATTCAACCCTCTAAAACACTGGCTGACTTGGAAGAAGCAGTTACTCCTTTAGATCCTTCAGAAGAGAGAAGAGGATCTAATTATCATGGATCAACCTAAGTTTCTGAACTTATTGTGGAGGTGAAACTACACAAAGATGAAAGGTCTTTTTTATGAATAATAATGGGAAATATTTTTTTAAAAAGGTGCTAAAAAGAATTTTAAAAGAAAGAGCAAAGTAGAATAACAAAACTCAGAAGAAACTTTTGGAAAGGAAATGAAGAGGAAGAAAGAAAACACTTACAGAAAAAATAAAAATGAACACAAAAGGCAAACATGTCAAGGCTAGGTTACTGATGCCAGAACCTGTCCAGGAATTCTGGTGCCTGATTGAAGGCGAAGGCTATATTTATAGTAGCTACACCGGCCTCTGCAAAATACACAATAACCGAGCAGCTGGAAAGCAAATGCAGTGAGCAAAGCCAATATGACTTTCTGATTGAACAAATAGAGAATAAAATAGATATTGAACTCAACACATACCTTTTCTTCTAAATCCTTTATCTGTCTTTTCTGGATATCTGTTTTATCTTCTAAGTCACGGATTCTCTGAAGAAAGAGAGAGAGGGAGAGAAAAAAAGAAAGCATTAGTGGGTGTTAAGTTGTACAGAAAAATCGTTCACCAAACTAAAATGCAAAACTTACTATAAAAATATGAACATTTGTACTAGCAGATGGAAACATTACATGTACATTTTTCTGCTACCCAAGAGGGTACTGCATGTTTCAAAAATTACTCATACTTGTGGTGGAAAGTCATTGTCACTGATAATATTTTCAAAAAATACTTGCCACCTATTTGTACTGGGCCTATGCCTGCCAGTGCCATCCCAGTGACAGACATATAGATCCCACCGCACTGACATTGGGTGACACTGGGCTTGGCCACGAGGTTTGTTTTGGCCAGTGGAATGTGAGTTGGAGTGAGATGTGGGAATATTACATCCTTGTAGAGAGAGCAGTATGTCCTAGAGCTAGTGAGCAAGAAACAAGCTTTATTGTAAACCATCTGGATTGAGATTTTTGGTCGTTTATTATGACATTAAAAGTGGCGAAGGCTGACTCACACAAATATAAGCAATACCATTGTTCTTTGCTAACCTTTTTTTTTTTTTCTCAACCTTATTTCACAACTGTTTCAGGGTCGTAGAGCCTCACCAAACAGCACTGGCCATTCTCATAAAACAAAATAGAAATTATGCTTCAACAAAAATTCCTAGGGGGAAACTATAAATTAGGAAAAAATCACAGAACATAACAAAAATAGCACAAGTAATCCGAAAGACAAAGAAGCTCTAGAGCTGTCTCTGAATTTACCTGTCAACTAAGTAACAAACAAAATTCCACTAATTTAAACAGAACAAATTTGAAATTGACATTATATAGATAATTATTTACAAGTAAAAACTTCACATTTATATTTGGCAATTGAAAGGCTTTTTGTGTTCCTGCATATGGATATGCCGCATAGGCCTGTCATTTAATGCCTCTCTTGGGAATAATTAGAAAATAGAAAACTGGGAGATTCTAAGAAGAAAACACCAGAAGCCAAATGGGGTGATAATTTAGAAAGAGAGGTTTTTATAATGCAACATGGGGAGAAAAAAGGGAAGCTAGCTAGAACAAAGGATACTTGAACTTGGAAATCACATCTCCTTCTTTCTGAAACACTGGATCCCAACTGGGGGTGATTTTGCCTGCCGCCCTCCTCCCTCCAGGGACATTTGGCAATTTCTGGATATTTTAAAGAGTCGGTTAATATATTTGTTTATTTTAAATTGTATAATTCAGTGGTTTTTAGCATGTTCACAAAGTTGTGCAACCACTGCTACTATCTAACTGCCTGGACAATTTTTTTTATTGTCACAACTGGGTACTCTGTGTACCCAGTTAGAAGTTAGGGTGTGGGTAGAAGCCTGGGATGCTACCAAACATCCTACAATACACAGAACAGCACCTCCCTAAGGCCCCCACAGTATAGAATAAAGAATTATCTGGCTCAAAAATGTCAGTGCTGCTCAAGTTTGAGAAATCCTGCTCTAAAGGAAAGGAGCTGAGGTTTGTGCAAGAGGGGACGGTGTGTTTTGGTCAGAGTGAGCCCATCAAAGTTGACCTTGAAATCACATGACAATAGATGCTGGAGAAGGTGATGGTGTGTATATATGTGTGTGATGCGTGTGCTGGTGTATACGTCTGTAGTGCTGCCTATGCTCCAAAGCTACAGTAAAAGCATAAGTTTGCAAGACATTTCCACCTTAAGTGTGCAAGTAATTCCCAGCCATGTGCATCAGTTAGTTCCTGATCACAAAGAACTATCAGGTGCAGATGGAATAACTAAATTAAGTAGAAAAGGTAATTGACAGCAAAAATCAGTACAGCTTCATCGCCATCTCTAGTGACTGGCATGGAGAAGCTGTCCATACATATTTGTTAAATAAATTTGTTATGCTACATTGTATGACATATGCTTGATTTCCTTTTTCCTTCCCATCCATTTGCCATTCGATCCAACAGGAAACCTTGTCAGGTCCAAAATAGATCCTTTTTCTACCTACTTCTTTTGATCTCTGCTGTGACCAAGTACACCACGTCATTGTCATCCCTCATCAGGACCGGCATGATAGCTCACGCCAGCTCTTCCTGTCTTGTATCGTGACCATCCTACATTCACCTACAGCAGCCAATGTGAACTCTCAGAATGTGAAAATGCTCACTACTGTCCCTTGAGTTTAAGCAGGGAAGGAAGGGGACAGAGGAAGAGTGGGTGAGTGATACTCGGAATAAAATCCAAACTCCAGTAAGGCCTTACGTGGTCTCGCCCTTTCTTAGCTCTCTGACATCACCTCCTATTAACCTCACCCTGGCTCTGTATGTTCCTGATTTACTACCCTTTTCTCTGTTTCCCGAATGTTCCAAACTTATTCCCACCACAGGGACTTAGCCCTTGCTGCCCCTATGTTTTGGGACACTTTGCCAAGGTCTTTGTGTGGCTGGTTCCTTGGGTCTTAGACATCTTCAGAGAGACTTTCTCTGACCAGCCAGTCTAAAGTGGCCAATCCTACTCCCAAACTCACACCCATTGTATAACTTTCTTCATCATATATTGCCACTCTCTGAAATTGTCATGGTCACTGTTCCTGTGTGGCTTTGTCCCTGTCCATCTGTAAGACAGATGACAGTAGTGACCTTTATGTCTTTGTTTGCCATCACATTCCCAGTGCCTGCTACACAGTGAGTTCTCAATGAATGGCTTTTTATGACAGGGTGTGGAATGTAGGTTTTTTTCAGCAGTGTGTGGTCCATTTTTTTCATCAGCGAGAGGCTCCTGAAGGAAGTGGATCTTAAACTGGGACTGGAAAAATGAGAACGTCTGGATCAATGAAATGGGAATTGAAGGGCATTTTAGGGTGAGCAGTCACACACACAATGGCTTAAAGGTGGGAACTCATGGCCCCAGTAGTACCAGGAAGTTTTGCATGAGTGGAGTGGAAAGCATGCTCTGGAGATTGTTTCACAGCAAGTTTTTGGGGGAGAGGTAGCCAGCTAATGAAGAGACTTGCACAATGCTTGACTCAACTGGAAATTGAAACCATGGAAGCTTCCTGGGCCAGAACGTACCATGAGAAAAGGTGAGAAGAATCTGTGGCGATATGCATGGTAGACCAAAGAGAGGAGAGCTGGAACTAATACCCCATGGCACCCTGCATGTACTTTTTAAAATGCCATTTATTAAGATGTATCATAATTATTCTTTGTATTAATCTCCTTTGTATCCATCTACAGAGCCTAAGTTTTGTGAAGGCAGGGTCCATGGTGAATTCTCTGTGCCTATCACGGCATCTAGCATCCAGGAAATGCATTTAAAGATTTGACTGAATAAGTGTGTCGATGACAGAGTCACATTACCATAGAGGACATTAGGCAGTACCTAGAAGCTGTTGCAATAATGAAAGGTCCTGCACATACATGCCTGGGTGACAAGTGCAAACAAAATGGACCAGCTTCAAAAACACTACAGGGGAAGTGCCAGACGGATGTGTTGGCATTAATTCTTGGAGGTAAAGGACAGAGAAGATTCCAGTGTTTCTAGCCTGAATGATGTGGATATGATAATTCTACTGACCAAGACAGGCAGATGGGGTGAGAGGAGGGAAGGACAAGAATGCGTGTTTGAGTTCACTCTGCAACACTCAAAGCAGAAATGTCTAATAAATGGTTAGTGATATGCTCTAGAAGGTAGAGTGCATTACATAATTATATATGACAAATCAAGGCCAATGCTTTCTGGAATAATTTTATGAAATTAAGCTACTGATTAAAAGGGAAGAAGAAGAGTAAGAAATAACTAGAAAAGGCATATTCAAACGAACACTTGTTTGGGAGACAGAAAATGTCAATGGAACCCTCTGAGGCTCAGAAAATGTAATGTGCCTATCAACTCAAACTGGGTAACTTAAAACAAACAAACAAAACCAACTCTTTCAGGAGCAAAGTACGTTAGCTAACTGGTTTAAAGAGAGACTCAAATGGGGTAAGGATTTTATGAAAAATTGAGATAACTATTAGTCCATCTTAACGACACACACTTTTGTGGTTCCATGATATAACCCCCCATTTGTGAAACTAACTAAATGCTATTGCAGCCTAAGGGATTTGTGCAGAGGACACTTTTATCCTGTGCTAGAAGGGAAGAATGTGTGAAGTGATGCAATGATGCCATAGAGCCTATTAATAAAGGCTTTAAAAACTCTTTCCATGGGTCAAAGCCAAACCTTTGTGACAGAATCCAAAGGGGCATCGATAGCAACATGCTTCTATTTATCATCTCTGGGGACAAATGGCTTCAGAGTTCCCTGCTAACTTGGGTAATCTGTTAAAGATCCACAATGCTCCTGGCTGCCTCTGGAGTGTGCAAAGTGTCGTGTTCCCTGTGAATTGTTCTTATTGGTGTCATAAAGTAAACCCTGTTCCTTTTCCACTCATTGATCGCTAATGACCACATGTTTTTTTTACCAACTGTACTAGTTGCTTCTTATAGCTTCTAGGGACTGAATACTCTAGCCTAACACTTTCAATTTGGGGCATTCTTATTGAATCTGCTTTTTGATCAGGGGCCCAGCCCTCTCCTGTCAAACTATGCCATGGATAAGAGTTGAAATTAAGAATTCTGGCTGGAAATTAGTATTGGGTGCCGACTTTGAGCCTTGCTGGTCTGGAGGAATCATACAAGTCATGGAGGACAGTGTAGTGCAGTGGTTAGGCACACCAGCCTTGGAGTCAGGCAGACCTTGCAGTAATCCTGACACTGTTGCTTACTTTCTGTGCCATCTTGGGCAAACTACTTACACACTCTTATCTTCAGTACTGTTATCTCCCAAATTGGGATAATAAGAATACTTACCTCATAGAGCTATTATGGAAATTAAGTGGAATGATGTGAGTAAGAGCCCTTAGTTGAGTTCCTGACATATAGCAAATGCCAGTAAGTAAATGGAGCTTCCAGACTTTGTTGTTGTTGCTGTTTGTTCTGGGAATTTAAAAAAAAGGACCTTTTCTCTTCTACCCTATTCAGATTGTGTGATCAGGCTGGCTAGGTCACAGACTGGTGTGAGCGGAAGGAGAGAAGCCCTGGAGAGTGTCCTGCTTCCCTGCACAGGGGAGATAACCAGCTTCCTTGAGATTCTAATAGCATTTTATGACAAAGTTCTAAAAATAGCAGCAGATGCAATGCTTCTGAAATGCCAGTTTTCTCAGGACCAAATCATGACAAAACTGTCATCCTGTATCTGAGTGAAGGCGAGAAACAACAGCTATTTATTTTTGCCTCTGAAAATAACTTCTACCTCCTGGGCTTCTCCAAACCCACACTCGATACCATGTACGCAGTGCCAAGTCCCGTTGGCTCAGTACTGACCCTACACAGATGCAGCGACTCAGTCCTCACCTGGTGGGCTTGCTGTAAGAGCTCCATTCTCTCCTGAAGGATCTGACAGTCATACTCTCTGCTCTTCCTCAGCATTTGCCGCCGTAACTTTTCTACTGCCGTCCTCAGCTCCTCTTGCTGTTTTTCACTTAATAATTCGCCAAACTTGATAACGGTTTCTTGCTGCAGAGCATTGTACAAAGTAGCTTCTAGTTCCTGGATTCTCTGGCAAATAGAATTAGAAAAGTCTAACTTTGGCTCTTGGAATTTATGTGTGGTGTGGGGAAGTGCACTGTGGATGTGAATGTGCACAGATGCATTACTTCCAGGCGTCCTCTAACTATGGCCCGCGGGCCACATGCGGGGTGTTTTTGCCCGTTTGTTTTTTTTACTTCAAAATAAGGTATGTGCAGTGTGCATAGAAATTTGTTCATAGTTTTGTTTTTAAACTATAGTCCGGCCCTCCAACGGTCTGAGGGTCAGTGAACTGGCCCCCTGTTTAAAAAGTTTGAGGACCCCCTGCTTTAGACTTACAGGATCTTAGCAACTTCAAAGCTTCTCCAGTTTAACTGCTCTTCTGAAAATTCCCCTCTTATGAGATTCCGTAAAGTCATTAGCCAATATGTGAACTTCTCTAGCAGGGGAAATGTGTTCTCTTTTTTTGGCTCCTGTCCATTCCATATACTTTTCATTTTTAGAAAGCCCGTACTTGGCTATAATAACTGTACCTCCTGTTGTCACATGGAGCTGAGAATAAGTTCATTCTCTCCTCCACTTGACAACCCTTCAGATATTTAACATCATCTATCATGGTGACTGTACTTTAAAAAATAAGTGATCTGAGTTGGAACAAAATACTTTTAAATTGGAGATATATCTCAGGCAGAAAATGCCATCTCTCTTCCAAACCTCTGTACTTGAAGATGGATTTATAGTCTCCATATTTTTTCTTGAAATAAAATTGGGAAATAAAATCAAAAAAAGACCTGCAGTCTTAGAATTGGTCTGTTTTTTTTTTTTAGTTCTCTGAGATCTATAGCTGTTCTAGCCTACAATATTTCTTTTTGACTCTCCTCTTTTATAGATGAAGGGTCTACTGCCTCTTATCTGGTTTTTATTTTTTTCCACAAGCTGCAGATACAGTTGCCAAAATCGACATTCTTACCCCTGTAACTTTGACAGAAGCAACTAGACATGCTTTGGTGGGGAATATTGTCCTAGACTAAGAAGATCTCATCTTTTTAAAGTTAAATAGGTTTTTCTTTCTTTCTTTTTTTTTTTTTTGAATGATTACTCAATAATCTTGGCCACCACATAAACATACATCTTAACCTTATTTTCTGTATAGGTAGAAGTGGCAAAGGTGAAAGGGTGGGAAGGGAGGGAAAAATTACTTTCTTTTCTGTTCTCTAATTAGCACCAACTTGCATTCTCTTCTCAAACAATGCTCAGAATCCTGTATTCATTTTGGAGGGGGAAGACTAATTCATCTTTGTTATAGCAGGGGCTAAGTGCTCCATCCCCTCTGTCTTCCCAAAAGTGACTCAGGCTGCTTCCAGTAAAGCATTATAAAAACCTCTGCTAGCAACTCCTTGAAATATTCCTCTAGTTTGCTCTTTTTCTTTTGATTCATTACTACGAATTAATTGGGGGTGGGTGGGCATCAGGACACAAGAAGAGTGAGCTGCAGTCCAATATTAGGAATTGTGTGATATGAATTACGGTACAGGGAATAGATCGAATGTGCTTCTCAATCTGCATAATCTTCTGTGGGAGAGAAAAAGGCACAACCCACTTACCCACACAGCCTCCCTCTCTGCGGCTGGATTATGGTAGCTAGGACTGCAGCATCTGGAGTCAGATCTGCACACTAACTGTTTCCCAACTTGGACAAAGTTCTCATGCTCCCTAAACCTGACTTTCCTCATCTATAAGATACTAATAATAATCTTGCATGTACCTCATAGGGTTGTCGTGAGAAAGAAATGAATTAAATATATACATAACAAACATTAAACACATTAGTATTCTATCAACTAGATCAGACTCCCTCAAAATTGGATTTAATAAAATTTCTCTTTCTACAGAAGGAACAGGAATAGAAAAAAAATTTTTTTCTCTTTAATCTATACTGCCATCCAATCTGTCCTTCATCTAAATATCTAACAATATATATTTGATTTTAAAAAATGAATATCATATAATATTTATTAAATAGTATAAGACTATTATAACAGCAAAGAGCTAAGGATGTATTTGTTTTAAAATTATAATTGGAAACTAATGAGTAAATGACCTGAGTGTTGTGGTCTGTTCAAGTACATGGCATGGCAAATTAAATAGGATACTTTACTCCATAGTATATAATTATAAATTCTCTGGGTGTCTGTCACTTGTACCTACCATATACGCTTGGTCAAGAGCTTGTTTTCTGTAGTCTAGTTCTTCCTCCAGGTAGCCTTTTATTTTGCAGAACTGTTCCTGTAATAAAGGGCCATATTGATAAATAGAGTCAGCTTAGTTAACTAGGAAGTGACATATAAACTGTTTTGATTAATGTTTTCTCTAATTACACTTTAAGACAAATCACTAGTACTTGTAGAGTAGATTTTGCCTGTTGGGGACGTAGTCCAACTTTCACAGTCTCACAGAGGGAATGTGAAAATCAATGGAAAGAAGCATAAACGATATAATGAAAAACCCACATAGAATGCTCTAGAAGACTTTTAATGCCAATCTGAGAGTATGCAAGTAAGTATAGATTTTGACAGGTGTTAAACAATACGTCTATCTGTGTAAAAATATTGTGATAGTATTTCTTTGGAAGACTTCTATAAAATGTTATGTATAGCAGCCTTGTATAGTAAACAAATTTAACTTACTCAGATTCATCTGTGTACAATTAGCAAACATAAGGACAAATAACAGTTTAAAAAGTAGAAGTGTGAAAAAAAAAAGATGAAAAGTGGGAGTGAATCCACCCACACTGCCACCTAATGAGTGGGCGTCTGCCCTTGCCACAAAGCCAGTGTGAGCTGGGAGACATAAAATTGACGTCCCCTTACTTGCTCTCAATTTCTGTGTGTCTCTCATATCATGAGCATCTTGCCATTGGTATTCAAAACCGTACCTTTGTGTACAACATAGTCCCAAGTACAAATCAATTGTTTCTTTGGGTGCCTAACTGAAGGGACAAAGACCTCTTCCAACCCTGGAGAAAACTCCAGCTGTGTTGACTTTTGAGAGAATATATGTCTGCATGCAGCAATTTTGTTGTTGACTTTCCTGATGATGCCTGGGTTCCGGCGTCTGGAACAGCACCTGGTACAGGCTGACCGTGTAATTAATATCTGTGCATTTAAAGAGCTTTCAAGGGGAATATTGAATACAGGTCTTGTTATATGTTTTAACTTTAGAGCCTAACCTCTTGGTAAAACGTGAACCCTGTTCACATAAAATACAGGCAAATGACTTATAAGCTGTGACATGCTATATAAATGCAAGTTGTTCTTATTACAGGACTCCCTGACCAGATAGGAATCCATTGCATGTGTTTTAGTTATCATGATAATATTAATGATAGTCTTGTTATAAAATCCTAGTCATTGTTGTAAGTTAATAATAACCAATTCGTAGACATGGGAATTTAATTTTTTTTAATTGTGGTAAAATACATGTAACATATAATTTATAACCATAACTATTTTTAAGTGTATAGTTCAGTAGTGGGAATTGTATTTACATTGTTATGCAACCAATGTCCAGAATTTTTTCATCTTGCAAAACTAAAACTGTATCCATTAAACAACAGTTCTACATTTCTTCTTCCTCTCAACCTCTGGCAACGGTCTGTTCCTGTGAGTTTGACTACTCTAGTACCTTACTCTAGTACCTCATCTGAGTAGAATCTGATGGTATCTTTATTTATTTATTTATTTATTTATTTTGTGAGACAGAGTCTTACTCTGTTGCCTGGGCTAGAGTGCTGTGGCATCAGCCTAGCTCACAGCAACCTCAAACTCCTGGGCTTAAGCAATCCTCCTGCCTCAGCCTTCTGAGTAGCTGGGAATACAGGCATGTGTCACCATGCCCGGCTAATTTTTTATATATATTTTTAGTTGGTCAATTAATTTCTTTCTATTTTTAGTGGAGATGAGGGTCTGGCTCTTGCTCAGGCTGGTCTCGAACTCCTGACCTTGAGCGATCCGCCCGCCTCGGCGGATTAGCTTAACATAATGTCCTCAAAGTACATCCATACTGTAGCTAGCTATATCAGAATTGTCTTCCTTTTTAAAGCTGAATACTCTTCCATTGTATGTATATGCCACATTTTATTTATCCATTCTTTTATCTATGGACATTTGGGTTTTTCTACCTTTTGGCTATTATGAATAATGCTGCTATGAACATGGGGGTATAAGTATGTCTTCCAGATCTTGCTTTCAATTCTTTTGGATATATACTCAGAAGTAGTATTGCTGCATCATATGGTAATTCTACTTTGAATTTTTTGAGCAATCATCGTACTGTTTTTCTTAGCAGCTCTACCATTTTACATTCCCACCAACATTGCACAAGAGTTTCAGTTTCTCTACATCTTTGCCAACACTTGTTATTTTTTGGGTTTTTTTGATAGGAGCTATCCTAATGGATGGGAGGTAGCTTGGAGATTTTTAAAGTCAGAGTTACATCCACCATTTTGTTAAGTTTTACCTGATGATTAAATACAGTAGAAAAATTATTTAGCCTAAGAAAGAAAACACCTAACTTATTTTTCTTCAGCATTAGTTTTAGAAATTTCCCAAAAACATAACATTATTTTTTTCAGACTATAACTTGAAATTGTTAGATACTTCTGGGAATTTTGTTCCATGGTCTGAACACAAAATAATGAGGCTACGTATTTTCATCAGTGCCAGATAAAACAGGTAGAGGCAACTTTCATTTTCCATTTGCCTTGTACATTTTTATTAATTTTTATGATACCTCAACTTTGTACTCACCATGTCACTTTCCAATTCCATCATTTTCTGGTGCAAGGCAGCCTCTGCCCCTTCGATTTGCTGGATCCACTAAAGGGTTGAGAAGACAAAAGTGTTTGACATGATTGCTTGATATGACATATATTGGTGTGCTGTCCACAAAGTTCGTTAGTCTCCTTCCCTTACATATCAGGAAACATACTGAGAACTTAAGTGAAAACAATGTACTTTTATCACTTAGTTGAGTAACAAAACTATAGTCTTCTGTGAATTCATTCATCTATCTATTCATTCATGGATGTCAACAAATGCATTCATGGATGTCTACCAAGTGCTAGGTAGGTACTTGGGCTGTAATGGTGAACAAGACCAACAAGACTTCTGCTTTCACTGGAGGACACCACAGGAGGCTTTTTTGGAAGTGATAATTGTACTGGAGTCTGAAAAATTGGTGAGAGGAGATGACTAGGAAAATGAAA
This sequence comes from Microcebus murinus, assembly GCF_040939455.1. NCBI lineage: Eukaryota > Metazoa > Chordata > Mammalia > Primates > Cheirogaleidae > Microcebus > Microcebus murinus. The sequence continues at coordinate 13,967,338 of NC_134124.1, forward strand.
AGGAAGTTTCAAGCAGAAGAGACACCATTTCCCATAGCTCCATGGCTGGAGGGACCAGGATGAGAGGAAGATGGCCAGGCAGACTGGAGAAATGGTAAATATGTAAGTAAATATGTAAGTATGCAGGTACTTACATACATAGTATATAAGTATGTAAGTAAATATGGTAAATATGTAAGTATGTAAAACTGATTATAGCAAAGTGTGGAAGAATTATTTTTGTTGAGTGGAACACTTTAAATGATATAAAAAGAACTTATCTTTCCCAATACACAGAATATATTATTCGGTTATATGGTATTGATGTTAGCATTGATAACATAACCATAAGGCTATTTTCACACTTTGCAGAATTAACATCAACTTCTTTTGTCATCTGATATCTGGTCCATATGAAAATTTCCACGGTTATTAGCAAAGTGTCCTTTAAAAAAAAATCACCTGGTTTTGCTTAAATTGGGATCCAACAAATATTCATTCGAATATTTCTAAGTATCTTTTTATTTTATAGCAATACTTTCTGCTCCCCTACTTTTTTTTATGTCATTATTTTCAGTAACTTAATGGTGTCATTTGGCCTGTAAAATTCCCTCATTTCAGATTGGAGAAAGCTGTTTGCTTGCACATGGTTTCATTTAATTTCCAGAAGCACATTTTGCGCATCAGGAATTAAGGAAGTATCTCAATGAATGTATATAGTTCTCAGTTTATCCAGCCATGTGCACATGGCTCTCAACTCTGTGCTGATTTTTTTTTTTTTTTTTTTTTTACAGATGTGGTTTTGCTATGTTCCCCAGGCTGGAGTGCAGTGGCTACTCACAGGTATGCTCACAACACACTAAAGCTCTGAAATCCTAGGCTCAAGTGATCCTCCCTCCTCAGCCTCCCGAGTAATAAACTACAGGTGCGTGCTACCAGTCCCGGTTTTATGTGCTGATTGTGGAGGCGCCCTCAAATCAAGTTATCTGGCTTCTCCACTTGGCTTTTTTCTCTTCTCTCTCTCTCTCTTGTCATTTACCTGGTTTAGACACAAGGGGGCAAGAGCACACTCAGTATTGATTTTTTCCTGAAATTCCCACACTGGGCTTTGTGAATGAGATGGCAATCGGTTACCACTAAGCTACAGAATCGATGGGGAACAGTAGGTAGGTACACACCTAAGGAAAAGGCTGTGACAAGAGCAATGCTCCAGTTTACCACCTCTCAACAAAAACCTTCTTTGTCGGTTTCCCAGCTTGGTAGGGATTATTTGAATAATGTAATCCAGAAGTTTCCCATCTTTAAAGGGACTTCAAAGCCAAATTTATCCACCCATCCCAAATCAGTGTGTAGCCTTTTCTTTTGTGTTTTCTCATTCCATCTGGGTTGTATCAGCCTTAAAAATAAAAGGTGTGTTATGTAGTCAATAGCACAAAATCATGTGCAAAAGGAATTTCCTTCACACCCTACCCCCATTCTTTAGGTGTTAAGCCAGACACAGAGATGATTGAAATGTTAGTACAAATAATTACCTTCTCTGCCAGGGACAACACGGTGCTGGCCTGAATTATGGCCACTTGTTCTTCATTTCTTAAATTCTGTGAAAAATAAAAAACAGAGGAAATAAGCTGAAGATACTTATATTTACACTAAAAATACTGCCTAACTGCCTGCCACAGACAGTACTGAATATGCATGTGAGGGACTGTAACAAATCCTATTCTTTCTAGTAATAATTAACAAAGAGTTAATTCAAAACCTCAAAGAAATATATTAAATGTGATTTTTTTTTACATCTCTTTAATACTGTCTTGATTTTGTGTCATTGTAAGCATACCTCATTAATAGTCACGTTATGAGAAAAACAGACACCAACATGAGATAAAGAGCAGTCTCTTCATCGCGGTTTTGATGTGATTTTATTGATTCTGTTCTCTCCTTTGATAATTTTTCAAGGGGGAAAAAACAGTGACTCCTTCAACCTACATACATCATTCATCTAGTATCACAATGATTGGTCCTCCCACTGAATTAATATGCCTTGACCCTGTCTGGAGGTGTTTTTAGAAAGAAAAGGGATTATAGCTTCCTGGTCCATTTTTATGGGGCTGCCAACAACCCTAGTATTTAGCAGCATTTGCAACTGCATGACTGATTAATTTCACACTGGCTGCTTCTATGCAACAGTCAGGCAGTAATTAGCTTTAATCACTGCAGATGTGGTCAGCATTCAAACCTGAAATATGTCCATGAAAAACACTTTACCAGGACCTGTTTCTGCTACTGCCTTCCAGAGATCCTTCCGAGCCCTCAGCCAAGTTGTTTGATAAATTGTAGACTCTCTCCAGGGAGCTAACATCTTTATGTGAACATGGCATCTCCCTTGCTATTATTTTACACGATGCACTGGAAAGTATTTCTTGCCTCTGTTTAGGCAGATTCATATCTATACTACACTTAATCAATTCATTACTTACCCCATTATCACCCAAGATATCAAGCTGCTTTATGAGGTCAGGGATGTTCACATCCTGCAAAATCAAGGAGATGCATTCAAGTCTAAGGCACAAAGGTGGCCTATCATTCTATCAGTGCCTGAACACTAAAGTTAGAGGAAGACAGTGTAGGGCTGTGCTTCCTTGGAATGTTTTCAATCAGACACACCTGGTTTTAAGTCTCTATTCTACTTCTTACAAGCTGCGTGCAGGTGGGCATACTACCTAACAGTTCATTCTCAATTTTGCCAGTTGCAAAATGGAGATAATAAGTACCTACTTCATAGGCTGATCTTGAGGATAAAGACACTATGTATGCAGTAAAGAGTCCAGCATGTAGTAAGGACTTGAATATATAATCATAGACTTTTTTCTTATAATTACCAAACTTTTTTTTTTTTCCAATCATGATAGATTTCAGGCACAAAGAAAAGTAATAGGTTATATTAATAAATATAAAGAATCAACCAATTTCATTCTCATTAGCAAAATTCTGACCTGGCAGAATTTTGACTGCCACATGAAAAACTATAGTGCAAATTCCATTTTTTAAGGTGTTTAATGTTAATTTCATCTTATGGGAAACCATTTTTTCTCTATTCCTTGAGTCAGTTTGAAGCAGCTGACCTCCACCATTTGAAACAGTTCCCTTGGATATAAGTTACATCCATTGAATTAGTTTGTTTGTGATTTATCTAAAAAAAAAAAAAAGCATCTAGGAAAAAGACAAGGGAAATTGCTTTTTATTTAATTAGAGTTGAATCAAAAAAATTGCTTTGGTTTGCAAATTTTCATGCAGCCCTGGAAAGCCGGGAGTTTAAACTCCATGTAAGTGGTTTAAGATGAACGACAAGGAAGCACAATTTTACTGCCCAATTTTTCTTCTAGTTTGTACCTCATTAGTACCACTCTCTCCTCTTACTCATATTCAAACAGCACTATGCAAAGCCTTACCGCCAGGAAAGGGAAAGTCTGGCTTAATCTCAGAGGAAGTGGAAAGGCAACTGAAGCAAGTATATTTGGCAGCTGAGTGGGAGCAGGAAGGGCCATGCGGAAGGTAAAGGGAGAGACCAGGAATAGCAGAGGCATCCCAGCTTTACCCCAGGGAATATATATTCACAATGTGATTCCGTTACATTAAAGGACAATATATTTCCTGGGAGACAGAGGCACCTCAATTCAACCTTAATATTTAAAATGTATTTCCGTAGCACTAGAGATAAAATTATGCTTTATCTAATCAGCAACATGTTATAAATCCTAAGCCCTTTCAAAAGAGAACTCCTCCCTAAATTAAACGCAGCAAAAGAGAAAGTGGAAACTGGGTGACTTCAAGGTGTCTTCTAACCCTGAAACTCCATGATTATGAATTCCACAGCACCTAGCATGGCACAACAAAGGGATTCAAGGAAAACTTCCTCGTCTGGCAGACAGGAAATACGCTTCTTGAAGTATTACATTTATTTCATATTTCTCCTAGGTAATTAGGCTAGTTACCTTAAATATTGTGATTGTGTATCATTCTTTATGTTACTTTGTTCTAAAAAATCATGGATTCCTGTCTTCTTTGCTGCGACCATTTGTACATCTGTCATGCATTTATTAATAGTTTGTGTTCTATTGATTTTCCAATAGATGTGACTATTTTCAATTTCTACATAGTTTGTATCAAAATGACATCCAGTGACTAAAAGACCAAAGAGTTGGGAGCAACCTCCCTTTCTCCAATTCCTAGTTTTTCTAATTTCTACAAACGTAAGAAATTAAATATCTGCCTACCTTGACACCTTCTTTCATACAGTAGATCTGTAGAGCACTCACACCATCTGAGAATGGGTGAATTTGGAGATTAAATGGAGGGGATCGTCTCTCTCTTTCCTTGAAATACAGTGAAGAATATATAGAAATTAAAATAAAAAAGCAATAGCTGATTAAAGACTAAATCAGTGGTCTCTTTAAGCTATTTCGGCAGTTTATCAATGTCATTTGGAAAAAAGAAATCAAACTTAAGATGTTCATGCTTAAATTTAATGGAAAAGAACTGACTAGTCAACTAAGAGGTAGAGGAGAAGAATTTATAAATGGTGTTTTCCATTTCTGCAAATTGTTTGATCAGGGAAATTCAGGAAGTGGAGTTCCAATTTAAACCGTATGAATATTTAGAGCTTTCAGATATCACAAACAGGGGTCTTGCCACGAGGTTTTATGGCAGCTAGCAGCCTATTGCATATTCAATCCACTCAGGCTTTATGAGTAAGATATGTGGGCTACAAAAGATGACGTACCCTTCTTCACTGAAGCATGCCAACTGCTAACTTTTTATCTAGACCTGATTTGAAATAACCTCAAGAAGAAATCGCTGGCAAAATAACAGAGAAATCCCATGGGAATTTTTCTTATCCTTTTACCTATCCACATACGTTCAACCAGATCCTATGCCAGATTCTGCATGATACAATCAAAATCTGATTTGATTTGTATGTTTTACTTGAAAAACAAAAAACAAACCCCTAAAATTTGGTCAGATTAATCAAGGTATTTCCTAAGACAGGTTACCTTGCACCTTAACCCTTTGTTTTTGCATAAATGCATTAGGGAATAAAAAATTTACTTTTATAAATTCAAAATTTAACTAAAAGTATTTATATAAAGAGCAAATTTTGAAATATAATTCTTGAAGTAATAATTTCAATACATCAAAATTCAATAAAGGATGGACAGGGTTATTTAAAAGCAATGAAATATTGAGGAGGTTTGAAATCTATTATTTTTAACTATCTAAAAATTATTCATTAGCCTTGTATACAAAGTCAGCAGTGTTGAAAAGAACAATATCTGAGCAGACAGTTCTGAGTTGCGTCAAGGCTTTGCCATTTGCTAGTCATGGGACTTGGGCAAGTTATTTAATCTCAGTTGCCTCAGCTTTATAATCTTAAGGGTGATTGTGAGGTCAGATGAGAGAATGAATCTAAAAGGCCTAATTCCACTCCTAGCTCCTTGGTGTGCTTAGTACATGTTAATTATTATTATGTCATAGTTTTATCATCATCATCATCATCATCATCATCATCATCATCATTTCCTTACTTCTAGCTCTAGATTTCGAAACTCCAGCAGCTCATTCTGGTCTCTGGCGTCTTGTAGTTCCTGTTGTAACCGGTGGTTTTCTGCCTCCTGTTTTTCTATCTAATAAAGTAAATCCTGAAGTTAGGCGAGCATTGCAAAAAGCATCTACAATGTTGCAAAGCAAGCATGGATAGTATTCATTTATTCAGTGAATAAATCTTCCAGATCATGAAAAATATTCCCAAGTAGATGTGAATAAAATAAGTCTTTGGCTTTCCTTCTGGTTATCCTTTGAGTTTTTTGAGCTATAGAGAAAAATGCTGGAAGACAGCTCTGTTTCTTGGGCTAACCTCTAGGGATCCTGTGAATCTGAGAAAACTTACTATGTCCTTATGGTGGGTTAGAGACAATATACTAGAGCCAGATCTAATGTTATAAATAAGAGGGATTGATACCTCCCACTTCCAGAATTAAAATTATCAGAGAAATACTATTACATTTTTAAAAACAGTTCTCATCATATACAAAACTTTGCTGAATTCCAATTACCTACAGAATAAAGCCAAACTCCTCAATAGGGAATTCAAAGGCTGTAAAAATCTGATCACCACCTGGCTTTCCAGTTTTAAGTATTATCACGGTCATCTCTACACACACATTCACACGCTCACGTGTGATCATGCACACTAGAATCTAGAAACTCTGATTCACCCAATGAACTGGCTACTTCAGGAACTCTATATCTGCTCATCTCCGCCTCAAAAGGGCTCCCCTATCTCCTATTCTATGTGACAAAATCCTACACTTCCTTGAACACGAAGCTGTAGCGTCTATAAGAGCCTCCCCCAGTCCACTCATTCAGAAGTGACACCCCTTCCTTCTGTTTTCCTATAGACTTTCTTACAGGATCTCCAGTGTAACTCGATGAAGCATAAAATTCAGTTATCTGTGTACAATTGTGCCTCCCCCTGTAGACAGGATCCACGTCTGAGTCATCTTTGGATTTTAAGGGATCAGAAAATCTTTATGAAATGCAATAGGTTTTGGGCTTCCCTTGATATTAGCAGTGTGCGTGGGCTTTTATGCACAGTAACTATTTAGACTCTTGAATTTAGAAATACAAACCCAGGGGCTTTTTAAAAACCATAGGATGTATCTTACTTTCCCAAATCTATATTTCTGAAGTAAAATGTTTAGCTTCATTGTCACTTCTGTCATCCCTTTATTCTTAGAAGCCTGGGTTCAAAAATTCCCCCTTTAGCCCAAAGAAATCAAGACTAAAGGAAATCAGATAGAAAACATAATGGGAATCATTGTTTTCATGATAAAGAAATGTAATAACACTTATTCTTGGGCATCTCTGAGACTAATAGGAAAATAAAGGTGAGGAAATAGTGAGAAATTATGTGACTTTAATTAATGTAGTCAACCCTAGATACTTGTGGTCTAGTGAACTTTCACAAGTTTTTAGAAGTTGACTTGGTTTATAAAGGAGATTCTGTTTACTAGAATCTTGTATTGGATCAGTGATGGGATATGTGGGGAGACTGTTGATTTCTGGCGGTTAGTGAAGCAATTGGATCAGTGGTTCACAAATTGCAATTCATAGACCAGGATCAATGCCAGTGATGTTTCTTTGAAGGGCCTCTGAACCTTTCCGAGAGTACCAGTTCTCAGTTTTTGATAGCTATCCAGCTATGTATATGATGTATACATTGTCTCACATCACTCAGAAAGTAAGATATGGGATGTCTTAACTCCGCCAGACTAGAGGGGAGGGAGGACAAGCACCTTTTTTCTCCTTCTCATGCTTACCAGGGCATTTTGGTTAACTTTTATTACTTGCCAAGGATAGAAAATATCGGTAGAAATAATTCTAAAACCATTCCTACGTAACTGCAGAATGGATCTGCAGAATTATTTTCCTGATTCAAATGCGCTTTAGAATCCTGTTTTTGCCAAGGATGACACAAGATTATTTTGTAATCTTTCACTAGATTTGTGGAAGGTAAAATACCAAAGGAAAAGCCATCTTTGAACTTAAACAATGATCTGTTATGTCTGATTGCCCCAAATCGAAAGCCCATGTTCAGACAACCAGAATTAATTCTACTTCTTGGGTCTAATCCATATTTTTGTTGTCTTAGTTTGCTGACCAATTTCTTGGGCATACTATTTTGTGCTTTGGATGCAGCTAAAAAAAAAAAAAAAAATTCTTTCCTTTGAAAACAAGTGGAAACAGCCAAGCTTAGCCAAAAGATTAAAAGTGAGAACACAAGTCTGTGCTGGGTCGCAGCGTGATCTTGGAGTCATACTCTGTCACTTCCTTGTACTAAATAACAAGTCTTAGTCATGGAGGTTTTTTTATTTTTTTTGTAGATGGACAAGCACATAGGATGTGTGCGTGTGCGTGTCTATATATATATGCACAGTGTAGATACAGTACATATATATGATCGACAAATCAGCAGGTTTCGGGGGTCACGACCTTTCGAGTCTGCACACTGCCCAGCGCAGAGCCATGCACATGTGCCGCCTAGCTGATGGTGATGACGGTGACAGGGATGCGGTTGAGCACGCAGCAGAGGACAGAGCAGCGCCGGAAAAGCCTCCCCTTCCCCCGGCCCCTGTGCCACTCCTGAGAGCACCTCCTGCTGCTCCTGGATCTCTCATCATGTTCTCCTCTGCCCCGCTAAGGTGTTGCGCCCAACATACCTTTTCTAAAAGCTCCTGGTTTCTCTTAATGAAAAGTTGCTTATCTTCTACCCAGTGTGAATCCTGTTTGACAAAGAATATCGCGCAGTCAGCATTTCAGAGTGGCACGGAAGAGCCTGTGTCGTCAAAACCACTTTGCCAGAGAAGTCTTCTTTCCGCCCCCGTTTGTTTGCCTGCCAACCACCCCTGCCAGCCCCTTCTTCAAAGACATTGGGGCCAAAGTTGCCAGGAAAATTTAAACCCCCCCCCCCTTTTCATCGTCACTCACTACTTCTGCCTTTTTCAGTCTGAATAATCCAGGACCAGCCTTCTGGGGACTCAGAAGTGACCACACAGGCAAAAAGTGAAAAGGGTCAGAATGCACACAGGCCAGATACATATGGATGGAAAACAGTAAGATGCAGAACCATAAATGTAGCATAGAGGCAAAGGACGCAGCTTGTGACAACTCCAGGCTATTTGTACAGGGCTTCTCCTCCTCTGGCACTCTCTCTCTCTTGCCCAACCTCATTCACTGTTGTAGCTGGGTTCACGCTTTGGCCAGAACAACACCAGGGGACAGAAATACAGAGCTGAACATTCTGACGCAGTTTGAGAAAGGTCCCCCGTGGAGAGCCAAGCCGTGTCTTGGAGGTGGCCCATGCACAGGTAAGCTAGAGGAAGGTTGGACTGAATTGTCTGCATCTGCAGAAGAGCCAGCGACCAAATGCCTACCTGCCCTTTCTGAGCCAGAGTCGCTTCCAGATCTTCGATTTTGGCTTTATACCTCAGCACCTCTGCTTGGAGCTGTTCTTGAGCCTGGTGAAATCAAAATTCCAGAACTCAAAAAGTAAAATGGTCATTCAGTTTTATCCTTCCTCTCATGTTTCTTGACTAGAACTCAACAAGTGAGAGAGAGAGGGGGGAAAAAGAAGATTTTTCTATGACAAAAAGAATCTTTCTGAACGAAATGCTTGTTAAAAACTTCCTGTGGCTCCCTTTATTGTTAGGTTAATATTCAGTCTCTTTAACTTGGCATTTAAGGACTTCCACTACATTTCCAATCTTTCCTTACTGCTCATCAACTTAGAGTCTACTCCTTTGCTAAAATCCTTTCTTCCTAAATATGCCTTGTAACGCTGTGCTTTTTCTCTTTATTTGAATAAGTTCCCTTTCAGTGAAGCCTTGTCCCATTCTGCCTCTCCAAATTCTTTCCATTCTTTCAGAGCCAAATCAATCTCTATCTGTCCACCTATCTACGTCTTATCTATTGTGTATTTGGTGTATATGTATAAGCAGTTTTAGACACTAATCTTCTATGGAGCAACCCTGCTGTACTATGGCATTTAGTCTAGTAATTTGATTTTTAGATTCTCTTGTATTCTATCTCTACACAATCCTATTTTCCTGTAAAAATTAGGGTTTAATTTTTTTGTTTACTGCCCATATACCTATTTTTAGCTGTTGTTGTCTTAGGATCTGGCTAAATTCTTTAGTACAAAGTTAAATAAAACCAGCAATGGTAGGTATCATTTTCTTATTCTTAATTGTGAACAGAATATTTCTTTGGACTGTTAAACATTATATTTACCAAGCCCCCCTAAAAAGGGCTATGCTTAATTTTGCTAAGATCTATTTTAACCTTGAATTTATGTTGACTGCAATCTATTTTTTCTTATATCAAAATATCTTCTGTTTTTATTAATGCTTTCATCCATATTATCTATTTTTGCATTTCTACATTCTTTGAATTTATTCTGTTGTTCTTTTTCTAACATCTTGATTCCTTCTAGAGATTTTGCTCAATGTGATACTTTTTTTTTTTTTTTTTACTTTAATGGCCAGAGACAATGCTAGATCTTTAGGTGAGAGAATTCGATGAGAGAGAGAGGACTGATTCCTACATCATCACTTCTCCAAAAAACAAGATGCATGCTACTATTTTAATTGCTCAAGTGGTATGTTGGTAAGAATGCTTAAATACTGATAGTGAAATCCACAAATATTCCAGTATTGGGGCATAGACATGAAGGTGTACAGGTACATTCCTTTCTAATGATTGCTTGCCTATCTATTCCAAATTAGTGTTTTTTTTAAACATGTTTATTCACTTACATATGTTGTGTTCATGTGTGTATGCACGTTACCATTTAAAAATTGTGCATTATATCTATCCTTTCCCACTAAACAACTAACAGTAGTTCCTACAACACTCCTCAGTGCATTGCAGACTCTCCAAAAAGAAATTGGGATAAAAATCACTGGGTAGTCATGAACCCTTTGCCCATGTAAATTTATCTATGAGGCAGTTACAGTCTGGTGGCTATGGCCAAAGTCAGAAGGGTAGGTTCATATCCTAGCTTTATGACTTTATGTAAATGATTTAACTTCACTAAGCTACATTAAACTGCTACTAAGCTATTATTTCCTCTTCTGTAAAAAGAGGATAATAATAAGATATATCTCATAGGGTTGTTTTAGGATTACACAGATAATTCATGTAGGGTGCTCAGTACAATACCTGGAGCACAGCATGCGTTCATTCAGTAAGTGTTAAGTATTGGTGTTGCCTGTGTTTCTTTTTCCTTTTTTTTTGAAATAGGCTTATGAAAGGAACATATGACCCAGTGAGATGTGAGTTGGAATCCGAGGTTTGCCATTTACTAGCTGTGTGATCTTGGGCAATTCAATTAACCTCTCTGAGTCTCAAATTTTCTCTGTGAGAAAAAAATACCTGCGTTAGGGGGCTGTCACAAAGGTGTAAGCCAGGCATTGTCTGTGAAAATTCTTGGCGAGCTGTCAAATGTAATGCTGCGCACTTATAAACTAAGAAAAGAAACTATTGCTTTTGGAAGCTAAACGTTCCTTTTCCAAGCAAGAAACTAAAAATGGATTATCAAAATCCAATACTGTCTAGCTTTGCCAATGTTACGTTTTCAAATAGCAAGGGTAAGAACTATCTACTGGACTATCCTTAAAGGAACAAAAGCATCCATCTAAGCTGGTTCTGATGTCTACAGAGTCAAGCTTTGTTGACATAAAAGATAAAACAGTTCAAAAGCTGCAGAGGAGAGAAAGGCGTAAGGAAATCTGTCCCATTGATATTTTATGTCTGTGGTGCTTCTGAGCTGCGACCGCTGCGCGCTAACTCCAAGAACTCACGCAGGTCACACTAACCTTGGCTTCTCGTTCTGCATCGATGATGCCTCCCGTCTGCTCCTGCAGGAGCGCGTAAGCTCTTTGGAGGGCCTGGTATTCTTTCGTTAATTGCCGAAATCTTAGCTCAGATTCTTCAGCTGCTAAACTCTTGAGGTTAAAAAAAAAAAAAAAAGCCAAAACATAATTAATTGTGTTATGTTCAGGGCCTGTGTTCAATGTGAAATACTAAGTTCCTTTCAACTTTTTAAAAAGAGGCAAAAGGTCTGTTTTAACATTCTGTTTGATTTTATTTTTAATTCTAAAGTGCATGTACGGACACAGATACTGTTAATACTTTCAAGGTGGGCATTGCAGAAACATGTACATATTTAGTTTTAAAAAGAATCATTTTTACTTATTTATACATTTCTGATTATTACCCATTTGGGCATGGATCTCAGCCAATTTTGGATCCAAATGAGAAAGAGTCATAACCAGATTCTGCATCTAAATTTCCTGAATTAGTTGGTCCTTAGGTGCTAGATATCTTAGAATTTTACTCATTTCTTTTCAATATGTTCATTTCCAACAACTTCTTTCCCAGATAAAGTATAAAAACTGTTTTTACAGCTTTAGGTCTTAAACTTCACAGTATAATGCAGTCACCATGGAATTTTGTGAAAAATGCAGATTTTGTGGTGTCACCCCCAAGATCTTGAGTCAGGAGTTGTAGGGTAGGATCTAGGAATTTTCACTATAATGAAGCCATCTAGATCTGCAGTCCCCAACCCCTGGCACGAGACCTGGAACCAGTCCATGGCCTGTTAAGAAGTAGGCTTGTTCTATTTTAAATAAACATCACCCTCTGAGCTCCACCTTCTTTCCCTGCATCCTCCTACCCCATGTTGGTCCCTAGTGCCAAAAAGATTGGGGACCGCTGCTCTAGATCACTCTGATGAGAGTGGTCCATGGAACATGCTTTGCTAAACAGTGTCTTAGACTGTACTCAAAAGCCTTCTAAGCATGTTCTTCGGTTCATACGTTTCCTAGATGAAAAATTTGGGAGGGCAACTTTTATTTTGAAAGAAGTCTTCAAGTTATAGAGCTGAACTGTAGAGACGTTTCTAAAAGGGTTACCTGACATAGGTGAAGCTATTTTTCAAGTGGTAAGGAAGTCAAGTGTGGTCTCAAAATTGGCCACTATGATGAGATCACTTTGTGCTGCTCATAAAACAGATGAAAGGTAAAATGCTTTTTCTTTCCCTTACAGGAAAGATTTAGGGACAATATCACCCAAGATCAGAGAAATGGAAAAGCTTACTTCATCCAAGTCATCGTCAGGAGTAGCTGGTGTTCTGTCTGTTCTAAATGAGGCCATGGATGATGTCTCTGAATCCATGGAGTCCTCATCATAGCCAATAAATGGGTCCAAAACAGGCCTCTGAAGGGAGGGAAAGAACATGTTTACTGATACAGCTAAAGGTTGGGAAAGTTGAATATTAAAATATCACCAACTGGCATGAGTGTAACTGAACACAAAAGACATGGATCCTTCCCAAGTCACTGTGGTGTAAATAAAAAAAGAAAGAAAGAAAAAAAAAAGACATGGATCCTTTAAGGCTTCTTTGATATAATAAAAACATTAGGCATGAACAGAATAATGTCAATAAATGTTTCTCCCATATTATTTCACTTCTAAGATATTCAAGGAAGATTTAAAAATATATGGCTGTCTTCATAGAAACACTGAAGCCTCTTTTATGTTATATTTTATATCATGGTGAGCTAATGTGATTTACTCTTTCCAGTGTTTAAACTATGATCAAATAACTTTGAAAACCAGAGGCACCTTTGCGGAAGGGATTATCAGATTTAAGTCTTGTTATCCAATTCCACATCCAAAACAAATAACGACTTGGCAAAAACAAAACCAAAAAACAACAAAAAAGACAAACTAACAAAATTTTTTTGGAATTTAAAAGACTATACATATATGGATAAATTTGGGGCATCATTATCAATAATATTATCTGAGTGAATGATGAAAATACATTAATCAGTTATCGGCTGGGCATCAGACTCTAATATTCTTCAGTGGAAGATGTCAAATCATGTGTACCTCTTACACAATCTTGCAGTATGACTCTCCAACTTGTCAGATAACCCTTTCTTCATCAAACCTAGTGGCGACTCCATTTGGAGAAAGTTCTTAAAGGAAACACTTTCAGGCTAAACTCCACAACACAATCATTTTTAGACTTCTAAGAAATGCCCGGACAAAAGATTTTCTTCTAACAAGTAAAAGCCACAGTTTACTGCAGCAGTCCAGGAACATATGATTTATCACATCTCTGCAGACAGATTCCATGCCAAGGCTCATTTCTCTGGCTGTTTCTGGCAAATGTCTGATAACCTAGTTTTTTGTTATTACCTTAATTGGCTTGGAACTTCTTCTATGCCTTCTTCTACGGATGAGCTTTTCCCGATCCTGGAAAACAGATGAAGGACTTTGCAGATAGACAGTTGGTAGATATCTCCCTATAGTTTTTTTTTATTTTTTTATTTTGTTTTGTTTTTTGGTAAAGAAAGAGTTATTTTTCCCCTAAGGCATTACATTTAGAATAGACTAAGATTTTGTTTTGTAAATTTTGGCAACTTTGGGGTTGGATATGTAAATATTTTCAAAGTAAGAATATTCTACAATTTTGGCTGATAATGTATGTGGATCGAAGAACCTCACAATCAGAAAGTGTACTGTGTTCCTAATCAGAATTCTTTATTTTGTACTTAAAAATCAAATAGCTCTAAATATAATTACTCATATTTCCTCTAAGCACAGTTTCACAGTTTTCTCAAATCCAAAATTACTTTCAATTTGTATGAAAACATATCATTTCACAATAAAGTAAAACCTTATTCTTTTCATTTAGTCATTTTAAATGCATAGAAAGCTGTCTTCGGACTATTTTGGGATCCCTGCACTCACCTGCAATCCCTGAAAATAGGACAGAGAACAGAGTATCGAGTTTATCCAGTTGGTTAGAGTCATTTAGTGTTTTTGTTTTGTTTTGACTTCTGTTTTTTTTTTTTTTTTTAATTTTCTGGGAATCTCAAAGAATGCCTAGAAATAATGATCAAATTCTTTCTTTCTTTCTTTCTTTCTTTCTTTCTTTCTTTCTTTCTTTCTTTCTTTCTTTCTTTCTTTCTTTCTTTCTTTCTTTCTTTCTTTCTTTCTTTCTTTCTTTCTTTCTTTCTTTCTTTCTTTCTTTCTTTCTTTCTTTCTTTCTTTCTTTCTTTCTTTCTTTCTTTCTTTTTCTTTCTTTCTTTCTTTTTCTTTCTTTCTTTCTTTCCTTTCTTTTTCTTTCTTTCTCTCTCTCTCTCTCTCTCTCTCTCTCTCTCTCTCTCTCTCTCTCTCTCTCTCTCGTTCTCTCATTCTTTCTTTCTTTCCCCTAAGAAGAGAGTAAAGTCTTCTTGATCTGCAGATGTTTGTGCAGAGCTTCAGGGCCGGGGCTCACACCTGAGCTAGTCATTGATTTCTTGATTCATTCTTGCTGTGACTGGGAATATCCTAAGAATTTAGGGTTTACCCACCAAGTATTCCATGTATTTACTGCACAAATTTAACCTACATGGCATGGCCAGGTGTGGAGGCTCACGCCTGTAATCCTAACACTCTGGGAGGCCGATGGAGGAGGACTGCTTGAGGTCAAGAGTTTGAGACCAGCCAGAGCAAGAGGGAGACCCCATCTCTATTAAAAATAGAAAAATTAGCTGGATGTGGTGGTGTGCACCTGTAGTCCCAGCTACTCGGGAGGCTGAGGCAGGAGGATTGCTTGAGCCCAGGAGTTTGAGGTTGCTGTGAGCTGGACTGATGCCACAGCACGCTAGCCCACGCTAGACTGAGACTCTGTCTCAAAAAAACCCCAAAACAAACAAACAAACAAAAACCCCTCTACAATGGCATGTCTCCCTGAAAGTGTGATCAATATGCCTAAATAGCCCAAAATTCTATAAGAAACTTACAGCTTAATCTCAGGATACTCAAAGCCAGGCAAATTCCTGGTCTAGTGAATCTGTAAGATTTATGATTTATTAGGATGTGAAAATAAAGTGACGGGAAGATGGCTTCAGATCAGGTTATTTAATAAATAACCTGGTTTAAGCTAGAGGTGTTTAGGCTTTTTTTATTTTTCCCCTTTATAAGTAAAAATATTTTTATCATGCAACCTCAATATATCTGAGACTTTTAAAATTATACATTATATACTTAGATTACCCTCCTAATCTAGTGTATGCAGTATAGCATATACTCGACATAAAATCTTAAAAGATGAACTGTAACTATAAACAGAAATTATAATCTTTCTTTCTCTCCATGGCAGTGAATCATCTACTCTGGAAAGTACTGGCTAAAACCCTCTGGTTCTTCAGGTCTCTAGGCCTTGGCTTGGTCCTGAAGTGAGAGCAACCAAAGGTGTCATTCACGGAAGAAAGTCAGAGAAGCAAAGAGGAAGACCCGAAGGCATCTAGAGGTCTTCGTCCATTTTTGCTGGTGCAGACCTCAGCCAGATGCGGATGGGAGTAATTACTGCCCTGCCCACTGAGCAGGTACTGTAGCAAATGGTCAGAAAATCTGGACTGGAACCTCAGCTCTGTTATGTAATTGTGCTGTTGCTGTTCACCCAATGAACATTTCTTAAACTGTAACTATGTGCTAGACACTGAATTAGGTGCTGGGAAACAAGAGGGACATATGATCTTGTTATCGTACGCAACATATTCAATCTCTGAGCCTCAGGATCCTGATCCTGGAAGGCAATTACAAGACACACCCACTCCACCCACCAACTTCCACAGCAACGCTTTTGAAAGTTCTTTTAATGTGCTTTTGCAATTATTATTTAAGTTGTCAAATTAGTTAACAAAGGGCTATAATTGAAAAGGTATAAAGCAGTTTAATAACGTAAAATATTTTCAAAAGGCAGTCTCTTAAACATAATTACATATTGAACATATGAACTTGGGCCTCTGGGGTTATCCAAAATTATTAAGTGCTTTCAGTGTATGTCTTGTTGGTTACTTGTCACTGGGAACAATTTAGAATTTACGGATTGATCAAGACCTACCCTTGTGAGCTCATCAATAATGTTCTGTTGCTCAATGACCTGAAGTTTTAGAAACTCTGTTTCTTGCTCTTCATTAGCTTGGTCGAGATCATTCAGAGATTTTAATTTCTTCAGAGGTGGATGGGATGTTATTTTTTCTCTCTGGATTGGAAAAGAAGAAGATAAGGTGTAAGATTTAAAGATCCCAGACTTTAGTTATTATTAAAATAACATACCTGTAGAAAGTTTATGAAGCTTTAGCTAGATTTGAAAATTGTCTAGCTTGAATACACACACACCAACTAAAATCCTCAAGTTTACTTTACATGCTATAATAAAATCAAAAATCTTTGGGAATTGTCTGAGGATCTCTGTGGGTGTACTGGAAGTCTATGAAGGAGAACATCAGCATATCACTTGTCTATACATAATACAAGTAATGGTATCTATTTCTCAACTATTATGCAAGAGCTTAGCAGACAAGGTGTGCCTGGTGTATGGGTCTGTAAATAGCACACTAGTGAAATCTTGGAAGAAAGGTTTCTGTGGCTGAGGAGTTGTGTTGGAGCTTTGCTTCTCCATTTCTGAGCTTTTGGGGACTGTGCAGATTCCTGGAAGCACTCCCACAGTTCTGCAAATTTAGAAACCCCATAAAATTCAGAGCCAGCAACCTTCTCTTGCTTTCTTCCTTAAAGCTCCCTTGCTTACATAAGGGAAAATCCAAACAGCATTGTATTTTAAAAATAAGCTAAGAAATAACAGGAAGGCAGGTTATTGGAGTAATATGAAGAAGGAAGCTACGGTTTCGCAGAGTCTGTGATACGCACCATTTCCAAATTTTCCTTGGTAACGGCTTTTAGTTTTTCTTCCATGCGCTGCAAGGACACCATCAGCTCATCGTTTCTCTTGGCGAGGCACTTGTTCCTTTCCAGGAGAGGTTTACATTGTTTTTCGGTTTCCCGCACGCGTTTTAACTGGGAAGAAATAAGTTGAAATTTGTCTCTTGTGTTTGGGGTTATGTAGAGCAGGGGGAGTAAGTTGCTGGGAGGGAAAGCACCTTCCGAGCCACCTTGGTCTGCTTCACTATGTACCTCAGAACTAACTACCAACACTCCAGTCCTCCACGTGGCAGACTGACTGCTTCGTTTTCCCTTTCCTGTAATGGCTTTTCTTCGTACACTCATAACCCCGAATCAATCTATTACCTTAAAGGAGGTGCTGCAGAGAGACTGCTTTTTGGAAATGCCTGGGGGAGTATAACTGTTCTTCTTTTTCTCTTTTGCTTCCTCTACCTCAGTTTCCACACTGTCCTCACCCCCAGTCTGGACTTGCAATGTCCTCATTGGATCAGAGAGATAAGGGGGTTCATCCAGGAAATGGGGTCACTAAGTGACACAGCCAGGACCTGAATCCAAGACTGGTCATCCCCAAAGCCAGTTCCTTCCCTTGGAGATCTTACTGCAATCTCCTGACTCACACTAAGGTTATTTTAAAGGAAGTTTTATGGAGGGAAAAACACACATAGGTAATGAAACTATACTGATGTTTGTTTTTAAAGAATATCTAATTTTTACCAGCCTAGGAAAAGTATGATTGTATTGTTACTCACCCATAATTAAGAGCTTCCATACTCTTGTTTGCCTGATTAGTCGAAACAGAGATTTTCAACCTCAGCAGCCTTGACATTTTGGGCCAGATATAGTTTTTTGCTGTGAGGAGCTGTACTGTGTATTGTAGGATGTTTAGCAGCATCCCTGGCCTCTGCCTGCTAGATGCCAGTAACAACCTGCCAGTTGTGACAACCCAAAATGTCTCCAGATATTGCCCAAATCGCCTCTAGTTGAGAACCACTGGTTTAAGTTCATGAATGTTGTCTTGGGGTAATTGTTAACAGTCTCCCCTTTTATTCTTAAAACTCTCCAATTTGGATGATACATTGATGATCATCCTATAAATAATGGATTTCCATTTTAAAGTTTTCATGGTTAGTTCATTCTTTTCATACTAATGATTCAGAATGCGAATATGTATTGGGGGAGGAGCTGCCAAAGCAAGGAAAAGAGAGGGGTGTATCAGAAACACTTGGGGTGATTTTTAAAATTATTCACTCCTGCTCTTCCCAGTCTAACGTGGGAGGTGCTGAGGTAGGAGACTTAGCCACCTATGAATGTTTGTAAAAGTTCCCCTTGCGGCTCCAAAATAGCATGGCCCCAAACCCACCCCAATCTCAGTTTGAAAACTCCATTTATATTAAAGGTCAAATTTAGGTTTATTTTTCATGAATAATCTGACTTAATCCTCAGTTCTTGAGCTGCAGTACCTGAAGCATTAATATGAAATATAGTGTACATAGGACAAATAAATTATTCCACTAGGTTCACTATTTTATCTATGTCTATTTCCTGGAGGTCAATGACATGAGTTTTAAATATTTAAATTTATTTAGTATATGCTATTCATCAAAAATGCATATAAACACAAAGAAAATATGTATAATTCTACCATTAGATACTTCATTAACCACAGTCCCAAAGTACCCAACTAAATCTTCCTTTTAAGATATACCCTAAATATAACAGAGAAAGGTTGAAAGTTAAATATATGTATTATGTCTGTATGTGAGCATATTTATAAATATGTATTTTAAAAATACATATTATATATTTATATATAAATACATTTAAATATACATGCACACACACATATATACATATGCATGTATATAGTCATACAAACACTAAAAGAAAAAACTTGATATAGTTCAATTAATAACAAAGACTTTAAGTCAAGAAATATTCCTAGAGAAAAAAAAATTTCATAATGATACAAAGGTCAATACACAAAAAAATATAAGAAATATTAATTTATATGCATCTAATAATTAATTCAAATATATAAGAGAGAGCAAAATTGACAGGACTAAGACGAGATATAGACAAATCTGTTGGAAGAACATCAAACAAAAATATTAGTAAGGATATAGAAAATTTTATTTTATTTTATTTTTTTGAGACAGGGTCTCACTCTATAGCTCTGGCTAAAGTGCAGTGGTGTCATCATAGCTCACTGCAATTATGGCCTCACATTCATATATTTGAAATAAGGAGAGGCTGAAAATAACTCCTTTATTTGAATAATGCCATTTAAAATGTAAAAATATAAGTCGCAAAGCAGGATATTTTAAATACAAATATCCCACAAACGATGTAAAAAAAAAAATCCTAATTTTAGTAAGGAAAATAGGCCACGTGTGTTGGCGCATGCCTGTAGTCCCAGCTACTCAGGAGTCTGTGGCAGGAGGTTTGTTTGAGCCCAGGAGTTCGAGGCTGCAATGAGCTATGATTGTGCCACTGCATTCCAGGCTTAGCAAAACAGTGAGATCCTGTCTCTAAAAAAAGAAAGAAAGAATGAAAGAAAGAGAAAGGTAGCACAACAGAAAATGGGCTAAGGGAAAAATCATAAAAGATACCCAAAAGGCCACTATACAATCTCATTAATAATGAGGAAAATAAAATTTAAATCACAATATAATAAGGCATAAGATATGCCTTATGACCACCAAAATGGCTAAAGTTAACAATTATTTTTGCATGTTGGCAAAGGTGTGGAGAAACCTCGACTTTCATTCATTGTTGGTGGGGATGTAAATTGTTACAACTTGAGAAAACTATTTGGTTTTAACTACTGAAGCTAACTGCGTGCATACACTAGGATCCAGTAACTGTACTCCCTTGTATATTCCTACCAGAGATGGGCACATTTTTCACCAAAGACACATAGCAGCACCGTTCTTAACAGCTGAAAAGTGTTAAGAAACAACATAAATGTCCATTAACATTAGAATGAATAAATACGTTGTAATATATTAATACTGTTGAGTAATGAAAATGAATGAACCCTACACGTAGCACAACGGATGAATCTCAGAAATACTGCTGAGCAAAAGCAGCACAATAAGCCAAACACGAAAGAGTGAGTACTGTGTGATTCCCTTCGCAAAACATTTTTAAAAAGTGATAGACATCTAATGGTGATAGAAGTAAGAATAGTGGTTAACTGTAACAGGATGGTGATTGGGAAGGGTCACAAGAGGGAGGTTCTGAGGCACTGGGAGTGGTAGTTAGACAGGTGTGCCACTTCGTGAATATTTACTGAACTGTAACTTTATTATTTGTGCACTTTTTTCTATTATGGTATATTTCTATAACATGATATACACTCCTGTGACATCATGCTTAACGATAACAACAAGATTTTGAGTGTGACTCACCAATTCATTTCGTTCATCTCCAAGCAAGGTGTTCCTGTCTTCCAATTTTCTTATAGTGGCATTCAGTTCAGCTATTCTCTTCTGATTTCTCCGCAAATCCTACACATGAAAATTAAAATGGGTAATGCTTAGGCAACACTTTTCACAACGTTTTGGAATGCCACTCATTACTCATAAAAAAAGTAATAGGCTCAGTTCTATTTATCTGGCCCATGAAGTGAGAGTAAAATGTTCTCTTATTCAGAGAAGAGTCAATTTTTACCCTTTTATAACTCCCAATAATAACCACTTGGGTTGGAGACCAGGCCTGGTTGAAAATGAAAATGAATTCCATGTGGCAGATACTCCCTGGAGCCAGGATTTAGGGCAGGGGGAATGCAGAAGGCTGTATCAGCTTATCAGAGCTGTGTGTGGTGAGACCAAGGTCACGCTGTGATTACACAGGGTTCAAGGAGCATCCCTTGTGTCATGACTGCACATCGCTTCCCACAGCTCAGACAGCTGTCTGGCTATTATACTTAGCCACAGAGGGAACAGAGTAAGAGGTAGGGATGGGCTTTGTAAATTCCTGCATTCCCCTGAAGAAAAAGGTCAGAGTGAGAAAAGGTTGGTGCATAACCCTCATGTATAAGAAGCAGCAGTTTATACACTAGCCCTCACTAGTATATTTTGCCCAATGCGGCCAGCTTGCCCATTGGCAGAATTGCCATGAATCACCTTATACACAGCAGTCATGTACTGTGACTCCCTGCTGCAGAGTGCATAGGACTGTTATCATATGCTTGCAATTCTGTTATCATCTTACATTCTGATAGTGCCAAACTGCTGCCAAAGCAGTTTCAAAGACATTATAACCTTAGGTTCACAATATCCTAGAGGATTCAGCAAAGCAGGTAAAATTCAGGTAGTTCATAGCTCGATCAAGATCTTGTGTCTAATATCAATAGATCAATAACTAACATCTGTAGAATGCGAACTGCGTGCCAGAGACACTATGCTCAACATTTTATGTATCATTTCTTCTAATCCTTAGACCAGCCTTGTGGAGTACTACTATAGCCTCTATTTTACATAGGAGGGAGCTGAGTGGTGAAGTGGTTTGCCTAAGGTCACACAATAAATCGCAGATCCAGGATTTGAACCACATGGTCTAACTCTAGAGCCTGTTCTCTTGCCAATTAAGCTACATTGCAGGTGCATGTCAGTGACAAGACTTACATCTGCTAAATCCTAGATCAGTATTCATTCCACCACCTACTAGGATATATATATCCTGAATACTGATTCATAAATTATTCATTACTTAGTTCTAAGTAGTACTTTGGAACCCATCTCTGTTCCTAAATAATACATTTTCATCATTATAGCAGCTAAATAATTTGAAAGGTATAATATGTATAGCCAACTACATGCAAGCCAATTTCTATCACTGCACTTCTGAAAATAGTTTCTCATATAAAATGACGAAAAAAATCCAGGGAAATAAGTGGCAAGTGCAACCAGACTAGACGCTTTCAGATGAAGATCATAAAATGGTTTCAGCTTTTATACAGTTACATATTTTTTGAGCCCTGAAGATGATAAGCATTTTTGCCAATTTCCAACCCAATTGTTCACAAAAGGGAAATTTACCAATATTGGCAAGAGGGAAATATTTTCACCGAATTTATGATTTTTACAACAGACTTAAATTTGGATAGATATCATCTGGCTAGAAAAGCCCTATAAAGGATTTAAAGAAATCTGTAATTCTCATGTGATCTGCTAATGCTGTGCAGACCACTTTGTTGTCCAAGTTTAGCAAACCCTGTTCCCAAGATACTAGCTGGTGTTATAGTAGGAGGGAGAATTGATTTCTTTGCAGTAAACAGGAAAAGAGCTTAAGTGAAAAGTAAAACTTGGGAGCTAAATAAAAGATGACTGGTGAGCTCTCAGCTACAGCTGGAATGGACTTACAGGACTGCTGCAGTGTTCGGAGCCATCTCCTGCCCTTCCTGGAATTTCTCGTTTTGGACTGCTCATGTTACACTCGGCCTCCTTGACCAGAAAGAGCTGTTCGTCCAAAGCCTCCTTCTGCAGCTGGAGTTTCTGTACATAGCCTGTTTGCGTCTCCAGTTCCTTTTCCAGGGAAAAGATGATCCTGTCCTTGGCTTTGATTTCATCCATCTAAATTAAATGAGACCCAGGACATTTTATTTAACAATGCTGTAAAGAAATGTATTTTTACCATGATATGAGTTTAACTTCTTTCATCTGATTGCTATATTTTAAAAAATAATTACTATGACAACTGTACTAAGTGTACTGGTTTCATGAAGAAGTTGAGGCAACATTGTATGATGAAGGGTTATCCTAGGTTAATCAGATGTCAAGGAGAGTAATTTTTTCTCTCTAGTATATCCTGTGTAGATGTTGTGATTCAATATGTTGTTTGAAATGGTCTGGGTTGGTTAGATACAGAAAGGAAAGGCTAACTTTGAAATGGGTCATTCATTTTAATAAAGGGGAATACTAAACATTCCGCTACAGTGTTTCCCCAGGACAAATTTTGATATTACCTCCTCTTTGGGGAATTGGGCATTTAAGTTCAACCAAAATAGCAGTTGCTACTATTGGTAGGTCATTTGCAACTGAAGAAACTGCAGACCTCCAGTGGCCTCATCATTTCCGAAGATCAACATGCTTGAATTCAGGTGGTGAATTTGGAGGGAGGTCCTTCCGTGGTTCATGTGTTATGGCTCTTTCCATTCTTATGGGTGTTTCAGAGCAGCCAGTTCTTAGCAACCATTTTACCATCGCTGTCAGAAAATCATTGTTTGGGACTAGCACAGGGATGGAAAATACCTGGTAATATTAGCCACTATATCCCCCCTACACATCTGTGGGAAATATTTACTGATCTTAACACTCATTTCTGTTAATCCTGAGCATGGCCTCAGAGGTATTTCTCAACTAACGCCTCAACTAACGGCATTCGATATCAATGGATCAGAGTTCCTCTGGACTGAAACCTTTCTGCCATCCCTGGATGATGGCTAATGAAGTGAAATGTCTGGAAACAATTTTCAAAGACAGCATAATCATTAAATGAAACCTTTCTTCCCATTTCATTATAATCTATTGAGTATTCAAAATCGCAATAGGGAAAAGATATTTAATACAAACATCATGATGTTGCTTTCCTTTTTTCTAATAGTGTCTCCTTATACGAAACAAATCGCTTTGTGTAAATCTTTCTTTGCCATGCTCTTAGACCAGGAACAAAAATTATCTGGGACAGAAATGACGTTACATAGTCACATATTTTCTACATATAAATATCTGTGAGCTATTGCCTCTAAGTCACATGATGAAATTTTAGGTCGATTTTGGGAGGGCACTGGACTAAATTTCACATGATCCTATAATATTATCTGATAACGTGGTGAGGAATCAAATATTGTCCTGTTAATTTGGGAATAAAAGTATTGTCTTTAGTTCCCAACTCCTTGCAGAAGACTGGAGTCCAGTGTTTTTCTTAACATCACCTTCATTTGTCAGACCTGTCATCTAGAGTGTCATTTTTATCTACAGTTTAATGAAGCTCCATATCTGCATGTTCCTGGTTGGTTTTTATGTACTCTACCTAAATGAGCTTGCTGGGGAAGCAATCCATTACTGCCCATATTCATCCTCATCATCACCATCACCATAACTGAAACTTACCGATCTTGTACTATATCCAAGCGACTGCACTCAGAGCTTTTTACACACCTTTTTTTTTTTAATAACAATCCCATTCAGTAGGTTCTATTGTCACCATTTTACAGATAATGACTGAGGACCCAAAAGGTCAAAAACTTGGTCAAAATCATATGGCTAGTAAATTGTGAAACCTGATTTTTAACTCAGTCTTCTGACTGTACAGCCCATTCTGTTAGGCACTGTGCTACACTGGCTCCAAGACTATTCATTTACTTCCAGCATCTTCCAGGGTGGTTTTCTGTGGAGTACCTAGTAATTAGTATCGAGGAGTCTCTGCTGCATAGTGATTACGAGCATGGGCTCTAATCTCAGAATACTGTAACTCAACCAAGGCTCTACTCTTTGGATGGGAAAGGGTACATACAGAATTTTCTGGGGAAATTTTCTAGACAGAAAGGCTTCCATTTCTCTCCCTCCCAGTTCCAAAAATGGAGCTGGGGGTGGGGGTAGGCACAAGGCAATAAGAAGGAAAAAATGAAGACAAGTATATTTGTATTATTGGAAAAGTTTCCCATGTTATTCTCTTTGCACCCAGTTTTTTTTTTTTTTTTAACTAATCTTCAGGTGGCTTAGATTTCATACTATTATTAAAAGGGATTTCATGGCAAAAATTTGCAGATTTACAAGTGGATATACTTACAAATTTTACATTGAAAACCATCAACAAACAAAATATTTAGTGCAAAACTTCCTTTTTACTTACCTACCTGCCGACTCCAGAGTTCTAAGTCCTGATTCATTCTTCATTAGCCATTTCAAAAACCAAAGGCAGGCCGGGCGCTGTGGCTCACGCCTGTAATCCTAGCTCTTGGGAGGCCGAGGCGGGCGGATTGCTCAAGGTCAGGAGTTCAAAACCAGCCTGAGCAAGAGCGAGACCCCGTCTCTACTATAAATAGAAAGAAATTAATTGGCCAACTGATATATATATTAAAAAAATTAGCCGGGCATGGTGGCGCATGCCTGTAGTCCCAGCTACCCGGGAGGCTGAGGCAGAAGGATCACTCGAGCCCAGGAGTTTGAGGTTGCTGTGAGCTAGGCTGACGCCACGGCACTCACTCTAGCCTGGGCAACAAAGCGAGACTCTGTCTCAAAAAAAAAAAAAAAAAAAAAAAAAACCCAAAGGCAGAGCAGAGACCAATATTTCTGCACTGTATTTGGTCGTTATCGTCAAAGAGTGCAATAGAATAAATTGCAGATAAAGAATTCAGAAAGTATGGCAAAGGCAATATTTTACAGTCACACTGTATCACAGTACAAAGAAAATCACACATTAGCTTTTAAACACGTTCTACCACTTTGACCTTAAAATTTAAATCCTAGAGATATCATCCAAGGAACATAAGATTCTCAGAAAGTAATTGCTTAGACTTGGAAGACAAAAGAGGAGATGTGTAGTGTTTCCTAAGAAAACATTATTTTAGAGAAGCATAAAGTACGCTGTAACAGGTGATGGTTGACTTGATAAGATACAACTAAGACCAACTAATGCTGGAGATCTGGGTGTAGATGAATATAAATATTTCTTCTACTCAAATAATTGGATAAGGTCAGAAAAAGGCATTCTAGTTTTCGGATGACAGTTACATTTGTTTTATTTTTAAGCATGGCGAGAGCCCTCTGTGGCTTTTTGGTCATGCATGTTTAGAAGGAAAGCCCCAACTCTGTAAGTACTGAGGTTAAGTCTCAGAAATTACAAACAGCAAACAAGCTACTTAGGAACGACACCCAACTAAAAAATTATAATGGCTCCTGTTTTAAACGGCCCTGTTTATTTTGGGGAAAAGATCTATTTTTAAAATGGCTAAGGATTTTATAGTTTTGTGTCTTGCTTCCAGACTTAGTTCCTGAAAACAAGACTGGTGAGTCACTCAAGATGTTTCCAGTGGCCACCGTTTTCAGCATCTTGAAAGTCACCAAAACTTCCCCTGGCCCTTCTAAAAAAACCCAATAAGGTTTCATAAATGAAAAACCCTCAAAATTAGGCTGACTTTGGAAGAGTTCATAATTCACAATATTTTAATAAATATCCAAGAAAACAGGAGTCATTGAATGGATACTCTCTCTATAGGTGGGGCTGGGAGAATCTAGATTTTATGATTGATTCCAAAGTCTCTCACATGTATTTCACAATTCCAGTTTTGGCCTCAGCATATCTATTTATCTACCTGTCGTTGATCTACCCTGTATCTTAGACACAGCAGGTGATGAAAGCTCGGCATTGTTCATAAAGCCACTGACAAGGAAACCACTGACCAAGCGAATGCCACGGAGTCTGAAGCCTGGAAGACACGGCTCCGCCCTGGTCGGAAGGGATCACTGTACTAACCAGCCTCCGGATGTCCCGCTCCGACTCCCACTTGATCTTCGAGATGGCTTCTTGGTGGGACTGATGCTCACTCCTGAGGTCCCCAGCCTTGATTTTGTCCGCTTGGATCATGTTGCTCAGAGCCTCGTCCACCTGCTTCTTGGCCGTTTTCAGGTCCGTGATCTCCTGTAAGAGCTTAAGGCGCTCTGCGTCAAACAGTTTCCTGGCCTCCTCCCGGGCCTCGATGGTGAGCGCTGTCCTTACTTTGTCGCTGCTGCCGTCCCGCAGAGCACAGAGAGCCGACTTGAGCCTCTGGATCTCTCCGTCCCGCACCTTCACTGTCCTCGACATCTCTTGCTCGTGCTGCTTGATGAGATTCTCCCTCACGGCCTGCAGCTCCTTCATCTTCTCCTCGTGGAGCTTGGATTTGAGCTCCGTCACCAGGACCGTGTGCTTGCGCTGCTCCAGCTCCCGGATCCTCTTCACTTCTTGAGTCTTCTCTCTCTCGAGCTTCGATACCTAAAGGCGGAGAGACGAGAGGATGAAGAGAAATGAGCCTCAAAGGAAAGGGGTGATCCCAGGCAGGATCTGCGGCTCAGGCCCTTGTGATCTCTTAATCCCTCCTCTCCTTTCAAATTCCAGGCCCTCTGAGGGAAAAGAACCATGGGCCTGAAAGCTACGAATGCAGTGCGTAAAAAGGAGGAAAGATCTAAGGATGGTGCTGTCGCTTTGTTCTGACAAATATTGCATGTTCCGAGGCCTTACTACACGAGCTGTGTGGTCTGCAGACGGGCAGCACAGCGTCACCCAGAAGCGTGCTGGAAATGGGGAATCCGGGGCTCCCTCCCACACCTATGCATCACAATGTGCATTTCAGTAAATCCCCGGGCAACCGGTATACACATTAAAATTAAAAAGGATTGCTATAATAGTTTTCCCAGTGGTGGGAAAGAGCACAATACAGATCACTTGGAAAGCTTTTCAGATTACACAATGCTAGCTAGATCCAAACTGACACACGTGGGTGTCTCGGGATAGCTCACAGTTTGATATTGTGATCAGGGTAATAAATTAGTGCCTAAAATGATATAAAATATACCCCTCCCTCCTATTCTTTCTTCTTCTTCTTCTCTCTCTCTTTTTTTTTTTGGAAAAGAAGATGCTGCTGCTACTGCTAAGGGTTAAGGTGGGGTGGTAGAGAATGAAGACAGCTGATAACAGCCTCAACCACGCCTTTCTTAGTATGGCAACTCGGTGTCAGCCCCACGCTTTACACACCACGCGCAGAGACAGGACACACTGGCCAAAACAAACGACAATGACACGACAGCGCTGCAGTCACTGGGTCCTCTCTCCGACACAGGACTTTCCTGGTGCTTGTTACTCCTGCATGCTCCACGGACGTCTCCTTGCGTCCTTCCCTCTCTCACTCTTATCCCTCTCCTTTCCTGCCCCCAAGGCCAACGCTCCAAGGAGTCTAATAAAGTATTCCTTGTAATCTTTTTGCCTTTCAGGAATTCTGGTTTTAAAAAAAAAAATCTTCTGTGTTTTGTTCCATTTCCAGGGATAACATAGGTTTCCTTGTAGATTAGCCATGGCTCCCCCTTAGTCTGGCTGGGAGCCAGTCTCTGATTCAGGAGGTCAGGGTGGGGCTTGAAGAAGCCTCTCAGTAATCCAGCTGTCCTTCTCCCCACCTCATATCTGCTGCCTGCGTCTTTCTGTCTCTGTCATCTCTCTCTGTCACATACAAACATACACATACCACACACACAGAATAATCTGGAAAAAGGAAGAAAGCTGGGGGAGCCCCGGGAGTAATATCTAGTTGAGTGAAACTGAGTGTCTGCCATTTGTAAAATTATTTTCACAAAATAATAAGAGACTTTCCAGCTAAAAAATTTTAAGATTTAAGCTACCTATTGAAACCATTGTAAAATCAAAGTTCATGTAGGGTGGGAAAAAAGAAAGAAAAGAAAAGAAACCATTGTAATTATAACGTAAAGTGTTTGAGATTTTACTTACCTTAACAGCTTACCTACCTTCAGTTAGAACAGTATTTTCTAAGTCTGCAAAGCATTTTATGAATAGTTTATTTTTAAAAGCACACAAATTATTCCCGTGATGATTATTCTGAAAAAGCTCAAGGGGACTTGGCAAAATAAGCAGCCAGACATCCTCAACCACCCACCCTCTGATCTCAACTCCACCTGACACCAAAGGTGCCTTCCCGGAGGCCTGTCCCCTCATAGGCTCTAGAACTGCGCTGTCCAAGGTGGCGGCCACTAGTCACATTGAGCACCTGGAATATTTCAAATTTGAGTTAAGATTTGCTCTAGTTGTAAAATACACTCTGGATTTTGAAGACTTAGTGTGAGGTAAAAAACATAAGATCTCTCATTAATCATTTTTATATTGATTACATATTGGAACTATTATATTTTGGATATATAAAACTATATTATTAAAACTAATTATGTTTCTTTTTGCTTTTTAAAATTAGAGCTAACAAGAAATGCTAAAGTCGCATATATGGCTTGCATATACGGCTTGCATTTGTGGCTCACATTGTATTTCTCTCGAACAGTGTTGCTCGGGAGTCCTCAGAGGTTCATTTAGTGAACCTAGCTTTCCCCACACTGCTGGGTATGTTTGTTCTCTTAGTAAAGCCCAGTTCTGATCTTACTTTTGTGCCTACTCAAAGACTACTCAGGCTCCTTTATGCTGTGGAATAAAATCCCGACACCTCAGCTTTGCCTTTCAGGCTCTCATGAAGGTCTGGTGGGACTTCTAGCTCCCATTTCCCCCTCTCCCTCTCCTCACCTGTCCCCTCTCCAAGCAGAGGAGATGGTGCTGTTTTCTGCACAGGGCCTTGTGTCTCTGTACCTACCTGTCTGCTATTTCCTCTTCCTGACCTGCCCTTCCCTCAGCTCCTTTTGGGATCCTCACATTCCTCATGGCCCAGCTAGGTGTCATCTTCTCCTGTCAGGCCGCCCTACCTGCCCAGGACAAAGCTCATTTCTCCTGCCGTTGTCTTCTCAGTGCACTCTGGTAACACCTCCTTGCTGGTCTTTTTCATATTTTTCTTTATGCTATTTTTTTTTGTACACTTCTCTGCCCTCCCCACCTCCCCTTCTACCCCTAGCCTGATTGGAAACTCCTAGAAGGCGGCCAATGAGCCTTCCTCATCTCTGTATACCCAGTGGCTCCCAGCACAACACATAATAAGAAGCCAGAAGGCATGTGTGGAATTTCCCTGGCTAGCCCCCTAATGAGAAGCAAGAATAATATAATACAATATTACAGGTTAGAAAACATAGGTTTGTAAGGTTACCAGAGCAGCCCCTATAAAAAAAACAGAAAAAAAACCCTAACATATAAGAATGTCCACTTCTCCTCTGGTTGATATTTCTCTCAGTGCTTCAGTAAGGACAATCTAGATCTTACTATCCATCCTTCTAAAATGAACGGAAGTGACTATCTTCTAAAGACCAGGGGTGGGCAAACTATAGCCCATGGGCCAAATCTATCCTGCTCCTGTTTTTGTGAATAAAGTTTTATTGGAACACAGCCATGCCCATTCATTTACATATTCCTTAAGGCACCTTCATGCTACAATGGAGTTGAGTAGTTTCGTAAAGAATTTCTGGCTAACAAAGCCTAAAATATTTACTATTTTGCTTTTCACACAAAATGTTTGCTGATTCCTGTTCTAGACCATGTATTTTTTTTAGAGGAAGGGCCTCATTTTTCATTGATTTAGAAACTCCGATAATTTATTTTCCATATAAGAGCTTGGGAAAGTTACTTTAGCTCAAGTAATAGGAACTTAGTCATCTTCATTTTCAGCAAGATGGATTTACATTAGGCATTTATTTGGAGCAGTCTTGTGACGGCAAGAGCTGTCAGGTAACAAGATACTAAGGAAATTTTAGCAATTCTTCCTAGAACAATGAAAAACTGTAGGAAAAATGGATAAAGGATTAGAAATTCTGGGTTTTCATTTCTATCTCAACATCTGCCATCTCTAACAAAGTTGCTTCAACCTTCTGAGGATTTTTGATAACGCCTAAAAATACCCGTAATAGGGTTATTTCAAGGGTTAAATTAGGTAACATACGGGAAAGTACCTTGAACCGGAAAGTACTATGAAGTGTAAGGTAATATTATTACTGGATATAATAGGAGCTACTCACTGATCTAAAATTATTTATGTCAAATCTCTGTGGGTACATTAGATTGTATCTCCCTGTGATTCTATCATTTTTCCAAAATTATAAACTCTAAGCTTTTGTGTGTAGACCGAAAGGGAGATGAAGGAAATGAAAAATAAAACAAAAATACAAGTGTATGGAAAATATTCTAATTTGGAGACAAAAACAAATATAAACAAACACTAGCCTTCTTGTCCATCACTTAAAAGAATCCATAAGCCAAAGAAAATTCAAAGGAATTGAGTAACATTTGTCCACTTATTTTGGTTGTTGTCATGGAAACTGACATTTTTGCAGAATTTCTAGGTCTAACTTTTTTTTTTCTAAGCTTGAAAGAGCACTCTGAAGGAGAGCCAAAGAATACGACTCAAATTTTGGGAGAAAAAGAGCTAATAAAAATTTTGTAGTAAAATCATTTTCTGAAAATTATTTGCAAGGCAGATTGTACTATATAAGGAAATAGATTTAAATATCTTAGTATAAATCTTAAAATGGATATACAAAAAGATGAAGAAGTATTCCTGAGTGACCATTAAAATAGGAAGATGATAATAGTTTGAAATGGGGAAAATTATTTAGTCAAAGAAATAAATCAATTTTGATTAGTGGAGACATTTTTGGAAAAAAATTTCAGCTTAGTCATATAATAGCTACAATTATCGAGGGCTTACTGTGAGTTAGACATCTTCCTACATAGGCTTTACACTTATCAGTGCATTTAACCTCATGGACAGTTCTATGATGTAGGAAGTCTTTGTTTTATCACAATTTGAGGTGAGAGAAGTGAGGGACAGTTTCCGCAGAAGGGCAAAGTAAAAAGGCTGCCTGAAGTCCAGTGGGGGCCAGGACCCAGATCCGGGTCAGATCCTAGATTGCCTTGTTTGCTCTGAAGATTTGGGGCGAGATGTTCACCTCTGTCAGCCTCAATTTTCTCCTTTGGAAACTATGATTAGACACCATTCTCATATAATTGTGTGAGGACTGACTTAGCCAATAAAAGTCCTTTGGAAAGGCTGGAATACATGGGAGATTAATAACTATTAATCTCTATTACATGCTAGATAGTATAATGTTAATATTGATGAATACTGCCAGTATGTGAATATCACATAATATGATGTTACATTAACACCACCAACAACATAAATATAAGTACCTATATTATTGTGATAAGACTAATGTTACCATATTACATTTATTAAGATAATAACTATTTTCCTAACAGAAAGAGATGTTCAACCCTGGGTTTCCTCCGTATGTGTTGAGTTCCCTGGTGTTGGTGGCATCTAACGTTGACTTGGAAGACACTAGGGAAGGTGTAGGCCTAAGGAGTGTGGGGGTGGGGTTGGGGTTGGGAGTGGGGGGCGTGGCCTCAGGGCAAAGAGGAGATCTCTAAAGGGGGCTTCCTTCTACCTTGGAGCTCCTATGGAAAAAAATGATCATCAGGAAAGTTTAATCCTACTAACAAAAGGTTGCACTCTGACAGAGAAAAGAGGATGCATGGCTACCTTATATGACCTCACATTTTATTTTTCTCTTCTTCTCTAGTTCTAGTCTGGCCTTTGGAAAATGTCAGTGTAAGTGCTGCCAAGATAAAGATGGTGGTGATTTGAGCTTTAAGGTGATCTTAGGAATCTAGGATTAAAAATTGGACAGCTCAGTCAAGGGTAAGGAAGGAGTTGCAAGGTGATTGAGGCAAGACAAGCTAACATAAACTGCCGCTTGGATTATCTGCGTTGGCTGTTCCTGGGGATCTAAACTCACAGTAAGCGGGCAGGGGATGTTCCCGGGCACAGAGTGACTCTCAAACAGGAGACGTGAAGGAGCCACGATAGGAAGGGGCTTATAAGAGAAGCCTTACACAACCTGGGGAATGCAAAGGATTCTATTTTTTTTTTTTTAATTTCTTGGTTTCAGCCACTTATGCTTCCTAAAAACAGAACTAAAGGTGCAAATAGGGAGAAATACCCCATCTGAAATTTGGTCCCTGAACCTGGAGGCTCTGGGAACAGTCATTGATGATAGAAAAGGTTGGCTGATTTTCTGTGAGTGCCCTGGAGGCAAAAGAGTGGGGTGGAATGAGACGTTTGGCATCACACCTTGATCGCCACCTTCTTACAGAAGATGGGAATTCCCACCGGGGCTCCTCCACTCGCTGTGTCTTCTGGGAGCAAATGGGTTAAATAGTTTGAACCTCACTTTCTTTCCTAGTGAAATCAGGAGAGTAATTGGGCCTTTGTCACAGGCTTGCCGTAATGCTTGTGAGGCTCCGTGTGGAAGTGCTTTGCAGTCTCAGGGGCTGTTGCAATGGTGGCAGCTCCTGTCTGGAGCAGAGTCCTCCCAGGCCTGCTGCCCTGCTGCCTCTACCCTGGGAACCCTATTTTCTGCTCCTGTCCCCTCACCTGCTCTGTCACTGTGCTCATGCTCCTCATGCAACTGTAGTCTATCTCTGAGAGAGAAGAAAGCCCTAGGGCAGTCCCAGACATACTAAGTAATAGATCATGACCTCATGGTGTCCACAGAAGAGACAGAGGCAAACATCACTGTATAATGGCCCAGATGCTGGTCCAAGGAAAAGACAGACCTGGGTGCAAATGTCTTCTCCACCCAAGCCTGGGGTTTCCCACCTAAATGCATGCTATAACAATACTCATGCCACAGGGTCTTGGGAAAGCCTATCAAAGAATCATGTAAATTGATTCCACACGTAGTTCTGAGATCTGCCACATGCCAGGCAGTTTCCTCATCTGGAAAACGGGGATAACATCCATGCCCACCTCCGAGGCGGGTGACGAGGATGCACTGAGATAACGGCTTTCCACGCCTGGCACCAATCATTGCTCAAAAATTAACACACACACAATACAGTCTTGTGAGGTCGATACCATGATCGTCCCATTTGACAGATGAGGAAAGAAAATCACAGAGGGATTCTGTAACCTGCTCAGGATCACTCAGCTGCTACATGAAGAGCTGGGATTCTGGCAGGAGGCAATGCGCTTATTGCAGAGCGTGACAGAGAGTAAACATTCAATAATTGTAGCTATTTATATTGTCTCCCTTCCCCCAAACCACTTACGACTCTGCCCTATACACAATGGATGTTCTGTAAATGTCAATGGGATTATTTGTCTTGCTGGAAAAATGAGTAATGCTCCATCCCCCCAAAGGTTTCCACTCTTTAACGCGCCCATTCCCCTGTAGCTGGATTGTCGTTCTTGTCCTCAGAGCCTCGGAGCTAAACCGGGAGTGTAAATTCACGTCTTGGCATTGTTGGTATGCTCTCTTTTACAGCCTGGCCCTTTGAAAACACAATCATATTTATTTATAATAAAACTGCTTTATGACTTGTTTGCCCTCCGAATTCCCTGTGCTCTTTAGGGAAGGCTGCTGAGAGGCAGGGAGACCTTGCTTCAGCTCCTGTGCAGGGATTGTGATTAACTGCCCAGGAGAGTGAGCCAGGCAGGGGCAGCCAGCAGAGGGGAGGGAAGGCCGGGTGCCCTGATTCAAGAGGCTGCCGCCTGGCTCTCGTCAGAGGAAGGGGAGAGTGCGCTTGGCCTCCCGGCTGAGACACTGGTGCCAGGCCCTGGAGAAACAGGCAGCCTCGTTCCAGCTCCAGAGTTGCCCATTTTGAAAAGGTCTGAGTGTGTGAAAAATTGGCAGTGCTGAAGTCCTCAGGGCCTCTGCTTCTTTGGAAACTCGTGAGTTTGTTTTCTGTAAAGCAGCGGCAATTTATGGCCCCCAGTCTCCAGACTGACAAGCTGCTACCTGTAAATGTAGTTTGTCACCCTGCCCTTACTCCAGCGAAAGCAGCTCTGCTTCCCTTGACATGGTGCGTTGCCCCAGGGAAAGTGAAAACCGATGCAAGGTTCCTAGATCGTCTGACCTGGAAGGAAACTCACAGTGGAGTGTTCATCAACACCAAGGCTGAGCGAGCACCACCTGGACTGCTTCAGAATTACAAGTCCTGGGCCTCACCTGCCTATTCTATCAGAATCCTCGGGCTCGGAAATCTCAATTTTTAATAAGTTCCCCCAGGTTATTCTCTTGCGCAGTGGTGCATGAAAGACACAGATACAGAGAAAGAGATTCAGTCATCTAAATTACAGATAGAGAAATTGAGACACTTAACATTTGTCTCCAAGGAGAGATAAAGACAAATGATGCCCAGGTCTTCTGACTCTCAAACAAATTTTTTTTGTTTTTGTTCTTGTTTTTTTTAATGCTGTCATGTTCCCTTTGGTTTCATGGAAACTAAAAAATTTCCTTTGCAAATTTTACATTGTCATCTCTTCATTTAAAGTGAAGGCTTATCTAAGGCAGGCGGCCACAGGCTTTGGCAGATCTAAAGCCTATTTATTATTGTTGAAACTAGGAAAAATAGATTTGGGGAGAAATAACAAATTAAAATGTAATAGTGATGTTAAGGAAGAAGAGATAGATAAAATGGGATATGGATATTTGTTGGTTTGTGACCTATTGCTTGTTGATCAAGAATGTTTTCTTACTGTATAAAAAGTTATCTAAAGAAGGCAACTTCATGATGCCATGGTTGTCTCTGGTTTGCAAGGAGCAAAAACGTCTTATGGTGTTCTGTAGGTTGGATATTTCAAAATGTTTTCCTAGCCATGACCCTATTTGATATTCCCATTGTCCTGGTGAGGTATGTGTTAGTATATACAAGCAAGCGATGAGATTTAGAGAAGTAAAGACACTTTTCTAAGTCCATTAGCAACTGACTCAAATACAGAGAGTATCAGAAAAAATACTAATGCAAATAACTTTTTGAGAATTTACTATGTGCCAGGCAGCTCTCTGAGCACTTGACATAAATTTTCTCATTTAATCCTCATAAGTACTTTACGTATTTGTCTAATTTATTCTTCGTCACAGCCCTGTGAGATAGCAGTGATATTTTACTGAAGAAATGAAGGTAGAAGGAATGAAGCTTCTTTCAATTATTCCTCTATTCATTCAACAAGCACATGCTGAGATTTCAACTTCTGGGCATTGTTTAGGCTCTAGAGATATGCAGTAAGCTAAGTCCCTGCTATCACAGAAATTACACTCGATTGGGGAGAAGTAGGGCTAAACAGGTAAATGCATAAACATACATATTGCTATGAAATAAGTCAAGAACAGGCCATGTGGAGTAACTGGGCATGGGGAAGTGTTCTGTTTCAGATGAGTGGTGCTCGAGCAGGCACCTAGAGGAAGAGAGGGAAGGGTCACATAGGTAACTGGCGGGAGAACAAGGGCAGAGGCCCTAAGTGTGACCAGCATCTCTCTCTTGATCCAGCAAAGGGGCTGGAGCAGGCAGAGAGAGAGAGAGAAAGAAAAGTGAGAGATGAGTCAAAGAGGGGCTGCAAGTGATATCCTGTAGTCGTAGGGAAAGTCCTTTGACTTCCCCAGAGGTAGGAAGCCATTGGAGGGTACTGCGCAGTGAAGTGACATGATGTGATACATGTTAGAAGGACTGCTTTGCATGCTCCACGAGGAATAAGCTATAGAGGGCAAGGGTGAAACTTGTCCCAGGTCTCACAACTACTAAGTGTTGGGAGATAGGGGCGGGGGTGGGGGGAGGGACATTGTCTCAATTTTTATATCTGGCTTCCTGAACCAGGCAGGAGGCAGGGTCCCCTCCAGTGAGCATGCTGTTCTCACTCCTGCGTGCTCAGTTCCACCTGCCACATGCAAGAGAACCTCCTTGTGCACGCGGCTGTTGCCCTCTCTGGCAAAGGGCAGGAGTCCCCTGGGGTGGGCCAGCAGGCAGAGCTGCGCTCGCCACCTGCGGACACAGCCGGGGCTGCTCTCAGGGCCCGGCCGCAGGTAGCCCTGGCTCACCTTGGACTTCTCCTGGTGCAGCTCTATCTGAATGTCCGTGAGCTTGGTCCTGAGGTCTTCATTGGCAGCTTGAAGGGCGACAATGAGTGCCTCGGGCTTCTCGCCCTTATTTCGCCCTTTCTTGGACATTGTTCCTTTCTAAACGGAAGTCTGTTGGTTTTTAATTCCTTTTAGACAGGTGCTGCCATGTTACTGTTTCTTATCCTGGAGGGCGACGTCTCCGCATCTACTGCGTGGTGCTCCTTGGTAAGGCCTCCTCAACCGCTGCCCTGGAAGCCCTGAGAGGAGAAAGAGGCAGCGGTTACTGTTTCGACAAAGACCTGGGCGAAGTGCTGGTCAGTCCCCTCTCGGCCTCCTCCCGCAGCTCTCCTGCATCCCAGTGTCTCCTGTCCACCCTGCAGAGAAACTTAAGAGTGCTCTTTCTCAAAGGTCAGTCTGACCAGGACAGTGCCCTGCTCAGCATCCTTCCCTATAAGCCTCTATCTTCCACATATGCCTGAACCCTCCCACTCTTCTACCTGTCTCCCCTCCATGTCGCTCACTGATGCTCTGGCCGTAAGGAGGAGCACAGCTGTTGAAGGATGTCCCCTACGTGGTGAGCTAATAAAGCAGAGAGCCTCAACTTTAAGAAAACTCAATATACGAAGACAGGGGATCATGCAATGGCTAAACTGTGAGAAGTGGGGATTGACTATTATTAATGGATTACTGGATTAATTGAATCACTCACAAATTCATTCAATTTAGTCAATGTTGTTAGAGTTCCTTCCATGGGCTGTGCTAGGTACAGTATGTTGAATTAAAAAAATAAGTCAGAGTATCAAAGCAAAAAAAAAATCTATCCATTTATCCATTAGTCAACATCATCACCCATCATCTTATCAGATAAGAGTTTTTAAAGAAATACACACTAATGCTTCAGAGGTATAGGCAGGGACCTCTCCTGCTGCCTGGGGTGAGTAAGGAAGACTCCCCGAAGAAGATGCCATTGGCCTGGACCTTGAGGAGTGGGCTAGGTAACAACAGATGGAGAAACAGGCGAAGCGCCCTGGATGAGGAAAATGGCAGGTGCTGAGACACAACAGAGAGAAATCACGGTGACGATTTTGCGCGGAAAAATGGGGCCTGATTAATTACAACCCTGGATAAGATTGAAGGAAACTAATCACACTGGAAAAGTTTCCTGGAAAGGACAGATGGTGGGGACACCTAGAATTCCAAGCTTAGAATTTTGGTGAAGCTGTCGACGTGCTTGGCAGGGGGGTGCCCTGCCAGAGCAGTGCTTTGGCACGGTTATTCTGGTGGCAGAGCGGGAGTGAGGGTGGGGGTGGGGGAGAATGGAGGCAAGGAGACCAGATAGGAAGCTACCGAAGCTACTTTTGTCCGGGCAAAGGATGATAAAAAGTCTAACCAGAACATTGGCCAGAGGAGAGAAGGGGAGGGCACATGTGTTTTGATTTACAAATCCCTGACCCCTTCATAAGAACAAAGAAATCAGAAAAATATGAATATTAAACCACTGAAGTCAATGGAAAAAACATGACAAGATCTGAGAGAAAGTTTCCCATGCAGCCTTTCAGAAAACCGGGTATTGTGTACACTGAGGAGTTTCGGGCCAGGGCTGAGGGGAACTCCTGCTGGTCACCCGTATGTTCCAGCAGCTGCTGCTCTCTTAAGACCCTTTAGCCTCGAGGACCATGCTGGGATCCTGGGCTTTGCGCCATCCCCTCATGAGCACTGGGACTGTGCTCTTTGGAGTGTCCCTGGGAGCACGGAGACAGGGAGAGGCCGGGGGACAGGGAGGGCGAGCCCTTCTACGGTCCACCACATCCCACCCTGTGCTAGGTGCTGAAGTTGTCCTTCATGCTTCTTTGCAAACTTGCCAAATCATTAAATTGCAGGGCTGGGAGACCTCTGAGAGGCCGCCTTTCTTTGCTTTTAGTACAGAAGTGAATTCAGCAAGCGTTTTTTGAACATTTGTGCCACCAACACTTCTAGACATAAAGGTAAATAGGACAGTACTTAACCTCAAGTAGGCACTGGGCAAGCAACTTCACTTATCGGTGTGGAACAGGTTTCTCTTCCTTTAATTGATCTCCAAATGCTGCTGTTCCCTCGGCCTCTCTGGTGACCTCCACTGGCCTCACTTACATAGTTATAACTCTCAGTTTTAGATCCATAGCCATGACCAGTCTCCAAGCCTCAGACTTTTATGTACATTCAACTGCTTACTTAGGAAATCCACTTGAATATCTGATTGGCAACTCAAACCTAACATAACTAATGCAGATATCTTTACTACTAGTCCCTGAAACCTTAACTTCCCCATGTTTTCCTCTATTATTAAATGGCACCACCACATGCCCAGTTGTTCCAGATACAAGCTTAGAAGTCATCCTTTCTTCTACTTCATTCCTTGTTTCTCTTATCCAGTTAGTTCACCAGGAAGTTCTGTTTATTTACAAAATATGACTTTTTTTGGCCAACTGCTCTCAAATTGCTAAAATGCTGTTAAAACACAGAGGAAAAAGGAGCTCTGGAAAAGCTTCATAGTTGTATAGTCTTCTTGAATGGAGAAGGGGCTTTTCCCAATGGAGATAGGGAATGGCAGAGGAAAATGCTTGAGCAAAAACCTGGAGCCACACATTTGCCTGCTGTGTTTAGTGAAGTACGCTGTGACCTGAGAGAAGACAAACTGGGGTCATATTTCAAAGTTTGGACTTGATTATGCAGAGATGAGGAAGCAGAGCAGCACCTAAGTATATGCACTAATAATAATGAGCTGATAGTGACTAACTGCTTACTATGTACCTGTCATTAGACTAAGTACATAACATACTGCTCTCATTTAATCTTCCCCCAAATTTAGGGAAAAAAGTGATTACCAGAAAGATTAAGTAACTTGCCTAAATTGATCAAATAGATAGGTGGTAAAGCTGACATTCAGATCCAGGCAGTTTGAGACTGACACCCAAGTTCTTATCCTCTGGGCTATATTGCCTCATGTTGGCATTTTAGGGAGGTGGGTGTCAGCGTCATGGAACATGGGACTGGTGGAAGGGTCAGGCTGCTCAAAAGGTCCACATGACAGAGAATACAGCCCTGAACAGACAAAAAAGGAAGTGGCAACTTTGACACAATGGAGATATGGATGGAATCATGCCCTATTTTTAGACATTATTACTGGTTTGAACATTCTTCTCTCCCATTATAAACAATGGGTACTGGCTCTTTGAAATTTCTGGCAGCAAAAATGTGCAAAGCAACAGATACAACAGATACATTGTATATTTTAAATTATAATCCTTTCTAAAAATATAATATTGTGTGTCTGACTTCATATATTTTTAATCTGGGAAGCACTGTGTACTGAGTCCCATGAAGGAAAAGAAAAGGGTGGAAAAATTAGATGCACGTTCAGAAGAGAAAAAGGCATCATAGGAAGTTACCAATAGAATCAGTTTAAGGACACCTTAAGGTAAGCAACTTTATAGCTATGATCCCATACACCCTTCTGGTGGAGAAGAACTTTCTAAAGACAAGACTTTTCCAGTCGTGATGGGCGCCTGGCAATCTCATGATTCTCAGACTCTAATTTCACTACAACTGTTCTGTTTCCTTGTGCTGCCTCTTTTCCCCATAGCTCGTTGAGATATGGTAAATGCTGTGAGAGCAGCTCATAGTGGGCCGAGGAAACATGAAAACTTCATGAAAAGGGCGGCACTGGGCAGAGCCTGGATTATTCTATCCACTTTAATGAGCTCTTACTCCGTGCCAGGCGCTGCTATGCACTAACTCATTGAACTATCTCAGTTAACCCTTTCAGATATTTGGTCTTATTGTTATTTTTCAGATAGGGAAACTGAGGATCAAAGAGGTTAATTAACTTGTAAAATATCACACGGTTATGAAATAGCAGTGCTGAAACTCAAATACACATCCGTCGGTCTCCAAATGCTTTCTTAAAGGCAGCAGGATTCAGCTCTGATTGCCGGTAGGCCACAGAGATGGCCACTGACTGAAAGTGTCAGTTGGGGGCTTATGAAATAGAATGGTAGAAGGTAGTGGTTAAGAGCCTGGAATCTGAAATCAGAAAAACTGGCTTTGAATCAAATTTCCTAGCTGTATATTCTTGAGAAGTTACTTAACTCTCCAAGCTTCTTTTTTCTCCTTGCAAAATGGGGAAAGGGATGTGTTGGCTTCACTGAGCTCCTTCAAAGAATAAAGGAGATAAAAATGTGTAAAACGATTAGCAAATTATTATCATTGTCATATTTATTATTTTTCCAGGACCCAACTATTTTCTACATAACCAGCTTAATTTCAAGGAAAGAAGACACAGATTTATCACCACTTTGTGTTAAAAAGACAGGGCAGGAAAAGCACAGAGATCCCTGAAAAGACTAAAGAAATTCGTCCTTATGCTTTTGGGGAAATGGGGCCTGCATTGACAGGATCAGTAATCCCGGGGGTCTTGGCTTTGTAGCCGGTTCTGCCCCAAGCTATAAGCTGAATAAAGTCATCATTAATCTCAGGGTTTCCAATATGCCTGTTGTCACTGAGCTATGATTTGAAAGCAACTGCTATATAAAGTAACTAGAGTTCACACGTATGGAGCTGCATGCATCAATCTTTCTCCATAATTAAACTTTGGATATGTCTACTCTAACAAAGCCTTGTTAGTGTGTCTAAGCCTCCCTTCTTTCCCATAGATGATGCTTCTGAGTGAGATGCTGTTAGTGTTTAAAATGAATGAATTACACTTGCATATCTTATTCCTGGTCACCTGCAGAGACATACTGTCACTTCTTAAACCCTTCTCTATGCAGGAAAAGTGTCTCACTGTGCATTTGTGAACTTGACACAGAAATTTAATGTAAAGGAGGGAGGGCTGCTGTTTAAGCCGGTCCAGACCTGGAGTTCTAGTTTCCCTAAATAAAGGAAATGTAGTGGCGTGGCTATGGGGTCAAAAGGCTTTTAATCCATTACACATCTTTGAGAAGAAAATGAATCTGAAATGTTGACATTCGGCATAGTAGCAATTATGTATCTTCAGGATTGTAAATTGCCATGTTTGTATGTCCCTTTATGTTTGTTTTTCTCTCTCCTATTCTTCCACCAATTTTCCCTCTTTATCATATAATAATAATAGCAATTATTATCATTACAAATTATTTAAAGTCAACACGCTGTTTTTAATATGAAAAGATTATAACTAAAAAGCTATTACTCTTGATGGACTTGTGTCTTAGATCTCAGGTTTAAAACTTTGTATTTGAAATATATGTCATAAAGTGTAGAGTAAGAGAATGCTCAGCACATATGCCAGGGATGTCCAACCTCTTTAAGGGGGATTGTCAGGAAGCTTGGTAAAAGTGATGTGTAAGGTAAAATCCAAAGCGGATGGCACTGATCCAGAACTGATTCACTACGCAAACCCTTGACTTTGCTAATGCAGTTCTTTGACTTCCCTCTTCGTTCCTCACCTCCCTGGTGAGCTCCCTCCTACTCATCTTTTAGGGCCAGATCAAACCATCTCATATCACTTTCCTTTGCACCTCTTCAGCATACCCTGGGTGGAATAAATTATTCCTTCAACTTGGTTCTCATTTTCACTCTGAAGGTACTTCTTACAGCATTCATCACTGATTCATTAATCTATCCACTCATTAATTCCAAGTAGGTATAAAGCACCTGGTGCGGGATAAGTCTGTGTTAAGCAAGAGACAGAATCCCTGCCCTTCCCAGAGGAGGAATCAGCAATTTAACACAGCATGATAATTACACTGAGGATAGGAGATGGGAAGCACAGGAGTCTTGGTGAGTCAGGAAAGATTCCTTAGGAAAAGTGATGTATCACAAAGATATCCTTAAACCCACAAAATCTTAATGTTGTTCCTCCAAAATATGGACTATTACAGGAAGAGGTGTAATTCACCATTGATCATAATGTTATTTTATCCCATAATAAGCTTATAAAACATATTAGTTTTCAAAGGTAAGCAATTTATATTTGGGAAACATTTTTCTCCCCAGTATTTTCTTTAACTTATTACTTCCTGGCACAGAGACTAGGAACTACAATTTCTCAGTATAAGTTTTAAGCTATTTCTATAGACAGCTTTGTTATAAAAAATAAGTCTCAAGGGCTCAAAATGTTTTCTTCCACGTCTCAGAATCTCAGAAGATTCTGAGAGCTAGTATTTCCTCTTTGTATAGTAAGCAATCTTTGATATTCCAAAGCCCTGGAGTCCTGGCCTATAATATTCTAGGTCATAATAGCATTTGTAAAGATAATGACTATACTTTATCCACTTACTCACCTCATACTGTGACAGATGAATAC
The DNA here is from genome assembly GCF_040939455.1 of Microcebus murinus. Classification (NCBI taxonomy): domain Eukaryota; kingdom Metazoa; phylum Chordata; class Mammalia; order Primates; family Cheirogaleidae; genus Microcebus; species Microcebus murinus. The sequence continues at coordinate 14,010,535 of NC_134124.1, forward strand.
TACCACTGCTGCTAATCAGCATCATATTAATAATTATTATTGTCGACCATTTTCTACTGCTGGTCCTTGTGCTCAGCTATTAACATGCATTATCTTTTTAATGCTCTGAGGTGGGTGTTACAAGCCATCTAGTCCAGCCCTGAATGTATGATTTATGAATCTCTCTACAACTCTTCCCCACTGGGAGAGACCAACATGTAAATGATGAACTGCAGGCCCGAAGGTGTAATGAGCGCTGCCATAGAGAAGCAGACCAGGCAGGACTGGAGCTCAGAGAAGGGGACCAGCTCCCTGGGGAGGACAAAGAATGCATCTAGCAGAAAGGAGGGCCAAGCTGAGTCTCGAAACATGAGAGAGGATTTGCCATGTGGTCCAGGGAATGAATAAATATAGTATAAGAAAACTGGGCAAGAATTACACATGTATCGAGGCTACTGATTAACTTGGAGTTGGGGTAAGATGCGGGGGAAGGAGAAAATTTGGAAAGGGCTCATTTTTATGTCTGACCCTAAACTCATCTCTATTCTTACAACTCAGGTAAAACATTTAATCTGGAGGAGGAGGGTTCTATTTTCTGAACTGTAGAGTGGAAAAAAGTGTTTAATCATAACTCTATTGAAATCTTTCCATACCTCAAGCGCACTATTTACTATTGCACATGTATTATCTCACTAAAACAGTGCATAAAGTAGTTATCATTTTCCTATTGTACAAAAGACGAAATTAAAATTTTTCAATTTGCCCAGCATCATACAACTTACATGCGTATGAACCATTCATTGATTCAACTGATGTTTCTTGACAACCTATCATGGGTCTGTCAAAATTTAAAATCAGGTCAGCCTGATTCAAAAATATTTGTCTTTAACCACTATACGGTCCTTGTCTCTGCTTGAGGATCAGAAACAGAATACATTTTTTTTTTTCATATCTATTATTGCCTTTAAAACTCTTAGATGACTTCGGAACAAGTCCTGTTCTATAGAAATCAAAGTATAAGGCTACTGAACACATTTGCTGTCCAGAGCATTACAAAGATTTAACACAAGGCTCTGCATTCATTGTTTGTTGAATGCACAGCCTTGAGTACCAACTGAATTAATCGCTTAGGGCATTTCACTTAGAAATCCCATTCTTCAGGGCGCTTATAACCTAGCAGTTAACATTTTTTTGAAGTGAAATAGGGCACCGACAAGGGAGTACTTTACTCCTGCAAAAAAGTGCACACAAAATAGCTATTACGTCTTAAATGATCACATGAGATAAATAATTAAATAAGATGGAATTTGATGCCTAAATCTAGGACTGTGGTTGAAAAACTTCTTGTAGTGTTGAATTGGCTGCTTCATACAGAGTCTGATGAAAAGCAAGAAATAGTAATAATCGTTAATGTTTCCCTCCTCCTTTTTTTTTTTTTTTTGAGACAGAGTCTCGCTCTAGTTATCCAGCTAGAGCGCTGTGGCGTCAGCCTAGCTCACAGCAACTTCAAACTCCTGGGCTCAGGCAATCCTATTGCCTCAGCCTCTGGAGTAGCTGGGACTACAGGCGTATGCCACTATGCCCAGCTAATTTTTCTATTTTGAGTAGAGACTGGGTCTCACTCTTGCTCAGGCTGGTCTCGAACCCCTGACCTCAAGCGATCTTCCCAGAGGATCCTCAGCCTCCCAGAGTGCTAGGATTACAGGCGTGAGCCACCACACCCAGCCAATATTTCCCTTTTATTCATTCAAATTACATAACAGAAGCTTAGAGAGGATAAATAACTGACTTGCTGGAAGCCGGTAACCAATGGAGCTAGGATTTAATCCAAGCTCTCTGCCTGTGGAGCCCATTCTCTTCCCTCTATCACTGTAGCACCCTCCTCAGAGGATCCTGTGAAAGGCACATGGAATAATGCAGGTGTGGCATGTTATATGTTAAATAAATGCTCTGTTTTAAAATCAGTTTATTCAACAAATACGTACTGAACACTTCATAGCTGCCAAGCACTGTTCTTGGCATGGAAGATACAGCAGCGAATAAATAAAATAAGTAAAACAGACTCATGGAGCTAACATGTTAGTGGGGAGCGGCACATGATAATTATGATGAATAAATAAATAAATAAACTCCACCGGATTATGATAAAATGCCGTGCCAAAAAAAAAAAAAAAGACATAGGACAGAGGGTGACAGGAAGTGTCCAAGTAGGGTTGGACACTTAAAGACAGAAGGGCTAAGTAGCTGCTATCTGACTAAAGGCTGGTGTCTGGGGGCAAGGTGTTCCAGAGAAGTAGTGAGCAGAGGTGTCCGAATTCCAGGAGCTCCAGGGGGCCAGGAAAGCTGGAGGAATGAAGGCTAGGCCAGCGGCCAAACAGAGGGCAGACATTGTGGGGGCGGGGGGCGGGGTGAGTGCAGACCATGCTGTGCTTTTCAGGCCATTTCACATCGACTTGGGCTTTCACCCAGAGTGGGTGGGAAGCCACAGGAGGGGGTGAGAGGAGCAGTGCCCAGATCTGACTTAGGTTTTAACATTTCACTGGGACTGCTCTGGTAAGAGGAGAATTAGCACAAGGGTGGAAGCCAGGAGACTGGTTTGGAGGTCCCTGCAAGAATCCAGAGCGGGTAGCAGCTTAGACTAGAGTGGGAGCAGGGGCAGTGGGGAGAGGGACCATGCAAGCCGGTGGTATACTCTGTGGGTTGATGTCTGGTCAGAAGCACAGGACCAGGAAGTTACTGAGCTGAGACGCAGGGCCAAAACAGGCTGATGAAGTATTAATTTTGTCTCTGAAATTTGTTAAGCTCCTTGACCACTGCCAGGCACCACAGCTAAATGGGAAGAGGGTGACTGTCCCTGCCTTCAGAGAGCTGTCTTCCTAATAAGGGGACAATAGTTATTCTAAAACTACACATGGAGGCAGAATATGGCCATAGCACTTTTGTCCAAAGAATATTTACTGTGTGCATAGTTCTAAGGGCTGGAGATAGAGCTATGCATGGAATAGACAAAAATCCTTGTCCTCATGGAGTTTATCCTCTAGTAGGGTGAAACAAAATCAGCAAGATAAATACATAAATTATATAACATATTAAAAGGTAACAATGAAGATCTAACCCACACCTGTGCAACACTGTAATAATGAAAACTCAGAAACAAAGTATTGTCTATGTAAAAGAGAACAGCTTAATAAAGTGGTATGTCCCATATACAAATTACTACACGATTGTCTAAAAGTACATAGGTGGATCTATATGAACCAATGAGGCTAGCTGCACTTCCAAACATTATTCAGTCCAAGAGCAAGATGATGAATGAAGCACAAAGCATAATGTCATTCATGTAAAAAACTAAAAAAATAATATATATATATATATATATTCATACACACACACACTTTTTGTGTACATACATGTATACATGTGCATAAAAATATTTTGGAAAGATATATGGCATAAAGGACCCAGCTCACTCAGGGGTCAGAAAGTTTTCCTAGATGCTTTACATCATTCACGTCAAAGCCCCTGGGAATGCACTTCTGGCCTCCCCCTTGTCCCCCTCCAGGTGAGTCTGCAGGTAACCCCTCCACAGCTTGGTGGCCACTGCATGAGGCACACCGTGTCACCCCCTGCATGAGAAACCACACCTTGACCACGACTCTGACAGATTATATGCTGTGATCAATTTATGGCAGTACTGAGACCCTTAGGGTGGGCAGGATCGGTGCTGGGTGAAAATGAGATTTCTCCAGCCTCTCCCATCTCCAGGGCCCTCCTAGGGGGTGGGGGTGCCTGAAGCTCTGTTCCAGCCTCCTTTCTCCTTTCCCTCATTAATTGCCATCTCCTCACCACTCCCTTCAACCTTCTCAGATCAGTTCATGTGATAAGCCACTCCTGCCAACGTGCTAGTGGATAGGAAGATTTGTGTTTCAAAACTCTCGTTCACCACTGTCCATCCTGGACATCTTTGTTCCATGCATCTGTAATGTTGTTACTTTTACTTCTGATCATATTCTACTTAAGCAGGAAATCTTAAAACAATCATTAAAATCTCATTGTCATATGTCTATACTAAAAACAAACAAACAAAAAACCCCCCAAAAAACCTCTCCTCCCCCGATATATGAGTTTTATTTTAAAAAGGGGTTTAGGAGACAAAAACATTGCATAAGATTGGATATGAGAAAACAGTGCTACTGATAAACCACCGTACATGTATTCAGTTATTAAAATGATTAATATTAACTCTCCCACTCTCTCCACTGTGCACAGATGAAATGTTATTGTTATTATTAACCTTCTCACCTCCTCCACCGAATACAGACTGAGAAATGCTATTAATAATTTCCCCCTCCCCCACCCCAGCTCCTTCTGTCACTGCGAAGGCATTTGGATGAACTGTGCTAGGCTTAAAAGCCCAAGGATTTTTTAACTTCCCTATCCTGGGTAACATTCTTTCCCTTTATTTTAGAATTTCACAAAGTATTTGACTATGCTTTGTCTCATTTAATATGCACAGTAACAGCCTGATGCAAATACTACTCTTCTCACTATTTAGATGAGAAAATTGAGGGTCAGAATCATGAATTTACCCAAGTTGTCACAAAGCTGGGATTTACCCCAACTCTTCTTCCAAACCCTGAGTTCATGTCATGCCATAGCCCAAGCCTTGGCCCTGAGGGAGGCTTTACCACATAGACTTTCTCTCCTAAGGTCTAGCCCAAAAAAGGGGGAGTGTTTCCCCCTCTTTCGACTCAAGGGCCCATGAGGGTGTTGGTTGGTCAGTGGATGTAGACCCGGAATGAAGAGGACTAGGTTTGCGATATTCATGCTTGGTGGGGTTGGCGGGGACAGGTCTGTGCATGGGAGCTGATGTGTAGTGCATGTCCTTCGGTCTCTTTGTCCCAGTGCTTTCCTGCGTACATGATTGTCTCTGTGTCCTTTTGAGTCTTCAAATAGGATGCTCCTTCCTGCCTGAGGACCTCTATAGGGAACTCTCTTCCCTAGATTCTAATGATCTCAGCTCAAGGAAGCTGAGATCTCAGACTCAAGGAAGCTGCTGTGGGTTGAGCTGTGCCACTCAAAACATACGCTCGCTCAAGTTCTAACTCCCAGTATCCAGGAGCATCACCTTATTTGCAAATAGGGTCTTTACAGATGTCATAAAAGTAAGAGGACTGCTGTCCTTTTAAGAAGAGGGAAACTTAGACACAAACATGCAGAAACATAGAGGTGAGAATGCCGTATAAGACTAAGGAAAGAGGTTGGGGTGATGCGTCTAGAAGCCAAAGAACACCAAGAATTGCCAGCAACCACCAGCAGCTAGGAGAGAGGCATGGCGTGCATTGTTCTCAGAGCCTTTGGAAAGAATGAACCTTGCTGAAACCTGATTTTAGACTCTGGCCTCCAGAACTGTAAGAGAATAAATCTCTCTCTCTCTCTCTTTTTTTTTTAAGCCACCAGTTTGGTCATTTGTTATGGTAGCCCTGGGAAACTAACACAGAAGTCTTCCCGAGTTTTTCAGATTAGCCAGGTTCTTCTAGCACACATTTTCACAGCATCAGCTATTGTGTCTAAATAGCATGTATCGCAGCTTGTGGTTATATATTTGATTATTTTGATCAATATTTATCTCTTCCACTAAAATGGAAGTCCTGTGAAGCAGAGATAGTGTTGAGCTTGCTCATCCTAGTGACTAGTATAAAATCAGTATAATAGTCAGTAAATATTTTTTAAGTGAAAGAAAAAGTTAATGAATGGATAGATTGGTGAATGTCAAAATCAGTATAGTATTTGCAATTTTGGCGTGGGGACACAGAGAAAGCATCTAACTCATCTGTCTAAAAACAAAACAAAGATCTCTGTCTCTCTCTGTCTGTCTCTGAGTCAGATTCAGAACATTTATCTTTTTAAAAGTCTACAAATAATGATAAGGTTGACAAAACAGTTCATAATATCAGGAAAAACTGATAACACTAACACTGATGATTAATTACTATAAAGCTGTGAAAAATGAAATCAGATCCTTTTCTTTCTGTAAGTTAGGGAAATTAAATGTTCTTTATCATTTTATCTTACTATCAGTACAATAATAATCATTTGTGCCATCAATTTTGTATACAATTGAAAATTGGAAATAATTTTCATTTGATGGAAACAGAAGTTATACATTTTTTTTCTGTCTTTAGAGTTAGCTACTTATATAAGCACATATTCATTTATCTTAAAAATTACTGGAAAAATGATGATGTTTCAGGCTTAAGGACAAGAGCTCTGGAATCAGATCCAGGTTTAAGGACCAGCTCTAGCCATTTACTGCATGACCTTGGACTCTTACATAACTCCTCTCTGCCCAGCCTTTGATGTCTGCCTCATACAGCAGTTGCCTGCATCTAATAAGCTGATACTGTCCAGGTAAAAACATACAAGAGTAACTGGCACGTAGTAAAACTCAGTACGTTTTCACTATTATTATTACTTCAGACATCTGACATTTGATGAACTCATAGTGAGTAGTCATTCAGCTAATCTCACCTATTCTAAGTCATAACTACAAATAATTTTCCTTTTTCATCTTTAAGAATTAGAAAGCCATGAACAAAGTAGACAGGTGAGTGATGTGTGGAGTTAGGGATGGGAAAGAGATGTTGCAAACACCTTTCTTTGTAATAAAAATGCTGAAAGCTTAATTAATCTTTTTATTTTTGGCAAGGGAGTAAGGGGCATACAATAAAGTGTCAAAATAAAAAAGAAAAGGAATTAAAACTCCCTGCTTTCATTCGTTTAAAGGCATTCATTTATTTTTATGGTAATTTTTAAAAAATTCAGGTGTTTGCACTTCAGTTCCAGTCCTGTCAAGACAAAACTTCAAAGAATTTTTAGAAACTCGGGTTAACTGAGTGATCTAAATACTCAGAATTGCAATTAATTTGGGGGTTAAACTTCTGATCGGACAAATCAGATTTCAGAAAATCTAAACCATTAAGGATATCCTGTGGTGTTTGCCCTTTCTCACAGAAATCCTTTCTTCTAACAACATTTGCGAGAACTTGCTTGTTAAAGAATTTTATAGACAATTAATATGTTTAAATTGACACCAGGATATAGCCGGACTTTAGCTCTTTTCCTTGTGTCAGGTAGGATCACTGTCATGCAGCCTCAGATTTAATGTTGAGTTGTCTGTTGGAAACCACTCGTGCCTACACTAAGAAAATATCAAGGTTTAAAAAATTCCTTTGATGATCTATTTTGGCCAGAGGAGAGAAAGGTCGTTTTCCAGGTAGATGTTAGCAGCTTGTTCTCTTTCTGTGCGTCTCCCATTTTGTTTCTGTGGTTAGTAGTGGGGCCACGGTCGTTATCACGGGCAACTAAAATAGAAACAAGACTCCTTGATGGGTTGTCTACACCACAAGCAGTCATTACCCCAAGGCAGGACTTCCTGAGAGAGGGCGAGGCCATGCGTGTGGGAAAATGAGTGTGCCGACAAGATTCCTACAGATGCTGCACTCGTCTAGCAAAATTGATAGGCTATGCTTGTTAAAGCTGCTGTTTGTCATTCTCTCTTCCTGCCTCCCTCCTTGTGGCTGGCAATTTCCATCTGCAGCTTTTATGGTTTGATGTGTAATTTGGCCTCTCCTGCCTCCCTGAATGTGCCTTCCTGTTACTTCTTTTGAGACTGCATCTTTCTCAAACTTTTCTTATCTCTTAGTATTGTTCAGATTCACTCTTCTTTGCTGTTGAAGAGTCAGAGTTCATCTTTGAAAACTGTATAGTAGAAACGGAAACAACTGTCAAATGGAGAGAATAAAAACAGAGAATTAAACGGTTTTGTCAGGCGTAGGAATGAAATGTTTTGTCTCTTGTCCTTTTGACCAAAGTATGCACATATGGGCTTAGAGCTTACCAAATGGTGACGAATTTTGCTTGTTTAAGGTTCTACGTTGGAGGCTGAGTAACTTGAAAGCACAGGATAATAAAAAACACATGCAAGTAAGCCAATTTGTTTTATATGTGACCATTTTTAGATGCAGGACCAGAAAGGTTTTCTCTTTTCATTCTCAAATTTCAGATAGGGGTGAGTATTCACAATCAAGCTAGAATCAAATCAAGCTAAAGATGTGATAATTATTAACAGCCAGGACTCTTACAGAATGATTTTTGTACTAAATTTGGCAATTCAGAGATAGCTGCCAATGCTCCAATTAAATTAAGTGTTTTGAACACAAGCTTAAACAAGAAAAACCTATTTAGTGGTTGAGAGGATAAGAAAGAAAAGCAAAATGGCACCAACTGCCTGGCTTCCCTCCACCCTTGCCCCCAACGCAGAAAACTCTCAAGGATCCAGGCTTTCTTTCCATAGGCTTGAGACAGGTGAAGTTTACGATGGATACCAGGTTAACGGCTTCCTTTAGTCCTCAGCTTGGCTATGCCAGTTCCCACACTGCCCGTCTAGAGATAGCCAGGTGAATAGGATTCCTTCTTGGGGCATTACTGAGTGGGAATGGCACTGCTCCAACTCCAACAGGCCTAGCCTGTGCCCTGGGCCCACATATTTATACTTCCCTTTAGTTTCTAACCAGCAAAGTTAGGCTTACTTTTCACTCTTCTTCCTCTATTCTTATGGAAGTGAAGGGTGTATGTGTGTGTGTGTGTGAGAGAGAGAGAGAGACAGAGAGAGAGACAGAGAGAGAGAGAGAGAGAGAGAGAGAGAGAGAGACAGAGAGACAGAGAAAGCGACAGAGACAGAGACAGAGACAGAGACAGAGACAGGAGAGAGAATGCACAAATTCAGGGACTTCCCCCATCACTTGTTCTCATTTCTTACATGATGATTTGTAGACGCTGAGGTCTAACTATTGGCACACCTGCTTAACCTTAGACTGAGGCATAAGTTATGTATAACCAAAAAATTTTTTTCTGGCAAGGTTATGCAGAATCATACATAGTTCTATCTATTATATTACACATTTTTTTTTTTTTGAGACAGAGTCTCGCTTTGTTGCCCAGGCTAGAGTGAGTGCCGTGGCGTCAGCCTAGCTCACAGCAACCTCAAACTCCTGGGCTCGAGTGATCCTTCTGCCTCAGCCTCCCGGGTAGCTGGTACTACAGGCATGCGCCACCATGCCCGGCTAATTTTTATATATATATCAGTTGGCCAATTAGTTTCTTTCTATTTATAGTAGAGACGGGGTCTCGCTCTTGCTCAGGCTGGTTTCGAACTCCTGACCTTGAGCAATCCGCCCGCCTCGGCCTCCCAAGAGCTAGGATTACAGGCGTGAGCTATATTACACATTTTAAAGCCTAAACAGATCCAGTATCTAAAAGCTGAATGTAATATTATGATATTTGCTTCCATTTTAAAGGCAAGACAAAAAAACCCACAACAATATTCTATGGAGATCTTCCCAATATACAGGTTGCTAGCAGCCTTAACCTTCCTTATTTCAACAAAGGTTAGGAAATTACAAACAGAATATTAAGATATATCCCGTATTGCAATCGGGCAAAACTTAGTAAGCGTATAATGAGCATTAACCATGTTTAAGATGTTGTTCTATATGGTATCAGGTTGATTGAGACTGACATGCTACATAGCTTCCGGGGAAGTCATTCATGTAGATGCCTGAGTTGCACGAAGTGGTAGTACAAAAATAAATATAATATGATTTATTGGTGCCCTGTGGCCTATAGAATGGTGCACCTCCTCAGCATTGAAAGCTCTTCACAATCGAGCTTGAACCTCATTTATCACAATCCACGTTTTCTAGGATTTGGCTGTAATCTATTCACCGCCCACGTTTTTCTGTAATTGGTCTATATGCTTCTACCCCTCCAGGCCTTTGCTCATGCTGTGACCCTAATCTAATAAGACAGGTAAAAATATACACCTAACTATTACATATGGTAGGGAAAACACTAAGGCACATCATGTTTGAGGTGTAGGGTAAAAATTTAAAAAATAAAGCTGGAAGGGTAGTTTGGGCCAGCTACAGTTCTTAGTTAGCAGGTCACAGGGAATGCTGACGGTTTAAGTAAGTGTGGAGATGAGCAGAGTCGTGTGTGTGAGTAAATCAAGATAGGATACAGTGAGAAAACTTCTGCAGTTGTTAAACAAGACAAAATCAGGTCTAGCCTAAGGTAGAAATAGAGAAGAACAGATGTGGAGAGATTTTTCAGGGTAAGAGAAAACAACAGAGGGACGGATATTGGGAAGGCATTCACATTAGTGAAAAGACAATTAGAGAGGGAGTCTTTACATAAAGACATGACAATGAGAAAAAGGGTAGGTAGGTAAAGTGGGACTAGGGCTGAATGGCTTGGGGAATAAGGAAGAATCAAGAAGAATTTCTTTTCCAGTCATACAGTGAATTAGTTTTCTTGAATATTTTACCCTCTAAAAAAAAAATCACCTAAAATTTCTGGATTAACAACAATTGCAAAGGCCAGTCACAAAACAAAAATAGGATTCCAGAAATATAAATAAACACCCCAGATGGCTTTATTCTAAGGGCGTCAGCCAAAATGTGATGGATTACTGGGCACTGGGGATAGGAAACAAATCCCAGTGCTTCAAGATTAGGGCTTACTTTTGATGAAAGAGTTTTTACTTTATAAACTTTTTAATTTTTTTTAAAACTTTTTGACTCTTATAATAACAGTTTAAAACACTAACACCCTGTACAGCTATACAAAAATATTCTTTCTTTATGTCCTTATTCTGTAAGCTCTTTTTAATTTCTTTTTTACTTTTTAAACTTTTTTTGTTAAAAACTAAGACACGGGCACACACATTTAGCATAGGCCTACACAGGGTCAAGACCATCAATATCACTGTCTTCCACCCCCACATCTGTCCCACTGGAAGGTCTTCAGGGACAATTACAGGCACAGAGCTGCCATCTCCTGTGACAACAATGCCTTCTTCTGGAGTACCTCCTGAAGGAACTGAGGCTGTTTTACAGTAAACGTTTTTTTTTTTTTTTTTTAATAAGTAGAAGGAGTATAAATAAATACTCCTTCTACTATAAAAAATATAGCATAGTAAATAAATAAACCATTAACATAGTCATTTATTATCAAGCATTTTGTACTGTATGTAACTGCATGTGCTATACTTTTATGCGACTGGCAGTGTTGTGGGTTTGTTTACATCAGCATCACCACAAACACATGAGTAATGCATTATGCTATGACATTATGATGACTGTGATGTCACCAGGTGATAGGAATGTTTCAGCTCCATCACAACCTACGGAACCACCGTTGTATGTGTGCTCTGTTGACTGAAACGTCCTTATGGGGTGCATGGCTGTTCTTTTCAATTTCTCTCCCTGCCTCTGCCCGCTGGGGATTTTGTGGTTAGGGAGGACAGAGAGGAGTCTCCAGCAATGGAGACAGAACAAGGTAAAAGGAAAGACAACCAAGGAGGAAGGATTCATTCTCCCAGAGGACTAAATTATCCATTAATAATCAACCTGTTTCTTCATGGAAAATCAACTGAATTCCCTTTGATAATCACTCTGTACAGTCATTATTCTATACTAAAGTCTGGTGGAGGTTTCACTTCCTGAACTTCTAAATATCACAGGCTGTCAATAATCATTTGTATTTGATACTGCTGATGATTCCAACTCTGCAGAAAGGCTCTGTCTGGGGTGGAGTTAGGAAGCTTCTCCAAGGGAGCACTTCATTTGCATGTGAAGGCAGCCCAAGTCTCCCCAGAGCTGCCTTTATTCACCATTCACTTTTCTGAAGGACACAGCATTTATTGGGCGAACCAGGGAGAAAAAAATAGCATTAACAACATAGCAGAGTGTGAATAAGAAGGTACAGGCAAACATCTGCACACAGATCAGCCTGGATAATTTTATCTTATCATATGCCATATCCAGAATGCATGAGTGAAATCCTTTTGGAATATGCTCGTTGGTACTGCAAGAAAGAATATTCTTTGCTCTTAAGGATAATTGTCCTCTGATTTCTTGGTTCCCTGGAATGCCTTTTGCATCAGATGAGCTCATGATGAATGTGTGAAAAACCTCATATTGATCAAGCTGAGCCTGAACCCCCCCCAAATTCTAATAAAGTCACTTATGTTCTGCTTTGGAATTCACCTTTCAGATTTGCACAGTGAGGGAGTTGAACTTAGTGAAATCTAAGGTCAATTCTAGGGCAGAAGTGCTCTGACTTATCCTCGGGATAAAGGTGTGGCCGGGAGGTTGGTCATTCAGTTTGACAAAAAGCACTGGATGAGAGCAGAGGCTCAACCTTATGCATAATTAGGGACCTGTAATTTACAACTATCAGTCTATTTATTTCGCATATCAGATTAAAAATATGTTTTAACTGAACTGTGTTAATGTGGATATGAGAAAACGCTCTTGGGTTTTAGCAGGAGTGTAAACTAGCACGTGCTTTCTACAGAGCAATCTGGCAACATATTTAACAATTGAAAATGAATATACCCTTTGATTTAGAAATTCCGCTCCTAGAAATTTATGCTATAGGAATATTTGAACATGTGTGAAACGATTTTTGTATAAGGCACATTATTCAAACATAGTATTGTTTCTAGTAGCAAAACCATGGAAGCAATCTAAATATCAGAATCTATAATGGAGTATCTCTACAATGGAATACCATGCAGCTATTAAAAAATAGAATTTAGATCTGGCAGAAAAATCTTAAATTTGTTAATAAGGAAAGGCCCTTGCAGAAGTGGATTACCTCAGCTGACTGATTCAAGAGGGGCTCGGAAGGGATACTGGCTTTTTCCACCTTCCCTGAGGCTTGAACATTGGGAATGAGTGTTGGTACATTCTAACAAAGAGTTGACTAGCAACCTTTTAGGACAACACTGGCAAGGAAGGGGCTCTGGCTGAGATGTTCCATTAATGGGTTATTCTTCTATCTTAGCCCTCTTCCTACAATTGTTCCCTTCCCAGTGATGCCTGTGTGTTAACATCTTTTATCATAAATACTCACAAACTCTTTTCCTTAATACATTTTTATGGTCGTCTGGTTTAATGGACATCTCTTTAAAAAAGCTAACAATAATAATAATATAGTGTTGAGTATTTACCGTGTGCCATTTAGTATTGTTAGAAATTTATGTAGATTATATTATTTATTTTTAAAATTATGATCTACCTAAATAAATACTACAGGTTGGATATCTGTAATCTGAAAAATCTCAAGTCTGAAATGTTCCAAAATATGAAACTTTGATTAATTAATTCTATGTACTAAGCACTGTGTTAAATCCTCACCAAATACAGCCAAGATGCTGAGCCCAAGAAGGGACAGAAATGAACATGTGTTCCTGGTGATGCCTGGGGCCCAAGTCAGATGTGCAACCAGTATTAATAAATGCAGGGTTTCTGAAACTGCGTCTTTGTATCAACCCCACAGTTTCCACGATATCCACATCAACTTAATATCATTCAATTACATTTTCTTTAAATCCACACTTTTCCTTAAAGTCTATCTATTTTAGCTTCAACTTAAGCAGACTAATCTATAAAACCAATGCTGTGGTGTGTTAGTAATATTTTCTAATACGCGTGACAATAAACATAAGAAAAAATCCATTCATGCTCCATCTGACATCATACTCTGGGAAATACTGGACTCACACCAGACTTTCTCAGGGTGACATGGCACCTCATGCTGTTGCGCTCAGAAACTAAATGTGTAGCCACCAGAGTTGCCCTAGCAATGGTACATCCTCCCTGGTGAAAATATTCTGCTCCACAATTGATGAAAATATTCATTCTCCACCATGCACTACCCTTCCCAAATGTCTGCCTGGCTACAGATGTAAAGCCTAACAGTGGGTTGTGATACTGGAGTTGTGATGAGTCAATGACTGATAAGTAAATCAGCTTAGAAATAGTTAAGTAAAGACTCTTCCTAGCAAAATAAGTCGAAATAGGAGGACAGAAAAGAGCCATGGTCTGAACCAAATGCTTCTACAGGACAGAATTCGGGCTGTTTTGATGTGAGCTACATCAATTGGTCTGAGGAAAGTCAGTTAGAAAAGAGCTTAAGTTGGGGATCATATCCTGACATTTTTTCAAAGATTATGAGTTAGAGAGTGGGGTCATTTAAATTTGGATTATATATTTATCAACAAATATGTGCCTATTTTCTAAAAGATTTCTTTAGGACAGACACATTCTTGGAAACATGTAATTATTGAGTCAAAGAATATGTAAATATTTTATAGGTTTAGATACATATGATGAAATTTCAAAAAAGTAGGATTCAGGTGACAATGGAAAGACAATGTGGACTTGAAAACAATAAAGCAAACAAAAAAATGAAAAATAAAATAAAATTTAAAATTGAATGTGGACCAAGGAAAGATTCATGTTTCCCTCGGCACTGGGTTTTAGACATTAAATCTCAAACCTTGAAGAAAATCAGTATCACTTGAGGAGTTTGTTAAAAATACAAAAGTCAGGCTCTACCCATACAAACTCCCAGTGAGGCCCTCTGAGGTGAGGACTGGGAATCTTCATTTTTAACAAGCCTCCTGGTGAATTCTGATGTGCACCACATTTCAAAACACTAATTTAATAGCTAGTCGTACAGGAAGAGAAACAGGTTGGAATTATGATTACCAACACTTAACATTTTCATTATGATTAGTTTAACAATCGATCTACAGAATAGTTCTCTAAACTTATTTTTCATTCACAGCTTTAACTTCTGTTCCTTCATTTCTAATGTGAATTTTCTCCTTTACATTTCAATGTTTCTGAAATTGAGATATTGAGATGCTTCTTCTTCTTCTTCTTCTTTTTTTTTTTAAACAGAGTCTCGCTCTATTAGCCAGGCTAGAGTGCTGTAGTTTCAGCCTAGCTCACAGCAACCTCAAACTCTTGGGCTCAAGAGATCCTCCTGCCTCAGCCTCCCAAGTAGCTGGGACTACAGGCATATGCCACTATGCCCGGCTAATTTTTTCTATATATTTTTAGTCATTTAGCTAATTTCTTTCTATTTTTAGTAGAGACAGGGTCTCACTCTTGCTCAGGCTGGTCTCGAACTCCTGAGCTCACATGATCCTCCCACCTCGGCCTCCCAGAGCACTAGGATTACAGGAGTGAGCCACCGCGCCCAGCCTTAGATGCTTCTTAAAATTGATGTGTTTTCCCGAAAAGATATTAGTAAATCAATGTGTACTAATCAAAGAAATACAACATTTGTGATAGACCTCAAAGATCCATGACATGAGGCCAGTTGCCACATTGTGTGTTCTTAGGTTTAAACTGTGAGTACTTGGAAGCCAGTGTGCAGCTGAGGTTACCGCTGAGGAGCAAGGCTAGGCAACTACCCCACATGGCAAGCTGGCCCTGCTCTTTAGAAATGCAGTGACTCTGTGGAAGTAGTGAAACAACAAACACCACCTCAACTGCACATTTTGTTTCCTTGTTGAAATCACCGCCCAAATATATTCAATGGTTTGTGTTGGTGATGGGAATGGAAAAGTCCAAGAGTAATCTTTTAATCTAAAAGGAGGTATTTTGAATAAATCAAGGAGTTGAATGGTGGCAGCAAATAAGATCTATTCAATGAATGACATAAATAATTTAGATTTATGGAGCTGTCCAATGTGTAAGTGATATTTTATCATTGCATTATGAAAAATTAAATTACATTAGGGGAGTTGAGACTGAGTATCGGCTGAGAATGTTAAGGGTCTATATTATGAGACTTATATATATTTGCATATATTTGTATATGTAAATATACACACACCCTAAAAAGTATTTATGTACACATCTGCACTTATACACATGCCTACAATTACACATATATACATAATTCTATATATAATCACATGAATCTATAAAAGCATCTATATAAACATGTATAGGTGTATATACTGATGTATGTAACATATGTTTCAAGATATTTAAAAATATAATTAGGCATTTCATGTATCAATGACTTACTCTGAGGTCAGTGTGAAGAAAACAAGAGGTGAAAATACTATTCTAATCTTTCTTCCATTTTTCTCCTATTTGTAGTTTCCTTTTAAGTCCCTTTATCCTCTGTATTTCATTTTGTTTATCAATGTGCATGCCTCATGTCTCTATTAGGCTACCAATTATTTGAAGGCAATGACATTCTACTTGTCTTTGCATTCTTCAGTGCCTAATAGAGTGACCTGCACATACTAGAGGCTTAATGAAGTCTGAAAGAGTGCTGCATGAATAAATGAGTTGGGAAACACAAGCTCCATTTTCAGCTCTTTTACTAATTACCTTCTTGAACTTGGGCAAATCATTTAATTTTCTTGGAATGCAGTTTACTTATCCTGTAATTGTGTTTATTTACTTTTCAAGGGATTGTGGAGACTTTATTTCATATATTTTAAAATATTTTTAAATATGAGTACTTCATAACATTATGGAGATATATAGATTCTGCTGCTACATATAATTTCATCACTTCTTTTATCAAATATATTAGCTGTGGATAAAAGAAAAGTCAGGTAAAATACCTAAAATCAAATGGTATGAATTTTATATATAGGAAAGTGTCAGAGAGAAGAAAAACTTTTAAAAACACAGGCTTAAAAATCCTAGAATTAGTCCTAGAATCTAGTCTGGGCTTTGCCACTTACTAGCTGGGTGACCTTCAAAAATAATCAATTAACTTCTAGACTTTGCCACTTTCTAGCAGGGTGACCTTCAAAAATAAGCCAATTAACTTCTTGTCTGTAAAATAAAGATGACAATACTTGCTCTATCTCCTTCTCAGGGTTGTTGTGAGGTCCATGAAGACGATATATATGAAAGCAGTTATATAGTGCTGTACAAATGAAGGTTGTAGTTTTATCCCTCAATACCAATGTTCTAATGGTATTCAACTATATATTATTATGGCATAATGGATTCAAAATTCACCAAGGCTCTGCTAAAGAGAAACATAAAATGATAGATGTGATGGGAAACAGCTCTGAAAACTTAATTACATTATGCAAATGCAAGGTAATATTATTTTACATCTTGATACAGATTTCTGAATCAGTCATATAGATGCATTCCAAGCAGTAAAGTGTCTAGGTAACAAATGAACGTTTCTGAACAGAGAGAGGAATAAAAACCTTTATACTATTTCTTATTTAAGCCAAAAGTCTTAGGCTCTTAAATCTTTCTGAACATTATTCACTCATGTTGAAAAGACAACATGTTAAATGCCAAGATTTTGTAATAGTAGAGACATAAATGGATCTACCCTAAAAAAACAACTTTTTAAATTTTTATTTTCATGGGAACTTTGAGAATATGGGCTTAATGGAAAAAGCAAATATGACCATTACTGCCAAGAAATAGATGCTTGTGCCCGGTTCATGGAGAAACATCCATCAAGCCTAGAGCGTGGGTTTCCTAGAGTCACAATGAAGTAGGTTGCCCGTCTCCAGGAGTGATGATGAAATGGTACATTCTATTCATTTACTTATTTCTTAGTCTGTTCAACAAGTATTTAATTTTGCACTGAGTACTCTGTTTGGAAGTGGGGACTCAGGAGTGAATAATAAGGATAGATTTCTTTGCTTCCCATATTTTTCCATCAGGCGGAGAAAAAACTGTTAAAATTACACAGAGGCGGGGGGCATATCGTACCAAGTGCAGATAGCTTAATACTTATGGAATTTCGGGGCAACCTAATTTTATTAAGCCTCAGTTTCCTCAATGATAAAAACAGAATAGTGTTATCACTGAGCTTATGGGTCTTTGAGAATATTAAATGAAGTGACAGGTGTAAATCGTAGAGTGTGATCCATAGTAAATTCTTATTAAATGTAGATTTATGGTGCTGATAAAGACGTCTTTATCAGCTATACAACATTAAACTAGTTAAACAGATTTCATGCTGTGCTAGAACATGAACTGTGCTACAAGGAAACTTCTTTATTCATAATATAGAACCTGAAATTTTATGCCATGTTGTATTCTGAACTCTATTTTCTGATCTACCTCGCCCATATTCTCACCTTTGGCTTTGTCTCCTGTCGCCAACTCCCCCCCCCCCCTTGACATCTGACCCACATCTCACACTGCTGCTCCTGCTCTGGCCTGCCCTTGTTGGCCACAGTCCACACTCACTTGCAGCAGTCGTGTCTAGAGCTACTCCAGGAAATAACTTCTTGGGCCTAGTAAATCAAGGTTCCCACTGGGTTTGCCTCAACCTAGTGAAGGGATTCAGGCAATTTTGCTTTAATTTCAAAACATTAAGGGGGTACAAATGTTTTTGTTACATGGATACCTTGTTTAACGCTTAAGTCAGGGATTTTGGTTTGCCCATCACCAGAATAGTGTTCATTGTACCCAATAGGTAAGTTTTAACCCCTCACCTCTACTTTCTCTCTCTCCCCCTCTTCTTGGTTTCCAATGTCCTTTACATCTCTTTGCATCTGTGTGTGCCCATCGTTTAGCTCCCAATTATTAAAGAGTACATGTGGTGTTTGTTTTGCATTCCTGAGATACTTCACTTGGGATACTGGTCTCCAGTTCCATCCAAGTTGATGCAGAAGACATTATTTCATTACTTTTTATGGCTGAGTAGTAGTCTATGGTGTGTGTGTGTGTGTGTATTCATTCATGAATTGATGGACACTTAGGTAGATTCCACATCTTTACGATTATGAATTGTGCTGCAATAAACATTCAAGTGCAGGTGTCTTTTTGATAAAATGACTTTTTTTCCTTTGGGTAGATATCCAGTAGTGGGAATGCTGGATTGGATGGTAAGTCTACATTTATTTCTTTGAGGAATCTCCATACTGTTTTCCACAGAGGCTGTACGAATTTGCAGTCCCACCGACTGGGTATGAGTGTTCCTTTCTGCATCCATGTTAGTATCTATTATATATTTTTTTAGCTTTTTAATAATGGCCATTCTGGCAGGGGTAAGGTGGCATCTCATTGTAGCTTTAATTAGCATGTCCCTGATGATTAGTGAGGATAAGCATCTTTCTTTATGTTTGCTGGCCATTGGTCTCTCTTCTTTTGAAAAGCCTCTGTTCATGTCTTTTCCCCACTTTTTAATATTTTTTTTCCTTGCTGATTTGTTTGAGTTATTTGTAGCTCATGAATTGGTGGAATCAACATTGTTAAAATGTCTACAATGCCCAAAGTGATTTACAGATTCGATGAAATCCCTATCAAAATACCAATGTCATATTTCACAGACATAGAAAAAAAAATTCTACACTTCATTTGAAGCACAAAAGAGTCCAAATGGCCAAAGTAATCTTAAGCAAAAAGAACAAATCTGGAGGCATCACATTACCTGACTTCAAATAATACTCCAAGGCCATAGTAACCCAAACAGCATGGTACTGGTATAAAAGTAGAGACATAGACCAGTGGAACATAATAGAGAACCGAGAAATAAAACCATCTACCTACAACCAATTTATATTCAGCAAAGCAGATATAACATACACTGGGGAAAGGAAGTCCTATTCAATAAATGGTGCTGGGAAAACTGGACAGCCATATACAGAAGAATGAAACAGGACCTCTATCTCTCACCATATATAAAAATTAATTCAAGATAGATAAAAAGACTTAAATGTAAGGCATGAAACCATAAAAATTCTAGAAGAAAACATTGGACAAACTCTTCTAGACATTGGCCTAGGCAAAGAATTTATGACTAAGACCCCAGAGGCAAATACAGCAATAACAAAAATAAATGGGAATTATTAAATTAAAAATCTTCTGCCCAATAAAGGAAAAAATCAGCAGAGTTAACAGACAAGCTACAGAATGGGAGAAAAAAAACGTTTGCAAATTATACATCTGATAAAGGGCTGATATCCAGAATCTACAAAGGATTTAGCCAATTTTATTCTTGATGAAGCAATTCACCCTCTCTAGGTCTCAGTTTCCACCTCTGTTAAATGACAGTATTTGATTAGATAGTGCCTTTTTATCCATCATTTTATAAATTCCTGTTTCTCTCTTTTTTAAAAAAAAAAATTTACTTGGGTATGACAATGATGATATTTTTCATACAAACCCTTCTAAAATCATGTGAAATCTGTTGAAACAGTAGGAACAAATAGGCCAGGGAACAAATTTTAGAGTCCTTCCTTCCGCTAATAATACTTACATAGGGCTGCATTCTCATCTCTTTGTGTGGCTTTCTCACATTATGAAATTGCTTTGCCAATATCGCTTAATGGAGGGAGGAGGAGGGGATATTTTAAAACTAGGAATTGGATGTTTCACTCGGTTGCTCCCTCATCCATCTTAATTTTGACACCATAACCACACAGCACCTAGCTAGCACCCACTCCTTTCACTCTAATGGAAATAATAGCCATGTCTATGAATGTTTAAAGCAAAAATGGAAGGGCATACATTTTGCTTCAAACACAGACACTTATTCTCCTTCTCAAGTAAAAGCCTAAGCAATAATCCTTTTGAGGATGCTAAGAATTGACATACATTCTCTTTGTTAAGCTGAGTCCGTAAATTCAAGTCATTGTAGTTAGGCAGGTTTCCCTTAAGGAACATGGCTAACGATTTTGAAATCTGTGTATGGGAAGGGGAGGAAACAGAGAGTGAAAGGACCTATCAAAATTGGCAACCTCCAAAAATAAACCACATCATGAATATTAATAATATATTGTATAAAATTAATTTGGTACATTTTATATTTAAGATATTTTCAGCCAGGGGTGATATAATGCAGCCGGCTCGGATTTTTTTTTAACTTCCAGAATTGTAGCAGAATTAGTATATCTTTATTATACTAATACAAAATTGCTTAACATTTGTTTAATTTCTTTTGACAGTTTACAAACTAGGAAGGCTTTATGCACATGTGAGTCTTCATTAACATAAAGGTTTGCTTTTCTTACATGACACACTTTTATTAATAATAAACAGTAACAATATTAGAAAAATACAATGTAAGCTAAACTTTATTGAACATTCACTATATATCAGGTACTCTTTTTGAGGATTTACATGCATCGATTTTCTTAAAACAGTCCAAGGAACAGGTAATCCTTTTTTTACTTATGAGGAAATGAACAATAGGAAAAATGATAAAATTATAAGTACATAGGGGATTTTACTTAATTAATAGCAGACTGGGTAATTCTCAATAATCCCCAACCAATAAAGATAATTTAAAAGGCTAGAGAAAACCCTGCACATTTTAAAAAGCATTAAAAGCAAATGAGATTATAAAAAAATTATCAGGATGAGACCTGGGTGAAAATAAGAGCCCACAGCCAAGAATACAGAGCACTCAAGGGCTTTTGCTCTGGTGGTATTTGCTGATCCAGGAGAGGTGGCTAGGAGGCTGAACTGAGTTGTTAATAGACTAATGGGTGGTAATTCTGAATAGGGGGAAATTCTGAATTCAGATAAACCTTCCTTGCTTTGGGCTGGGACTTCAGAGGGCCACATCCTAAAGGCAAAGGCAAAATAAATGTAAATGAGTACTCATAAAGACTGAAGCCTGACTATAGTCATCTGGGTGACCCAGAAAAACCTCAAACCCTGAATTTAAATTAAGGTAATCCCAGATTGCTATTACACAGGAGCTTGGAAAAAGTAAAAGAAAATTGACTTGGGGAGCTCAAAATACTGATGATTATTGAAACACCATGCTCAGCACACAATCAAATGTAACCAACACATGAGGAGACAGGACAGCCTGGGTAAGGACCAGAAGAACCAAAAGACAAGAGAAAAACACAAAGACTTCACATATTGTATTACAAAGGTCCTGTAAAACAACTATGCTTACTCGATTCAAGGAGATAAAAGTTAAGCTTAAAAAATTTGAAAGGCAACCTGAAAATTAAAAAAGAAATGATGCAGGAAATTTGGGAAAGAAAAACACAGAAATAATAAAAATGAAAAAGAAAACAACCAAAATTAAGAAATCAATAGATGAGTTCATGGGAAGTTTAGGTGCAACTGAAGAATCAGGCAATGAAAGACAAGCCAAAAGCATGAGGGGGCCAAAAGATGGAAAATGATTAAAGAGACATACCAGGAAGAGCCAAAGATAAAGAAGAAATCTTAAATGTTGTCAGAGAAACATAGATGGCTGACCTATAAAAGAATAGCAATTAAACTGACAGCTGATTTCTAAACAGAAACATGAGAAGATGATGACAGTGGAAGGATATTGTTAATATGAATTAGAATCCTGTGCCCCCTGAAAATATCCTTCAAGAATGAAGGCGAGTCAAAGACATCTTAGATGCACACTAAAGAAAAATCTAAAGGAGGTACTTCAGGCAGAAGGAAAATGACACAAGAAGGAATAAGGAGTGGGAAAAAGCCATAAACATCTGGGCAAATGTAAATGAACACTGATTGTTTTAAAATATGAATATTTTTGTGCTATATAATTATAATTCACAAAATAAGAGTATCTAATTCTATAATTCAGGAAGGGTAAATATGGTTTTAAGGGGTAGGAGGAAGATAAATGTATGTATTATTCTTTGATAAGGCAAGAATATGTTATAATTACTAGAATTAACACTAAAAGAATAAAGAGTCTATGACTTCTAAATTAATAGATGAAAGAAACTGAATGATTAAAAGATTTCCTATCAATCCAAAAGAAGTCAAGAAAGGAGAGGAGGAGAAAAACTAATACAGAACTGTTGGGGCAAGCAAAATATATATTGTGGTAGTAGATGTAAATTCAAATATCAGAGATTACATTAAATTTGGATAAATTGAATACATCAATTAAAAGATAAAAATTGGCACACTGGGATAAAACAAACAAAAATGTCAAAATGATATGCTCTCTGAAGAGTCCTATCTATTGTACGAAGATATAGAACAATTTAAAAATATATACATATATGTATATTTGTTATCATATTATACAAAATATAAGAACAAAATTTAAAGAAACCTGTGGTGGCTGCATTCATACCATAAAAATAGCTTTTACTAGAAACAAATAGAATAACTTAATAATGATAAAATTCAATGTACCCTAGGAAGGTATATCAATTCTAAATTTGCATGTTATCTATTAATATGGTCTCAAAAAACATAGAGCAAAAGTTGACCAAATTATAGAGAGAAATGGACAAATCCAAACTCACAGTAAGAGTTTTCTTTTAAACATTCCTCTATGATAAAAGAGAGCCCCTTCAAGATATCTAATGATATAATTTTTAAATTATATTTCTTCCCGTAATAAGTGTGGGAAGAAATGGGTATCACCTTCCTGACTTTTTCCCAGGTCTGAGACCTCTTTGAACGCAGTCACCCTCAAGATGGTAAATATTTCAAAATAATTACGGAACACCATAATTCCTTTCAACACGTATCATTCCTATTTATCCCGAGTTTTGATAAATAATTTGCAATACAAAAGTGTTTCATAGTCCAACATTTTAAAGCCAGTGAACTGAATGGTTTCTAAAGGGTCCTCCATAACATCTGAAAAATCAACTGATTGCTGTTTTATACTCTTTACCCTACTTTGCTGCAAATGACTAATCTTAGCATTTTGCACTGGTTGCAGTTCTCACCTTGATGGTTTTATAAATATCTGTGCAACCTTTTAAGGATGCTGTTATGACTTGCCATCACAGATTTCAGGTTTATCTCCTTGCTCTTTTTAGTTCCTCCCCTCCCCTCCTCTCCCCTCTCCTCTCTCTTTTTTTCTTTGTTTTGGATTATGTGCTTTGCACATGGGAGGTTCCTTGTGTAACAGCTTTTCCTGAAAATTCCTCTCCATGATTTCCCAAATGTCTAAATCCTTGGGGATTTACACAAGCAAGCTCCAGAATATCATAGGCTGACATTTCTTACTTCTTTTTTGTCTCATAGAGTGAAGAGTATTTGACCTGAGATTTTTAAATATATGACCAGCCCCAGCAAAGTGTAGCTAATGAAAGGATCATATGGGACAATGTCAGTCATAGGAGGAAGGTGACAATATTTTGGTCTCATTAGAAGTAAAGTGAAGAAGAAACTAAATTATCTGACAAGTTTGCTGTTTCGTCTGATGAAACAAGACTGTAATTAACTCTTCTCTTGATGTCAAAGTAACTAATTGTCTTAAATAATTATCTAATAAATTAAAGGTAGAAAATAGTTAAAATAACACTATTTAATAATAATTAAATGAACAGTTTATTTCCACCTGTATTTTCTTTTTATTTCCCCCTGCTGAAACTCCATTTCATGTAGTTATTGCAGGAGATTGTACTACTTTTAAAAAATGAGTATACTTAACACAGCTTCAGCAAAGCATTTCTGGGAGAGGAAAAGTAAGAATGTTATGTGATTAATTACATTTTGAATTTTGAAAAATTTAATCATGCATAATTAGCACTATTACAACTAAAGGAAATAGCAGTAATTTTAGGATACTGTATAACTTACAAATTTTGCATTTCACTAGCAGTGGTGGGCTTTCTAAGCTACTTGGGCTTTATGTCCTGTTAATCTTATTTTAATATCACACTAGAGAGAATATCACATATCTACATAATGAGATACACAAAATCCAGATACATGTGCACTTTTGTAAGTATGTTGATTTACAAGACGTTTGGTATTCTATCATTTTATAAACTACCATATAGTACTGTGATTTGAACCCCCACTTTTCTAGCTTACATAAATCTTTAAGAAAAAATAGTTCTATATCTAGCACTTAATCTGTGAAAAAAGATTTCATCTTTAGAGAATAAAATAAAATTCCATGCAACAAATCCCACATATGTTAAATGGAATCTATTTCAAATTAATGTGGAGATCATGTGAAACAACTCTTCCAAAAATAGGAAACATTTGTATGATTTTAAAAATTATTCAAACAAAATAGGGGAAGAGTTTAACATAATGCCTGCGTATTCTAGGTGGTATGTTCCATTACAATTTTCCTTTTGGGCTATTAACATTAATTTTGAGCACTACTATGGGGTAAAGGTTGGTCATCATTTTCAAAGAAAGAGCTTCTCTTCTCTCAAAACTGGGTACCGAATATAGACAATTTTTTAGAACAGGTAATTGTTGGTCAAATATAGTAAAAAGTGGATACTCCTCCTTAATATTCACAGGATGATTCTCACTCCTCTATGCTTTGTGACATAGTTATTTTTAGCAATTACAGCTCTGCCTGTGTCTCATTCATTATGCAGCCTGTATCAACCATCATTAGACATTATAGGAAAGAATACCATATGGCTTAAAAAGTACTCTTTCTGTCTTACCCACCAGCCATCGCTTTTCAGTTGTCTCTTTACAGTAGCCCAGGGAGAGCAACCCCAAACACATTAACTCTTTAAAAAAATATAATGAATGGTCATAAACCTAAAAAGGGAGATGTAGAACATACCTGAAGATACTGTGATAAAATGACCTAATAGTTTGTCACTGCATGTGGGAAATGATTTTCACATCTCCAAAGAAGTTTCAATCAAATTCAATTCAGTATCCACAAAATATTATTCATTGTAAAGAATAATTCAGTTAACCAGACACTTAGTTAACTGAGGACTTATTTTGTGCTAGGCATGCTGCAAGGTAATAGGGCTACAAAGATAAACAAGAAGCTAATTTAATAAATTGTTCTTTTATTCAAAAATCCACAGTTTTTGCATACTCATTGTTTGTCAAGCACTGAGTTAGGTCCTAATGACCTGACTTCCAATTCAGTTTTTCATTCTCAAGTACTTACAATGCAAGGTAGTTTTCTTTCACCATCTAATGTGCCATATGCTTACAGATGATGGCCTCATGTAAACGTGCCAAACACACATTTTCTAGCACCATTATTTTTGTCATCTTTTTCTCATTTGTTTGTCACACCTGCAGCTTGATATGATGAGACAGGGTTTAATATAGCAGTTGCCTTTTTTATGTTTTTCTGGCTTTTCTTCAGTAGTAGCAACAACAATAAAAAGAAAAACATCGGCCGGGCGCCGTGGCTCACGCCTGTAATCCTAGCACTCTGGGAGGCCGAGGCGGGCGGATTGTTCAAGGTCAGGAGTTCAAAACTAGCCTGAGCGAGACCCCGTCTCTACCATAAAAATAGAAAGAAATTAATTGGCCAACTAATATATATAATATAAAAATCAGCCGGGCAAGGTGGCGCATGCCTGTAGTCCCAGCTACTCGGGAGGCTTAGGCAGGAGGATCGCTTGAGCCCAGGAGTTTGAGGTTGCTGCGAGCTAGGCTGATGCCATGGCACTCACTCTAGCCTAGGCAAGAAAGCGAGACTCTGTCTCAAAAAAAAAAAAAAAAAAAAAAAAAAGAAAAACATCCAATGTGCTGTGCACTTGTTGTACCTGGCATTGGACTAAGTGGCCTTAAAAGCTGTCCCTTAAAATCCAGCTAAAAAAAATCTATCAGGTAAGAACTATTATCATTTTAATATAATAAAAAGAAATTCAGGTTTAGAGCGGCTTACTAAGTCCCTTGAATTAATCAGGCTACTAGGAGGCTCAGCTCCAACTTATTCCCAGGTCTGTTACCTAGAATGGTGAGACAAGAAGGGAGATTTTCCTGTACCCACTCCATCTCTGTTCATGACGTCTTCCTGAGCTAAGGAAGTTTGAATTGATTTTTAAAGAGTTGGATCAACAGATGGATAAGTTTCTTTTCCTTTTTAACAAATGTCCTTATAGATTGATAGGAGGGAGGGAAGGAAGGAAGGAAGGAGAGAAGGAAGGAAGGAAGGAAGGAAGGAAGGAAGGAAGGAAGGAAGGAAGGAAGGAAGGAAGGAGGGAGAGAAGGAAGGAAGGAAGGAAGGAAGGAAGGAAGGAAGGAAGGAAGGAAGGAAGGAAGGAAGGAAGGAGGGAGAGAAGGAAGGAAGGAAGGAAGGAAGGAAGGAAGGAAGGAAGGAAGGAGAGAAGGAAGGAAGGAAGGAAGGAAGGAAGGAAGGAAGGAAGGAAGGAAGAAGGAAGGAGGGAAGGAAGGAAGGAAGGAAGGAAGGAGGGAAGGAAGGAAGGAAGGAAGGAAGGAAGGAAGGCAGGCGGGAAGGAAGGAGAGAGGGAGGGAGAGAGTGAGAAATGTCTCTGTCTCATAGTTAAGTAAGGATGTCCCTGAATTGAGAATTGGCTGCCATCAGGTGTAGTCACAGAAGCGTGATCTTGGCCAAGACCTCTAACCTTTCCATGTCTGTTTTCTCATTTATAAAGTTATGATTCCAGTCTTGGTCACCTTACTTCTTGAGGATAAAACGAGAGGATGCTTGAGACAACCCTTTGGAACCCAAAAGATGCTTGGGTGCCATCACGAAAAACCTGGGTGGCGGATGGGAGGTCAGAGATATCACTAAGCTTTATGTCCCTACAGTGTTCATCATTTTAAAGGGTTAAGGTAGGTCAGATGTTGTCACGTGAAAAGCCTCATTCTGTGAAATATTTATTCCATGAAGAAACTTTCCCAGCAAGGCAGAGGAAACACGGAGTTAAAGGGAAGCAGCATCTTGTCGCAGGGGAGCAGACGGTGAGGTCAGCTCTGCCCGGTTTGAAATGAGCTCGGCCATTTCATTATCTACAAGACCACAGATGTCCTTTAACTTTTCTAAGCCTCCCTTTCTTATTTATAAAATAGGAATGATAACAGCAATCTGATAAGATAGTTGTGAAAATTAAATAAAAATAATGTAGGCAAAGTGCTTGGCATTGTGCCTGGCACATAGAAAATGCTCCATAAATGGTCTCTGCAGAGTCCGCGATGCTAGGTGACTTCCTACCACATGTTTTCATTTATTTTTTTTAGTCGTGGGCCAAGCCGGAGTGATCTCAGGTCAGTTTAGAAGGTTGCTAAAGATTACTAGCAGATTAGAGGTGTTAGGAAGCAACAAAGATTCTTTGCCTGGACAAGCTTTAGTTAGGGTCCTGAACTTTCTCCCAGACCCATCTGCGCACATATTTGTAAAATCCAGTCTCAGCAAAGAGCCCTGCTAAAATCATTCTGACAAGAACCCCCTACCCGCGATATGTGATCACCCTCGATATCCCCCAGGTGATGTCTGATCACCCTGGCCTGTCTCTGGCTAGCATCCTGTTAGGTCAGTTTAGCCAGAATCCCCCTTTACCACTGATGTTTCTTCTTAGCAATCTTCTACTCACTGCCCCCCACCCTGCTGCGAGGCTACACGTTCCCACTTGCTCGTGCTGTATTCAGAGTTGAGCTGAATCTCTCTCCCCCACTGCAAGACTGCTTTGCAGTGGTCCCTATACCTATCGTGACGATCCTGACTAAAGTCTTCCTTACCATGCTTTAACAAGTGCCATGGAATAATTTTTCTCTTTAACAGAAGAATTGAGACAAAGCTGTTAGACTGGAACAAAACAAATGGGCGGGAAATGAGGGTGAGTGCCTTGCACCAGATGTGCAGAGGTGACGTGATGAAGAAACAAGAACCACGCCTGGTTCCATGTAGGATGGACTAGGGGAGAGAGTTCAGTGAGACCAGGAAGATCTAGCGTGCACATAAAAGGCACTTTTAGAAAAAGAAATCATTAAAGATGAAAGAAATCTTTTAAGGGATGTGAGGTAATTTAGACTTCGGGGAAAAACAAACGGTACTATTTCAGTTCGCCCTGGACAGACTAGCTTCTCACCTGGGGTCCTGGTGTAACTGTTAACAGTGGTCTAAAAGTATCCAGGTCTGGACAACGAATTATACACAATCCCCTTACTGCTGAAGCTTTGGGAATAAAGGGGGCCTCTTTGGAGGGACTCTGGATGAGGCTTTTACAGGAGTTGTACATTCACGATCGCTTAGATTCATGGTCATGTTTACCCAGGAAGAAGAGCTTCAGATTCAAAGTCCAGAAAGCACAGCAATGCCCTCTTCTTCTTTTCATCCAGATTATTTTCCTCCAAGATAATCGCAACAATAGTTTTGAAAAATAGGTCACCTAGATTTCAGAACTATTTTGTCTCCAGCCATCTGGGGCTGAGGATGAGTTTGAAATTAGCTGTTCTTGGTATCACGGCAGAAACGCGACACAGCACATTTATTTGCACATCTCCCAGCGTTGGAGCATTGTTCTGGGTATTTGATATTCAGACGATGTATCGAGAATCTGAGCCTTGGAGAAACAAACTGCTCAGCATTTCAATTAGAATCAGTGTGTTGTGCATACAAAACACGACTACAGAAAATCTTGGAACATGTTGTATTATTATGTGGGTTTTTAAAAACTAAATATCAATGAGTAGTTGCAAGTTAAATTCTAACCTGCACCAGGTGTTCTCTTTCTCATCCCTAAATTTACTTCTAAGAAATGTGATTGATACAGACTCCCAATTTGCACCTCTAGATTTCTACTACCTTAGGTTTCTAGTCCATGTTTAGTGACTTATTCTCAGCACATTTAATTGACTCTGTATAAAGCTTTGATTAAATAGCGTCTAAGAGGTCAGGCACGGTGGCTCACATCTGCAGTCCTAGCACTCTAGGAGGCTGAGGCAGGACGACTGCTTGAGGCCAGGAGTTCAACACCAGCCTGAACAAGGGTGAGACCCCACATCTATGAAAATTAAGCCAGGCATGGTGACGTGAACCTGTACTCCCAGCTACTTGGGAGGCTGAGGCAGGAGGATCACTTGAGCCCAAGAGTTTGAGGTAGCAGTGAGCTATGATGTCACCACTGCACTCTACCCAGAGCAACAGAGTGAGACTCTGTCTCAAAAAAAATAAAATAAAATAAAAAATAGCATCTAAGATAGCAGGTCACGTGACCCCATGTATTTCCCATAATGCCCAAAATAAGTATAAAAAAGATTAGTGGATGCATTTGCAATCATCCCTGTTTTTGTTCCTTTCTTCCAACTTACTAGAGAAATTCTTAATATTCTTCTCTTTGTGGAGCTGCCAGATTTCTATTCACAGCTGCTAATTATCATCCCAGAAAAGGAGATGGCTCCATCTCTTGTAAGTTGAGTGTGCTAGAATTTAAATATAGCTGTCTCTCTCTATCTGCCTCAATGGTGGATACAGGAGAAAACATAGGGCTTACTGTGTTCTTTCAGACAATAATAATACTGACAAATGATACTAACGCTAATCAATAACGACAATTTTGCATTGCACTTTTACGAGGCGCTGAGAGCCCTGCCTGCATCTTGTCATTATTCCTCACGAAAACCCGATGAGGTAAACAGTGTCACTCATATGTTTTTTTCTTTTTCTTTTTTCTTTTTGTTGCTCATGTTTTTAAGAAACTATGGCTTAGAGAGGTTAAGGAGCTTTCCTTATGTCACACAGCTGGTACCTTTTCATGAAATCAGGATTTAAACTCAGGTTTGCCTGACCTTTGAATTTGCTCTTAACCTCATGCTGTGCTGCCTCTCTCTCACAGTATGATGTTCAGACACATCTGAGCCCACCCTGCCATTTGATCTTATATTAGAATTCTTCTGTCATCCTGGCACCTTCAACAAAATATCTAAAATTAAGATCTTGATGGTGCTTATAGAATTTTAAATTAGTAGACATTGGCTGTGTAAAACTACTTGTAATTAAAGCATGCTTTAGGTGAGGATTTTTTTTAATCCATTCAACTGTGAGGTTCTTAAGGAGAGAGATGGTATCAATCATCGCATCCCCATCGATGAGCACAATAGTGGAAATGTAGGTGTCGCCAGGTAATGCTTATTGCATAAATGTGGATTGAAATTTAAACAAAATCCATTATTCATGATAACATCATCTGTTTAGATGTGAGAGTAGCTCAGAGATGGAAAAGCTGAAACGGACAACTTCTGTCCATGCTGTGCTGTGCTCAAGAAGGGAGAGGATGAACAAAGAATGTCTGTCTTTATCATGTTTATGCTATTACTGCACTGCCTCATTCTTGCCTTTCCCAATTATTATCCTTTTGTGCTGCCACTTTCCATTTTGCTACCTATGCTCTTTTGTTTTCCTATTTATTCTTGATAAACTTTTTGTCCTACCATTTCCCATTGCTGTTTCAGCATCTTTGTATGTCAGGTTATTGACAAAACCGATTGCTTTCCAAGAACAACAACGGAAATTGATTTAGGGGTAAGATTTACAAACTACATGCAGATCTTAACAAACCGCTAATAAGCTGCCTTCTGTTTCTAATGGGTTGTGAACACAGAGTCTGATTTATCCTCTGTGTGAAAGGGAGAGGTGGAGGGGGCACCCTGAGGGCCCTTGCAGACATCCGTATAAGAAGGAAATGCTCTGCTGCAAGAAGTAGAATGAACATCCTTCTTTCAGGAGTTTTGCAAGATTACAAATTGCAAGATTTCAGGGAATACCCTGAAAATGGTACTCCTGTGGATCTGCATATGCTGGGTCAGGACCCTGAAGAAGGGCTCACTCGAGACCCTTGCTACACAGGTGTCTATTTCAACGTTTCTCTCCTGCCAGACCTCAGTTTGTGTGCTAGCTCTGCCAACAGTGTGACCTTGGCCACGTTATTGAAACACGCGGGGTGGTGTGAGCTCGAATCAGACAACTCACAGAATAATAAAGTGATTTTCAAATGGTAAAGCACACTTCAAATGTTGCTTATTGTTATTAGCAGCATTGTCTTTCAAACTTTTCCACCAATAGAATGATTAATGGTTTGTTGATGATTAGCTTTCTTTAACAATTGGCCATCTCAGAATTCTGTTTATTAGGCATAGTACTTAACGTTTTATAGCTGTTGTACTTTCTAGCAAACATTGCTATTGGTAACTCAGTGTGGATTCCATTTGTAGGAAATACTAAAATCAGCCCAGTGGACTAGAATGAGCGCTGG
This sequence comes from Microcebus murinus, assembly GCF_040939455.1. Lineage (NCBI taxonomy): Eukaryota > Metazoa > Chordata > Mammalia > Primates > Cheirogaleidae > Microcebus > Microcebus murinus. The sequence continues at coordinate 14,042,276 of NC_134124.1, forward strand.
CCTGAAGTCAGGAGTTTCAGAGTTCGTTCTCAGTTTGGAGGGCAACGAGTTACCACTCTGGGCAAGTCATTCTCCTCGCTGAGCCTAAGGGCAGATTAAATGAGGCAATGCCTATATATTAATGCTCTTTCCCACCCCTCACTCCTTAACCCTGCTTTAAGAAGAAATAAAGTAAACTGTTTCTCACCTATAATTCTGAAGAATTTATTCAATAAATTCAATAAATATTTTCTAGTTTATTTAATTTCTTGATTCATTAAAATTATAATTCTGTTTCAATCATTGCCAAAAACATTCTAGGAAGATTAATCCATTTGATTTAAAGAATATTAGCTACTAAGGGGGTATCTTAGAGTTCATTTAATCAAAATGCTGGATTTTACAGATTTCTGATGTTGGATATTTATATGTATCTTTTACATAAATTTTAGGTGAACCCTGTATTGTTTCAATACTGAAGGTATTCAGGTAACTGGTAGCAATTTAGTGAATTTAGGATCAATCTTTACACATATCTGATGAGTATAACTATTTTACAGCTGAGCTTCCAAATTAGGGAGGAAGAGAGAAGTTTCCTAAAAAAGACACTGCATCTAATAGGGTCAGATCTAGTTACTATTTATGCATGGGATATATGATTGATAAGACCACATAAGTATTCATTTACCTCTCTTACTATAAGGATGAGCATGTGTCCTGTTAGGTAAGATATTTGCTGACTACCTGATTTCAGGCCTAGTAATCTCCACTCAAGAACACAAATTTAGAGGAAAAAGCCAGAATATTTCCAAAAATATTTACTGTAATAATAGAAATTTTGAATGTTGTATGTAATTTAAATTTCTGAAACTTGAGTATTGCCTGATGTCGAAAAATTAAAATACTTCCCACTTTAATGTTAAAACATCTCCTAATTAATTATAGAGCTGAAGCACAGGGTTATCACAAAATTTTTTTCTTGTGTCCTCTAACCTTCTAACTCTGCTTTTGCTTTTTCTAGCCTTCTAACTCTGTTTTTGCAGTGTTATAAATCATAATTATAAATAAAGAAGGATGTAACTTTTCATTTTTTGCTTTAGGCCAAGATATTCAAGGCCTTTTTCCTGCAGGCAGGAAGAAATGAAGAAAGCATTCATTAGTAAAGAGCCCTCAGATTTTTATTTCCCTCAGCTGACATGGTGATGATATAAATTTAGAATTGAAGTCCTCAAAGGTTGGAAATGTTACACTGAGTAGGGTCTTACCACAACTCTCCTACTTTTGTAATCTTTAAGGTATACATTCTCACCAAGAATGCAATTAAACTGAGACAGGCCTCTAGTTTAGCTATTTACAATGACATACAAGGACTGGCTCCAGCAGCTGTTGATTGATTTTCAGATTCTGTTCATAAAACATGTTCTTTTTTCTACTGGAGAATAATTTTCCCATAAAAGGTAGTCAGAATTCTTTTTGATTGATTAAGCTGGGTGACTTAAGTGTCTGAGTTAATGCAAGTGTCTTATTAAGTGATATATATATAAGCTATACTTTCTTTTTCGTAAAATGTTATAATAGGTTCAGGTATCAATGCCTTGAAGACAAGAGAAATTTAAAATGTGTGTTTTATAAGAAAAGTCAATGCATAAGTCAGGCAGACAATTTAGTTCTGAACACTACCTTATAACTTCCTTTAAAGGACATTAGATTTTTGATGGTAAGTTTGTTAGTAAATACGAAGTTGGTGGCTTAGAACCTGGACTTTGGAATGAAAAAAGCTTAGGAACAGATGCTGGCTCTGCCATTTACCAGATGCATGAGCTTGGACCAGTTACATTTCTGAAAAGTTTTAATTTTCACATCAGGAAAAGAGTGATAAGCGCGGCCACTACCTCACACCACTGTTAGTAGGATTTCATGAGATCATGAGATGAATAAAAGTAAAAGGGTGTTAATGTTAAACTCTTAACTGAGGCTCAAGATGTAACAGATGCTGCAAATCAAAGAGAGATACCAGATCAAAATCTAAATTCCGAGAACCAGCTTCACGACGCTTGGGTTTTTCGCCCAAGGATCTTTAAACAAGATGTAGGATATAAAATGTTTGAGGGTGAAAAGCAGAAGGGTTTGCTGAGATGATTTGGTGAAAGAGGATTGGAGGATTATATGTCACACCTGCTTCTTAACCCTCACCAAACAGAAAGGGCTCTGCTCATGGCAGCCTGGTGACAGGCTTGAACAAGCCCACTGGGAGAGCTTAACACAGGTTTCTCAGAATCACAGAGGCAATGGACTTGAGTCTGACTCTGGCCAAGAAAACATGGAAGGCAGCAGAGAAGTGGAGGAGCCGCTTTCCTGGGACAGTGGAAGCTAGTTGTATCTACAGGGTAACTACATTCTCTCTAACCTCTCCAGCAGGTGAAAGAATATGTATTTATGCCACAGGACGATAAAAGCCAGCCTGGGTGTTTTCACATATGCCTAAGAGTACCACCTGGAAGGGGCGGTGGGACTCTCACCATGAGGTTCTATGCATAGTGTACTCCCAACAACCAGCAGCATAGCTAGGGGGTGGCCAGCTCAAGAGCTGCACTGCCTGGGTCATGACAGTAACAGCTCCAGGGGCCCACAGAAGAACCTCTGAAGAACCCACAAAAAATGTCCACAAGGTAAAAGAGCCAGCTTAAAATGCATTTCTCTTGCAGCCAGCAAAAGCTCCACTGAAGAGAGCATGAAACCCTCTTGAAGCAGCATGAGAGCCTCAGCTCATGTAACACCTTCCCTGTCCCCGTGCCCTTCCCCCTTCCAATGCTCCAACTTCGGTTAGCCAGTTGGAGGGTGAGAAAAAAGACAAGAAGATCCTCCCGCCCCAAATCAAGTTCAGAGCTGTGATCATTCTCTGGGACTAGACAGCCTAATTCTTGAAATGAGATTATCTGTGACTTAAAGAAAACGCAGGACTTTCTAGACTGACCAGAGAAATCATATAGCCCCTGCCCGTATTCCGCCCAGGGTCATAGAAAGACTATATGTAGTAGGTACATTTTAAAGAGAGCAATGGTAAATAAAAATAAAGTATTTTGATTTATGTTCCATGAGCTGTATTTGTTCAAAGTACAACTGATTACAGGTATAAACAGCTCTTTTTCTTTTTTTAATCAACTGGAAACTCTTATTTGCTGGACATCAGACCCTCATGCACACAACCATATGGTGCTTCTTCTTGAATTACATTTTTAACCTGCCATCCTGGCTTTAGCCAGATGCCACCACGGGTAAGGAGTGCTTGTTACACACACTCCAGCACAACGCTATGCAAGGTCAAATAATACGTCAAGTGGGACTGTAGGTAGCACTAAGATGTAATGTCTAATTATAGACTCAGAATGCAAGACACATACTCATCACAGACATAAAGAAGGAATCGGGGACTGGCTGCCAGTACACACATAACAAAACTTTACTGGTTATTAGTTCACTGTGAAGCCAGGCTGCACATCGCTGGAAGTTAGGGAGCCGTGGCAGACAGGTCTAGTTACAGCCTTGTTCAGAAAGGACAAGCCACTTTTGTGAAATTTCTTCCTTTTGCCAGTTGCCTGAGTAAGCCTTTCCTGGACTGGAACCTTGTGGTTGTCCCAATGAGCATGCCCTGCTACTCCAGGGCTGTCCCACTGATGCTCAGCATAAACTGCATTTCCATTAACCGCTGGACAACTTAAAAGTAGTCGTATGGGGTGGTCACAATAAGCCTGAAATCATAGTCTTGCATGTTCTTCTCTCGTCTTCCTGGAATCCCCTGGCATAGTGAAGGACAAGGCTAAAGCTCTGATGTCGGGTTTTGTCTCCATGACGGGAGCTTAGCATAGTGACTGGCACTTAGTGTGTGCTTGATAAATGACAGCGCGGGGAACGGGGTCTTACTATCATCAGCACAACCCAGCTTGAAGAGCGGACTTCATGTATAGGATTGGTGAAGAGGAACATCATCTGTGGGTTTCTTTTCTGTAGGGAGGTATTTTAGTGTAATCATAAATCGCTAGAGCAGGAAGGCCCAGTGAGGTCATGAGTTGCAGCCCCTCACAGTATCCCAGACAGGTAACTCCTCATCCTCACACAGGCCTGACTTAGGACAAACTTTATCAGTGCAGAGAGCCCTGTCCCTTCAGGCCTGAAAATGTACTGCAGACATATCCTGCTACAAAAGGCCCAGTTAACTAAAATACAAACTTGCTAAGGTAAATTAGGTATTAGAATATCACTTGATGAAAAAACATTTTACTTTAACCAAATATTAAAATAATTTCAGTACTTCTCCAAATATAAATTAAAAGATGTTTGTAAGGAGTATATTTAACATAATTCCAATGATAACTGCATTGCAAAAAACAGATACATACTTTTTTTAAAAAAAATGAAATCAGAATGTGATATATCCAAATGCTATTTCTTAGAGTACAATTACTTGTGGTATTTATTTGTCTATTCATTTGAGTTGCATTACTGTTTTTTAACTAAATTTTCTAAAATGAACACATATAACTTGTTTAATATATAAGAAAGCAAAGGTTGTAAGTACCTACTTTTTCCTAGAAGCAAGGAATTTTGCTTACTTGTTTGATTAATTCACCAGATTAAGAAATCTTTGCTTTACTGTGTATTATCCGTAAAGGTTGATAACATATTTATTACTTGGTGAAAGAAAATAATTACACAGAAAGCTGGTAGAAATGGGCCATATTCATACTATATATATATATATATATATATATATATATATATATATATTATTTTGGCATATTATGGGGGTACAGATTTTAAGGTTTCAATAAATGCCATTTCCCCCCCCAGCCCCCACAAGTCTGAGTTTCCAGCATGACCATCCCCCAGATGGTGCACATCTCACTCATTATGTATGTATATACCCGCCACCCTCCCCCCTGCCCAATACCCTATTACTGTAGTACCTATGTGTCCACTTAGGTGCTGCTCAGTTAATACCAGTTTACTGGTGAGTATATGTGGTGCTTGTTTTTCCATTCTTGGGATTCATACTATATTTTTAACTAGAGGAAAATAGTTGTGGTTCAGCAAAGCACAAAAAGTGTTTTCTTTCTAGCTCCAGGGACAGCCCACAGGCTATAATTAAGTATTGAATTAATGCTACTAGTTTAGAATCAACAGTCAGTACAATCGATACCTGAGCCTGAATAACGTGTGGGTACAGGCATCAGCAAAACTGCTGAAAAGAAACAGAACTCAAGATGACCTCCACCTGCTGCTCCCTGTCACCTAACCTTAACAGTCAAGGGGGGCAGTAGTATTAATGCTGGCCAAATTATAAAATAGTCCAGCTCAAGGTTTTATTTAAACACACACACATGCACACACAAACACACACACACACACACACACACACACACACACACACACCCATGCCGAAAAGCGCACTGTGTCAAAAGACAACAGCTTTGCCACCATAAAACCGTACTGCTCAACAGCATATTACTACTTTGATAGTCCTTCATCTGGGACCTTCTCTCTTTGTTCCCCACAAGCCCTGTGGTTTATATATATTCTTATACTATTATATTAATATCTTTCAGCGAATTTTTTTTGTGGGTCTTTGGCAGGGTTACAACATGTTCCTTAAGACAACCAGAGACATCCTTAGGTGCCATAAGCACCCTGATGCTTATGTATTCAAGGTAGTTAGGGTGCAGGATGTCCCCCTCTCAACCCTGGCCTCCCGGGATCATGCTGGCTAGCATTTTGCCCTCTTCCTAAGTCAACTCATTCTTTGAGTTCTTCTGTAGCAAGGGGAGAGTTTGTTTTCATGCTTTTCTTCCTTCATTATTACTCAAGAAATTTACCGTGTGCCAGTGTGCCGGGTCTATGGGAAGCAACTGATGAAGTCTGGCTCCCGTGAAGTTTGCAATATTGTTAGAGAAGACAGCCAAAAACAAAAAAATAAGTGTGTAGCACAGCGGGTGAGAAGTGCTAAGAAGAAATGTCCAACAGGGTAACGGAATAGAGTAGATGGGGGTTGATTTATGCAGCGTGATCAAGAAAGCAGATTGTTGGTGCTTAAAAGCTGCTTGTTGTGTACACAAATGAGAGCAGCTGTCCATAATCCTACATTTTTTAGTTGGTCCCTCAAGAAATGATGACCTGTACTTAGCTCTGTTACCCCCTTACCTCAGGCTTTTTTTTTTTAACTTATTAGGTTGTTAATCATCCCCACACTGTTTTGGGGTTAGGAGCAAATTAATTATTGAAATGTGAGTACTAATAATGGCTTAGAAAAATGTATAGCACAATGCTTGGCACACAGTAGGTATTTTACAAGACTTGTTGACTTACGGCATTAAAAACCTGAAATAGGTCTGAATTTTGATTGACCCTCTAGAGAATTCCATACACTTTTCCCCAATCTGCAGTGCCTGGCTTTCTGCCTGTGAGAAACCTTTCAAATCATAATCATAATCGACCTTACCGAGCACTTACTGTGACAAACAAATTAGCTGCTGTGTTACTTCTTGAGGTCATCATCTCATGAATCCTCACACTGACACTGAGGGGAGTGCTTGCTGATTTTTTGTTTTGTTTTGTTTTGTTTTGGTAAGGACACATGCCCAGAGAGGTTACACAAGCTGCTCTGCATCCTACCGCTCGCAGGAGGGGGTGACAGGCTTCCAGCCAAGGCTTTCTGGCCTGAGACAAGCTAAGGTTCTTTATCCCACTCAAGTAGATTGCCTACATCAAGCTTGTGGTCTTCATCTAATTTGAAGTAACGTTCATGTAGAAGGCTGCTTTACTTGCTAACGATACAGAAATCGCTGATGGTACTTGAACCAACCACTTGAACCAATAGTACGTGAGTGGGTGGGTGTGCGTGGAGGAGGAGAAATCTTTTATTTTGATGAGAATCTGTGCATCCCTTGCAATAAAATGCAGGCACTGGACTTTGATCTCAAAGGAAACCTATAGCCCTTTATATTTTTTAGATCTCTCCTGTTCATTAGTGGGATGAAGTTGAGGTCAGGCGAGACAGGAACCTGGATTAGTAATTTATCCTTACTGTCTCTCCATTATCCCAGAGAATGATTCATGGATAGGCTGCCTGATTGGACAGTCCAATGCTACTTTGGGTTTTTACCTGGGAATGCTCCACAGCTCCTAATATCCTAATGAGCACAGGACATCTGCCAAGGGGGTTTGTCTCCCTTCTCTTGTTTTTGGTCCTAGGGTATTTCATTTGAGGCGGCTCTGGCTTCCTCGTGAATTCTCCAGAGCTATCAGAAGGCCCTGGAGCCTTCAACTTCTGCATAGTGTTCTCCAATAGGCTCAGCCTTGAAAAACTGAATTGAAAATTATGCTCCTCTATGGAGGCTGGCATTTTCCCAAGGCTAATCAGAAGGCTTCCCTTCTCTGCAACACTCAGCTTGCCCTCTTCCCACCTGCCCACCTACCTACCTTCCTTCCTTCCATTTTCTTTTTCTTCCTCTCCCTTTTTCTGTTTCTTTCATTCTCTCTTCTTCTTTCTTTTCTCTCTCTCCTCTGCCCTTTCTTTCTTTAAAAAGCAAGTTACCTCATTTATTTCTCAAAGAGAAAAAGCCAAATAAATGGACCCACACATCAAATTTGACCTGCTTCCAAAGGATAACACGAGATACTAATATCTAGGATAATGAATGAAATTTTTTCCCATCTATGCGTGCCAGAGGAAAGTGAGTCTTTTCTGGACCATCACGTTTTATTTCATGATGACAGCAGGCACTAAGACTTACTGTCCCAGACTACCTCCCTCATGTTGTTCTGTCCAGATGGAACTCTCACTATTCTCCATATAGGTCCTATATCTGCCTTTGTATTCTGAATAAGCTAATTCCTCTGTTTAGAATGTGGAAAGGTAACATTATCTCAAGGCCTGGGTTTGCTTAACTATTTACTTGCTGACATATATTCTTCAAGGTGCATCTCATATGCTGCCTCTTTTGCAGGGCCGTTTTCCCATACCTTCTTATGTATAATAATAATTGGGAACATTTACTGAACATGACACTGTACAGAGCACTCTGCTAAGGTCTCATAGACTTAACAAGTAAGAAAAGTATAACATAGTATTAAAGAGTACAGAATGCCAGGGTTCAAATCCTGGCTCTACGGCTTATTGGCTATGAACTCGGGAATTTATTGCATTCTTTGTGCTTCAGTGTCCTTGTGTATGAAATGTGGATAATCATAATGCAGCTAATACCTAATAGAGTTATTATCAGGATTATGTGAAATAATGCACATAAATCCCACAGAACAGTTCCTGGAAAATTGTAATTACAATATAAATATCTGATGTTGTTACTATGATACTTCATAATGTGCTACAAAGTAGATGTCATCATTATTCCCATTTGAGAGATGAGGAAACTGAGGCTTAGAAAGGTTGAAACATGTCCAAAGCTACACAGAGGATACATGACATCTAGAACACACATATAAATCCATCAACTCAAAACTTATGATCTCATTTTGTGCAATATAGGCAGAATGGTGGTCTGTGTTTTCAACCGAGTGATTTTCCTGAGAGTTGGACAATTACAACAACAAACATACCTGCTAACATTTATTGAATATTTACTATGTGCCAGACATAGTCCTCAACTATTCATGCATTAATTCTCACAGCAGACTTAGCAAGTAGAAATCCTTTTTATCCTCATTTTATGGAGGAGGAAACTCAGCTTTAGAGAAACTTGGTTAGTCACACCACTGACATGTGACAGACCCAGGACTCTTACCTGAAACGATATCCTGCCTAACTGAAGCTATTCCTTTACTCTTCCATTTTCCTATTCTCTTAGTGGTAGCTATTTCTATATTACTTGGTACTTTGTTGTGCATATAGCAGATGCTCCTGCCAACCTGCCACTCACCTGAAGAGAGGGACCCTCCCCCCATTCACCACTGCCAGCCTAAGCATGTCTTCTAAGTAGTAGATGCCTGATAAATGTTGGACTGAATTGATCTTCATGTTGGAAGTTAGATTATGAAAAATCAAATGGTGCATAAAAAAATAAAGCAGTTTGTAATGACAAGGAGTTTGAGTCCAACTGCTCTATGGATGACTAATGAATGAGAAACAACTTTTGCATTAGTTAAGAGGCTCAACTGTGAAATTGGATTGAGCTGGTATCTTGCCCCAGGCTTACTAACTTTTTGTTTGTTTGTTTTACTTACTTATTCTAAACTACAGTTTCCCTATCTATAAATAGAAGACAAGAATAATACCTCCCTCTTAGGATTATGGATGGGATTAAGTGAGAATATTCATGAAAACCACTTAGCATTTTGACTCACACATGGTAAGCAAAGGTTGCTTGATGCATAAAAATTTATTCTTTTTACAAAGTCAAATAATTAAAGAATAGCTCATCATCTGAGCAAATGCTCTTGTCTAGATCTAAAATCTTCTTCAGAGAGGATCACAAATATTGTGAAATAAACTTGAGCAAAGATGAAGGAACACAAAGTAAATAACTCACTTGGGAAAGATTCCCCAAAGGGGCCCCATGAGAAATGGAAGGAAGGAGGGGTGTCATTTTGAGGTAAACAGCTTCATTCTTACCCCAAGGGACATAATTCCCAGTGGGCGCCTTTGTGTTGCTAAGATGTGTGATAAAGGCCCCCATGGTGAGAGTTTTCCTTTACTCCCAGTCGGACTGAGAAAGTGAATTTCACATGTCAGTGCTGTCACTCATCTCCAATTTGTTAGGAGCTGCACAATTACAATTGGTGGAAAATATGAGAGCCAACAAAAAGAAAGAGTGAGCACAAAGATTTCCCAAGGAAGACATCACACATGTCGCCAGACAATACACACACACACACACACACACACACACACACACACGCACACACACGCACGCACACACACTATCTCTCCCCACACCATTGCTAAAGAAGCCTACACTGCATGAGATGGCAGCCTTTGAAGGGTCCTGACTGCTATGGGCTGAAATGTGTTCCCCGAAAAATGTATATGTTGAAGCCCTAACCCCCAGTGTGACTGTATTTGGATATAGGTCCTTTACTAAGGTAATTAAGGTTAAAATGAGGTCATGAGGGTGGGACCCTAATCTGATGGGTTTGGTGTCCTTATGAGGGGAGGAAGAAATGCCAGAAATCTCTCTCCTGGGGCACAGCTAAGAGGCCACGTGAGGGACTCGGCACGAAGGCAGCCACTGGCCAGCCAGGAAGAGAGCCCCCACCAGGAACCAACCCTGTTGGCACCTCGATATTGGACTCCCAGCCTCCAGAACTGTGGGAAGACAAATTTCTGCGATTTAAGCCGCCCAGTTTGTGGTCTTCCGTTACAGCAGCCTAAGCAGACCAGTGCACTGACACTGGCATTAAATCATTGCCCATCCTCCTATAAAGGGGACGGCCATATTTTCCCAATGAAGAGTCAGGGTGGCTTTTAAGAAAAAGAATTTTTGTGTCCCTTTCAAGTCGAGGAGTCTGCTTGGAAGAGGTAGTTTGGATCATGGTGGCTTTCATACTTCAGACAAAAAGGAAAATTAATTACACCACACACACACACACACACACACACACACACACACACATGCACAACCCTTGTTTTGTGAAGCAAATCTTCCCTGGGACACCTCTGCCTCAAGTACCTCCCTCTAGACATCGAGCACGGGCCACCGGGAGACAAAGGCCAGCCGCCACACCCACAGCAGCGCACGCATGGCAGTGACACAGGCTCTCTGTTGGATGGATGGTACTCTTTTTCCACCTGGAATTCTTTCTGGCAGAAAGGATTTTACAATTCCACCTTCTTGGGCCAGCCACACGTGGGACCTTTCGGTCACGGAGGGCAGGATAGAGCAGTGGTCTGCGCAGACCTCTATCTAGGGACTGCAGCCTTAGAGTGCTGCGCTGCCGTTTGTGCTGATTTCGCGTGTTCATTTATTTATTTTTTCTTCCTCCCAAAAAGTCCTTTCAAGGCCTGCTCTGTGCCTGATACTGAGAGCATGGATCTGGGGACAGACCAGCCACACGATGGCCCACACCTTGGCCCCCAGCTCAAAAGCTAGTATGTAAATGCAGAGCGCCACACAAAATTAGCCAGATTAACAAGTAGGGAGACTTTTCTGATGGTGGGATGTGTGGAAAAGGATATAAAATAGAGTAACAGATGACTTTAAGTTGTCATTCGGAGTGAGTCCGAACCGGGGTTAGGGTGGCTTCTCTCGGGGATGGCATCTGAAGTACAACGAGGGATCAGCCACGCTCAGATGGGGGAGGAGGATTCATAGCAATTAGTGCAAAGGCCCTGTGCAGGGAATCACCTTGCTTTGTTTGGAAACAGGGATGAAGGCTGGAGTGGCCCGGTGGAAAGGGGCCCTGCCGGATCAGGAGGGCTACGCGGGCCATGATCAGGAAAGCCGGGCCGTGTTCTAAGTGCTTTGAGAAACCATTGTTGGGGTCTGGCTAAGCGAGTGACAAGACTGATCCAACTGCAATGGCGGAAGATCAGACCCAGCCTGCAGCCTGTTTTTGTAAACAAAGTTTGACTGGGACACTGTATTCTCTATCGCTGCTTTTGTGCTACAAGGGGATAATTGAGTGGTTGTGACAAGCACCTTATGGCCTGCAAAACCTAAAATGTTTACTACCTAGCTGTTTACAGAAAAAATGTGCTGGCGGAAAAGCAGGGTGTGCAGTCACCCACTGCGGAGGTGATGGGGCTTGCACCGCGGCGGTTGGTAGCAGTACTGATGTGGGGAGGTGAACCGATCTAGGACGCGCCTTGCAAGAAGAGATGACAGAATTTACTGGGGAACTGATCGTCATGGGGGATAGAGGAGAAGATATAAAGGACTCAAAACATTTCTAGCTTTTCGGCTAGAACGACCGAGTAGGTATCAAGGCCATCTGCCGAGACAGGGAGTTCTAGGGGAGCGGCAGCTTTGTGGGAATAGTGAGAATGAAGAACTGTTGGAGAAGGTTAAGTCTGAAATACCTTTTCTACAGGGCATCTCCACTGTTTTTTTTCTCAGTGACATTACAACTGGCATTTCCTTGGATGCTTCAGAGACCATAAAGTCTCTGAGGGCAGGAAATGTGCCTGCCTTGCTCAACAGTATATCTCCACGCCTACCCCAGTAGCTGGCGCATAGTACTGGTTTGGAAGTGAGAAGATAATCAGCAACCATTTCCTGAGAGCTTACAGTGGCCTGAGGAACTGGGTGAGGCACTTCACATAAATTGCATGACTTAATCCATACAGCACTCCCTCAAGCTAGTTGCTGCTATACTCATTCTACAGATTTGGAGACTAAGGCTGAGAGGAAGGGATCATAATCAAAAACACTTTCCCTCCAGGGTCGAGTGAGGAGATATAAATGGGTGAAAGGACCACGCACTGACTGACGGGAACTGGGGGTGAGGGGGCGGGGGGACAACAGCGTCCCTTACGTGGGCAGTTTGCCCCTCTGCTGCCACTGAGCATGGCTCTGTGCAAATGCAACCACACAATTTTGCCAGGCTTGGTTTTTTTTTTTTTTTTCCAAGAAAAGCTAGAAATCCAGTTTATTTTGTAAATATGAAGTTTCCCAATTTAAAAAAGAAGAAGAAGAAGAAGAAGACATTGCCCTGGAGCAAACATTAAAGAATTCAATCCTAGCAGCCACCTCTCCCGCTTTCCTCTGTGTACTAAACATCTTCCTAGTGGGAGAGAAGCTAATCGACTCCTTAGTAAATATTATTGGTGAGTCTGGTGTAACACGCTGTGCCTGTGTGCCCAGCCAAATGTATTTTCTATTGAAGATGTTTCTTATAGTAGCTAAGGTTTGCACTGGGCACTTACTTTTTGTGTCTGGAACATGATAGCCATTCTCAGATGTCTGAGCATCTGCCTGATGACTAGAGTGCACCCTCAAACCATATTGTCTGAGTGGCTAATGAATTCCTGTCGTCCTCCTAATGCGATGATGCAGCTACGCTGACTTCACTGTGCCAACAAACCATGTGATTTTAGAACCAAAGATATTAAACGCTTCCTCCCCCTGCTCCCCTCTCCCCGCCTTTCTTAAGACTCAATTTGTTACTAAGTTTGGCTTTTGGAGACTGGATATCCCATTGATGGTTCCAGCTTTAATTTCATAAAAATGGGAGATTTAAAAATGCTGTCATTGGATTATCTCTTCAATTTTTCAGCATAACGACCTCTAAATAGCACAACAAGGAGGGAAATAGGATGTTTAAAATTTGTATCAAGTCCCATTTGGTGAACGATTACTGAATGCCCATTATATGCCAGGATCTGTGCTAGGCCCCAGGATACAAAATAAATGAGCCATTGCCCCCACTCGCTTCCCAGTGGAGGAGACAGACCCATAAAAATAATACATTGAGACATATGCTATCATGGAAGGGTTACAAAGTGCTCTGGGAACTTAGATAAAAGGATGATTAATAGTGACTTCATGGGGGTAGAGCTGGGAGAAGTCTAGGTCAAGGAAAGCTAGACTTGAAAGTTTACGGCTCAGCTCTAACTCCAAGGATGGCTAGAATTTCAGAATTCAGGTATGATGACAGGTACATTCTGGGTGATACAAGCTAAAAGCTACTAAAGGCTACCACAGTGAGGTTATTGTCCTTGTACTTATAACTCATTCCTCCCAACAACCCAATAAATTAAGCTTGTTTTAAATCTCCACTTTTCAGATTAAGAAACTGAGGCCCGGAAAGGTGAAGTAACTTAGCCAGGTTCTCACTGCCAGCAACTGGCAAAACTTGCATTCTATTCTGGGTCTGTAAGACTTGAAAGCCCAGGTTTTTAAACACGAAACTCTATCACCAGGTAGGGTAGAGCATGTAGACACAAAATATTTTGATTTGAGACTAGAGATTGGTCCACTATGAACAGAAGACAGCTTGTACCGAGGTGTGTCAGGTAGGTGCACAGGTGGAGATCAGCTGTGAATATTTCAATATAAGCCTTGTGAAGTAAACTGAGTCCAGATTTTATGACTATAGAGATGCAGCTTTACTCCAAAGGCAGCAAGGACTTTCTGGATGCTTGTAGAATCGGAGTAACAAGATCAAGGATGAGCACCTTGGATAAATCCAAGAGCTCTGAACAAGCTTTGAAGAAACTAAATGTTAGCTTATCTATGAATACTAGGTCGTCACTGAAATAATCCGGACGAAAGATGATGACAGTGTAAGCAAGGGTACTGGCAGCGAGGACAAAGAGGATGAGGATGTGCGAAGATGCTGTGGAGGGGGAATCAACTCACTTTCAGAACGGATTAATTGGAGGGATGGGGCAGAGGTATCATGGATGACACCGGGGATTCCGGCTTGAATAGCTGGGTAGGTGCTGATGTGAAATCTGGATCACAAGAGGAAGGCCTATGAATGCTCAAGTGGATAAATCTAAGAAATAATTGGTAATACAGAGATTTGTCCCAAAAACATAGATTTAGGAGCCAAAAGAGAGGGGAAATCATCCGCTCCCAGGAAAAGTATGTGGAATGAGAATAAATAAAGACTTAAGACACAATAACAATACCAATACTAGTTATACTCAGTACGTGGATGTTAACAGTAACATTTGACCCGGTATCAACCACCATTCTGTTGCCAAAACCACAAGGGGGTTTTGGCCTAGGTCCAGTTGCTTATAGCACAAAGATCAAATTATTGAGCTGATGAGGATTGCCAAGGAAGAAAGGAATTTTTAATACGAAGTCTTCTTAGGAGAACGGGAGAAGCTGCCTCAAATCTGTCTCTCTCCAACTAATGGCTAACAGAGATCATGAGCTTTTAAAGGAGAAGCCACCCGCCGTGGGGCAAGTTGTGGTGTAACTAATAAGGGGTTATGTGCATTGGGGGAGGCTTGTGGGGGATGGTGAGTCTTGCAATCAGAAAGTCTGCCCAGGGTCCTTCAGCTCATTTGTCTTGCACGAAATCCACCATTTCTGAGATGACTCAAAAAGTCAAGTAGTTAGTTAAGGGAGATTATGAAAAACATATAGAGGTCATTGAAAACATACTGGAATTTGTTCATGGGACCGGTTGCAATTCTTCTCAGTATCCCGATAGTTTGTTAATTGGTAGAAACTAACCAAGGCAGAGTACCTTTTTGTTTTTATGTTTGTTTGTTTCCTTCCTTCCCTCCCTCCCTCCCTCCCTCCCTCCCTCCCTCCCTCCCTCCCTCCCTCCCTCCCTCCTTCCTTCCTTCCTTCCTTCCTTCCTTCCTTCCTTCCTTCCTTCCTTCCTTCCTTCCTTCCTTCCTTCCTTCCTTTCCTTCCTTTCCTTCCTTCCTTCCTTCCTTCCTTCCTTCCTTCCTTCCTTCCTTCCTTCCTTCCTTCCTTCCTTCCTTCCTTCCTTTCTTCCTACCTTCCTTCCTTCCTTCCTTCCTTCCCTCCCTCCCTCCCTCCCTCCCTCCCTCCCTTCCTTCCTTCCTTCCTTCCTTCCTTTCTTGACAGGGTCTTGCCATGTTGCCCAGGCTGGAGTGCAGTGGCTATTCACAGGGATGATCACACAGCCTTGAATTCCTGGCTTCAAGCAATTCTCTACCGCAGCCTCCTGAGTAGCTAGGACTATACATGTGTGCCACCATGCCTGGCTCTTTTTCTTTAGTAACTAGTCCTTCTACAAGAATTTAATGGTTAGGGTCCTCTGGGCATTTACTTATATTAGGGTAAAAGTAAAGTAAACACATTCCCTTTAGGGACCCACAATGAGAATTGAGACCATTTAAATTAACCTGCATCTGTGTGCCTCTCCTGCACAGCTCTAACAAAAAGAAACACAGGTTACTTAAGAGCCTCCATATGGGAAGTACGATAAGCAGGCGAGAGTATCAGTGCCAAGGGAACGGATCAATATGAATATCTCAATCCTTTTTTTAAAAAAGGATATTCACTGTGATTACTAATAGTCCAACTATAGTGAATTAAATGGAAGTATAATAATAGTTTGAAAGAATTATTTTTCTTTTCAAAGCACCATATATTTTTTCATGTAGTAACCAAAGCATCAGAGAGAAGAATTCCATCAAAGACAATCAGTGTTTGTGTTGTCTTTATAGGAGAAAGCATTCAAGTCAGTAAAGGTCAGTGAAAAAACGACAGGGAGGGCTCCTGCCCTCCCCGCTTCCTCTGGTACACACACAGATTGGAGCATTCTAATCACTGATCCCTAGAATTATTGCACACTTTACCTTCTGAGCTGTTCAGAAAAGCTTTTGTTCATGAAAAGTTCTCATGGTTATAAAACATTAAACAGAAAAGAACTTGCTCGGCATGATGTGTGGCATTTGTATTTCTTTGTGTTCAAGGAATTGAAAAAGCTTTACAAACAAGATCTAATAAATCTCCTTCGGACAGTTGTAGGGGGGAAACTCTTTTGCACTCGGTGGAGACTGGGACAGGTAGAGGGAGAACAGCGGCTGAGAGAAGACAAGCAGGGCGGACGGATGCCTGCTGTTATCTAAAGTCATCAAAAAAAGTGCAGGGCTGCACACATTTGTCCTCTGACAGGACTTGTCAATATAACAGCCTGCACTCTACCCTTCCCACACGGTAGCTGCTGTTCCCAGATCCACCATCTGTTAACACAGGTGAACAACAGAGAGCAAAACACCAGAAGTGCAGAGGAGGGAGGTAAAAGGGAGACAAGAAAAACGAACAATTACAAAGCACTTCCTATGTTCGGGAAACTGCGCTAGATGCTGTCACATCTTACAGTAGGTGCCCGATAATGCTTATTTTCTTCTCTTCTCACACAGTTTATGCTATTAGATTAAAGGAAACTGAGTTTTGTAGAGAAAAAGAAGAGTCCCCATGAATGAATGCTGCTGATCACGAAAGAAACGTATGAATTTAGGTGTGTGCCTGAAGGCGGGAAGGGAAAGGCAGGGGAATGGAAGCCCATCCAGGCAGTGGAAGAGAAAGCGTGGGGTGAGGAGGTGTAGACAGCGTTGAGAGATGACGTTTTTCAACAGACATTGCTGTAAAGGGTAGAATAGAAATGGGATGGTGATTGAAAGGAATCTTGAGGTCAGAGAGGAATTTCTTTTTAAGATTTTTAGGTACAGTAGCTTATTTATATACCGATGTGAGTGATCCAGTTGAGAGGAAAATATGGATGATTCAGGAGAATGAGAAAATAATTAAAGGAGAAAAGTCCTTGAGAAGGTGAGAGGGGATGGCATCCAGAACCCACAGGCTTCCCATGGCCTGAACAGGTACAGGAACACTCTTCCTCTGTGAAAGGCATGAGGCCCATATACCAGGGCATATACAGATTAATTATAACTTTACTTCATGTAGGTATTAGGCAGGCTGGAAGGAAATACGAGTAACTAAAAAACATGTAAATAAGGACACAGGGTGAATCTTCCCTCTTTTAGTAAACTTTAATATCTGCTTTTATAGTATAATAAATAGAATTTTTTAAAGTACTAGATTTTGGAAAAAGCTCCTAAATCAGTGTTCCCACCAGTTGTACAGCAAGAAAAGAGCCGACAAATATACAGTTGCTTCCCAAATGTACAAAACACCTGAGTTACTATATTTTGACAATGAGGTTCTTCTGATGGTAAGTACTATATGCCAGTCCCTGTATTAATTCTTCAAATAGTTCATAAATATCTACATAGTCTTACTATGTGCTGGTACTGTTACTTTTATAAATATTAGCATATTTAATACTCAGAATAATATTATGCAGGTAGCGTCACTATTCTCATTTTACAAATGAGGAGTCTGGGGCACAGAGAGGTTACTGAATGGGGAAAAGTTTAAAGTCTTCCCCCAAAGAACTGCAACAAGAAAAGGGTTCCCAGAGTCACCACTTCTATTCAACATAGTGCTCGAAGTGCTAGTCAGAGCAGGAGTGCTAGTCAGTCAGGAGAAAGAAATAAAGGGTATCCCAGCTGGGAAAGAGGAGGTCAAACTATTGCTTTTTGCTGACAATATGATCTTATATTTAGAAAACCCCAAAGACTCTACCAAGAGCCTCCTGGAATTGATAAATAAATTCTGCAAAGTCTCAGGCTGCAAAAATCAGTATACACAAATCAGTAGCATTCTTATATACCAATAACAGTCAAGCTGAGAGTCAAATCAAAGACTCAATACCTTTCATAATAGCTACAAAGAAAATAAAATACCTAGGGATATATTTAACCAAGGAGGTAAAAGATGTCTACAAAAAGGACTATGAGACACTGAGGAAAGAAATGGCAGAGTACACAAACAAATGGAAAAACATACTTTGCTCATGGATCAGTAGAATCGACACTGTTAAAATGTCCATATTGCCCAACATGATTTACAGAATCAATGCACTCCATATCAAAATACCAACATCATATTTCACAGATCTAGAAAAAACAATTACACACTTTATTTGGAAACAGGAAAGAGCCCAAATAGCCAAAGAAATCCTAAGCAAAAAGAACAAATCTGGAGGCAGCACATTATCAAACTTCAAACTATACAGAGATATAGTAACCAAAATGGCATTGGTGGAAAAATAGAGATGCAGACCAATGGAACAGAACAGAGAACCAAGATATAAAACCATCCACATATAGCTAACTGATCTTTGACAAAGCAAACAACAATATACACTGGGGAAAAGAACTCCTATTCAATAAATAGTGCTTGGAAATTGGATAGCCACATGCAGAAGAATGAAACAGGATCCATATCTGTAATCGTTCACAAAAATTAATTCAAGGTGGATAAAAGACTTAAATGTAAGGTATGAAACCGTAAGAATTCTAGAAGAAAATGTTGGAAAAAATATCGGCCTAGACAAAGAATTTATGAAGAAGACTTTAATGGCAATCCCAGCAACAGCAAACATAAATAGGACTTGTTTAAATTTAAAAACTTCTGCAAAGCTAAGGAAATAATCAACAGAGCAAATAGACAACCTACAGAATGGGAGAAAATATTCATAAGCTATATATCCAAAAGATGGCTAATAACCAGAATCTACAAAAAACTCAAGCAAATCAGCAAGGAAAAAACAAACAACCTCGTTAAAAATTGGGCAAAAGACATGAACCAAAGCTTGTCAAAAGACGATAGACAAACAGCCAATACACATGAAAAAATGCTCAAAGTCAGTAATTATCAAGGAAATGCAAATTAAAACCAGAATGAGATATAAACTTATCCCAGGTAGAATGGCATTTATTAAAAAGTTCAAAACAATAGATGCTGGTGTGGATGCAGAGAGAAACGAACACTTATACACTGTTAATGGGACTGCCAATTAGTACAAACTTTATGGAAA
The DNA here is from genome assembly GCF_040939455.1 of Microcebus murinus. Lineage (NCBI taxonomy): Eukaryota > Metazoa > Chordata > Mammalia > Primates > Cheirogaleidae > Microcebus > Microcebus murinus. Next base: position 14,061,584 of record NC_134124.1, read on the forward strand.
GCAGTATGGCAATTCCTTAAAGAACTAAAAATAGACCTACAATTTGATCCAGCAATCCTACTATTTGGTATTTACCCAATGGAAAAGAGGTCATTTTATCAAAAACACACCTGCAGTAGAATGTTTATTGCAGCACAATTGCATAGATGTGGAATCAACCTAAGTGCCCATCAATTCATGAGTGGATTAAAAAAATGTGTTATTTGTATACTATGGAATGCTACTCAGCCATGAAGAAGGATGAATTAAGGCCTTTTGCAACAATTTAGATGGAACTGGAGACCATTATCCTAAGTGAAGTATCTCAAGAATAGAAAAATAAATACCACACGTACTCATTATTAAGTTGGAACTAACCAAAGAGCACGCATGTGCACAGAGGGAAGTAAAACTCAGTGGAAATCAAGAATAGAGAAAGTTGGAGGAGGGGATAGATGTACAGCTACCCTGTATTTACGATACAATAAACAGTATCTGAGGATGGGCACATTCATAACCCTGACTTAAACATAACAAAATTGATAAATGTAACCAAAACATTTATACCCCTGTAATATTTTGAAATTAAAAAAGGAAGAAAAAAATACATATATCTTATGAATAGTTCCAAAAATAATTCATGTTCATCAGGAAAAAATAGGCTTTACAGATGAGTGAAAAAGTGAAAGAAGAAAAGAAGAGAGGGTAGGAAGAAAAGAAAACTGTCTAAAAAGGATTTGAGGATTTGTTGCATGTAGTTCTTAACATCACACACACACACACACACACACACACACACACACACAGAGATAAATACATTTTTATATAAATGGGTCATACTGTATATGTTTTTCAGTTACCACCTTTTCTAACTAAAAGTATATTGGGATCATTTTTATATCAATAACTACAATATAAATTCTATTTTTAATAATTGTATTATAGTCTAATGTTAAATTGTACTCTCATGTAATTTTCTCCTATTTTTGGATAATTGGGTTGTATATTAGTTTGCTAGGGCAACCACAACAAAATACCATAGATGAGTTTGCTTATGCAACAGAAATTCATTTTGTTACAGTTTGTGGGGCTCAAAGTCCAAGGCCAAGGTGTTGGCAGGTTTGGTTTCTCCTGAGGTTTTTCTCCTTAGCTTTCAGACAGCTACCTTCTTGTTGTGTCCCCATATGGCCTTTTCTGTATGTGTACATTCCTAGTGTCCCTTTTTCTTCTTGTAAGTACACCTGTCATATTGGATTAGGATCCCATCCTTATGATAGCATGTAACCTTAATCACCTCCCTAACGGCCCTATCTCCAAATACAGTCACATTGGGCTTCAACACACAAATTTAGGGGAGGGGACATAGTTCAGTCCATAACAGGTTGTTTCAAATTTTTGGTAGTACAAAGCATATTGACGATAAATTATAAAGTGATTCTCACCTCATTATTTCCCAAAGACATAATCCTAATAGCATAATCACTCAAGGGGTTTTGATATGAACTGACAAAAGCCTTTTGGAAAGCTTTTTCCCTCTCAAACTTCTGCCAATAGAGTATGAGAATGGAGACATAACCATTTTAACAAACAACATGCATGTGTAAGATTTTTTAACCCTGAATTAAATCTTAGTTCAGGCCATCACCTCTTGACTGCCCACAACAAAGGCCGAGTGGCCTGAGCTTAGCCCAGCACCAAACACCAGACCACTGGCAGCCAATCTGCTCACTCTTGAGTTCCATACAAATTTGGGGGGGGGGGGAACAAAGGAGAACTCTGCAGGGTAGGCAAAGAGTTAGAATAGCCTGGATAGATGAGTTCAGATGGTTTCCTTCAGTATCTTTGTTGCCTGTATTCTCAATTATTCTCTTTCAGTTCTTCACGAGTCATTAATGGAAAGATAAAACCCAGGGAATCTCATTGACAAACAGAAACACATGGCGGACAAAAGAGGGGGGATGTGCTGGTCAATTTCGGCATAGCTATCAGTCTGTCTTCTCTTTCTCCTGGCTAAGCTAACGCAGTTGAAGGAGAACATTATCCTACTCAGCATTTTCTCTGTAAATATTCTGTTCTGCTGTCTCCTGCTGGGGTCAGGTTACCACAGGCTTCTGGATACCCTAAAGGCACTGCAGGGAATTAAATATGGAATCACTGCTTCCTCTTCATTGCAGTTTGTCTCTGGAGCCTGGCGCCTCCACAATTGGGTGAATATTTTAATTTTGAGGTGGAGAGAAATCTCAAATTGAAATATAAAGAAAGTTCTTTTTGGTTTGCTTCTTTTCTCATTTATCAAGTAACATATGTTTATTGGGAAAAAAAACTTAGGCAATACGCCTCAGATGAATAAAAAATAAAATTCATCTGTGAAATTCCCTTATTTCATACAGGGAATGGAGAGGACTTACCAATGGTTCCTGGGATAGCGAAGTAGTTTAGTGAACTGGGCACTCTGAGGGTTAATGTAGTTTTGGGGAGTGGAAAAATATCACGGGAAAGATACCAAGAGAGGAATAAAAACTTGGCATCAACAGGGAAGGCCATTTAAAAGCAAATAATCAAGATCTGGTTATATTTAATGTTTTCTACCATTAAATTTTACCTCAATTGTATCAAATGAAGCAAGAGTAAAGGCAAGGTAGAAAATTAAATAAAATTGCAAATGGATTACCACATTAAAGTCACCAAGTATCTACTAGCCAGACACCATGTTGGAATGGAAAACATGTAAAGATCAAGACACTGATAGCTCTGACACTAACCAGCTGTTTGGGCTCAGGAACGTCCATGATCTCTCTGAGTCTCAGTCTCCTCTTGTGACCAGTGAGGATATTAATACCAACTTAACAGAGTACTTGTCAGGCTAAAATGAGATACTACACAGAACACCTAGCAGCAATAGTATGTAAACAGCACACAGAATTTGCTCCTCAAAAAACGGGTTTCCTCGCACTTCCGGGAGCAGGAGGAGGACTGTAAATGCTTCAGTGGCCTTTCGATCTAGATGTGGAATCCAGATGTTCAAATGAGAAAATGTTTGAAACAAAGGAGAACAATTATGCACTGAACAGTTCAGTAGCAATCACAAGTATGACAGGAATTCAGACAAGGGGAGGTCTGAGTGTGCTGGGCTACACTGCCTGTACAAGATTTGTCCCATTGTTGGATCACAGATACTGGCAACATAGCAATAGAAGAGAAGCAAACTGTGGAAAAGAGGATATTGAAAGCGTGCAGGGTGGAGGAGGGATGCTAGAGCAAAGACACACAAAAAAAATGGTGGGGAGATGGAATTAAGCAAAAGGGATAAATGAAATTCTTCAACTGATCTATAATTTATGGAAAGAGCACTTCATGCTCACAATGGATACATTAAAAAAATAACGAGAATGACTAAGAAGGATCACAGTATGAGTATGTACTGAATAAATACTAATAGATAACAATAATGGTTTATCATAATTCATTTTGAAAATTTAAAAAAAAAAGATTTTGAATATAAACCAATAGTCACGTTTTCCAAAGAAGAAATGAGCCAATATCAATTTGCATAACTATTAGTAGCTAAGACGTGAAGAGGCTGTGGTTTTTTTCTTCTGACGGTGATGACGTAATTACTTTGGCTTACTTGACCTGATCTTGTGGTTTTTCCCTCAGTATCTGTACAGCTGTAATACTGGCAGGACAGTGCTGCTGGTCTTTGTTTGGCTTGCCTAAATCCTAGGGTTTACACTTCCTGTGTGGAGTTATGGCTGATAATTATTTTAGTTCACATTAAAATTAAAAAGGGCCGGGCGCGGTGGCTCACGCCTGTAATCCTAGCACTTTGGGAGGCCGAGGCGGGCGGATTGCTCAAGGTCAGGAGTTCGAAACCAGCCTGAGAGAGACCCTGTCTCTACCAAAAATAGAAATAAATTAACTGACCAACTAAAAATATATATACAAAAACATTAGCCGGGCATGGTGGTGCATGCCTGTAGTCCCAGCTACTCAGGAGGCTGAGGCAGGAGGATCGCTGAGCCCAGGAGTTTGAGGTTGCTGTGAGCCAGGCTGATGCCACGGCACTCACTCTAGCCTGGGCAACAAAGTGAGACTCTGTCTCAAAAAAAAAAAAAAAAATAAATAAATAAATAAATAAATAAATAAAATTAAAAAGACCAAGGGAACAAAGAAATCATTCACTTTAATGGTGGAAAAAGATGAGGCCACCTACCTTATCCTACCTGATATCCATCAGGAACCTTCTAAAATGTTTGGGTAAAGGCAACTTTAAAAGTTCTTTTTGGTTTGCTTCTTTTCTCATTTATCAAGTAATATATGTTCATTGGAAAAAACTTAGGCAATACACGTCAGATGAATAAAAAATAAAGTTCATCCGTAATTCTACCACCTAAACACTTCTTATATCTTTGTATTTCCTTCGGGCCGTTATTTCCTACAAACATACAAACACATTTTTAATAGATACAGTGTTTTCAAATCTACATTTTCACTGGATGTATTCTAAACATCTTTGTAATCACTGGAATTTTCTTTTCATCTGTAATAACTTTTAAAACATTTGTGAACTAAATAACTTATTAAGCCCCCACCCCAGCTGATTGAATGGACCCCCTCTTGGCCAAGGGGACCCCAGAAGTACCCTAAAGCTGAGTTGCTGGCCATGAGAATGGAGGTCAGGCTTGTCATCATGGCCCCCTCCCTTCTTAGAGATATCCTTTGTAATTAATTCATTAACAGGCTGTGCAAGACAGCGCTTGAACCATAGCTGCAGGTCCTCAATTTATTTAACAGATCACTTGAGTCTGCATCTATGTCAAGTGGCTTGTCTTTGATTAGAAGACTTTTCGTTATCTTAACTTAAAACATTCCAAACCTTTAGACAAAGCTTCATTTCTTTAACTAATTACAATTCAAAGAAATCTTTAAACCCACCTATAATCTGTAAGTGCCCCCTCCATTTTGAGTTACTCTACCTTTTCGAGTAAAAGCCAGGTACACCTTCCATGTATTGATATATGACTTTATGTGTAATTCTTGTCTGCCTGAAAAGTATAAAACCAAATTGTAACCCAACCACAGCGAGTCCCCTTGCTCAGGGCTTCTTGAGTGTGGCTCTGGGCCATGGTCCTCAAACTTGGCTCAGAATAAACCTCTTTAAATTATTTTACAGAGTTTGGGTTATTTTCCATTAACACATTTATAACACATGCTTCCTGTGAGGCTCTCTCACTATATCTTCACTATATTTTAACCTATCAGTACAATTTTATGCAGTTTTACACGTTGTAGCTGGATATTACAAACTTAGAACGTTAAATTAATAAGCATTTTTGAACCCTTTGCAGTTCCCTCGCCCCTTTTTGGGTTCTGATCGACTCTTTAGGGTTGCGTTTCTCCCCTTCTTTTCTCCTTCTCCCTCCCCACCTCACTTCTCTCAAGGAGACAGTAGGACAATAGGACAATAAGTCATAAATATTCATAAGTAATTGTCATCACTACCACTGGCAAATGAAAGGGCATATAAAAAGATGTTGAATTTCAGAAGATTTCTTCAACCCGCTTACAAATATGCCTACATATCTGAAAGCAATTAACAGAGACCCCGATGTAGACACTTTCAACTTTTTTTTTTCCTTTTGAAAGGAAAATAATTGAAAAACCAAAAAAATTGAGAATGGACATGATGCCTGCTGATGTCACACAGTTAGCTGGTAGGAGAACAAAATTAAAGTCAGGATTTCTGAGTCCCAGATTTGTGTCTTTGCACTGTCACGACGATTCACCCTAAAAATATCACAGCCAGAGTAAGTGAACTTGGCACCAAGATAATGACTGTGGGAAAAGAAAACTGGTCCGGTCAAAAGATTCTCTGATTATAAGAGATATTCTTCTGACTCCATATATACCAGCAATACAAGTCTCAAGAAATGAGAGAGAAGGAAAAAGATGATCTCTTATTTCTCCAACTTTTTTTTTTTCTTTCTTTCAAGGTGAGCCACATTCACACTTTGACTAAAATGTCACACATATGGCTAAGCTGGGTTCCAACACGGCCTTGTAAAAAGGGAAAGCTAGACAGCGACGTTCTGAAGGTGCAAGAGCAAGCGTTTCTCAGGACAGAGAATGTTCCTACCTTGGGAGTCTACTTATCCTAGATTCATAATGTTGGGTGGAAGGAGACCTTAAATATAATCTAATGTAACCCTTTAACTAAGCCAGAAAAACCTCTCCATAATATCTCTGTCAATCAATCATCCACCTTGTGCTTGAACATCAGCACTTAAGGATGCAGAAGCAGAAAAAGTAAAATGAGTTTTTTTTTTTTTTTTTACATGTTGGACTGACTAATTAGCCTGGCAGCTAGACCCCATTATATGCACTTTTTGATGCACAGCTTGGATTTAATGACCTGTTGGTAAACTGAAAGGCAACAGTGCACATGCGCTCACATGTATACCATGAAAGGGAAAAATGACTTTATTGCCTTAGGGAAGCATTTATTATGATGACAAAGGACTGACAGAAGATGTGATGGACAGTCACAGAGTCATAAACATATAGGCTTACAGCTGCAAGAGTCTTTCTGGTAGATGATACAGCCCTTTTTACTTAAGGGGAAATGAAGAGTTTAAGGCTTTTGCAATGGTTTCACAGGTTTCTGCCTCAGGAGCATTTGACTACACACAGAGAGAGCCCACAGATTATTTAATACTGAGTTTGAAGTGCTGATAGTCATAGCTCAAAGGAGGAAAAACACCAAAGTGAAGGCAAGTGAATCTGGATCAATACTCTGGTTAATTACTCAGTGACCTTTTTCCCTCCAGGTTCATATTTTTTCTCACTTTCTGGGTTACTTTTTATGTACTAAGTACAGAAAAAAATGATAATTAAAGAGCATCCTGACTGAGACTAGAATCAGTGTATCTAACATGTTTTCAAATACTTTCAATACATGCATATGTCCTCATTAGATTCACATGCAAGAAAGGGTGTGAATGGGGAAGAAAATTTAGAAAACCATTCATAATTTTCCTTTCAGGATTTAATGGTCATTTCTAACTTCAGTTTTATACTCTGTTTTCTAATATATCCCAAGTGATAAAGCTTCAAGGATGCTGAAATTCAGAGCACAGGAAACCATTCATGCTGCCAAGGGATTTGTTTGTGTGGTTTTGTTTTGCTTTATTTTAAAAATCCATATTCTGCATTATTCCCTAAATAATGGCCATTTGTGGCTTGATTCCAGGTAACTGTAATATAATTTTTTTAACTTTAAGGCAAGGTATCTTACAACACCCCCCGCCCCCCAACACACACACGCATGCACACACTTTCAGGTCTATAAATTCAATTTTCATGAATTTACTGTTTTATTTTTCCTTATTCATATGTCTTGATTGACATCCCTAAGCAAATTTTCTTGAGTAGATTTTCATATGTGAGATACTGAATTTGCAAATGTTCTTATGTTCTGATAAAGGCTTCTGCGTCTCTTGGCACAATTTTAGTGCCTGGATGCTTACTGCTTACTTTGCTTGTAAGATTGAGTCTTATTCGTCTTTGTAGATTCTCCACTCACTATTTACTCCCCCACACATACACCTAACTTAGAAGAACCCATCGTAGGTGTTTGAGTTATTTTTAAACTTAATTCCTCTTTGTATTAAAATTGAGACCACAAATCTAAACAACACCCACTTCCATTCTGCTTGGAGAATATGTTAAAGTTCTGTTTTAATTCAAAATGTTCAAATATATCTCTCATTCCTAACTGAACAGGTTTACCAGGTAACATCATTAAAAAAAAAAAGATAATCTTTGGTATGTAATTCACCTACGAAATAAGGCATGCTAGGTATCTTACCATTCACCATTTACATGGGTTTGGTCAGACAGTATTAAGATATACAGTCTAATGTACATCATTAGAATGTGTAATAAAGAGCAACAAAAAATAGGCATTATTAAATAATTTACATTCTGCTTTTACTTCTTCAGTAAAGGACAAATATGTTTTATCTGAAATAAGACTCTATATCTTGATGGCAAATGTTAAGGTACTAAAATTTTCTTTGGAGCCATATCCTTTGGTGGCTGAATGGGAAAGCCATACTATTACAATGTTTGTAATGTTTTATTGTTAATTAGTTTTATTTATAGACCTGTCTCCCTACTACTCTATAAGCATTTTGAGAATAGGGTCCTGATCTTTATTCCATACACCTAGTGTAAAGTCAAGCACTAAGGAGCCTTTCAGTAAACCATTTATTGGCTGGTTGAAGTTGGGCATCTTCAACATTTCTCTTACTTTCCTCAACAAAGGAGGTAAAAAGAGGGGTACAATAGTCCTTACCCCAAAGATGTTATGTTTGTCCAGTGCCCAGAACTTCAGCTGGCACACAGCAGGTGCTAAGTCAGTACTCCACCACAGAACTCAAGGAGATGCCATTCACAGACTCCTCCCAGGTTGTGCCACTCTGGACCTCATTCTCAAGGTGTGAGTTGCTGTCATCATCACCATCATCATCATCATCATCATCATTATTATTATTAGGACCAAGAATAGAAAGAGTCCATCTAAATTACAGAGAGGGTAGCAAAAGTATAAGCAGGTCCTTCTTGATGGGGATAACTATGCCTTACCTCCTAAAGGGAAAAAGCTCAGAGTGTTTGAAGAATTTGTGTGGATTTTTGTCCCTCCTATAATAACCCTTCTTTGTCATTTTCAATAAAAATGGACTGTGACTGAGCCACATGGGGTTTCAACTTAGAGTTCTGTCATATCACCATGGACTCTAATAACTACTATGAATTAAAACAACTGGAGACTATTGAAAACAGGATGCTGAATGTCCAAGTGAAAAACGAAATCAGGTACTCTGGCACACAGAAGATCAGTCGCATTAATTATACCATTGGTTTTCAAATTATTCTGAGAGAGGATCTTTTTTCAAAACTTTAGGAGGACACCCAGGGGGTATTTTGTCTAGAGAGCCTGTGTCTTCTCGCCCGGTCCCTTCTCTCCCAGCTCACAGGACACTGTGGATGACTACGGAAACCACTTTGGAACCTCTGACTCAGGTAGAGCAAAACTTCCATTTTTCAGAAGCCCAGCAGAGTCACTTTGGACAGTCAAATATTTGGGCTTGTGGATGATTTTAAAATTTTGATGATAAAATCTCTCCTTTAAAAATATGTAGCACATTTTGCTAACTAGATAAATAAAATGCATTTTAGTAAATTTAGAAATCATAGAAAACTTAAAAAATTTTTTTTATAAATTTACCACCCAGAATTAATTACTGTTAATCTTCTAATTTACACTATTTGGGTCCTCATAGAAAATGTATATATGTTTGTGTAATTCTTTTCTCTTTTCAGAAAATTGGGATTCACCCAGAATTAATTACTGTTAATCTTCTAATTTACACTATTTGGGTCCTCATAGAAAATGTATATATGTTTGTGTAATTCTTTTCTCTTTTCAGAAAATTGGGATTAAAGTCTATCTTTTGATTTTTGACCCTTTTTTTTTTAACTTAAAAGACATAGCTGATATATTCTCCTATATCACTAAACATTTTTCCACAACATTCTGTTTAAATGGCTTCATTGTATTACATGGTTGGGATAGGTCACAATTAATTTATCATACACACCTATCTGTATACAGAAATCAACAAACAAATCAAGCTTTCAATCTTCTCATTCAAACTTATTCTTATTATAACTCCCGCCATTTACTATAAGGAAAAAATCGAAACAAAAAAGTCTTGAGTTATACGAATATACAGCATGAGAACTATCAGATCAAAGGAACTATATTGCTCACTGAATTAAATTCTAAAATATGTGCTTCTCAGTCTATTTTGCAGTTGGGAATTTTTCCAGAGATGAAATGCTCTGAAACTGCTCTCTGATTATAGAGGAAAAGAAAACGTTCACAGTTTACAGAACTGTCAAAGATACAACACAAAATGTTGTCTTGCATCTTTATTGCTTGAAAAAAGTAGAAAGGAAAACTAGGTAGGTAATTTTCTTTTTAAAAATGTATTTGATGCCTATTTGAAATTTTGTTTTAAAAAGAGAATTATGGATTATATTACACAAATACACATGACTCACACATAGTCTCTTAATAGTTATTTAAACACAAAAATATCTAAATGATTTATTTCAGGACTGAGATGCATTCAGCCCCTTATTTTCTTTCCTCACTGAGATAACTGTGGTTATGTGGACTTTGTTCTTGAATGTAAATTTTAAGAGTGTTGCTACCCTTTGTAGCAAGAATTGGGTCTTGATTGATATTTAACAGTAATAATATTTAAAAATATATTTGTCTTTCCCTTCATTTACTTTAATTTTCTGGAGCACAATCAAGTTTTCATTAAAACAGGAGAAAGTAGTTTCATTTATTTGTTAAGAACAACTTTGGATTTCGAATTAAGGTCAGAATCTGGTTCCATCAATTCGTTGGATGATCTTGGGTAAATATTGAGTTGTGTTACCTCAATAAAACTTGGTTTAGTTATGTACAAAACAGGGATAGTATTACTTTCTTCAAGGTGTGTTGGTACAAAGTATGCAACAACTTTAATGCAATGCTTGGTATCTAGTAAGGGTGGTAAAACAAATAAAAACCAATGCAAAGAAAACTAACATTAATGTCAAATATGTTTTGAAAGAAACCGTTAGACATTTTTTAACCTGGATTTAGTCCAAAAAGTAAATTGACACATCTCAATAATTTCTATTTACTGATGTAAACATTCTGATATTCGACTCATCAAATGAAAGATATATCTTAAGAGAAGATTGGAATTGGAAAGGAACTGGATTGGATACTGATTCACAGTCCTTCTCATCAATGTGTGCATTACTAGTTTAGGCTCATTAACTAGAAGATACAGTAGTCAGTTTGCAAAAACAACTTCTGTAGGGAACTGTCATGTTATTTATGTATCCTCTATAATTGTTATATGTGTTAATATTCTATTTATATTTGGCACTTTTATCCTTCAAAAACATAAGTTCCCTTTGGACAGGGATCAGGGTTGATAATCAGAAGTCTATGAATGCTTTCTATTTTGAGGATTTTCAGTGAAGCTTTTGTGATGTTGGTGACGATAATAATGGTACACTTGCAAAAAGTATCCATTCATATTCCTCTCCCTGCCCCATCAAAAAAAGATTTAATTTAGTTGTTTCCACATACAGGCACCCATAGATTGGCTGGCACTGATTCTACGTGAAAAGAAGGATCTGATGAGAAGAAACAAAAGACCTAAGTTATATATATTAACATATCATATCTATCCCACATATATTCTTGTGAGAATTTAAGTAAAGTATTAAAAGTTTTTTATAACTTGTAAAATAAGGTCTTAAACACATATTAATTTTGCAAAAAAAATGCCTTAGCCTACTAATTATGAAAGATATAACATAAATAAATGATGAGATGTAAGAGAAAACATTTGAAGTTGCAAATTATCCTGTTGAAAAGTCATTGTGATTGCCTACGAACTAGATCTACGGTGTTAAATTTCAAACAGATAGGCCGGGCGCTGTGGCTCACGCCTGTAATCCTAGCTCTTGGGAGGCCGAGGCGGGCGGATTGCTCAAGGTCAGGAGTTCAAAACCAGCCTGAGCAAGAGCGAGACCCCGTCTCTACTATAAAAATAGAAATAAATTAATTGGCCAACTGATATATATATAAAAAAAATTAGCCGGGCATGGTGGCGCATGCCTGTAGTCCCAGCTACTCGGGAGGCTGAGGCAGAAGGATCACTCGAGCCCAGGAGTTTGAGGTTGCTGTGAGCGAGGCTGACGCCACGGCACTCACTCTAGCCTGGGCAACAAAGCGAGACTCTGTCTCAAAAAAAAAAAAAAAATTTCAAACAGATAATTCACTTTTATTAAATGTTTGTCTGTAGGCTTACTCTTTATGTTCATTTTCAGCTTCTATCCTAATGAAACCTGAATGTTTACCCAAAGAACAATAACCATCAATGAGAATGAGATGGGGGTTGAATGTAGCACACTCAGTAGAGCACAATACCCATCCAGAATGCCCACAGTTCAACTCCAGATGTGTCTGCCATGAGGAAAGGTGGACCTGGTGTTGCCAGATTTTCTTATTTTCTTTTTCTTTTCTTTCTTTCTTTCTTTCTTTCTTTCTTTCTTTCTTTCTTTCTTTCTTTCTTTCTTTCTTTCTTTCTTTCTTTCTTTCTTTCTTGTATTGCCAGATTTTCTTATTTTCTTTTTCCTTCCTTCCTTCCTTCCTTCCTTCCTTCCTTCCTTCCTTCCTTCCTTCCTTCCTTCCTTCCTTCCTTCCTTCCTCCCTCCCTCCCTCCCTCCCTCCCTCCCTCCCTCCCTCTCTCTCTCTCTCTCTCTCTCTCTCTCTCTCTCTTTCTTTCTTTCTTTCTTTCTTTCTTTCTTTCTTTTCTTTTTTTTTTGACAGAGTCTCGCTTTGTTGCACAGGCTAGAGTGTGTGCCATGGCGTCAGCCTAGCTCACAGCAACCTCAAACTCCTGGGCTCAAGCGATCCTCCTGCCTCAGCCTCCCGAGTAGCTGGGACTACAGGCATATGCCACCATGCCCAGCTAATTTTTTCTATATATATTAGTTGGCCAATTAATTTCTTTCTATTTATAGTAGAGACAGGGTCTTGCTCTTGCTCAGGCTGGTTTTGAACTCCTGACCTCGAGCAATCCACCCGCCTCAGCCTCCCAGAGAGCTAGGATTACAGGCGTGAGCCACCACGCCCGGCCAAATTTTCTTATTTTCTAAGAGGAGGCAGATATTCTGGTATCTCTTAAACTATCAAATTTATTAATGCAAAATTTTGGATAAAAGTGTTTTAAAAAAATATTGTGCTGGAAGCATATATTACTTCTTACTAACATTTTACTCATATTTACAAACACATCCTTGAACTGGATCTTACTTCGATCTGAACTGTAAAACTCACTAACTGAATGGCTTTGGGTAAGAAATTTAACCTCATTGGAGCTTCATTTTTCTCTTGTGAAACGAGAAGAAAAATGCCTACTTCACCAGACTATTGTAAGGATTGCAAAAATCTTTACAATACATGGCCAAAAACATTCAGCATAATAGATATATAATAGGTGCTCAAGGAATTTAGCTTTTTTTCTTTTATCTTTTTCTGGATAACTTAGAAAAAGCAAGTGGTTCTGCTTTATTCTTTTCATACTTGTCACATTCGAAGCATATCAGACATCCCTGTTATTAAGAGGGTCAGAGCTATCCCATTAATTGGAATAACTTATTTTACTTGAATTAAGAAAATTCTTAACTATAGATCTCCCCACTTCTTCTAGAGAGTAAAGATGAGTCAGCATCAAGTCAGAAAAAATTTTCAGTTTGACCCAGAAGAGAGTGCCTCTTTGCCAAACGTCTGAGTCCTGAACCAAATGCTTCTCTATGATTTCATCAGCTACTCTCTGTCACAAAGATCCTTTCATTAGGCAAATGGCATTTAAGCACATCAAGAACGTGGCTGGTGATGGCACCAAGTGAACTGAGGAACTGATCAATTCTGCTTAGATTACAGTTGACTACACAACCAAAGATCAATGCTTCATAGCAAGAGGATTACACAAAATAAATTTAGACAGTTAATGTTTTCAAACCATAGAAATGTTTGTGAAAGTTCAGTAAGCAAATGACCAGTGACTAACTAGAAATATTAATCTTGTCTCTTTACTATCTTCCAGGGGCCTTGGCTAAACCATTTAGGTTTCAAAACCCATAAATAGAGTTAAAGAAAAATACAAAATTGTACACCACAATTAAAAGAGATTGGATAGTCAGACCTGCCCAGATAAGAGTATATGAATAGAAACCCAGCATGCATTTGCTGTTTTCAACTTACAGAGGATAAAAACCTGAAGGTCGCACAGTGATGCAAGAATTGATTTCCCTTACAGGCTGACATTTTCTTTTCTCTTGTTTCACAGTGTAGCATTGCACTCTGTGGGTCAAGAATGTGGACAAGCTAGCTACAAAGAGAGCAAGATAGGTAGAACAGTCCTTCTATGTAGAAATGATGGAGGAAGGGGTTCCTTGTTACTTCATTTTTAAAAAGCTGAGACTTATTTTTAATTATTGCTAATGTTTTAGGCAACCGGCTCAAAATATTATAAATTCTAAATTTAAAGGATTTGGCATCCAAATTTAAAGGAAGTGTTTTAAAAACAAAAGGAAGTCGAAATTCAAAAGTTTTCCATAATACAGTTACAAATCATATATTCTCTAAAAACACATAATCCACTTTATGGTTAATTAACTACCACTTAACTTACTTCTTAAGAGACACAGGAGACAAAGACCTACCCAGTGGAGTCAGAATAATTCCTTCCTTTGGGTCTACCAACTAGCGCTCAACAGATTATGAAGAAACCCCTGTAATTCCAGAATATTGATTTTCATAATCTGAACTACCTAAGAAACTCATAAGAAAGCAAATTTAGGGTCTATAATATCTTCAAAACAACTAAGTCCTTCTCTCTATGTTACCAGTGTCAAATAGCAGAATCAGCAGCTTGTGGATTCCCATGTGAATTCCTAGCATGGATTTTTTTTTTTTTTAATATCAATTCTCCAAATTGGCTATCATCATATAAAAATTTATTTTCGATTATTCTGTTCTTTGTTTAATAGTTTATTGGTAGAAGGACACAATAGCCTAGATTTTACGGAATAAGAGTTATTCTGCCTAGTTGTCTTCACTAGTTTTCCAGCATTTTCAAAACCCAACTATTTTGTATTGGAAATTATGTTCAGTTTAAGTATGGCTGGCCTATTCATAGGTTAAGGGCCTTAGATACAGATCAGTGGAACGTATAGAATAAGAGGCCGGCTTAGTTTTAGAGCCGGTTGCCTTAGTTTGAGCCGGTTGCCTAAAACATCAGCAATAATTAAAAATAAGTCTCAGCTTTTTAAAACTGAAGTAACAAGGAACCCCTTCCTCCATCATTTCTACATAGAAGGACTGTTTTACCTATCTTGCCCTCTTCTTAGCTAGACTGTCCCCATTCTTGACCCACAGAGAGAGTGGTACCTCTCTCCATGAAATGCTGCACAAAAAAAGAGCCAGATAGGAAATGTGCATGAGAAACCTTTGCTTGGTTTACATTTTTATTGTGGTTATACTGGGAAGCATTTTCCAGGGGAATATTTCCAGTTTGGAACAGAAGGCATGATGAAAATATCACCCTCTTTTCTTAAGCACATGCTCACAGGCTTTTTTTGAGTCATAATAATCTCAGCAAACTCTCCTCCTCGAAAATAATACCAATGAGTTGTTTTCTGACAAGATATTGTTGGCTAAACTTTGTCAAATTTGGTTTTCCATGTATATTTTAACTGCAATTACATTCCCGAATGTCAAGAATTGCAGTAAAGGCCATGATCTTGATTTAGAAGCTGAACAAAGAAAGGCAACAAAGACTTCCTCATACTTAGGTTTCAGTGCGCCAGCAGCTTAAACACCCGTAGAGACGCTATCCCCATCTCTGTAAAGATATTTGAAGGTATGTCTCTGTGTCTGCTATGTATACTCCTCTCTCTCTCAAGTCACTCCTTTTGCATTTGATTTCAAAACTTTCATGAAAGCAGGATGCTGCCTTAATTTACCTTTGGAGTAAGGTACATTTCTGTTTCAACTTAACTTTTGGATATTGATATGAAAAAATGATTTTGTTTATGATTAGTGAATTTGGTAGAGTGGGTTTCTAGAATAGCAAAATAGCTGTGTGTATTATGTTGGATACAAAACATAATTAAATTACTAACTTATTTTAATACATTACAGTGAATTCAGATGTATTCCTTTAATTGTAATAATGTTACTATTTCTGACTTGCAACTCAGTTTTGGAAGGAATGAATGGAACCATGGAAGTGGTCATATACTTATGTCATAGCATGTAGTGGAGAGTCTTTAATGATGGATTGTTAACTGCTGTGATTTCTTACCTTTAACAATTTGATTTTGCTCTATCAAAATCTTAACAACATCCTGAGAATATCATACATATGAATGCAATCCATTTTGTTTTTCCAGCCAAATTAAAAGGATGAGAATTATAGTCTAAAGACCTACATTGGTGGAAATCTCTTCTACAGTCTTAGAACAGAGGTCCCTCAGGGGACCCTCATTCATTCATTCAGTTGGTAAACCTGTCTTTATTGAGCACATATGTTGTGCCAAGGCACTTGTCTTGTGCACAAGACAGTTTCATTTTCTGTCCTCACGGAGCTTACAAACTAATGAAGGGCAGGGTAAAAAAGTCAAGAAAGCACATAAATAGCTCTATAATTACAACTTTTGATTGAGTGCTATGAAGTACTTTCTACACAGGGCACAGAGAATAACAGGGGAGATATACCTAGGATCCTCTCCAAGGGATTACAAAGTTCAGACTTAAATTACAAGAAGAATCCAACCCTTCATATTTTAAAAGGGGGAAGAGTCTGATAATTAGGCTTTCATTGGAAAATTATTACGTACCACACTTAATGAATATAGTGAAAAAATGAATTTAGTGAAAAAAATGATAAAAATGTTTCTTGGTTTATTCTGAGAAGTCAGGTGACAGCTAATGTATGTTGTTTAAACATTTCCCCATGAAGAATTTGAGTTGGTCACAGAAGTTCAAACTACAGGATTCACCACTACATACTGGGGCAAAAATAACATGAAATACATCTCTTGTCTTTGTTTTTGGTTTTTTGCTACTGATGCATGTACCTGGTGAGATTCCCAGTGATTTAAATAGGGATTTCACTGATTTGGGTTCAGAGCTCATTCATTATCAGCAGACAGGAGATGACCAAGGTTAATTTAATACCCGTTGTAAGATATAGTGGCATCTTAGGGTAAAAGAGTTCCTGTTTCCTGAAAAGTAATGCCTGACTCACAGCTACTGTAAATCAAGCAGAATCTACCACCTGTATCACAAGAAGTATTTAACAGCAAAGTATAATGACCCCTGAGTAAGAGAAAAATAGCTTGACACATCAAGAAACATGTACACAGAAATTGAAAATTTAGTGAAGACATAGGTATTAACTCAAGAAAGATGGCCACTATACATAAAGTTAAAAAAAATACAAAGTAATGCATAGAGTATAGTCCATTTATGAAATTGTGTGTCTGCATGTGTTTCTATGTGCATTTAGAAAAAATCTAAAAGGAAATATTCCAAAATGCTAACAGTAATGGTTTCTTGATGGTAGACTTAGGGGTGGTTTTCATCTTCCTTTTACATATCTCTGTTTTATCTTTTTTTCCCCACAATGAGGATGTATTATTTTTTACATGTGAAAAAAATCTTTAAAAGACAAAATTTAATTTTAGTAGTGAATAATAATTCAAAACAGAATGTCTTTAGTGTGCATTTTTACTGCAAACTAATTAATTATAAAGGATTTTTTTTTCTAAATGCGGAATGATAGCTCAAGATGGCATGATTTGCTGTTTGGTCAGGGCTAAATTACAAATAGTCAGAGAAAGTGTGTGCCTAAGTTATTAACAAAGAAAGGAAGATACCAAAAAATTAGAATATTTGGAAAACAACTGTTTGATTTTTGATATTTCAGAGAAGTGTGGAAGCATTTGTCCAGAGAAAATATCAGAAAGTTGTTAGACTGATGTACACTTATTTTGTGACTTAGTATCATTTTTATTTTTAAGAAAGTATAGGTGGCAAGATGCTTAGGACATATAGGTAAGAGGTGATATAACTTTTTTCAAGATACAGGACTAAGAAGAATCATAATTTAGTCCTAAGCACAGAAAACTTCTATGTCATTAAAAATAAAACAATACTTAGCCATAAAGTAAGTGCCTATCAGTCCAACAAAGTTCTGATTTCCACCCAGACAAATGCTTGCTTCTATGTTTTTCCTTTTCTTTTCTTTTTTTTTTTGAGACATATTCTCACTCTATCACCCCTGGTAGAGTGCAGTGGCCTCAGCCTAGCTCACAGCAACCTCAAACTCCTGGGCTCAAGCAATCCTCCTAGCTCAAGCAATCCTCCTGCCTCAGCCTCCAAAGTAGCTGGGACTACAGGTGCACACCACCACATCTGGCTAATTTTTTCTATTTTTGATAGAGACAGACTTGCTCCTGCTCAAGCTAGTCTCAATTTCTGGCCTCAAGCGATCCTCCCACTTTGGCCTGCCAGAGTGCTAGGATTATAGATGTGAGCAACCATGCCTGGCCCACTTCTTTGCTTTTCTGAAATATCAAGAAGCCCATATTTTCTCCAAACTATTTTTATATGTGAGCCATTTTTGGGGGCTGGTAACCTAAGCAGATAGTTAATTTATTTGGCAATTCAATATGGCCAAAACCCAAATCATGGTACCTGAAACATTCAAATAAAAATCCGAATAAAAATGAGTGAGCCACACAATGCAGATTTACTATTAATATTTTTGATATCCTAAAATTCAAATCAGCAAGGTCATTTGTTACCTTTCCTAATACACTTGGGCTCATGAGACTTGATATCCAGCCCATGGTAGCCCATTTACCAAACACAAATTTGGAAAAGTCTAACCTCCCTGAATCTGTTTACATTTATTTAAAATAATGATAATACCAGCTTTACAGATATGATAAAATGAAAAATAAAGAATGGAAAATGACTTTGAGAACTATAAAAGATCATATTAATGTAAGGTGTAATGATGGTCCTAATTACAACTATATTGTTTTCAACATTAACTATTTCACATGTGTATATCTTATATCCTCCAAGGAAATTTTTTGTTGCTAGCCTATGCAAATTATTGTAGTCTATAAGAGATCTATAAATAATTATTAGCCAATTGATTAATTCATACTATTTGAAAGCATATTTTCACTTGATAGAATAATAGTGGGATATGTAAACAGAGGGAATTGTAACTGACCTCTCAGAGTAACAACCAAGTATAAACCAAATTTATTAATATTTATTTCAGTCAAAGCCGATTGTTGAGTTATTTATGTTGAAACTAACACGATAAATTTGCTTTTATTTTAGACTCCAATCATGAGAAACAAAGGTTATATGAACTGATGAGGAAAGCAGAAAACAGTTTTACTCTCCACATACTGCCTAAGTCATCTTGAAGGAGACTTGCAGCAGGTACATAAAATCGAAACATGTTCTGAGGTCACTTGAAAAAAGAAACATTGTATCACAAAGCAAGAAATTAAGCAATGTGTGTTTTAATGAAAACAAGTTTTACTAAAGGCTTGCATACCAGTCAGAATATTTAACTTTTATATTCCAACAAGAATGGCATTTCCAAGATAGTATTTGAGTAAAGGGTAATTAATAAATTAGTGTGTTAAATGGCACACTTAAACACTAACTTGTATATACCTTTGATATAATTTGGTTTTCTCTGACATCATCTGGATGGCTCTTGAGTTATTTTTGTATCTAAACACCATTAAATAACATATTACATTTTTCAAAATTAACCATAGAACGAGGAATAATTTTAATGTAAGGATTTGACATTACACTCCATAAAGTTTCTGAGAAAGATGAGCTCTTATGAACGAGCCAATGTTTAGTTCTTGGCATTCTGGCAGGATTACATATAAATTTCTCCAGGAAGATGATCAAAGGATTTCTTTTAAAATATTCAGATACTATAAGTTAGAAGCCCATTACAAAATGGAGACTTACTGTCATAGGTCTAGAAGTGCCTGACCTTAAACAACTAATATACACTCTTAAATGAATGATTTATGCTAGAAAAAGCCAGAGAAGTTCTTGAGAACTATCTCAGACAAAAGCATATTTAGGTCATATTTTTGGAGGTTTTGATGAGAGAAGAGTGCACTGCCTTATCTGATTACCCAGTTAACTACTCGCACTTGCTCTAAGGAACTTCCACATTTTTATATTTCTAATCTTCATTCTTCCTAATGAAGTTGAAGCCCATTGACTATGTTTTAGGTTTCAAAAAATACCAATAAGAAATGCCATATGTAAAACTCTCAGCTTATCTGAAACAAATGACTGTCATTTCTCAGTTTTCTCTTCTCCAAATGAAGTAATCAGAGTTTTCTTTATCTTTCCTCACAGAGTTCAACCTATAGTTCTCCTTTAAATATATTTCACTTTTTTGTGGCCCATTAGCAAAAGCCATATAATCACCTTAAGTTTTAGGGTCAAAAACTAGACCTGTATCTCCATCAAGGTTTGGCCATACAGTGGAAACAGATTGTCTACAGGGAGATCTAAGCCCATGGCCTACAGGGGCTTGTCTCTGTTTAAACTGTACCAACTTTACCTATAAAACCACATCCAAATGACAATTCAACAATGGGAAAGATAAAAACATTGCATGAAACAGGATAAATACTACATATCTTAATTTTTTAAAGTTTACTGTAGATATACTTCAAAGTTTAATATTTGGAAGTCAAAAGTTATTATTAAAAGATTCAGGACACAGCGTGTTATGATATTTTTACATGATATGCAAACTCGGTATGTCTGTCCTTGCCCTACTTATGTAGTTGTTATAATTAAGCACATTAGTTTACAGAGTTCTGAATCTATATCATATATGACATGCTATGAGCACATTAAATTAAGTCACTAAGAAGCCTTCTAATGTATAAACCAAGTAAACAATTATTCTCAGAGAAATTAACTATAAACCGGATTGTAATAAATGTAAAAATTGTAAATGAATGGGAGTATGTATTAAATAAAAGAAAATGCAAGATTAAAGCAAAAAAACCCCCATTATTTTACATTGTAAAAAATATCTGTACTGACAATGATATTGTTAGAGAAAAGATTGATGGATAAAATGATGAATGCAATATTTCTAATACACTTTTACCTGCAAGGATTTTTCTGGCTTTTATTCAATAAAATCCATTATCCTGGGTGGTAATGGAGCCACGCACCCTACTCATCTCAGGCGTCTTTAGTCTCCTGATCTGCCTTAAAGCCTTGACATAATAAAAGGTCAAGCAGATCACAGTAAGCATTTGTAAACTACAATAGCCCCCCATTTCAGCTATAAGCCACATGTCCTCCTGCTAAGCTTTGCTCACTCTCTTATTTCATTTCAATGTATAAGCAGACTAATTTGGAAATGGCTAGGCTATGGTACTTGGGAACACCTAAATTTTCAAAACAATTCTCCTTTCCTACTTAATCACTTAACAGAAGCAGACCCATAATACAACATTTGAGAGAACCGTAAAATGGTGCCTGGATACTGAAGGAATGAACAGCAGATAGCAGCACTATTAAATAAAATGAATTCATTTCACCTTCCAGCTCAGCTGTGCTTCCTGAGACACAAGGCACAAACATGAAAAGGTTGGGGTGGAATTTCAAGAAAACTGGTTTGTTTCAACATTCATTTGGCAAGATGTTGGACATAAAATAATACCACAAGCCACCTCCCTTTCTCATCATTGTAAATTCAGGGCCCTCAATATCACTTGCCACAAACCCTATTAAAAATAAAGAAAAGAGGCAGGCTCTGAATTCGCATCTAGTTCTATGATACAGATCAGGCATATGTCCTAATCGATCACAATGAAACTAAGAGACGATAACAAGAATAAATCTCAGATTAATCCAAATGAAGCCAATGAATAATAATGCAAACCAGAAGCATAGTTTCAAACATATGCATTACTTCCAAGCATGCAAGGACATTTATAACCCATGAAAATGATTGCTTGGCGCACTCTACATATTAACATGCTTCATAAATGCAACATAAATGCTAAGTAACATGTGCATACATGATATGTATATCCATAAGTTATATATATGTATGTGCACAATAAAGTCTTCATCCTAAAAATGAAACTCTGGATCCATCAAATGGTTTATCAACAAGAGTACATTAGAATATAAAATAGAATGCTCAATTCTGTGGCCACTTTTTCTTTGCAATGAAGAAAATAAGCAAAACCACCTTCTAATGAGTCCGAGAAGCTTATGAGACACCAAATGTGTTTTTAAGAAGGCCCAACCCTATACGTGAGAGCTGCAAATGAAAAGACTCCTTTCAATAACACCCCCTTCTTGTTGTTAGCTCCTTTCCCACCCCCTGATTCTGTTGCTGAGCTTGGGAGGAAAGGCACCAAGTGGCCCAGTCTGCATTCTGAGCCAGTTCGAGATAAAATCAGAACACCATTTAAAGAAGAAGAAGAAGAAGAAAAAAAAAAAACCAAACAAACAAAACACAATTGGCTACATTCTCACTTCTGTCTTCCTGGCAACCTTCCTCTCCCTCCATCCCCATTTCTGTCTCCATCACCCCTCCACCCCAGTCTGAGGGACCGGAGTCATTGTTCAAGTGCAGGCCACAAATGTATACACAGGTCATCTAATAACGTGCCAAAACCGCGAAGGCAGCCCCCCTGGCCCCTACTCACCATGCTGAGACCCGGAGAAGCTGTTTAAAGGAGAGAGAGATGCAAACTGAATCCATTTTCCTTGTGACCAAGTCGGATGCAGCCTCCGAAGCCAACATCAGCAGCGGCTGCTGGGATTTTTTCCCCCTCCTTCTCTGGTTGGCGACGGTGCGAATAGGAACCACCCTTCCAGCGCCACTAGAGTATCAGCAGTCGAGGCGGCGGCGGCGGCCACAGCAGCAGCATCACCACTTGGGCCTCCTCCCTTTCGGAGGATGGGGTGAGCTCGGAAGCAGCCAGGAACTTGCAGCAGACGCCTCCTCTGGCTCCTCCTCTCCCTCTTCCTCCCCCTCGGCCCCACCCCTGCTGCGGTAGAGCCTGCCGGCCCGGCAGCTGCTGGTTGTCATGGCAATGGCCAATGGTAAGCGACCAGGCTAAGGGGGAGGGGAGATGGGCGAAGCCAGCCGCAGGGGCTGGAGGGGAGCGCGTTTGTGCTGCTGTCCTCCGGGATGCTTTTGGTCTCTCCTGCGCTGGACTCCGGGTCTTTGAAAATGGGGCGAGGGTCCATAGGCCCAGGAAAAGAATAGTTAAAATCTGATTGAAATGTAGATCGAAACATATGAAATGGCTTAGCTATTTTCGCATGTTCTATGGTTTTCCAATAAAATGCATTAAATTAGCGATCAGAAAAGGATAATATCAAATGTGGAGGAAATTGTAGTAGGTCATTATTACTCCAAGTGTGTTTGTCCCTCTATTATAGCCTCTTTTGCTCAGTGCCAGTCGAGGTTGTTAAAAAGCAAAGTGAGTGGCTGCACTTTGCAATAAAATGAGAGTCTGATTCCTTTGCACTATTTCCGGTTCTCAGGTGAGCTACATGGTTTCACTGGTTTTCCAGCTCCCTCCCCGAAGAGGATCTGGAGGCATTTGACACTTCCCTAAGGAAAAGGAAGTTAGTGTAGAGGAAATGTAAATTCCTTTGAACATCTATGGTTCTTAGTAGCACCAGTTGGGGGACAGTTCCAGATCTTCTTAGTGTCAAACGCCTGGAGTGTTCAATTTCCTGCAGGCAATTCCATGCCATTTTCATGGAGTCCCAAAGTCAGCTGGCTGTCAGGGTGGTAGGTAGGAAAAAGGGAAGTGAAATCTGCAGTGTGGAGTTCTAGGAAAGTTCTAACTATAAATTATAGATGACACTAGTATTTATCTCATGTAGTGGTTGTAAAGATCGAATGATATAATGCACTAAAAGCACTTGACGTTTGGTAAGTGTACAATAAATATTTACTATTATTACTATTATTAGTACTATAGCAGTACATTGTAGCCACCTCTTAAACTAAGAGGTTAAGTAAACAACATGGCAATTTCAGTTTCAAGGTAGAAAATATTAAGGTGAGAAAACACTAAATAATCGATAGCAGTGATGATGATGATGGTAGTGGTGGTGGTGGTGGTGATGGCAAAGACTTGGAGGCCCTAAGGCATTAAATGTCCTCCAAAACCTGACAGTTGAGGAGAGTGTAAATCTTAGAGGAGTTAGATAAACTTCCTAAATTCACATGACTAACAAACAGCAGTGCCAGAATTAAAACTGACTCTTCTCACCCTAACATTTGCTCTTCTAACCTCTATACTTTTCTGCCACTCCTCCATGGAATGGAGACAATCTTTGTTCTTAACTCAGACTTATTTATAAATTCAAATGGGATTAATACAGGTTTCAGAGTCAGACTGTCTAGGTTCCATTTCTGGTGCCAATATTTAATGTAGGTATAATTTGAGACACATTAATTGACTTCCCTGAACCTATGTCTCCTCATCTGTAAAATGGAAATAATCATAGAACCTCATGGGCCATAAGAATTAAATGGGATGATGTATGTAAAGCATTAGCACAATGTCTAGCCCATAATAACTGTTCAACCCATGTTAGTTATAATTATTTGTTACTCACTTGTGAGTAATTAATGTTAAAACGTGAGAAGATGTTTCCCTGCATGGAATCACTCTTGATGCCGGGAACTTATTCTAACGCAACTATACTTGAAGATAACTATGTGGTCTAGGAAAGAGTTCTCCAAGGGAAAGCTCACACCTTGCTTTGTGGAGCTAACGGCCCCTGCCTCCCACCAGAGCCTCAGCAGTAGCCCATGCACCCATGCAGCCTGCACACACTTCCACGTCCGCATGATACAGTGCAGTTGTGTGACAGGAAGGGATGGGTGGTGATCATCTAGCTTCCTTTTGTATTCTGCTTTGTCCACAGGGATGGCCTTGGAAGTAGACAGAGAAGGAAGCTGCAGGCTGTAGAAGCCCAGACCCCGAAGTGACAGGACCTTCCCAGCTGGCCTCGTGACAGCATTTCGTCGTGAACAAGAAGAGCTGACTTGGTTGAGGTGATGCTATTAATAGATTTCCCTCTCCTGCTACCAACACAAACACAGGAGTCACTGCTCAGGGGTCAGCTAGGGGAGAGACAAATCTGATGTTTCCTACTTGAACAGTTCCCCAAGGTAACCATTCAGATACTACTTTCCTGTTTTTGGCCACATCTGTGTAGCACTGTTATCATTATTTAATAATGGTTTTCTTTAAGTATTCATTTTAATGATTTATGATTTACTTGATTTGTCATGTATTTGTTTTAAAATGAAATTTGTCTCTGGCTTCAGCAAAACATAAATAAAAATTGACATAGTCAAGGGAGTGGCCCCAAAGAAAGGAACTGAAAACAATTTCTTAATTGTTTTAGTAAAACAGAGACTTCAACTTCATTTATAATAATTTTCAGTTAAAAAAGAAAATTTAAAATTTCATACCTATTACCATTCCCTCTCTTTCCATGCCCTATTTTTCTATATACTATAATAATTAATATTAATAATACACTATATAATGTAGTATGTTATAATATATATAGCATAATATAATTTGATACAGTATACTATATTATAATATCAATAACATACTATATTATTTATTTGGGCTTTTAAATATTTTGTTATTTGTCTCCCCCCCTTAGAATGAAAGCTATGAAAGGGCAGGGATTTTTGTTTATTTGTTTGTATGTGACCAGTGTCTGGGCCATATCAGGTCCTCAGTAAATATTTGTTGATGAAGAAGCCAGCTAATAAATAACAACTCTTTTCATTGAATCATGGCTCTATAAATTATTGTAATATTATCTGTTCACATATTCAGGCAGTCCCCAGGTTATAGATAAGATACATTCCTGAGAACATCTTTGGGTCTGATTTGTATGTAACTCAGATCCCTGATGAACAGCACATACATGGTAGTAATAATAATAAAAACAATAATACTCTAATGGCTCATATATGGTAATAATAATACATTGTAATACTGTAATAATAATAATGCCCCTGTACTGTAATAATAAGTTACAAATCTATTATGCTCTTGTTTTTAATTCAAATAAACAGAACATAAAAACGAACTCATACAAAAAGTTTAGATAGGAGATAGGAGAAATTTCAAAAAAAGAATATTAAAGGTTAACATTCACCTAATGTTGCATCAATATCTTGCTTAATGGAAGGGACATTTTTGAGGCGAGAAGCTAGGCTGACATGAATTGGAAGGTGATGACGGAGATGGTGCTGGAGAGGATGGAGTGGGGACTGGAGAATCAGGATGTGATCCTGTTGCTGCAGGGGGGAGCTGACCACTGTAGTCAGTTTCTTAAAAAAGCTATCTAGGGATGTTTGCACAGCATTTTTCTTTTTTTCATCATAAATAACCTTGGAGCAGCTGATGGTCTCACTAATTGCACAGTAAAGCTTTGTAAATGCCTTATTGTTAGGATCTTGCTCCTCAAGCTTAGCAAATCCCACTTCAATGAGACAAAAGTCTTCAGCTAATTCTTTTGTCGTAAACTTTCTTGACTCTGTATCTATGAGACTAGCCACTAGTGTAAGATGATGCACCAATGAACCGCTTACACCGTGTGGGTTCGTTTACATCTGCAGAAGAAACTAGTTCTCGAATTATTAATTTTATTATTTAATTATAAATTATTCTTATGGGGAGCCTTGAGAGCCCATTCATAAGTATAGAACATCGTAAGTTGTGTTGTCCATACCCAGGAACTGCCTGCATATTGTTGATATTTCTCATAATTAAATGCTAAGATAATTATACTAATTAACTTATTTAGCATGCATGCATATTAGCATAATACTTATCTGACACAGATTTTGCAAATACAAAGCTATTAAAGTAAAAAAGTTTGTCCATGTATGTTCAGAGTCATCTAGCATATCCTCAGTGGCATGCATGATGTTTTTTGGGAAACACTGATTTCCTTCTAAGAGCTTCTGGTCCAATAGTAC
Organism: Microcebus murinus; assembly: GCF_040939455.1. Classification (NCBI taxonomy): domain Eukaryota; kingdom Metazoa; phylum Chordata; class Mammalia; order Primates; family Cheirogaleidae; genus Microcebus; species Microcebus murinus. Next base: position 14,088,355 of record NC_134124.1, read on the forward strand.
TAATGGTGACCAAACTGTCTGCCTCTCCTGGGACCTTTCCAACTTTGACTTCTGAATTCTGTGAGATGTCAGAAAAAGTAGGGCTTGGGTCTTGGCTCCAAAAGCCACATTAAAATTTCAGGAGATACCACAGCATAATGGGAGGAAGTTGCAAAGTGTGGACTCTGGAGACAGACTGCCTGGATTGAGTCCAGGCTTCATTTGTTTTCTCAGTGACCTTGGGCAAGTTGCTTGATTTCGCTCTGCCTCAGTTTCTTTATATGTAGGACATCATTGCAGTACCAACCCTATTGAGATGTTATTTTGTGGGGATTTTTTTTACTTTTGCACCTAAAACAACATGTATGATCTCACAGTTTTTTGTGGGTCAGAAATTCAGGAGTGGCTTAGCTCAAAGCTTCTGGCTCAAGGTCTCTCATGAGGTTGCAGTCAAGCAGTTGGCCAGAGTTACAGTCTCATATGAAGGATGGACTGAGGTCGAAGATCTGCTTCCAAGCCCACTCCCACAGTTGTTGGAAGTCCTTGGTCCCATTGGATTGTTTTGAAGATTAAAGTTTAGATGTGCAAAGTGTTAAGGGGTACTTGGCATGTAGTAAATGATAAATAATATCAATTGATATTGTTATGGATGTAAGTTTTAAAAATAACTATTTTTATGCATAGCACATTTTTTCTGGATGTTTCCAAAATACTCAGATCACTCAGAATTATTTTAAAAACTTGCTGTTATGACTGCAGACCAGCAGTCAGCAGATTATAAGGAATTTTAGAGATGTTTATCTCGGAGATAGTCGAATGTCCTGATTTCCCCCAAAAAACAGCAAAAAAGAAGGAGTTCAGAAATGATTCCTGTTTGTCACCTGTCTTCTCTCTATAAGAGATTATTACCACATTGTATATTTACAGGGAACATTAAATGTAAGCAGTAAGGATCTTCTTTTTTGTTTCAGTAGATTTAGAGCATGCAAGTTGAATCCTGTTACATGTATATATTGTACAGTGGTGAAATCTGGACTTTCAGTGTACCCATCACCCAGATCATGTGCATCGTACCCAATAGGTAATTTCTCATCCCTCACTCCCTCCCATCTCTCCCTTTTTGAGTCTCCAATGTCCATTATACCACTCTGTGTGTCCTTGTAGAGCCATAGCTTAGCTCCTGCTAGTAAGTGAGAACATGCAGCCTATATTCTTCTGTTCCTGGGTTAACTTCACTGTAAGGATCTTCTTGAGTTTGCTAAGAGCAAGGTTATCATTCTGACCTCAATGTGGACTCTTTATCAGGAGTATCAGTAAGCAAATATATTAGGAGAACTCTTCCACCAACTCTACACTCCTGTGGTCAGCCATCTTATGAATGACTCTCTGCACAGCAGGTGGGCTCTTCTATCTTCTCTTACCCTGCTTCCTCTCAAACTGTCTTCCTTTCCCTAATTCCTCAGCCTCTAAGATTTATCTATCAATTCCTTCAGGGCATCTTCACTGGTACCAGGATTAGCATTAAAACTGAGGTACTCATGGTCCCCTGGCACATCTTAATCACTACACTCATGATGGTGAATGCTAGATATTTGTTTCTTTGTCTTTCTCTCTTATTTTAGTGTAAGCCCTTTGAGATTAGGGATACTGTCCACTTATTCATTTATTGAGCCATTATTCTAACAAATGCTTACAGCTAGCTGCTACTGTGTGCTGCTACTAGGTACCAAGTATGTAACTGTGAATCAGATTACATGAGCACTCCCCTCATGGAGCTTATAGTCTAAAAGGAAAGAGAAATTGCATAATTACTTAGAATAAATTATATATTATTTCAGGTCCCCCTTTTCTTATTTTGACATATTATGGTGGTACAAATGTTAAGGTTACATATATTGCCCTTGTTCCCCTGCCCCCTCGAGTCAGAGCTTCAAGCATGACCATCCCCCAGACTGTACACATCTCACTCATTGTGTATGTATATACTCATCCCCTCCTTCCCCCTCCCACCTGCCCGACACCCAATAAATGTTATTCCTATATGTCCACTTAGGTGTTGATCAGTTAATACCAATTTGCTGGTGAGTACATGTGGTGCTTGTTTTTCCATTCTTGGGATACTTCACTTAGTAGAGTAGGTTCCAGCTCTATCCAGGAAAATACAAGATGTGCTATATCACCATTGTTTCTTATAGCTTAATAGTACTCCATGGTATACATATACCACATTTTATGAATCCACTCATGTATTGATGGGCACTTGAGTTGTTCCCACAACTTTGCAATAGTGAATTGTGCTGCTATAAACATTCAAGTGCAGGTGTCTTTTTTGTAGAGTGTCATTTGTTCTTTTGGGTAGATGCCCAGCAATGGGATTGCTGGATCAAATGGTAGATCTACTTGTATCTCTTTAAGGTATCTCCATATTGCTTTCTACAGAGGTTGAACTAGTTTGCAGTCCCACCAGCAGTGTAGGAGTGTTCCTTTCTCTCCGCATCCATGCCAACATAGAATAAATTATGCTGAGCACTACAAAAGGAAAATACAGGGAGCTCTGAAAGCAGACAAAGGAAAGCTATAACTTAGTTTGGGAGCCCAGGGGAAATATCACTGGAGGGAATGGGAGGTGGAGTGGGAGCAGATGGTTTCAAATACACAAGTCCTGATATGTGGAAGAAGATGGCATGCTACTCAATTTTTGTTTGACCCTAATACCTATTATGTGTTGCTTGCATGTTTGTTGAAAGAATCTGCCTTCTCATTTTCCCAACACTCATAAATACACAACTTCTTCCCTCTGTTTTTCTTTTGTTTATTTATTTAGGGGACTAGGGTTTGTCAATAGCTAAGGAGCTGACAAGCTGTGTGGGATCAGAAACAATGAAGAGAGACCAAAAGAGTAATTCCTCCTACAGTAGAAACAGAGGTATGCACCAACAGTGACCACTGCTCCATTACAGATTTATTTATTTATTTATTTATTTATTTATTTTTTTTTTTTTTGCGACAGAGTCTCACTTTGTTGTCCAGGCTAGAGTGAGTGCCGTGGCGTCAGCCTAGCTCACAGCAACCTCAAACTCCTGGGCTTGAGTGATCCTTCTGCCTCAGCCTCCCGAGTAGCTGGGACTACAGGCATGCGCCACCATGCCCGGCTAATTTTTTATATATATATCAGTTGGCCAATTAATTTCTTTCTATTTATAGTAGAGACGGGGTCTCGCTCTTGCTCAGGCTGGTTTTGAACTCCTGACCTTGAACAATCCGCCCGCCTCGGCCTCCCAAGAGCTAGGATTACAGGCGTGAGCCACAGCGCCCGGCCCATTACAGATTTATTAAGTAAGATTTACATGATGTTATAAACCTTCGCTCTGAGGCTGAAACAAGAAACAATTTTTCCCTTTCAGGTCCTGGGCAGTTGGTATATTGCCCAAATGGCAGATAACACATGGGCTTAGATTGACAAAAAAATCAGAGACACCAAAGAAAAGAGAAAAGTTCTGTTTCAATGACCTTTTCCAAAATTTGCAATCAGAAAATCTACGAAGAAGCAAGCTTAATTTCAGTGTATGTGCAAGTTTTATTTTAACTTTAGTATGGTTTTTATTTTTAGTTATCTATGGTAAGCATCATACTTTTTATAATTTTTACAGTGTTTAGGGATTTAAAATGTCTTACAACAGCACTAAGAGTAAAGAACATGGGCCAGGGAGTACAATCAGCACATGCAGTGTACAAAACAGACATAGTTCCTGCCCTGAGGAGCTTAGAGTCTAGGGGCGGGGCAGCGAAAGAACAAAAAATCAGCCACTAAAATAGTAGTGATTGTCCCGAGTACTATGAAGCAATGAAAGACGGAGAGCATGAAGCAGGACTGAGGGTAAGGTGAGTGGGAGTGACTCACGGAGGTGTGACGTTTAAACTGAGAAATGACATTTGGGTTATGACAGTCATGTGAGAGCTGAAAAAAGAGAGTTTCATGTGGAAGGACGAGCTCTGAGGAGAGAAAGCCAGGAACGAGAAATGGTTTCTGAAGGCCGGGAAAGCTGGGATTTGGTGGGTGAAATGGGAATGAAGGGAAGTTGTGAAGCTGGGCCAGGACTAAATCATGCAGGACCTTTCAGCCTACCGTAGGGTAACTGGAGTTTTTCCTTAAATGGTACGAAGGGCTGTTGAAGAGTCTAAATTCGGTGTAAAGCATTGTGGGAATGAGCTGGTGGTGGGTGAAAGAGGACACAGCAGTAGGCATGCTATGGTCATCTGAGCCAGAGATGAGAATGTTTAGATTGGGGTGGTGGCAGCGAATATAAAGAAAACTGGACTGGCCAGGCGCAGTGGCTCGCACCTGTAATCCTGGCTAGCACTCTGGGAAGCCGAGGCGAGCCGAACGCTCAAGGTCAGGAGTTCTAAACCAGCCTGAGTAAGAGTGAGACCCCGTCTCTACTAAAAAATAGAAAGAAATTAATTGGCTAACTAAAAATATATAGAAAAAATTAGCTGGGCATGGTGGCGCATGCCTGTAGTCCCAGCTACTCGGGAGGCTGAGGCAGGAGGATCGCTCGAGCCCAGGAGTTTGAGGTTGCTGTGAGCTAGGCTGACACCACTGCATTCTAGCCCAGGCAACGGAGTGAAACTCTGTCTCAAAAAAAATAAAAAAGAAAGAATAAAGAAAACTGGACTGTTTCACACACATTTTGGAGGTAGAATTGCGAGGTCTTGCTGACGGATTGGGTGTTGGGGTTGAGGGAGAGGGGGAATTACTTCTAAGTAGACAGCTAACTTCTTCTGTTCGGAAGGATGCACTGTCAAGGTTTCGTTTCCACCTGCAATAAAGAGGAAAGGTCTCAGCGCCCTGGCTTTGGGGAAACGTGGGGAAACTTGAGGACGCTCTAAGCACCCAACTCGTGTGGAGTCCCTTCTCCCTGCCTCCCTAGGCTTGGTGCTCTTGAGGATTAGGCATTAACAACAAATCAGTCAGTTGGGTAAATCATCACTGAGATTATGCTGCTGCAAAGGAAGCCTCTTGGTTGCAAAGGGCAGGTGAGGCCCTGGGGCAACATCGTGATTTTCATTCAGAAAACTCCCAAGGACCTTGAGAAGTGGGTGGCCAACAAAAAAATGGCCTTCCTGGACTCTGAGTTTCCCAGAGCTCCAAACTGTGTCCCCTCCCACAACCAGCTTGGCCTCTTCCTTGGTGACAGTCCCGATCCTGCCACCACCTAACCGAGTGACCTTGTAACCCTGTCTTCTCTCAGCCCATTGTCCTCTTCTATGAGGCCAGGATAATAGCCGCCTTTGTCCACTAAATGGAGACTTAAATGAATTATGTTTGTAAAGACCTGAGCACATGCCTGGCATGTAGAAGGATCTCTCTGAATTCCAGCTGTTCTATTACATAACCCCCTTCCCCAGATACAAACCGTTCTTAGGAAACCTTTGAAAGCCCCACTTTTCCTTTAGGTCCTCAAGTTTTTGAAAAATTTCCCTAACACCTCCTACCTCAAGACCCCCAAATTATCCCTTAGGTCCCGCAAACAGCTAAGTACTTATTTCCCTCTGAAAGGCACGCCAGGTGCACAGGGACTGACGGACAAAAGAGTTGTCGGAAAGTGGAGCTCACAGATTTCATGGTCTGTCTCACATATGTATGAGCCAGCTTCCTTTAAATATTTACATCCTGTATTTACATTTGATTATTATTCGATTTCTTTCTCACAATTGATCCGAAGTGTGAAATTGGGAGCCTGAAGCTTGCCAACAAATCCATGTTAGAAAATGCACAATGAAGGAGTTTGACGTTTGTGGGCATTTTTTTTTTTCTTTTTCCTACCAAGGACACAAAACCTTGTGAAGAAATCGTTGAGATCTCTGCATCTGCCCACTGCCCCACTGCCTCCTGGGACACTTACTTAACGTGTCCCTGGCTCTAGTTACTGCTACAAGCTGATGGCTTTTCCTGAGTCATTGGAAACTACTGTTTTGGACCAAGTGCCTTTAATTCCAAGTGAAAACCATGGAAGAAAGGCAGGACCAAGCCCAGAGATGGGGATTTAGACTTCAGGGAATCAGCTCTCCTCATTTCAACACTTCTAAACCTCTTTTCTTTTACCCTAAGTACAAATTCCTTCTTTATTCTAAGCATCCATTTCTCCTTTTAATACATTGCTCAATACTTAATGAAATTCCAATCTATCTGTCAAATAAATCTATTAAACTCTTAATCCTTGTTGAAGTATAATTGTCAAAATGGTAAAATTGAGACAAATGCAAAATGAGACCCTGAGACAAATGCAAAATGAGCACATGCCAATCGTTTTAATTAATTAATTAGATGTTGAAACTGGCCCAAGGAGCATTTGAGAAGCCAGATATTTACAGAAAATATACAAATGAGGGGACGAGACTGGCTTAACTTATGCAATCTCACTTGAGCTTCAAGCTTGTGATAAAATTTTATGCACAAGCTCCATGTTTATGCCTTGAATGAACTAAGCCAGTGGTTGACTTTTTGAGGTCATAATAGCCAGCCCTTATGCCACCTGAATCAACAGATGGAATAAATATTAATCTCTTTTCCTGCTCCTAGGAGTGACCTCACACACAGGAAGGATTATCAAGGGCACAATGATCTGATCCTGAACAGTGAAATGAAATTTCATACCCCTTTTCCTAACTTTCCTTGGTCTTGCCAGATTGTATTTTAAATTCATGAAAAAAAAATGATGTGGCTTGCTTTAATATGGTAGTCTGGAATCAAACTCATAATATCCCCATGGCATGCCTGTATATAGGGATTAGTACTGTCCTCAGCATCAGGAATCCACTGGGGTGTTGAAGTGTATTCCCCATGGAAAGGGGGGGGGATACTATATCACTTTAATCAGGTAATCAAAGTTAACATCAACAAGAGTAGAACAAATAGACATCACATGTCTCCTTAACATGATGCACTGAAAAAGGACATAGCATCACTTCTGTGGAATTTCTATTAAAATGCACAATCTGACTCTAATCAGATAAAATAAGAGTCGCTCTCCTCTAGTTGTTAACTCTCCCAAGGTGATGAAGCCAGTCAATAAATGACTGAATAAATAAAACGCACACTTAGTTTAAAGCAAATGAGTAGAGCAGGAGCTGGAAGAGGTAGGACATGAGATAAACGTTTTCTGCCTTTGACTCCTCAGGTCCTGCTCCATGGTTCTCACATGACAGCGGTGCTCAGCTGAGGACTTGAACGGCTAGGGTAACATCTTAGCACCATGCCTGGTCCCATAACAATTTTTATTGTCGATCGATTTTATGATGTAGTTATCCCTCCAAGAAAGTACAGTTCAAATGTCCCATAGAACCAACTGATATAAGGGAGTTTAAAACGGCCAAACTCTTGTCTTTTTCCTCCTTCTCGCAAATCTCACTGCACTGGCACTGATGTGATGTTTCTGCCAGTCCATGCCAGAAGGAAAAGACCTCCAGTGTGGTGCAGTAAAAAGCATCAGGAATCTGTTGCCTGGAATGGGAAAGCATTCCCTGCAAACAAGCACATGGGCAGGGGTCCCCTGGGGACAAAGGCAGTGAGAGCACCCTTGTCAGAAAGTCAAGGCAAGCAGACGTGCAGGGGCAAGTTAAAGGTAAGGGCAGATTTTCTGCAGGATCTAGTCATATTAATGCAATAACACATGGACAGTGTTATACAAATTTGTAAAACGAGGCTTTTTAGTTAGAATCTCCCGTTCATATTTATAGTAGTCTCGAAGGTCCAACAATCAGGATTTCTGATAAAAAGAAAATTCTCTTATGCTTCAGTGCACATGGATTATCCCCAATTTAAGTACTGAATGTTAGTACTTTTTTATTTACTTAATGACTTTAGAAATACTAGCTTTTATATCAAAGACCAGACTGATTTGTGATCTAATAGCAATAGTAACATAAGAGAGGCCACTTAAATAGCTCTCTCTTGTTCTAATCAAAGGTATTTCCCATTGACTGAGTTCTATAGACTGAGACAAGGAACACAAACTCTTTTGCTTCCATATGGTGGAAAGAAAACCTGGGGTTCATCAATCATTCTTTCCCAGTGGCACTGAGCAAATAAATGCAGAGCTCCGTTTTAGGAAAAGTGACTCCAATCCAGTTTTCCTGAAACATCAATTAAAAAACCCTCCTGTGTTCAGCAAGGAGGACTTACCCATTTAAGTTAAATTGATGTAGGAAGACAGATGTACATGTCTTAGACTTGGCCTGCCTGGGGCAACAGATATATCCATCCAAAAACATTGAGAAAATGACAGAGTAAACAGGTAAAGATAAGATTTAGAAAGCAGAAACTCAAAGGCCTCTTGAGGTGCTGCTTGGAAATTTCAAGTTGCACAGTGTCATCTCAGCCACATTCTACTGGCCAAAGTATGTCACAGGGCTAGCCAAGATTAAGGGGTGGGAAATAGATCCTACCTCTTGATTAGAATAGCTGCAAATAAGTCATGGCTGTTTTTAACCTGCCGTGTCCCCTCTCCTGTGCCCTCCCATCACTCCTTATCACATCATGTTCTTTATTTCCTTTATAGTTCTTTGCATTATCTAAAGATAATGACTCCTCCTCCTTCCATTGGAGTGTGAGGTCCAAGGCAGGAAGCATCTTTTCTGACTTGGTTATTCTTAAAGCCCCAGAGATTAGAACAGTGAACAGTGCTTGGCCTATAGTATTGTATTGGATGACTTAGTGGATGAATTAATTAATGGGTGAATAATTAAGTTCAGAACACCCGGTTCAACAGGAAAAGTCTCGTGGACCAGTCCTTGCAGTGATTTGGAATTATTTCCCTTGAATACTCTCTGGGAACTGAACTAATAAGTTGACTGAAGATAAAAGGAGACAAGTAACCTGAATAATAAAGAGGTTTCAGCAGCCAGTGTTTGTCCTGAGGAGACTTTAGAGCAAAACTGAAATGCTGCTTTTTTTTTTCTTGTTCCAATTCTGAATAATCAATCACAGACAGCCCTTACCATAATACATTCTCTTACTATCTCTTCCAATAATTGAGAATTAACTTATCATACTAAGCCCCATTGTAGCCTGCCTTCTGTAGAAGGCCCTGTTTAAAGGTGAAAAAAGGTTAACTAGGAATAATCCCACATGATTTTAAGACAGAACTAAGAAAATTTATCAACTCGATTTCCAATGAATAAAATATTTTTCTTTATATTTTATTACTACAATATGTCTGGAATAACAGAATCTATCTATCCTTTGAAACCAACTGGAATTTGGTTTCAGTATGAAAAATAAGATTTCATTTTAATTTATAGATTTATAGTTTTGGGGGAACTGTATAATGGTAAACTGAGTTATTTAGGGACATTTAGGTTGATAACCACTTATTGAGCCTCCTGAAGACAAAGGCATGGATAAGACATGTCCTCTGCTCTTAAGGAATTTTAATGCCATGAAGGATACAGATCACACAAATGGGTGATTAAAACACGAGGCGTGCTATAGCAGTGGTGTGCTCACAGGGCCACCAAGCCCAAGGGAAAGAGTGACCCACTCCCTCCATCTGTGCAAGAAAATGGTCATGGAGAAGGAAGAGATGTAGTGAACAAGCAAAGCAAAGTATATTCTGAGCAACTAGAAGTAGGTCTGACATGTGAGAGGGAAAGGGCAGGCATAACTGGAGTTTAAATTAGCACCGAGGCAAAAGCTGAATCCCAACAGGTATGTCCTACAAAAGAGCTCACATTCCACCCTCAAAGCCACTGGTTGCCAACTTCTTTGCATGTGAGGAACCTCCTTAATGCCAAAAAGTGGAATGTTTAATTTTCATTAATTGGGAAAATACACACAGAAATTTAAATCGATTTTCAAATAAAAATTAATATTGCCTTTAAATTATTTTCTTTAAGACTCAAGAATGCAGATAAATATGTTCAAACAATTTGTTACCTACTTATGGGAGCTGTTTCCTTTGTCTACAAACAATATGTAGTGCATGTAGAGGCTAACTGATCTCTTGTATTATAATTCACATCAAGAGACACTATATTCTAAGGCACAGAGGAAGCAGCATGGCACAGTGGGAGTCAAAGAGGCATTCCCATCTTGTCCTTCCAATTACTAAGTCTTTGATAGCAGGCAATTACTGAACCTATGGAGCTTAAATGTTCTCATCTGCATATGGGAATAAAAAGACTTACCTAAGTGGATTTTTAAAGGAATAAATATAAATGATCTTGTGATGTAGGGGAAGAGGGTGATTAGGAGGAAGGAGCTAAGTGTGAATCCCAGGTTATAGTTTGGGTGATGGATGGAGTCAACAGTAGGCAGAGGCGGATGGCTGAGTCACTAATAGGCAGAGAGAGAGAGAGACAAAGACAGAGAAGGAAAGAGACAGAGAGACAGACAGAAAGAGAAAGCAGAAGGAATGGTGTGGGTGGTGAATGCCCACTGGGGAGACAGAAGAAAGTTAGTTGGTAGAGTGAGAACAGTGAGAGCACACTCATTCCTGACACAAACCTACTTACAAGTTTTGACAGAATGAGAGCAGAGATAGGAGAAGAGAGTGGACTGTTTTGTAAGTTCTAGAAAAGAAAGGATGAAGGAAGACAAAGAATGTAAAAATAGTGCCCAACATATTAATGTCTACATCAAATACTTATTCAATAAGAAACAGACAAATTGGAACATCTTAATAATATATTAAAATACCTATAGCTTTATTGGTATTATAGGTCTTATGTCATAATAAGAGGCAAATAAATGGGCTCAATTTGAAGTTCTATTTTTCTAATCAATATCTGCCAACTGTTGTGGAGGTTAAGTCAAGTCCTTCAACAAAGCGCTGTAATCTCTTTTGCTATTTACCGTCTTCTTGTCGTTTTCCTCTCTTTGCCTGCCAAAAGCAGAGGTAAAGACACATGGACTGTTCACCACAGGCTGATGAAAGTGAGAGGTGATGGAAAGAGCAATAGATTTCTTGAGCCATCTTCAATTTAATTAAGGCAATCGGGGAGAATATTACCTCATTCCCTAATTGCCACATCATAGTAATTAGTATCCTTTAGTTTCACATGGAACACTCCAGAAAAAGTTTCCAGTTGATCATCCCTTCTGTAAATACCTAACGAATAACTCCATGTAGTATAGAACAGAGGCTGTTGGTGTTCAGGACAGGCTACCTGGAAATATGGCATGTTGGCATTTGAGAAAACTACAGAAGCTTGAAGATCTCTTCATCTTCCTCTCTCCCTTCTCCTGTGGAGGTCATTAGATCATCATTCGAGAAATCCCTCCCTTTATCCAGAGGAAAAAAACATACTTATTCCAAAGACACAGGACACAGAAAACAACCTGAACAAACAGGCCTTGCTTAGTTTCCCTCAGCTTGTCATCATTACATCATACCCCCTTTGTCTAATCACGCTTTCCAGCTACTCCTTCATCAAGCCTAAGAATAAAAATACACAAGTGGATATGTTTCCTTGGGTCTTCATTTCCTTATGAAAGTTCCCATGTCACACAAAACTTACATTAAATAAACTTGCATGCTTTTCTCTTGCTAATCTGTCTTTTGTTATAAGTGTCACAGCCAAGAACCTAGAACCTCACAATGGGTAAAGAAATAATCTTTGCCTCCCCTACAAGGCACATATCCTAGCAATGCAGACATCTGCTTTCAAAGAAACTATTTAAAACTTGAGTCTACATTTAATCCTGTGGCCCCTGTAAAATTCAGCAGAAAATATTGAGAGCCTCCTTCAAGTAAAAGTTTATGATTTTGTTTATGATCTCTTTTTTTTTTTTCCTTTTTTTTTTTTGTTTTTTTGTTTTGTTTTTTTAGAGACAGGGTTTTGCTCTATTGCCCAGGCTGGTCTCAAACTCCTGGCCTCTAGTGATCCTTTTGCCTCAGCCTCTCAAAAGCAGGAGCCACTGTACCACGTTTATTTTGATCTCTTTTGGTTTGAGACAATATCTATGTGGAGGTTTTTCTTGAACAAAGAGGTAATAACTCATTTGTATTTGTAGTCATGGCAACAGAGCTTGACTTTAAAAGTTGTTACCATAGAAAGCATAAAAATGTGGCTATTCATTCAGAAGGGTACTTAGATTTTTTTCTTCTTTTTCTTTATTTTCTTATTTTTTTCTTCCCTTTCTCTTTCCATCCCTGTCTCTCTACAACCCTCTCTGTTTCTTCTTTTTCTTTTCTTTTGTTTCCTTTTCTTTCTTCCTTAGAGAATTGATACCATATCCTCTTTATCTAAGTAGTAGAGCATTAAAAGTATACTACTTTTTCTTTCTATTCTTTCACCTTAAAAAGAGGATATCAGCAAATAGTGCTTGAAAAACAGAATGTGGTATGAGAAAAACTGAATTTCAAAAATAATGTAGCACGGTGTACCACACACAGAAATGAGCTCAAAATGATCACGGACGTAGAGATAAAACTATAAAACTTCTAAAGAAAACACAGAATAAAGTCTGTGTGACCGTATTTCTTCGATAAGACATAAAAAGTATAAAACATAAAAGAAAAAAATTCCAATAAAATGAACTTCCTTATAATAAAAATATTTTGCTCTCTGGAAAACACCATTAGCAAAATCTAAAAAAAAAAAAATCACATATTGGGAGAAAATAAATTCCACTCACAATTTAAGAATTATAATAAGAAAAACCAATTAAAAGTGGGCAAAAGATTTTAATGGACAATAAATCCACAAAAGATACTCAACATTATTAGTCAGCAAAGAAATAAAAATTAAAACTACAATGAGAGATCACCATATGTACTAACAACTTGCTAAAATAGCTAAAATTAAAAAGATTGACAATTCCAAGTGTTGATGAGAATGTGGAGCAATTAGAACTCTTATCCATTACTGTGAGAATGTAAAATGATACAACAACTTTGGAAAACAGTTGAGTTTCTTATAAAGTTAAAAGTACACTTTCAGTATGACCTAGCGATTATACTTTTTTGTATTTCCCCAAGAGAAATGAAAATATATATGCCCACAAATATTTATATGTGAAATGATCATGGCAACTTTTATCATAATGGTTGAAAAACGTTTTAAGCAAAGTTGGAAACAACCCAAATATCCAACAACCTGTGAATGGATAAACAAATTGTGGTATCTTGGAACAATGAGGAATAATAAAAAAAAGAAGGAACTATTGATATATGCAATAACACTGATGAATTTCAAAAACATTACGATACGCAAGAAAAGGCAGGTGAAAAAGAATATAAAATGTTGATTCCATCCATGTAAAATCCTAGAAAAGGCAAACTTAATGTTTAGTGACAGAAAGCAGATCAGGGATTGATTGTATGAAGTGGGAAGGGACAATGTTGGCTACAAAGGAACACAGGGAACTTTTGAGCGTGATAGAAATATTTCATTTTTTTATCATAGTGTGTTTTCACAAGCATATATCTGTGTAAAAACTCACTGAACTATATAAGCGTACAACATTTCAAATAAGGACAATTTCCTATGAATGTATTATGGTGATATATTTGCCAGCTGAAAAGTGACTGTATTTTCATCAATTATGAAAATTTTTATGAAATATTATTCAGATCACCAACAAAATTAGAGCTGTTTTCGTGGCAGATTATGTACCCTATTTTTAAGGAGTGTTACATATCTTCCATAAAGCTAAATAATATCCCTCTCCCCACCTTTAGAGTTTCAGAGTTCTCAGATGTGGATTTTGACAGGTGGCATATGGAGAGTGTGGTTAATAGACTTTTGCTTTATTTGTACTGAGCTCTAAAAGAATTAACTCTAAGTGCTCATTATCTTGAATGAACACCTAATGGGTGCACTGCACACCATCTGGGGGATGGACATTCTTGAAGCTCTGACTTGGGTGGGGCAAAGGCAGTAGTATATGTAACCTAAACATTTGTACCACCATAATATGCTGAAATTTATTAAAAAAAAACTGTTTTGAAAAGGGTAAAAAAAAAACCCCAAACTTCTTAATTAGCACTTAAAAAGCCTTCCAAAAGGAATATAGCAGGTTTTTTTTTTCTTTTTGTTTTTGCTAGTAGATAAAGAAGAAAGATATCTAACGTCTGATATTTGATACACTACACAGAGTATTATTTAATGGGGACAAAACAAGAGTTCATTAATTATTGTAGCACAGTAAGACTGTAGTTGCAAAAGCAGATTCTATGTTGGATACTATTTATGTAACTTTAAAAAACCTCATTTGTTTTTTGAAGATTACAGAAATACAGATACTCAGTCAAGTATAAAATGGAAAATGAACTACTTATTTACTAAAGGCTTCTTTTTCCCCTACAAAAATATTCCTATTCCTTTTTAGCTTTTTACTGTTCAAAATTTCATTTCAACCTCATTAAATCAAAACATTTGATTAAATTCTTTAAACATTTGATCAGATCAAGTTTCAAACAGTAAAATGAAAGGGTAAGACTCGATTCTTAAAAAAAAAGTTGAGTACTTCAGTGTTCTTGATATAAAATTAACTTTCATTTATTTACGTATTGAGGTAGTACACTGATAATATGCTGTGATTGTGTTATGCAGGATATAAAGATAATTATTTAAGAAATTAAACAAAAAAACAAATATGCACATACTTTCTTATATTTCAAGTTGACTAAAATTGTTATTAGACAGGAACCAACACATTATTATGGGAATTTGGAAGAGATTAGTTTGAGAAAACAGGAAAAATGTATGGGGGATACAACAATTGAGTTAGGTGACAAATCAGTGAGCCCCACCCCAAATTAGCTGACTCAGAATGTCAGGAGGGGGAGGCCGAGCCATCTAAATTGTACAGAATCTCTGCAGGTGATTCTTATGCATTCTATTAATAAAGTTTGAGAACCACTACCTTAAGTGATTGCATTGGTGTGTGTGCATGTGATGTTCATTAAGTAGGTACAATTTTTGACAGGTGAAAAAGGAGTGCAGAAAGACAATTTAGTGGGGAAAATGCCTAAAGACAGGAACACGTGAGGTTTTTTTTATAATTTAGGCCTATAACCACCAGGCCAGATTAAAACTTTGGTAGACAATGTATAGCCATCACAGCTTCTTCATCAGAGTAATGGTGTAATTATTTTGTGGTTTAGAAGCATCTTCTGGTTCAGGATGAATTGGCATTGTCCAGTGGGCAGGGTTGGGGGGGTGTTGGAGGGAAGACAAGCTGAGTGATAAGTAGAGCCCCTGGTCAGTTACCTTAAACCATGCCAGAACTAATGCTGGGCTTACTGAGGGCCATGGCTGAGGAAATGGAGAAGAGAGATTGGACTTGAGAGGTAATGAGTTTTTAGGAATGGATTTCATATTCCATGGAAAAGGTTGTTGGTCCTTGACTTTTATCCCTGCTAGATACCAATAATTTTGTGGTAAGCATGGAGTAGGCAAAGGGACAGAGTGTCTATGAAACAGATTTATTGCCCCCATTCCAATGCTACCCTTAGGATACTTAGAAAACTAAGAAGATGGGAAAAGTCTTAAAACTTAGTAGTGGCAGAAATCTTAGAATGACATCTCAGAAGTTGGCAGGCACATGTAAGGAGCAATAAGTGGAGGGTACTTATTTGAGTTATAGAGGATCAATAAGGGGTCTCCAGAAGAGATGACACCGGCATTCTGATAAACCAATAAAAGGATGGATGGAGCGTGTAGATGCGTGCGAATGTGTGTGAATTGTGCTGAAGAAAAACGAAAAGGACAATTCAGTCAGAGAAGTAGGGCAGAGGCCAGAAAGCATGGTGTGTGTGTTCAGGGAACTTGGAGTAATTATTTTTTCAAAGAAAGGGAGGTCGTCAGGACTGCTCCAGGAGGTAGAGGTCATAGGAGCAGTAAGTGAGCGATTGACAGACGGCTCTGCAGTTGGACTAGTTCTAACCTTGAATGAGTTAAAATCTCAGTTTTCTCATTCCTGAAATGAAGATCTCAGGGGCCCTTGAGAGGGTGCACGGGGCACATTTAATATCAGGTCTGGTACATAGAATTTCCTCTAGCTAACCTAAAGGTTAGTTCCTAATATCTTTTATTATTCTTCATTAACTTTCACCATGATGCTAATTTACATCTGTAAGGTTTGCAAGTTGATTTCTATTGTCATTCTTTTAAAGATTTCTAAAGGTCTCTAGAATGCCAAAAAACATTATTTTAAAAATGTAGTTGTAAATTTTAAAGAAAAACACATGCAGTTCAATTCATTAAAAGGGCTTTAAAAAACTGAAATTTAGAATGAGCAGTTCAAACTATTAAATATAACGGTACTGTGAATGTGGCTTTCCAGAACCATATTCACTATACACCTTACTAAATGTTCACTGTCTCTGCTTCTCATTCTCTGCAAGCCCACGACACCCTCCAGGTGAGCCCTCTGTGCACGGCCCCACACCCCCACGTGAGCCCTCTGCACACGGCATCACACCCGCCACATGAGCCCTCTGCCCACTGCCCCACACCCCCAGGTGAGCCCTCTGCCCACGGCCCCTCACCCCCAGGTGAGCCCTCTGCCCACGGCCCCACACCCACCACGTGAGCCCTCTGCCCACGGCATCACACCCCTACGTGAGCCCTCTGCAGACGGCCCCACACCCCACGTGAGCCCTCTGCGCATGGCATCATACCCCCACGTAAGCCCTCTGCACACCACCCCACACCTGTCACATGAGCCCTCTGCGCACGGCCCCACACCCCCACGTGAGCCCTCTGCACACGGCCCCACACCCCCACGTGAGCCCTCTGCACACGGCCCCACACCCCCACGTGAGTCCTCTGCGCACGGCATCACAACCCCATGTGAGCCTTCTGCGCACGGCCCCACACCCCCCCACGTGAGTCCTCTGCACACGGCCCCTACACCCCCACGTGAGTCCTCTGCACACGGCCCCTACACCCCCACGTGAGTCCTCTGCGCACGGCCCCACAGCCCCCACGTGAGCCCTCTGCACATGGCCCCACACCCCCACGTGAGTCCTCTGCGCACGGCATCACACCCCCATGTGAGCCTTCTGCGCACGGCCCCACACCCCCCACGTGAGTCCTCTGCACACGGCCCCTACACCCCCACGTGAGCCCTCTGCGCACGGCCCCACAGCCCCCACATGAGCCCTCTGCACACGGCCCCACACGCCCCAAGTGAACCCTCTGTGCACGGCCCCACACCTGTCACGTGAGCCCTCTGCGCACGGCCCCACACCCCCACGTGAGCCCTCTGCCCATGGCCCCACACCTGTCACATGAGCCCTCTGCACACGGCCCCACACCCCCACGTGAGCCCTCTGCCCACGGCCCCACACCCCCACGTGAGCCCTCTGCGCACGGCCCCACGCCCCCCACGTGAGCCCTCTGCGCACGGCCCCACAGCCCCCACGTGAGCCCTCTGCGCACGGCCCCACGCCCCTCACGTGAGCCCTCTGCACACGGCCCCACAGGCCCCACGTGAGCCCTCTGCGCACGGCCCCACGCCCCCCACGTGAGCCCTCTGCGCACGGCCCCACGCCCCTCACCTGAGCCTTGGGCGCACTCAGGCTGACACACTCCCCGCGAGGCCTTTGTTTTATTTTGTTTAATAATACGCATGGCATTTTCCGCCTTTTTCTAACTTCCACAGTTACACATCTTTCTTGTTTTCTATTTCTAATGCAACTTTTCCTCTGATCCCGATCCTCAATTTTTTTACTCTTTTTCTTCCTCCAACAGAGAATAATATAAAAGAAAAAAGTTATTTAATTTTACACTTATTATTCACGACTACACATGCAATGGGTAAGATGAGTTCTCTATCATCTGTCAAAGGTACAATCAGATCGAGTTAGAATTTTAAGAGTTTACAGTGAATACAAAAGGACAGTTTGTGAACCGGGGAACTTAAACCGAAGAAATGGCATGAAATCTCAATTTTGCCGCAGTTCCAGCACAATTTATAGAGCATAAACGAAGAAGTATTTTGACCTTTTTTGTGATTGCCTGGCATGTTTGGTTTTAAGGCAAGAAAGCTGTGTACACTGATTTGTCTGTAGAAAACCAGAATGATTTAAATTTTAGTTACATGGCTTTGGGCAATTGGCCTTGGGGTATCTAAACCATGGCCTCCATTTTATTTATTTACTTATTTTTAACACAACTAAAAACCATATAACCACACACAGCATCTCACCCAAGTAAGAGGCTTTTGACCTGATCTCCAACCAGCCTATATTGTTTGTTTTTGTTATTTGTGGGCATTTTAGTAACTTTTGATTTGTTTAAAAACAAAAGTCTATATTGTTCCTTTTTTGCAAACATCATTTTACTATCCACGTATTCCATATTTTTAGCTAAAACTTAGCTATCATTTAAACAATGAAAGAAAACAAAGGAAGTTGTTGGCAGTGTTAGAGCTTGGAAAAATAAGAGCTTTGTACATTTTAAGGAAATTGTCTCCTTTATTATGCAAATAAATTTTATTTCCACATACTTGGAATAACCTAAGGTTTTTAAGGAATAGATTTGGTCAGAGAAATGGAAATAAAGGGTCGATATTTTTCATGTTCTTATTTCTGAGGAGGCTTAGTGTAATTTATTTTTTTTAAAAAATGTTTAATTTCATACAAATTTACTTCTCCAATGGGGCAAACATTTTTTGGCTACACTGTTCTCTTCAGATAGCTTCATATTTCAAATATTCTGAAAGCAATAAAGGAAACTAAAAAGAATGTATTGACCCTATGACTGTGCCCTCTCGGAATTTGCCTGTGGTTCCGTGGTCTTGCGTTGAATGACAATTATAGTCTTTTCTTTATCCAGGGATGGGTACCTAATAATGTGAGGTGGGTTTTGTTAGGTTTGTTCCAGGTGGGAACCCAAGAATTATCCTAAAGCCTGTGAAACAAAAGCCGCAGGAGTCTGAAGAGTCCAAGGTTATAAATCTAACTTCAACCATAGACAGCTGCAGCCACGCTGGCATCCCTGTCCCCCCTGATAAGGATGAAGCTCCCCCTTCTCCTGTCTCTGCGGGTGTTACTCATTCCCCCTGAAAAACCCTCTATAAAACCCAAGGCTTTTCCCTTCCTCGGAGTGGATGCTTTTTTGTCTCCACCCGTCTGTACCCAGATGCTCAAAATAAACAGCACTTTGCGACACATGAGGCTTCGTGTCTCTCTCTCAGCTCTGGCTCTAACAAGTTTATTGCCCTGTTCCTTCCTAGGACTACAAAACCCTTCTCAAGTCCACAGAATTTGTTCTTGGTCACTGCTCTTGAATTTCTTCTACTTTGGAGGTATGGTTTATAATTGTGGAATTTTTTACGGTTAAAAGCACAGGAACTTTAGTACAATCTTGTACCCAGATGAGGAATGCCTTCCACAAAATCCCTGACAATTCAATAAGGCAATGAAGTGTTCCATGAAGAAGTAGAGTTCCTATCATAGAAATGTGTATCGTGTGTTTCCTCGAAAATAAGACAGGGTCTTATATTCATTTTTTCTCAAGAAGACACCCTAGGGCTTATTTTCGGGGGATGTGTTTTTTTGAGTACGGTACAACAATCTATATTTATTCAAATATGGTCATCTTCTTCTGGAACATCATCATAACTCTCCAAACCCCAAATTCCATCCTGAATTTCTTGCGACTCTATTTCCTTTAGAACCATTAGCTGGGACCTGACAGGGGAAGCTGACTTTGTTGGTGGGGCTGCCCGCACATTTCTGGTCATCTCTGGGATAGTAGCTGTCATGATGGGGCAGATGAGAAGGGCTGCTCTCCTTCTTTATCGCTCTGTGATGAAATGCATGAGTTGTGCAGATACGCCGCATAGCCACTCGGTCTTATTTTCGGTGTAGGGCTTATATTGTGTTATATTCGAGATTCGCAGGGCCGCAGGACAGAGAGACAGAGTTACCGAGGCTGTAATTATCAAAGGAGTTCTATTGTCTAGCTCGAGCTAGGGTCCGAGCCCCCTGAGCCTGAGTGCCAGCGCAGTGGCCTCTTCTTCGGGCAGGGACCCTCCTTTGTGTGCTAGTCCCCTTTTATGACTCAGTTGTTTACACACTGGTCATGCATCCGCACCCACAGTGATTCTTACTTCATCCTGCCCCTGATAGGCTCTAACCTGTTCCGGGTCCTAGCTGAGAGACTCCGGTTTCCACGTTCTTTGTCTTTTTCCTCTGTTTTGTAAATTACCTCTTTTAAAACATAACCACCATCCATGACCACAGCAATGCACATGCTTTCTGATGGGTCAGAGAGGAAAGCAGAACTATCAAAGGCAGACAATCAGGGTTTATGTCTTGCCTCTGCTTATAATCGCCAAGCGTCTTCTTTCTAGACTTGTAGAATGGTCCAATTAGACATGACAATTTGCAGCATTCAATGACTTAAATTCCATTTACCATGGAAAGTTCCTTAATATGAGAGGTGCCCTTCAAGTGTCCTCTAGCATCAGACACAGGTGCTGGAAGCCATCTTGCATCCGTAACTCCTGTTAGCATGGTGTTTGCTGAGAGCTGTTCGGCTCCGGCTCAGCAGAGTCACTTGGCAGCCTACAGCATCCTCTAGTGGTCAGACCGAAACCTCAAGATATGTACATTTTGATTATCCCAAGAAATAGACCTAGAGTGTCAGGCAACTGTGTTTTTTTGCAAGTGTTGAATAGTCCTAATTGGTCATTTCAAGTTCAACGGGTGATCTATTCCCTGCTATAAATCAGAAAACCTGATGTTTCTCAGGCTCCGTTAGCCTAATACCTGCCTCTCCATTCTAAGTTAGTTCTTCATGAGCCCAGGAATTCAAGCTGCTTTTCCTTCTCTTTTTAAGTAGTTGTGAGCACTTTTTTTTATTTGGGGGCACTTCTTCATTTCTGTACCTGGATATAAACGCATAGGCCCTTTCAATAGGAGGATGTTCTCTTAAGTTCCTATAGAAGCAATAGGTGAAGAGTAATCTGTGTGAGGTGATTGTGGTTTATAGGAAGAAGCACTGGACTTGAGGTCCTGAATTAAAGTCCTGAGTTAAAAGCCTAACTCTACCACTTTGTTCGCTGGTGATATTAGTCAGGCGATCTCATTTTTGTAAATTTACTCACAGGACAGGCATTGTCTTTGAGAAGATCATGACTCACCTAAAGTCTACCTTCTGAAACATGTGGAGAATCACAAGATCTAAACTCTTTTCCACCAGACAGGCAGCTCTATGCCCATGTGCCTAGACCTGTGCCAAGCATAATAGATACTCAACTAAATCCCAAAGAAGCCTAATTTCTATCAGCTAAATGTGATGGGTGACATATTTCTGGGCTGAGAATTTTCTAATTATTCCTTAAAATGGTAGTCCAGTTCTCTTCACGATTACATGTGTTCATGATCAACTGGGTCCTGTCACTTAACTTCTGTAAGGCAGAGGCCTCAGAATGTGAGAAAGGGGGAAAGGAAAAAGTATTGTGAGGGAAACTGTCTGAAATGACAGGATTTTTATATTTTGTAAAATTTGGTCCAGTCTGAGTCTTGCCCAGGTCCCCTGTGCCTGATCTAATCAAACATTACCTTTGAAGAAAAGCATATAAGAACAAGAAGTATTCAGATGCATTTATTCAACAATTAGGCCAGCCAGGCATCGTGGTGACCTTATGGGATTTCAGAACCTTGGTTCTTAGCAAGTCCCCTTTTTCCGAATGAGGACAGGAAACTGGCGGTTCCTGTGGAAGAGATGGGAAAAAAAGTCGACTTAAACTTTACTGACAAAAAAGTGACTATAGGAGAAAAACAGCTTCATTTAAAATAGAAAGGTTTGAGATTTATTTCCATTTCTCTTTCTTTCTTTCATTGATTTACTTATTCATTAATTCACCATACGTTTATTGATTACTGTCACATCATTAAAAATACAACAGAAAGGAAAGATGTCTATCCTTACAGAATTTACAGATCTAGTCAGGTGTTACAGTGAATCTCTGAAATTAATTTTTAATCCATTATTGCTTCTTTTGTTTCTGATACCACTGCCCTTGCCACCAGGTTTCCAGCTGGTGCCTGGGCTATTGCAGGACCTTCTGATTGATTGAACTTTGTTCTTAGAACTTTGAGGATTCATACCTGTGAGGTCTTGTAAAAGTAAATCATATCTTTACCCCATATGGCACCTGCCAGTTCTAAGCATCCTTCCCTCCAGATTAAAACCTTTCTACTTGCCCCCACATCACCTTTACCAAACAGAACAGTTTGCTCTTCTCTAAGCTAAATAGCTCCGAATCCTATAATTATTCCTTAGAAGGTTGTTTCCAGATCTCTCGTTTTTCTAGCCATCCTTTCCTTGAATATATTGGCTTACAAAAATTCTGTTTCTCTATCACAGATAGATGTCTGACGTTCATATATTTTATGCATGCATTTATCTGGATTTTGTTGATGTTTCATTTTAAGAGTTTTTGATGCTTTCTTGTCCCATAGTCATTAATTATGCTCATAATACTGATTTCCAAATCAGTTAACATATATAAGCCAGACATCTCAACAGAGCAAACAATAGTTGATTTTCTATAGCTGTGCTATTCACTATGGATTAATATGTTCACTATCCACATATAGCTACTTATATTTAAATTAGCTAAAGTTAAGGAATACTAAATATTCAATTTCTTAATTGTACTAGCCACAATTAAGTGCTAGTGGCTAATGGTTTTGCATTGGGCAGCATAGACATAGAACACTGCTGTCACTACAGAGAGTTCTATTGGACAGTGCTGGTCTATAGACAAAAATTCTCCAGTATAGATTCCCTAAGAAGTAATAGAAGAAATAGAAAAAGTCTTCACTGAATATATCTTCCAAGCACCTAATGACCAAAGAGACTACCATATGCAAGCCCTTGCTTAGTGTTATCTACTTGTCTCAAAACCCAACATCCAGAGTCCAGGCCTGGCTCTTGTTACTATGTGGTGGATCTGTTTGGGACCTTCAGCGGGCAATAGAAAGGCAATATAGTACATTAAGAGATATGTTATAATCGAGAAAGCCACATTTTGTCTCTAGACCTACGTTTTCTTATCTGAGATAGAAAAAAAGAGAGGTTATGTTTTCTGGCATGCAACTGTTCCTCTCAGACCCACACAGTTTTGACAGACTATTAATAGAAAGAACAAGCAGGGACTGGTAGATTTTAAAGGCTAAGGGAATAGGGTGTCCCAGATTTCTGCTCATATTTCCCTAATATTTCACTATAAATTATATATTGGGCCTTTTGGTCTTGGCACTGGGAAATTTCTCAAGTTTCAAGGCTATTCTCTTGCTTTCTCCTTCCCTGGGGTAGAAATATGATGTTTGATCTTAATGTCAACAACATAGTTCATGAGAAAATGAACAAGTGTAACAATCGGTTACAAATTTCTTTGCAAGTCTCAGTCGTGGAAACAGATTCACCACAAAGCAGGACACCAAATATTTCACATATAAAACTTTAGGATATTAGAGCTCTTGCCCTGGAGCCCTATTTCCACAATACTTGCTAAATGCTGAGAATTTTCTGAAATTGTTTAAAACAGCCAAAAAAAAAAAAAAAAAGGGTTTGTGTTATAGGTAAGGGAATTTATTCAGTGGAATAATGGAATGCATGCCTGAGTCAAAGTCTTTAATATCAAGTCAACCACAGAAGAACCGAGGTCAATTTTGATTCGTTTTCCTCATTCCACACCTTCATTAACCTCAACGCCCCTTCAACGCTGTCAGCATTCAGAGCCAAATTGTCACGGCATTCTTTTCATGAATCCTTTCTTGACCCTTTTTTTGAGACAGAGTCTCGCTTTGTTGCCCAGGCTAGAGTGAGTATCATGGCATCAGCCGAGCTCACACCAACCTCAAACTCCTGGGCTCAAGCAATCCTCCTGCCTCAGCCTCCCGAGTAGCTGGGACTACAGGCATACGCCACCATACCCGGCTAATTTTTTTCTATATATATTAGTTGGCCAATTAATTTCTTTGTATTTATAGTAGAGACGGGGTCTCGCTCTTGCTCAGGCTGGTTTCGAACTCCTGACCTGGAGCAATCCGCCCGCCTCGGCCTCCCAGAGTGCTAGGATTACAGGCGTGAGCCACCGCGCCCGGCCTCTAGACCCTTTTTCGATGAGAAGAAATCTGTATTTCTGCTTTGCTCTGTGGCACTTTACACCTCATTTTCTGGCATTTGCCCTAAGTTATGTGAAGCCATCATGTATGGGCTCAAGACCTATTTTCTCTTAGTCATAAGCACAGTGAAAGCAGCGGAGACGACCGTAATGCTTGGCGTATTGTTCAGTTGCTGAGCGTGATGGAAAATGTGTGGCAAATCTATTTCTCTGTAGGACCTAAACCTGCTTATGGACACCTACTTATGGACACTTCAGAAAATGAAGCTTTACTGAGCCTGGCTCTTATATCCACAAATAAAAACGTTACAAAAATATATTTCTGCTCACCTAGGCTATACAGTTTATATTTGTATATTTGAAGGCTTTAGAAAACAAAATTATGGCTATCACCGAGATTTATTTTTTTAAAGTTAAAGGTGTTCTGTGTGTATGAGCTTTTTAAAAAATCCAGACTATCTAGGGTTTTGCTATAAGAAATGTGGTGTTTTATCATACGGGTGATTTCTAAACATCAGTAAAAAGGATGAAAAAAGAGAACTATTTTCAGGAAAAGTAGATATTTTGTTTTTCTTGTGGTAAGATTCATGTTATCAGTATATTGATTGGGGCCCTAGAGGGATAGATATGTATAGGTTTAAAGACAACTAACTTAAAATATATTTTAAAAATTCAAGTTTGTACTCACTTATTTTCTTGACACAGAGTGCATTCATTGGGATAAGTACGTCCATCAGTTCCACAGACAGGGTCATAGATCTTGATGCATCCCCCAATGTCTTCACAAACAGGCTAAAAATGGAATGAAACAATAATTTCCCATCATTCCCCATTCTTTCAGTTTATAACAAAATCTCCCAAATAGTTTTAATTTCTCTGGGGCGTGACTGTGATTGGGAGAATGATATTGCATGTTCCAAGAGAAAGAATCCACGATCTGGGGTCAGAAAACCTGGTTTTAAATAATGCCTCTGCTATTTCCAAGCCATACGATATCGGCAAGCCCTCTGGCCTCCCTGAAACTCAGTCACTTCATCTGCAAAATGGGAGTAATATTATTTTCCCACCAATCTCATAGTGCCGTTATGAGGTTTTCCTAAGATGAGTGGGATAGTGTTCAAGTTTACAATTACTGCAGGTGCTGGCTCCTCTCAGGTTGGCCACACCTTGGGACATGTTTCCTCCTTGCCCACTGTAAGGCACACACACTGGTCTTCTCTTAGGCATTTGAAGGTACTGGGTGTCTTCCATTCCTGGATCCTTCACACTCTATTCTAGTAAGAGTTAATAATAATCAAATACTGTTCTAGGCCAGGCACTGTCCTAAGTGCTCGTTATATATTATTCCATTTAAACCTCACAACTATGCTGTGAACTTATTATTATACTCTTCTTCAGGTGAAGATAATAAGGCCCCAAGTGATGAAGTTACCCAAGGCCACACGGCTAAATAATTCCTGGATCCAAAATTCAAATTCAGTCATTCCTGTTCCTGAGCTTTTGCTCTTAACTCCTTCATTCTATATGTCCCACCACCAGTTATGTTTTGCTAACACATTTATCCTTTATGGCTCAAAATAACTCTCCCTTACTTAGGGGTACCCTCCCTGATCTGTAGCATAAGTTTCTAAGGGCACCAGAACAACTTGTTAGTTGTTCTTCTTCTTCCTCCTCCTCCTCTTCTTCCTCCTCCTCTTCCTCTTCCTTCTTCTCACAAGGTCTCACTCTTGCCCAGGCTGGAGTTCAGTGGCCTCATCATAGCTCACTGCAAACTCAAAGTCCTGGGCTCGAGTGATCCTCTCTCCTTGGCTTCCCCAAGGGCTAGGATTATAGGTGTGAGCCACTGTGCCTGGCCTCTAGAATTTCTTCATAACACTTATCACAAATGTAATAATTTATTCACTCATGAACTTTGGCTTTATCAGCTGCCTCCCACTAGATATAAATGTGATGAGAAAAGGAACACTTCTTTCTTTGGTCTCCAAGTTTACTGAAATTACCTTTTAAGCAAAGGAAAACATGAAAAAGTTAGATTTAGAATGTTTTTCTAGAGGGAGAAACTAACTTATTATCTTCTGCTGTTCATTAAAAATTAGAGCGGTACCTTGGTGACTGGGCGAACTGCGGGCCAACAGGATCAAATTGGCTCTAAGGAGGAAGGGCTACTTGGAGTGGACTTGAGAAGGCTTCCACCTAAAATACTTGTCCTCTAGCTAGTACTAGTATATTTGAAAAAAAACCTCTCACAGCAAGCATTATACAACTGCATAGAACTTGCCTATGCATCAGTGAATGTATCCTTTAGTATAAGCCCATGGGGGAAAACTGCTATTACTATTTGTATTCCATAGGCTAAGCCTCTCCAGCATTCACACTCCTCATCTTGACTTCAGGCTCAGCTGAAAGGTGACAGATAGAATGTACTTTAGTTGGATCCAACAGTTCCAGCCTGAGAAATAAGAAATTACAAAATTTTCTTTACCTGTCTTCCTTGTTTGTTGATTCTACAGTCGCCTAGAAGACATAAATCGGACATGTTAAGTGAGTCCTAAATAAGAGAAGCCAGATCTATTCTGATTCAGAATTCTCTGCTTTTATTGAAGACTGTGACTCCTCTGCTGGCCTCTTCCACTCCCCACCCCTTCTGATATCTATCCTCTTTCAAGGATGTAGTAGGTCTGGATTCCATCTCCTCCTTGCCTGCTGAAACCTTGAAAAAAATTAAGTAAAAATTTGATTATGACAAAAGTATCTCAGTTTTGTATTTCAGAAAAGTTGATCCATTTCCTTGAAAATAGAAATTATGTTCTTACTGCATGAAATGTATCAGGCACTGAGCAAGTATCTTTTAAATGTTCACTTACATTCTCACGACAATTAGTCATTCACCTCTGATTTCACAATTAGTGAGGTGTAAGTATCTTTCTATCCGTTTACAGATGAAGATATGGAGAATTGATATAACTAGCTATGAAACAGTTATTGTTTCACTAGCAGTAACCAGGTCTTCTGATGTAAAATTAACTTTCGCAATTACATTTAAGCCCCCTTTTGTAAGTAATGTTAAGAAATCGAGCTCTTTTTGCCAACTCACCATCAGCTCCCAAGGATCTGGTTCCCACAGTTGCATTATGCTGACTGTAGGTCCAACTTATATTTTATGAATTTACAGATAGTCAAAATAGCCATTCTGCATCCTCCAGAGAATAGCAGGTCTTGCTGACATCATGTAGGGGATGGTAACTGTGAACGAGTTCACTGAACGGAAAGGGAACTAATCTGATAGTTGGTGAGATTTAATTTTAATATCAACAGTCACTGAGGTGATCTAACTAGGGAGGTAGTTCTTAGCTCAGTATGTAGTGAAAAGAGACCACTGTTTGCATCAATATTTAGTAAGTACAACCAACAATATTCTTCCTCTTCTTAACAAAGTGCTGATTCAGCTCCCAGGAGGATTCTTTGCCAGATCAGAGATGAAGATGAAAGTGTTAATCATTTCAATGATAGAAAGGAAACTGATCTTAATTCTGTGGGGTCAGAATTGTCTTGTCAACATTGTCAAGATGTAGTTTGGGGATATATGTACACCATCTATTCAAGCAAAATGTTTCCCTTCAAAGCATTCTGCAGGTCAAAAATAAATTTTTTAAACAGTCAAACTATGCCTTTCATACTGAGTAACCAGGAGCAATTGTTATCTATTTTATTCAATTCCATGAGAATCTAAAATTTGTAAATTGGCCTTAGACATTTACAGAATGAGAAGGGTATTTAAGGTTGAAGTATTTCCACCATTTTTTTTCTCTACTATCTCCCTGATAAAGGTTTCCTATCACTAGAGGAAAACCATTTTTTTTTTAAATCTCTGAACAGTTATCACTAGTAGAATTGCTTTTCTTATTTTACGTTAAAAGCTCCTCTTTCTATAGTTCTCATCCATTGATTTTATTTCATCTCATGGGACCAAAAGATCTGTCTGTGACTAGACTGCGTCCAAAGTTCGGAAGGTAATGTGCTAGCAAAGCAACAGGTTGAAAAGGTTTTTACTTAACATCTGAAAAATATATTCAAAGTTACCTACCGGAATAGCTCATCAGGGCCAAGATAGTGAGAAGAAAGATGCTTGTTATCTTCATGGCTGAAGTTCTGTGTCCAGAGGTCAGCTGAAAACTGCACTGAACTTACCACCTCTCTTCAGAACCCTGAGGCTAGAAGGGCTATATAAACAGATGGCCACAAGGTCCCACCTACTGCTCTCCGTCACAGGTCTCCTTGGTTATTGATTAACTGTGTCATAGCTTGGCCTCCAGGTTAGGGGACGTGGTATGAGAAAGGTGAGTTGAGCCAGGTAGGTCTGAAATAGGCAAGGCCAAGATTCTGTCCGAAAAATAGTTCTCTGGTGTTTGGTTAGTTTGACCCCTAACTCCCTCGGTGGTTATAGGAAGGCCCTTCCCTCCTTGAGTCCCAGTTCTCTTATCTGCAAGGTCAACTCAAAGATAGCTTCTACCCTGTAGTTCTGCATAGCTGGGCAGGTATGGATAGCTAAAAGACACTCTCCATTCTTTCTTTATTCTGCTCTTTCCTTCTTATTCTTTCTATTTTCTCTGTTTTTCCGTCATTCACAAAGCCTAAAATAACTGATGGAGGGGCAGGTTAGAGAGGAGGTGAAGGAGGACTCAGACACTTAATGTGTGTGCTGTGGAGATAGAGGGTGCTTGCTGGAGTGACTTAGTAGCTGTGTGTCCTTGGAAAGTTGGTTCACTTGTGCTGTGCCTTGATTTATTTACCCGAAAATTGAAATAATAATAGTGCCTCACTGAAACGGTTTACCTTTCTCTTGAAAAATGTGTATTGAGTGTCTACTGCATGTTGTCAGGAGATAATTCTCTATTCTCGCCTATGTTTTTGCATGTCTTGTGAGTTAGAGGCGCTGATTACCTTTGTTTCAGACTCTCTTTTCAAGGGTGTTTGTGTAAAAAATGCCCTTGAAAAATAAAATAATGTCTCCCTCTGGAGCAAAATGCAGGTTTGTCTAGTATAATAAAGATAATATCTTCTTCCAGTGTAAGCTCAGGTGAGTTTACTGATCTTTTAAAAAGATTTGGGATTTTTAAAAGTTTGGCATCCTTTTCCCGTGACACGCTGTACTTTCTGTGCAGGTATCGCTTGGCGCTCTTCACATAGCCCTGTGCAAACTGGGGCTGGGGAAACAGAGTAAATGCTGACACTCTGGCTATTGCTATGGAATAATTAAATCCCTTGTCTCAGACCCAAGAGTCAGCATCTTCTGCCAGCATCGTGGCAGGCTGACTTGCATGGTAAAATCTCAGACTCTTCCCAGGTCTTAACAAGAACTGTAATAATCTCTTGGGGACAGATCAGTGAATAAAATTTCCTAAGTCTCTGTCCTCATGGAGCCTCCATTGCATTTTAGTTGAGGCAGTCAGACAATAAAAAATAAGAAAGGATATAAAATATATCAGATTCTGATGAAGATCGTGGAGTAAAGAATAGAGAGGATAAGGGGTGCTGGAGGATTCGGGGGACGTTTGTTATAGAGTGGTCGGAGAAGGTCTTGCTGATCAGGTGACATTCAAAGGGAGACATGGAAAAAGCGAAGAAAGGAACCACGTGGATATCCTGGAACATGCTTTCCAGATGGAGAGAGGAGCAGGGGCCAAGGCCTTGGGGCAGAAGCTGGCTTGATGTGTTTGGGAAACATCCAGGAGGACATGGTGGCTGGAGCAGAGGATAGAGAGAAAAAGGAGAGATGAGATAAAGCAGGGAGGGCTGAGAGTGTGAGGTGCCATGCAGGCCACAGTAGGGACTTTGCTTTTTAGCAAAGAGAAAAGCTTTGCAGGTGTTAAGTGCTTTCTTCACATCTTCATTTGGATATCCTATAGGCGCCTCAAATTGAATACATCACGTTCTGCTATTTTGATCCTTCGCCACAAATATTTTTCTCTTTATTCTCCCCACTGCTCCTTTTCTTTCCAGCGAATTGCTCAAGCTGACACCCCAGTGTCCTCCCCGACCCTTCTCCTTCCCCTTTTCACACAGCATCTTCCACACTTAATTTGTTACCAAGTACTCCTCTTGGGTCTGTGTCCTAACTAACCTCCATTCTAGATACTTCTGACCACCTTCCACTTTCATATCTAAGATGTCACCACCATTTCCCCCTGGGATTCTGCAATTTCCTTCAAGAGCTTTCCCAACGTGTATTGTTGTTTTTTCCTCAACACTGCTGCCCATAGAGCAATCAGCGGGTCTTTATAGAATGCAGGAGTGATCATGTCTCTCTCCACTTTCTCACTGCTCAAAATCCTCAGGAAGGGTAGGCCCTGCAAGACTTGACTCCTTTCTACCTCTTTTGCTTTATTATTCCTCGTTGGTTTCCTCTTTGTTCAATCTGCCAAGCTACACTGGTCATTTCTCTGTTCCCTCTTATCAGGACAAAATAAAATAAAATAAAATAAAGGTTGTAACTTTCAAGACTCCAGTTAAATGGCATTTCCTCATGAAGCTGTTTTTTTTTTTTTTCTGAGCCTTCTTTCACTTACTTTCACAAAGAGATTAAGTCCTCCTACTGTATGAGTTCATGATTACTCTTCATTGCATTTAAAAATAAGCTTAATTCTATAGGTATTTGCATGGTTATTATGTAATATCGCTTCATTTTTAGGGGGTAAATATGGTTGTTTTGTTTATTGTAGTACCTAGCAAAATGTCTGGAAAATAGTAGGTACTCAATAAATATTTGCTGAAAACATGAAGTAAGTAATAAATGTATATACTGATTTCCTTGAAGGCCAAGGTTTCTGCCTTGTTCATTTCTGTGTCTCCAGTGAGTTGTCATTCATTGGTTCATTCAGCATTTTACTCATTTAACTATCGGTATAATCTCAATATTCGTGGGGTCCCTACTACTTAAAAGCTCTCAGCTAAGTGCTAGGGAGTGGCTATCATTTCTGCCCTCAGAGTTTAATCTTAGCATTGATAGATATTGATTGAATGAGTAGACTTTTTGTCTCAAATCATTATTTAAATAGTAGTTTTGTTGCCAGTAAGAAAGTTCCAATAGCCACTGTTAAGGGGAGGGGGCAGTTAATATTTGAGAAAAGGATTTTTTTCTTTGGATTTGACAAGGAGTGTGGGGAGAAGGGAATTGGCTGGGACTTTATTGAGGAACTCTTTAGATAAAAGTAGCAGCAATAACAACATTCAGAATAAGGCCTGCCTGATGCCAAAGCTTTGGGTCTTTCCACCAAACGGTGATTTTTAAACATTTTGACTGTGAACCTAACATAAAAAAATAAACTTTGTGTGTTATGGACTAGTATATGTATACATATGAGCAAACACAATTGTTAAAAAAAACCAAAATGTAGTCTTATTATAGGAGATTACTCTCGATATTTTTTGCTTTTTGTTCCAGTCTATCTCATAGTTCACCAATCCTGATCTGCAGTTTGACAGACATTTTACCACAGTAATATTCTGTGGACCTCAAACAGTTTTTTTTTTTTTTTTTCCAAATCACTACAATACTTAGATATAGTTCTAGGTAGAAACTGGCCCTAAAATTGTGATGGGAAACGGTCCTTTGGAAATAGCAAGTTGAAGGGGGTAAACAAAACTTGTGGAGAGACATCCTGGCTCTAATTACACATCGGCCATTTCACCTGTTACATGACTGTGGGTGAATCCGTTTTCTCAACTGCAAAATTGCATATCACAATGCATGCATTTGGTGTGAGAATAAACCTAGAAATTGGAAATAAATATTGTGCAAAAATATTATCCCCCATTTCCCCCCAGAATTATAATTGCTAGCTAGTAATAATATCATCCTCCATCTATAGATTGGAATAAGAGATGCTATGTATATGTATGTTAAGGCTATATATGATCAGTGTCTTGACAGAATAAATATTGATTGCCCTGGGGGAAGGGAAATGCATTGACTAGAGCAGCCCTGCTACTGTGCTAGACTATTAGTCATATTGAATATGTTTACACTGCCTAGCCTTGTGTAAATCTCTCTCTTCTTTACCTCTCTGGGTACATATTTATGCACGTATATCTTTGGGAACTAAAGCAAACATATTCTGACCTACATCCCTCTGGTTCAAGGACTAATTATTCACATGAATAAAGAATGATGACAAAACTTAAAAGAATTGCTCTAATGGGTGTTGATCATACTTGCTGGAATGGGGATGTTTGTTGGGCACCTGTTGATTTTCACATCCCATGCCCAGAGTTTCACTTGCAAGAAAAATGACAGAAACTAGAGATAGAGAGCCTATTGTATTCAGCCTGACATTTGAAACCCTTTTGGACAGAGGTGCATCTTAAGTCTTAGATCTTATTTTTCATTCTACAAAGAACTTCATGGACTTTCTTAAATAGCCTTTTCTTTTTATTCCATGGCTTACGCTCCAAATAGCTGCCATGGTTTTGATTGTAACACATCCTCTGCAGCTTGGCTAAATATCTGTGGTGCTTGATTAAACTAGTAACGATTTTTCCACTTTTTTGTCTCTCATGGCAGTTTGTAAAGCTATCATTTAATAATAATTATATTAATTACATCATCCTCATCATTATTGCTATAACTACTTCTAAAATTTTTCAAAATTGTCTATTTGTCAGTCACTGTGGTATTTTATCTTCATTATTTTAATTACCATAGGATTATCATTTCTATTTTATGAGTAAAGAAACTCACAGATTTAATTGTTCTTGTTTCTGATCACAGAGATCTTACATATAATTGAACTTAATGACACTGCTGGAACATTGGCTTTAACTTCAGGAGGTCAGGATTGCTAATTTAATACTGTCACTGACAACTTGTCTGATGTTTTGCAAAGTCTATTCATACTGCTGGCTTCAGTTTCCTCAGATATAAATATTGCAATTATCTTCTTCTATTGACTGGCTTACATTTTCACCTTCTTACTGATATCTTTTAAAGAACAAAGGTTTTTAATTTTAATTGAGTTCAATCTAAGAATCTTTTCCTTTATCCTCAGTGTTTTTATGTACCCTGTTAAAAGAAAATTTTGCCTGCCCTAGGATCATAAAAGTATTCTATATAATTCTAGAAGACCTACAACCCAATGTAATTAATATTTGTGGCTGATGTATTTATTAATGGGTGTCCAAGTTCAATTTTTTTCAGTGTGGATTTGTGGATAGTCAACCCATTTTCAGTGAGTAAAGATATCATTTACTCCCATTGCAATGCAGTGTCACTCTTGTCAGAAATCATCTGTCTGCATAATTGTGGGTAAGTTTCTGAACTCTATTTCTTGTTGTCCATCCTTGCTCAGATACCACTGGGCTTTTTATCCAATATGCTTTTCTCTCTATAAAACACCTGCTTGCTCCTCCCATCACCCATTCTCCCCACACAAATGCACCACCTTTGTTTGCACATTAGATGGCAGCCTGCTCTTCCATGATGTCTTTTCTTTGCTATTGCCTAATGTTTCTTGGCTTTGAAGAGGCCCATAGAGGATGCAAAAAATCCACCCTGATCTGTCTGTCAGACCACTTTGGTGTCATTGAAACAGAGTCTTCGGTATTACTGAGACTCTAACCAGAGTTGAAATGTTCTTCCCTTCGTTAGGCTTGCTTTCTGATGGTCAAAGAATGTTGAAGGTGGTAGAGATGAGCACATCACTGGGTAGGAGTCAGTGAGAGACTGAGCTTAGATGCTCCTCATCGCTCTAATCAATAGGCTGTTTTAGCAGCAGCAGCAGCAGCATCTTCATAAAAGTCCCACAGTTAGCCTTAGAGGATATGAATACTGTTTTTCAGTCCATCAACTAATTCTCATTTGATGTTGTCTCCAGATTCTTCTCCTCAGAATGGTTCCATTTTATCTTTGTGGTTGTTAAAGGGGACAGCCTAGAATGATGTTCAAGGACAAGGTGACCAGCGCAGTGGCCTGTAGGACCCTCACCCTCCCTCTCTTACTCTAGGCACTAAAACCTTAATGATGGTGTCTAAAATTGCATTAATTACCTTCCAACTCTGTTATACTTTTACTTCCCTTACCATATGAACATCACCTACATGTTTTGTTTTTCTTCTTCTCATGAGATGCTAAGTTTCTTTTCTCAGTTCTGTCCTTTTGCTAACCCTCAGGGTATCAGTTCATCTCGGGTGAACCACATGGGGAAGCACCTCCACCTCACCAATTCTTTAGCACCGGGAATTTTTATAACTGATGTACTTTTTTATCCAACAAATACTCATCTAGACTTGCTATGCATTAGAGGTTGGTGGAAGGAATATATAAATTTCATTTAAAATGAGTTAGAAAATGAAAAAATGTGAGTGGAGACAAAGAGAACAACCTCCATGTCAATAAGTTTTGGTGTAAAGTGGGAAATGGGAGTGCCACTAGAAGTGGATTTGGGATTGAAAAGGGTTTTAATATGGGAAATAACATACTTCAAATGTAGATTTTTGAAGACAGCTATAAAGCTCATTCTAAATATGTCTTTCTATAGGTTTAAAACTCTTAGTTCCTGTGATCAGTTACAGAATGGAAAAGAAAATAATGCTATAAACTCTCTATAGGGCCTTGCAGTATTCAACATATAAAAGCCAAGAGGTAAGTATTTACTGATGGGTTAATAAAGGAAGAAAAGAGCTTGAAACAATCATAACAGCTTAGAAAGATCAAAAGGAACTATAGAACTCAAGAGGGGAATTTCCTCCATTACTGGAAATCCTACTAGTATATTTACAAATGATGGTTTTTAAAGAAGCACTTTTCAGTATCATATGAATACGGTCTTGCCTGCTTTGGCCGCCCCCATGGGCATATATTTAAAATAATGATACTCTGCTAGGCAGAAAGGGTTCCTCCCTCATTTATGCAAACTCTGAAATGATGCGTGTCTCTATTATACAACATTAAACTGGGAATTCTATTTTTTCATTTTTCTTACTTTTCTCCTTTACTAGACCAAACTTCTGGATGTCATGACCTTTTTCTTTTTATCTCCAGAGTCAAATACATTGTTTGGTCTAGTGGCACCTGATAAAATGGGGAAAATCCACTAACTCTAAACATTTGTGGGTATAGTAGACGTCAATAAGGTAGCAAAGAAATGGTGGAGGGAATTCCATCACACTCCAGACGACAAAATATTTTTAAAACATATCAGCCTTTATAACTACCCTTACCTGGAAGCCTTTCTTGGTTATTTTCTGCCAAGCGGTAACCAAACTCACAAATGTTTTGTTATTCCTTTGTTTTTTCTCTCAGCAACAAAACAAGCACTTCCTTTCCTTGTCTAGAGCAGAACCAGATGGAGATACCACATCCAACAAGTTCTTTCCAAGGATATTTTCCCAACAAAGATAGTTACTTCACTAAGATAAATTCTGGTGCCATCTGTTAAGGTAATAACGTTTCCAGCATGTTACATAATGATTGAAATCCCAGTCTTTGGAGAACCACAGACCTTAGTTCAAATCTCTTCCTCTGTGACTTTGAACTGAACTTCAAATTTATGACCCTCAGTTTTCCCAGTCTTTCCTCCAAAACACCTGGAGCCAGATGAGCTTTGGAGTTCAGATTTTTTAAAAAAAATCTAGAAAGTGTATATGATGCCATACACAAAGCCCAGTGGTGTCTTGGGCAGCATCTGCTAATCAAATACACCAGTGATTCTTCAGCAAAACATATCACACACAGAAAATAGATATCCTTAAATCATCTCTTGACAGATCTTGTTATCAATGAGTTATAAAATAAAACAAAACAAAAACTTCTGGTTTTCAGATCTCTGTGGGGTTTGAAATTATGAATTAGGGACTGTGGACCTTCTTCATGGAGTTGTCCTGAGGAATAAAGATCATAGGTAAGACCATGACACTAAAGGCTTAATAAATGGTCACTTCTTTTAAATACTATTGCTGCCATATGTTGGTTCACATTAAAGTTGGGACCAACTGCTTGCCCTTTCTCTCTCCTTATATTGGTATAAGCTTTCTTTATTGTATATTTAGTTTATAGGAACCTTCTGAAACTGCTCTTATATTAACTTTTTTAAGGGACAAGCCATTGGTGTCAGAGAGCACCTGTGTTGGACCCAGAACAGCTGTGAACACCTCCCATCCAGCTTTCCCCATTGGGAGACCTCTGAGTCCCACTTTCCTGCAGCTTTGCTCTTCTCCCAGCCTGGTGCTGATCTCTCCAGGCAATGATTAACTGACTGTTCAAACAGGAGAGAAGGAAGCATTCCAGCTGAGAAACGTAAGTGTTTACTGGAAGAAAAGAAAATGTGTTTTGTAATGTAGGGAAACCAAAGAAGAATTCTACAGCTAAAGGTAGTAGCATATGTCTGGGGCGGGGGGATCAATTAATGAGGAACCACATTTCAAATAAGGAAATACAGGATAGGGGTGGAATGACCATAGTAAGAGGGAGAGTATTTGAAGAAAATGAAAATAACTAGAGTAGATTCTGGCTTCTGGTCCTACCACTCTTAACCAAGCTTCTTCTTCTTATATTTTATTAATGAATTCATTCTTGCCAAGTCATATAATCCTTTCTTAGTCTTTCCCTCATTTCTAGATCCATGGTATATGGCTCCACACTCTACTTGGTTTTATTCTACCGTGGAGCATTTCCGCTGGATGCCCTGATATAATTTCAAATACACTTTATAAAACAAATCTGAGTACCTTTCCTGCCAATCCTTCTTTCCCAAACGTCTCCAGGTCTCTTGACAGCATCACCACTATTTCAAATCTTTGGTTTAGCGTCGTCTTTGGTCCTTGCTTGTCAATGGCCCTTGACTTAATTACTTTCAAATTTTCTAATTTCTCTTTTATCTACATCCTTTTTTCTATTCCTCTTCCATCACTCAGCTCTCTGCCTGGAGTATTCCTCCATGTTCTTTCCCATGGTCTTCCCTGTATGCTATAGGCTGTGCATCTAATTGTCCTAAAAAGGCAGAGAACCTGGGT
Organism: Microcebus murinus; assembly: GCF_040939455.1. Classification (NCBI taxonomy): domain Eukaryota; kingdom Metazoa; phylum Chordata; class Mammalia; order Primates; family Cheirogaleidae; genus Microcebus; species Microcebus murinus. The sequence goes on from NC_134124.1 coordinate 14,125,439, forward strand.
TAATGGCTTGGTCTGCCACTCACCCAAACTGTGATATCTGCTCCCCTGTTTTCCTCACCAGTGTCCTTTGTCCCCTGGTATAGTCACCAAATCGTGTTAAACCTGCTTCCAAAAATCTTAACTCTGTTCTCTACCATTTGCTGATACTTCCTTAATTCAAACCATTGTCAACTATTGAAACAGTTGTCTAACTGTTCTCACTATATCTATATCTAACCGTTCTCACTATATGCTATTTAAAAAAAATAAATGTTTATTTTAGGATAATTTTAGATTGACAGAAAAATTGAGAAGATAGTACAGAGAGTTCATGTATATCCCTAACCCAGTTTTCCTTATTGTTAACATTTTATTTTACATGGGTACATTTTTCAAAACTAAGAAACCAACACTGGCATATTATCATCAAACTCCATGCTTCATAGGAATTTGACTAGTTTCTCCACTAATGTTCTTTTTCTGTCACAGAATCTCATCTAGGATACTACATTATATTTAGTTGTCATGTTTCCTTAGTTTCCTCTGGTCTGTGACAGTTTCTCAGTTATTCTTTATTTTTCATGATCTGGACAAGTTTTGAGGAGTATTCAGGTATTTTTTTGAATGTCCCTCAATTTTATTTTTTTAATGTTTTTCTTGTGCTTAGACTGGAGTTATGGATTTTAGAGAAGGGCATCACATATATCAGATACCTTGATCATCACATATCGTAGGCACATGCCGTTAACATGACTTGTCACTGGTGATGTCAAACTTTATCATCTGGTCCAGATGGTGTTTCTCAACTATAAAGTTATCTTTGACCTTCTTTTCATAGTCTAATATTTGCAAGCAAGTCAGTAAGTGTGTCCCACATGGAGAAACAGGAGAGTTAAGCTCCATCTCATTGAGGACAGAGTATCTCCATAAATTATTTCAAATTCCTCTATAAGAAAGGTTTTTCTCTTTTCCCTTATTGATTTATTCATGTATTCAACAGTTGATTTATATCAGTATAAATGCTGAGATAAATAAATGCAAAGTCTCAATGACATTTATTTATATTTTGGTTATAATTCAAGTACTACACTATCTACCTTGGTGTCAAATTTTTCCAGCTTTGGTCATTCCATTGGTAGAACTTTCAGAATGGCTCCTGTAGCCCTTTGATGTGCTTTTATTCTTTTGTTTTTTGAGAATTTCCTTACTTTTGGGCACTTCAAGATACTCAGATTGTATATATGTTGTATACATATGCATATGTATATTTTAGAAGACATTTTAAAATTTTCATTATATGTATATATGTTAGGTAGAAAGCATGATGTTTTGAGATATATATATGGTGACTATAGTCAAGCCAATTAGCGCATCCATCATCTCACATAGTTACCTTTCTTTTTATGGTAAGAGGTCTTAAAATCTACTCTCTTAGCAAATTTCTAGTACATAATACAGTATTATTAATTATAGTCCTTATGCTGTGCATTAGATTTCTAGACTTACTCATCCTGCATACCTGCAACTTCATACCTTCTGATTCTCTGTTCTCAAAATGACCATGTAACTTACTGAATTAAAATTTTTCATTGATTTCTTTTTGCAATTATAATAAAATACAATTCATTAACATGGCATAATAGAGCCTTTGTGATTTGTCCCTTGTTTATGAATCCATTCATCTGTATCTCAGTTTAGATTTCACTTCTTTTGGGAAGCCTTCTTTTACCAACTGCCTCCCTACTCACAAACATGAGTTTAGGAATCTTCTATGTGTTTCCATAGTGTTCTGACCACATGGTAATAGGCTCTGAATAAACTGTGTTGAATGAATATTACTGTGATCTTCGCAATGACAACTGACCACAGTGTCCTCATTTGTAAAATGAATGTGGTGGCTTCTTACAGATTAATAGTTTGGATGCAATGGAATAAACTTTTGAGAATGCTATGTGAACTTTTATCCATTCACAAATATAAATTATGCTAGAAAACAGAGGTGACCAGTTTCATTAGTTTGAATCAACCCTTCCTCCAATGCAGAGCCTAAGACAAGCAGTTTACTTGGCAGGAAGCAGGAGTAGGGAATTGGAAGCATAAAACAAAAAAATGCAGAAAAAGGGGAGCATTACTGGCTTGATTACGCTGTGGGCAATTTGTGCTCCTGTTACACAGGAAACTTGCTTTCCAGCCTCTTCAACTGTTGTGAAAAGTAGACTTAGCATTCAGAGTGTGATAGGAGTAGACAGTAACATTGAAGCCCTCAAACTTATGTAAAAGCCTTTCATATGACCACATCATCTGACTATCTACTGAGTATTGAGAGACTGTGGGAGAGAATGAGACATGGCCTTTCCTTGGGTGTTTTTGCCCAAATGCAATGCATGCAGTCAGAGAGTACGGAGGAAAACCAAATCCTAGAAGGATTTTAGGGTTCAAGGGTCTTGCTAGAATGCCACGCTAAAATTTTATGCTTTACTTTAAAGGTAAAGGAGGCATAGTGAAGGTATTTAAGTAGGAGAGTTACCTGATCAGAGTTGTATTTTCGGAATATTGTTATGGTCGTGGTTTGAATGGATTACAATTGGGAAGCCCCATAGACAGACAAGAAATAATTTGACAATACCTATTGGAAGTCTGAACTGGAGAAATGTCATAGAAATAGACAGCAAAGGAGGGATAGAAGAAGCATGTCAAAAGGATACCCTAGAAAGACATGGTTACCGACTGAATGTGGATACCAGACATAGGGTAGAATCTCAAAGGCTCATACTTTGGTGATTGACCTCCTCAGAGAAATGAGTTGTCAGAGGAGAAACTGGCTTAGGGGAAGATGGACCCATTCCAGCGTTCTCATTTTTACATTGATCAGACCCTAACTAGGACAGTCTGCATGCCAAACCTCAAGGGAAAAAGCTCTACATTAGAGCATGTTCAGAAGAATGCACATAGGAGGAAGAAGAATGACATTGTGCTAAGTGAATAATAGTTGACAAAAAAACCTGAGCCAATTTGAGCTGTAAAATAGGCTTAGTGTAGTGTAAGAGTAAAGAGGTTAGGGATTGTGACATCCTCTTTCCTGCTCTACCCCCACCCCCAGTGCCAAGCACAGCTTCTGGTATAGAGTGTGTAATAAGTAAATATTTATTCTTGAATGAATAGAATACATACATAAATAATTTAAAACATACAAGAATGACATGAAGGGATAGATCTTAAGAGATGTTGCATAACAAGGGAGAACATTTTCTTTTGTGTCTTCAGGGAGTGGAAGCAGGGGTGAATGTCATAAGAAGAAAGATATTAGAGAAACATTAAAAAAGTACTTGTCAACAGTCAGAACGTGCAAATATGGAATGGTCTGCCCAGAGGTATTTGGGAGGGCTGGGTGGCCACAAGAAGGAAATCTTACAGGGTACAGAGGGGACTTTGAATCAAGGCCTTCAGAAGCTCTCCAACAGGATCCTTGCCCAACCCCAACCTACCCTGAGTTTATAGGAACCGAGAGAGAAAGGGAATATCTGAGAGGTTTTGAGGTTTCCTTTTGATTAAGTGTGCATTCAAACTTTTATTCTCATTTGACTTCTCCCTCACGTCTGGGCTTTATCTGAAAATTGAGGGGAGAACGGTCTTCAGGCACTGGTGGTCTTTAAATCTGGTAAATGCTTGATTCAGATATTATCAAAGGCAGATCACCCAGTGTGCTTAGTTTAAGAAAATGCCTACCTCCACGGCATGAAGATATTTGGTAGAAGGATTGGAAAGGTGGCCTGCATTACTGGTAATTCTTTAGCCTTGGAAGGCAAGATGTAACTTGTCTTCAATCAATGATCATGGTAAAACCAAGAATAATGAATAATGACGGCACCAGTGGCAACAAGAACTGTGATAAATAGTAAAAACAATAAACAAAGAAAATACTTATTATGTGCCAAGAACTGTCTAAAATACCATCAAACTCATTTGATACTACACAAACCCATTAGAGACTGTTATTATCCCCATTTAACAGATGAGAAAACCAAGGTTACATAAGTTAAGAATCTACCTGTCAGAACTAGTGTTTAAAAGCAGGTCTGAGTGAGTCCACAGGCATGTTCTTATCTACTGTAGAGAGCATCATCCTACTACTCAGGCTCAGTTCAAGACTTTGGTGTAGATGAAATATCTGTGTGTGTCTCTGGAAAAATAGTTTATGCCTTAAATATGTGAGCAGGTTGTTCTTTTTCTATATTAAAAATTAAAAAAAGGAAGTTGTATTTGTGTGTGGGGAGAAGGGCAGTTTGCAGTTTTAAATAGGGGGTTGGGAGACACTCATGGTGAAGAAGGCATTCAGGTAAAGACCTAAGGAGTAGAGACATACCTGTTTCCCCCAGGTGGTGTTTATTCATTCATTCATTAAAAAATATAGTGCACGGTATGTCCCAGCCTGCTTTCAGTCCCTGATGTACAGATAGGTGTGAAACAGACAAGGTCCTTGTTCTCACATATCTGGCAATATAATGAATGTGGGCAGGCTAATCAAATAAACAAATAATTCTGCAAGCAAACATCAGTTAATGGTGGGTGGTATGATGACAAGAAAACAGAGGGAGATAACAGAGAGACCTGGGTAGGTGGGAGGGTGCATTTTAAATTAAAGGTCAGGGAAGGACTCAAATGTGGAGGTAACAGTTAAACTCAGACTCAAATACCAAAAAGAAGCCAGTCAGCTTGGGCCTAATTATCCATTACCTGGGGCTCCTTCTCCCTGCTAATGTTGCCGCCCAACCGGGTTCATTTGCCTGATGCCCAAGAAGAAGCCAATACTCTGAGCCCATGGCAGAAAAACAGTCTTTATTATGCATAGCGCTAAGCAGGGAGATGGGAGAAATTTCTCAAACCTGCCTCCCCAAGAACTTGGAGATAGGGTTTTTAAGGATAGTCTGGTAGGTAAGGAATTAGGCAATTAGGTTTGTTAATTAGGGCAAAATTATAGGAGTATAGGAATTATTTTCTTGTGTTATTTCAGTCCTTGGGTGTCACAATTCCATTTGAGTTGGTTTCTTGGTATGAGCCGCTGGTTTGCGTGGGTCATTCAATCCACTGGAATGCAGGGCCTAGAAGGTATCTTAAAAACTACATTTAAGTTTCAAAAAGGTGATGTTATCTATGGAGAAAGTTAAGAATCTTTATGGACACCAGCTGTATGGCTCCTGAGTGGCAGTTACAGGGGGACAGTTACTAATTATTATTATTATTTTTAGCTAGGCCTGTGCATTATTTTTAGCTAGGCCCTTACCTCAGTTCTTGCCTTGCACCCTGTTATTGAAGGGTAGTTTCACTAATTCTGTACATCAATCAAAAAATCACAGCATTTTTGAATTGAAATGGCTCCTGAGTGGCAGTTACAGGGGGACAGTTACTAATTATTATTATTATTTTTAGCTAGGCCTGTGCATTATTTTTAGCTAGGCCCTTACCTCAGTTCTTGCCTTGCACCCTGTTATTGAAGGGTAGTTTCACTAATTCTGTACATCAATCAAAAAATCACAGCATTTTTGAATTGAAAGTGATCTTAAAGCCAACTAGACTTTTTTTCTTTTACCATGTCTTGTCTAATAACACACACAATAATAATTGCAGAAAACATTTACTGAACACTTATTCGATTTCAGATATTGCCTCTGCCCTATACAAAGCACTTTACACACATTATTTAAAATATAGTCATCCTTTGATATCTTCAGGAGATTGGATCCAGGGCCCCTGGTGGATACAGAAATCTGGGAATGCTCAAATCCCTTATATAGAATGGAATAATATTTACATATAACCTATGCACATCCTCCCATACACCCCGTATCATCTCTAGTTTACTTATAATACCTAATACAATGTAAATGCTATGTAAACAGCTATTATACTGTATATTTTTAAAATTTTTTTATATTATTTTTTTGCATATTTTCCATTGGTGGGTTGGTTGAATCTGAGGCTGTGGATGCCATAGGCATCCCTATCCCTCAATAGGGATATGGCATCCCTATTATATTGTTACTATCACTGTATCCATTTAAAATAAGATAGAACTGAGGCTCAGAAAGGTAAAGTAACTTGCCTAGGGTTATCTAGCTAGTAAGAGGCAAAACAAGTGCTCAAATTCTGTCCTCTATAGCGTGAACGCCAGTGCTGTCAACCACCACACTATGTTGCTTGAATTCCTTTTTAAAGGAACAGACTTTCCATGAACTTTTCATGGAAGGGACCTCACTACCTCCTGAAAAATAATAAATACTCAGTGATACTTAGCCTCAGGCCTCCCTGGAATCATAAGTTCGTTAATACTAAGAGAACTGTCAGGCTTTAGAATTGTTTGTCTTAAACATCAGACAGAATTCCTGCATCAACTAGCATGGAATGGGGCATTGCAGGGCATTTCAATGGGAATGAGAAAATAGAGCAGTCTGGGATCAGAATCTCTGGTGCTGACCAATGATCAATGATTTACAGGCTATTTGGCATCTAGTTGTCCCCCTTCCTGTTTGATAAGGAGCCAGATATCCTCATTCACTTTTTGATAAGGAGCCAGATATCCTCATTCACTTTTTTTTCCCCTCATATATTTTCACATAGACCCTTAAAGTTGTTCCATTGAATATCTGAATGTTTTTCAAAGTTCCATCAAAGTGCGTAGGGGAAAGATTTTAGGATATATCAGTATGGTATTTCCTTATGCAATAGCAAAGATACTCCATAGGCTATACCATACAAAGATATTTTCTGGAGTTGCATATTTGCACACAAATTTATATCCTCTAATAAATTTAAACTCACTTGAGGACTGCAATTTTGTGTTGTGTTTCTTTATGGCTGCCATAGAAGCTAGCACAGTACTCATCACAAAATAATAAATGCTTGTTTTTATTAAGCGAATAGTTTTCTGAATCAATGAGGAAGCAAGGATTATGTTCACCATTGTTAAGAGTGGGCATATTCTGCTCTAGGAAAAACTCCTGCAATGTGTAGGATTTGTAATATTTATCTTTTTTAGGAATAGTGAGAAAGACTTTTGCATTCCCGACCAGAGTGTCCACCCAGTAAGCTGCATTTGTTCTAGAATCCTCAGTTCTGCTCTTTGGAAACTCTCGGGCACTTTGCGAAAAAGAGTAGAGCTGGGAGAAATCAGAGTTGTTTTAAAAGATGGTGAGCTTGTGTTTCACAAGAGACAGCTGATCCCAAAAGAAATCTCTTTCCAGCACCAACTGGAAGCCCTCCTATTGAATGACATTTTCCCTTGAGTAGGTCCCTGTTTTTTTTAAAGCCAGAAACCTCAATTCAACACATTTTCATTGTTATCCTGTTTAGCCAGAAGATGAGAAGCCCCAGAAAGGACATGGGAAAATGGGTCACTGCCTTCAGGCACACGATGAGCTACATAAAGAAAAGAGAATGGGCTTATTCCACGTGTCTCTGGAAACCTGAATAATTTTTACATACACTTTTACTTGGTCCAGTCATTCACTTTTTGAGCACCTACTATGTGCTTGGCAATCTGCTGGGTACTAGAAAAGAGAAGCTGCAGTCCCTTGCATTCCAGGGATCTCAGGTCCACGGAAAGGCAGGCAGGCAACCACACACGTTTCTACAATATGATGGGCTGAGCTATGAAGGAAGTGTGGTCAAGGGTGCCAGGAACACAAAGGAAAGCATGATTGTTGACTCTTTTAGGACACTGCTTTTACTATTCTATGCCAGAATACCAACTCTTACCCTAGGAAGAAACATTAGAGGTTTATAGAGTTTACCTCCAATAAATTGAACATCATCATTGCCAGAGGGATCACTGTATTGCAAGATAAATGTCATCTTTGATTACATTTAATTGTTTAAATAAGCCTTCCTTATTTAACTTCTGACTGTTTGTCCTGGCTCGGGTTCTTAGCCCTTTGCTTCAAGTCCCCTCTCCCCCCTCTGCATTCCAGAAGTTGCACATCCACGGGCTGGACGGTGAGTCACCACGGGCCTTTCCGTGGACCTGAGGTCCCTGGAATGCAGGGTCTGCAGCTTCTTCTTTCCGGTACCTAGCAGATTGCCAAACACATAGGAGGTGCTCAAAAAGTGAATGACTGGACCAAGTAAAAGTGTATTTAAAAGTTATTCAGGCTTCTGGAGGCACGTGGAATAAGCGCATTCCACTCAGCCCCTGGCACGGTGCTTGCCCCAAGCACAGTTAAGCAAAGCATCAATTTATTTCCTTTGTTCACTGCACTGGCTTTAACTGATGACTCTTTTTGCAGAAGATATTTATTATTAGGCATTTATTTGTCACCATAAACTCTATTTCCTCAAATTCATTGAAAGACGTGTGGCCTGATTATTTTATATAATAACTTTTGTCTTCGACCTTTGTTGGAAAAAAATGTATATAAAATGAACTAATCTTTGTTCCTATTTACCATGTAGAATATAATGAGCTTCCTTGTCTCTTTCTTTGAGGATGAAACACTGGGTTATTGTTGTTCAGGGCCGGGATGAAGGTAAGGTGAGCGAGATCAAGTTGCTCAAGTGCAGATTTGAATCCTGTCTTTGTTTAAAATGTTGTACATTGTTCATCATGGATTTTGTTGCATTAATTCTGATTGTATTGAAGTATCATTTTTCTTGAGAGTTTTTTGGTGCCCCTTTAAATTTTGCACCTGAGGCAGATGTCTTGCCGTTGTTCTGATTACCAAATACTATTATTTTATTAAATAGTTGTTTGGGTGTCCCTGGTACAAATTTGGCTGAATGTAAGATTCCACTGGCATTTGGGCTTTTGATGATATTTCCATGGGAGATTCCTGGGACAGTGAAGCTGCAATTCCTTTTGCCTTCCTCGTCTCTTTACTTGTACCTTCCTAGCTGCTGCCCATCCCTCCAGGCCTGGCTGAAATTCCCACTTCCCTGAAGACTTCAGGTTTTGCCCTCATTCCCTGTCCTCCCACCCTCGGGCCACTTACCCCAATTCTCATCCCAGCACTCACGATTGTTTCGGTGGTGCTCCACCTCCCATTTCTATTTCTTCAGCATCCAGTTCTATCTCTGCAACTTTGAATTATAGATTTTCAAAATATTTTCTTAGCAATAAGTCGACTCTGAATTGTGATATAAACTGAGAGCAATTATTATGACTGGTTAGTTCATTAAATTTGGCCAAGGGACTCTTCTTCTCAGTCTCTGAAATCATGTATTTCAAATCACTATCCTTTTAGATTTTATCGATGCTGGCATAGGCTCTAACCTTGAGATTATTGTTTATCTGCGTATATCATTCCTGACAAGGCAGGCTCGCTTTGACATGGAAACGTCTTCTATCTTACCGCCTGCCTGTCTACTAGGGAATTAGATCCTCACTGTAGTATTTAATCTATTTCCTCCCTTCTAGTTCTTTCCTCTATATGGATTTCACAGAAGCAGAAATGATAAACTGAACCACCATTTCTCAAAACAGGAGATTGATAACTTATAACCCCAAGGGAATTTGTGACATCATGTATATCACGGGTTTTAAGGATGGAAGGGCTCCCATTTGCTTGGGCCTTGGCAGATCAGGTGTTCATTAAACCCCGCTCTGGTACCTTACCCTAACTGTTATTAATATTTAACATATCAGCATTCTGGTGAACAGCAAACAAATGATCAGAGCCTGGTACCCTGATCCTATATGGATCTATAAATCCTTGTACTAGTGACCCACAGTGTTTCTATTCTGACCAGCTTTTTGGTTTCTAATGGAAGACTATTACTATCTATTTATTTTGGGGGTTAGTACAAGAATGGGAGATGATTCGTTTTCCACTTGCTGTGAGATGGAAGCAGTGGTGACTCCAGCTGCGGGGTGAACTTCAGGCATCCAGGTGGCAGGCACCTTCACCATATCCATCAGTGTCTCAAGTGAGCCTGGGACGTGGGGAGTTAAAACTGTCAAGGAACCTTGAGTTTAGATGGAAAATGCATCCTTGCTGCTTATCTTTTACTGAATATCTCCTCGGTTTCTCTGGGCTTAGTACCAGGACCCTTTCCAGGATGCAAAGACTTACTTCTACTTGGGCAAAAGGAAGGGTAGATTTACTATAATATTTATAAAAATTGTTGAAAACGTGTGTGCGTGTGCACTTAAGCACATGAGTTGAGGTTTTGAAACTTGCCCAAGGACTACTACAACTAGACGTTCTTTAATGAGTTTTATTTTGTTTCTAATTGACACATAATAATTGTACATACTTATGGGGCACAGTATATGTTTTGCTGCATATATAGATTGTGTAATAACCAAATGAGGGTAATTAGCATATCCATCACCGCAAACACTTGCCGTTTCTTTGCGGTGAGAATATTCAAAGTCCTCTCTTCTAGCTATTTTAAGTATTCAGTACAATATTGTTGATGATAGACACCCCGCTTTGCAATAGAACTTATTTCTCCTATCTAACTGTAATTTTATACACATTGATAGAGGTTCTTTTAAATGTGGGGAATGACTGAAGTCTCTTGACAATTTTTTTCCCTCTCTTCATTTATTTATTCAACATTCACCCAGCACGAAGTATATAACACACACACAAGCAGAGTGTTAGGCCCCATCGTCTCAATGTCTTTGGTTCAAAGACTCCATATGGCCATCTAGTCATCAAAAGGACCCTGATGACATTAAGCTCTCCATTGAAGTTTTAAAACCAAGCTAGCTTATCTCCACCAGATTTTACCTTTGCATATGTCCAAACTTGACCTTCTATGGGCAAAACATGAGCAGTCTCCTGCCAGTGCTCTGGACTCTAACATTGCTGCAGGTCCCGATCTGTCCCTAGATTCCTATCTTCTCTGTGTTTGAATCTTGGTGAATGGTTCAGTATGTCTTCCTTTTTTAGAATGATACCCTTATTGTTTCTTGCCTCTGCCTCCAGGTACTTCAGGTTCTGTTCCTGAAACATGGCCTGGGACCTGGAGCCCATTTAAAAATTATTACTTAATTCTCTTAAATTCTGTTGGTTCCTGGATTCCTGTAGACTCGTTGAGGAAGACGGAGTGAGTTGCGATGAAATGGAGTAGGAGATTGGGTCACATCATAAAGGACTCATTTGTCTGGGAGCTGGGGTTCAGGCTTCTGTCTGGCTCTTTGCTGAGGGCTCGTTGTAAGGCAGCTGGCAGGGAGCGAAGCAGGTGCTCCCAGAAATCGTGCCCGATGAAGACATAGAGAACTGGGTTGAGGCAGCTGTTGATAAAGGCCACAGAGGAGGCCAGGGGGCCTATGAGCTTGACCACCTTGTCCAGGTCCTCTCTGTCTTCTGGGGAGGGTACAAAGTCCAGCCTCAGGGAAACTTGCAAGGGCAACCAGCAGAGGAAGAAGGTAATCCCCACGGTCACAAGGACCCGGAAGTGTCGGCTCGAGCTGGCCAGACGCCTTTCTCTTAACCTCAAGGCTACAAGGAGGTAGCAGCTGGTGATGACAGTCATGGGGAGAATGAAGCCAAGGACAAAGTGGCTGGTGACCAGTGTTTGGTATCGTGGAATGATGATCTCTTTCCACAGCCGATGACTTCCTTGAGTTTCATTCCACAGGCCGTGCTTGTTGTAGCAATAGGTGACACCTTCCAGCACGACTGTTTCCTTGAAGGACGAGTAGGGAATAGAGAAAGAGATTGCCAAAAGCCAGGCCCGGGAGGCAGCCACAGCTGCCTTAGCTGGCGTGCGGTGGTTCCGGGACCAGATCGGCCAGAGGATCGCAACACAGTGGTCCATGGAGATGAGGGTCAGAAGGAAGACACTGGCCAGGAAGTTAAGGAGAGACACAGAGCTGTTGAGCTTACAGAGCAGGCGGCTAAAGGGCCGGTGGTAGTGCAGGGCCTCCACGACCAGCTGGAGAGGCAGCGAGAGGATGAAGATGAAGTTAGCCACAGCCAGATTGAGGTACCACACCGTGTTGACTGTGCGGGCCATGTGGAAGCCAGCTACTCAAGTGACAAGGCCACTGCCAGCCAAGCCTAGGAAGAAAGTCACTGAATAGACTATCATAGGAAAGATATTAAGAGCAGACTTGATCCTCTCCAAAGAGTCATAATAGTCTGGCGCAGATGTGGGATTCTCCGTGGTCAGCAGTGACAGCAGGGACATAGTCTCCATGCTACTGTGAAAACAGACAAGGTTTAGTTAGACTCAGACGTCCACAACTACATACACTGCTTGAATTCTTACCTCTTCCCTTCTTGTGGAAACGGCAGACAGCTCTCCTGTCCCTGCTGTAGGATGCACTGTTCCCCATTGTGACATTCCTCCTTCCCCATTTCTCCTGCTCTTCTTCCTTCTCTTGTTTCCATATCATATTCTTAACTACATTTTTGAGCACTTATTCTACGCCAGCCACCATGCTACCTGCTTTCCATACATTGCATATCATGAATTAAGTACCTACTATGTGTCCAGTACTCTGCTTGTATATTGCACTTAACTTATTCCTCATAACACATGTATGATGTAGAAAGGAATTATTACAGATGAGGAAACTAAGGTTCAGAGAGAGGCTAATAAATTACTGAAAGTCAAATATCCAATAGTAAAAAATTAGAAATGAGTTTTGAGCTTAGTTCTGGTTAATTAAAAATGCATACACTTGGCCTGCTCTTTGGTTTTCACCGTATATTTCTCCCTCCTTGGCCTGAAGGGGGCTCATATTTATATCCTAAATTTAGTTTATGAAAGGGCTTTCCTGTGCTTCACACTGTTTAGCAAGTCCTGCAATGCCATGTTAGCTAGGCAAGATGTGATTTATAATTGAGCTCATCTTACACATGTGAAAGCAAAGACTCGAAGAAGCTGTTTTCATGTGGCTCACTGCACTAGGAACTAGCAGATCCAGGTCTTCAACCAAGACCTCCTGTGTCCAAACCCTCTCTTTTCTTCACCTTATTACAATGTTCCCTGTTATGGGGAAAGGGCAGCCAGAGGGTGGTGATCTTGACTCACTCCCAGGGACTGACCCTCCAAGCTCTCTTAAAGAAACGTGGTCACGTGGGCTGCAGTTAGGGGCCAGCCATGAGTTACACCGATGTCTAATCCATATGAATTATTGTTTTCTCACTTCCTTGTGAAAAACCTAGCAACTTCTGCTGCACATTAGTGGTATTGCTGTTTGTTTCTCTTTTGTTTTCCTATTTTGATTTTTAAGCCTCTCAAGGTGTCTTAGTCTTCAATTCTATTTAATGCCTTTAGGATCGTGTATGTGCTATTCTTGCTGCCCAGCATGCCTTCTTCTCCACGCTTTCCTACCAGTGGGATCCTGCATGCACACATTCTAGTAGATGTGGCTGCTTCTTCCTCTGGTTGCTCAGAGCACTTGATCTATGTTATGTCCAGCAGTAGCGCCTGTGTGTCAGAAGTGGTTATCTTGATATCTGTCTTATTCTACTTCCACCACCTAAGACCTTAGGCAAGAGATTGACCCTCTCTGAGCTTTAGACTCTTCATGTTTAAAAGGAACATATAATATTAACACATACTTCATAGGGTTGTTGTAAAGGTCTAAGGCAACAATTCTGTGAAATATTTAGAAATATATCTGATACGTCAAAAACACCCATCATATTGATATTATTTTTGTTGATGTTATTATTATCCAAATTATTTTATCTCCCACACTTGATTTATGCTAGCTATTCCATAAACGTTTGTTTATTAATGATAGTACTGATAAAGGACAAGGATTCAATGAGATGATATGTGTACATATAAATTATAGAATCTAAAGAGCTACACAAAGAGGAACCCCTCTTGCAGAAGTCACCAATTCCTTCCCTTTGTCTTATTTGCTCATTTATTTAAGTGAAGCTTCTTTCTTCTTGCCCAATCCCTACCTGACTTTTCACCCTTTGTCTCCCCAAATGGCCATCTCCAGACAACCACTGGCCCCTTCTGTGCCTTTCTTGGCAATGGAGCGCCCGCCACTCACCTTGGCCAGCTCAGGGCTCTGCTTCCCCAGTGGGTTTTGTAGTGGCCAGATCCTTCCTGGAGGTTTCAGGATCTATGGGTCCAAAGGATTCTGAAGGTGTCCGGGTCAGCTGCCAGATAGGAGGAGGCTCTGTGCTGAAGACCTAAATAGTACAAATGAGAAGAGGAACTTGGAGACATGTGCTGAGGTTTCTCTAAAAGCCTTGAATTCTTTCAGGGTGAGAGCTCAGGATAAGAACAGTTTTTACTCATCAAGGACTTAAAGTTTGGTGGCTTCTGGCCCAGATAAATGAGACTTTAAGAAATAGGACTTTATCTTTCATGAAATTTATGTATAATATATATTTTTAAAAATGTAAAAGTAATTTAAAAGTACATGAGCAGAGTAAAGCTTAATATTAATTGTAACAGTAATGGCTAATATTTATGGGGTGCTCATTATAGAGCCAAGTTAACCCTTTCGCTGTCCTGTACTTTGGCATCAGAAGGGTATCATGATAGGATTCTAACAACCACATCAGAGAATATCCTGTGGGGTGGGAGGGGTGGTTGCTTAATCATAGATGGCAATAACATCACTGGACTTCGTAGGACTAGTTTTGAATCTGGAAAACCTGTGAAACCAGACTACAAAAATAAGCTTAATCTAATTGAGCCTTAGTTATAAAATCAGTATAGCTTCTCCCATCCAAGTACTAACCTGGCTCGACCCTGCTTAGCTTCTGAAATCAGACAAGATTAGGTGTCTTCAGGGTGATATGGCCATAGATAGTATAGATTCTTGTGAAGCGCAAATAAACCAGTTGATGAAGATAATTTTACAACCAGAAAGCACAATACAAATGTGTGAATTATAATTTGGTTTAAAATAGTTTGACATTTTAAGGATGAAATGTTAGTATTTGCAAAGGCCATCCTTGTGGAATATGGAGGCAGATGAGAAAACTGAGGCTCATAGAGCTTCTCACTGGTCAATGACACAGACCAGAATCATCCACTGAATTGTAGGAACAGTGAGGGATTTCCCCCACGTACAGAAAGTCAGAAACGGGGACCTTCTCACAGATGAGAAGGACAACTTCGTGGGAGGACCCAGAGGGGAAAGGGTAATGCTGGAGGTAAATGTTGAATACAAATATATGAATATATATCTGAATTTAAATATTAAATATAGATATATTGCTGTAAATCATAAATATAAATCTGGTACACTCCTGTTAACAAGAGCTCAGAACAATAGTGTATAGTAGTCCTTCCTTTATCCGCAGTTTCACTTTCCACTGTCTGAAAATATTAAATGAAAATTCCAGAAATAGAAAATTCAAAAATTACCTATCAGGTACGTAAAATTTTTTATTGTACACAGTTCTGAGTAGCATGATGAACTCTTTCACCTCGGGACGGGAATCGTCTTTTTGTTCAGTGTATCTGCGCTGTAGATGCTACCATTCTGTTACTCAGTAGCCGTCTCTGTTATCAGATAAACTTTCACTGCATTGCGGTACTTATATTCAAGTAAACCCTTATTTTACTTCATGGTGATCCCAAAGTGCAAGAGTAGTGATGCCAAAAGGAAGTAATAAAGTGCTTCTCGTAAGTAAAAAGTGAAAATGCTTGACTTAAAAAGGAAACAAAAATAATCCTATGCTGAGGTTGCTAAGATCTACGATAAGAACCTCTTTTATCCATGAAATTATGAAGGAGGGAAAAAAATGTGTTAGTTTTTCTTTCACAGGTCAAGTTACAAAGGTTATGGCTATAGTGCGTGATAACTTTTATTACAGTATATCATTATAATTGTTTTATTTTATTATTACTTATTTTTATTCATTTCTCACTGTGCCTAATTTATAAATTAAAGCTTACTATAGGTATGTATGTGTAGGAAAAAACAGTATATACAGGGTTCGGTACTATCTCAGATTTCAGGCATCAACTGGGGGTCTGATAAAGGGGTCTACTAGACAAAGGCTCTTCCATCACATCATCACGACAGATGGTTATGATTACACACCCAAGGGGTCAGAATATATCTTTGATTGCAACTCTCATCCAGAAACCTTAAAAAACAAAATACTTCGGTAAATATTTAGATTCCTATTGACCTCTCTTTCACTCTGTAGCAGAGGACCATGGAAGAAATGAGAAACTTGAAGGGCAGAGCTTTATAAAAGAAAGTCATGTCAATAGATGGCAGTCAGGTTTTGTAGTTATTCAAAGAGGTAAAGTGAAATTAAACTTGGACTCAAATAAATGCTACCAGGCTGTTCAGTCAGTACTAGGCTTGTCTGATGAATATTTGCAGGCTAATATAATTTTATCCTTTTGTTTACTACATACAGCCATTATCCAATCTCCTCCTTCTATTCTGTGTAGAAGCCAAAGAAATGTGAAATTCTTTAAAGAGAAATTATAAATGAAACTCCCCAAGTATCACTCAAAATGAAATAATTAAGAAGTAGTGTTCATGAACTTGGTGATGGTAGCTGCTGTGATTAATGTTATGGTTGGGAGGATAGGAAACTAAAGAGAGAGATTGAGAGGGGGATGATAATAATATCTAACATATGTTGAGTGCTCATTCTGAGAGGTACAAATTTTTGTAAACATTTTGCATGTGCTAATTTATTACCCTTCATGATATTCCTATACATACATTTTCTTAGCCCAACTATAACATAGTTAATAAAACCGAGGCCCAGAGAGGTAAAATAACATCCCCAGTGGAAGAGCTGGACCATAAATCTAGACAGGCTGGCTTCAGGACATGTGCTCTTAACCACTAAACTAAGAACAAGGGCACTCAGGGAACAAAAGAGCAACCTCCACTCCAGCAAGATTTGGAGAAGCTGGAGACAGTGTTGAGCAAACATCAAGCTTGCCAGGAGACCACATGCCTTAGTCAAAAGGCCTCTCCCACCCTGTACTGCTGGTCAAAAGAATCATAGTGAGTGTAAACATTTAGAAACGGGGAGATGATTTATAGCAGAGGCACACTAATCAAGGGCCTCTAACTTGGCAAAGTACAACGTGAACTTTTGATGTTCTTCTCTGAGTCACACCCACGTGATGCATGTGCAGTTGGCAGTCTACTGGAAGGGAGTGGAGCTCACACATATGTGACAAGACAAGGCCAAGGCCAAAGCCTGACTGATTTAGTTGGTAAAGGTATGAAAGACCACTTTGAGATTTAGCCAGTTTATTACTCAGATAGATAGAAAAAGAATAAGCCAAAGGTGCCAGCTCCCTGTCATTCTGGTTCCACACATCAGAAAGGACCACACCCAAAGGGGCCAGATAACTGCATGACAAGTAGTGGGACACCTGTTGCTGAGGACCCAATGAAGCCTGCAGCTGAGAAGTTTTGGATTGGCAGTGTGTGGGCCCAGAGTCTTTCTGGGCACTAAAAGTTCTTTCTGCCTTGTTCTATATTAATCTGCTTTATAACTTGCATGACCAGATCTCACTCTGCTCAAGAATCCATATTTCTCCCCATTGGTCAAGTCTTGCCAGATCAAGTGCAAGTTTCATTTGGTCAATCAGAGTTTAGGGTTTTGGAGCCACATCCTTCCCTCTAACTCATCTGATGCACTCTCAGTTAGTGTGACTGTAAATAAACATTTGTGTGAAATCTGCAATGGGCAGATGGTACGTATGAACAGTGGCAGACACAGGAAGATGAGAGACACTATCCCATGCATCTCTCTTTTCAGCCCACCTAATTGCCTCTGTTTGTTTTCTAAACTAAGCCTCTGTAGATTTCTAGTGCTATTTCTTTGAATTCAAGAACCACTTGAATTCATGAGGCCTTCATTGAAACATCCAGCCTGCACTGATAGTTTATCTCTTCTTCTGATGCTGCCTAATAGCAGATTTTGCTTTGATTCTCCTTTGATTTACCTGCCATTCTTTGTGTTTCATCCTCCCAGGGTTACATAACATATGATTTCCCCCGCATTGCCTAGAAAGTGGCTAAAGTTAACTCCAAATGGCATGATACTGATTTTCACTAACCAGGATCCAATCAATGTGGAAGACAGCTAGAGACAGACACTTTGGCTCTTCTCCAAGTTTTGTTGATAGAATGAGCTGTGACTTTTGACTATATTTTATATACTTGTGTTTATAAAGATAAGGTTTAAGACTATTTCTCCCATCTTACACAGGCTTAGATGTAGGTCCCTTTGGACCATGACATTTTGCAGCAAATAAAAGAGAGAAGAGAGACTCTACTTTGATGTCTCCAGTGTGACTTGCTCAACAAAATACTAACTAACCAAGCTCGACAACACATTAAAAAGTTTATTCATCGTGATCAAGTGGGATTCATCCCCAGGGGTGCAAGGATTATTCAACATGTGCAAATTGATCAATGTGATGTATTATATCAACAGAGTGAAGGACAAAGACCATATGATCATTTCAATTGATGCTGAGAAAGCATTTGACAAAATGCAACATCTTTCATGATAAAAACTCTCAAAAACAAGATTCAAAAGGGACTTACCTTAACATGATAAAAACCGTACATGACAGACCCACAGCTAGTATCAAACTGAATGGTGAAAAACTAAAAGTCTTTGAGACCAGCCTGAGTAAGAGCGAGACCCCGTGTCTACTAAAAATAGAAAGAAATTAATTGTCTAACTAAAAAATATATAGAAAAAAATTAGCCGGGCATGGTGGTGCGTGCCTGTAGTCCCAACTATTCGGGAGGCTGAGGCAGGAGGATCGCTTGAGCCCAGGAGTTGGAGGTTGCTGTGAGCGAGGCTGATGCCACAGCACTCTAGCCCGGGCGACAGAGTGAGACTTTGACTCAAAAAAAAAAAAAAAAAAAAAAAGGAAAACCAAAACAAAACTAAAAGCCTTTCCTCTAAGATCTGGAATAAGACAGGAGGTCTACTTTCACCACTGTTATTCACCATAGTACTGGAAGTTCTAGTTAGAGAAAGCAGACAAGAGAAAGAAATAAAGGACATCCAAATTGGAAAAGAAGTCAAATTATTCTTGTTTGCAGACAATATGATCTTATATCCAGAGAAACCCAAAGATTCCACAAAAAAAAACCTCTTAGAACCGATAAACAAATTCAGTAAAGTTGCAGGACACAAAATCAACATACAAAAAATCAGTAGCATTTCTATATGCCAGTAGTAAACAATCTGAAAAAGAAAGCAAGAAAATAATCTCATTTACAATAGCTACAAATAAAATAAAATACAAATAAAATAAAAAATAAAAATAAACTTAACTAGAGAAATAAATGATCACTACAATGAAAACAATAAAACATTGATGAAAGAAATTGAAGAGGATACCAAAAAAAATGGAAAGATACTCCATGCTCATTCATTGGAAGAATCAATATTGTTAAAATGTCCATACTGGCCAAAATAATCTAAAGATTCAATTCCATCCCCATCAAAATACCAATGATATTCTTCACAGAAATAGAAAAAATAATCCTAAAATTGATACAGATCCACAGAAGACCCAGAATAGTTAAAGCCATCCTAAGCAAAAAGAACAAAACTGGAAGAATCACACTACCTGACTTCAAATTACATTAAATAGCTGTAGTAGCTTCAAATTACATTAAATAGCTATTAAATTACATTAAATAGACAGCTAGAAATAGCTGTCATGGAAAGAAGACATACAAATGGCCAACACGTATATGAAAAAATGCTCAACACGATTAGTCATCAGAAATATGCAAATCAAAATAGCATGATACTGGCAGAAAAACAGAAACATAGACCAACAGAAGAGAAAAGAGAACTCAGAAATAAATCCATACATTTATAGTGAACTTATCTTTGACAAAGGTGCCAAGAACATACAGTGGGGAAAGGACGTTCTCTTCAATAAATGGTGCTGAGAAAACTGGACGTTCATATGCAGAAGAATGAAACTAGACCCTTATCTGTCACCATATACCAAAATCAAATCAAAGTGGATTAAAGACCTAAATCTAAGACCTGAAACTATGAAGCTAGTAAAAGAAAACATCGGAGAAATGCTTCAGGACATTGGCCTGGGCACAGACTTCTTGGGTAATATCCCCAAAGCTCAGGCAACCAAAAAAAGATTGGACAAATGGGATCACATCAAGCTAAAAAGCTTCTGCACAGCAAAAGAAACAATCAACAAAGTGAAGAAACAACCCATAGAACAGGGGAAAACATTTGCAAACTACCCATCTTACAAGGCATTAATAACTAGAATATATAAAGAGCTCCAACAACTAGACAGGAAAACATCAAATAATCTGATTAAAAGTGAGAAAAGGATCCAAATAGACATTTATCAAAAGAAGACATACAAATGGCCAACAGGTATATGAAAAAATGCTCAACATCATTAGTCATCAGAAATATGCAAATCAAAACTACAATGAGATATCATCCTACCCCAGTTAAAATGGCTTTTGTCAAAAAGGCAATAAAGAATGCTGGCAAGCATGTGGAGAAAGCAAGTATTGCACACTGTTGATAGGAATGTAAATTAGTGCAACCACTATGGAAAACAGTGTGGGGTTTCCTCAAAAAACTAAAAGTAGAACTATACTGTATGATCCAGCAATCCCACTGCTGGGTACATATTCCAAAGCAAGGGAATTCAGTATATTGAAAAGATATCTGCACTGTCATGATTATTGGAGCACTATTCACAAGATATGGAATCAACCTAAGTGTCCCATCAATGGGTGATTGGATAAAGAAATTGTGGTACATATAAGCAATGGAATATTATATAGCCACAAAAATGAAATCTTGCCATTTGAAACAACATGGATGGAACTAGAGAACATTATGTTAAGTGAAGTAAGCCAAGCACAGAAAGACAAATCTTGCATGTTCTCACTCATATGTGGGAGCTAAATTTTAAAAACAATTGATCTTGTGGAGACAGAGTAGCATGATGGTTACCAGAGGATGGGAAGGGTAGTGGGGCAGGGGTGATAAAGTGGGGATGGTTAACGGGTACAATAATATAGTCAGATAGATAGATAGAATGAACAATATTTGATAACACAACAAGGTGACTATAATCAACAATAAGTGTTTGACATATTTTAAAATAACTATGAAAGTGGAATTGGATTGTTCCTAACACAAAGAAATGTTAAATGCCTGAGGTGGTAGATACTTCAATTACCTTGATTTGATTAATTCACATTGTATGCCTATATCAAAACATCACATGTACCCTATAAATATATATAACTATTATGTACCCATAATAATTTTAAAAAGTCTAATCCAAGATTACACAAATATTAATAGTAAAACTTGAATCACATGAGTTTTGAAAAAGGTATTTGATTTTAGATCCTGAGCCTGTTATTCTATATGAGGGCACAGAGAAGACATGCCTTGAAGATTCTCAACATAACTGAAGGACACGAGTAAAGGTAACGGAGATCTGAAAATCTAGCCATGGTAGGTAAGTGCAGGGGATGGGGCAGGTGAATTCCAGAGAAATGTGGCACTCAATGTCTTTAAGGTGACTCTGTATCGTGGCAGGGCTGAGGTGGTCCCCAGATTGCTTTCACAAGTAGATAGCTCATCAGATCATGTGATTCTCCAAACTTTAGATGAATGGAGGAACACTGGAGGAAAACACAGAAAACTGGAGGAAAACACTCCTTTGAATCTTAATCTTCATTTCTTTTCAGAATTCTTCTAGAATCCAGAAGGATTCTGAGGGCTCTTTGCCTTCCACCTTCTTTTCTGTGCAAGGGCTTGTGCAAGAAGTACTTGAGAAAGCTTTCCTTTAAGGCTTTGTTTCTCGTGGGAACAGGAGGGAAAGCAGAAAACCTTCCAATTTGTTTAGTAAGAAAACATGACCTTTATGTCCTTCTTTGGTGGGGTGAGTGGTAGCGAGTGGAATTTAAATCTGTAGTGAGTGTATAAATATGCGTGTGCAAAAAGCCCCTGTCGCATTTTGTATCAAGGGAAACCAACCGCTGGCTTGGTGGATTCACTGAGTTTTCTGGTTGAATTCTAAACTTCAGGAAAATAACAGATATCTGTCATGAAGCTGTTCACGGTCTTCCTGCTGGTGACCATCAGCATTTGTAGCTACTCTGGTAAGTAGCCTCAAACACGGATGTTTCTCTACTTTTCTGTTAATGAGAACACAACTAGTAGGCCTAAGCTCACTGACAGTGGAGTATGATAAAAGGAGTTTTATTTTGTTTTTTAAGTTTTATTTTTAACTGACACATAATCATTGTACACATTTATAGAATTGGAAGGAGTTTGGGAGTCACAGAAAATAGTAATGTTGGAAAGTATTTCAGATGTCCCCCACCCAAGCTCTAGTCCAATACATGTACTAGCCCTAATGCCTCCTATGTAGGAAGTCAGCTAACTCCCACTGAGGGTGAACAAGGGACACTTCACTGTTGGATGTTGGTCACCATTAGTTTTCCTTATTTTCCTTAGTCTTGAGTGAAATATTTGACTTCATAACTTATATCTTCTGTGCTTTGAAACTATGTGGAGTCACTCTTGCTATTAGCCAGGTTACTAGGTTGGTTCTCCTAAGACAGCTACATTCATCTGTTCACCCACACTACAGGTAGTTATTGAATGGCTACAACTTGTTGGATACTGGATAAGCATTGGAAGGTTCGGGCATTAACCCATCATAAATAGTGTTCTCAAGTTGCTTATGGTCTGGTAGGGGAAATGGGACTTCTACAGAAGTTATTATTAAATATGATATAAGACTATTGTAAATGCACAATGAGACATACAGCTAGAGCTCTGTGGGTGTACTGAGGGGTGAAGGGTTTAATTTACTGGTAAGGGTATAGAAGAAGCTGTATTCTTGGAGCGGTATGGGAACTGCTTCATTCTTTTTGGAAGGAATCATGGCAACTATGAGAAAGATACTTTCGGGTGCATTGGAGAAACCACTTCCTGATGGCCACTGCTCATTGGCAGAATAGAAAGGTTTAAGGATCTTCCCTCATGAAGACATAAATACATACAGAGAAGACATTCGCCAAAATGTCTGAAATAAGAAGTATGGAGATTAATCATGGGAAACCGGTTGCTGCCCATACCCACACTGGCAACTTTGGCTTGTGATTTTTATGGAATTTTTGGAGGAATCTGTAATGTCACTAGTTTCAAATATTTTGTTGTTCTGTAGAGTTGAGGGACAAGTACCTATGGGCAAAGGTGGAAGCAGAAAGGAGGATGGAAGGAAATAAATATCTTCCCTCTGGGGGAGAATTTTGGAGGGAAAAGAGGTGGTAGAAGATGGAGGAAAAAATAGGTGCACAGGCTCCATTTTTATAACTTGAGTGAAGCAATTAAAAGGTTTCCAAAGGAAAATGAACAATGGCAGGTCTCAACCAGCTGGAGGATGTGTGTTCTGTGTGTGCTCACACACGTATGAATTTATATGGCTGCACATGTTTTCGTAAAAATATGTATCATGTATATTTTCCAATCTCTACTCTTCCCCCCCACATGGCCCTCAGGAAAAAAATTACAAACTCATTGGCATGGCATCCAAGGCTTTGAAAAATCTGACTTCACTCGATTTTTGCAGCCTCACCCCCTTTATCTTCTGTCCCCTGGAGAGAGCCCGCTGGGTACCCGCATTCTAGCCTCTCTGAGCAGGAAGGGTCACCATTCTGTGTACAGACTTTCATCCTAACATCTTAGTGCTGTCTCGATTTTGTTTTTAAAATGCCTCCTCTCTTCTGTATCTTGAGACCCTGATGTTTAGCTCGGACACAGCTCTAAATCACTTCCTTTGGAAGATTCCTGCAGCACTCTCCCACGATAGAACTAGTTATCTCTTCCTTTGTGTTTCCATAGAACTTTGTCTATAGTGTTAGCAAAGCACATAGATCTTTCTTGTCCACTGGGCTTTCTTGTCCCCTGTGTGTAGTGTCTGTGTACCCACACCCACTGGCACAGAGCTGTGGGTTCAGCTGTGTTTGTAGTGTTGAGCTGAATTGGTTGGGAACAATCAATCCCCTTGGTGTGGTTGGATCCATTCTCATCCTTGTATGGAGATTCATTACAGCATCTCCTTTGGCCTCCAGGCTATGGCTGTAGAGACAGCCACATACCAAGTACCTTTCTATTCAGTCAGCCAAAAGGTTCCATGGAGTGCTTATTGCCTGCCAGACTCAGATCCAGGCATGGGGTGAATAAAAGATAAATTCCTTTTTTTTTTTTTTTTTTTTTTTTTTTTTTTTTTTTTTGGAGCCTACATTCGAATGTGAAAATGAGGCAATAAAAATAACAAATAAAGAGTTACTACTTTAGGTGAGGGTAAGAAAAAACAGAGGACAGAGAGTGACAGGTGGTGCTGTTTCAGATATGGTGGTCATTGCAGGCTTCTCTGAGGAGGTAACATTCGAAGAAGGACCAGATAATGTGCAAAAGGTAGACACAGAGTTAGCTGAGAAAAGACGCAGAAGCTGTCATGGCAAATCAGGACGAGTGGGCCTGGGATGGAGCTACTGACTGACAGAGTGGAAACTGATGAGGTCACAAATAGGAGATGCATGTGCCTGTTTCACTTGGGTTCTTTCTTGTTCTGCAGCTACTGCCTTCTTCATCAACAGCTTGCCCCTTCCCATCCCACTCGGCAACGTGTTACCTGCACCTCTGGACAGCATTCTTTCCCTCTTGGATCCATTAAAACGTCTTCTGAGAACTCTCGGCATTTCGGTCGAGCACCTTGTGGAAGGGCTGAAGAAGTGTGTGGACGAGCTGGGACCGGAGGCTTCTGAATCTGTGAAGAAACTGCTGGTAACTGTTGCTTGGAGTGGTGAATTTGCCAAGGGAAAGGGGCTGAGTCACCCTGAACACTCACCCCATCCTATTCCCACTGGTAAAGGTGTATTTCCCCTTTACTGATTATTCTCATCTAAAATTTGCATGTCCTGGAATCTCAGGGAAAGTACACTTGCTACATTTCCAGAAAGAATTTTTAAATGACAGAGAGGCGTGTTTCCAGTTGTGACTTTAGCACTGACCACCGTGGCGATTTTCGATGGGACTTAACCACCCTGAGTCTTTGTTTCCCCATGGATAAAATGGTGGCTAAATGCGAAAGTGAAAGTAAATATTTTTTTGAACATGCTAATTACATGTAAGCTGCTCTGATTTTTTATTGTCCCTCTGCCTTTCAGGAGGCCCTGTCATATTTGGTGTAATGGCAAGATAAAGAGAAAACAAAGGTGGAAGTGGAAGGAAGAAGATGCTCCCCTGGTCCCAGCTGAAACTACCCAATTATAGACTAAATGCCTTAAAATGTAGTGACCTCTGGAAAAAAATGATTAAAGCAATGAATAGATTTTTAGTTTGTCCTATTTTTATTTCTGGGGTTTCCATTCAGAAGGGTCTAACTAGGTAATTTTTCCCTTGGATCATAAATTCTAGAGTGCCTGTTTTTATAAGGATAACCAGGCATTTTAGGTGGGACAGGATCATTTCTTCCCTTCTCTTTATTTCTGAGTCAAATATCTCCATTTTTTTTTCAGCTGTTCTTTATCTGGCAGTATTTCCAGAAATTTTTAAATTTAAAAAGTGAAAAAGAATTTTCAAAGTATTGTCTGACAAGACTAGTATCTTACTAACTCCATTGGTTTGGAGTCTACATCATCGGAGGGCTAGTTTTTATTAAATCTGTAGTGACTCTAGGGCTACTCAGTAGCTTTCACAGACCCCTCTACCATACGTCATCTTTAGGCAAATACGTTATGAACTATCTTTTCTTCCCCCAACTCCATCCACAATGATGACAGAATTATCTTTTTAAGGCATAATTCTGGTCCTGTCATGACCCCCCATAGAATGGATTTCAAGCTCCTGAGTGCGGCATGCAAGGCCCTTCAATATCTGGCCTTTGTTTATGTGTCTGCTCTCAGCTATATTCCTTTTGTCGCCTGTGGTCTCCCCCAGCTACCCTGAACAGATAAATAAAGTCCTTTCCTGCTAATGCTTTTGCACCTTAATGAAAAACCAAGTTACTTACTACCTACAATGCCTGCTACCTTCTGCCTTCAGACATGGCCTGTGCCAGTCTTGGAACTATTTGCCCTTGGATCCAGACCCTACCTTTCCATGTTCTGCTCTGTGTTGTGGGGAGGGGAGAGGGGACATGACACTGATTGCTGCAGGTTGCATTTCTCAGGTTCGCAGGTCAGCTGATATTTGGGCTGGATTCTGCCTTGGGAGGCCTAGGCAGTAGGTAGGGGGTGGGAAAAGGGAAAAATCATTGCGTGGCCTCCTCTGCCTCTGTATTTGGGAGAAGTCTCTGGAAGTGGCTGCTCCGTGTCTGGGGCTCCAGGTCCCGTTGGAAAAGTCTGTGTCAGTTCCAGCTTTTTCTGGGGGACTCCAGCCTCTGGGCTCTGGTCACACCACCTCTTCTCTTTCTCTCTGTAGCTGAGGTTGGTGGTGACTTCCTACTGTTGTCAGGTTCTGGGTTGCCTTGCCACCACCCAGTTGATGTTTTAACTCTTCTAACATCTATTCAGTCAGTTCTTTGCACCACATTCCTTCTGTTCTAAGTACTTACAGTAGTTTCTGTTTCTCGGTTGGTTCCTAGCTAGGACAATGTTAAATGTCATCTCTATGAATATTATCTTGATTTTCCTGCCATTGCTTGACCCCCATTTTTTTGGCAACTAAAATATTTGCACTTTGTGAAACTTCCTGTTTTATTTCCTCGTTTTACTTGTGTCTGTAACAACAGATTAGGTTGCCAGCTGCAGCAATAGATGATCCCACATCTCAGTGGTTTATGTGCACAACGTTTGACTTTTTCCTCACGTTATACGGCCGTCTCTGCCTGGCTATAGCTCTGCCCCGAGTTGTCTGAATTCTGTAACTGGAACCGAAGGAATAGTCTTTGTCTTGAGCATTTCAGATCATCATGGCCACAGGGAAAGGGAACTTGGTGAACCATGGGCTGACTCTTAACACTTCTTCAAAGTGATATACTATCACTGCCAGTCATGTTTCATTGGCCAAAGCAAGTCACGTGACCATTCCTGACTTCTGTCGGAAGGGGATGTGTAATTCTCCTGTAGGAATCGAAGGCACAAAATATGGATTACTATAATGTAATTTACCACATGACTTGACCACTTCAAAGTAATCGTCACCTGGGATGCCTCCATTCTACATGAAATTTTCTGTTCTCATGAATTATGTGCTGTCTGTCCCTCCTATCCCGAATTTTCTCCTATTTGACCATTATTTTTTGGTTTCTTTAAATGAGCCTTATTATTCTGACTCCTCTTGAATGTTGATGCCTCCAAAGAGTCTAAACTTGATCATTCTTCTCTTTTCACTTTGTGTGTAATCTTTGTTGGGGACCTCATGCATTGCCATGGGTGCCAATATAATCTCGTGTTAGAAACTCCAAAATCTGTAGCTATAATTTATGTCTCCTTTATAAGAAGAGATTTTGTCACCTAAAAGATGCCTTCAAGAGATGCTCTTTTTTAATGAACAGCTCCACAGATTTCCACGTAAACTTATTATCTCTCTTTCAAAATGCAGCCCTCTGTTCTAATTTCCTATCTCATTTATAGCACAACTATTTTCATGGTTGCCTAAAACAGAAACTTGGGAATCATCCTAAGTACTTCCTCTCATGAACCTTTCCTTCTGCTTGGTAGACAACCCCTGTTCATGATAAACCCTTTTCACATCTATTGCGTGCATTTTTCATGATCCTCACTGCTACTGCTTTTCTTAAAACTTTGTCATTACTTACTAAACTACTGTGTTAATCTCTCAAATGTCCTCTGTATTACCCAAAGGTAATACGTCCAGTCCATCAGCCACACGGCACAAAAGATGGTTTCCTAAAATACAAGAATCATTCTCCAACTTCAAAATCTTCAACAGACTTTCAATGCCAATTGCAAAAAAAAAAAAAAAAAAAAAAAAAGTCAGACACTATTTTAAATCAACAGACATATTCATAACACAGATTTAGATATACTTATTTTCATACTTATTTCAAAGTTTCTTTTTTAGACAGTACAGTCAAATAGATAGTGACTCGAACTTATGATGTCTGTGTCCTCAGCACATTGTACAGAATCTGAAGAGAATGTTAGCTCTGTGTTTACTGAGTAGATAGATTTGCTTCTGTTAAGTTTTGCCTTGTTGGCTTGGCCCCTTTGTTTTCTCCCATCAGTAATGTTATTAAGCCATTCATTGCTATCTCTGCCAGCTTGGAGTGTTTTGCATATTTGAGTAGTATATCTCTCTATGTCTTCACGAAGGTACTACATGCAGAAGGCTGGGGATAGAGTTCTGTGTCACTGAGCTGAGTGATAGCAGGAATCTGCAATCTGTTGGGACTGGAGGTTTTTCCCATGGGTATATCAAAGAGATTTCCTTGATTGAGTTAAGAAGGAATCCAAGGACAGACTATATCTGGGAAGCTACAGGGCACAAAAAGAAACTGATGATAAACATTATTATACAGGTGATAACACCAAGTCCTGGTGAGGATATAGAGAAACTGGATAAATCATACATTGCTGGTGTAAAAATAAAATGGTACAGCCACTCTGGAAAAATAGTTCGATAGCTTCTTTAAAAAATAAATGTGTAATTACCATACAACCCAGCAATTGTACTCTTGGGACATTTACCCCAGAAAAGTGAAAACTTACGTTTATGCAAAAACTTGTACAGAAATGTTCATAGAAATTTCATTTGTAGTCGCCAAAAATGGAAACAACTCAGTTGTCCTTCAATGGACGAATGGTTAAACAAACTGTCATACATCTGTATGATGGAATACTATTAAACAATAAAGAAAAAAAGAGAATTATGCTAAGTGGAAAAAAGTCAATCACAAAAGGTAAGTACTATTAATTTTATTTACATAACATTCTCAAAATGACAAACATACAGAAGTAATGAACAGATTTATGATTTCCAAAGGTTATGGAGGTGGGGGCAGGAGGGGAGTGAGTGTGTTAAATAAGAGCTACTTGAGAGATCGTTGTGGGGATGAAGATGTTTTATATCTTGTCTGTATCAATGTCACTATATGGTTTTGATATTGTGGCATAGTTTTCAAGGTGCTGCCATTGGGGAAAATCAGTAGAGAATATGCCAGATCTCTCTGTATATTTCTTACAACTGCATGGAAATCACAATTATCTCAAAATAAAAAGTTCAAAAATTGTTATAAAGATAATATAATATGTAAATATGTAGGATATACACATAATTATATAAAATATAATTATAAGTTATATTATAACCATAATGACCTATTACTGTACTTACAATGTACATATATGTAACCTTCATTCCCTTCCTCAATAAATCCCACAAATTAGAGGAAACCACCGTTCAGTTTGATGTAATGTTTCTCAAGATATTTTCTACACATTTACAAACATGCATATATGAATGAGCCATACCTTATTTAAGTTGTTGTCTATGTGAGTATTCAAATTGTTTCTAATAATTTTTTTGTTATTACAAAAAGTGCTACAGTGAACATTCACATATTTGCACATATTTTTGTCTTTATCTCTTCAGAAAAATTTTGGCAACGGAGGTGCAAGATCAAGAATTATGGGATGTCCAAAATTTTGAAAGCTATTCACAAATTTCATTTGGAAAGAGCAGTTGGTATCTGAAATGACTAAGGTCAGAGAAGTTCCATTTCCAAAGATGCAGTTAGGGACTAAAGGTAATGCCTAGTGTATCACTGTTCTGCCTAACCTACCTATAAATCCATTTTTATTATATTCTGGAGGGTCAGGAGATGAAAGTTACTAATCAGATTATTTCTGGATCCCATGTATAAGCTAGGCAATACAAACAGACGAATAAGTACAATTTATTTGCTGCATTCTTTTTTATTTTAGAGAGCAAAGAGAGGTAAAGAGAGGTAAAGAGCTCTTAGGATGTCGGGACAGATGAAAGACAGCAGGGGGCGCTCATAGGTTATTAGCAAAATCAAGGAAGACATTTTACTTAGGTATATGTTTAAGAGATATATAAGAAGCAACACCTTCTATTGGGTTAAATTTTTAACTGGAGAATCACAACTAACCAGCGATTACCTGATGCTCCTCCTTTCTAGTAACTACCTCTGCCTTCATTTCAGGCATTCTTAAAAGGTGCATCCTTTGCTCTGTCACTAGCTTGCTGTGTATCTTTATCAAATAAAAACCTTCCTGATTTGGCAATATAATAATGATTGTTATTGGTCATTTATTTTTTCCTATATATATTTTTTTGATTCAACAAATGATGATTGAATATTGATCACGGCATCTTTGCTAGACATGGAGCATGCAGTGATAAAAAAAATGGTCATGAATCACGTCCCCACAGATTTCAGTGTAAGGGGAGACACAGAAGCTATGAAAATAAACGTGGGTAGAGAGATAATTATGAGTTATAGCAAGAACAATAAAGAAAAATAATTGGAATCTAAGAATGGCAACAATGACGAGAAGTTCCCTGCTTTATTTTGAGTCATTTCTATGGAAGCGTCATTTAACTTTGGACTTGAAGATGTGAAGACGCCATCTCAGCCAAATGATATTCTGGGCAAAAAGTGCTGAATGTGTGACTATCCTGAGGATGTGGAGAACTTGGCTTCTTCAAAGAACTGAAACATCATCTGTGTGGCTGAAGTTGTGTGAGCAAGAGCAGAGGAATATGAACTGAGCCTGGACAGCTAGACAGGTAGACAGAGGTAAAACCACACACTGGGTGCTATTGTCATGGGCACTTTTATCCTAAGAGCCCAGGAAAGGCTTGGGCCATTTTGTGTCCAGTGTTCTTCCTATCCCTGAATGGCACCATCACGTAGCCAGTTGTATTAGCCAGACGCCTGGGAGTCCCTCTTGATACTCCTCTCCCTGACACATCACATTCAGCTCATCACCACATCCTGTCAACCTGACCTCTTAATACTCTCTTGAGTCCTCCCACATCACTCCACCTGTGCTGACACTCCCTCCCTCAGGAGCTTTCTAGCTGGCTTCCTGCTTTGCTCTGGACCCCTCAGTCTAGTCTGTACAATAGCCAAGTGACATTTCTAAAATGCAACAATGATCATGTTCATACTAATGCTTAAAATACCTTGGTGGCTTCCCAGTGTTCCCAGATTTAAGGGTAAAATCCTGACCATGACCTGCACAGTCCTGTAAGACTTGCTTCCCTCCTTGGCTCTCATTGGCTTCCCAGCCACCGTGGCCTTCTCAGGTGGCTGGAGCATGGGATACCTGGCACAGGGCTTTTGCAAATGTGATTCACTCAACTATAAATTAAAAAATGTAGCTTTTGCTTTCAATAAGATGGTAAATGGCAGAAGACATGGATCCTATTTGTTTGTTTTTATTGATTTATTTTAGCTTTATTGAGATTTAATTCACATATCAGACAATTCATCAATTTAAGGTGTATAATTCAATGTTTTTTTTATTTCAAAGTATTATGGGGGTACAGATATTTTTGGTTCCATGGATCACTTTTATAATGCTTGAGTCATGGTTATGAGTGTACCATCACCCAGATAGTGTTCATTGTACCCCTTAGGTAGGTTTCCACCCACCCCATCCTTCCCACTCCTCCATGCTTGATTTCCATTGAGTTTTATTTTTATTTAAATAGAAGAAGTACTCTCTCTGCTCAGCATTTTTGTAAAGAGTAAGATGTAAATTCCCTTGAGTACTTGAGTCATGGTAGGAACTTTGGGATGGGGACAAAATAGTGATGGTATGGATGGTGTCCTCAGGTTGTCATGGAGGAATGCTGTGTTGGGGGTTAGACAAACATAGTTGGAGCTCCCAAACAGCCGTCATTAACAGTTTGGGTATCTTAGGCATCACATCAATTAGCCTCCCTGAGCTTGAGTTTCTTCACCTGTCATATGAGGAAAATCATGCCTCAGTAGCTCGCTTCAATCACATCACGATTATGAGGTTACAGTGAGATGATAGTGTGAAATGGCTGCAAAAGAAAAACACTACACAGATGAAAGAGATTCTTGATCTTTAAAATCAAGTGTACCTGCTGTACCTGTACCCTATTGTAGGGTAGGGAAAGGAGGCAACAAAGGGTAGGAAGAGCAAACATTTACTGTAAAGCAATTGGGATAGCTTCAAAATCTCTACAGGTCATCAGAAATCTTGGATGGCTCCCTCTTGGCAGTGCACCAAATTCAGTACTGATTTGGTACCTGTTTTTTCATCTGCTTTAGTATGAAAGAGTAAATTCAAAGTGTGTGACAGACAGGTGAAGATAAAGCAGAAAAGCTCTTGTAGGGCTTGTGTCTCACACATAAGTAGTACATTAGTATATGCATTTTCCAGGCACAAATTAGTGACTCAAAATCTGAAAAGATATTTTGCAGCCACATTTGGTGGGAAGAAGCAGGCTGTGTGATACTGAATATAAGGTAATTTGGTTAAGTGGGATATGACATATGAAATTGCCATAATCCCTAGAAAATGCAGAGCAGGGGTTGTCTGAATTTATCATAGAAAGTAACATGCATTTTTCAATATTTAGCAGGTATTCACTCTTAGTTTATATACCTGTATTATTAAAGGTTCTTTGTGTTGCATGTAAACTTATTCTGGCTAAGTAAAAACAGGAAGACAGACAAACAAACAAAAGATTTATTGAAAATCCACAAGAGTTCCTTTCAGAGTCTATATTTTTGGGAAGGACAGGACTCAGGACAGCTCTTGAGAACATAGTAGAAGCATATAGAAGAACTTTTATTCTAGACTAGAGCACAGCTTTGTCATCTTGCTCTATGATTTCAGCCTTGTCTTACTGCCTACATTAAATAATTGCAGAAGAATACTGTATTTCCAGCTCAGCTGGGTCAGATTTTATGCCTGGTAAGTGGGCAAGTCCCCCAGCAATGGCTGCAGAGGACCCAGCTCTGAGTAACGAGGTAGGAGGTAGTAGCTTGAAAGGGCTGCACTAAACTTTCAAGGACTCTTCCTCCATCCCTGACACTGCTATTCTATGAGAAAAATAATGACACTGTGGAATAGCAATAACTTTTCAGTTTTTAAAAAGTCAGATTTTGGCCAGGTGCGGTGGCTCACACCTGTAATCCTAGCACTCTGGAAGGCAAAGGCGGGCAAATGGCTCAAGGTCAGGAGTCCAAAACCGGTCTGAGCAAGAGTGAGACTCTGTCTCTACTAAAAAAATAGAAAGATATTAATTGGCCAACTAAAAATATATAGAAAAAATTAGCCAGGCATGGTGGCACATGTCTGCAGTCCCAGCTACTTGGGAGGCTGAGGCAGGGGGATTGCTTGAGCCCAGGAGTTGGAGGTTGCTGTGAGCTAGGCTGATGCCACGGCACTCTAGCCTGGGCAACAGAGTGAGACTCTGTCTCAAAAAAAAAAAAAAAAAAAAAAAAAAAAAAAAAAAAAGTCAGATTTTAGTTTACTAGCACAGGTGAGTGGGTTCAAATCTTTTTTTGTAAATATTTTCCAAAAATATGTAGGAAACTTTAAACTCCAAAACTTCATACATTTTTAGGAGCTAGGAGCTTGTTTTTTGGAGTCACTTTCTTTCTGCCACTTACTGGCTCTGTGCCTTTGACTTTGTTACTTTAGCTGAGCTTTAGTTTTCTTATTTTGAACCATTCTTTGGTTATCCTGGTTCATAACACAAACATATATATATATATATATATACACACATGTATACACATATATATTTCATATTTTTTTGTATGTGGTTAAAACTTTGAACATGCCCAGGAAAAATGATTACCACCAACAAATTTCTTCTCCATGAACTAAGGTACGTGACATCAAAGAGTAAACAGTTATGCTGACTTTCCAGGAGCAAAATTGCAAAGCCAGGTGTTCAAAATGAGTTGTGTTTGGTTGAATTCAGGACCTGATCCTGAGAACTCCTGAGAGCTGCTTTGAGGCCTTGGTCCTGGAACTCTCATGAAGGAGATGAACCGGAAAAGCAGGGTTTGGCTGCCCTTGGATTGTCCAGGAGCCAGACAGGTGTGTCCTTTGAAACACAAGCCAGAGAAGGGGAAACAATTACCAAGCAGAGAGGGAACCCTCCCCAAACCCCCCAAAACCTTTTAACTTTTTCTTTAAAAGTTTTATGCTTCTGCATTTTAAAATATAAGAAGATTTATAATGAACTCAACTATCCATACATACTTGGGGAAATGATCAACAACAACAACAAAAAAGAAAAATTCAACATATACAAAGAAAGAATGAGAAACAGAGGAAGAACGGATTTACATAGAATAAACATAAGGGTAAATTAAGACCCTAGTTTCATGGTGAGTTTCTGGATAGATGGGAGAAAAAAAGAAATACACCAAGTCACATAAATCTTGTGATCAGAAAAGAGGAAGCAGACTTTAGGGGAAGCAATTTTTTTATTCTTCTAAATTCTAGAAGAAAAAATTTCCATAAGACTTTATGGAGGGTATATTAAGTGATGTTGTTCCCGATTGCAGTTTTGCTCATCAGCTGCATCAGACTTCCCTGTTCAATTTACTTGTTCCTAGCTCCTTCCCTAGGAAGTTCTGACTCAACAAGTCTAAGCATGAGATCTTGTGTGTCCATAGAAGATTTTTCCTAAATACAATAAATGCATATAGAAATTCAGAATTCATAAGGTGCTTTCCCATCTACTACTTCTTATTAATTTTAATAATCTAGTGAGGTTCATCAGATTTTTTTATGCAGAAAAAGACATTTATACTTAAAGATGTCAAATGACTTAAGCACAAAGGGGCATGACTTGAATCCATGTGGTTTGAAGTAATGCAGAACAATAGGAGTTGATATTTTAAGTCTATTGAAAATTTTTAGCATATTGGAAATCATGCTAATATGGTAGAGCAGAGGTTGAGAGAGTCTCAGATCAATCGGGTATCCAATTATTAGGTGATATACTTTTTTCTGGTACTGTACCACTCCATTCATCATCTGAGATTGCATGCAGAATCACACGGAGTTCACGTTCTCTTTGTAAAGCCTTCATAATGCTCACACCTTCCTCCAGGTGTTCTCTCTTATCTCCTTTTTCCAAGGCATTCCCAAAAGCCTTTCATACATAACTTTATTATTTCTTTCCACAGTTATGGAATATGCTGTGCTATGTGATAGTTCAGACTTCTCAATGCCTAGCTAGTGTTATTCATTTTAGTAGCATTGGCCAAATCTAATAGTAGACATGGATTAAAAAAGCATTAAAGGAATTTGTTGAAATAAGAGATCTTAGTTGCTAGGAGAAACACATGATACCTATCTATCTATTTATCCATCTTCATTTAAGAAACAGCTAGAACTTTCAACAAGTTTTCTAAAGTGGAGAAACAGGTATTGCTATGAATCACTTAATTCTAAAGCGATGACTTGCTTTTGATTAGATGAGGCAATTATCATACAAAAGCAACTTCTAAAAGCTACTTATTAAATGCGTAGTCACTGGGGTTTAAAGAGATACTCCTGATCAAACCACCCAAAATTTAACCTCTCCCTTACAGGCTTCCTTCTCTTTAGTCCAATTTTTTTTTTCGTAACTACCATTTTGTGCAACTAATTTTTTTATGTCCCTAGATTGAGCCATTTCTCCCTGCTCATTTGGGCAGCTAAAGTTGGTTCAGGAATCTAATCCAAGTTTTTTAGGTCCAGTCAAAAAAATGTTCTGGCATTAAGATCTGGATCAATTAATTCCCTACATTTATAAAACTCATAAGGAGGAAAGTGAGGCTCAGGGAGATGAAGTGACCTGAACATGGCTACAGAACCAGTAAGTGCCCAATTTAGAAGAACTTACATCTTCTGTATGTCTTCTGCTCTTTCTGCTCCTCCATGGTGCCCTGCCTATTGGACTGCCTCATGCACTGAATTTCCAGGATGACACTCCAGGGGTTTGGGGTGTGACTACTAAGATTATAGGTGTGTATC
Organism: Microcebus murinus; assembly: GCF_040939455.1. Lineage (NCBI taxonomy): Eukaryota > Metazoa > Chordata > Mammalia > Primates > Cheirogaleidae > Microcebus > Microcebus murinus. The sequence goes on from NC_134124.1 coordinate 14,161,341, forward strand.
ACCAGGCTGAATGAAGGCAAGGTGTTAGGCCACCTGCAATAAGAGGTTGTCTGTTCCCTGAGAAAATGGGAAGGAAGACATGCAAACATAAACGAATGTACTTCAGAAGTCTAACTGGCTTTGGGGTGAGATCCAGGAGTGTCTGGGTTGAACATGTCTTGACTTGATTCAAATGCCCAGGGCTTATTTTCATCCTTAGAAACCTATGGGAAAGGGTGGGCTAAGTTCTGGGTGATAGGATAGTAGCTTTTTGAACTTACATTAATGATACCCAAGTTATCAAATGGAGCCAGTAGGAGAAAGGAGTGTTTCCAGACTGGGTCACAAATAAAAATTGGGAAAGGCCATGCTTTTTGGAGATGCATTAGAGGGTAACCCTACTAATCAAGAGTGTTTCGTTTCTATGTACATGTGGAGACATAACTAACCATTATTATCTACTGCCTTCTCCTATACTATTCTGCTCTGCTCTCCAGCAGCACTATGGACTAGAGATAGAGCACGGACTCTAGGACCAGGCTGCTTGAGTTCAAATCCTTCCCTCCTTCTTTATTAATATAGTGACATCACAAATCTCCTGAGCCTTCATTTCTTAATTGATAACATTTTAAAAATAGCAATACCTATTTTCCTAAGGATTATGAGTTAAATCAAATACTACCTATCCAGCACTTAGCTTGATGCCTAAAACAGAGTAAAACCTTCGTTCATTCACGCTACCAATATTGTTACTTTTCCAGCTAAAACATTTCTGTTTTTATCTTTCAATAGTCACTATCCAATATCCGAGAGCTGAGTAAGGAAAAAGCGGGTATTTCTGAGCACTCAAGCCACAATGCACACAAATCTAACTGTGTGGGACAGGCAGATTGCTACCTCTTTCTCCTCTAATGAGGTTCAACAGACTTTACTCTTCTCATGAGTAACTAACTGCATGATTACATGGGTTCTTAGATTTTAGTGCGTACTATTCCATCATTTCATAGGCTGGACTGATTCAAAGCAAGTTCCCAACACGTGTGTCCTAACTCCCAGTGCTTTCTCATTTATCCCCACAATTATGCCTCTTCCCTTAGCAGAAGGATTTAAAATTGATTTTAAAAACAAACTACAGCAAGAACAAAAAAATACATCTTTTCTGCTTGTAGATAGGCACGAGTACTCAAAACCATTGAATAAAAGACAGACAGGCCCCTTTTCCTTTGTCTAATATGCTGTTTTTAAATCGTAAATTGTAAGTTAAAGATCACCTGCGGAGGTCACTTTGATGAATGTTCTCCTTGTTTATCACCAAATTCCACAAATCCTCTTGAAAACACAAAAAAATTAAGAGAAAATAATGAATTATGATTTAGACTGAACAGCAGTGTCAGAATGATCACAAAGGTGTCTTACAATGTTTGAGCCACATTTTTCTTCTCCAGATAGTCCTATGTCAGAAAGAAATAAGATTTCCATAATAATTTTTCATAGATTTGCATGTAGAAATCCAAATAGATTTCCATAATAGATTTGCATAATAGTTCATAATGGACAAACCATTTATGTATATCTTTCAACCTGATAACAAACCTATTATTAATAGTTTGATGTCTATTCATACATAAACTCCACAAAGGCATATATTTTGGTATATTTTTGCAGTAATATGTTCCCAGTACCTAGAACAGCGCCTGGCATGTAGTATAAATTAATAAATAGATGTTGAATAAATTTTTAAATCTTTTTTGATGTGTGAAGAAAGCTCTGAAGTTCAAAGAGATTAAACAACCTGTGCAAACCACATGGCTGGTAAATGGCAAAGCCAAGTTTAAAACTTGGCTCTCCAGAGTCATTGCTAAATGCCAGAAACTCTATACCCGATTGCTCCAGGCTTGGGCACTGTGGTAGCTGCTGAGAGGTGAAAGATGACTAAAATATGGTTTTTCAAAGAGATTATAGTCTCTTGGAGAAAAGAGACACACTCAGATATGAGTAATTTAAGACAATGTGAGGGGAAACCTGTTATGAAGATCCCTACAAAGCATTATGAAATCCCTGAATATGAAAAACTGAATTTTCTAATTGTGGGCATCTGCGACTTCTTCACAGACTTTGTTTTTGAAATGGACTTCAGAATATGATTAGATTGACAGGTGAACAGAATGGGGTTGGAGCTTGGGGGCTAGGCATTGCTGGCAGGAAAAAAAAACATGTGCATAGATATTGCAGGTTTATACACATATGACTTGCTCTGAAGACAAAATTAATTTGTCATTGGAGCATCAGGAGTTTGGTTTAGGGGCTGAGAGATACAACTGAAAGATTCATTGGCATCAGGGAAAGGTCTTTAACAGCAGCCTAAGGCATTTGCTCCACTTGTGTAGGCAATGGAAATTCATGAAAGGGTTTCAAGCATGGCAGTGATAGGACCAAATTTACATTTTTGAAATGTTGTTCTGGTAGTAGGTAGAGGATGGGTTGGTATGAGGAAACACAGAAAACAGTGCAGTGAAAATTATTAGAAATCTGATAAAAGGAACTTGGGAAAGAAATGATGGGGTACTCAACTTGACCAAATAGTCAGTGGAGTTGAGGAAAAGGAATGACATAGAAAAAAAATTTAGGGTAGAATATTTAGCCACTGCACAAAGGTGATGATGAGCTGGAAGGATCAAATGAGATCCTTATGCTTCTGGATTCTGGGTAGATGGTGATAGGAATTAATAACCGAAGGAGGTGAGTTTTTGAGTGAGATAATTGACTTGGGTTTAGACCAGTTGCATTTGAGATACTGGTGGAAAACCTAGATGGAGTTTTATAGCAAGCAATCAGTTATTTCAGTTTGGGGCTCAGGAAAAAGAATGCGATAGGAATATGAATTTGGAAGTCATTAAATTATAGTCAATATTCCCAATGTGGAAACTGCAAGGTAGAAAAGAATGCACTTTGGTATATAACAAATGAAAGGGGAAATGGTAGATGAGGCTCCATTTCTGAGCCTAGAGCTGACAGTAACTTTTTTAGCATATCAGGTAGTCAACTTTTAGGGTTAACACAGGGAAAAATGTGCTTTTTTATATTTGGAAAATTCTCTAGGGAAGGAATAAAAAAAGAAGTATTATTCTTCCAACTCTTTGCTTTGCTATGTTGTTAATATAATAATTCTAGCATAACTGGAGTATAATCTGTACTTTGTACATAATGGGTTGTACTCATTGTTTGCATATTACTTTCCTTCTTGTTTACATTAACAATCATGGGAAAGCAACAGTTGCGAAAGAAACCACAAATGGGACATGTAACAATAAAAAAGAAACATCTGTGAGCTTAACGATTTGTGGAGAAGGATTGCAGGCATAACCTCTCCAGCCAGATCATAATAAATTGATTTAGGCAGATCAGTGACTACAACAAGACCCCCATTACTTCTACTAATATGTAGAAGTGGTTCTTAATATTTTGTTGGTTATAGACCCCATTGAGAATTTAACAGAGGTCAGAAATACATTCTCCACCAAGATGCAAAAATTCTCATATGTACAAAATATGAATAAAAATTTAAATGCTATATGGAACTTTAAGGACCATCCATGTAGTCTAGAGTATTTGATTAAGGGCATGGCTTTTAAAAATTTCTGTACATCAGAATCACCTGGAAATCTTGTTAAAAAGCATGCCCTTAGCCTTGCTTGCCCCCTAGGGGGGATGCAAGATAGGAAGGAGAAATCTGCATTTTTTTTGTAAGTTCTTTGGGGGATTCTAAAACAGGTGGGTAATAAACCACACTTAGTCAAATTCTGCTTAGGGGGCTATGAAAATAAAACTGAGAGAGCAGAGGGCTTAAAGTGATGGAGATTAAAAGCACCTGGAAGTTCTGAAGAGTGAATTTGATCCTGGAGTACTGAATTGGGAGGTTAGTGTTGGGAGAGTTAAGAATAGGGTAAACTAGTAGTATAATATAAAATCAGAGCTATGTAGGCTGGAATAAGATGTGTTAGGAATTGGGCACAGGGGCTGGGAATTCTCTGGGTTGGGTGATCTGTGATCTGCCCCTAAGGCAATCTCTTATGATGGAAACTAACACTCATTTTGAGAGGATCTCCAGATTGTCTCCAATGAGAGATGATCTACTGTCTTTGCTAAGCCTCTTAAACTACTCAAGTTAGAAAATAAAGACAGGGCTCATCACTCCTATCGCTAATGAACCTACCATTACCCCCTGCCTTCGCCACATAACCACAGTGCTTGAATGGGGTGGGCGGAGGCTCTCTAACTTTATAGATGAGCAGACAGAGGCACTCCGAGAGGGAGGGCTTTGCCCAGGACCGTGCAGTGAGGGAGCACCTGAGTCAGGGCCAGGGCTTGGCTTTCTGCCCCCTGGAGCAGGGCTCTTCCTCCTCCCTGTTTGGTCCCGAGATGAACAACTTTATACGGAACCATTTGATGGGAATGTGCTCACCCCAGAAGAGTTCAGGGCAATTCATTCAGATGCAAAACATATCTTAAAGTAGGCCAACATTTTTCAAAAAAAAAAAAAAGCATACATTTGCATGCGCCACAAATTTTGTTTCTCATTCATTTTAATGTGACGTGGTCATTACCAACAGCAAAGCGGACAAAAAGCAAGGTTTGTCTCGGTGCTTACGTGCTCCTTGTCATGGAGCGGAGGATGAACTCGACTGCATTCTCAATTATCTCTGTGCCTAGGATGTTTAGGAATTTGGGGAAATCTTTCTCTGGGCTTTTGCCTGAGTCTTCTGGCTTGTTTTCTGGTATATCATCTGAAAAACAGAACAGAATCTCAGAGGTGATTCTTAGCAACAAGAAGTCTCTTTTCATGCAGGGAAACCTTGGGTCCCTTTGTACCCGTCTCACTAATTATGAAGGCTTATACAGTTATTTTCATTGAACATCTAATGCCTGCCTGGTTAAACTCTGCACATGCACTATCTCATTTATTGCTAAAAACAGAGAAACAAAACGACAGACGTTGATACTTAGGTAGACATGGGCTCCCTTTTGTGAGTGAGAAAACTGGTGCTCACGGAGGTTAAGTAGTTTTCCCAGAGTTCAGCAGTAAGTGCTGGTGCCAGGATTGAAATATAGCTTACCTGTGGCAATAATAATAATGACAAAATGTCTGTGGGTAGCATTTTTTAAAAAATTTCAGAATAGTACAGGGGTACAAATTTTAGGTGACATATATTGCCTTTGCACCACCCAAGTAAGAGCTACAAGTGTGTCTGTCCCCCAAATAGCACCACATCCATTAGGTGTGAATATACCTGTCTTTTCCTCCCCACTCCCACCTGCCCAATAGCTGATGAATGTTATTACTATATGTGCAGAGTAAGTGGTGATCGATTAATATCAATTTGATGGTGAATACATGTGGTGCTTGTTTTTCCATTCTTGTGATACTTCATTTAGTACATTAGGATCCAGTTCCATCCAGGGTAATACAAGAGGTGCTAGATCACCATTGTGTTTTTTTTTGTTTGTTTTGTTTTGTTTTTTGTGGCTGAGTAGTGGGTAGCATTTGTTGAACATGTGCCTGTGACAGACAATCTACAAGCACTGGCTCATTTAATCTTCACAAAAACTCTATGATGAGCCAGGCAAAATTATTCCAATTTAATGGTAAAGAAATGGAATTTGAGAGAGTAGAAGCTAGTGCAAAGTCACAGGGTTAGTAAGTGGAAGAAATATGATTCAAACCCATATCTATATTAAAATCTGGATTTCAAGGCATTCTGTGATGAACTGCATAGGCTTTGACCAAAAAGTGATATAATTTGTACTTTTTAAATAAGATTCAAAATAGTGTAATAAGGATGGCAAAGAGAAATTCTATCACTTGCATATCACCTAAAAGTTTTGTAAATAATGATTTCACAAATGTGATATAATTTTGCCCTTGACTAATCTTATGTGGTATGCATGTTTAGCCTACTGGCCTGAGAAGCTGCAAAGATTAAGTGACTTGCAGAAGGCCTCACAAACAGTAAGAGGAGAAGATGGAACTGTAACTGCAGGAGTCCACACTTGATTCTTAATCAAGTGCCCTTTGGATCGAGGGCCAAAGATGCAGAGAGTGAGCTTGGTTAGATGCAAGGTCCCTCGGAGCGTGTTGACATTGCTTATTGGTCTTTATTTTCAGGAGAAGAGAAGAGATGGAAGAATGACAGTAACTACATGTGACCTCCCCTCTGGACCCTGATGACAGGATGAAGTAGGAACTTTATTTTTTAATTTTATTGTAGCCTAACAAGTAGTGTTACCAGATTTGGTTTATAAAAATACAGAATGCTCTGTTAAATCTAAACATAAACAACAAATACGTTTTTAGTAGTATAAGAATAATACATGCAATATTTAGGACTCACTTATGCTAAAAGATTATTCATTGATTATCTAAAATTTAAATATAACTGGGTGTCTGGTATTTTATCTGGCAAGCCCACCAAAAGTTTCGACCCATGAAGTCCCAACTTCTAGACAATGTACCCCCGTGACTTTGGATGAAGGAAATGTAACTACCCTTTGTATGGAGGCTGTCAAATTATGTCAGAAGCCTTACATCTATATTATATCCCAAAATAGAAACTATTTATAAAAAGATTGTCATGCAATTTTGCAAACATTTATTGTTTACTGTGCCACAACCAAAGATTTGACAGGAGCATCATCCTGAGACTTATAAACAAAATCAGAATACTAATCATCAAGTATTCATTCATTCACCTGTTGGTCCTTTCATTCAAAAAGTGTTTTCTGAGCCTACCATTACAGGCATAGCTATGCTAAGAGTTAAGGTAAAAAGGGACAAATACAGATATGACCCTCACATAAAGTACTGGGAAGCCAAAGTTCCCAGAAGAATTGGCTTGTTTTCATCATGGAAAAAAGTAAACAGAACTCATTTATGGGATGCCTGTTCTGCTGGTACTGGGGTAGTGCTTTCATCACACATCTTAATGCTCATTTAGCTCAGTAATAATATCACAGTTTTATAGAAAAGAACACAGATACTCAGGGAAATTAAGTGATTCACCTAAAACCACTCATCTAGAAAGTGGCTGAGCCAGGTGGCTGAATGTTTTTAACTCCCCAGAATGTGTTATTCACATTATATAACAAACTCCAAGCTATTGTTCTCTGAAGACATTTGCCAAGTGCAAGACAATAATTTCTTGCATGAAAGGTGAGTTAATTTTTTCCGTGTTTTTAACTATCTACTTGCATAACCATTTAATTGTATTGACTTTTTATTTTAATATGACATTAAGTGCTAGCTTTTCAATATGCAGGGAGCCTGGGATTGGAGTGTGTGAAGATCAGATTCTTGGCCTCAGCCTGTGGGCCACCTGTATATTGAAAGATATTGAGAGTGTGGTGGATCACATGCAAACCTGATTCCTATCTTCAAATAAAATTAGCTATGTACCTTGCACACAATGCTAAACCACTTTGTCTCTCAGTTTCCTCATTGCGCTATTGTCAGGATTGAAAGATATTTTATATATTGTATATATGTGTATGTGTATACGTATATGTGTATATGTGTCATTTATCACTTATCAGAGTACCAGTCCAAGGTAAGCTCACAATAAATGTTTACTGTATTATTATTACTATTATTAATAATAGCAACAAAATGATTTATAATTCACTTTGTCCTCTATTGCCTTGGGATATTAAAAAAAATCTTAAAAAATGCTTTTAAATTTTAAAGAAATTTGATATTCTAGAAATAAATCACCAAAGCCCATAGTTAAACATTTTCTCTTTTCAAGTGTAATATGGGATAGGATTTTTTTTTAAATTTTTTGAGACAATGTCTTGCTCTGTCACCTGGGGTTAAGTGCAATGGCACCATCATAGCTCACTGCAACCTCAAAATCCTAGGCTCAAGTGATCCTTCTGCCTCAGCCTCCTGAGTAGCTGGGACTACAGGCATGTGCCACCACGCCCAGCTATTTTTTAAATTTTTTTGTAGAGATGGGGTCTTGTTATGTTGCCCAGGCTGGTCTTGAACTCTTGGCCTGAAGCAATCCTCCTGCCTCAGCTTCCCAAGGTACTATGATTACATGTGTGAGGTACTTTGCCTGGTTTGGATAGCCTTTATTTATAGTAACTACCTGGTTGAATTTCTCAGACAGAGTGAATGTAAAGAATATTGACAATATAAACAGATACAGGCACACTGTGTTTGTTCCGAATTTGTATTGGTGGCATTTGCACAGTTCTTATGGCTTGCAAGGTGATTATAAAAGTCTGTTCATTTGATCTGGTACAGTTGATTATTATCCCATTTTACAGATGAAAAATTGAGGTTCAAAGCAGTAAACTGACTTAACTACGGTTTCAGAGTTCATGAGAGACAGATCTAGGACTGGTCTTCAATGTCAAGTCTCACGTTTCTTTTATTTATTTATTTTGAGACAGAGTCTTGCTCTGTCACCCAGGTTAGAGTGTAGTGGCATGATCGTAACTCATTGCAACTTCAAACTCCTGGGCTCAAGTGATCCTCCTGCCTCAGCCTCCCAAGTAGCTGGGACTGCAGGCATGCACCATGATGCCTGGCTAATATTTTCTATTTTAGTAGAGCCGGGGTCTTGCTCTTGCTCAGCCTGGTCTGGAATTCCCGACTTCAAGAGATTCTCCCACCTCAGCCTCCTAAAGTGCAAGGAATACAGGCATGAGCCATGATGCCCAGCCCAAATTTCACCTTTCACTTCACTGTGGTGACTGCTTTAGGAGTAGAGTGGACACAGTAATCTCTGTGGCCATCCCTAGAGTGATTCTGTTGTATTGTTCTGCCAAGTTACATTGAAAGGATTGTTACTAAATGTTTGCACTGCCTATGTTTTTTGACCTATTATTCTGCATAGAGATAACTCAGGAGCTCAGTCTTTTGCAGACAAAAAATAAATGAATGAGAATGCTGCATGCTGCCTTCTGGTCCTCTGTGTGTGTAGACAGATAGGAAAGAAGTAGATGCTCAGTTATAATGGAAACAGTCTAGGAACGTAGGTAGGCTTCACTCCCAGGTGCCACTTCCACCTGTATTTGTTCAAGAAAATTTCCCTCTGCAAGCTGAGTTTACTAACCTATAGAAAGTGAAATGATAAAACTGTGCATGTTTACCTTATAGGATTACATGAAGCTCAAATGAGATTATATAGGATAACAATAACAGTTCATTTTTACTGCATGCTTATTATTGACCAGGTACTGTTCCAATGTGTTTTGTCTCTTGTATTTAATTTTCATGATAACTTAGGAGAATGTTAAGTGTTCCCTTTTATGTCTGAGGTCTAGAGAGGTTGAATAGCATGTCTAAAGTCCCATTTCTGATTAGTGGTAGAACCAGGATTAGGAGTCTTATTACAGACAACATATTCTTCATCATTGAACATTATTAGGTATAATCATTAAAAATTGAATACCCCCTAGCTCCCAAAGAATTTCTAATATGGTATTGCCACTACATCATATGAATGTATAAGGAAAAGTCATTTCAAATTTCATACAGTCACTGCGAATAGAGGTTATAACTGAAGCAGATTTTAATAAAAATCCTTTCTTTGTGTGAGAAGGTACAGCTCTAGTCTTCAGTCCAGTGCTCTTTCTGTAGTGCCCACAGCGCCCCCCCCTTCCTTTTAGGTTCTAGATCAGTGCCACTAACCTCCTCCAATCACTGCTAACCACTGCACAGTCCACAGGCTGTGAGCAGAAGCACTTACCTGCATGGCAGGTCAGGATTAAGAAAAGCAGTCCCAGGACAATTGTCAGCCGGAGTACTGAGATAGCCATTCTTGTACCACTGGATACTGGTGCAGATAAATCGCTGAGGTGCACCTGAAATACTGCTCCATTTATAGAGCATATATAGGTGACATCATCTGCTATGGAATTTAATTAGTTTGTTGCATAAGATGTCTGCACAGATTGCTCTTCCATCCCTACTCATGAGCCCTGACCTATCTTTCAAACCAAACGTTTTTCTTATAGGGAAAGAAAAACTCTCTTGGTTTTTCTGATTTGTATCTGTAAATGGTACCAAAGGGAATCTTCTGGGGGTAGCTCCAAGGCTGGCATTGATAATGAGATGGATACCAGGCAAATTTATTTATGAGTGTCAAGGAGCCAACACAAAATCAGACTGGTGCGAGGCGTGCCTACTCCCCTCCCTGTACACTCTGCTTTTTCCCTCTCTGAGCTAACCCACCAGGTTACGTGGGCATGTCCTTTCCCACCCCCATGCCTCAGCTCTCTTCTTTCTTCTTCCTGGGAGTCCCCTCCGTCTCCCCTTGGAGTGTCCCTCCTTGCTCCTCAGGCTCAGTTCAGATGCCCCCTTCTCTGTGAAACCTTCCTGATGACCATTCCTCCCTACTCCAGAGAGAGTTTGTTACTTCATCATCTGTCCTATAGAGCCCTTGACCCCAGTGTTTGAGAACTAGGTATTTTAACAGCTCTCTTCTTCAGCCTGTGAATCTACTTATTTATGTATTGACAAATAAAAACTGTACATATTTATGATACACAAGGTGATGTTTTGAAATACACACACACACACACACACACACACACATATTGTGGAATGGCTAAACCAAGCTAATTAACATGTATATGGCCTCACATACTTATCATTTATTTGTGGTGACAACACAACATCTACTGTCTTAGCAATTTTCAAGTATACAATAACTTGTTATTAACTATAGTCACCATGTTGTAGGATAGATCTCTTGAACATATTTCTTCTAACGGAAAGTTTGTATCTTTTGACCAACATCTCCCCAATCACTCCCCCCACCCAACCTCTAGCCCACGGTAACCATCGTTCTACTCTCTGCTTCTATGAGTTCAACTTTTTAAGATTCCACATATAAATGAGCTCTTGTGATGCATTTGTCTTTCTGTGCCTGGCTTATTTCACATAGCATAATGTCCTCCAGGTTCATCCAGGCTGTGGCAAATGACAGCATTTCCTTCTTTTCTTAAGGTCGAATGGTATTCCATTGTGCATATGTAGCACGTTTTCCTTATTCATTCATCTGTTGATGGACACATAGGTTGATTCCTAGCCAGTGGGTCTCTTATGGGCAGAGTGTTTCATTACTCCTGAATCCTCAAGGATTGGCATTGATCTCAGCTTTTACTTCACTTTCTCTGGAGGTTTATTTTGGTTGTGCCAGGCAGAGGTAGGTGATCCTCTGATATATCTGATAGGTCCCTATTTAAATGTCTTCACCAATAGGCTATCAGTTTCTCGAGGGCAAAACTATCTTTTTAGAGTTGAACACATATTACCAAAGGAATATAGCAAACATCAAAAAAAAAAAAAAAAAAGAAAGAAAGAAAAGAAAAGAAAAATAATTTGGAAGTTGATTGTGTCCAATCTCTACCCCTACTACCAGATTCCACTGTGGTAGTCCCTATACCTATCACCATGGTCCCTGATAAATAAAGTCTACCTTACTATCTTAAAAAAGAAAAGAAAAAATTGTTACCTGTATTAAATTTACTTGCACTTGATGAAACAAAATACTGTATTTGAGATGTTGCTATATATCTCAGGCATAAGATACCTTTCCTTTTGGATGCACTTAAGTGGATAAAACTTGTCTCAGGTCTAGATGTGATACTGGTTATCCTGAGGAATGCTATAATGTAAATCCAGTTAATTGGCATGAGGACTTGGGGATACCTACGTGTGTCAGAGGACCATTTTATAAATGGGCAAATTAACTGGGGAATGGAAAAAGGAGGCTTGTCCAGTGTCTCAGAGCCAAGGCTGGGCCAATGCCTCTTCCTCCCCAGCAAGTACTCTTGACAAGGCACCAAAAGCCGTCAGGTAGCTCTAGAGGCTTGCACCTTGTGTGCAGGGTCCTCCCCAGGCTCTCCAACCTATCTTCTCAAGTAGACTCTGACCCTCTGTCCTATACAAAGGGTTGTGATATAGAGATAGTCACCCCCATTAGGGAGCTATCAGCAAGGTAGATTTACCCCATCAAGGCCACTCTTATGATTGAGCAGTGTGCTTGTCTCAGGGCTAGAGAGGGAATGACATTGAAGTGCCCTCTGTTAGCCATGCCATGGATCCTGACATATGGCTGTGTTTGCCTTGCAATTATTTTTCTAATTCACCCCAAGGGCACTGTAGAGGCAAGTGAAGGATATAGATGTTGTTAAGATAGTCTGGCGACTTCCCAGGGATAGCACCTGGATGGGGCATGCAGGTGAGTCCTGAACCAGCTGCTATCCATGGTCTGGTGTCAAGCAAATAGCACAGTCCTGAGCATCAGGATGGCTGGCCCCTATTCCTGTCATCAGCACTAACTAGCCCACTGTGTGGCCCTGGTTAAATAACCTCTAGGCCGGTCCTCCATTTTCTCTACTCGCTGTGTTCTTGTCCCTCTCTTCTCTCAGTATGTTCCTCTTAGCTGCAGGTCTTAGTTAAAATGTCTCTTTTATTTTGGTGAAAACTTCTGTGACACTCTAATCCAAATCAGATTCCTCTATTATATTATTTTTATACACTCTGTGTTCTTTCTTCTTAGCACTTAACTATTTTTGTTTGATGATTTAATGTTTCTTTTCCTAAAAGAAGTTAAAATCCAGAAGTGAAGGATTCTGGTCTACTTTCTTCACTGAGATAACTCTAGTTTCTAGGATAGTATCTTGTACTCAGAAGATACCCAACAAATAAGCAAATTAATGCGTCATTTTGTGAAGAAAAGCCCGGACTTCTCTAATGGTCTGTCAGTTACCGTCTGTGTGACTCTGGTAAATGACCGATACCATTCTGAATCTCAGTTTCTGTAAAATTGGGATGTAATATAACTTCCTGCCTATTTGTCTGCACTGTTTTAAACACATAGGAGATAACAAAGATAAAATATCAGATAAACTGTAAAGACACACTTTAATGTGTGTCATATTCATAGCAGTTAAGAAGCTGTGACTTATTTTTCATTTGGCATAAGCAAATGAGTTTGACTTTAGGTAGAGGAGAAACAGAGATTATGAAAGATGGTTTTTCCCTAACTAAAAAATGTAAGATGAGAACTTTCTTTCGTAACACCATTCTAACTTGGTAAGAAAGTATGGGAATGAAGGAAATAAGGTCTGTTTTAATTTGTGTGGACATTTCTAATACTTAATTGAAAATCATCAGAGTTTTTTTCTTAGGGTAAGGAAGAATTGCAATTGGGTTGGCAACCTCATGGAGAGATATCAATTTATGTATTAGTGGTTTAAAGTTAAAAGCATGTGTTTTGGAATCAGACAGAAGTTTGAGTTTGAGTTTCAGATTTACCACTTATAAGCTGTGTCACCCCGTGACCTTAAAATATTTCCTAATTTCTCTTTGCCTTGGATATAGGATAAGAATAATGATACCTTATGGGATTATGAGGATTGGGTTAGAAACTTTGTGAAAGCAGCCCAATGCCTCGCACATATTAAGTGAAAAAATAAATAATAGACTTATTCTATTCTATTCCATCCCATTCCATTCCACGTTGGGTTGTCTCAGGGAAGGGAGTGACACCTAGCCATGCAAGCAGTATTAGGACTAATAATAATAGACTTCCTACTCTGATCAGGTACCAAACTAGATGCAATATATCAACAAGCTATTGGGAGGCTACCATTATTATCCTCATTTTATATAAGGAAATTTAAGCTTGGATAAGTTAAGGAATTTGCCTGGGTTTGCAAATCATGTAAGAGCCAGAGCAGGGAACTGAACCCAAGAACATGTGACTCCAAAGTTCCTGCTTTTAACTATGTCATTATGTTGCACTGGTATGTGCTCAGTGGCTGCTCTTGGCCAAAAGCCTGTGCCAGGCAAGGAACACTGCAGCTACCAGCCTGTTTGTTTACAGATTCATCTGTGCTTACTCTGTTTTCTCATTGGCCTCTGAAGAATGTTATGGCCCACTTTATTCACCTATGTTTTAGCTCTGTTTGGTACAGCAAACATGCAGATTACACAGTGCCTTCTTAATCCTTGCCAAAAAGTGAATTGGAGATAGGCCTGCATGATAAGATATACGATGTCCAATTCAATGTAAATTCTGGATAAACAATGAGTAATTAATTTTTTAGTATAAGTATATCCCAAATATTTCACAGAACATACTTATACTAAAAACATATTTGTTGTTTAGCTGAAATTAATTAAATGAACTTTTTCTTGGCTGAAATTTAAATTTAACAGAGTATCTTGTACTTTTATTTGCTGACTCTGGCAATCTTACATGGAGAATCCCTCATAACTGTTTTCTTGCATACAATTCAGATGAAGAATGAAGTATAGGACTTGGAGGGGGGATGTCACATAAATGATTAGATAGTATATGAAAAGTTGAAACCATATATGGAAACTGAAAGTTTCATAAGGAAATCATATGCCCCTCTTCTGTTCTTGGTTCATTCTGGCTGAAGTTGCAGACCAGCCTTAGAAGGGGTGCATGTGGCTTTGGGCAGGACTCCCATTCCCAGAGTGTCCACGTGCTGAGGAGAGACCATATTCGTTGTCACCCTAATCACCTTTCTAAATGTAGCTTATAATTTAGCCAATCTTCATGCTAGAGATCCACTTATTAATTACTTTTTTTCAATGAACATTTATTGAGCTAGTACTGTTTGCCAGGTACTCTGCCAAGTACTGGGGAGAGGAAAATACAAAACATGAGTCCCTGACTTCACCTTTGTTGAGGATACAAACATGTAACCAAATAATTGCAATTTAAATATGAGAAATGCTAATGGAGTTATGAAAAGATTCCTATAGAAGACTTAACAGGGAGTGGTTAACATTGTCTGGGAGGAGGGGATCACAGAGGTATCATTTGTTTGGGCTTTGAAAAGTTGTGTAGGTGTTCGCTATGCAAGCGAGGTGTGGAGAAGACACTTCAGGTAGGAGGAATGACATCTGCGAAGGCACAGAGGCATGGAAGAGCATAGCATATTTCTAGGAAAGAATCCTCAATCTCTTTAATTTTGATATTAGAAGAAAATGAAAGTGAGCTAACTGAATCCTGAAATTTGTTTTAATTAACGAACATGCTAGCAAGAGATAATGGGGGCGGAGAGAAAGAGATAGGAGAGAGGAACAGAGAATGGGGGTGGAGAGTAAAAAAATCATTAAGTATTAAAGCTCATAGCTAAGAATTTTTCCTCTGTTTTTAATTTCCTAATTAGAGTTTCAGATAAGGACTTTGCCACCCATCAAATTACCAGTTAGATATGTGTATTTTCTTTAATTCTTTATTACCACAGAACAGACTTTCTTACCAAGTCCTATCAGTTCTCCCAAGTAGCCTTAAAATGTATCAAATTCTATTACTTCCTGAATAAGTGTCATAGTTTGGGACTTTGCAACAATAAGGTCTTCCTGATGTATGCCTCTCCCATTCTAGGCTTTTCTCCATGTTGCTGCCATTTTTATCTTTCTAAAACATCATTATTTTTTTTTTTTTTCATTTCAAAGTATTACAGGGGGACAATTCTTTTGGTTACATGGGTCGATCACTTTTAAAATGCTTGCACCAGGGTTAAAAGTGTGTCCATCACCTAGACAGGGTTCATTGTACCTATTAGGTAGGTACATCCTGTCCTCCCCCTTCCTGTCCTCTCCCTTACCCGCTCCTTGCTTTTTGTTGAGTTTTACTTCCCTCTATGCATATGTGTGCTCATCAATTTGTTCCAAATTTCATAGTGAGTACATGTGGTGGTTTGTTTTTCCATTCTTTAGATACTTCACTTAGGATAATGGTCTCTAGTTCCATCCAGATTGTAGCAAAATAAAACATCATTATGTTTACATCATCTGTCATTTCCCTTCTCTAATAATGTCCATGGCTTCTTACTGCATATAAATAAGGCCTTTAATATTTCATTCAAATCAATATCTCCAGCCTCATCTCAGCAGTAGTGTAGAATAATTCTTAGAGCACAGCTTCTAGAGTCATGTGGCTTGCATTCAATTTCTGACTTCCACAGGGCTAGTATTTACCTGCCATATACGGGGATGCTTGCTCTGGTTGTTTATATCCAGCCTACTAGGCTGGGCTGGTGTTTGTACCCTAGTTTTAAAATAATTTAATATCAGTTACTAACAAGGCAATTTGACAGGTTGCTTATACTCTTTAAACTTCAGCTCTCTGGCTTCAATACGAAGATAAAGAGTATCAGCCTCATAAAGTTTTTATGAGTATAAATGAGATCATGCTATAAAGAGCTTAGCTCCATGTGCATCTAATAAATTTTGACTACTTGCATTTATTTTCACCTCCCACCACTCTCTAACAATGTGACTTCCAATCTGACCTTATCAGACATGCCTCCAGAACTTTACTTTTACCAACACATTTTTTCTTCTTGAAATATCCAAACCCCACCAACTCGTCCTTCAAATATTACATCCTTCAGAGAGACATTGTGACCCGGACCTAACCCATGGCAGAATTAATCACTTCTCCTGTGGGCTAACATTGCACACACCTTTATTACAGCAAGTATTATATTGAATCATAAGTTATTGTTTGTGTGTCTGCCACGGTCATTAAGCCGTGGGCTCCACAAGCATGGGTCATGCCTTGTTTATCCTAAAATCCTCTTTGCCTACAACTATGACTGACAAATAGAGAGTGTTGAATGAATGCAGTGAGTGTACAATGAATGATCATGAAGTGTATGAATAGACAATTGGGGTCAGTAGTAGAGGTGGTTCCAGAACCTCACTGAAATGAGAGCCAAGGCTCCAGCCAAGGGATTGAGCATAAACAAGGAAGGCAGTTAAGAGTCCAGTGGCTTTTGTTTTCCTAGCAGCTGGAGCTATGGCTGAGGGTGGAGGCAACATTCCAGAAAAACTACTTTGTCATGCCTCATTTTGGCACATGGGATGGAATTAAAAGGCCAATTTTTTTAAAGCATAAGTTAATCAGATGGAAATAGTGATTTTCCCCTAAATTATGAAGACCATAGCACTAAATTAATAGTTTAAATATTTCTGTGCCAGTCATGTATAGTTTATCTATGCAAAATAAGGGTAGAATAATACCTACATTGCAAGGTTTTTGTGGGACCAAATGAAATAATAGATGCAGAACTGATTTTAAAGCTATAAATTGTCAAACTATAAATTGAAAAGTATACAATGAAGGAAAACTGTGATTGATAAAAGAAGGTTTACCTACTGAGTCAATAATGGAGGTAACATAAATATATAAAAAATAGTCAATAAACCCAAAAGCAGCCCAAAAGGATGGAAAATGAAAGGAAACATCTAGTAACATTGTAGATTTTAACACAATCATATTAATAATTATTTACATTATATTCATTATATTAAATGTAAACAATCTAAACGCATTAATTATAAAACATTATTAGATTATGTTGTTTGTAAGAAATCCACTTTAAATGTAAAGACATACATAAGAGTAAATGAATGCAAAAGGATATATCATCAAACGCTAATCAAAAGAAACTTGGAATGGTTATATTAATGTTAGAACAAATAGTGTTCAGAGCAAGGAATATTAACAGAGATAAAAAGAGACATTGCATAATCATAAGGGAATTGATTAAGAAAACATAACAATCCTATGTGTGTATACAAGTCACAATAGATTCTCAAAAGCTCTGAAGTAATTAATGACAGACAAAAAAAGAGAAGTATACAAAATGTCAATTCTAATTGGAGCCTTCAAAACTAGTATCTCAATGATAGAAAAGCAGATAGAAAATCAGTAAGGATACAGAAAACCTTGATATCACAGTTAACAAAATTGACCTAATTAACATTAATAAAATACTCCAACCCAAATAAGGTTTTTTGTTTTTTTTTTTCATGTATAGAGGGAGCATGAATCAAGATAGAGTTTATTTGGTCATTACACAAACCTCAAGAAATTTAATAGAATTGAAATAATACAAAGAATGCTTTTGTACTATTATGGAATCAAATTTGAAATCAAATAATCATATGTGTCAAACATCTCAAAATATTTGGAAATTAAATTAAAAAGTCTTAAATAACCCCTGGGTCAAGTAGAAGATGTCCCAAGAGACACTAAAACAAATATATTTTGAATTAAAAAAAAGTATACATATATATGTACAACTATTGTGTTACTTAAAAAAACAAATAAATATACCATATAAAAACTTGTGGGAGGCAGCTAAAACATTGTATAGAGGTAAATTTATAGCATTGAACACTTGTATTAAAAATGAAAAAAAATGACCTTGATTTCTGTCTTAAGAAACTAGGAAAAAAGCAAATTAAACTCAAAATAAATAAAAGAAATAACATAATAAAGATAAGAGCATAAATCAATTGAAAACAGAAAAAAATAGAGAAGAATCAATGAAACCATAATTTGACTCTGAAGAAAAGAATAAAATTGACAAAATGTCTAAACAGACTTGTCAGGTAGAGAAAGAGAGAAAGATGGGTGGGGGGAGAGAGTGAAAGAAAGAGAAAGTTTAAAGAAATTACCAATGCCAGGACTGAAGAGGATACATCACTGTAGACCCAATAGATATTAAGATAATTAGGAATAATATGAACAAGTCTATATCCATAGATGTGAAAACTTAGATGAGATAGACAAATTACTTGAAACACAAACTCATGACAATCACTCAAGAAGAAATAATCTAAATAGTTCTATATCTATTAAAGAATTAAATCCATATTTAAAAACTTTCCAACAGAGGAAACTGCAAAAGATACTTTCAGTAATGAATTCTATGAAGATTCAGGGAATAAGTAATAGCAGAGCTATAAAAAAAACTCATTCGGAATAAAGAAGAGGAGGAAACAGTTTCCAACTAATTGTTTTAAGATCTTTATTGAGATATAATTGACATAGCATAAAATTCATCCATTTAAAGTGTACAGTTCATTGTTTTTTTTAGTATATTTTAGGAACTTTTCATTCACTGCAAAAGGAACCCATATCAATTACCAGTCACTGCTCACCTCTCCCTCATCGCCTTCCCCCCAGCCCTAGGCAACAATTAATCTACTTTCTGTCTCTACAGATTTGCCTATTACAGGTATTTCATATAAAAGGAATCATACAATATGTGGCTTTCTGTAACCATCTTCTTTTAATAACATAGTGTTTTCAAGGTTCTTCTGTGTTGTAGTATGTCTGAGTACTTTATTCCTTGTTATTGCTGAACAATATTCTAATGTATGGATTCACCACATTTTACTTATTCATTCCCCAGTTGATAGACATTTGGGTTGTTTCCACTATTTGGCTATCATGGACAATGCTGCTATGAATATTCCTGAATAATCGTTTGGATGGACACATGTTTTCATATGGGTCACATGGTAACTCATTTTGACCTTGTGAGAAACTTCCAGACTCTGCTGCACCATTTTACATTCCCACTAGCAATATAAGAGAGTTCTAGTTTCTATGCATTACAATCTACCCTTGTTATTACATCTTTTTAATTATAGCCAGCATAGTAGGCTAGGTGTAAGGTGGTAAATAGTTTTGATTTTGGTTTACATTTCCCTAATGGTTAATGATAATGAGCATATTTCATTGTGTTCATTTGTCCCACATTTTGTGAGGCCAACATTATCCTGATGCCAAAATCAGAAAAATAAACGAGAAGACAAGAAAATTATATATCAATATCCCTCAGAAACATAAACATCCCAAAGAAACTACTAGCAAATCAACTAAGTAACATTTATATCTGAAACACAAAGACCATTCAACATTTAAATAGCAATAAATGCTAATTACCATATGGCCAGATTAAAGAAGAAAAAAGCATATAATCATCTCAAGAGATACAAAAAGATCATTTGACAAAATTTAATATTCATTATATATATTTTATATACATAAATATATAATAGCATGTATGTGTATATCTATATACCTCTTAGCAAACCAGGAATACAAGGGAAATTCCTCAACTTGATGAAGGACATCTGTAAAGCATCCATAGCTAACATCATGCTTAATGATGAAAGAGGAATTATAGAGGAAAAAAAATCTTTGTATCCTTGGGTTAGACAAAGATTTCTTAGATACAACACCAAAAACATGATCCACACACACAAAAAAGATAGTGTTAAAACAAAGACAAACCACAAACTTGGAAAAAGATTCACATATCTGTTAAAGGATTTGTATTGTAGATAGGATATATAAATTATTTTCAAAGCTAAGTAATAGAAAAACAACCCAATTTAAACAAAAGGGGCAAAAGATTTGAACAAATAGTCTATCAAAGTAGATATGTGGATAACAAATAAGTATATGAAAAGATATTCTGCACCATTTGTTACTGGAGACATGAAAATTAAAACTATGATAACATATCACTACCCACCTATCAGAATGGCTAAAATTAGAAAATCAAAACCAAACAAAATCAAGTGCTACAAAGTATATAGAGAAACTGAAACTCTCATACAGTGTTCGTGGGAATTAATATAGGAAGACAGCTTGGCAGTTTCTTATAAAGTTTCTTATAAAGTTAAATACATACATACATATGATCCAGCAATCTTACCCTTAGAAATATACTCAAGTGAAATCACTAGTTATGTTTACACAAAAATCATACATGAATGTTTATAGTGGCTTTGCTGGTAATAGCCCAAATATAATAATCCAAATGTCCCTTCGACTGGTGAATAAATAAACAAGGTGGGTACATCTACATAATGGAATACTGTTCATCACCATTAGAAATGAACCACTGATCCATGCAACAACATGGATGAATTTCACTGCAATATTCTAAGTGATAGGAGCCAGACACAAAATGCTGCAAAATGTATAACTCTAACTTCATTTTTATGATATTACGAAAAAGGCAAAACTATAAGGACAGGAAACAGAAGAGTGGTTGCTAGGAGCTGAGTAGGAAGGGAGGGACTTATTATAAATGAGCTCAAGGGAATTTGGGGGGATCATGGATGTATTATGTCATGAGTATGGTTTGATTACAAAATTGTTTGGCAGAACTTCATACTTAAAAGGTGAAATTTGAGCTCTATGTAAAATATATGTTAATATTTTGTTATGTGTAAATTACACCCCAATAAAGGAAAAGACAGAATATAGCCTTGTTGATGACAGTGGTGGTGAGAGTTATTAGAATATATAGTGGACTGGTGGCTTAAGTTTGCATACTAGTTCTGCAACTGGAATAACTTGCTGGGTGATCTTTTTTCTCTTCCTGGGCCCAAGTTTCTACATATTTCCAATGAGAAGGTTTTGTGAGATAATGACTACAGCTCCTTGTAGCATAGGCATTCATGATTGAAGAGGTGACTTTTTAAGGTTATTTTAATGTTCCCTCAATCTCTGAGACCAAATACTTTTGCTGAGGTCTGGGTTAGGCCCATGTTCTGAGATATTTCCATACATGACAGGTAGGTAGGTGTGTATTGTGGACAAGGTAGGTATTGTGGACAGGTAGGTGTGTATTGTGTATTGTGGATGGCTAAAGTTAACCTAGCTGCCACCCTTTTAACCTTCACATGCTTCCTTCACCAAGCTGTTTATGACCAAGCTGTGAAAAACTGCTATCAACAGCAATCCAGAGCCTGGGAATGAATTAAAAACAAACAGACAAAAAACTGAAGATCTATCTTGTACACACTATCAAGCATCCTGCTCTCTCTGTCTCTCTTGATTGAACAGCTCAATAGCCTTTAGTAAGAATAATTCCCATTCTTTTAAAAATTGGAAGAAATACTTTTAATTTAATTAAATTAATTTTTTTTTTTTTTTTTTTGAGACAGAATCTCGCTCTGTCACTCCAGGTAGAATGCAGTGGCATCCTCATAGCTCACAGCAACCTCAAACTCCTGGGCTCAAGCAGACCTCCTGCCTCAGACTCCCAAGTAGCTAGGACTACAGGCGCATTCCTCCATGCCCCACTAATTTTTCTATTAATAGAGATGGGGCCTTGCTCTTGTTTAGGCTGGTCTCAAACTCCTGAAGTCAAGCAATCCTCCCATCTCGGCCTCCCAGAGTGCTAAGGATCCTAGGTGTGGGCCACCATAATTCCCACACTTAAGGCCTGCTCCCATGTGGAAACTCATGCATTCTTCACAATTACCCTACCCTGAAATGTAGGTCACGAGGGGTATAATTATCCTCATTTTACAAATTATTAAAAAGAAAAAAAACAGCAATGACAAAAGAAAAAAACAAACTAAGGTGTGGACATTTTAATTCACTACTCTAATGTCAATCTACTAGTAAGGGACAGAGCTAGGACTTAAATGAAGTTCTACCTGATGCTAAAACCACTAATAAGAATGCACCTAACTGGGTTCCAGTCTGAAATATGGGAACCTGGTTACTGCTCATATGTTTATGTATGCACTCCTTCATTTATTCATTTATCGACAATGAACTGGACAGGCACTGTTCCTGCCACCACGGAACCTGCAGTCTAGTGAGGGACACGAGCAAAGTGTCAGAGAATCAAGCCTCAGCATCATACTTGCTATAATAGAATATTACAAGCAGTTAAGGAAGGCCAAGGAAATCTTCCCAGGGGAAGTGTTATCTATGCTGAGATGTGAAAGATAAGCAGGAGTTAGACAAAGATTTACAGGTAGGGAAGAGCATGACGGCAAATGAGAACCACAAGTAGCTCAGTAGGTCAAGGCTTTGAATTAAAACATCCCTGAGTAGAGTGAAGAGAAACTGAGAAAATACCCAGGGGTTGACTCATCTAGAATTCTGTGAATTTATGTTAAGTAGTTGGAGCTTTTTAAAAGAGCCATATGCAATGGTTCTAAATAGATAAGTGACATAATCAGATTTTATTTTTCAGTTTCTTGAATTTGTAGCAGAAAACAAGAGTGAACCTAGACTGAAGGCAAAGGGATCAGTTAGAAGATTATTATCATAATAATCATATCATTATCATAATAATGCCTACAATGATAGTGACTTGAAGCAGGGTTAGAGCCAGTGGTAATGCAGATGAGTTTACCTATTTCCTCTGTTTTCTAGTTTATGTACATAGAGGTTTTCATAGTAATCATGGATGATATTTTGTATTTCTGTGGTATCAGCTCTAATATCTCCTTTTTCATTTCTGATTGAGCTCATATGGATCTTTTCTATTTCAGGTTAATCTAGCTAAAATAGGTCTATTGATTTCATTTATCTTTTCAAAGACCCAAATGTTTGTTTCATTGATTCTTTGTATTGCTATTTTGGTTTCCATTTCATTTGATTCTGCTCTGGGCTTTGTTATTTCTTTTCTTCTGCTGGCTTTGGGTTCAGTTTGCTCTTCCTTTTCTAGTTCCTTGACATGTGACATCAGGTTGTTAATTTGTGATTGTTCTGTCTTTTTGATGTAGGCATTTAAGGCTATGAATTTTTCCCTCAGGACTGCTGTTTCTATATCCCACAGATTTTGATAACTTGCTTCCTCTTTGTCATTCAGTCAAGGAATCTTTTGATTTCCATCTTAATTTCATCATTGATTCACGGATCATTCAGCAGCAGGTTGTTTAATATTCAGGATTTGAGTGTTTCTCTTAGAATTGATTTCTAGTTTTATTGTGCTGTTATGGTTTGAGAAGATACATTATATGATTTTTTTTGAATTTGCTAAGACATGTTTTATGACCTAAGATATGATCGATCTTGGAGAATGTTCCATGTGCTGATGAGAAGAATGTCTATTCAGTAGTTTTTGGGTAGAATGTTCTGTAGTTGCCTGTTAGGTCCATTTTTTCTAGAGTCTCATTTAAGTCCAGTGTTTCTTTATTGATTTTCTGCTTTGATGATCTGTCTAGTTCTGTCAGTGGGATGTTGAAGCCTCTGGTAATTAAAATGCTACTGTTTATCTCTTTGCTTAGATCTAGTAGTATTTGCTTGATGAATCTGGTAGCTCCTGTGTTAGGTGCATATATATTAAGGATTGTTATATCTTCTTGTTGAATAATTGTTCTTTTTACCATTAAATAATGACCATCTTTGTCTTTTATCATTATTGATTTCAAATCTATTTTATCTGATATGAAAATGGCTAGTCCTGCTCTCTTTTGGTTTCCATTTGCATGGGATATTTTTTTTCCACCCCTTCACCTTAAGTCTATGTGAGTCCTTGTAGTTTAGATGTGTTTTTTGGAGACAGCAAATATTTGGGTTGTGTTTTTTGATCCATTCAGTCAATCTGTATCTTTTAACTGGGGCATTCAGACTGTTCATGCTAAGTGTTACTATTGATATGTGGAATGGTGTTCTGTTCATTGTGTTGGGTGATACCTTATTGTTTTGTTTTCCATTTTGTGCTATTGTTTTATTAGAGCTGTGAGCTTTAACTTTTGGGTGTTTTTACACTGGTAGGTATCTATTGTGCTGTTCCATGTATAATGCAGTTCTGAATATTTCCTGTAGGGCAGGTCTAGTAGTGATAAATTCCCTTAGCAAGCATTTGGAAAAGTCTTTATTTCTCCATCATTTGTGAAACTTAGTATTGCAGGATACAAAATTCTTAGCTATCAGTTGTTCTCTTTAAGAAGACTAAAGATGGTACCTCATCCTTTCTGGTTTGTAAGTTCTCGGCTAAAATGTTTGCTAATAGCCTGGTGGGTTTTCCTTTGTAGGTTAGTTGTTGCTTTCATCTTGCTGCTTATAGAAGTGTATCTTTCATTTTAACTTTGGCCAGATTGATGATTATGTATGTGTCTTAGAGATGTTATATTCACTATATATCTTCCTGGAGTTCAATGAATATCTTTTATCTGGATATCTGAATCTCTGCTGATACCGGGGGAGTTTTCCTCAATAATTCCTTTGAATAGATTTTCCATGCTTTTTGTTTTTTCTTCTCCTCCCTCAGAGATACCTATAATTTGTGTATTAGTTTGCTTCATATAGTCCCATATTTTTCTGAGTGACTGTTCATTCTTCATTATTCTCTTTCCTGCATCTTGACTGACTCACATAGTTTGAAAATATAGGTCAGGGAGAGACTTGAATGCCTTTTAAAGGGATTAATTCTATTCATTTGGCAACAGAGATTCCTCAATGTTTTTGGAGTGGGTGTGATGGAAGATCTGACAGTCATTTTGGTTCATTATTCCAGAAGTGTTATGTATAGTAAGTATAAAGGAAAAGAGAGAGAAAGAAGGCAATAGTTTATATATGTGACATGAGAACCAGCATTAACAGTAGTGTGGCTTGAAGAAAGGGACAGATGTGAGGTCTATGTTAGCTATTCCTAGGAACAATTGTAACGTTTTCTGTTTCCTAGAATATCAAGGCTGGACCTACCTGTCCCTTAAAAAACAAACAAACAAATATTTATTGATATCCATTTTATAAATAATACTTTCTTTACAAATGCTAGGGAATAAACATAAATCAGAAATAAAGCATTGGGGAAGTTCACAGTTCGGCATAGTGTAATCAACAAAAGCTTCATAGAATAAGAGGCAATTGAACTTGACTTATAAGTTTGGCTGTATTTTAACTATGTGACAAAAGACAATCAGGTAGTCTACGCAGAAAGAACAAGGTGAGCAAGGGAAGGTGGAAAGATTGGGTTACACTCAAGAAAAATTTCATTAAGTTAATTATGCTGTCCAATACTATAGCTACTAGCTGCATGTAGGCACTTAAAATTAATTAAATTAAATTAAAATTCAATTCCTCATCCATACTGGACACATTGCATGTGCTAGTAGTTTCACGTGGCTAGTGGCTAGTGTGTTGGACAGCATAGATACAGAACATCTCCGTCATTTTAACTTTATTGTGTTGCCATATCAAATAGGATATTTTGGTTAAAAGAAATAAAAAATGCAACTCAAACTGGCTTAAACAACAAATGGAGTTTATTAGCTTAATTATCTGAAAAGTCCAGAAATAAACTGTGCTTCAGAAATAGCTCTTTCAGAGCTTTTGCTCAGCTTCCATTGGATTTTCTCTTATCTTTTCTCTTCCATTTATTGGCTTTATCCTCAGGCTGTGTTTCCTGTGTAGGGAATTGCCTGCAGTAGATCTAGGTCTGAAGTTCCAAAAACATTATCTTAGTCTGTTTTATGTTGCTATAACAGAATACCTGAGACTGGGTAGTTTATAAAGAACAGAAATTTATTGGCTCACAGTTCTGGCAGTTCTGGAGGCTGGGAAATCTGACATTGAGGAACCATGTCTATTGAGGGTCTTCATGTTGTGATATAACAAGGGGAGAGGTAAGAGAGAGAGAGAGAGAGAGAGAGAGAGAGAGAGAGAGAGAGAGAGAGAGAGAACCTAGCTCACTTTCATAACAAACCCACTCTTGTCATAATCAACCCACTCCTGTGATAACAATGTTAATCCATTTATGAGGGCAGAGCCCTCATGATTTAATCACCTCTTAAAGGTCCCAACTCTCAGCACTGTTGCATTGGGGATTAAGTCTCCAACATGAGAACTTTGGGGGACATATTCAAACCATAGCAGACATGATTCAAAAGAAGAGACCTGATTTTCCTCTTCACCTTGACCATAGGAAAGGGAATTCCTGCTCTTTTCTGGACTTGCCCTATTTATGTCCCTGCCCACTTTTGTACTGTTTTATTGTGGCCAAGGGAGCGTCATGTGCTGACTGATGCCTGACACAATCAGTGTGGCACAAGAGATAGGAAAATGTAGATGGGTTTAGTCTGGGTTGGGGCCAGTCTTTGAGGTGAAGGTGGAGTCATTTCTGCCCATAGCGTTCTGGCTGCAACCCAGCTTGGGTGGAGCTGAATTGGCTCCAATTTCAAAGCAATTGCCAATGTAGTTTGAAATGCAAAACCATTGTATGCCAATATACATACTGATATACAAAGAATATTAAAATCGATGAACTATGTAGCCAAATAGAATCTTTATTATTTGGTTGCTACTGTCTAAACTACTCCTGTGATAAAACAAATAAACACATAAAAATTTTTAAAAATTATCAAAAACCATCACCAAACAGGCAAACAAAAAAATGAAAGCATTCAAACGAGAGATCTCTGACTCATTTATGAAAATGATCAACTTGTTATTAAAAAGAAAAAGAAAAATTGTTGTCTTTACATATTATAGCAACTTTTATTTTGTTTTTTAAAAAATAACTTTAACACATCATGAATAAAACAAAGCATATTAAACCTGTGTAAAATCAGTCATGTTTTAATTGATGGTTAATCGTGACTAACAAGAAAAATGATGACAAAAACTAAAATTATGAATAAATTTCTATGGAATTTGACAATGAGATCAATGAGTATTTTTTCATATAAAATATTATCATTGACAGATTAATAAAGCATATTTTGAATGATGACAATGTGAACACATTCTTTCTATGAAAAGTTACATGATACTTACTTTCTGTTGTTTCTATAGAAATAACTATAATGCCCATCCTATTACAAAATTGACAGCATTAGGGAATCTGGTTTTAGAATGACCTTGTTATCTCTTTCTCTTGCTCATCCTTTTTCTTCTTTTTTCTTTAAAGACCTTCTTTATCTTCTACTCTCTCTCTTTGTCAACATAGACATCATATTTATTCTAAAATTCTTTTCTTTGAAAATGAGCGGTATATTTCCTCTTCTTCCTTTCCACATTCTGGATTTCCTTCATCTTGTCTTCATTCTCCTCCTCCTCTTCCTCAAATTCTCTGGGGGGACCAACTCATCCTCCACATCATCTTCATTACCTCTATGTTCATCCTCATTGTCCTCCTCCTTCAAAGCTGGTGTTCATTGCCTTTCTTAGCAAATCCCTGTAAGTATGTTTTGCTGCAGCAGTTGAAAAATACTTTCTCTATGAACTTTTAGGATTGCTAAACAAGTCAAGACTTTTACTTTGTAAGATTTTGCAGAAATCTACTAATCTGAGCTATTTGATTTTGGTTCTATTCCAATTGAAATATTTAGAATTTGAGCATTTACTTGTCAGGACTTCCAAAGCCCCCAGGTTCCTTCCATGATGTATAATTATGTATTGGCTATGTGTCCCTCTGTGGTGCCTTGTTTGTAGCAGGGTGCAATGGGATTGGGGCCTGGTTTTAGTGCAGAGTAGTGATGCAAGCATCAATAAACAGCCTAAGAGTGAGCACTTTGTAAAATCTGGTCTTTACATTTCTAACTTGACTGCCTAAGTTTTCCTTTAAAATCCCTGACATTCTATGAGTGTGAACTAGTGCTTTTTTCTGTTCAAAGTGTAATCTGTGGAACAGCAGAATCAATGTGTCCTAGTAGCTTTTTAGAAATTCATAATGGCAGACCCTACACCTAACTTACTGAATTAGAATCTACATTTTCAAAATATACCCAGATGGTTCATATACATGTCAGGATTTGGGAAATACTGAACTAGTATATAATTATAGTTAAAGAGTATGGACTTTGAAGTCAGACTGACCTGGTTTTGAGTTTTGACCCTTCTATTATTTATGAGCTGTATGAACTTGTGACAAGTTACTGTCTCTTTTTGAATTTAAATGTTCTAACATGAATATAATAATAATAATCCTAGGCTTGTTGTGGAGTGTCGATAATACAATATGATCCTGTATTGTTGCACAGCACTTACTCATTAAACAAATACTTATTGTTAAGGCAAATAAGAAAGATTGACTCAGGTTGTCTCTGTAATTGGAACTCCTCCCACATAAGCAAACCAAAACTCAATTCAATGTGAATAGTAATAAAAAACTAAAGCTTAAACAATCAGAAACTGCCAACTGACCTGTAATTGGGCACTTTCCACCAGAAATCATACCAAAATAAGGCAAATGGCTAGCTGTAGCCAATCAAGTAATTTTTTTACTTTGCTTTCATGTCTGATCTATAAAAGCTTGCTGCTCACAGCACAAAATAGAGCTCTCTGAACTTCTCCTGCCTCTGTTTTCTTGTTGGGTTTCCTGCCTGATTCATGAACTATTCTTTGCTCAAATAAACTCTATTAAATTTTTGTCTAAAGCTTTTCTTTCAACATTATGGATACCTTCAGTGTGCCAGGCACTAGGCTAGATGCTTTGTAGTCAACAAGTCAGACACAATCCCTGGCCTCACAAAACTGAGGTTTTTGAGTCTTAGACCGAAGTTATACCTGTTCTGGAATGTGGCAGCATGGTGGAAAAAAATAGACTATTCACCCCAAAGGTGAGATATACATGAATTACAGCCTTCCTTCTTTAAAAGGCCGACTGTGGGACTTTAAACAAGTCATTTCAGCTTTCTGAACATTGTTTACAAGTAGGATCTTAAGAATACTGGACTACATTGTCATATTTCAAATTGTGCTTTATAGAATACTAAATTTGTGAGCTTCTTCATGGAGAGGATAAAAAAAAGGGCACTTTTGGCCAAATTAGTTTGGGAACTTATTTCCCTAGTAGGAGATCACAATAACGTTTTATCATATTAAAGGCTTCAAGAAGTACCAAGTGAAACATCTCTTCAACTTGGTATAATTCAGCATTTCTGGCATTTATTGACAAAGATTCTCTCTCTCTCTCTCTCTCTCTCTCTCTCTGTCCCCTTCCTTCCTTCCTTCCTTCCTTCCTTCCTTCCTTCCTTCCTTCCTTCCTTCCTTCCTTCCTTCCTTCCTTCCTTCCTTCCTTCCTTCCTTCCTTCTTTCCTCATTCTATCTCTGTTGCAGTAATTTGGGAATATTTTAGACTGGCTCTCTAAGGCCAATTATGAATAAGATAGTTTGGGGATCCATTTTAGAAAGTCAGGAAGGAAGGAGAATTTTGCCAAGGGAAGACCTTTTAGGTTATTGATCAGGATGAGCCCCGAGTGGTTGTTAGATTTCCCAAGAGGACACACCAAGGCTTAATAAAAGGGCAGGGGATTAGGAATGTAGTCTTTAGGAGTTGCCCTACCTTGAACAAGTCTCTGGCCCTCAGTTTCTATGTCTGTGAGAGGGAGTGGGATCGGCCTGATGGCTCTGCCGTGCTCTGGGAGGCTAGGGTGGTGTCTGAGCTGTGTAGAAACCTAATGTGAGGAATGCCGGCGTGCCTGTGTGCGAGAAGGGACCTGTGAGTTTGTGCTCATGAAACTCAAAGGTGAACTCCAGGGCTGTAATGGTTTGACTTGGGAACAGGGTTTTCCCCAGTGAAAGCTGGGCTTCCTGTCCCAGCATAAGGATTGAGATGTTCTACATCGGGCTTGACAAGGGCCTCCTGACTTTGATTAAGTGCCCAAACCTGTATTTCTTGCTTAGAGAGCCGGTGTCAGAAATATGGACACGATCCAAAATGAAACCCAAAGCTTGTTTCAACAGGCGTTTTTGTGGTTCGTTCTTTTCTTACATAAATTTCCCAAGCCTTTATTGTGAAGAAAAGACATGTCTCTTATCGGGTTCTACTCCCTGAAGTTTATTTTCCTGTATACAGATAAATGAAAACTGTATAAGCAAGTATATTCTGGTTTAGTACAGTGGGAAAAGAAGGTAGGTGGTGATACACCAGCAATTTAGGGCAGGAGAGCTGACAGATGAGAGGCAGTTGGCAAGGGGAAAAGGACAGTGAGCTAGTGGAGGGGTCTCTGCTTACATTCAGAGGGGAAGTTCTACCACCTCAATTCTAGACAAAGGCTCAGTTACGGGGACCAGACAAAGCCCCACTTATCTAGGCAGTACTAGGCAAGTTTGAAGAACATAGATTCTGAGGAAGACAACCCAGGTCCAAACCCAAGCTCTACAACTTACTAAATAGGGTAGGGAAAGTTAGTCCTCTTAGTTCTTGATTTGCTGTTTTTAAAAATGGGGATAATAAATGTACTTACTACATAAAGTTGTTTCAAGGATGAAATATGATAATGCATTGCTTTATATGAATTTATGTGCTTAGCAGCTGATGCCTAGCTGACACTTAGTGCAATTTGCTATTGACTTTATTTTAACATCATTGTCCTTATGAATATTGTAACTTTCATATGCCACTTAGAATGTACATTAAATATACCAAGTAAGCATCACACCTGAGAGAATAAAGACTCATAACCACCCACATATTTTTGATAATTCAACAAGAAATTAGAAAACATATTTTTTTGTTTTTAATTATTATGGTACAAGAGATTTTCAAGCAACTTGATATTATTAATATGAAAAGAGAATCTGTCTGGCTTGTGTTTAAATCCTGGATCTGCTATTTGACAGTTTGGGAAAATTATTTTAACTTCTCTAAAAGCTTGCAAGGTTATGAAGATTAAATGGATGATAAATCTAAATATCTAGTAGGAGTGCCTATCTTATATAAGCCTTTATAGTAATAATAGCTATTATCATTATAAATGTAGAATATTTGACTTTTGAAATACAAATAGCTAAAGAAGTTGACAAACAGGACCAGAGTGGAAAAATGACTTATCCAACAGTATCAAAAGATAGGGATTGAATCAAGCTCTCCAAACTTTAAGCCTGGTGCTTTTGCTTCTACATATACAGAACTCTCCACAAAGGAGTATTTGAAGCATGTTTGAACAGTTGAGCATTGTGGTGACAAGAATCACAGAGCCCAGAGGATGTGCAGTGATAGACCAAAGTTAAAAATAAATTCTGCCATTTCCAGACTGGGTGATCTGTGCAACCTGTGCAACTTTTTTGAACCTCCTCTTCCTCGTCCTGTAAAATGGTGACAATGACCATTTGCTTTCCAGGAATGTTCTGAAACTCAGATGAGACGAAAAAGATGCTCGAAAGTTGTAAAGAGAAGCAGATGTATAAGGGATTTATATTTATTAAATATATCACATGCTTTAAAGTGGTAAGGAAGCATATGCATAGTATTGGTTTATCAGTATATTGAAAATGATTTGTTTGACAGGTTCTGCTTGGGAGCAGGGAGGAGCAAGAGAGAAAAGTATTGTTCATGCCAGCAAGATGTGCACATGTGTGGGTGTCTTTGACAGCATTGCTGTAACTGGAATAAACCTGAGAACTCCAGCTCCCTGAAGGTCTCTGTGCATTCAATAGCAAAGAAATCGAGCTGGATATTCCAAATAATTAAAAGTGAATCAAATCTTCACTTGGATCTCTTGGCGAAGAGCAGCAGGGATAACTTACCTCTTCTTACCACCCGTCCTTTTCCTGTTCTTCTTCATCCTCACCTTACACTCTACAGCCACTTTATTATCTTCCACTTTACTATCTTTACCTATTTCACGACACAGGACACCTCAACTTGATTAAAAACAAAACAACAACAAAACAACAACAAAAATGCAAAGAAACTAAGCCTTAGTGACTCTTCATTTTTCTTGCTATCATGAAGCTTCTATATTTTATGCTTTTAATTGACTGAATATTTGTCTTTCTGACAAAAATTACCTCTCTTCCCTTCTCCATTCATTTCTCTGCTCATTTGTCTATTCTGTGTCAAAAACTGGCCAGATATAGAACTGGAGTGCTCTGAATTCACCCTTTGACATTGGGAAAGGACTGGGGCCTCGTAGAAAACACAGAACAATGCAGAATCTGCAATTAATGCAATAGGGAATGGTAAAAGGTAATACATGCTGACAAGTTTACATGTGCATAGTTTAAATTCATTATAGTTTGTTTTTATCTCTCCAAAGGAATGAACTGAATTGTGGATATGGAGATGTGAAGTTTCTGTTACGGGGCCAGATGTCAGGTAGTTGGAGGAAGGCTGCTTATTTTTTGATTAATACTCATAAAGATTTTTCCTTCATATTTTCTTCAAGCACTTATTAAGTGCCTATCTCATGCCTTAAATTTGTACTGCTGACCTACCCTCTTTAATACTGGCTTAAAGTATCTTTATCTACTAGTAGATATATCTACTTTGGTAGATAAAGTGTATTTCTTGTATCTCCAAATACCTATTCTTCTTAAATACTGAAAGCTCTGCTCCTGGAGGAAAATGCCACCATGGGACACAATCTTGAGTTGCTCTTTGAGAGGGCACAGAAGGACAAGCCACTCTTCTATTTTGAGTGCCATCTTGTGGATGGATAAATAACGATCTAATGTAGCAAAATTGGGATGTTGCAATCGTGCATGGATCAGAATTCTTGCATAAGATTCTTGCTTTGCCACCAACCTTGGGCAAGCTACTTAGCCCAACTGAGTCTCAGTTTTCTCATCATAAATTGGAATAATCAACAAACTCTATGGTGCCTGATTTTACAGTAAGCACGTAGAACTACTAATATGATGTCTTTGTATATCAGTTTAAGGGGCATTGACCAATAAAGCTAGGTGCTATAACAGATAAGAACAATCATAATAAGTAATGACATTTATTGAAAATGTAATAATGGCCAGCATTTACTGAATGTCTTCCTTGAGCTAGATGGTCTGCTGAATTCTTTATATGAAGTATTTCATTTGATCCTTACCACAGTCCTTTTTATTGAACATTCTTATTATACTCAGTTCACAGATGAGGAAATGAGACTCTGAGGTTAACTAATTTGTCCAGAGCCTCCTGGTTAATAAATCAGAGAGCAGGCATCATACCCAGGTCTGCTATTACATTGTGAACTCTTAACTGCCGTAAGATGCTTGTGAGAGGGTCAGGCCTGGAAATAATATTTTGTGGGGCGGACACTGTGCATGTGTGTGACCCAGGGGGACCAATAGGAGAGAGTATGGTGGAGTTACAGTCATTGTCTTCAAATTGAATAACAGTGGTTGCAGGGAAAGGGATACCAGGTTTTTTTCCAAGCAACTCTAGATGTTAAACATTTGGGGTGAATAGGTTTCTGTCCATTTACAAAGAATATTCTTATCATAGCTAGAGTTGCTCAAAGATGGAATGCTTTGCCCCTGGAGAAAATAAAGTCTTATCAGAGTTATTTAATCAGAGTCTGATGATACTATGTAGAGATAGACACAGATAGGAACTGTGTCTAACTGAGGAATACTATTACAGTCCTTTCAAGTCTTAAAAGTCCATATTACTGTCGTAAATTTCAAAATGATGTATTTTCCATGGGCTGCAAGAGGCTTTTATGGCAGAGGTGGTCCTTCAGCTGGAGTTGGGCATTAGACAGGACACTTTGGAGTACAAGTTACAAAATAAAGACTCATTTAAGAAAAGAAAAAGTGAATTGTAAGGATTAGGAGGTGTGTACGAAATCCACAGCTAGGAGGAAGATAAATAAGACTAGAGTCTGGAGTATAATATGTTTTCTTTTTTCATCCTGAATTTATGCTCCTGCCTAGAGATTTGATGTTTGGTTCTCGTATCTCTCTGCAGAACCGTTTTCTCTCTGTTACCTTGTCCACCTGGCAGGCAGCAACTACCCATTTGTTTGTTTCTGAAGTGACACTTCACAGATGCTGCCCTCTTGAGAAAAATGAATATCTTTTTATTCCAACTTTTTTGATGATGCATTATTTTAATTCAAGCAAAACTCACATAACATAAAATTAACCATTTAAAACCATTATAGTTCAGTGGTACTTCATGGTGTTCTTCAGCCACCACCTCTATCTAGTTAAAAAAAGATTCATCATCCCAAATGAAACCCTTTGTCCATAAAGCAATTACTTTTCGCCTCCAACTCCAGCCCCTAGCAATCACTAATATGCTGTCTCTGTGGATTTCTCAATTCCGAATATTTCATATAAATGAAATCATACAATATGTGACCTTTGGTGTCTAGCTTCTTTTACTTAGCATGTTTCTGAGGTTTATCCACGTTGTAGCATTTGTCAGTACTTCATTCATTTTTTAATTGATACATACTATTTTACATATTTATGGGGTGCATACATTTGTTACATACATAGAATGTATAATGATCATGTCTGGGTATTTGGGATGTACATCACCTTGAGTATTTATCATTTTTATGTGTTGGGAATATTTCAAATCCTCCCTTACAGTTACTTTGAATATATGATACATTGTTGCTAACTATAGTCATCCTATTCTGCTATGGAACATTATAATTTGTATCTTCTATCTAAATGTATGTTTGTACACATTAACCAACCTCTCTTCATCACCCCCCTCACCCGTCCCACCCACCCACACATCTTTCCCAGCCTCTGGTCTCCATCATTCTATTCTCTACCTCCATGTAAACAAATATTTTAGCTTCCAAATATGAGTGAGAACATGCAATATTTATCTTTTTTTGTGCCTAGTTTAATTCACTTAACATAATGACCTCCAGTTTCATCCGTGTTGCTGCAAATGACATAATTTTATTCCTTTTTATGGCCAATTAATATTCCATTGTGTATATATGCCACATTTCCTTTATTTATTTGTTCCTTGATGAACACTTAGGTTGATTCCATATCTTTGCTATATATATATGTATATATATACACACACACCAATATATATATAGGATGGGATAGATATTATGGATCGTAATCTTAAATCCTAAAAATAACTAATTCTGGTAGACTGTATTTTCTTTATTTTAAAAAAGGGAAAATAAGTTTCAGAAGAAATAAGGAACTTTTCCAAGGCTGCCCTACTAACAGGTGCAGCCTCCAATTGGCCCCAGAGCTGGAGCTTCTTATAGTCCACTGTACTGTCCTGTACTGTCTCTGTCCTCTGGTAGTTTCTGTATGACAGCTGAAACAAGAACCTTAACTGGGAACGTGCACCTCTGGCAACTAAATATTTTGCTGCTCTGCACGTCTTCAAATGGCCACAAAAGCACCACGAGTGCTGATTTTTGGGTTACAAATAATTTTAGCAAATAAGCAAATTCATGAATATGGAACCTACAAATAATGAGAATCAACTACATCTGATAAGGGTCTATTATCCAAGATACATGAAGAACTGTTACAACTCAACAACAAAACGATGAGCCAATTAAAAAATGGGCAAGACTTAAATAGACATTTCTCCAAAGAAGATATACAACTGGCCCATAAGTACACACACAAAAACGATGTTCAGTATCATTAGTCATTAGGGCAATACAATTCAAAACCACAAATGGGATACCATTTTACACTCAAAAGAAAGGGCATTATTTTTTTTTAGAAAAACTAGTGTTGGCAAGCATATGGAGAAATTAGAAAACTTGTACATTGTTGGTAGGAATGTAAACTGGTGCAGCCACTGAGGAAAACAGTTTGGCAGTTCCTCAAAAGGTTAAACAGAATTATCATATGGCTCCACTTTTAGTGTATGCCCACAAGATTTAAAAATAGGAATTTAAACAAAAACTACAGCACTATTCACAACAGCCAAAAGACAGAAACACTGTAAATGTCCATCAACAGATAAACGGATACACAAAATGTGGTATATCTACACAATGGAATATTATTCAGCCATAAATATGAATGGAGGGAGGGGATTCAAGATGGATGACTAGAGACATCTCATACTTGCCTCCTCCCCACAAAGAAGAACCTAAATAGTGAGTAGATGATCACACTTCAAGTACATCATCCAAGAGAAAACACTGGAATATAACCGAGAGGTGACAGGAAACACCTAAAGCAAGGAAGGAGAGGGCAGCAAGGCAGCCTGCTCAGCCAGGATTGGCTGGGAGCCTGGAGAGACTCCCCGGTATGGGGAAAGGGTAAGTGAGAGACCCCAGTGGTCCACATTCCCACTGTGGACACCTGCAATCCCAGCCCTAGGAGAGCCCCTGGACCCTTGCGGGCCCTGAGACTAATACAGGGAACTGCCTAAAGACTGCAGGGCGACCCTGCTCCAGACAGGGAGCTCACACTAGACCCCACACATCCCCTAAGTCCTAAACAGCTACTGTAAAGCACTATTTTAAGAGTCCAATTGCCAACAGACTGCACCTTGCCCTGAGGCTCAACAGCCCCTGCATCTCCACATACCTGGAGCCCGACTGACATCCCTTGCCCAAAGCCACTGCTGTAGCTAGTCTTTGGACCTCAGTGATGCCACTGAGGCCAAAGCACAGGCCACCTGCTGAGACTCCCCTGCCTCTAGTAGTGGAGCAACCATGCATTTTCATATGCCCAGATGGAGTTCACCACCTGCAGCTCTTGTAGCTAAGGGCTGCCACTGATGGAGCGGAAGCAGGAGTGAAGCACACATTCCCCACCCACCTGCCTGCATATGGCTGCTACCACTGGAAGAATCCCTGCACTCCTCAGTAGCAGGGCCACAGTGCAGCTCTTGCCCGCCTTCCACCAGAGCATTCCCCCAGGGCCCAGGGATCACGCTGCCCTGCCTACCACAGCCAGCACATGCACATACCATCAAGGCGCCTGAGGACAAGCCTGCCTGGCCCAGCTTTGTCCCCACCCCTTGTGGTAGAGCACACAGTCTGGGGGCCTGAAGATCACCCAGCCCAGTTTACCACTATTGGCACCTAAGCACTCCTCTTGGGGGCCTGGTGTTGGGCCCATACACCATGCCTCTCCCACCACAGTTGGCACCTACATGCACGTACCACCTATGGGCCTGGAGACTGGCCCACCCAGCCTATCACAGCCCCTGCCAACGCCAGCATACACCACTTGGGATCCAGAGGGTTGTCCTGTCACTGCTACTGTCATCACCCTTGCTGCACCTGCAGCCTAGAGACCTGAGAATGTGCTCACCCACCTGGCTCACCACTGCCAATACTGATATCCAAGCAAGCTACCTGGAGGCCTAAGAATCAGCTCACCTGTACCCATTAACGCTGGTGCCAGCATATGCTGCCCTGGGGTCCAAGAACAGGTATGCTCATCCCACCACCACCACCACTGAGGACCAGAGACTAACTCAACTGGCATCCCAGTCCCTAGCAAAACTTCACTGCAGCCTCCACCAATAAACATACCCTAGGCCAACGAGCAATCACAGACACCACTGATGCTGTTCACAACTTAATAAATCATACAGAGGCTACACTAATGAATGCACCCAGAATCAAAGCCAAAAGGCACTGCACAACCAACACCATAAATAGTTTTGCCCTACAGAAGGAAATTCAAAAAATTATATATGTGTAAATATGCATATACATACACACACACATACATATATACATACAGAACAAATACATATAATCCTAGGGGAAATGTTTTACTTTTTGCTAAATATGTATTTAAAATGACTTTTAGAATCTGAATACCATGAATAGCACAAATAAGTAGAATTGACTCTGCATGATTTGCAACTCTTTTCTCCCATTTGGTAAGTGGTCCTTTTACTTTCTTGATAGTATCCTTTGATACATGAAAGTTTTTAATTTTGATGAAATCCAATTTGTCTATTCTTCCTTTGGTTGCTTGTGCCTCCAGTCTTTGTTCTAAGAATTTCAGCCTCCTCCTTAGGCCTTATTATTAACAGCTGTTGTTAATATGTAGTATTTAGTGGATCTGGCTGTTGTGATTGCTACTTACGGACACAAGAGGGTGCTGAAAGACCTCTGTTCGCCTAGTTCTTTGGGCCCAGGTGTAGGACATCTAGGCACCCTTTCCTCTAATGCTGCTTTTTCCCTTTGCAAAAAAAATGAGCGTAGGTTTAAAAATTCGAAAAGAATTGAATAGAGAGAAATGAAAATATGGCTTAATATACAAATATTTAGATTTCAAGATGAATTGAAGTTCAGTCCCAGAGTTCTTGAAGATTTGGTACCATTGTAGTTGAAAATAGTACAATTTCCCTTACCACCATTTCAACTTCTTTGTTCTAAGAATTTCACCCCACTGCCTCAGGCCTTATTATTAACAGCTGTTGTTATTATGTAGTATTTAGTGGATCTGGCTGTTGTGATTGCTACTTACGGACACAAGAGGGTGCTGAAAGACCTCTGTTCGCCTAGTTCTTTGGGCCCAGGTGTAGAACTTTTAGGTACTCTTTCCTCTAATGCTACTTTTTCCCTTTGCAAAAAAATGAGCTTAGGTTTAAAATTCGAAAAGAATTGAATAGAGATAAATGAAAATATGGCTCAGTATACAAATATTTAGATTTCAAGATGAACTGAAGTTCAGTTCCAGAGTTCTTGAAGATTTGGTACCATTGTCGTTGAAAATAGTAGAATTTCCCTTAACACCATTTCAACATCTTTGTTCTAAGAATTTCACCCTCCTCCTTAGGCCTTATTATTAACTGCTGTTAATATGTAGTAGTTAGTGAATCTGGCTGCTGTGATTGCTAATTACAGACACAAGAGGGTGCTGAAAGACCTGTGTTCGCCTAGTTCTTTAAGCCCAGGTGTAGGACATCTACACCTAGAGAACATCTAGAGGAAAGGTGCCCTTTCCTCTAACGCTGTTTCCATTTGCAAAAAATGAGCTTAGATTTAAAAATTCGAAAAGGATTTAAGAGAGATAAATGAAAATATGGCTTAATATACCAATATTTAGATTTCAAGATGAACTGAAGTTGAGTCCCACAGTTCTTGAAGATTTGGTACCATTGTAGTTGAAAATAGTAGGATTTCCCTTACCACCATTTCAACTTCTTTGTTCTAAGAATTTCACCCCACTGCCTCAGGCCTTATTGTTAACAGCTGTTGTTAATATGTAGTATTTAGTGGATCTGGCTGTTGTGATTGCTACTTACGGACGCAAGAGGGTGCTGAAAGACCTCCGTTCGCCTAGTTCTTTGGGCCCAGGTGTAGAACATCTAGGTACCCTTTCTCTAATGCTGCTTTTTCCCTTTGCAAAAAAAAGAGCTTAGGTTTAAAAATTCGAAAAGAATTGAATAGAAATAAATGAAAATATGGCTTAATATACAAATATTTAGATTTCAAGATGAACTGAAGTTTAGTCCCAGAGTTCTTGAAGATTTGGTACCATTTTAGTTGAAAGTAGTAGAATTTCAGATGTGGAAACGATATTTGAGATTACCTTTTCTTTTTTTTTCTTTCCTGCTCCCTTCTATCATTGCCTCTCTACCTTCTTCCTTCCTCCCTGGGACACTTCGTTAAATGCAGTCTTTTCAGTTTGGAAAACAAAAATAAGTAAAACTGTTCTTAGTGAAACGGAGACAGGACACTGAAGCCCAATCTTAGATCTTATTTTCACCACTATGGCAGCCCAGAGGTATTTCTGGGTAACCTCAGGGTGCCACAGAAAAGAGTTTTAAATACCATTGCCGAAAGTCAAGTTGTTGTCAAACTATGCCCTCAGATTCAATCCTACTCCTGCCTGTTTTTGTATAACATGTAAGCTAAAATGCTTTTTACACTGTTAAGTGGTTGGGGGAAAAAATCAAAAGAAGAGTATCTCACAAGATATGGAAATTCAAATTCCAGTGCCTATATATAAAGTTTTTTGGAACATAGCCATGTTCATCATAAATGTACTGCCCATGGCTATTTCCCTTCTACAACTGTAGAGTTGAGTATTTGCGACAGACACTGTATCTCAGCTTCCTTAATAGATATAAAATTATTCAAAGTAATAATTAAAATATAGCATCATTAGATTTGTAACATATATGATGTAATATATTTGTAACATGTATGATGATAATATTATAATAGCTATAGAAGAATAGCATTACTATCTCATTTCAATTATGTTAGTATAAATCTAAAGTAGAGGCGATAAATTGAAATGTATATAGTAAACCCTACAATAATCACTAAGAAACAACTTTAAAAAGGTAAAAAAATCATTGAAAGAACTAAAATGTTACATTAGAAAATATTTACTCAATATAAAAGAAAGCAGTATAAGAGAATAGAGGAAAAAAGAAACACGAGGTATATAGAAAATAAAAAGCAAAATGGCAGGTGCACATCCAACCATTTCAAGAATAACATTAAATATGAATGGATTAAACAATCCAATCAAAAATTGTCACACTGGATTAAAAAAGCAAAATTCAACCATATACTGTCTATTCATAGTATTCATTTTGTTTTTTGTTTGTTTTCAATCTTATGTTTTTAAATAATTGTATATATTTATAGGGTATGATGCAATTTTATGATACATGTATAATTTGTGGAATGATTGACTCAAGCTAATTAACATATCCATTACCTCATATACTTAGCATTTCTTTGTGATAAGAACATTTGAAATCTATTCTTTCAGCAATTTAAAATTATACAGTAATCATTATTAACTATAGTCACCATGTTGTGCAGTAGATCACTAGAAATAATTCCTACTAACTGAAACTTTGTATCTTTTGACTACCATCTCCCCTATTACCCCAATAAAGCACCCTGCCCCCTGCCAGCCTTTGTTAACTGTCGTTCTCCTCTCTACTTCTAGGAGTTTGACTCTTTTAGAGTCTACATATCAGTGATATCAGGCAATATTTGTTTTTAACTTGGCTTGTTTCAACTTCCATAACATCTTCCAAGTTCATCTTTGTTGTCACAGGTAGCAGCATTTCCTTCTATTTTAAGGCTAAATGATATTCCATTATATGTCTATATCACATTTTCTTTATCCACTTATCCATTGATGGACATTTGGGTTACTTCCATGTCTTGGCTATTGTGAATAATGCTGCAATGAACATGGGAGTGCAGATATCTCTTTGAGATCCTGATTTCAATCTCTTTGGATATATATATACCAGAAGTGGGATTGCTAGATCATATGGCAATTCTATTTTTATTCTTTGAGAAACCTCCACACTGTTTTCCAAATGGCTGTACCAATTTACATTCCTAACCACAGCGTAAGAGGGTTTCCTTTAGGAGACATTAAGTGATTTACTTATTTCAATGCATTTAGGGGGTGCAAATGGTTTTTTCTACAAAAATGAATTTTATAGTGGTGAAGTCTGGGCTTTTAGTGTACCCACCACCTGAATAGTATATATTGCACCCAACAGGTAATTTTTCATCCCTTGCCCCCCCCCTTCCACTCTCCCTTTTTTGAGTCTCCAATGTCCATTAAGGAGACACTATTTTAAGGGCCAGGTGCTGTGCCTCGTACCTGTAATCCTAGCACTCTGGGAGGCCTAGGTGGGCAGATCACTCAAGGTCAGGAGTTCGAAACCAGTCTGAGCAAGAGTGAGACCCTGTTTCTACTAAAAAATAGAAAGAAATTAATTGGCCAACTAAAAATATATAGAAAAAATTATCCAGGCATGATAGTGCATTCCTGTAGTCCCAGGTACTTGGGAGGCTGAGGCAGAAGGATCGCTTGAGCCCAGGAGTTTGAGGTTGCTGTGTGCTAGGCTGACGCCACGGCACTCTAGTCCAGGCAAAGGAGTGAAACTCTGTCTCAAAAAAAAAAAAGGAGACACTATTTTAGGTTCAAGGATATAAATAAGTTGAAAGTAAAAGGATGGAAAAAGACATATTACATAAGGAGCAACCATAAGAAATTAGAATGGCTACATTAATATCAGACAACATAATCTTTAAAAGAAAAGGCCTATGGCCTAAAAGTCCTAAAATATTTACTACGTGGCTTTTTATAGAAAAAGTTTGCCAACCCCTGCTCATGATGATTCACTAGGATAAAGGTAAATATATTAAATTATTTATTATATTTAAAACATAAATATTTGAAAATTTTTATTCATGGTATATGTTATACTATACATAACACATATGAGTAGTTCATATGTTTATAAATGAATAAAATATATGTAATTTTGGCATGCATGTGCAGAAATATTTTCCTCTTCAAAGTGAGTAAATAAATATCTTAAGAAACACTCTAGTCTAACCTTAGTGTTTTGCTAGTGAGAAAAATAAAACCAAAAGAGGCAAAATGATTGCTCAAGGGCCCAAAGCAAGTTTTTGGTGGTGTCAGCTGTGGGCTCCTGCTCTTTGAACTGGATCATTTTACAAGCACGGCCACTACACCCTCTGCTGCCCTATCGTCTGAGATTTCTCAAGTAAGGCCCACTGGTGGTGACTTCAGATTCTCTCTATTGCTAGACCTATTCTTAATACTATGTAACACATTCAAAATCTTTTTTCTGTCTTTGAGGGCTCTTTGAGCTCTAGAAATAGGTTGAAACATATCTTAAATTGATCCCAGATGTCTTCTCTGAGATTGAAAATACCTCATGGAAAGCTAAAGTAGAAATCTATACACATCCTATATGGTACAATCATTGTTTGATTTAGGAGTGTGGTGTCAGGAATAAGGAAGACTGGAAAATTCCTGGATTTGACTTTGGACCTCTGTTGTGGAAATGATGAAGCTTACTTAAAAGTCAAGAGAGACACACAAAACTTATGCACATCCAAAAAAAGGTCCAGGGTGATGAAAGATGGTCAATGTCATGTCCATGAAGAGCAGAGGGACTACTTAGCCCAGGGATGGCTCAGGTGCCAAAATAATTCTCACGTATCTGAGTGATTGATTATCTTGGGAAAGGAGGAACATAGCTGCTCAATAGGTCAGAACTAGGATGTATGGGTAGAATATGCTGGGATTTAGAGTCAGGCTTATTAGTTAGAGAGGTCTAGTGATGGACTGGATGCCACATAGATTTTGACATGAGAGACGTGTGGGTATGATTCCTGGTTACATCCCTTTTTGCCTGTATGACCCTAGGAATTATGGTTATGAAGAGGAATGATACTTTGCAATATTTTACATGTGGTTCCTGCTTTTCCTCTTCCACACATCCTTGTATCTCATACTCCCAGTGCCGGTTTATATTGTCAGGAATTTGAAACTCAAAGGTCAGAGAGTAGTTTGAGAAAAATAATTTTTTATCCAAAGTCTGGCTTTTAGAACAAAAAGCCAGAAAATCTGGAAGGAAGTAGATCCTAGTGTATATGAATAGATTTAGAAATATAAAGTAGGAGTCACACTACAGTGTCCCCTAAGACGAAATAAAAATTCCCTGGGCTAGAGGTTAAGGGATGGAGGAAAGACAATATTGAGGGAAGAGGTGAGTGGGACTCCCCAAGCCTGGTGGGGCCGGGGGGATTGAACTGGAACTAGCACTAAGACTTGTCAACTGCTAATAGAAGAACACTGTCTATCACAAGTTGGGAGGCATGCCATTAAATGCAGATCATGGGATCAGGTTAGGCATTTGGGCTGGTGTCATAAATCATCCATGCCATAGAGCGATGTTAGCTGTCCTTATTACATCCCATACAGACTCTGACAGCTCCAACAGTGCTGCTCATTGTTCTGTGGGAGTAACAGCTCTGGGGGACCCACGTTTTGCTCAACCCTGTTCACCTTGCCCCCTGTAGGAATAACTTCTGCCAGTCAGACATATTCTAAGGCTCCACGGAGGTGATGGGCGATCTCCT
Organism: Microcebus murinus; assembly: GCF_040939455.1. NCBI lineage: Eukaryota > Metazoa > Chordata > Mammalia > Primates > Cheirogaleidae > Microcebus > Microcebus murinus. Next base: position 14,205,475 of record NC_134124.1, read on the forward strand.
GAACACCTATAGAAGGAAGAATTATGGGGAAGGAAGCCTCAGATCTGTGCCTTGGTCGGAATGAATAGAACTTGTTTGAAGTCCATTCTGTGCCAACCCAGTCACACCCAAAACAACAACCCAAATTACATGTTAACCATTCTTTTACCCTTCTCATCTAGTTATAGGTAACTTTTCTAGAACTTTTTTTGTTACAGATTATGAGATTAATTATTGTTGTATAGGATTGATGTGGGATTAAATAAAATGATTATCATATTGATTGTCTTAGGCTATATATGTTCAATAAATGGAAGCTGTTATTTTTCAAGATGTAATGAGATCATAACCCCTTTTGAAGTTCCTGTGAATTGAATGACCACTTGACCTTTATTTGGTAGAAGACATTGAATTTCCTGAATGTGATAGTGGTCATGGTGAGTGACTTGCCAGTTTAGATTTGGTGCTTTTCAGCCTGTTGTGTGTAGGCTAGTATAGGCTGGCTGTATCAGAATACCCTGGGACAGCTTTGGAAAACACAGTCCGGGCCCAAATCCAGATAAAGTGACTTAGTGGATCAAGAACAGGGTTCAAGATTCTATGTTATTAACGAGCTGCTTCCTTTTGGAGCCTCTAGGGGAGAACCTGTTTCTTCCCTTTTCCAGCTTTGAGAGTCTGCACACGGCTCATGGCCCCATGTCACTCCAGCTTCTGCTTCCATTTTCACATCTCCTTCTCTGACTCTGATCCTCCTGCCTCCCTTTTATAAGGACCCTTGTGACTACATTAACCGCTCCCCCCAGGCTAATCCAGAGTAATCTTCCTATCTTTAGATCCTAAACTTTACCACTTTGCAAAGTCCCTCTTGCCATGTAAGGTAACATATTCTTAGGCTCTGGGGATTAGCATATGGGTGTCTTTGGGAGCCATTATTCTCTCTATTGCAGATGGTAACCTATTATTATTATTATTATTATTTACTCTTAAATACACAGAGAAATCCCTAGATGATTTCCTTTATTCCTCCCTATGTGCTTGTATAAGGGGCTTTTTCTTCTACCCTACTGCCCTTATAAGCATCCATTTCATATGTATACAGTTGTCCCAGGATGTTGATGAAGAGCTGATAATTCTAAGGTAAGCTGGATGGGAACAGAACAAGCTTAAGGGTGAGGTTATCAATGGCTGTTACTCCTGTGGGATGATCAGTGGGCTAGATGCTGACGTCTGCCAAATAAAGGACCCCATTGTAGCTCCTCGGTATAGGCAACATGTAAGGCTTCAGGTCTGAAGACAGCAGCTGCTGTCCCTGGGTTCTGGTTGCAGATGATGCAGACTCAGGTGGACTCTGATCATCCCCTGGATGCTGACTCCATGCTGTCCTCATGGCCCCTCTGGCTATGTCCCCTCATTTTTTCTCCATCTAGCTTTCAAGTGTCTCTTTCTTCCCAATCTCGGGAATCTGTCCTTTGTCTTGGATATCAGAAAACTTTCTCTTATCACATAGTCTCTCAAAATCTCATGTTTCCATATCTGAGTCATAATATCTGGGTTGCTAACCTCAAAAGCCAGAAATGGACTCTGCTTTCTCTGTTTTCTGCCACCAGTTCATGCCTAAGACATGGCTGAAGAATGCCTAGCTGACCGGAGGAGGGAAGGAACGAGGGTCGAAGCAAATTATGGAAACAAAGATATATTAATTAATATTTAAAATAGTATTCATCTACATGATTTTAAAGGTTTATTCCAGCATTGAAATGCAAAGACACAATTTTGTAAGTCCACAATTAGAGCTTATTCTGCTATACTATGTCCCTTGGTGTGCTGTTTTTAGCTTATTCATTTCAATAACTTTTTTAAGGCCCTGGATTTCCAAATTGGCACTGGCATATTACATCTTCACCAAGACACCTCCCCACTGTCACTAAATCTCCACTCTCACTGTTATGAGAGCCTCCTGTTCTCTAGCTCCTGGGAAAGGCTGAATAATGAGAGATCTGCACCACCCTGGGTTAGGCTGCTGCTCTGCCTTGCCATAATTTCAGCCAACTCTCCCTCTGACTCAGCTCTCTGTCTGCAATGCCAGGCAGTGCCTTATAGAAATCAGCTGCTGTTTCTCTTCTCCCGAGGAGAAGAGGATTAGTACGCAGTACACTTTAGCACGGAGCAGCTCTCTTTTAGTTTGTTTGTCTGGTATTACAAAGGGATGGGAACTAGCTTAAGGTCTGAAATGAGTTCCTTCCCACAGGTACTTGTCCACCCTTTAATACCCAGGTACATGGCAAGAATGTGGACTCTGCCTGGCAGTTCAACTGGTCCAGCTTCCCTAAGGCAAGTGACTGCTTGTCTAACCCTGTCTCGCCATTCCAGCTCTTTTCTTCTGAGTTTATAACAAAATAGTCAATACAGGGAGGCAGCCCAGACTAGTGTTTAAGTTTCCCTGCATTTGCATTATACAAAATATGGATTGAGTCCCACTTTTGCTACTTACTAATTATGAGACCTTGGGAAAAATTACTTAATTTCCCAAAGCTTTATTTTCCTCCCCTATAAAACAGGGATGAAGACACCTACATCATTCAATTTGCTATAAGGATTAAACAAAATAAAGCATTTAGCATCACATGTGGCACACACTGCTCTGTAAATGGTAGTCATTATATCCTGTTTTATTTACTAAAACTGTGCTTAGTATTTATTAAAAATGTCATGCTTGGTACTCTGGAAGAAGGTAAAGGAGGAGGAGGCTTGGTTACTGTCCTCAAAAACATTACAGACTAATGGGGGAGATAGGAAATATCAAAGTAAGTAAAAGGAATGAATGAAGTGGGGTAATGTAAGAGGAAAAGACCTGAGTGAGGATGAAGTTGGAACCCACACAGTTGGGAAGACGGCCCAGATGGAAACCTCATTGCCAAGGTATGGGAAAGGCCACCTTGACAGTGTGCCCCATCCTGTGGGGCATGTCCCCACATGTCCGTATATGGGACTCTTCTATTCAATGGTGCCGTATCAGGAAAATTCAAGCTCCTACTTTTTTTGTATTTTCTGGGATTCCCATGGGTTAGAGCTACAGTTCCTTAGGATCTTCTAGTAAAACGAACAAATAGATATCTCTGTCTTCCTGGTCCACCTCTTTCCCTCATCCCTCTGAGACCATTTGGTTCATAATTAAAAGGTTTAGATATTTTGGCTAGCTGGTATCCATTCACAGATAATTTTCTGGCCAGGCTTCAGCCAGCTCTAACACTTGGAATGAGAATTCACTGAGGTGTATGTACGCCACGCTGAGTACATACACACGCGTTCTTTCCACACTAGATAAAACATGTGGATTCTCAGAACCCTTGACCAGATACTCATCGTCATGCATGGGCTGATGGGAGTGCCTTGGATAGTTCGTGGGAGCTGCTGTAGCATTCCTCAGATGACTCGCACAAATATTACAAAATTTCCCTGTTCCCCAAATGTCACAAGGAGATAGTGGAGTATTCTAGCAAGAATCAGGGCACCTATGTTTTAGTGCTAGCCCAGCTGTGACAAATGTATGTGAAATCAGGCAAATTTTCTTAATTGCTTCCTTAGGAAAATAGGTGAGATAATCTTTGCCTGCAGCTCTTTAGAACACAAATGGAATTTTCTTTGTAGAGTTTGAGACTTTTTACTTGTGGTTTAGCCCACTCAACCTAGTTGTTTGAAGATGAGACAAGATGAAGGACAAAACTCTTGACAACCTTGTCTCCAAGACTGGTTTTTAAGTGTCTCAGAAGGTTACATTTGTCCTCACTAAAGTTTCTCCAAATTGGTCATTTCCTGTCCTTAGGGCCTCTAAGTCCCTGAAGACCTTCTAGGCTGGGACCTCTAGGCTGGCGAATAGAATGTTATCATATCTACATACATCTGGCAGATGTATTAATCAATCTCAGAACTGACGATATGGAAAAATGCAATATGGAAAGACAATATGAAAGAAAGTGTCTTCTAGGATTCAAATTTGTCATACTAAGGCATTTTGCAAATATGATCACCACATTTTAACATATTTAAATCACTCTAATGATTTCTCTTCATACTTGGAATAAAATCCAGGCTACCAGCCTTCCAGCACTCACATGTTCAGCAACCTGCATTATGCTCAAATCACACGGGCCTTCTTTCTGTTCTTCATACTTGCCAAACCCATTCCTGCCCAAGGGCTTTTCTCCTACCCTTCCAATTGCTGCAATGCCCTTCCCCTAGATCTTTGCATGCTGGCTCTCATTCTTTTATCCCCATTCCTGTATCTGCTCTCATTTCACTTCCTCATGGAGGCCTTTCCAGATCACATTAAGATTTCTCCTCTCCACCCCCAGCACATCTCATTTCTTTAGAGCTCTTATCATAATCTACTATTGAATTATGCATTGTTTCATTCACTTGTTTACTCTGTCTATTCTCAACAGAGTAGAACCTGTTCTCCCAGGGTGACATTCAAACTTTATAACAACCAGTGCCACATGGCTTAATCAATCAGAATTGACACTGGGCAAAGTCCTAAAACAGGGGCCAGAAGTCTTCTGGGTTGTGGGGAGGTTGAGGAATCCTGGGGGAGAGGCTGGAGTGGACAGGGTAATGCGTGTGAAGTAGAGGACTCAAGGAAATGGTGTTTACCCATGAGTATAAAAACATTCAATATTTTAGCAGTCAGTTTGGCCAATAGTTTCTACTGGCTAAGTATCAACTCTGCTTATCTCCTATATTTGACACTGTATCCCAAGACCTGGAACAGTGACTGGCAGAGAGCAGTCCCTCACATAGTGAATTATCTGAATATCACTGAGTCTTGTCCACATACCACTTTATCCAACTTGATATTTTCTAGAAGAGCTAGAAGGTGTCCTGGGTTTATTGTCACTCAAGAGGGTAAGTAATGGTATATTTAGATCATGAGGTCTACTCTGATGATAACTAATGTCTGCAACTCTTTAGTTTACAAAAATCTACACATACATTGTCTCATTTTATCCTCACAACCATCCTGAGAGGGTGCTAGGACAAGAATTATTATATTTATATTTTATTGAGTAAACTCAGGCTCCTATAATTCAAGGGATAGCTAAAGAATGGGCAGAAATAGGAAAAAGCTCATGTTTTCTGGGCCGAGACTATGATCCTTCTGCTGGGATATGTACTCTGTCCCTAACCTGGGCATGGAAGCAGCTACTGGATACAGATGAGAAGATTTTGGGCTCTACAACTAGGGTTATATATGCCCTGTAGAACAACAACTGTTTGTAAACCGTTGTTTACAAAACAGGGTATTTCAGGCAAGAGTGATAGCTCAAGAGAGTCTGTCAAAGAGGTTGAAGGAACAGCAAATGATCAACCTGGAGAATTCTTGATAGGGATATAGTCAGTCTTCTTAGATATCTAAAACTAGCCTTGGAGATAAGATTGCCAAGATTTTTCCTTGACAAGTTCATAGAGCAGAGCCAACACCAACGGTAAAAAATTTCCACAAAATTAATCAAGTTTTAGTTTAAAAATAAGCAGTTAAAAATAAGAGGAAATATACCTTAGAGCAATGTTTTCTAAAATGTGGTACATATAAAAATGGTATTAAGATGTTTTTACTTATCATCATGTGGATGAACATTTTGTATTAGTTATAAATTTGTTTTATTATATATTAGGAGAAAATACACAAACACACCAATTTTGTGATGTCAGATGTAGAAGAAATGATTAAACTAGGTATTTAAGGTTTTTTTTTTTTTAAACAAGACCATTTAAAGAAAAAAATAAGTGAATAACAGTAAAAGTGTTTCTCACACATATTACAAATAAAGTGACAGGTGAGCCATTGAAGTTTGTGAAAATCATGTTCTTTGAAGAGGGCTCTATCACTTTGTGTGAACTTGAACACATTCTTATCATTATGATGTCTAATTTCCTCACTTGTTGTCAAATGAGGATAATACAATACCTGTTTAATAAATTTGTGGCAAGGATTCAAGGGTTCCATGGATGGAAAATATTTAGCCTACTGTTCAGCACATAGTGAGAACTCAACAAATGCTAGCTATTGTTTTCCTTTTTTGTCAATGACAATGAGAACGGGAACCATGGAGACCTGCTTTGTGAAGCAGAAAGCTCCTCATCATTGAAGGTGTGTAAACAAGACCAGGTGGGCATTTATCAGGGATGCTGGTTGAGAGAGATTCTTACATAAGTGAGAGCTCAGTTAATGCTTTGGAATCATTCCAACCTGAAGATTTCTGTGATTCTGCTTTTTTCGTGAATTCCAAGGTGCAGGAGAGTCTTGGAACTAGAGTTTCCCTCTTAGACCTTGGGAACACACTTAGTTACTGATCATCAGAACTCAAAGAGCCTTTGCTCTGTGAACATTATTGTTGGCTGGGGCACTCAGAGCTGGCCTTTTCATCACCCACATCACTGTCAAGAAGAAGAGCTGTCTGAGAACCACGCAGGTATTGTCCCATAGCTCTTGCCCAACCAGGAAAGACGCCTGTTCTGTCCTCACATCCTTCCTCACAACCGTGGGAAACGCTGCAAGCATTTCTCGTGGGTACAGAGAGGATCCATCCCGTCTAAGCTTCAGCTGGAACCTCGCCTTTTCCCAGTGGTGGCTGCTGGAGGGCAACCACTTCCACCTTGAAAGCTCTGACCATGGGAAGTCCTTCTTTACCCAAGCTTTAAACAATGTTTCTCTGTAGCTTTCGCTCATGTGTCCTAGTTTCATTTCCTTGAACCTTAAAGAACACACCTCCTCATTGCCTCTTATGGAAGCTCTTCAGAAGTCTGTAGACTGATGGAGTCTTTGCCCTGTGGGTTTTGGCTTCCATGTTGTTCTCCATTGCTCCACAGACATACTGTTCCTGTCAAGCATAGTTTCCAGGTCCCTTCCCTTTCTCATCACAAACATCATGTTCTTGTACAGCTCCTCTCTGCCCTTCATGTAGGCCAGAGGTTGTGAAATCTGGGCCCTGTTTTATTCATAAAGGGAGCCACTCTCAGGAACAGTTCAGCTGCAAAGGATTTGGCAAATATATTTAGGTGAAGGCTTCAGTGACAGAGCATGTTGTGCTTCGTGTTCTTCAGTGCTCTGGCCCCTTCTTTAATATGCACATGTGTCCAAGGAATATCCCCTAGTCCTACTGCTCTAGTTTCCATCCATAGACTGAAGATTCTAGTTATGTAATTCTAATGTCAGTTTTCATTTGGGTTCCAGGATCATGTACAATGGCCTCCTGGATAGCCACACATGAAGAGCTCACAGGGGTATCAATCTCACTGAATTTAAAACTGAATTCATCCACATTTTCTCAGCCTTTCCATCTCTTCCACGGGGATAATTGTAGTCCTTGCTTTACAGGGTTGCTTAAAAGATTACATGAATGAATGTGTATGAAGCACTTAGGATAGTACCTAATACATAATAAATAGTATGTGTATGCTATTATTGATGAGGATAGAAAAACAAGCAAAGAAAAAAAATATAATATGCTGGGTGGTGATGTTTTATGAGGAAAAAATGAAGCAAGAGAGGTTGAGATATACTGGTACAGACGGGAGGACGCCACAAGGTAATTTTAGAAAAGTGATTCTAGTATGTTCCTCAAAGTGTTCTTCTTGCAGAAAATAAGTGTCTGAGAAAATTGGTTGGCTATTCTTAAGTGTTTTTCAAGTTACTCAATGCATGCAGCACAAGCTGCCTTCTGCCCTATGGCTAAAGTCACTTCAGGATCCAAGTCCAGGATCCATTTCTCTGGACTCCTTAGAGGAACTAAGTTCATGAGGAGGTGCCTATCCAAGGAATAAAAGATTGCATTTGGAGATGGCAGCAGCCTGGTTTGTAAGGGCTTATGCAAGTCAAGCACCAACTTGCTATGGAGAAAAATCTTATGAACCTGGAAGGGTGGTTGGTTAGGCAAGACTTGTAAAGCAGGGTTACCCAAAACGTTGGCTACAAACTGATGCTAGTCCACAAACTGTTACTGGTCTGCAATGTAATAAGTGCATAATTGAGAATATGTGTTTAAACCGTTGTACAGCAACCTTATAGAGTAACTTTATGTCTTAAATCCAACAGTGGTGAAATGGAGGCTTGTATTTGGAATATGTGAATGTATTTTCATTTCATTTAAAGCATTGGTTTGTGATGAATAGAAAACAAGCAAAAGGAAAGAAAGAAGGAGAAAGAAATTGATTGTTTATAACAAATCATTTGAAAGCACTGAGTCCGAGGGCGCAGTCATGACTCCTCATCCTGGCTCTGACACCAACTCACCTGAGACCCCAGGCAACTCCCTCCTGTCTGTGTAAGTACCATGTGCTAACTACTAGCGCCAGTGGAGCACCTACTGACTCCTTTATGAGAATTACTTTCTTTTTTATGTGGATTCAGAGTCTTGGAATAGTTTATTTTTAATTTTTATTTAGCTTTAAAGATGACATAATCCCAAGAATCCTTAAAAAAAGTTTTTTTAAACAAAAATTAACTGAGTAAAACTCTTTAGCTTGATTTTGAGTCTGATAATCCTGCTTTCTGCTTACTCATAGCCTAGACCTTGACTGTTTTTTCCAGACCCCCATACGAAGCATGTCATTTTCTTTGGATGATTATCTTCCATCCATCATCCTTCACTGTGACCATCTCTTTTTCCTGCTGCTCTCAAGTTTTCCTCCTGAATGCTAATATTTTACAGAAAAAGTCTTCCTCTGCTGGGTGTTCATGGACTGATGGCTTTCTTGAATTTGCCAAGGATTCTTCTGAGGATGTCCTCTGAATAAAATCTAAGCAGCCAGCCCTTGTAAGGAGTTTGAATTTTATTCAAAGAGTAACATGAAGCCATAGGATGCTGCTAAGAAAGGGAGTGACATGAGATGATTGATATTTTCAGATGTCCCAGTGGCTGAACTTCGGCAATTAGATTGTAGGGGTCAAGAATGTATACAGAGATACTTGGGAAGCTATTACAGTAGTGGAGGTAGCCTGTAATGATGGGTTGGCTTATGGGACACAAAGACTAAGTCTTTATCATATTCTTATCTAGCTTATTCACCAGCCTTGACAGTGCTATAGTACGGAATTGTATATTAGTACGGAATTGTATATTAGTACGGAATTGCATATATGTCCCAGATGTGGCTTTGCTTAGCTGGATTGGGACTACAGTTGTTCATGGGGTTATAAGTGGCAATTTGTAGGAGTTAACATTAATTCACAAGAATTCACATGTTGGAATTATTGCACAATATCCCAGACATATATAAATGTATTGAATCGGAAAAGGTGCAGGCAAAGCAGAATTGCTGATGCCGGGGTTCAGATGGGAAAGACCTTTTATTTTTCTCTCTCTTCCACTTAGAAAACAAAGGTGGCAAGTAAGAGTGCTGCAGAAAAGAGGCCAAAAGCCATCCCGGGCAAGGTGCTGGCTTATTGGACTCCTAGCCCTGGGTCTACGGAGCAGATGAAGAGTCCTGCCTTCGGGGATCAACTGCCTTCAGTCACGCAGAGCTCACATTAGCTGACTCTGCATGGAGGGCATGGAGCCACTCAACCCATTTTACCCTGGACTGCAGCCAGGCGTTTCAATGAGAAGTAGAAGACTTAGGAAAAAAAGTAAGGGCTCCACCCAGGTAAAAGCATTCTGGTAACACAATTGTTTGGAGATTTCTATCTGGGGAAATGTTCCACTCCACAGATGACCAATATCAGCAACTGCATTGATAATAATTTAGGATAAGAAAAGAATTCATGAGATACACAAACAGAGGCAGTGGGAATTGATGTAGAGCCCAGATTTTTGAGATAGAGCCAAGGTTCAATTCCGCTCTCTTTCCTCTGCTAGCTTCTAACTTCAGATTGTTGTCTGATTATCGGGGGCTGCAAAAGGGGATCATTGCACATTCCAGGTTAATTCAAGCATCAAGTGAGATCTCGGTAGAAATGTTTATAAACTATAAAAAGCCACAAACCGATTTTAACAATAAGGCTTCTACTGAATTGCATCAGACTGTCAATACTATTTGTGGAATTCATACAGCTTGCTTGGTCAGAACACTGCTAAGTGAAACCTGAAAGACACTGTGAGAAAATACCTGTAGGTGTGGAAATTTATACCATTGCATAATGCATAAATATGATGATTTTACGTGCATGCATGTGTGTACACGTCCGCACTACATCCATGCTCAAATACCAATTAAATGTTGATGGGGTGGGATCAGGTGCTGCATGGGGCAAAGGTTCACAGAAAGGGCTTTGGAGTCAGAGAGACGATTTACAATTTACGGGCTTGGTTACTTTAGACAAAATTACTTAATTCATATGAGCTTTTGTCACTTTTGTTTCATCATCTGCAAAATGGTGATAGTAATATCTATTTAATACTGTGGATGTGAGAATTAAATAAGGCAAAAAATTGGACACATTTAGGAAGTACTGAGCAACATAGAAAAGGCTGATAAACGCTAACTGTTGTCATTCCTGTTGTTGTTGTTACCAATAATAAAACCCACTCCATGCCTATGTGTGGGTAGATGGAGGCTCTTGCCTAAGTGACAGTCCCTGGACTAGGACAGGGAAACAGAGATGGTCCCCTGTGTGAGGAAGGAACATCATTTCGTGAGTCTTCCTCTCCTGGTTCGTGAAGGAAGTCTCCATCACATCCTCAGTGCTAGGGTGTGATGCTCTGTTCTGTTTTTCCCTAGCTCCTTGCAAAAATGGAAAGGGCGTATTGAAACCTTAAAATTTGTACCCCCATAATATGCCGAAATAAAAAAAATGGAAGGGGCAGATGGGTTTTGGGAATTTTTAATGGGGAAAACAAAAATGTAAGAAAAGTTTTCTATTACCGCTTCTGAAATCACCTAGGGAATGAAGCAAGATGAGTTGGAGAGACCAGCGAGGAGGGTGATGGTATGGAGCCCACTGGGAGAGGCACAGAGGGAATGATACACAGGCATGGCTGGGACAGCGGCTGGGACTGTCCTTAGGAAGAAGGAGTCGAGAGGCTCAGGAAGACGTAAGAGGTAGCAGAAGTGACTTTAACATCAGGCTAATCTGGGTTTACATTCTAGTGCTACCATTAACCTTGTGTAGTTGGGCAAGTTACTTAGATTCTCTGTAAAATACAAAATGAAAATAAAAATAATACCTTTCTCAATGGGATGAGGTTATGTATGGAAAGTATCTGGCAAATACTTTTGTTTAATGATTTTTTTGTTTTTTTGCTGCTTTTCATAACTGTGAATCAGAAATCTCCCCTTTAGAAATTCTTTAATTCTATTCCTTAAAATTATTATCTCATTGCTCTATTTGGCATAGATCCATGTTTATTTTGAAAATGCTGTTCTATACTTTTTAGGTTAGATCATCCAAAAAAAAAAAAAAAAAGAATTTTGGTCCAAAGGGGGGACACAATTGTGAATGGAGGAACTAGGCAGGGTCTATCTGATCCTGGGCATGGAAATAGAGGGGGATATTAGAGAGAGAAACCCCAGAGGCGAGGGAGAATTCTGGACTACTGAGTCAAGGCTGCTACAATAGTCATACCTCATCTGTAGATTACATGCCTGGAGCACCTTGATTTTAAAAGCTTGGAAATGGTTATAGTCTGATTTAACTAAATAAATCATTGCCTGATCAGTCGCTTTTCTCTTTCTGTTCCTCATTTTATTTTCTTTGTTCTACAAATAATTATTAAATGACTGCTTTGAATAATGACAATTCTTGACATTGGGAGAAACAAAGAGGACTATAATTTCTGTCTCCCCAAAACTACAAGGCAGCATGAGAGAAGACACCTAAGGAAAAAGGTCAACAAAAGTGCTTCAGAGTTTCACGAAGAAACGTGGTCTATAGTTAGAATTTGAATTATAGAACTCTTCTTATACATAGACCATAAAAATCAAATTTCAGAAAAAGACAGTGCAGTGGAGAGAAACTCAAAGGCTATGTTACAGTGTGAATTAAATCCTTACAAAGACTAGGAGGTAGTTCATCTTGGAGGGGTCAGTTCTTAGGAAGAATTCCATAATTAATCTTTTGTCAAAATACTGATGTATTTTGCATTTTAGGGGCATTGGCACTGGAGTCTAGACCTCCTTGTTTCAATTCGGCTTTATTTTTTAACCGGTTTGCATGACCTATGGCAAGTTACATAATGTCTTTGTACCTCTGTTTTTGTATCTGGAAAATGGGACCATGATATTGATAATATTGCTAACTCTTACAGTGGCTGGGAGGATTAGATTAGGTGATCAATGTGACATTATTAGCACAAGGCCTGGAACATTGTAAGCCCTCAATAAATGTAAGTGGCTATTATTATTAAGATGATTCTGAATTATTTTTAAGGAGACAAAAAGAGAAGATTTGAATTTCATTAAGATTTGTCTAATGTGTCTTATAGTATAGACCAATTTCATGAAACTTGGGTTATACATTGCTCAGAAAACACAATAGTGAAAAGATCATTTTGGGATATGATTCTTATAAAGGTATAACTTGAATATCTGTATTTCTTTGCAGAAAGCATATGTAATATTGCTGCTTCTACATCTGTTGTGTACTCTGAACCAATAGAATGTAATTATATCTCACCGTATGGTGTTAACAAGGAAGGCAACGGTACCACCATGCTAATTTAAACTCAGCTAGTGTTCTACATTCTTCTCCCTATTTGGGTCCATCTGGTGATTCCTCTAAGCCTGATTAAATGGTCTTTCTTTTGAATTAGTATTTCTGGTAAACTTAATAACCAGCCTTCTCTTTTAAGTATACTTAATTAGCATGCTTTATCCTAAGAAAGAAATTAAAAATAAAGTTATTTTAATATTTATAATTGTTTATGAAGACCTAAGCTACTGTTTTGCATCTGTGCTATACTTCATAGCTAACCAAGTGGTAGAGTGTTATGTTTAAGAGCTCTGACAGGCAGGGCTGCAGTAATGCATGATTCCAGGCAGTGCCATACACATAGACTGCAGTGCCGATGGTGCTACCTAGAATTTTATGTTGTGGCTTCTTTATATTGTGGTTCTTACTGGCAAGTTATTTGATCTCTTGTGCATTGGTTCCTTATTTTTATTATTTTATTTTACTTTATTTTGAGACAGTGTCTTGCTCTGTCACCCGGGTAGAGTGCAGTGGCATCATCATAGCTCACCGCAACCTTGAACTTCTGGGTTCAAGAGATCCTCCTGCCCGGCTTCCTGAGTAGCTGGGACTACAGGTACACATCACGATGCTTCGCTAATTTTTTCTATTTTTGGGAGAGACAGGGTCCTCACTCCTGTTTTGAACTCCTAATCTCAAGTGATCCTACTGCTTCAGCCTCCCAGAGTACTAGGATTACAGGCATGAGCCACTTTACCTGGCCAATTCGTTATTTTTGATTTTTTTTTTTAAATCTGTCAATCTTATAGGGTTTTTGTAAAGTTTAAATCAGGTGAAATATTTAGCACAATACTTGGCACATAATAAATCATAAATGGGAGCTCTAATTATCATGTTCATGATCACTGTCTCCCTTTACCTTTAAGACAATACTCAGGACTCGATAGCCATTAATATATTCACTTTACAAATAAGGAAACTGCACTGTAAAAAATAATAATTTTTTTTCAAATGAGAAGCAGTCTGCTTCTAGGCTCAGTGATTTTTAACACAATTACATCTAATTACTTAAAAATTGTAATTTTCTTTATTTAATTCAGTGGTGTTCTTTGCTGTTGTATGATCACACACAGAAACTAGGGTTTAAAGTCTAAGCTCCAAAACAGCTGAGTGGCCACTTCACCCACTTTGGCCGTGGCAATTGAGGTGGGAATGTGCTATCGTTCTCACATTCCTGAAGGCTGAGAGCCTTTAGGCAGGTTGACTTCATTAGACAAGTCACTCTGAATGCAGCTTTCTCCTGATGACACCAGATGTGACAATGGAAGCACTGACTATTGTGATTTTTCTCCCTTACGGAATGATGTGAAAGTACACGTGGGGAAACTATTTCCTTAGTCATTAGATTTGCTAATGGGAGGCATTAGCACTCTATGGGTTAAACGATGCATTTATTGCTAAGTGTTATTCTGAAAGGTTCCTATAATTGCTGTGAAAGAATTTGTAATATTTAGTAATGGTGGGAACAGAATGACTCATCGTGAGAGATGTAAAGAGTCAATACAAAATAATGTACGATCTCTTGGGCAGGTTTACTTTACTTTAGAATGATTTTTTTTTCATTAATTATTTTCCATTTTTTTATTTTCCATTAATTATTTTTAATTTGATATTATTTCATCATCAATTTGATAGACAATCATGCATTGCTTAATGATAGGGATATACTCTGACAAATGCATCACTAGGTGATTTTTTTTCCTTGTGTGATCATCATAGAGTGCACTTACACATAGATGGCACAGCCTACTGCACACTTAGAGTCTATGGTGTAGCCTGTTGCTCCTAGCCTACAAACCTGCACAGCATGCTGCTGTGTTGAATATTGTAGGCAGTTGTAACACAATGGTCAGTATTTGTGTATCTAAACATAGAAAAGATACAGTAAAAATACTGTATAAAAGATGAAAATTGGAAAACCCAACTATGACTTGTAAGTCTCCCCTTTGAGATGTCCGCCTTTTCTGGCTGAACCAATATATACTTTCCATGTATTGATTTATGGTTTTATCTATAATTCCTATCTCTGTGAATGTATAAAACCAAACTTTAACTGGGCTGCCTTGGGCGCATTCTCTCAAGAAATCTTGAGACCATGTTCCCTGGGCTGCAGTCACACATATTTGGCTTAGAATAAACCTCTTTAAATTATGTTACAGAAAAAAAAAAAGATGAAAAATGGTACACCTGCAAGGACACTTACAGTGAATGGAGCTTGTAGGACTGGAAGTTGCTCTGGGCAAATCAGTGAATGGTGAGTGAATGTGAAGGCTTAAGACATTATTGTATCTTAGTATTAATATATACTTTATAAACACTGTACACTTAGGCTATACTAAATTTATATTAAAAAGTTTTATTTCTTCAATAATAAACTAACCTTAGCTTACTATAACACTTCTACCTTATACATTTTTTTAACTTGTTGACTCTTTTGTAATAACACTTAGCTTAAAACACACATTGTACAGTTGTACAAATATATTTTCTTTCTTTATATCCATATTCTATGAGGTTTTTCCTATTTTTTGATTTTTTTTTTACTTTTTAAAATTTTTTGTTAAAAACTAAGACCCAAATACACACATTAGCCTAGGCCTACACGGGGTCAGAAAGATCAAGGTATTACTAGTGATAGGAATGTTCCATCTTCATTATAATCTTGTGGGACCACCATCATATATGTGGTTTGAAATGTCAGTATGTAGTACATGACTGGATTTTAACAATTCTTTTATCGGATAATAGTTTATTAAGTATCAACTATATGGCATATACTTTTCTAGGAGTTGAGATGAAACAGCCATAATTCTTGTCCTGACAACTAAGCAGAGAAGACAAATAATTAAATGAATGAATTCAGATTAATAGAGTAGAGGGGGACCATCTCACAGGGAAAGCTTATGTTGTCTCCAGGGCCAGGGAGGACCTTGCTTGAAAGTTCTAAAAGATGAACAAAAATTAGCTGTACCCTAAGACTGATTTGATTCTGTGCATTCACTAATTATTAATAATACCTATATTTGCTCATGCTTTCTTATGATACATATATATTGTTTTTCTACAATGAGGAAATCTCTTTCTAAAACAACAAAAAAAAAGCAAATAAATAACTAAACAAATATATAAGGTAATTTCAGGTCATCGTAAAGAGTAAGAAGGAGGAGGAGAAAATTACAGCCAGAACAGGGGAAGATGATCTGGGAAGGTCTCTCCTGGGACATGACACCTTAGACAACCCCCAAATTAAGCAAAGCCAGCCATGCAAAGAGCCTTTTAAAGTTATTCTCAGTCTGGTTCCACCTGAGAGTTAAAAAGAAAAAGAAAAAAGTTATTCTCAGTATTGTATCTTCCTTTCATTATCCACAAATCTTCTGTGAATTCCAGTCAAAAAGAAGAGGCTTTGTTCAGAGATGTTTTGAGTAACAAAGGCAAACCAGTTTGGGGAAACCACCATTTCCAGCTGATGCCAGAAGAGAATGGCAGTGGTGATCTCTGGACAATAACTATATCCAACCAAACAATGCTTTCCAAGGGTCACTGGTAAGAGAGTCTTTGGAATGGTGGCGTGATAAAGAGTTGAGGGTAAAAGAACTAGAAGTTCTATTTCCTAATACATAAATAGCAGTAGTGTGGAAAAATCTCAGAAAAACTGGAGGGACCTGTGGAGCATGGTGGGTTTTTGACCAGAGGATCATTAACCCCTTCATTATTTGGTTATAAGAAGGAAGTCTGACTGTACTTTATTGTCACATCCTGGTGAGGTCTGAAATATGTTGATTAGATTTAGCTATGGATGTTTTTATTCAACATACATTCAAAGACAACTTATGCAATAATAATAGCTAACACATTGAACATTAACTATGTGTCACCCTCACTCTAAGTGCTTATATATCTTAATTCATGTAATGCTCATAACATCTCTATGAGTAGCTACGATTATATTTTGTATTTTATATATGATGCAGAGAGGAGTTAGGGAGTTTGCCCAAGTTCACAGAGTTGGTAAGTAAGTAGATGCTCTAAGAATCAAGTCCAGGCAGTTCTGAACCAAAGCTCTTACCCATTTTGTAAGCATTTCCCTCATACCCCATGTTGGTAATCGTTTCCCTCATCAGCTATTAGGTAAGCATGAGTGTGTTCTTCTTCAAATGATGGGGAGTGAAGTGTGTGTGTGTGTGTGTGTGTGTGTGTGAGAGAGAGAGAGAGAGGGAGAGAGAGAGAGATAGGAGAGAGAGAGAGGAGAGAAAGAGAGAGAAGTTGCAGCATTGGATTTACCCTTCTTAAAACAATTCTGAAGAAGAAGAAATATAAAAGAACACTCTCATTAGTAATGCAAACAATTAAGAAAAATCTAACCTAACCCAAATCCTGATGGCACTGTCTACTCTGTCATTTTCCATAGTTAGTGGCATAGAATTTAAAAGCTCTAGGGTTAGGCTTTGGGAAATAGGAAGGTCAGTTACTTGTCCTCTTGTTTGCCAGGTGTTACTCCAGATGCAGTCTTTGTTTCTCTTACATCTCAAAGCAAAACAGACACACAGGTATTTTTAGCCCTATCTTACCGATAAGAAAATTAAGCTCAGAGAAGTTCAACACCTTGGGTCTGCCTTATGCCTAAATTCATGCTATTTATGGTACTACTCCCTAGGTATATTTTAGAAAAATAAATAAATGAAAAAAAGAAAGCCATTATCCCTCAGCCTTAGATCCGTGATATTGAGATAGGCCTTTAAACACACAGGAAAAATAAAGGGAACTTTTCATTACAGGCTACATAAAGTATATTTGAACTTATAAAAATCTATATGATCCACTGACAAAATTTACTTTGTGGAAGAAATAGGATCTTTACTGGCAACACACTGAGAACATCTCCTTGCTTCCTCCACTGATGACAAGAATGCATGGACACATATGTATTTATGTGTGTATGTGTTTGTACGCAAGAGGATATAATCAAAATTCTTTCGTAGTGTTAAAAAGAACATATAAAAAAGTAAAAGTTTAGAGAAAAATATAAACTTTGCAATAGGCTTAACATACAAAGGCACTTAACTTAGGAAGGTTTCTAACTATGGCGGTTACTCCTGTCATAAAATACAAAAAAGATGAAAGGTAATCACCTTGATTAAGTTATATTTACTTTATTATTGTTTTTTTGAGGGAAGTTATATGGCTTTCTTCCTGCATTGACTTTTTTGTTGTTTTGGATTTAACATCATCCGTGTTAATGGAACTTTTCAAAAACACATACTCTTTCAAGTGACTATCTTACGAATGTATCCTCCCTACAATAATACAAAATTTATGCTACTGCTATTTTCTTGGTTAGATTTCTTGATTTGGTGTATATTACTAGTAATATTTAATGACTGAGCTTGAGTAATTTAAATGTGACTATAATTTCTAAATTAGATATAACAGTTTTTATATAATTTACTTTCTTCTATTTTCTTTTCATATATATGATTTTATTTTTTGCTCTAAATAATTCTTCAAATTCTAGTATGTAAGATTGAATCTTTAGTTATGTTTAATATTTTTCAATGGTGTACTTTTGTCAGAAATTTCTGTGTTTTATCTGCAATAGATTTATTTTGTTAAATTAATATAAAACTTTTTATGTACTTCTGATCATTCTTTAAATATATTAACACATTTTGCATTATTCATTCATTTGATTCATAATGTTGTTTTTTTTTTTTGTTTTTTTTTTGAGACAGAGTCTCGCTTTGTTGCCTAGGCTAGAGTGAGTGCCGTGGCGTCAGCCTAGCTCACAGCAACCTCAAACTCCTGGGCTCAAGCGATCCTCCTGCCTCAGCCTCCCGAGTAGCTGGGACTACAGGCATTCGCCACCATGCCCGGCTGATTTTTATATATACATATATTTGTTGGCCAATTAATTTCTTTCTATTTTTATGGTAGAGACGGGGTCTCGCTCAGGCTGGTTTTGAACTCCTGACTTTGAGCAATCCGCCCGCCTCGGCCTCCCAGAGTGCTAGGATTACAGGCGTGAGCCACCCCGCCCGGCCGATTCATAATGTTTTGTATATTTTTAATTATAACTTGAATTATTATAAAATAAGCCTCTGTAACTTGCTTAACATATATTTTTAAATTCTTCCTTGTCTGAGGTTGATCTTGGTAAACCTATTCTTCTTTTATATAAACATTTTTTTCATTTTTCCCATTCTTTTAAATAAATGTCATAATTTTGTTTAAAAAATGTCTTTTAAAAGCAGTATTGCTAAATTTCTCTTAAGAAAGAGTTGGAAACTTATTACCTTTGATTAAGAAAATTTAGGCCATTTATATTTATTTAATAATTTTTTATAATGTGACTTTTGTATCTCTTTGTATACATCCTTGGATTTATTTATATTCATTGATTTCTTATTTATTAATATATGGACTATGTTTTATTTGATTTTACATTCAAAATTAATTGTAAAGAGACTTTTTAATGCTATTAGTTATTTCCTAATATCATCTCAGGCATTATTAACCATAAAGTTGTGTATGTATACTCATTTAAAATATTTTTTTACTTACATTTATAGGGAAAAAAGGCTATTCTTTAAGATCATTCTTATTGGTAATTTTTTCCCAGCATATTGTGAGGGTGCAAATGTTAAGGTTATGTATATTGCCCATGCCCCCCTCACCCCTCAAGTCAGAGCTTCAAGCTTGTCTATCTCCCAGTTGGTGTGGACCGCATTCATTATGTTTGTATATACCCACCCCCTCCCCCCTACTTGCCCAACACCCAATAAATGTCATTCCTATATGTCCACTTAGGTGTTGATCAGTTAATACCAATTTGCTGGTGAGTACATGTGGTGCTTATTTTTCCATTCTTGGGATACTTCACTTGATAGAATGGGTTCCAGCTCTATCCAAGAAAATACAAGAGGTGCTATATCACCATTGTTTCTTATAGTTGAATTGTACTCCATGGTATACATATACCACATTTTATTAATCCACTTGTGTATTGATGGGCACTTCAGTTGTTTCCACATCTTTGCAATTGTGAATTGTGCTGCTATAAACATTGGAATGCAGGTGTCTTTTTCATAGAGTGACTTTTGTTCTTTAGGTAGATGCCCAGTAATGGGATTGCTGGATAAAATGGTAGATCCACTTGTATTGCTTTAAGGTATCTCTATATTGCTTTGCACAATGGCTGAACTAGTTCATGATGCATTCTTTATCTCTAAATGTTTTGTAAAAGTGATGTATATCTAGATAGATGCAGAAAAAAGATACCATAATAATATTGGTAAATTTGTAATGAAATGTGTAATCTAATACACTATCTGATTCTAATTCTAACATCTGTTGGTATCATTACAGTTTAGTATAGTATTATAAAGGATTAATTTGCCTTAAGTTGTTGCTAAATATGTCTTTTGGGTCAACAATCTGACTCACAAAAATCAACACTAAGAACACAGTTGAAGACAAAAAATATTTCTGCATAAAAAAAGTTTATCTTCACACTATAGCATAGTAAATATTTGAAGTAACCTCAAATTTAAAAATTGAGGAATGTTAAGGAACTTACAGTGAGCCCTCTAGATATATATTGTGTTATGAATATCATAATAGTATAAAGAATGTATACAATGTATGTGAAATACAGAACACAAAATTATGTGTGCACTATAATTATAACTGTGAAAAATATGTAAGCAGTTGCAGTAAAACTGGAATAATTGATAGGATATTAGAAAAATTTGATGTATCAGATTGGCATATCATGTATAAATTTTTAAACAATTTAATTAAGGCCACCAAAAGATTTCTACAATACATAAAACAAAATTAGGTCAGATTCCCAAGTGTCTAGAAAAGGGTGGGTGTGGACTTCCCCAACTTCTGATTCTCTTTCATCTTAAATTTGCTGAGCCTTTACTAAGTGAAGGGTGAAATCTTTCTTCTATTGCCACTGGTGAGAACTAGGTGAATTATATTGGGAGTAGACAGACCCAACCCTTCCCTCAAGATAATGACTAATTGGCCAAATCTCCTGACTGGGTGTGACCTAGGGCTGACCCTTGATGACTGGGGATGGATTAAGTGCAGAATGCTCACTTTTCCCTGCTCTTCTATGAGGTTTCAAATGGAACTGCATCATATGAACAAGAAGGAATTACTATATTCTTTTAATAAAACTAACAGTACTGAAGGGACCGGAGAAAATTTGACTAGGTTATGTAGTCAATTCCCTCATCCAATATGGAAATCCCTTCCAATACATGTATGAGAATGACCACCTTGTTTTTGCTTGTACAATGTGTACTTGCTACCACTGATTGTAGTTTATATTTTTGACTCTTTGACAACAGAGAACCCTTTTCAAGGAACACATCTTAGCGCATGGTCCTCTGGAACATAATTTTCAAAAGGTTGAATCACAAATAATCCTTTAACCTTCATACAAGGAGCCATGTTAAATGAAAAAACTTGGAATGTAAAAGAAGGATTATACATATTTTTCAAGGTCCCAAAGGGATTAACACTAGAACAAAGGGATAAAATTACAGTAAATTAGATAGCTATCTAAAAAGATGATTTTGTTCTAGAAGTCAAGCTTCCTATCACTAGTAGTTCTGAAACATGGATTTGAGAATTATTTGCTGTGAATATTATGGAGAAGGTTCAAGTGTTAGACTGGAGACTGGAAGAATTTGGAGAGTTTATAACCTTGACTGAGCATCAGAATCATCTGGGAAGATAGTTTTTTTAAAAAAAAGAAAGAGGACAGAAGAAAAAAAAAGAAAAAAAAAGAGATATCTGGGCCCTAATGTAAGCACTGTGAAATTGGAATATCTGGATTTTGGGCTTAGACATTTGAATTTTTAATAAGCTGCCGAGATGACTCTAATGTATACAGTTCGGGAGACTAGGAAATGAAACCAATGGGCCAGGTTGCTTCTTAAGGATAATTGATGCCGTAAAAATCCATTTCCATAGCATAAACAAACAATATGGCAAATTAGGCAACCAACTAAGGATGCTAAACAGGTGCTATTGCTTGTCTTCTGGGAATGAGAACATAGAAATCTAGTTTCTGAGATCTCCAGTTAGGGACAATGGGACCAGTTGGTATTGTTGAATTCCTCACCTTATTCTGAGAGACAAGTGGGAAGAGGTGAGAACTAGAGAAGAAGGAGGTGGCCTGGGAGGGCTGTTTTGGAAATGGCCTTCTCCACCCATGTACAATCCCTTCCTTGTACTCTGTTGTACAAACCTAAGGCTTTGATTGCTTGAATCTGTGTCTATTGCTTCATGAAGTTTAATGAGGCTCATCCTGTACAGAGAAACTGCAGGGCTTCTCGGATGGTTGTTATAGGGAGTGGCTTCTTGGTTGAGAGCAATTAATTTGTCCCCCCTTTGCCAGCAAGGGTCTGGCAGGATGTGTCTGCACTGCCACACTTCCAACTCTGACAATGCTAACTAGTCTTGCGCAAACCAAGGGACTGACCTCAGACAGTGTTTGCCATAAATTGCAGCCAGTTTAAATCTTCATTCCGCCTAATGTTGCACAAAGATCTAGGAAAAGAGGCAGCCATTTGCCAAAATGTATGCCCAGTTATTGGTTCTGAACATGGCTGGAAAACCTAGATGCCTCTTCCAAAATTAAAGCCTCTTTTTCCCATGTGTGTTAGTGATTACTACTTCCCAGGGATGCCCCAATTCTGGGCAGCTGGAAAGTAACTGCAAAACCCATTTATTTATTCATTTATTCGTATTTGTCCAGTGTCAACTATGTGCTACTTGCTGTATTAGATATTGAAGAGAAAATAAATAATAAGTATAAGCAGCCTGGAGTTTACAGTCTGGCTGTTTCTATTCTTAATATGTGATTAGAAATTGACTAACACCTCTTGGTAATCACCATCATCTTCACCATCATTATCATCATCCTCTTCCTTATCATCATATCATTAGTGTAATAGTAGCTAACATTTATGGACTTGGCACCTCCGCTAAAAGGCTTTCTAATGGAGTATTTCTAATGAGATGAGTATTGTTATTATTATACCCATTTTTCAGATGAGAAAATGGAGAAACATAGATAAGGTAACCGGACTATTGTGAGGTTAGGCAGGAGAAAGCAGAGATTTGTTGTTACTTTGCCAGCTCCTATAAGCTTGAGTCTTCCTTGCTCTTGATCTCTTGGCTTAGGGTCTGAGCTGGGCCAGGCTCCCTTTGTATTGTGTTAATACGATTCAGTCTCCAATACCAAAAGAGGATCATTCTGAGGAATGGGGGATTACATTCAGGCTCTGAATAAGAGATGAGAAATAAAGTTTATAGTAGTTATCTTTGGAATCTCAGGGGACTGAATAGGCTCAAAGGAGGCAGGAGGAGTTTGGAGCATCTGCAGATGGCTGCAGTTGAGGTTTTCTTTTGGGTGGACCAGAGGGTGAGGTTCTTTCTACTAAACTCATATACTTCAAGGAGTCAATAGGATACCTGAATCTGACTTCCTGAGTTCAAAAGGGTCATCTGGACCTAGCCCCAGTGGGTCAAGGAGACAGGCCAGACCTGAAGAGCAGTAGCAGAAGCACTCACTGGCCAAGTAGCTCAGATTTAGTGAAGTTTTGTTCTTGTAATACTGAGGAAGCCTCAAGGATGTGATTCATTTTAAAGAGATTTAGGTTAATGCAACAGAGGTAAAGTTCCTTCAATTTGTAAACTCCGAGCTATTTCATGAAGACAATAATGTAATGTAAATTCCTATTCTTGTTTTAAAACAGGATCCTTCCTATGTTCTCAAATTAACTTTTTTAGCTGCTCCTTCAAAGAGAATTTACCATCTCCTTATTTACATATAATGTATTTATTTTCAGTGAATCAAGGGTATCATTGCCTGTCTTTGCAGCTGCATTCAAAGATTTACTGAGTACTTTTTAAAAACAAAGTTGAAATCATATACTATATGTGATTTTGGAAGATTTTTATTCCTTAACATTTTCAATAATATTCTGGAACATTTTTTTATGATAGCCAAAAATTTGTTACCCATATTATTTTGGGAAGCTGAATGATAATTTTTCACACAGAGAGACTATAGTTATTTAACAGTTTCTCTATTATTGTTTCAAATTTTACATGCTTTAATTTTACTATTCGCCTTTGTAACAGTGAAAAAAAATCAGAAATGTTAGAAACTGAATGATAGCAGTATTTTGAATACATTTGCCCATGAATCTTTCCGTAGAGTTATAATATGAGGTCAAATATGGATACTTTACATTTTCCTGCTGAAGAGCATCTAAGTGATTTTTAGAACAGGTGTTTTTACTCTGATTAATGACCTGGAGAAAGTTACTTAAACTTTCTGTCTTTCAACCCTCTCATCTCTAATATGATAATAATAATAGTAACTACCTCATAGAGTTGAGATAATATATGGAATGTACTTCAAATAGTTGTATATATATAGTTCCAAGTATTTTTAATTTTTGAGATGTAGACATGTAAAAAGTAAGCCACCATTGCTTTAGAGCCTGTTGTGGTTGCTCATCGTGGGCCTCTCACCCCTTCTGGCCCAAGGAGCTCATTACTCAGCCAGCAGCTCTATCCACCTTCTGCTGGAACTCTGCTGGTCCCTACCTCCCCTGGCCTCTACCTCACACCTCTTTGTTTAGGTCAAATTCTACATTATTCTCTTTTAGCACTGTGAGCCTCTTTGTTCTATCACTCAACACAGTTATAATTTCCCATCTACCTATGTAGTTACTTGATAAAAGTTTTTCCCTCGCTCTAGACCACATGCTCTGTAGGGGCAGAGGCCATGCTTATTTTTGTTCACCATAGTGTTCAACATGCCACTGTGTCTGAGTAGGCCCTCAGTCCGTATTACTTGAATGACTAGTTGGGTATGTGTCAAACCATGTCAGAGGACATAACAGTGTAAGGAACAGAGAAGCAGGAATGAACGTGTCACGCCAGAGTGCGTGACACGCAATAAATCTCTATAAATATCAATTTATAGAGAGCACCCCAATTTATTAATATCACCCCTGGCTCCTCTCTGGTGAGGAGCCAGGGGTGTCTAGACTAGAAGGCAGTGTATGGAGGGGAGCCTAGGGGGGTGGGACTGGAAAGGGGGCTTTGATCACAGAGAGTCTCAGACAGCAGGTGGAAGAGTTTTCATAAATGACACACACAGTGGGACGGGACGCCATTGAAGACTTCCGAGCAGCCCTGGTGTATAAAAGAAGTGTGTGTTAAGAGGATGCCTGTGGCGAGTACAGTGTAAAGGCAGGAGGCAGGAAGCCCAGTTAAGAGTCTATTGCAACATTCCTTTAAAAGCTATTGAGTACCTGCTTGAGTATGTTACCGCTGGAAATGGGAAAAAGTGAGTGAATGTGAAGTGTTTCCAGAAAAAAGTTGACATTGTTCATTTATTTGTATGTATGTATATACATGCACATACAGAGAAAGGGAGAAAGAGAGAGAGTCACCTTAGGTAATAGAATATTAGTTCTGGAAGGGGCCTATTAGGTTAGGTCATGTAATGTAGTGTCCTTTACAGTTTGGGAGATTGAGACCAAGAAGAGGAATCAAGTTGCAAATGCTGCATGGCATAAGGCACATTAGTGGCAGGTGGGATCATGAAGCCTGTCTTCCCGAATGGTGCTTATTGTACTTTTTCACTCTGTAGCGAAGAAAATATGTCTTTGCCAGAAATAATGGAGGTGAGTTAGAAGGGGTATCATAAGTTCTGTTTTATACAGGTTGAGTTTGGAATGGCAGTGAGACATTCCAATAAAATCGGCAGGCAGATTAACAGGTGGTGGGAGTCTGGTAGGGAGGTCAGAGCTGGGGTTACATATTTTTGACTAAGTGGCTTGGCGATAGTCACTTCAGATCAGCTGAAAATTTTCATTCTGAATTCAATTATTCTCCCTTCAGCTTCACATTTTTGGAAAAAAAATTGATATTTATAGAGATTTATTGAGCAGTTATTGTACGATATATGCTTCATCAACATCTTATTTACTCTCGTCCTGAATCCTGTGAAAGAGATACTATTGCACTTATTACTCCATTTTACAAATGAGGAAGCGGGATCAGAGAGATAAAATAACTTTCCCCATGTCTACTTAATTCCTAACAAATGTGTGAAGAAGAATTTCTCCATCTTGGCACTATTCAAATTTTTGACCAGATAATTCTTTGTTGGGGCGAGGTGTGGAGGGGGAATCTTTCCTGTGCATTGTAGGATATTTAGCAGCATTTCTGGTCTCTACCCATTGAATACTTGTAGGACTCACCCCCTGCTCCAGCTGTGACAATCAAAAAGTTCTCCAAACATTGCTAAATGTCCCCATGTTGAGTTCAAGTGGTCTTTTCTATTGAAAATCTTCCCCAGAAATTCCAACCTTAGTTGATATATCCTTCCCCTGTATTTTTGTGCCATATATCACCCAAATATTAAATGATATTTTTAGTTTTGTTTTGTATACATCTTGTCCTCCCAAGAAACTTATAAGGTTTTTGAAGACCAAGTCTTTTCCATTTATCACAGTGTGGGAAGCCAGCATCTTGCACCTGTGTGCTCACTTCTTCATTCCTACTGTCATTGCATTCCCCTTCTCCCCCCAGTTTAGGTCCCCATAATTTTTACTAAGCTGTTACAATAATTTAGCTAGCCTATGTGTCCCCCTATTCAAACCATGTGATTTATTGCCTATTTGAAGATTCTTCCTAAAACACAGGCGTGATAATGCATTTCTTTTTGCTTACACCCTTACTCAAAAATATATCTTCAGCCTCATAGTAAAGGTATTCCACATTCAGATCTCACTATTCCTTCCAACAGGGATGTTTTCATCACTTTTTTTCTGAATAAGCTTGGCTCTAGTAAAAAGAAAAAAAATGTTCACTCTGTATATCTTATGGCTTCCTGTCTCCAAGCTGTTCCTATTCTTCTTTCAATATAGTCATTAGATTTGTCTCCCTCCTTCAAAGCTGAGCTCAAATACTATAGGTACACATTCTCACCTTCTTTCCACAAGCAGGGAAGGATTCCTTCCTTCTTTAGACCCTCACAGCCCTTTATCAATACCACCCCTATGGCTCCTAGTAATTTCTATTTGTATGAGATTTAGGCATGTGTACATATGGCTTTCCCTTTTGTATGAGATTCAAAGTTAAACAGACCTGTGTTTGAATCCTTTGGCAAATTACGTTATCTTACCTTTGGCAAATTACTTTCACTCATTATCCTTCAGTTTTATTTCTTCATCCTTAAAATGGGGATATAGTACTTTCCGCCCCCAGTATTAAGAAGCCAATAAAAATGCAGGAAAAGTGCTTGAAACAGTGTTTGGCAAATAGTAAAAATACTGAGTGATCAATAAATACCACCTGCTAATATTTTAGGTGTAATCATTATCAATATTTTCAACTTTCTCTGAAAGAGGCAGTCTAGATGAATTTGTTTTATACTTTGATGATGATGGGTGAGGGATTTTCTGGTCATGATGGACAAGAAAAGTGTTGAGAATTTAGTTGCTTATAATCTAACCAATGCAGAAATAGTATGTGCCAGTAATCTAACCCATCAGAGGAAAGTAGCCTTTGAAAGGATTGTGTAATAGAAATTTGGGGATTTAGTGGGCAATGAAGACAGCCCTACTGACAGTACTCACAGGAGCTGATGGGAAGGTTCCCATGGCACAGAGAGAATGCGGTGAGCTAAAGCAGATGGCACAACATCAGAGAGCAGTGGGTGGATAATGAGCATGGAGCTACAGTGCAAAAGACTGAATGGAAATGCATGGTTCAGGAAGCATGGAATGAAACCCCAGGCTTTCAGTTTGAAGTAGGCAGTTCCACTTGGCAGCTGGAATCTGTCTCTGTGCAAAGCCATATGATGCAAATTTGTGGTAGATGTCTTTACAAGGAGCCCAGTGAATGAATCCATCACAGACTTGTTTCAGAACCAAGGCTAATAATGCTCCCAGCAGGATGGGGTAAATAAGGAAGGGGTGGGATTTTGAGACTAGACATACAAATAAGGAGAAGTAAGAAAATATAGGAGGGCCCCAGGATTTAGTTAAAAGAGGGCTCTATGAAATGTGTCGGTGGCCTTGCTACATACAATATGTACTACTATAGTCAGGTTTGTGGATGGCTTCAGTAAATAGGGCTAATCCACATGAATCAAGATTCAGGGACATGACCCTGGAGGATAAGCAATTATAATATTAATGGTTAGCATTTATTGAGTAATTGCTATATACCAGCCACTGTGCTAAGAGCTGTGTACACATCGTGTCAATTAAGTTACACAGTAACTCTATAGTAGGTGCTATTGTTATTCCTCCTTTAAAGACAAGAAAAGCAAAGGGAAGAGATTTTAAATAACTTGCCCATCATCATATATGCAGTCAGTAGCAGAGGTTAGCCTTGAATCTATTGCAGCACCTCTGCTATTAACCACTAGAAACACTGGAGTTCAGAAGTAGAAGAGACGGAGAGGCTACATAGTCCATTCCCTGGATTCTGGGGAAGAGCTAACTGAAGTTCAAAGGCAAAAGTCATTGCCCTAAGGTTCACGGGGAACCAACCTATGACAGAGCCAGAGTGTGAGGCTCAGACTGCCTCTACAGTATAGTACTAGGGAAGAGGCCAGAGTTGGGGGAAGCAGGAGGGCTCAGCTGAGCACTTAGCCTTATAATTCTCTTCATCAAAGCCAGATTGGCCCCAGAACTTGGGCAATGTGAACTCGAAGGACTACTCACGTTACCAGGATATGCACAGGCTGGAAGCCTAAGAGCTTGCCCTTGATGGCCAGCACAGCAGAGGGCATGAGACAGAAGGGCAGAAGAGGCACTTATTCCCTGTGATCTTTTCATTCTCTTTTCTTACTTGAGAGCAGATTACCTTATGAGTGAACAATCAGACCTTGTTTTACTAGAAAATGAGTGAACAATGAACTTTAATTCTGTCATGATTTCCCAACTCGAGAGAAAATTCAGTGCCCTTTGCAAGTTTGGTCTCCATCAGATATGGGGGGAAAGCCCCGTGGAGCCAAGACCGAGTCTCTTTTGTCTCCTGTAAGAATCAATGCAATCTTCAAAGCCCAGCTCTGACTTAAACTAAACCACGAAGTTTCATCAGATTTAATTTAATTATTGCCTTCTTTCTTACCATTGCACTTTGTTCTGCCAGAGTAGCATTTATTATATGCTATTATGGATAGTTTAACATATTTAATTTATTATGCACAAAAAACCAAACAAACAAACCTTTCTTATTCCTATTCTAAGTACAGCACCTGTAATATTTTAATTTCTTGAATGTAGAAACTAGATACGCCTTAGAAAGCACTCATTCAATATGTTTAAAACTGGTCATAATTTTAACCCTAAAATATGCCCTTTTATAATACATTCCTAGTGCAGTTACGGATCTTCATCTACTCATTCCCACATGCCAGAATCTTGGAAGGCTTAATCCTTTCTATCTTCTACCATCTTACCGTCTACATCCAATTAGTCACTAAATCCTGTAAATTTACATTCTGAATAACCATTGTTTCCATTCTGCCTATTTCCATGGTTACTTGACTTAATTGACTACGGTCTGGTCTTACTGCTTTTCAACTGGGCCTCCAGCCTCGCTCTCACTCTTTAAATCATATTTGACAAAGTTGTCAAAGTAATATTCTGAGGAAAATAAGTCAAATTAGGTCTCTTTTTTACATAAGTTTCTTAAATGCCCCCAATGCACCCTATACTTCTTAGCATGACAAATAAAGATCCTTATAATCTGAATTTTTTTCCCCTTGGTTAATACAATAGACCCCAATTTTTCCACAAACAACCTTAATTTATTTATCTTGTATCCATTCTTTGTTAGCCACTGATAAGGCATTGGCTATAATATATATTGAGTGTATCTGTCATATGCCTATCATTATATAATATACATTGGGTATCTTATATATTGAGTATATAAAGATTAAAAGAGCATAGTATAAAGACTTTGAGAAGTTAGTTCTAGTAGAGAAGACCCCTATGAAAACTCAACCAGTAAAACGCTTGAACATTTTACCATTGAATGACATGCATCATCTGACTAATACCACATTAGAGAAAATACACAATTTTATGGATGTGAAAGGAGAGATGTTTCTGCTTCAAAAAGTCAGAGAATAGAAGACATTTGAGTAGTTAAGTGGGAATTAGTAAAGTGGACAAAGGGAAGGAAGACATCCCAGTCACAGGCAAGCACAGAGAAAAGCAGAGAGACATGTAAGAATTGACCATGTTTAGGGAAATAAAAAAGTCTGGTGTGTGAGAATATAGGTGGTTGTAGTGAAGGGCAGCTACTGGAGGGAAGACTGGTAAAGTCTGCTGGACTAGATTTGAAGGAACATTTATGCAACGCTAATGGTTACAAACTTTCCCTTACTTAAAGAAATCAGCGGTTCCCTATTACTCACAGAATAGTGAAATGATAGCATTTGCATATCAAACAGATAACCCAGGTGATCCTATGCGGCACTAAAAAGAGAGAAACTGTAAGGCCAGAGATCAGAATGAAGCAATGGGAATGGGCTTGGTTTGAGAAGAATGAATATGAGAATGAAGCTAGTGTTGATGGCAATGAAGAGCAGATCATGAATTCCACAGAGATTCTAAAGTTAGAGTTAACAGGATCTAGTTAACTTAGGTATAGTCTAAGCCAGGCGTCCTCTAACTACAGCCTGCGGGCCACATGCAGCTGGCCGAGGACATTTATCCAGCTGGCCCACTGAGTGTTTTTGCCGCTGCTGCCTGTCCTGCTGACCAGCCGACTAGTCCGGGGCCCACAGTGCGCATGTGTGGAATGTGCGGCCTGCACTCTCCGACGGCCCTCCAATGGTCGGAGGGACAGTGAACTGGCCCCCTGTGTAAAAAGTTTGAGGACCCCTGGTAAGCAAAAGACAGAAAAGACTATAATGTGACAGGTAAATAAAATTGGTGAACAACATGAAGGAGAAGCATGATTCCTAATCAATATCTATGAACCATAAAGGTCCCTGATAATTCAATTCAATAAATGAGAATTTTGTTTTTTGAATAATAAAACAAAACATAATGAAAAACAAAACAAAGCAAATAACAAAAAAGAAGGCCATTTTCTTTGTGGTACTTACTCATAATGACAGATAAATGAAGGCTACTATGT
Source organism: Microcebus murinus (assembly GCF_040939455.1). Classification (NCBI taxonomy): domain Eukaryota; kingdom Metazoa; phylum Chordata; class Mammalia; order Primates; family Cheirogaleidae; genus Microcebus; species Microcebus murinus. The sequence goes on from NC_134124.1 coordinate 14,236,349, forward strand.
TTTGTTTATGATGTATCAATTATACCTGAATAAGAAAGATGGTCCCTATGAATATTTATTTCATATATTTATAATAATCAAGGAAGTTTAGTTAATTTAAATAACTTTGCAAATGAATTTGAAATGGCTAATTGAATAATTGGTTTGCCGTTACACCTTTAGGTTGAGGTACTGCTATGCTAGCATAAGTATTGCAATATCTAAGAGAATTTTAGCATTGTGATTTTTACTAAATTTACAAAAAGTCATTAGTACTCAAAAATGCTTATTTATTAAATCAGCCGATTGAAATACTTGGAAGAGAAATTAAGTTTATAACTGTAGTTTTAGAAGTTTTAGAGCATCTAACTAAGTTTTAAAAAGTTATCCAATGTTTTTCAGAGGCTTTTTAAAAGTAAAATTTAGTTAAAATGTCTTATAAAGCAACAATAAGATTTTCAAACTAAATTTAACCTGCTTAAAAGGGAACCTCTAAATTTTTACTGCTTGAGACAATTTTAATCTAAAGGAAAAATATATTACTCTGTGGTTTTTACAGCTGACCTCAAGGTAGCTGCCAAAAAAGGCTTGGTGACAAAACAAATAACCTCAGGACTTATGGTATTGACCAGGATAACCACAAAGCTAACTACACCCAAGGGAGATGTTTCTTCTTCACTTCTCACCTGGCCCATGTCCTCCAATTGTCTCTTATAGGGATGGTGAACAATTATGCCACCACTACAAAATTTATAACTTAGTGGTCATAATGATAAAAATGTGTTGATTGTATATCCACAGACTGGGAAGGCAAAAATGACAAAATCAGCCCATCAGCCCTCCAGAATATGACAGTGCCTTATGTTAATGGGGGATGGGTGCATGGCGAGGAAGAAGAGTGGATTTTAAAGTCTCAACTAAAGACAGCCTTTATAAAAAAAATATGTGATCTCCGTATAAATCATAGTCTTTTATCAAAGTCACAATTCCTTCTAAATGCATATTGTGAGCACCTTTCCAGGTAACTCTTGGGAGTTTACCACTCATGACAACATGATCCACCTTTCTCTCTCACCCCAGCCTCATGAGGTCCCCTTTCCATGTGACTGCCTCAAAACTTCTCATCTCTGAGGTAACCTCAGAGGAGTAGTTAGATTATAGTTTTGTATAAATGAAAGCCTATAACTTTGATGTTTTAAAGAAGGTTTTAAAGGTGTTTAGTTCTTACACTTAGTTAATGAGCACTCATTTCTTTTCTTCCAGCAAAGCAGGGGTTTTTTTTTAGGGGAAAAAAAAAAAGGATAAAATTCTTATTTTAAAATCCTGAATCTGTGATCTATTTGCCATCACAGAAATTAAACAGTTCAGAAACATACAGTAAATCAGGAGCAGTTTTAGTTTAATGAGAAAAGCACTGTGTAGGAGTTCTATGGCCAAGAGACTTTTCCTGTCTGAACACTAATTCCTTTGTCTGTTCACAAGAGAGGGCTTAGAACGGATTTGGCACAGGTGTTCCTTGAACTCAATGTAGACAACTAAGTAGCACGTAGAGGGAGGGGGCATTTTATGTGCATTCAGACTCTCAAGTTGGTGGAAAGACAACAGGGTGGACATTTGCGATGTTGGTGGAAATGGAAAGAAGGCCTTGATGGATGAAGATTTTGGTTCTGAACACTCTACTGAATCCCAAATCTATTCTTTACTGGACACAGATCACCCTCCTGCTATGGTAGTTGTTTTGTTTTTGTTTTTGTAACTGCCGAAACTAAGGTCCAGGAAGGTCAGAGATTATCAGGGAATTTTTACCTTTTTGGGTACGAACCTCCCAAAGGCACAGGAAAGATTGAGGAAAGCTTACTCAGTTTCCCTAAGAGATCTAGACAAGGAGTGTTCTGTTCCACCTAAAAGGACACCAGTGTCCCAATTACAGGGGTCAGCAAATTTGTAAAGGGCCATTTAATAAATATGTTTGGCTCTGTGGATTGTAACTAATCAACTCTGCTGTCCTGGTGCTAAAGCAACTATAAGCAATACATGTATGGATGAGTGTGGCTGTGTTCTAATAAAACTTTATTTATGAAAGCATGCAGCAGGCCAGACTTAATTTATGGGCCATAGTTTGTCGAAAAAGCACTGGCATAAAAATCAAGTTGATGGTGGCCTCATCTCAATCCTGCCCCAAGGTAAGAGTGTAACTTCAGGAAATCTTTCCCTCTTTGAAACTCACAGTTAATATTTAATGAGCAATTCATATATTGTCATAACTTTATAAGCCTCATTTATTGACTGCTCAGAGCCCAATAATGCAGGTACTATTATTAACTTAGAACATAGCTAGTGAGTTTCAAAGTGACAGCTTAAAATTACCCAGGTCTGTTTATCTTTAAAGCAAATGTTCTTAATTACAACCACACTGTTTTTCAGTAAAGTGGCAGATTGGGATTTAATATTCCCTAATTGCTCTTCCATAGCTAATAGTCAGTAAATTTGGGGAAGAAGAAAGAGAGTTCTCTGTGGGGTGTGTCTCCATCTTTTTCTGGTCTGGTGCTTAGGGCTTCTCTTAAGAGATTTGCTGAGTTTTGTCTGTTTTATTTGTTAGTTATAAGCTTGTTTTCGCACTTGCTCAGCCACTGGAATGCCAGACTTTGGCAAGGAAACACTGATGTCTCCTTGCTAAGAACAAGGTTAACCAAACCTCCCCACCCTCTGTAGAGCACCTTGCCGATGACTGGTTACCTCTTCCTAGTGGTGATGCTTACTTGGACCTCAACTCTAAACTTGTGTGTTCTACTTTTTAAGAAACAGCATTACATTTTTATATTTCCAAGTTAATGAGCCAGAAGATACAGACACCATTTGATCCAGCAATCCCATTACTGGGCATCTATCCAAAAGATCCAATGACACTCTACAGAAAAGACACCTGCACTTGAATGTTTATAGCAGCACAATTAACAATTGCAAAGCTGTGGAAACAACCCAAGTGCCCATCAATTCATGAGTGGATTAATAAAATGTGGTATATGTATACCATGGAGTACTATTCAGCTCTAAGAAACAGTGATGATTTAGCACCTCTTGTATTTTCCTGGTTAGAGCTGGAACCCATAATACTAAGTGAAGTATCCCAAGAATGGAAAAATAAGCACCACATATACTCACCAGCAAACTGGTATTAGCTGAGCAGCACCTAATTGGACACATAGGTACTACAGTAATTGGGTATTGGGCAGAAGGGAGGGGGGAGTGGGGCGGGTATATACATATACAGTGAGTGAGATGTGCATTGTCTGGGGGATGGTCGCGCTGGAAGCTCAGACTTGTGGAGGGAGTGGGGGACAAGGGCATTATTTGAAACCTTAAAATTTGTACCCCCATAATATGCTGAAATAAAAAAAAAGAAAGCCATGTAAAGGCTTCTAGGAAAATATGCATAATTTTTTCTATTCAAGACCTACAGACATTCCATGCTCATTAATAAGGCAATAAAAATGTAGATGCTCTAATCACCCTGTGCTCATTTAAAAATGAAGCTTCCCGTGAAATGTCTTTAGAAACCAGATTAAATGTAGGGCTGGATAAAAAAAGCAAAGGCTTAAGAACTTGAGTAATACATTGAACAATGTGTACATAATTGACACTATGACAGAAATGACAGGATTAAAAAAATGGCCATTGCTGTTTGGCTTTAATTTAAAGAGAGCTATGTGTGATAAAATTATCAATTTAGAAGGAATGCAAGATTTAGAAAGCCAGTTAGAAAATAATTATAAGTTCATAGTACTATGTATGTGATACAAATAAAAAACTTCGATATTTAGTTGAAAAATCTATTTGAAAAAAAAAAGTGCTCTAAAATATTTCTTCCTGACCTTTTAGGAAATTGAGGGTAAGAGGAGGATGGATAGATGTCAGGAAAAAAGTGATACCGAAGCTGAAACTTGAAAGATAAGTGGGGTCAGGGAAAGAAGAGGAGGAAAATAGTGTTTAAGATCAAGGTAATTCTAGAATCTAGTTGAGACAGAGAGAGATAGCAGTGAGATACAAGAAATAATAATAAAACAATCCAAGAGATGACATGGAACCTGTTAAAAAGGGAGGAGGAAATGTAAGAAAGAAGGAGAAGTTGAGAAAGAGAGGATAGCGGAGGACAAGGTGAGCTGGAGGGGCCATAAAAGGGAGAAGGGAAGAAATGAGAAGCTGCCACAGAGTGAAAAGGGCACTTAGAGTTGGAAGCTGGAAGTGAAATAGGCAGGTGGGAGAATAGTAGCAGAGAAAATTAGTTAGAAGCAGAAAGAAGAAACTCAAGGAAAGAAAGGAAAGGGAGGAGATGGAATGTGAGAACAGAATGCAAACGGCCCTCCCTGGCCTCCTCTTCTTTTAATTTCCCCTCCCACGCAGCTTCCTCATTTCCTCACTTCCTCTTCCTTCTCTTCTTCACTTCTCTCAGTTTCGAACCTGACACTGAAAGGGAACAAGCTGGTGAGACACTCAAAGTAGGGCAGAGAAGCTTCTGGGAGGAAGGCGGTAGTCATCGTGTCTCATGACCTCCTCCAGGTTGGCTAATGAGTTTCCACTTAAATGCCAGCTTTGATTGACAGCAGTGGCCCTGGCATGGAGGAATCTCCTGGGCTCAGCAGAAAAGGGTTGATGGGACCGAGCAGGGAAGCTTCTCATGCCCTAGACAAGGGGAAGTGGTGTTACCTGGACAAGTATTTGTCATCTTTGGGCTAGAACCAGAAATAAATTGACAACACTTATTACTCTGGTTTTGTCTTTTTATTTTCCTTAAGTTTTTTTTTTTTTTTCTGGTTTGATAATGATTTTCCTGATTTGTGGTGTTTCACCTCTGGCTAGGAATAAGTTATAAGTGCTGTTTTTCAGGAGTTTTGTTCTGCTGAGACTTTCTTAACTCTAGTTATTTATTTTACTCAGGTGCCAAATATTGGGCATTCACTGGACGCCAGACATAAGAGAGTAAATGGGATTAAAATAAAGAAAAGGTGGAGTTTCTGCCCTCACATAGCTTGCGAGCAGTCCAGTGACATAAGCTGGCAAAAGACAGGACAATGCCAGCACTACCTTGTGAGTGGAAATCATGGTGTGCCATTTGAGGGCATAAGAGGAACATCTCACCCAGGCTTTCAGGGAGGAGGTTACGAGGCAATGAATGTCAAAAAGAAAGGCGCACAGAATGTGCAACTGGGAGGATTATTAGGAGTACGGGCAGGAGCAGAGAAGGAAAATGATGTTCTAGGCAAAGGAATAGAATGACTTATTGGAGAACAGAAAGTAGTTGAGCATGGTTGAAAAGAAGAGAGAGGGCATGGTTAAATGATGTGTAGTATGGATCCGTGGTGTATTGGTAATTTATAATTTCATTTATAATTTTTGCCAGTTTCTGTGGTATGAATATTTCCACCACAGCCAAATTTAAGCTACCAATGGCCTATGGACTGACTTGCAAAATTTCTACATATTTAGCAAGTGTTTCTCAAAGGCCAGTAGGAGCTGAGTCTAGTATACCAAAAGTAAACCGTAGCAGACCAAGATCGACTTTCAAGTTCTGGACTTATCCCCAAAGCTTTGAAATATATTGAAGCTCCGAGTGGTATGGTCAAGTCTTTCCATCAGGAAGATCAGAGTCCGAAGTCCATTGGTAAAGAATTGAGGGAGGCTAAGGCCAAGGCCAAGGCCAGAGGCAGCCTCTTAACTGGACTTCCTGAGCTTAAAACTTTGCTCTGATCCTTGCAGCCACACCAGTTTGGACATATCACTTAATGTTTTTGGTATTTTTTAATTTCCTCATCAAGACAGCTTTGATAATATTACATTATCATGAGTTTATTTTTTGGGGGGGTGGGAATGAATAAAGATTATATGGAGATGTTTTGTTAAATGTAAAATTATTAATGCATTCTTCCTCTACTCTCCCCAGTCCTATCTCTCTCTTTCTCTGTCCACCCACCATTCCCACTATCTTCTGTTTTCTCTGGCCCTGAGTGCTGGGGAGCACATTAAACTGGAAGCAAGAATGCCTTGGATCTGTATATGGCTCCACTGCCAACTTAACCTCTCTGGTCTTTTGGTATGTCATGGATTGGGTAACTGTCTCCTAATTCTGAGGAGATAAAAACATTTGCAGCCTGATTTATGGACTCTCTTGCATATATCACAATCCCTTTCTCAGGATGATTCATTTATATAAATGGAATAAATTAAAACAAATGAAAATTTGATTTCTTGAATTACCTGTATGTCTTGTGTAGAGAAGAAAGATTGGTTAGAATGATTGAAAGCTAATATTTTTCCTCCCTCCTTGTCCCTAGCCTCCTCCTTCTTTTTTTTTTTTTTTAGCAAAGCAAATGATTTGTGAATAATAATGCATGGTTCAAGGTGCGTCAGCCATCACAACTTGCACGTTTTGAGGAAGCAGAGACTGGGAGGCAGAAGCACTCATCAGAAATAGTGCAGTACCATGGGAGTCTTCCACGGTCCCACCTCTGCACATCACTAGTTGGTTTTATCACCTGTAAAAGTTAGAATGGGTTAAAATAAATATTTATATAAGTTCCTTTCTACCTTTACACTTTAAATTATTTGGAGAAACCTTATTGAACCTGCTACTTTTTGTTGCCATCTGAAAGAAATAAGGAGAGATGTTTTATCCAGGCTTGCTCCTGAAAGAATTTAGGGATGGTGGGAAATCATGAGGAAATATTTTCAAGGACATTTGGACAGAGATGTGAGAAGTGGAACCATGTTATCTGCCTCCATGGACATTTCTTTGTTGTGAGCTAGAAATCCTGGGAGCATTTGGTTGAACTGTAGCCTTTGGAAAATTTCTTTTCCTGAGTGGATCTCAGGATCATCCTCATGAAGTTCAGATTAGCATACCAACAGCTAACCAAACCGATGTCCAGGGACAAAAGGTGACCTCTCTAAAGACAGAGAGCCGACTGAAGTCAGGAAGGAGGAGAAAAGCTCCAGGAGTCTTGGGTACCAGTAGGTACTCCCACCTGGTGTAATTTGGGAATTTTTATGTAAAACTTAGGCTCTAAACTTGCTAGTTAGTGAGTTTTCCTATCTATACAATGAATAGATAGGATAAACTTCAGAAGGACTGTGTTCATGTGTGATTATTAGTAAGATTTTCACCTTTTCTCTATAATGGTGTCTTAAATGTCAGAAGGCTAAGTAGCTTAGCAATGTGTTAATAGGCAGTAGGCAAAAAACACAATGAAATGCACAATTCCTGTCACCATCTCAGAGATACTAATTCAGTGCAAACTAGGTGGGGCTGAGGAGTTTGCATTTTTAACAAACATCTTAGATGATTTTGAAGAAAATGGCCACGAACCACATTTTGAAAAACACTAGTTGAATGATTAAAGGTATGGGCTTTGGAGAGAGAAGAATTTGAGTTCAGTTCTTTAATCTGTCATGACCTATATACCTGGGGCGAATTGCTTCACCTCCTCTGAGCTACAGTTTTCCCATCTATAAAATAGCAATGATAATAATAATAACACTTACCTCAGAGGCTTTCTGATAATTAAGATTTTATTTATAAAGTGCCTAAGTACTTAATATAAGGAATCATATTTATTATTATTAATTTTTAACTATCTAAGCTCTGGGTTCCATCTTTAAGTTATCAGAGTATTCTTTACAGAGAGTTGTCTGTCATATCTTCAACAAATATAGCTTGTAATTATTTAACTGTCATTGCCACTGGTCTTGCTCAAGCTGCATTTGGGAAAGTAGCCATGCTTCTGATCTGTGTCTTTATGCAGTTCAGTTTTCAACTTGAGTATAAAACCTATTTCTTTCCTTCCTTCCTTCCTTCCTTCCTTCCTTCCTTCCTTCCTTCCTTCCTTCCTTCCTTCCTTCCTTCCTTCCTTCCTTCCTTCCTTCCTTCCTTCCTTCCTTCCTTCCTTTCTTTCTTTCTTTCTTTCTTTCTTTCTTTCTTTCTTTCTTTCTTTCTTTCTTTCTTTCTTTCTTTCTTTCTTTCTTTCTTTCTTGTCTCACTTTGTTGCTCAGGCTAGACTGAGTGCCGTGGCGTCAGCTTAGCTCACAGCAACCTCAAACTCCTGGGCTCAAGCAATCCTCTTCCCTCAGCCTCCTGAGTAGCTGGGACTACAGGCGTGTGCCACCATGCCCAGCTAATATTTTATATATATATTAGTTGGCCAGTTAATTTAATTAAAATAGAAAGAAATCTAATTAAAATAGAAATAAATTATTCTTTCTATTTATAGTAGAGATGGGGTCTCTCTCCTGCTCAGGCTGGTTTCAAACACCTGACTTCGAGCAATTTGCCCGCCTCGGCCTCCCAGAGTGCTAGGATTACAGGCGTGAGTCACCGCGCCTGGCCTAAAACCTATATTCTTAAGAGTGTTGAAGTAACATAAGAGGGTCAACAATAAAGATTTTCCATTCCACTGCTGCTCAGATGAAAGCACGTGTAGGGATCAATGGCCTCTGGCCCCCCCCCCCAAAGTTTTGCCAGAGTGTAGGGAGCAAAGGCCCCTGTCCCCATAAAGGTTGGCTGAAGAATCGCTGACATAAGGCAGATTTATTAATAGGAGGAAAAATATACAAATTTATTTTATTTAATGTGTATATATGGGGGCCCTCAGAATGAAAACTCAACTTTTCAATGACATACAGACGTCTTTAAAGAATGGGGGTTTGGAAGCCGTAAAATAGGTTTTGGGGAGGGAGAGAGGAAGAGGCTTGACTAGCTAGCAAAGGTTGTCTTGTTACGTCAATGAAACCTTACAGGGAGCAGCTCTCAGACTCGTAGTCAATCTCTCCCAGATCTGGTAAGGACAGACCTGGCTGTGTTGATGCAGAGTCTCTATGGATGTGAATTTCCTCCCTACTGAAAACAGCTCTGCAGTGTTACTTCTGTCTCAGAGACTTGTGGCAACCATCTCAAAATATGTCAATGAAATATATTTTGGGGTAAAATATTTCTAATTTCCATCATATGCATACATTACATTTATTCATGATTTCTCATCATAGGCAGCCTGTATGCAGCTGTTCCTTAGTTTTGACCCAGTGTATTGGGCCAGGCTCCCCTACTGCTTTGCACATTATAGGAAGAAACATGTTATAGTCATTTACATGTCTGTCTCCCCCTAGCCGCTAGCGTGCATATATTGGTTAAATTACGTCGGTATACTCGGAACCTAGAATACTGCCCAGCATGTAACACTTGCTCAATGAATGTTTGCTAAATTGATTAACTAACTTTGTGAATGAATTAAAATAATATGCTACTATTGCAATTCTTGCGTCGTTTTACAAATGATCATTTTCTGTCATTCAAGTTAACACACCGTGAAAATGCACTTATTGTACTGCCACCTTAAAATGTCAGACATTGACTTCCATGTTAAAGGAATTTATGAAGCAAATTGTCTCATCCAATCTGAGGACTTCCACACAAGCATTTCTTCACGTGGTTCTGTCCCTACACTGCAGATAGGCCCACGTGTCCCCTGGTGAGCTCTGCTGTGTCCCTGTTCCGCGTGTGTTCCAGTCTCCTTCTAACAGAGGCTGATTTTGTTCTCCATGCATCTCTTCCAGAGCCCTGGTGACTCTGGAGAATCTGTCGATCTTACCCAAAGCTCCATGCTGGGCCAACTGATTTAAGGGAAATCCTATTCCTCTTGCCAGTGATTAGCTCAGGAATGATCTAACTTCAATACAGGTCAAAAGGATGTCTGCCATAGGTTTTTGGAGAAAAGTTCCTCTCTCCTATAACAATTCCTGAAGCAGAAATGGTCTTTTCCTCCTAGCACCCGACGCCTGGAACTACTAGAGCCAGCTGGCCGCCAGCCCGAGGCTGATGCAAACCCTGCTGCTGAGTCACCCACTCCTGAGGTCGCTCCACCTCTGGACTTCTTGATATGTGAGATAATAAATCTCTTGCTGATTAAGATCTTGTATAATAATTGAGACAGGCTCCTTTCAAATAGGTCGTGTTGCAAGGCTAACATAGTGGTTCCGGTAAGGGGGATCCAGTTTCTGTGGTGGGGAGGGGTCCCGGAGAGATTTTGTACACTGCTTGAGTCCATGTGCACATCAGGTATCGGTGGTAGGCTGCATAAATACAGATACAACTTTTCAATTGTGTAATTCTACAAAATTATTGGATAATTTTAAAACAGAGTGCTCTGAGAACATAAAAGAATAATGAAATAACTGATACTAAGTCCTACAAAATAAAATGTATGTTTCGTAAAAGGTCCTTCCTTGTTAGTCTGGACTTCTCTAGTTCTTACACAGGGGACCTCAGGAAAAATAGTTAGCCTTATCAAACTTTAGATACCTGTTTGTAAAATGAGAAAAATGTCTCATTACTTGCTCCTTAGCAGTGATATTGTGAGGAGGAAAAGAGATTAGCAAATAAAAGGGCTTTGAAAATTAAAAAAAAACAAAACAAAACACACATTCCACAGGGGAGAGGTGTTTTTGTTAATAAGAAGTGATTATTAGCTAAGGCTAATAATTTATCCATTTACTGTGCTCTCCCATCCCCACTCATCTCTAGGATTGGTTCTTTGCCGTAGCTATTCAGGTAGTAATTTGAGGAACTTTCTATATTGCCAGTTTTTCTATTTACTTTTAATGCTAATGGTACTTCAGTGTGAAAATGTCACTTCCTCAAATCTTGAACCCCTAATTTATGTAGACATTGTATATACCCAGAGGATTATAGCTGATTGTCCCTGGTTTACCTGTAAATTAAAGACTAGGTAAAATGACCACATCCTCAGTTCAAAGACTTCTAATTCACAGGTTTTATATCTAGGGTTGGTACTTGAATCCCATAGTGGAAAGATACACACATGTTTTCTACAGAATGTTCTGGCAGGTCTTGGGGAAAAAAATACAAAACTTAATTTGTTCTTTTACAAAGTTATCTGAGGCACTTTGGGAGGCTGAGGAGGGAGGATTGCTTGAGGTCAGGGGTTCAAGATCAGCCTGAGCAAGAGCAAGACCCCGTCTCTACTAAACATAGAAAAATTAGCCAGGTGTTGTGGGAGTAGCTGCAGTCCCAGCTACTCAGGGGGCTGAGGCAGGAGGATCACTTGAACCCAGGAGTTTGAGGTTCCAGTGAGCTGTCGATGACACCACTGGACTCTATTCATGGCAATGAGACTGTCTCAAAAAAAATGTTACCTGAAACCAGAATATTGAAAAACAGAATATTAAGCTTTTACAGCTATAGGCCTGGGAGATGAGCCATCTCACCTTCACAAACGTCAGGTGCATGAACCTTGGCAGATGCATGCAGGTAGGAGAAGGAGATGACTGTTCATAGGAAGTGAAATTAGGACAGGTACAATACACCCTGTAAGAGTACTGCTATGATAAGAGTACAGCTTAATCAAGCTGGGCTCAGAGAGCCAAAGCAGAAATATATATATGTATACATCATTACCTTCATCTATGCATCCATACATATGTACATACATATATATATATACACACACACAAATGTCGACATAAATATATACATATACATGAATACATACACATATATGTAGTACTTGGAATTTTTGTAACTACTATGTAGACCAATATTAATATAACTAAAAATACAGAATATAAACTATTATTAAATACACTACCTCATATGTTCCCTTTAAGCCTGAGTCTTAGATTAGATATGCATTATTGGTCCTTTCACATGAATAAAGAAACAAGCTCAGAAAGATTAACTGATTTATTTAAGGTTGCAGAACTGGTCAGTTTTTTTTTTACAAAAGAGTATTTTTTTTTTTTTTTTTACGAAAGAGTATTATCAAAACTGGTCAGGTTTGAGTTGACATTTCAACTGACATTTCTGGACTCAGAGTCCAAGGTTCATTCTACTTTCTATCCAGGATGATAGAGTTTTATGCTTCTAGGGATCCTAAACTGTCCTCGTTTAACTTCAATTTAAGGACTTTAAATTATCTTTAATTTAAGGACTAGTTCTCCACTTGATTAATTAGTTGATCAGGCCATCATTTTACAGTGTAAAGAAAATGAAAAGAAAACAGAAAAACTGTAGCCCATAGGTTATATCAATTTTTCACTGTCCCTTCTCACTTAAAAAATATTCACAACGCTAAAAACAATAATCCTTCTTGATATCATTTCTTGTAGTTCATAAGTAATCAAGTTTTCATAGCATGCTAATAAAATAAAATACAATAAGAAAAACTTTCATTACATAACTCCTGAGAGGAAGGACAGTACACTGTGCTAGTGTCTTGGCTTTGACAATGACTCCCTGTGTGACCTTGGGCAGGTCACTTATTCTTCCTGTGTGTCTGTCAGTTGCATCATCTGTAAAGTGAGAGAGGTAGAAGAGATGACCCTTGAGGTCCTTCTTACACAAAGGTTCTATACCACTCTGAGGAGCTGCGTGGAGGCGACTGTGTCTCCAAGCAAGGGTATAGAGTGAATGGTCTCTGGAGGGTTCTTGTCCACTTATAATTTTCAGTGAAAAATGCTAAGGGCTGGGCAGAAGCTTCCATGTCTATTGAATTCTCTTCTATGGTGTCGATTCTTTCTGCTACTCTGGGACAATGCCAGATATGCTTAGCCAAAACTAGTTTGGGAAACTGGGGCTAGCCGTGGAGAAAAATCTATTTAATATTTTACCATGGGAAGCTTTCAATCCCACTAACAGAATCTTTCCTTTCCTGATTCCTGTCCAGAACCACCACCCAGGGATCTTACTCACTTCACTGTTACTTCATTCCTTTGTTCCTCTCCTTCCATTAATTATGTAATGTCGTTCAGATATACTGGGTCATAGGCTCTGGATCATTGGATATGATTACTTCCTACACTGACTGGATTATTATTGTTCTAGCATCTGGGCTAATATGGTACAAAGAGGTGATGAGTAAGGGTGAAGGGACTGATAACATCTTAGCCTCAAGCAATCATACAGAGATGAATTTATATGAACTTCAACATGGTGATGTATTGAACCCTGTGTTTTTCCATATTCCTTGCTTAGCTTAAATGCATTTAAGAGGAATTTAATGTATGGTGCTTTCATGTTTGAGTCAGGAAACCTGGGTCTGGTCATGGCTTTGCCATTGGCTAGCTATATTAAACCCAGAATAGTCAAAGTAATTATCTCTGTCTTTGCCACACTCATCTAGAGAGCATGTGACTTATGATCTATATGATGCCAATTTTACTAAGCTTTTGGGAAGATCAAATAGGTGATGTGCCATATCTTGGGCTGATACTAGGCATAGCCTGGTTAACTTCAGTGGGATTTAATGACTAAGAGAGGCTGGAACATGGAACTATATTCATCCACTAGGATGGGACAGTGGCAAGCAGGAACTCACTTGCAGATGGTACAGTTAGGAATTTTAGGTCAGCCAATACACTTCAATATTTATAGGAAGGTTATGGTGAAAAGCATGTGATGGTGAAATTAACCTGTCTAGCTGTCTAGTTAAGAACATGGATTTTAAAGTTTAATAGGTTGAGTTCTACTTATTGGCTGTATAAACTTAAGTCAGTACACTTGCTCTAAAATCTGAAACTTCTGAGCTACAGCACGATGCTTAAAGGAAATGCTCACTGGAGCATTTCAGATTTCAGATATTCAGATTAGTACTGCTCAGCCAGTAAGTACACATACAAATATCTCAAAATCTGAAAAAGTCTGAATACCGAAACACTTCTGATTCCAGGCATTTTGGATAAGGGATACTCAACCTGCACTTAATCTCCGTGAGTCTCAATTCACTCCTCTGAAAGATGACAGTAATAATATTTTCCCTATAGTGTTGTGGTGAGATATTACATATAACACACTTAAAGAGCTCCTGGACACAGTAAATTGCATGGCTGTTATCATTAAGCTGTTGGCATTAGAGGAGTTTAGCATTAAATTTTGGGGGAGTGGTTTCTCATGGAGGAAGCTGAACATTGTGATAGGAAGTTGAGAGAGAGCATTATTTGGGCATCCAGTCAAGCACACAGCATCCAAGAACTCCACCAGCAAGGAATCTGGTCCCACCTGATGTTCAGACGCTGGCTCTAGGCTGTGGTGAGATAGGGAGAAAGCAGTGCAAAAGCCCAGGCGTAGAAGGGATGGGGTTTTATTCAAGTAAGTAAAGCAGAGGACCAAGCAGAAGTCTAGTTAGCTGCACTGGCCCTGGTGGGTGAAGCAGAATCTTTCAGAAGCGTGACTCATGGGGAGTTCTGGAGCATGAGGCTGACATGGATCTAAACCAGGAGCCCAGAGCCTCGACAGCTGGTAGAAGAACATTGCAACCAAGAACTGGCTGGAGTCTGGGGGAAAGTCTTTGAAGATCCTTTAAAAACTGCAAAGTAATCAATGTAATAATGTAAAATGGTATTACGTTCGTGGAAGGAATGCAGATTCGGTTTTCTCCCAGGAGAAAGAGGAGTGTTGGCAATACTGTGACATCATCCAACCCCCTGCAAGGAAGCATCAGTTGGAAAAAAGATCTACACAGACCCAGATGTCAGTCATGGGAATGAGATCCTGAGGCCCCAGAGATTGGACTACCATATGATACTCTTCTCTAAGGTAGTTTCAGTGTCTCAGTTTGGTGAGAGTTGTGTGGCCTTCGTGTCTCCTCTCCAATGTTTCCTTAAAGGAAACATTGACTCTGACTCTCTAGTGAATTAAACTGTGTAGACAGGTACCAACAAATATATGTCCCATTTTTTATACATGATAAAGAGAGTTTTAATTTTCACCAAGTACAATCCGTTTATTTAACAGATGAGCAAATTGTGGTGCAGTGAAAAGAATTCTGGCCTTGTCTGTTAGATATGTGTGTGACCTCTTGCAAGCTGCTTAAACTCTCTGAACTATAGTCCTTTGATAGAAAGAAGGAGAAGATAATTGCACCAATATATTTCAGGGCTTTTGTTTTGACCAAATATATGAAAGTACTGGTAAAGTACAATTTATAGGTAAATGATTAATCAGTTGGAAAGATTCTGAGATCATAAACCTTGACTAGAGGATCAATCTCTTTCCTAGTCTTGGAACTATGTTGGTTAGCATTAGTTGTTAGCCTTCCTAAATTCCACTAAAAATCTAAATCTTTGCTTTCTCCTGTTTATTGTCTTTGAACTGTGCTCCTTACATTTCATATTAATGAGAATTACCTGGGGGAACTTGTTGATATGCAGTTTTATAGCGTTTTTCCAAAAGATTCTGATTTAGTGGGTCTAGGTTAGGGGCCAGTAGTCCAATACTGGTGGACCATAGACCTCAATTACAGAAGTGTGAGCTAAAATCTGTTCCTGGTGAGCTGTTTGGTTATTAAATACTTGGCTGCCCATGTTGTAACATAAGAGCTCAAAGCTGGGAAACCTGGAATTTATTCCTGGCTCTGATACCAATATAGTGCTTAGTACAAGGTAGAAATTCAATGAATATTTACCTTAATTAATGAATGAAATAACTTGTCCTGTGACCTTGCATAAGTACTTCTTCTCCTCAATCTCTTGATCAGTAAAATGAAGGTATTAAACTATAATAATAACTTCTAATATTTCTTTTCCAACTTTGAATGTCTTTGACCCTTCCAACTCTGGGGCCTACTATGGAAACAAGTAATAGCTTCTGGAAAGTTGTTTAAGCATCCTGAAAAGCTACACTTATTCTTTACAGTAAATAAAGGGTTTTTCGTAATATAATTTAATTACCAAATTGGCATTCTTTTGACTTGAGTGAATGCAATTTGTTAGTGTGACTAATTTCATTTCATAAAAAAGTAGCTGAATGGAGAATAATGTGTGTTAATTTCTTAAGCTATAATACTTAATTCTTAGAAATAACTCTTTAAAATATTCCCATGTCTTTCTGATGCTATCAGCAAGTGAGCATGTTCCGTCCTAAGTTAATCTATAACTCTGGGATTCAGTAAGTTAGCTCATGTTTAATAATACCAGACTAGGAAAAACTAAAAAGATATCCAATTAGTCTGATTAAGCTACTGCCTCAGTCCATACCTTTTTATCTTTTACCATATCTTCCAAATGGTTTCCCCCACTGTCTCCATTCCAATCTATTCTTTGTTCTGCTTCTATGATTCTTTCCCCTAAACAACTCTTTTTTTTAAATGATACAAATCTTCAGTAGCTCTCTTATTAGGATAAAGGCTGTCTTACCAGGATATTGGGACAACATTCAAAATGTCTCATTATCTCTCTACATTTCCAATCCATCAATCCATCCTCTTCTATTGTTACCTCTCCCTTCAGCAACAATGGAATTCTTAAACTTAGGATTATCCATCATGTTTTAGTTTGAGCAGTTTCTTCTGCTTGCAACAACCCTCATTTGACCTGTTTCTACTTCTTAATACTTAAAGCCCAGGTTACATGTCACTTTCACTTTTGTGGCTTTCTTTGGTTTCCCTGCCTGAATTAAACTTCCCCCTCCAAACTCCCATAATATTTTTAAAACAGTAAGATTCCACCACGTAGAAAAGGAGGAAGGTCATTTCAGGTAAAAGGAATAGTGAAGACTAAAATATAAACTCAAAAATAATTGTATATTATAAATTTAAACTTTTACTGCATATGAATAATAGTAATAATACTACTAATAATATATACATAGACCATGCTTTTATAGAATAAAAAGAATAATATAATGAGTACTCATGTATCCGTTGTTCCTCTTAAGAAGTGGGCTATTACCAAATACATTGAAGCTCCTAGATCTCAAGCCTTCTCTTCTTCTAAAGGTAACTACTATCCTGAAAGTTGTTTGTGATTCCTCTGCTTTTTAAAAATGTTTGCTTCTTACACATGGTCATCTAAATATTTTTTTTAGATTTTTATGTGTTTTAAACTGCATATCAATGTTATTAACGTTACTTACATTCCTGTCACTGGCATTTTTTCTTAACATTATATTTGCAAGATTTTATCCATGCTGATGTGACTATATCTACATATATCACATCGTATTGCTATGTACTATTGTACTGTGTGAATAAATCACAATGCAATTATCTAAATCTTTTGCTGATGGATTATTTTTTTTACTGATTTAGTTTTTCTTTTTTCCTCTGTTGCAAAAAAAAATTCATATCAATATTCTTGTACAGGTTCCTAGTGCGGAGGTACAAAGTATCTCTGAATGTACACCTAGGATTTGCATTGTTTATGTAGTGTGTATATTTGCAACTTTACTGAATAGTGTCAAGTTGTTTCCCAAAGTCTTTTGGAATGGCAATAAGTAATGCTCAGACTTTCCTGTTTAGAAAGACTGTTGGAAAATGAAGCTGGAAAAGAAGAGGTGAATGAGTCTGTGCAGTAAGTCCGCATGTTGATGCATTTGGATTTTATTCTGTAGGTAAAGGGAATCTATCAGTTGTGAGACTCTGTAGGTCACTTACTTTCTATGAATTGTAGTTTCCTCTTCAGTAAAATGGGGGACAATAATACCTTCCTCACAAGATTGTTGTGAAAATCCTGGCATGTAATAATTGTTCAATGATTTTTTTAGATATTAGTGTCAGAAAAAATTATGAACTGTGTATGACATAGATTTATGTTTTAGAAAGCTAATGGCAATTGGGTATAGAATGCACCGAAATGAAAGGCAGAGAGATTACAGAGGAAAGTGCAGTGATTATGTTGAATTTTGATGAGAAATTAAATAGATGAAAAGAGAATTTGTCTTTAGCTACGCCCAATGATCTTCAGTAGAACTGTGGTAAAGAAAGTTAGTCAGATTTGTTTAATGGTAATGAATGAATGAAGCAGAGTCAAGGAAGCAAAAGCCTTAAGCAGACATTGCCATTTACCAGAGCTTGACAGGAGGGAGAGGAGAGCTGAGGTAATAAGTCACCGGAGAAAGATAAGCAAGTTTGTGGATTCAAGGAAAAACATCCTGCTGGGGTGAGAATACTGTAAGGAAATCTGATAAACTGAAATGTGGGAGTGCCTGGAACACAGAGGGGAGGTGAAAGGTTAGTCTTGGAGAGTTGTTGTTGTTCTTCTCCTGAGGTAAAATGGAGAAAGGAAAGTTGACTGAAATTGCAAACACATTTTGAAGTTGGGGAGGGGGGGAACGACTGTCCATGAAATTAATAGCCTTTTCCATGAAATTAAGGAGGTTAATTTAATTTTCATTCAACAAATATTCATTTTGTATCTGATTTTTGTCAGGCAGTATGTTTGGTGCTGAAGACACAGCAGTGCATACCCCATACATACAAAACCGAGGTGCAGAGAAGTTGAATAAGTGGCCTCAGGTCACGGAGATAAAAAGTGGCAGAATTGGAATTCAGGATTAGGTGTGTTTGAATCCAGAATCTATTTTCTTAACAATAAGCTATGCACCCAGTTGGAGGTTCCTGGCCTTTATTGACTAAGGTTGGAATTTGGAAAGAGAATTGTGGCAGTTAGGATCCTGTGGTACTGAATGTGGTACATTATTTAATATGTTTGATCATTGAATTTATGTTGGAATAAAGAGACAGCAAAGCGAAAGGGGCATATTTAGCCAGAGATAATAGGAAGGAAGGAAGGGACTTTGGGTGTGATTGATGTGGGGAGCAAGTTGAGTGGGAGTTGGAGAGTGGGAAGTGTGGAAGGAAGATGATATGATCCAAAATGGGACTTCAGGTTTTGAGTCTCGAGGTGTAGGAATTCTGTGTAATGATGAGGGCTTTGGTGTGGCTACATGTATAGGTTGCTAAGGTAGAAAAATTCAACAAACGTTATAGGAGAACTCAAAGAACACATCAATTTGGGGATAAAACAATGTAGGATAAACAACCCCGTGTGCCTCCACAAAATCCAGAGGGTATAACTGTGTTTTGTTCAGTTGTTGAGGATAGATTACATTGTATGAATTATTTTTCATTCAGGGAGACGAAATGTGTGTGTATAGATTTGTAAAATGTTTTCCTCCTGGACATTGATAAGCCATACAACATGTAGAGGATAAATTCTCAATTATTCGGAAATCTTGACCATATTAAGTAACATATTCTCTAAGATACTGGCTCACTGATATCACTTTCTTTAGAGTTATTCCTATTCCCTTTGTACTCACTAAATGTGTGAATCCCAATTGTTGAACTGATTCTTTTGCTACCTGTGGCCAACCTGGCTGTATACCTCTCTGGTATGGTGCCCGAAGGTGCAGGTGTCCTCAGATTCCCAAGAACCTTCTCTGCTGTTTAGTGATGTCTCAATTGAGCTTCCCTTCCACCACGCCTGATAGACTTTTCCCTCCTCCACATACATCTCGGGAAGTCCCCACCCACATTCCACCTGAGAGTCCCAGCTGCTTCCCTCCTACTCAGATATTCTTGATAGTTCCATAAATAGCTCCTTGTCGTTTGGCTTTTCTGTCTTCTTTCTAACACAAGGAAAATTCCTCAAATAATAAGAACAATAACAAACAAGTGTAGGCTACAGTTTCCAAAACGCTTCCCTAGGCACATTTTTGGTTGTCACGCCAATAATGTGAGAAAGCCGAATTATTTCCAATTTGCTGGCTGACGAGAGAGGTCAAAAGACTTGTCCAAAGTCATTCTTTCCTAGCAAGTAAAGGTGGCTGTTGTGAAAACCTCATTCTCTTCAAAAGTCAAATACCACTCTCAAGAGCTTCACCCTTTCATAGATACATGTATCTTAAAGGTGAAAGGAAAAAACTTTAGGCATTATCAGTTTCAACGTTCCATTAATTTGAGTGCTAAAGTCCACCCTCTACATCTTTGCAGAGGTAGGCAGTACATTACCTCTTGAGATAGGTTGGTCCATCTTGAATTATTTGCTTTTCTTTAAAATTAGCTGAAATAGGTTATGGTATAATTTCTACTCATGGGCCCCAGTCCATCTTCTGCAGCCACACACTGAAGGAATCAACACCTATTTTCGTTAGATAATCTTTCAATATTTTCAAGTATTCTCCGCTGGGTGTAATGTCACTACTTTAAAATTTTATTGTACGGGACATATTTTGCTGGTCTCTTTTGTGGAATTCACTGTCTTCTGGACCTTATTTGACTAATCATATTTCTAAAACATGGACTGTACAATTGAGCATGGTACCATAGATGTATTCTGTTCAATGGATCAGAGCACAATACAACTATCCCTCCTTTGTTCCAATGATGAACCACTGTGAAGTTCATGTTGACTTTTTGGGGTAGCCATTGCTGATTCATATTGAGCTTAGAGTCAATTACAAGTTTGGATGATTGAGTTTCTTGCGATAATTCTATAACAATTGTGCCTCTAAACCCATATATCTGATAAAGGCCCATCAAAAACTTTGTGATAATAATTACTGAACTTGGAAGGATGACCTCTAGAGACTCTGAGTTTCAGTTGGAAAACTATGTGATTCACATAAAATACAGTCATTCTAGGAGCTCTACATTACCTATTTAATTTTGTTTTGTTAATTTGATTTTAAGTCAACTTCTTAACAATGTTTTGTGTTTCTCCAGTTTTTATTTTTACTTTTAAAATATTTTAAATTAAAAACAAAATTATTATGGTTTGAAGGAAAAATTAAACTTTTGATTCAGTTATCCACCATAACAGTTATCCTTTTAGTTATCTTTTATGTCCTTTCGGGTATCCTCTGCCCTGTCTCCCAAGTTACAGTTTATTTATCGTAATGATGATTTTTGCACATTTTTAGTCAGTTTATAACACACATAAAATGTGCATATAACAGGTTTTAAATTAAGTTCTCAAAAGTAAGTACACTTATTTAGCCAGTTTCTCCTCGTACTTTCTCCAATCACTGCCTTTCTTAGGGGTGACCACTCTTGGCTTACAGGATAGTTTTGATGTATGATGAATTTCATGAGAATGAAAGCATACTGTTATTCAACTTGTGTATATTGCTTCTTTTATTCAATATCGTGTTTATGGCATTCAAATTGGTGCTTATATTTGTAGATTGTTCATTACTCTTGTCATTGTACAGTATTCCACTGTGTGAGTATGCCACATCCACTCTACAGCTAAAGGATATTTGGTAATTTCTAGCTTTGGGATATTGTGAATAATGTCTGCAGACATTCTAGTACATGTCTTTCAGCGACACCATGTATGCATTTGGGTTGGGAATATAATCAGGAGTGGAATTGTTGAGTAATAGGATGCCTATATTCAGATACCATCAAACAATTTTCCAAAGTGTTTATACCAGCCTTCATTCCTAGCGTATAAGAATCCTGGTTGTTCCACATCCTCAACACTTAGTATTTTCTGTCTTATTTATTTCAGACAATCTGATAAGTGTGGAGTTATATCTCATTGTGATTTTACTTTGCACTTCCCTTATGACTAATTGCATGACCTTTTCATGTTTGCTGATCATTTGGATATCTCTTTTTGTGACATCTGTTTACAAATTTTTTTTTAAAAATTGAGTTGCTGTTATTTTTTCTTATTTTATTAAATAATACTTTGTTGAATAAATACATTTTCTCACCCTATCAGTTGTCTTTACAACTCTTAAAGGCATTTTAGTGATCAGAAATTCTTAATTTTAATATAGTCTCACTTATATTTTTAAAAATTATGGCTAGTAATTTGTTTTCTAAGACTTGAATATCAAGAACGAAATCTCCTATGCTTTCCTTAAAAACTTTATTGTTTTACCTTTCACTTTTGATCTCCAATCTAAAAATTATTTTGTATGTGGTATGAAATTGTGTGTGTGTAAATATATATTAATACATATATATTCATTTCTATTTGCATTTTGAATTGTTCATTACCTTTTATTAAAAAGACTTTATCTTCTCTAATACAGCAATAGAGTGCAATGTTGCTTTTTTTTTGTAAATCAGGTAATTATGTTTCTGGTTTGGATTTTATTCCATCGATCATTTTGACTCTTCTTGCACCAACACTATGCTATCTTAATTATTTTAGCTTTAAAATAGATCTTGGTATCTGGTAGTTTAAGTACTCTGGCTTTGTTCTTATTTAAGATCTCCCTAGCCCTTCTTTGTCCTTTACACTTCCACATGTAACACAAATTCATCTACTCACTTTCTACAAAACATCTTGCTAGGGTTTTGAATGCTATTGAATTTATATTAAATTGAGGGACATTTGAAATATTGTTGAGTCTTTATCTGTGAGTGTGTTATATTTCTCCATATATTTCACTCTTTTAAAATTTTTTTCAAATACTGTTTCATAGTTTTCAGTGTAGATGTTTTACATATCCTTCATTATATTTATTCCTAAAATTTTGATGTTTCTGATGTCATTGTAAATTTTATTTTTTGTTTGTTTATTGCTATTATAGAGCAACAATTGATTTTGTTAATTTCATTTACAATTTATTCGTATGTAGCAGTTCATTATATATATTTTTTTTCTGTTAATAGACTATTTAGTGATGTTTTATTCTCCTTTTTTCTCTTTTGTTGTATAGAGGTTTATTATAGTAGAATGATTTCTGTTCTTTATTATTATTTTCCTTTTTAGTATCCTTAGGATTTGTTTTCTGTTGATTTTCTAGCTTTTTGAAGTTGAAGCTTACAACATGCTCTGTTGCCTTCTCTTTTAAAACAATTATATGTGTAGGCTATAAATTTCTTTTAATTCCTGCATTCTTAAGTATAAATACTTTTTATGTTTTGTGTGAATTTTTTATTTGACCAATGTATTCTTTAGAAATTAATTTATATTTGTAGGTAATTGAGTTTTGTCTAATTACCTTTATTTTCTCGGCTGTATATAAATATTTTGGGAGTATAGTTTATATGCAATAAATTGTACAAATCACAAATGAACAGCTTGATAAATATATTTGACTATTACTGGATTTCATATAAATGAAATCAGATAGCAGATTCATTTTTTAACGTCTGGCTTCTTTCACCTCAATATAATGTTTTTGAAGTTTTTTTTTTTTTTTTTTTTTTGAGACAGAGTCTCGCTTTGTTGCCCAGGCTAGAGTGAGTGCCGTGGCATCAGCCTAGCTCACAGCAACCTCAAACTCCTGGGCTGGAGCGATCCTTCTGCCTCAGCCTCCCGAGTAGCTGGGACTACAGGCAAGTGCCACCATGCCCGGCTAATTTTTTTTTTTTTATATATATATATCAGTTGGCCAATTAATTTCTTTCTATTTATAGTAGAGACGAGGTCTCGCTCTCGCTCAGGCTGGTTTTGAACTCCTGACCTTGAGCAATCCGCCCGCCTCGGCCTCCCAAGAGCTAGGATTACAGCGTGAGCCACCGCGCCCGGCCTTGAAGTTTGTTTATTTGAATGTATGTATATTACTGTTTATTGCTGAGTAGTACAGGTTAAATATATCTAAACTAAAAATCCTAAATCAAAAATGCTCCAGAATCTGAAATTTTCTGAGCACCAACATGACACTCAGAGGAAATGCTCACTGTAGCATTTCAGATTTCAGATTTTCAGATTAGGAATGCTCAAGTGTGGTGTAATGCAAATATTCCAAAATGCAAAGAAATCCAAAATCTGAAACACTTCTGGTCCCAAGCATTTCAGATAAGGAATACACAACCTGTATTACATTGTATTAATATACTGCAATTTATTTATTCACTCTTTGTTGATGGATATTTGGGCTTTTCTAGTTTTTGAGATGTTGTGAGCAAAGCTGCTAATGAAGATTCTTATACATGTCTTTTAGTGGACATGCACATGGATTTCTCTTGAGTTTATACCTAGGAGTTTAATCATTGGGTCACAGGGCAGGCAAATGTTTAGCTTTAGGAAATATTGCCAAATAGTTTTCCAAAGTGGTTGAGACAATTTATACTCCCAGCAGGAATGTATGAGAGTTCAACTTGCTCAATATACTCCCCAGTTCTTGACATTGTCAGTCCTTTTCGTTTTAACTCTTTAGGTAGGTGTGATACCATTTTGATTTTAATTTGCATGTGTCTGATTACTTACGAATCTTTGTACTTTTTATTATGCATATTGGCCTCTTGAATATCCTCTGTTTTGAAGTTTTGGTGAAGTTTTTTGCCCATTTATTAATTGGTTGTTTTTGTTGTTGTTGTTAGTGCATAAGAATTCATTGTGTATCTTAAATATGTCAGCTATGTCACAATTTATATATCGTAGGAGTTTTTCCAGGCCATGGCCTATCTATTTACTTTCTTAATGATATTTTTTGATAAACAGAAATTTTTAATTTTAATGAAGTCTACTTTATTAATCTTTTTTTGTGTGTGGTTTGTCCTTTTTGTGTTCCGTTAAAAAAATCTTCGCCTACCCCAAGATCATGAAGGTATTCGCCCACATTTTCTTCTGGGAAGGATAGTTGTTTTGGCTTTCGTATTTGGGCTATGAGTCGCCTCATACAAATTTTGGGGTCTGCTATAAGGTGGGAGTCAAGACTCATCTTTTTCCTCACATGAATATGTGATTGTTTCAGTCTTTATTGAAAAGACCATACTGTTGCCACAGAAGAACACTGGTGCTTTTACCTAAACCAAGTGACTTGTTTTTTGTGCGATTTATTTCTGGTTTCGTCATTCTTTTCTATTGGTCTGTTTTTCTACTCTTGCGTTGAATCCATACTGTCTTAATTACTGTAGCTTTCTACAAGGTATTGAAATCTTGTACTTTAAATCATCCAAATGTATTTCTCCTCTTTAATATCTTCCTGGCTACTCTATGTTCTTTGAATTTCTATGTAAACTTTGGAATCACATGTCAATTTCCACATACAAAAAATTCTGGCCTCTTTGATTGGGATTAAATTACATATTTATAGATAAGTTTTAGGAGAATTGACATCTTGAATATTGAGTTTTTTGACCTATGAGTGTGGAATTTCTCTTTATTTAGGTTTTTAATTGTCCCTCAGCAATGTTTTATAGTCTTTGGTACTGGTACTACTTTCTTAAGACTTATTCCTAAGTGTTTAGTTTTCTAATAATGCTACTGTAAATGGTCTCATTTTTTTCTCATTTTCCAATTATTTGTTGCTAGTATACAGAAATATAATTGGCCTTTGATTATTGACCTTGGACCCAGTGACCTTACTTACATTAATTTACTGATTCTAATAGTTTGTCATCTTTTATTTGATGTTTTATGTCCACAATCATGTCATCTGTGAAAAAAAGACAGTTTACAAACTCATTTCTAAATATTGTAATCTTATCTTGACTTATTTCACTGGTAGAACTTACTTTACGATGATGAATAGAAATTATACTGGTTGATGTCCTTTTCTTATTTCTGACCTTATGGAGCAAGTGCTAATATTTTACCATTGAATGTGACATTTTCACTGCTTTTTTTTTTGGGGGGGGGAGGATGAATATACTGTTTTTTTTTTTCAGAATTAGGAAATTCTCTATAGTCCAGTCTTCTACTTTACTAAGTCTTTATTCTATTGTGTCTACCAGTTTCATAATGTCATGTGCTCTCTTTTTTATTCTAGAATGCCATTTGATTAATTCTAAAGCCTCTATCTATTTGGTTAAATCCCCACACTTTCATTCATTTTGTCCATGTTTTCTTTCACATTTTACATGTATTAATCACAGGTAACCAAAATTCTTCATCTGCTAATTACAATATCTGGATCATTTTTACATCTACTCCTTTTTCGTATTTTTTCTCTTGATCATTGATTATATTTTGTTGCTACTTTGCTTGCCTAGTATATTTAAAATAGTATTTTGGACATAGTATATGATGTAATTATAAAGTCTCTATCCAGATGATGTTGTTTTCCACCAGCACTGTCCAATTCCTACTTTTTCTCCCCTTTTAGACAAATAGGGTGAGAGCCTAAGCACATCCATCCAATTAGGGATTAAGCTGGTTGAGATTAAGCAGTTTCAGTAAAACTCTTTCTATATTTGGAATCTATTATAGCCATTCTGTACTTTTGATTGAGAGACCACTGGGTATTTGCCTTGAAAGACTGAGGGAGATCAAGTTCTTTTCTTCAAAGATTATCCATTTAAATTTTATCTTGTAGTCCAATAAAAATCCTTTACAGAATTCAAATAATTTTGAATTTGTTGAGATTCCTTTGATAGCACATAATATGATCCATCTGAGTGAAAAAGGTATTAAGTCTACAAGAAGACATATGTTAAATTTGTATGCACCTAACAACAATAACAAATACATGAAGCAAAACCTGACAGAACTAAGAAAGAAAATAGAGAAATACCAATCAGACTTGGAGATTTTATCAGTCATTTCTTAGTCATAGATAGAACAAGTGAATAAAAATTAGGAAGGCTATAGAAGACCTTGCCACTATCACCAATTTGGCCTAATTGATATTTATAGAACACTCCATCCAGCTCTTGCTTTTTCTTAAGGTAATGTCCTTTTTTATCTTGGTGATACTTTTAGTTCTGAAATATCCTTTGTCCCACTTAAGGGAGCCACCACAGCTTTCTTTTGATTGATATTTATATTGTATATATCTTCCATCCTTTTACATTTAAGCTACCTATATTTTTATATTTCAGGTGGATTTTCTATAAACATCATAAAATTGCATCTTTGCTTTTTATTCAGTCTGTCTCTGCCTTTTAATTGGATTATTTAGACCAGTTACATTGAAAGTAAATATCTGTAACATTAGATTTGAATCTTACTAAATATTTTATAAATATTTTTACCTATTTTTTATTCCCTTTCTTGCTGTCTTTGGATTAATTGAATATTTTATTATGATTTTATTTTATCTCCACTATTGGCTTATTAGTTACATATCTTTTTAAAATTTGTAAGTTTTACTGTAATGTTTACAATGTACATCATTAACTTTTTACAGTCTACTGTTAAATATTATGCCACTCTATTTATTATGTAATAATCTTATAGTAGTATACTTTCATTTTCTCCCTCCCATCCTTTGTGCCATTGTGGTTATATATTTCATTTTTCTGTATATATGAAACTCCAAAATATATTTAACTATCTTTGCTTTAAGGCATCATCACATTTTTTTAAATTATTAATAATAAAATATAATGTTTAAACTTTGTGTTCTTCAACAAAAAGCTTTTCATAAATTAATGAACTTTAATTTTTTGCTGCCATATGTAAATTATACTTTGAAGTACCTGTCTATGGAAAAATTCCAATGAAAGATGAAATGGTCCCTTTTAAGGGGCAAATTATGGTTTATTAACCCAGTAAGAGTAACAAACTGAAATTTCAGAGCATAGTTTCCAAGATATTCTATAATAATTCTAGTTTTGTGAATTTTTAATAAATATTTCAATCTGAAGAGTATTTATTGATCAAATTATTTTAGAAAATGCTTCCTATTTTGTTTTTCTCTAGGAATTTCACATGTTTTTAGCAATTAAAGGAAGTCCTCAGGTCAAGCAAAGTTATTTATTTAATTTATTTAAACTAAGATTGGCAAACACATTTGACTCTAAAAACTATTTTTCTAATGATAAAATTATAAATATCTAGTGGTTTATTAAATATATTTTGAGGATTACTGATTTAGAATACACAAATGGTTTTCATTTTTATTATTCCTAAATTCAGAAAGGTTAGATAACTTATCATATTTCATTCAATCATTCATTCACCCTACTAACAATCAGTTGAATGCTTACCATGTGCCAGATATTGTCATTTATACAGATAATGGTAGAGGTTATCTTTAAATACAAATTATCTGGCTTCAAATTCAATACCCTTTCTACTGTGCTTTTTCTACTATATCACAAGGGTCTTCATCAAAACTTATTTATAACACAGGTTTTTCTAAGCCATTATGGAGTGGAAATATAAAAAGCTAATTCTAGTTCTTTCCTTATGACATGATCTTGAGTAAATTTCCTCCCTGCTATGTATCTGAATTTTTCCCATCTGAAATTATAAATGTAATTCTAAATGCACCACAAATGGAGTCTCTGGGTATTATTTAATAAAGGATGAGATTCAGACAAGCATCTTAATGCACATGCAGTTATTTTATTTTTTCATTTTGTTTTTAGATATAACCTACATACACTAAAATTTGCAGATCTTAAGCATGCAGTTTGATGAATTTTTGTGTATACATATATCTGTATAATCCCCATTCAGATCCAAGAATAGAACTCTCTTCTGTTGCCTCAAAATTTTCCTTGAGCCTCTTTGTAGTTAATGTCTCTTTCCCAGCCACAGAAATTTTACCATTGTTTGAACTTCTATCATCGCAGACTTGTTTTGTCTGTCTGGAACTTTTTACAAAGAAAACTATATGCCATGTAGTCTTTTGTTTCTGGCTTCTTTCATTCCACACAATGTCTTTGAGATTCATTCAAGTTGCTACCTAGTGTTGTAATGCTGGCAGGGCTTCGGTTTCGTAACCTACATGATGAAAGGGATTGGGCTGGAAGGCACTCTAAAAGCTTTTTGAGTTCTGAGAGTAACTGAGAGGCTCTTTCCACTGTTTTGCAAGAATTATAATGCAGGAATTCTGACCTGAATCGGTTGCCATGGTACCATAACAATATTGGGAAGGACAGCTTTGAATGAGTAATCCAGTGAGAGGATGACGTTGCATGTCTGGGCAGGGAACATTTTCATGCACCTGTGTTGTAGCTCAGGATGACCTCGTTGACTTCTGAGTCCTCCCACATCCAACATTCTTCCCATGTGACTTGCTAATTGAATTGCCTATATCACGATTCTAAAAGTCATCGATAAACAGGCTTGCAAGAAGACTTTATGCAAAGCTCTTACATAATTTTGTCTGGCAAGCTATATGTGTAGTGTTGAAGAATAGTCTGTGAGGTCAGACAGACTCATATTCAAATCCTGGTACTTCACTTCTATCTGAGAAACCGTAGGCAAGAAACTTACATTCACCCAGTCTGTGTTTCCTCACCTGCAAATGGAGGCAACGGCAGCTACTGGACAGGGTTGTTGTGAAGGATTGAACGAGATAACTCATGCAAAGTATTCTCAGTGCCTGGAACATGGGTGGTGCTCAGCCAAGGATGGCTCTTAGTGCTGGCTGTGGCTTCTCAGCAAAATCTGTCATCCTGTGCGCTTGTAACTGTAATTCCTCATGGAAATGTCCTTTCTGTTCCCGTCCCGTTTGTTCACCTTTGCTGGGACAAAGGTGAGTGTAAGCAGTGATAGTGAACAGCCACAGGATTTTTAACCAATCCTATGAAGAGGGTGACTTTCAACAGAGAATAGAGTAGGGCCATTAAATGAGAAGACTGAGCATGGCCTGGAGAATGGGAGCCTTGGGTTCCAACAACTTTCCTAGTAAGGAAATATTTCATGACCTGGACTGTGGCACTAAATCTCTTTGGAAGAAACTAAATAGTTAATGGTTTAGAGTAGGGGTCCTCAAACTTTTTAATCAGGAGGCCAGTTCACTGTCCCTCAGACCGTTGGAGAGTGCGGCACACATTCCACACATGCGCACTGTGGGCCCGGGAGGAGTTGGCTGCTAAGCAGGACAGGAAGAGGCAGCAAAAACACTTGGCGGGCGGGATAAATGTCCTCAGCGGGCCACATGTGGCCCGTGGGCCCTAGTTTGAGGACCCCTGGTTTAGAGTATACTTGTCTCTCGGTATCCAGGAGGGACTGGTTCCAGGGATTCCCCCACACCAAAATTCATGGATGCTCAAGTCTGTCATAAAAAAAAAAAAAGGCATAATATTTGCATATAACTTACTTACATCCTCCTGCATACTTTAAAATCATCTGTAGATTACTTATAATACCTACTAATATAAATGCTATGTATACAGTTGCTATTCTTGTTGTTTAGGGAATAATGACGAGCAAAAAGGTCTGTACATGTTCAGTACTGAGGCAATTTTTTTTCCAGATATTTTCCACCTGTGATTGGTCAAATCCACGGATGAGAAACACACAGTACAAAGGGCTGACTGTATGTTTTCTTCATTCAAACCCTGTTCTGCCAGTTACTCTCAAATTCAAGATCTCCCCCACTAGATTTCTCATATGGGAAAGCAATATAGTACAGAAGTTAAGAAAAGGATCTGTGTTCAGATGAATTAGATTTGGGTCCTGATGTTGTCATTAACAATATTTATAAAATCGCAGACAAGTTAATTTATTCCTCTGCTCCTTGGCTTCAGGACATGTAAAATGGGTTGCTATAAAGGTAGATTAACATAAGAAAAATTTTAACAGTGCCTGGCACAGAATAATCAGTTAATAAATGCTAGCTATTATTCACAAAATGGGCATGATGTTATCTACCTCTTCAGGTTGTTGAAGATGTTTAGATGAACTAAGATAGGTTAACTGACTGGCACAGATTCTAATACTTCAAGCCTTATGCTATATAAATATTGCACTTCATGAAAGAGTGGTCGAGGTTATGATATGATGACAAGATTGGAGGCAAAATCAAAATCATCAATAGAAAATTAATGGATTTGCTATTTTTTAAATGAAAGAATGAGAAAAATGAGTGGGAGAAGTTATATTTATGGTTTAATATCTATGTAAAGGAATGCTCTTATTTTTGCTCTATATAGGGAAAGTAGTTCTTTCTCAGGTGAGGTCCTTGCTTTATGGAGCTTACATTCTAGTGGAAAAGACAAATAACAATAAATAAAGAAATAAACAGGTTAATAAAAAGAAGACTACAGGCAATGATTATTTTACAAAGGAAAGAAAATAAACCATGTAATATAGGAAGTGACTGGGATGCAGTGGAGAATCTGCTTTAGATTTGATTGTAAAGAAAAGTCTCCAAAAAAACAATATTTAAGTTGAGCTGTGTATAATAGAAAGGAAACAGCCTCTCACAAATTGAGGGAGGGGCTTTCTGGGCAGAAGGAGCACCTGGTGTAAGATGCTAATGTAGAAATGAGGTTGGTGTGTTGGAGAAACAGGAATAGGGGTGAGGGTACTGGCATATACAAGCTGTCCCTAGGTTATAGATGAGATATGTTCCTGGGAATGTCTTTAGGTTGGATTTGTATGCAACTCAGATCCCTGGTGAACAGCGTGGATACAGTAATAACATTAATAAAAATAGCAACACTATAATGGCTCATATGTGGCAATAATAATACAGTGTAATACTATAATAGCAATAATAGTAATAATACCCCTATACTATAATAAGTTACAGAAATTAGTGTGCTCTTTCTTTTAATTCCTAAGTTAATAGGACTGCTATGCTTATTTTGATCTTCTACCCATTTCAATAACTAATCCATTACATTGCTTAGTAATAATTGATGCTTTCACTGCAGCACTGCTGTTCACATGTTCCATTATTCTTACTTTGTTCTTTATAATTGTTCTGATAGTTGAGCGACAAAAGCCTAATGCTTTCCCAAAGAATGATGGCGTATGGCCTTTCTCCAAATGTTCAGTTATTTCTACTTTCGTTTCCATTATAATCACCTTTCTCTTTGCTGTACCCTCACCTGGCTTGCAGTGGACTTTTGCCTTGAAGCATGGTCATAAGGGTAAACACAAAGTTGAATAAAAATGCTGAGATGAAAGTGATGTGGCACATAAGCGACCATACAAACAATGAGACCAGCAGCTGGTGTACAGATGCTGTGCCAACCAACCGCTTACATGCTTGCTTGCACATGGGTTCGTGCTCTATGGGAATCTAATGCCACCACTGAGCTGACAGGAGGCGGACTTTATGCCATGATGCAAGCTATGGGGAACGGCTATAAATGCAGATGAAGCTTCACTCACTTGCTTCTCACCTTGGGCTGCACGGCATTCCTAACAGGCCACTGGAGACCGCAGTTGTAGAGGAAGAATTAATAGGACTTGCTAAAAGATTAGACAAAAAGGACTCACTTAAGAATCCTTGGTTTTTGGTTTGAGAAATTGAATCAAAGCTGGAGACATTTCTTAATATAGGCTATGATAATGGAAGGTTAGGACTGGAGGGTGGGTGATAGGCTCAAGTATAAATAGCTGTATCATCGATATTCTATGTTTAATTTTACTATTTTTCTTTTGGTGTATGTTTAAGGTTGTTATTTTCTCTTATAAAGAGTGCTGCAATTACCGAACTTCTATGTTCAGGATAGCACACTTGTTCTATTCTTCCATTAGTGTAAAGAAGTTAAATTACAGGATTGATGATATGCCCATTCAGAATATTTATAGATCCTGTATATTGCTCTTCAGAAATGCTGTACCAATTCACCCTCTCACCTCAGCACATAAACAATGGTAGTTCACAAACTCTCCTAGCATGGTCAGTGTCTGTATTTTTAAGTCTTGTGAATTCAAATAGAATGCTAATTCCAGTAATTAAGTACGGAGGGAGGACCCTCTCTTTGCCTAACTAATTCAGAATTTTTGGTAGGGAGTTGGGAGAGGATTATCAGAGAGAATACAGAATGAAATAATAATAGTAGCTAATATATAATGAGACCTTATGATTGCCAGGAACCATTCTAAGCACTATATACATACATATATATGTATGTATACATATATATGTATGTATGTATACATATATGTATGTATATGTGTGTATACATACACACATATACATACATATATATAAATATATTCATTTGTTAGAAGTTAAATACAGAAAAAAAAATAAATATATTCATTTGTTTAATCTAAATTATTTAATTATGAAATAGCTACTGTTACTATCCAGAATGTATATATGAGTAAACGGAGGCAAGGGGAGGTGAAGTAACTTGGCCCAAGTTTACACAGTTAGTGGCAGATTCAAAGCCTGGCAATTTACCTCCAGAGTCTATCATTGTAATCATTATATTCTATTGAAAATCTATAAGACATCTGGTTGGTGAATGTTTTATTTACATAAAGAAAAGAGCATAAGATAGTATATGTGGCTCAGACATAAGGTACTCTAGTACCTCATTACTCACTATATTCCAATAGTAAGCAATAGCAAAATTAGTGGGCTGTGAAAAACAGAAAGGAGTGGAAAGATCTTGTTTCTAAAGCTGGGAGGAGTCATTGGAGAATTTTTGTGAATGGAAGTCACAAAGTAATGATTTTTTTTTAAAGGAACTAATAGTAATTACTATTTGTTGAATACCTACTAACTTCTACGAATTTTCAATTATTATTTAATTAATACAATAATCCTATGACATAGTGTAATCTCAGCTAAGGCTCAGAAATTTAAAATAATTTGCTAATGTTCTGATGGTTGGTAAACGGTGGATCCAGGACTCAGATCCTGATCTGCCTAATTTTAAAGCCCATGTTCTTTGCTTCCCTGCTTATAAATGTTATAGGGATGCAGATCAGACACCACTGCCAGATTTGAGAGTGATAGAAGCTGGGTAACGAGATAGCAGCTCACAGAAAGAGCCAATATCAATCCCATTTCAAAGGAAGAACATACAGAAACTCATAGTTTTTCTGGTTGGCTTTTTTATTTTCCTTGAAGACCCCAGCGATGGCATATTCTGAAATTCTCTGAATGTTCTATACTGGGACACTTGTACCACCTTTTTTAAAATGCAAGTTTGGCACATGATAAAGAAATGTGTGTATTAAGTGTTTGGGGTAAGAAATTACATCAAAATGTAGAGAAAGCATCAGTTGGGTCCTGAGAAATAGAAGAGATTTAAATGAAATGTGATGAGAAAGTGGATATTGAATTAAAAGTAATTAACTTGCTAATATGGATACTTAGGAGGGGAAAGAAATCTAGGACTAGAGTCGGAATATATGTGGCTTAGTCTTGATTGTGACATTTCCTAGAAATTCTATCCTGAAACTTAATTCTTTGGAGCTATCTTTCCTCATATGTGAAATGCAAATAAAAACATTTACTTCACAGAGCTACTGAAGTTATGAATAATTAAGGTAAAAGCGTTTTTCAATGTCTGGGACCAGCATTAATGACAGAAGCTTCTCTGCCTGAACCAGGCAACATCCACAATTTTAAATATATTTCAGGTATTTAAATTTTTAAATCTTAGGAAGACAAAAAATGAAAGGTTTCTTTTATTAAGAAGGATTTGTTATCTTTAGATACTCTATTAGGTATTGTGGTTACAGAAATGTATAAGACATTGAATCTACCCTGTTAAGATGCACAGCTACAAAAAGCAATTCATAATTTAATCATTAAAATAGTGTGTTGAATAGGTGATCTAGTTGATATACGTGTGGTAGATGCATTTGAGGGAGGAAATGGTCCCCGAAGCCAGGTGGACAGAGAAGTTTCCTTGTAGCCAATGAAACTCTATTTTATTTCAATTTTAGGGTAATGGACAGGTTCCTTAATTGATAATCTGCTGTTGTAATAACATTGCATCATAAAATTGGGAAGAAAATGATGGAGCAAACTAATCTTTCTCTCTCATTCATAGATAGGGAAACTGAAGCTCAAAGAGGGTAATTTTATGAGAATCTAGCTTTTTTAGATGATAAAATCAGTACTCAATTCTAAATATATCTGGCTTCCAGATCATTTGTACCTCAGCACTTTTTTCCTTTCCTATAAGTCATTGCTTCCTCGGGTTCCTGCTGAAATAGTAAGCTCTATCATATTTACATCACTGTTTATATCCAGGCAATTTGATTTAAGAGTTGAGCTGTCTGCCACAAATGCTTTTTAGAACAAGGTGGGGTGGAAATAAATTAGTAAGTGAGCATAAATAGACATGAGTAGTCCTGGATAAAATGACATTCTTTAAATCTAAGGAAATCCTGTAGGATGAATCATATCTCATGCAATTCACATTATAATTTGACCTTGGAGAGTTTGATGGATATTAAAGATAGTGTTATTTAATTTTTTAAATGGGGGTAGTGGGATCTAGGATACAAGGGGAAGAAAACAATTATTTATTGAACACTTTCTATTTGCCAATTATTAGGCCAAATTCCATTTAGCCTTAATTGTCACAT
This sequence comes from Microcebus murinus, assembly GCF_040939455.1. NCBI lineage: Eukaryota > Metazoa > Chordata > Mammalia > Primates > Cheirogaleidae > Microcebus > Microcebus murinus. Next base: position 14,271,209 of record NC_134124.1, read on the forward strand.
TATTTTATGAAAACAATGCCATTATTTGTTCTTTTCTTTTAATTTTTTTCTATTTTTAATGTTATTTTCCTAAGTCAGATAAGCATATTTGTCCTTCTCTATCAATGATATGCTGAAGTTCATGTACCTTGTAAGTGGAGGAGGCAGGCTTTAAAGCATGTGCCCTTTCTTATGCATTGATTTCCTTTGTAGTATCCAGGGTGGGATCTTAGGTTTCCTCATCTATAAAATAGGAACGATATTGACTTTCTCATTTGTCTCCCATATAGGAACAAGCAAAGCAGTCTTAGTATCCAATGGGCTAAAGATATGACAGTACTTTGAAATATATTATCCTATTGTTTTCAGTTAGAGATGTGGGATCACAGATTTTTGGAACTTTAAAGCTAGAAGGGAGCATGATGGCATGGCTTTGTGGGCTCACTTTTCTAGGTTTGAAGCCTGTCAGTGGCACACTCTAGTTTTATGATTTGGGGTAAGAAATTTCTTCCCTCTGAGCCTCAGTTCCTAATCTTAAAATGGGGATAATAATATCTCATATGTTAATTCTAAACATGAAGCCAGAAGGCAGGTGCAAAATATTAGTTCTCTAGGTTCCGAGAAGAGATTTTACTCAATTACCTCTAGTAATAGGAATGTATTATGAGATAACATTTGGCAATTAGAAAGAAGAATCCTAGGGGAAAATGTGATATACACATACCTGTAAGGGAATATTATTCAGCCATAAAAAAGGAAATTCTCTCATGCTACAACACGAATGAACTTTGAAGGATCATACTAAGTGAAACAAGCCAGTTACAAGAAGACAAATACTCAATGATTCCACTTATATGAGGTGTATAAAGTAGTCAAACTCAATGAAACAGAAAGTAGAAAGTAGAATGAGGAGTTGCTTGCTATTCCTTGGGTATAGAATTTCAATCATGACAGATGGAAAAGTTCTAGAAATCTGATATACAACTGTGTGCTTATAAGTTAACAATTCTGTACTGTACATTTAAAAATTTGTTAAGAGGGTAGATCTCATGTCGTGTATTTTCTACCACAATAAAAGAAAGAAGAAGAAGGAGAAGGAGGAGGAAGAGGAGAAAGAAGAAGGAAAAAGAATCTTAGGGAAACTCTGGGGAAAGACTTTGGTTCAAGACCTAAAGCAGCTCAAATAAATGGTCCAATAGGAAGACTGAGAATGTGCTTAAAAACCTGCAAAGCTGAGGTACCAGAATTTTTTGAAAAAGGTTTTGGTATCTCATTACGATTAGGGTGTAGTCATGAAGGGAAAACTCAAACGTGTTGAGCTGCTCTATATGTGTTTTGTTGTTTAGTAATTTATAATTTTGAGCTCCATATTTCATAGAGGGGTATATCAATATACTTGCAATACTTAAAACCCTTGCCTTCATTTCTGGGAGCAATGGATGCTTTTTGTTACACCTTTCACTAAGTTCTGACTCTGCTACTCCCTTAGCTTCGGCTACTTTTCTGAGTCTCATTTTTATTTTTCCATTGCCACTTGATTCTCTCCATATTACACTACTCAAATTGTAGCAGGAGGGATTGTGTAGCTAAAATAACATGCATCACCCTTATTAAGCAGAAGTCTTTATGCATGGCATCCCCAGACTATGGATAGACTGCCCTTGGACCACGTTTCCACTCTAGTCCAATTGGCGGCTGTCATCCTTATGCTCAAAGAGCAGCCTTGAGCTTCTTTTTCATCAATGAAATCAGGTGAGGTAATTTCCCATAGGCATGTCAGGCATTGCAGAAGATAAAATTACTATTATTGTCATTGCTTGAAATTATTAGGTCATTAAATACAAAATGTCTGATTTCAAATCAAAAGTGCAGTTTATATCTCGAACAAGAAGCAGTACCATTAATCAAAGTGTATGCCTGAACTGTTGACACAGTTGTGCCATCTTAACAGTAGCTCGTTTATGCCAGCAGCGAAGAAGCCTGGAGAACAAGTGGTGACGAAATAGGAAAAGGCATTTTCCACACCTTGTTGAGAATTGAATATTTTTTCCTGCAAAAAGTGGTCCAAAGCCCACAAGAAGTGATAGTTGGCACAAGGTCTGGTGAATATGGTGGATGACAGAGTTTCCAAGTCCAGCTGCTGTAGTTTGAACAGCATTCTTTGTACAACACGTGGTCGAAGAACGTGCTTGCATGATAGGATCACAACCATCCTATCATTTTGCCCAGTTGTGTGCAGTAGACATCCGCTATAACCGATTGACCAGGTTTCATGAAGCTGTAGTGAATAATACCAGCACTGGGCCACCAAACGGACACCATTAGTTTTTTCTGATGAATATTTGGTTTTGGACTATGTTTTGGCATTTCATCTTTATCCAACCATTGTGCTAAATGCTTGTGATTGTCAAAAAGAATCCATTTTCCATCATACATACAATATAGTGTAGAAATGGTTCACCTTTACGTCATGACAGCAAAGAAAAGCAAGCTTGGAGATGATTTCTCTTCTGACACTTATTTAATTCATGCAGAACTCATCTATCCAGCTTCTTTACCTTGCCCATTTGTTTCAAATGGTCCAATATCGTTGGAAGAGTAACGTCAAACCTTGCGGCTAATTCAGGTGTAGGTTGAGATGGATTTGCTTCCATTACAGCTTTCTGCTCATCATTATCCACCTTGGTCTCAGGTCACCCACATGGCTCATTTTCAAGATTAAATTCACCAGAGTGGAGCTTCTCAAACCATCAATTTACTGTGCATTCAATAGCCACATCCTTCCCAAACACTTCATTGATTTTTTGAGCTTCCTGGGCTGCATTGGTTCCACGACAGAACTTATTTTCAAAAATAACATGCATTTTTGACCTATCCATGGTTTCATAAAAATTTTGAAAGGCAAAATGTGCATTTGAAAGCTTGAGCATGTACCTTCACAATAAAAATAAAACAAGAAGTGTCAAAGTGAAATGTAAGAGATATCAACTGTCAAACTTAAGTGCTTAAGGAAATTGGACATTTCATACTTAATAACCTAAATGGAAGTCTTGGTTTATTCCTAATAGAGTATAATAAGGAATCTTTCCTGAGAGGAAATGCAGTTTGTCTAAGGCCAGATGGTTCATAGCCAAGCTTGTAGTTCATGTCTCTGGATTCCCACTTCCAGTGTTTTTCCTATACCCGATACTATCAGCATGGTGATCTGCCTTATTAAGAAAAACTAGCCTGTGTCAAATACTTTTCGTGAGCAGTGCCAGTTTGTTATTGCATTCATCATAGCAACTTTTATCACTACTGAATGTTTGACTAGATAGATAGATACAAATGTATATAGATACACATGTAGACACATAGCTTAAAAATGAAAACCTTGTCATATTCTTTTTAAACAATGTTGATTAGTTTTCATTTTACTTTTTTAAAATTATTATTCATATAACGGCTTATTTTCAGTAAAATTGTTTATGCAGTTGCATTTTAAGATATAATTTGTACTAACTTTGGCCAAACGTTAATAATAATATATCCTTATTGATTATGTACAATTGATAACTATTTCTACTGATTATATTCTCTAACTTATGAAGGTAACTTACAAAGTTTGTTCTTCAATTTGGTATGCCAAAATTTGACCACACTCAGCAAATACTCAAAGCAGAGAAGTTAACCAAGATGTTTGTTTTAATATAACATTAGTAAAATATACTAACTTCCTATACAGAAGATATTTGGTAATAGAAAATGTCAGGTAGAAAATGCCATAAGAAATAAATCAGGATCAGATCTATGATCCAGGTGTTTTATCCTTCACATTTTGGACTCAAATTCCTTTTCTAAGTATTTCTATCATTATTTTCATTCACCTTTGTTATAATATAATTAAAATCTACAATATCACTTTTTTCCTCAAAATATCTTCCTCCTGAGCCTCACTTACATATCTGTGTCTAGATCATTCATCTCTTAAGGCTTTTCTCAAGTTTTATCTCTCCTGTAGATCTTTTTTAAATCTTTCAGCTGATAGTAAATTCTCCCCATCCTAAATCCCATGGGACTTTAATTTTTGGCAGTTATAACTTTTTATTTCAACGTAGTATTAGTTATTACTTATGCTTATTCAAGTGTATTGGGGATATGCCTTCTCTATCCTACTGGGTTGTAAGCTCCTTGAGGGCAAGGCTTGTATCTGATTCATCTCTAGTAACTTCCACAGAAATTTGAAATTGATGCTTAATAATGACTGAATCAACGAATGAATGAATGTTTTTGGCAGAGATAATGGAAAATGAAGAGTGGATTTTAAAAATGAAGAAGGAGGCAGCAAGTCTGTTCAGTGGGGAAAGATACAATCCTTCATAACATACCTCAGAACAATTGAGATATAGAGGAAAATGGGGCAGGGAGAAATTGTCCACATTTGGCATCATTGTAATTTTCAGATTGTTTATATGTATTTCCTTTTTCATTTCATCAATAAACCAATACATTAATAAATATTTATATACTTCTTTGCATATACCCATTGTGCTAGATGCTGAATATATACTGACAATTTAAAATGTATGTTCCCCGCACTTCTAATAAAGGTGTAGGCTGGATGAAGCACCCTGTTCCTCTCACCTCTATGTGAAAACAAAATGCTTACATCTATCATGTATGTTATAGTTATATTCAAGACACTATTTAAGCAAATTTTGTTGCTTAAGCATTAAACTAGATATAATAAAAGCAGAAGCATTGCAGGTCTCAGAGAAAGACCAGACAGTACCTAGAAAGACTCCAAAGGAGCAAGTAGCGAGGAAGTTAGGAATTTAAATTTTGTAACAGAAATTTGAGATAGACTATGGTTATAAGAGTGAAAGGGTTTGTATGTTAGATCTCAGAGCTTTTCAGCCTTGGAGATGCTTGAAGATATAGTCATGCTTGGAAAACTTAGATGAGAGGGATAGAAAAACCAGGGTGAAAAGTCCAGAGTTCTATTATCTTCTCTTGAAAGTGGTCCTATGTCTGGCTGAAATGGTTTCTTGATGGATTCAAGATTCGTTTGTGCATCCTGAGCTCAATAAAATGAGGATCTGATATTAAAAATCAGAGATGAGAAATTGGCCAATCTAGTAGATTATTCAAAAATAAGTGTTACTTAGCTTTTTCAATAAATATCCACATCCCCTCTGAGTATCATAGCAGAGTCTCTTGTTATAGAATCAACTGCCTAATCACCAAAATAGTTCACAAAGCTTTGAAAGCTTATTCTGGTTAGCAAGCATAGAGAAGGGTTTCCGAACCACTGTATTGGCATTTTGAACTGGATGAGTCTTTGAAGGATAGGGGAGTGTTCTGTGCATTGTAGGGTGTTTAGCAGCATCCCTGGCCACTATCTACCAGATGCCATAGCACCTCCGCAGTTGTGACAAACAAAAATGTCCCCAGACATTGCCAAGTATCCCCTGAAGGGCAAAATTGCCTCTAGTTGAGAAATGGGGTAAAGCTAATAAAAACAGGCAACTAGAGGTAAAACTCATGACATACAATGCTGTATATGATGCCATTTGGGGTTTGTTCCCTGAAATATAGGGTGATGAGAGAAGAGTCAATCCCCAAATCAGGCATGAATGGGTAATTGAAAAAGAAATTATAGTTTGGGAAAAGCACCCAGAACTGGGAGTCAGGAGAAATGGAATCAGTTCCAGCTACATTCTAGCTGTTTGTCCTTGCATCAACGACTTCTCCTTGTCAGAGCTTATTCATAAAATGAAAGGACTTGAGTATCCCATACTAGAATACACTAAGGACCATTCAGCTTAAAAGCTATGGTAAGTTTGTGACTATTCATAGATCTATGCCTGGTCGTTTGGATATTAAACTCTCTTCAAAACTATACACTCAAAAGGGCTGAGTGTGTTTTTTTTTGTCAGAGTCCAGCCTAACAGGTTTTCCCTCTTTCTTTTTTTTCTTGGGTCATGAGGAGGCTCATTCCTACAACCATCCTCACTGCTTAATGAGATACACAGGGAGAAGGTGTGATCTGGCAAAGGCAACTACTTTTTCCTACAGTGATATTCATTTTTTCCCCTGGAGAGAAGGCCCGGGGTTAAACAGTTTTGGTTATGCAAGCATTTTTGTTGTTGATGAACTCAGAAGTAGAAGCGAAGTGAACAAAGAATCAAGGGCAAACGTCCACGGGAATGGTAGAGCCCAGATCTCTACACGTGCCTCTCTTCTCAGAAAACGGGATGTCAGAGGGCAGTGGGCATTTTCACCATGGGTGGGCTGCCATGTTTCCATTGCATCACAACTCTAGATGAGAGATTACTTCGACTCCCAGGAGTTGTTTTCCAGTTTGACTTCATAGCATACCAGCTAATTAGGCAACACGACAACAGGGTGGAGCGATACTTGCATTCTGGACGTCTCCACACCCACAGAGGATTTGGCCTGTTGCCGCTGCCAGCCACCCTCAGAGCAGTGGCATCTGAAATGCAACCACACCCAGATGACAACAAATTGCATTTTTTAAAGATTCACTTTAATGAAAAATCACACATATTAACTAATCTAGGGGCAGAAAAGTGTCAGCTCTTTTCTTCCCCTTCTCATCCCCCCAACTTTTTTAAAAAAAATATTTCGAGATATAATGAGCTAGACTTATAAGTGAGTACACCTGATAATGGCAGCAGTTGAGATGGCCTGATGCTCACAATACCAATTTGTACCCAATCAGGCCTTGCATTAGTAGGAACAGTGACTAGCTTTTGCTTAGTATTGTATAGCGCATGGAGTGCTTCCACGTAAATTGCTTAGTTATATCTTCATGACAAAGCTGTTATTTAGGTGGTATTATTATTTCATAAATGAGAAAAATGGGATCAGAGATGTCAACAACCATGTCTAAAATCACACAGACAGGCTGAAGGGTCCAGTCTTTTGACTCCAAATGTCATACTTTTCCTACTGTTTTTCCTATCTGTTCTCTATGTAACTTAATGGTGGAATGTTCTGGTCAGAGAGCTCATCCATTAATTCAATATATATTGAGTACTATTATGTTCCAGGTACTGTTGCCTCCTAAGGCAATATTTTTATTACACTGGCTGATATACCTGATGAGTACAGTTTAATTTGTCTGCCTTCTTTCTGTCTCCTTTTTTCCATCTCCCAATGTGCCTCACCTCATGAGTAATTTAGGAATTTATTCTGTGTTCACAGTCTTGCCTCAGCTAAAGATGAGGGCTGGAATTAAAACACAGACTTCCTAACTCCACATGAAATATTATTTCGACTACATTCATGACCTTGCTAGTGAGTTAAGGGAATAAGATCAATTGATAATAGCATTAAAAAATATTTTTTTCTACAGCTGGGGGACATCACATTTCCTTTCTTTAAAAGAAGGTAAAATGTTCAAACATTTAAGAGCTTAGAGTGAGCTATTTGATTTTCTGACTTCTTTAAAAAGATGTCACTTTTTCATGACTCAAGTGACCTATCAGTCCATTCAGCCACGTGTGGCTATTTTTCGTGAGGGTTACCCAATTCCTTGCAAAGGCCTCACCACCTGGAACAAAATAAGCAGTTCAAAGGAAGGAACACTAACAAGTAAATGACTCCTTAAGCCTAGATTGCTATTAATTTGTACTCTCACACTTAAGCATTGTTTTCTTTTTGGCACTTCCCACAAAATTTTCAATTCTTCAAGAAGCATAGAGGTGAATTTCCCCATTATGATCTCTAATTCAATGTAATGAACAGGCTAACAAGAGACTTCTAACAGCAGTTTACAATGAGCACTCCCCATGTACCAAGTACCATCTAAAGGCTTTACATGAATTAACTCATTTAATCCTCATGGCAATCACGATTATAATTCTCAGTTTAGTGGTGAAGAAATTGAGAGAGAGAGTTTAGGTAAATTGCCCATCTTTATACAGCAAAGAACCCAGTATTTAAACCCAGGTAGCATTGATCCAAAGGCAAACACTTAACTTCTAAGTTATACTTCCTTCTGATTCTCAAGTAGCCTTCACTATGTATGACTTGAACTGCTACTGTTGCTTCAGCTTTTTCACACAACCATCCCAATCTGCTCTCAATAATCCTGTCAAGTGGGTGATACACTTATCGTGATTTGCCTGAAGTCAAAATGCTAGCAAATCATGCATTTCCAAACTATTATTGGTCTTCTATGGTACAGATTAAGGAACTGATCTCTGTCTAGGTGCTGTCTCCATCCACCTACAGGAGATGGTCTAGGAAAATCCTGAAACAGAGTCATCCCTCAGCACATGTGGGGCATTGGTTCTAGGTCCCTGGCACATACCGAAATTGCAAAGTCTTGAAATTGGCTCTGTGTAATGTGTGCAAAAAGTTGGTCCTCCTTATAAATAAGTTTTTGCATTGAGTACTGTATTTTCAATTTGCCTTTGATTGAATAAAATTTGTGTAAAAGTAGACCTACGTAAGCAGTTCAAATCTATGTTGTTCAAGGGTCAACTGTACTTGGCTTTGGGATTATGAAGTGGGAATTTTGGAAGGATGAGAACCACAACTAGCCCCACTTAAAACAAGTTATGACATTTTAGTAGTTGAATCATATAGCTCAGGAAAAGAGCTATATGATACTTAGGGCATGTGTTGCTTATTTTTAAATTTAAAATAATTAGGAAAAGTCACTGTTTTAGCTCTCCTATCTTCATCTATAAACTAAAAAAAGGGTTGCGGGATGAATTTCAATGTCCTATGCATCCCTCAAAATATCTATTTACTTTGTTAAAAATAGCATTTTTGTTCTTAAAAATAATATCTAGTACATGCAAGAAATTTATCAGATAAGAAAAGTACAAAGAGAAACATAAAAAATCATAATTCTACCCAATAGTCAGAGATAAAAAATACCAGGATTTTTTTTGGAAAATCTATTTCTGTCTTCCTTAATACATATTATACATATATAAATCCTTTAAAATAGTATAATATTAAATATACATTTTTCCTAGAGTCAGGTACATTGAGATAAATTTTATAATAGCAAAATTCACAATTTTTGGTATGCCATTATATGAGTTTTGACAGACATAATCACGCATATAATCACCAGCATAATGGAGATACAGAGTAGTTCCATCACCCCCCAAAAATTCCAATATGCACTTTTGCAGTCACTCTCTCTCCTGATCCCTAATCCAAGGCAATTACTGATCTGATTTCTGCCCCTATAATTTTGTCAATTTAGAAATGTCATATACATGAAATCACAAAATATGTAACTTTTTCAGTTGGACTCCTTTCACTTAGAATAATGCTTTTGAGGTTCATCCGTGGGGTAGCAGGTATCGTAGTTCATTTCTTTATATTTTTGAGTAGAAATTCATTGTATGGGTGTACCGAAGTTTGTTTACCTATTCATCAGTTCATGTCCATTCGGATTGTTTCCGATTTTTATTGATTATGAATAAGGTTGCTATAAATATTCTCTTATAGGGTTTGTATGGACATATGGCATAATTTCTATTGGATAAATACCTAGGAGTTAGGTTGCTAGATCTTATGCTAAATGTACATAGGATTGTGTAATCTACTTTTTAAAAACTTGTTTTAAAAAATAATTATAGATTCGCAGAAATTTTCAAGGTGTTACAAAGAGGTTCTGTGTACTCTTTACCCAGTTTCCCCCAATAGTTAAATTTTATATAATTATAGTACAATATTAAAACTAGGAATCTGACTTTGATTCAATGCATGTATACATTCAGTGCCATTTTATTGCATGAATAGAATTACATGATTACCCTTGCAATCAAGTTATAGAACTTTGTATCACCACAAAGATCTCCCTCATGCTAACCCTGTAAAGTCACACCCAACACTCTTTCCACCACCATCCTTAACCCATGACGACCACTAATTTGTTTTCCATGCTTGCAGTTTTGCGACTTTGAGAATATTACACAAATTGCATTATACTATATGACCTTTGGAGATTTTTTTTTAGTCAGCATAATGCACTTGAGATTCATCCAAGTAATTGCACGTATACATAATTCATTCCTTTTTATTGCTAAACAAGATTCCATGATGCAGTGGAACATTTTGGCTGTTTCCAACTTTTGGCTATGACAAATAAAGCAACTATGAACAATTGTGTACAGGTTTTTGTGTGGATATAAGTTTTCATTTCTCTGGGATAAATAGCCGTGAGTACAATCGCTGGGTGGTATGATACCTGTTTGTATTTCTTAGGCAACTGCCAACCTATTTTGCAGAATGGCTGTACCATTTTACATTACCACCGACAACAGATGAGAGATTTGGTTTCTCCAAATCCTTACCAGGTTTTAGTATAGTCCCTATTCTTTTTATTTTGGCAATTCTGGCATTCTACTCTTTAAAAATTATTTTCCACTCTTTCCCTTATATATCCATTGCAGTTGAAAGGTACTACATGGTCTGTCATGGAGGCCCCACATTTTATTCCTGGGTCTTTGCTTATGTTGTTCCTTTGCTGAAATATCAGTCACATTCCCATCCCATGTTCAAATATCCTCAAGCCTCAAGGCCCAATTCAAAAACCACATCTTCCAAAAAAATGTCATTGCTAATCTCTCAGCTAGAAATCATATATCCTTCCTGGACACTTCATCTGTGCTTCTTTTATGACATTTACTATTTTCTATTGAATCACTTATTTTCTGAAACAAATATTATCTTCTTCACCAGGTTGGTAGATTCTTTAGGGTGGAATAATCTTTTATGTTGTTGTTTCTCTCCTTACCTTCCATACTTAGGGTTTTCAAGCTTTCAATGAATAAAATTCAACATCAATCCTATAAATTGATATTGATTTGAATTTTTTGATTGACATTAATCCTTGCTGATTAGAGTATAAGAGAAAAGTGCTTAATTTCAAATATTCGTGTTGAACATTTTCTTAAGCTTATAGCATTTTCATGTTTACTTTTTTTTTTTTTAGCTAATTTCTATATAACATTTGACGTTTATAGTTTAAAATCTACTTATTCCATCATAGGCTCAGATAGTACCAGCCCATTTCCAGGATCCATAGTAGCAGCTATAATTTTTCTTCTATCTACAGAGGTGCAAAACACAACCTCCCTAAGACAAACCTGGCTTTATTTCTGATCAGATTTCATTGTTAGAGAGCTGTCATTTTCAGTGAAGTCATATCTGCCTCTAACTTCAATCAGATTCTATCTTTGCTATCTTGGGTTACATGGAATAAAACTTTTTTTTCTTGTTTGATCCCCAAAATTTCAAGTCTTTCCTAAGTATTTGAAATGCCAATGGATGGCAATTCTGGATTTAAGTGAGTTATTAACAGATACTATGAATCCTATACATATTATGTGGATGCTTTATTTTCATCTAACAAAACAATCAATGGAAAACATTCTCTCACCCAATTTTTATAACTCTTGGCTACCTCTCATTTATTAAGTACAAACCATTTAGAATCAGAATGTTCCCTTGGTAAACTGATACTTTGTCATCATAAAATGATTCTCCTTATTCCTGGTGATATTCTTTGCATTGAAATCTATTTTGTCTATTAAATATAGCTACTCAAGCTTTCTTTTCTTTACTGTTTGCATCCTATATCTTTTACTTTCCTTTTACTTTTAACCTAGTTATGTCTTTAAAGTGTGTTGCTTTAGGCAGCAGTTTGGTCTTGGTTTTTTTTTTTATCTAATCTGACAATATCTTTTAATTTACATATTTACATGTGCTACACATATATTTATGAATAACACATTTACATAGAATATGTTTACATTTGATATACATATAATTCACATAAAACATAGATTTACATATTATAACATTGACATAGACTTGAGTCAACCATCTTATTTTTTGTACCACCTGTTTTTTTAATTCTCATTTCCTCTTTTTTGTCTTCCTTTGGATGAATGACATATTTTTATGATGCCATTTTTATCATTTTTGTTAATTTACTAGCCATAAACCTTTGGTTGCTCTTATTATTTAAACGATTGTATTTAAAAGAGATTTAAATAATAAGAAAATATCTTATATATTTATACATGTAGTTACATTTCTAGTGATTTTCTTTCCTTTGTGTAGATCCATATTTCCATCTGGTATATTTTTTTTTTTTTTTTTTTTGAGCCAGAGTCTCGCTTTGTTGTCCAGGCTAGAGTGAGTGCCATGGCGTCAGCCTAGCTCACAGCAACCTCAAACTCCTGGGCTCAAGCGATCCTTCTGCCTCAGCCTCCCGAGTAGCTGGGACTACAGGCATGCGCCACCATGCCTGGCTAATTTTTTATATATATTAGTTGACCAATTAATTTCTTTCTATTTATAGTAGAGACGGGTCTCGCTCTTGCTCAGGCTGGCTTTGAACTCCTGACCTTGAGCAATCCGCCCGCCTCGGCCTCCCAGAGAGCTAGGATTACAGGCGTGAGCCACCGTGCCCGGCCCATCTGGTATATTTTTAAATCTTCCTTTAACATTTCCTCTAGTGCAGGTCTGCAGTAAGTGCTGAATTCTTTGAACTTTTCTATGTGAAAGAGTCTTTATTTCACCTTCACCTTTAAAAGGTAATTTGACTAGACATAGAATTCTAGTGGGATTGCTGTATTGAATGATAGGTCCACTTTGAGTTCTTTGAATAATCTCCATATTGTTTTCTATAGAGATTATACTAATTTGCAGTCTTACCAATAGTGTACAAGTGTTCCTTTCTCTCTGCATCCATGCCAGCATCTATTGTTTTTGGACTTTTTAATAAAAGCCATTTTAACTGGGGTAAGGTGATATCTCATTATGGTTTTAATTTGCATTTCCCTGATGATTAATGACATTGAACATTTTTCATATGTTTATTGGTCATTTGTCTTTCTTCTTTTGAGAAGCTTCTGTTCATGTCTTTTGCCCACTTTTTAATAGGATTATTTGTTTTCTTCTTGCTGATTTGCTTGAATTCTTGGTAAATTCTGTTATTAGCTCTTTATTAGATATGTAACTTGTGAATATTTTCTCTCATTCTGCAGGTTTTCTATTTGTTCTGTTGATTGTTTCTTTAGCTATGCAGCTTTTTAGTTTAAAAACAAATACCACATGTACTCACTATTAAATTGGAACTAAACAATGAGCACACATGTACACAGAGGGAAGTAAAACTCAGTGGAAATCAACCAGGGGGTATGAGGGAGGATGGGAGAGGAAAAGCCTACCTAATAGGTACAGTGAACACTATTTGGATGATAGGCACAACTTTAGCTGGAACTCAAGCATTACAAAAGCAATCCATGTAACCTAAAATATTGTACCCCCTTAATGTTTCAAAATTAAAAAAAAGAATTCTAGGTTGACAGTTTTTTCTTTCAGGCATTTAAAAATGTTGTTTTATTGTCTTTTGACTTATTTTGTTTCCAAAAAGATAATTTGGCATTATCCTAATCTTTGTTCTTTTGTGTATAATAGGGCTTTCCCCACTGGCTGCTCTTAAGATTTTCTGTCTCACTGTTTTTGAACAATTTGATAATGGTGTGCTTTGGTATACTTTCTTCTTCTCTTTCTTTCTCTTCTTTTTTGTGTTTAGGGTTCATAGAAATTTTTGGACCTATCAATTTATAATTTCAAAATTTTGGCTATTAGTACTTCTTTTTTCCTTCCCGAGGCCCACTTTTAGTGCCTACAATTACATTTGTATTAGTCTGCTTACAATTGTCCCATAGCTTGCTGATGCTCTTGTCTTTAAATTTTTTCTCTGTGTTTTATTTTGGGTAGTTTTTATTGTAATTGTGTTCAAGTTCATTAACTTGAACTTTCACAAAGTCAAATTTATTATTAATCACATTTAGTGTATTTTTCACCTCATATTCAAAGTTTATGTTTCATTTTCATATCTTCCATGTCTCTAATTTACATTTTTGAACATACGAAACACAATTATAATAACCATCTTAATGTCTCTTATCTGAGAATTCTAACATCTATGAAAGTTTTGAGTCAGTTCTAATTAATTGATTGTTTTTCTCTTCCTTATGGGTCATATTTTCTTGCTTCTTACCAGGCCTAGTAATTTCAGATTGAATGCCAGACATTGCTAATTTTACATTATTGGGTATTGAATATATATATATTTTTATTTCTGTAAATATTCTTGAGCTTTGTCCTGGGACAAGTTACTTGAAATCCTTCTGAGTCTTGCTTGAAATTAGGTAGAACCAGAGAAATAATCTAGGGCTAATTATCTCCTACTGAGGCATGGCCTCTCTGAACCCTCTGCCCAATATCTTATCAATTTTGAGATTGTCCAGTCTGGGTGGTGGCTCCAGTCAGGGCACTATTCCTTGCCCTGTGTGAACAGTGAGTACTGTTCTTTCTAATTGTTTCAGATAGGACAGACCTTTCCCCAGTCTCAAATTCTTTCCCCATACGTATTTGATAATCAGTACTCTACTGAATGCATAAGATATATTTAGATCTTGGGGGTTTCCGCTTTGTTCAGATCTCTCATCTCCAGTTCTCTGTCCTGAGAAATCTAGCTGCCTTGTTCTTCCTGGAATCTGAGCTTTCTCCTCCTCAGCACAGTCTGGCTGTGCCTGGGTTACTTCTCCATGCTCTACAGCTTAAGGGTTTTCTCAAGCCAGTAAATTGGAGCAATTTTAGGGCTCAGCTTGTTTGCTTACTGTCTCTCATGGATCACTTGTTTTCCTTTCAAAAGACCGATATCCACACTCTTGAAAACCATTGTTTAATATATTTTGTTTTTGTTTTTGCTGCTGTTGTTTGTTTGCTTGCTGTAGGCAGGCAGGTAACTTCAGTTCTTGTTACATATTTTGGCTAGAAGAATGAATCTAGTCAGTTTCTTCCAATTGATTTTTCTTCTTATCATGGGTCCCATTTTCTATTTCTTCACGTCTGATAATTTTTTTTTATTGTATGCTACATATTATGATTTACTTTCTTAGGTGATGAATATTTTTGTATTCCTATAAATGTCCCTGAGTCCTGTCCTGGGACACAACTAAGTTACTAGTCCAAGAAAGGAAATAGTTTGATCTTTATATGATTTACTTTTAATTTTTGTTAGGTGGAACCAGAGCAGGCTTTGGGGTGAATTTTGTCCCACTACTAGGGTGATAACTTTCTCAAATCTCTAAATGAATGATAAGATTTTTCCTTCTGACTGGTGGGAACACAAGTTGTTTATGCTTTTATGCAAATTCTGGATATTGTTCCCTCTAATCATTAGAGTGATTCTTTCCTCAGCCTTGAGTAGTTTTCTTACATACATTTATTGATACTTACTGGTATTCAGTTGAAGAATCTAAATGGAACATTTGCTGCAGATCTCTCAAGGTCTCTCTTTGAAGTTCTCTTCTCTTGTAACCATGCCATGTGAATTTTACCTCCCTCTGTCTCTCAGACACTCAGCTTTGTATAATCATCTCAGGGAAAGTTCTGGGATCTACCTGTGTTCTCTCTTCCTACGCCATAGCCTGGGAACTCACTATAGGCAGTAAGCCCTGGCAATGTAGGGGTACCTTGGTTTGTGTCCTCTCTCCCAAGAATCATTGCCCTGCATTGTATGATGCCCAAGGTCAAAAACTATTATTTTTCTGTTTTTATTCTTATTGTTTCAGTAGTTCTGTTTCAGAAGTAAGTGTATCCCTTACTTAACACATTAATTTCTGCTTGTTTTTTCAGGATACAAAACTGGTGCTTTAATATTCTCATCTTTCTCAAAGCCTTCTCATCATTTGCTTCCTAATGAAATTATGAAAGCTCTATCTTCAAGCATCTTTCACAGTGTTAGGAAAGTTGAGAGATGTAGGGAAAAGGCAGAATCTTGATTCAATAGACTTCTGTCTGATTCCAGCTTTCAAGAGTTACTATTTGTTCCTTTGGGAAGGTTCTTGTAGCTCTCTAAATTTCAGTAAATTGGAAGTGATAACAATAATACGTATCCAACCTACGCAATAGATTGATCATGAGGCCCAATGAGATCATATATAGAAATTATAGTTATTATTTCACTTATAATTTGTAAAGCATTTTTATAAATGTTAGTATTTACTGTCATCACCAAGACTGGTTTACATTTATTCTTCTCTTTCAGTGCATTTGATGTACTTCCATTCTTTTTATTTCTCTGTGAATGTCTGCCTCTCTTTTATACTATCTTTGTATTTTTTCTTTTTTTCCTAGCCTAATATCACTGAATTGGTGTTTAAAACTTGTTGACTTTGAAAGAGGAGAATAAAATATGTCAGGACAAGGCCTGTGTCCCAGCTCTTCCATTTATGGCTAATAGATTTGAAGCAGATCATTCAATCATGCTGATCTTTAACCTTCTAGACCATAAAATGTAAATAACTCATTCTATGCTTAAATTAAAAGAGTTATTTTGAGGATCAAATATATAAAACAAGTAGTATATAAATATTTGTATACATGTTTATTGTTTATAAATTGGTATTATATAATGTTATTCTATAAATGCAAATTATTCATATGATTGCTCTATGGTATAATATAATAAACAGATGAATGCTATTATTAACACTAGTAACTGTAGGGAGTACTTAGATAATTTCCTATATACTTTTAAAATCCTGTTCCCAGTAGCAAAACTAGTATTTTCTATCTCGAAGAGAGAGAGGAAATAATCCTTATCTTATACTGCAGATTAAAGCTAGTTATTGCACTTTACAAGGTTTTTATCTGGTTGGCAAATAAATCTCCCCTATGTATATATTTTAAATATTTTAGAATATTAAAATTACTTTCTAGAAAAAACTTTCTTAAATCAAGTAGTTTTATATTTAGGATTGAATGATGGAATGCATTAAGATTACATGGGAGGTGTCACCCCAAATAAACAAAAAAACCCACTAAGTGCAAAATAATTTTCATATTCAATTTTAATTTCAACCCTGCTCTTCATGTAGTGTTAGATAACTAACAGTGATATAGTGGGTTATATATACATAATAGAGTAGGTAAAGTGGATGAAATAGTGAGTAAAATAAAAACATCAGATAAAGGAAATAACCAGAGCAAAATTTTGGTTTGCATAATTATTTAAGGAAAGATTCATTGCAATTAGGTGAATTTTTCAGATAGATGAAACTATACCTTTTTAACCATTTTTTTAACATGTCCTATAGATTGCCCATTCTGTCCACATATGTTGGCTTATATAAATTACTTATCTGCCTTGTTATGTGATTGAATTGAAGGTTACCTATTAAACCAGGAACAACAACAACAAAACTCTATTAATCGATTATAAAGGCGTAGAAGGGTTTAAACAAGATTTCTCGGAAGTTGCCAATAATATTATTCATGTTTTATACCAGAATCAAAAGAGTTGTCTGATCATGGCTTCAAGTTGCTTTTAGGCTGAATGCAAAGTTGTTCCTATCATCAGTGTAATATGCCCCTACCTACTTGCCCAGTCGCCATTCTTACTGTCTTCTTCCTCACTTCTTGCTCTAGCCTTACTTCAGTTTTGTGCAGTGCAATGTTTTCTCTCTCGCATGTGCCTGGAATGCTGTTACTTTCCTTTCAACTCATCTTCACCAGATGATAATGTCTCATCTTTTAAAAAATTTTATGTGAAAACCCCCTTCTATATCAAAGTTTTCTATTAAATGCTAGCTTTTCTCTATGGACATCTTCTTAGAAACTCTTCTGCAAATTCAATTGAACAATTTTTTGTTTGATTTGTATGATTCATTTTTCCCGTCTAAACTATAATCTCTTAGAGGTCAGCAATTGTATTTGTTTTGTTCACAGAGTTAACCCTGGGCTCTAGCATAGTGCCAGGCAAATTTGGGCATTTAGTAAATGTTTGTGACATTCATGTGAAGACTTTTATGGAATACTCCTGGAATGACATCACACTCTTCTAACTTTGGGCTTATATTTTTAAATTTTTAAATCACATTTCAGTAATTTGGTTCCATGCCTAAGAATTCCCTGGTTTTATACTTATTACTCATTCTCTTCTTCCTTTTTATTTCTGTCTAATGAATCAAGGTTGTGGTATGACACAATGACTACTGCTTTTGAGCTTGGTACGTTCTTAATTTTTAACTCTTAAGACTTAGATATGGGTCTCAGCTTGATCACTTACAAACCATGTGGGCTGTTGTGAGTCACTGATCCACTCTGTGCCGTTGTTACCTTCCTTTTAAACTCACCTTCTTTCTTAAAGCAAACGAGATCTATCAAAACAATAATTGTGGAAATTTGTTGCAAATTATAAAGCTTAATTCAACTTTCAGATATCATTTTTCACTCATTCATTAAAAAATGTTATTTATCTAATTGGAGAGAGAGAGAAGTCAGCTGGCAGCTGCAAGCCTGAGCCACCAGTACAATGTGGGACAGTAGACAGAGGGCACTACAGAAGCACAGAGGAGGGACACTCTAGGAGGGGCCAGGAAGGGAGTCCTAGGGAAGGTAACAGCAAAGCTGAGTCCTGCAAACAAAGAAATAGGCAAGTGAAGAAGAAGGGAAAGGTCATTCCAGGATGGGAAGAAGGCATATATGTAAATGCTTTAGCAGTGACAAAAAAATATGGGGGGAAAAATCTTTGAGCGAATGGTATTTGAGTTAAAGTAGGGGAAGTTTGGGACTCTAGCTCTGCTAAGCAGATTAATGAAGGTCAAAACATGTGGGCCAAGTCCTTCTGGAATAGGAAAGATAAGAGGCATACAAGAAAACCAATCAGGTAATAACACATGCAAATGTGAACTCCATCCTGAAAGTTTACCAACATCACCAATTCAGCTTTATAATTTGCAACAAATTTCCACAATTAGTGTTTTGCTTTCCACTTTATCTAGTGACAGGACTCTCCCCTTGATCAAAATTTCTATTGCCAGGATAAATCCTAGGAGACTTTAGACTGTATTAAATTTTGAGGTGACAGAGAGTGTGGGGTCATGGGTTAGGGGTTCAAATAACACCAACTGTAGGAAGAAGCTGAATATTGTTTTTAAAAGCCAAATATAACCTCATGTGTAAAACTTTACGCTGCTAAAAATTAGATATTGAGATGGACACGGTGGCTCACATCTGTAATCCCAGAGACTCTGGAGGCTGAGATGGGAAGATTACTTGAAGCCAGGAGTTCTAGACCAGCCTGAGCAACAGGGCAAGGCCACCCTTCTCTAAAAAAGCCCCATATATAAAAATTAACACAGCTAAAATTCAGACATTGAGCCGGGCATGGTGGCATGTGCCTGTAGCCCCAGCTACTTGGGAGGCTGATGTCGCAGGCCAAGGGATTATGGGAGTGGGGGGTCACTTGAGCCCAGGAGTTAGACATAGAGGCTGCAGTAAGCTATGATTGCACCACTGCACTCCAGCCTGGGCCACAGAGCCAGGCCCAGTCTCTAAAACTAAAACAAAACAAAAAACTAGATGTTGACATTTTCCTGTTTTCTTAATCCTAATCTAATTAAAGGAACAATTATGCAATTATATCTATAAATAGCAGGGTCTATATTTTCAGTAAACAAAAAATGCCCATCCCATTCTATTCTTAGACAAAATGAGATTCTTATCTCTGTAGTTTCTTAGTCTTTCCAGACAAACAGAAAGGAATTCCCACATAGGGAGTGAAGTTAGTTGATAATGGAGCACCTCCAGATAAGAAGGTGAGTAAAGGCTCTTCCGGTTAGTGCTTTTCACAAAGGAGAATACAGACATGTTGAATTGATGGGGGAAATTATCAGAAGTACAGGAAAGGAGATCAAAGTTAAGAAAATTAAAAATAAATTATTTCATCTTCTAAGATCTATTAGAATATGTACTTTTCAATCATAGTCATGGCATCCCTCTTTTTGCCGGAGTGGTTATGGGTGTATAGGGTATGTGTGTGTGTTAGAGATTAGAGAAAAGAAATACATTAGCAGTAGAATACTGTACCCAGTTTAAATCACTATAATGTCTGGGTTCTTGTGAAGGTCTGTGAGGTAGCCACAGGGTCTTAGAGAAATGAAGAGTATAAAAGGTGAGAAAGTGTTAAGTCTGGGATGACTATCCAAACTAGTTCCTATTCTAGGGTTCTTTAATGGTACCATTTTTGGCAGGTAAGGAAACGATAATAACTCCTACTTTGCTACGTCACAACATTGCATAAACAAATCAAGAAAGCTAATGAATGGCAGATTGTTTTGAAAGCTGTGGAAGGTGATTTAATCATAAGGGACTGTAGTTATTTATTAACGATTATCATCAGCAGGGAACTCTCTCTGTATAGAAAAAGAGAAGACCTGAAGAATGATGTGATAACTTTGGAGTTTGGAAATGATCTTTGTCTTCAGTGACATCACTGCCTACAGAAATCTTTAATTTTTTCATTTTTTCCCTCTGAGTCAATATCTTTCATGTGAGTTCAGATTCGGGGCCACTTGATAAATGTGGAGGAATGTAAAGTTTATAGTTTTCATTATCTAACCCCACTCCTTACTAATGGGAGGAAAGAGGGTTCTACATGTTTGATGAATCATTGAAAGAGTTGAAAACAAAAGATGGAATTTTGAGTTTGAGAAAAACACTCTGGTAACCTAACTCTAACCCAAACCCAAGTTCTCCAAGACTTTGATCTCATTTGAGTAAATTTAACATCCATGGTGATTTTCAGGAATAAGGAGTGATTCACAGAGGAAGTGATGAATCACCTCTGCATTTACAACATTCCTAAAATAAAATGGAGAAAAGACCCGGATGACATGAGCTAGCTGAAAGGTACTTCCAATTTTAGGGGTGCTCACTGAATCCTCCTTTGGCTACCTTCTCCTCCTGAAAAACATTATCAGTTTCAAACCTTTTATTCATCATTTTGGAAGGTTCTGTATGTCAGTGAGGAGCTCTGTCCCGGTAAGAAGGAAACCGACTCCTGCAATGTTTCCTCATAGCAGGGATTCCTTAGAGAGGCAATCATCACCTGCTTCTGCTGTTCCACCCTAGCAGGATCTCCACTCCTGGGAATACTCTCCATTTGGGCTGGATTTGGAGTCACTAGAGCGCATTACACAGTCACCGATTCTAGTGTAGGGCATTAAACTTTTCTACCATCAATAACAGATTGTATGGTTGGGACACATTTCATACGGCCTGACAGGACAGACAAAAGATACAAAATTAGTATTGGTATGTCAATATTTAGAAGAGGCTTTGAAAGATAAAGATAAGAAATTAATGATAATTGAAACCTAGCAATAATTTTGGTAAGTTCTAAATGGCTAGTGATTTGATTTGTCCTAGGCATTGTGGTTTAGAATACAATTACAAGATGAAAAGCGGAATATGTACCTTTATGTTTTAATTTCACTTCACAATGTGTTGGGGGAGTTAAACTAAAATCCATTGATGAAATATACTTTCAAGAGATGCTGACTTTTCTTGGAATCTTAGACATTATCTACTACAACCATACAATTATGATGGCATAAAAATGGAGGACTGACTAGCTACCATTAACTATAAAGTTTATCACCTATACTTGGTATTGTTCTAAGCATCACACATATATGAATTACCTCTAAACCTTAGAATAACTGTACAATGTAGCTGTTATTATCTCTATTTTACATATTAGGAAACTGAGGCACAGAAAAAATAAGTGACTTTTCCATGGCAACATAACTAGTAATTGGTAAGTCAAAATTCGGATGCAGATCTACCTAGCATTAAAGCCAGGTTTATTTTCACTATACTGTGTAGTTGCAAATACAGGAATAGAAACAGATTTCCTGACTCCCTGTCCCATTCTCTTTCCATTAAGCTATGACAGACTTTGATTTTTCTAGACTCTAACAGTAATGCACTTTGAACTTGCTCTCTGTGGTCATTAATTTTACTGTACCATTGGAAAGTAACAAAGCTATTATAATAGTGCAGACCTTGAAAGTAATGATTATGTTTTTATGAGAAATAAATTAATTCGGGGGGGGGAAGAAATGGCATACTCTCACTTTGATGGGTCTCAGAATATTGACATTGTCCCAAAGTTGGCCAGCCTTGATCAGTTTTCTGGAATGATCATAAAATGGCCATTGATTGCACAAAATCCAAAACTTTCCTTCTAGTGAAGGAAGATCTTCTAGTGATGTGAAGACCCTGGGATGTACTGGAATCAACCACTTTAACTCTGGCTTCAGTTTATCTTTGTGTGGTTCTGTGGGTGCTATCTTAAGCTGGTAGAGTAAAATAAGCTGGTAGAAAAGATATTACTTGTAAGATGAAAGAAGCAGCTAAGGAGAAGAAACTTTCTCTAGAAAAAAATGTGATGTTCATATATTTGTAATTTTTAATACCTTATTTCTTCTTTTCTCCTTAGGAGTCTAAATAATACAGCAATTCAGGAATTAAACTCAATTTAGCAAAAACTGATTGAGTCCAATTTTCTTTTTTCTTTTTTTTTTTTTTTTTTTGGTAGAGATTGGATCTTGCTATGTTGCCCAGGCTGATCTCCGACTCCTGGCCTCAAAGTAATCCTCCTGCCTCAGCTTCCCAAGTGCTAGGATTACAGGAGTGAGTCACCACATCTGGCTGATTGAGCCACGTTTTTCAAATAGTGATTTGAGTACTGATGGGCTATGGAAAGTTAAACTTTGAGTTTCTAATGTTTATAGTTCTGATATTTGGTTAGAATATAAGATCAGATTTTGGATATAAATTATCTTTCCTATTGAGAATAATAAGGGTAATTATGTACAAGCTTTGTTTTCACAAAGTTTTTGCCTTTACAAATGTATACGGGTGAAGCCACATGTGGAGTGGAAAGAATATGGAACTTGTGGCTGGCTTGTGGGTGCTCGCTCTGCCTCCTCCATCTAAACTGTGTGCTCTTGGGAAAGCTATTGCTCCTCTTCCCCATATATTCAATGTCTGGATTTTGCTAGGTTATCTCTTAGGGTCACTCAACTTTAACGTATATATGCATCTGTGACGTTGATTTCAGACTCCTCAGAACATCTATGAATAGAAGCAGCAGGAAGCCTGTTTGTCCACGTGGAAATCTTTAAATCTTTACCTGACTGGTAGAACAACCAATCTGCCTTCTTTCCTCCTTCCTTTCCCACTTACGAAGGGAGCCCAGTGAGAAACGTGTTTGCCTATGAGGTGGTATGTTTCATGCTGCTGGAGAATTCAGTTCTTATATAGGATTATGGAGTATTCAACTTTGAGGAGGGTCCTTGGACTTAATCTATTGCCTTCTGGGGGAGATATCGTGAAAGCACATTTCTACTTTAGAAATAGACATTATCTGTTCAAATCTGCCACCTTGACAGGATCCTAAAGGATGGAAGCTAAAGTGGTGTGGTATATTGAGTCTAGCACGACCTTGAACAACTGGTTTTATATGGTTGTCGTCACCAAGTACTTACATGAGTGTATATATACGAGAGAGCTACATCTCCACGAGTTCAGACTTAGAGAACCAGCTGAGCAATGCACGGAGCAGACCTGTAGCCGACTGACATCATCTTCAACATGAAGATAGACACAGTGCCCGTGCTTCTGACCTTGGCTCTTTGCCTTATACAAGGTGAGTAATTTGTGTGTAATCCAAGCCTCTTGCCACACATCTCAAAGCCCTGGGGAAGGGACTTTTCTCCCCCTACCTCCACCAAAAAATATTTATGTATGTATGTATAATCCTAAAATACCTTGCCAGACGCAGAGGTTTTGAAGATTTTATGTATGATATGTGTGGCTTTATAACTATGTTATCTTTAGAAATGGCAAGTAGTTTGAGATAATCTGAATCTTTTTTTTCTGTGAGAAATCCTTCCATTTTTATTAGTTCTCAAAAGCTAACAGATTCTTCTTCATCTTCCCCTTACCAAGTATATCAATTTGTACTGCCTGTAATATATATATATATATAAAATAGGCATTTAAAACTTATATGTAAATAATATTTGTATTTTAGATAAAATATTAAAATACAATTCAATAATCTGTTCTTATTTTAAAGCAATAGCACACTCTAGCTTATTTTATTTTTGTGTTTTCAAATCCTAAATGAATTGAAAGTCTTTCTCCTAAGGACTGAGGGACTTTTGTGGGAGCTAGGAGAGAGGTTTTTGCATTTGCTATTTGACTTTGAAGGGAATATGGATTGCCTAGCATTAACATTTTTAAAAAGAGAACCTCAGAGACAAAGAGTCAATGAGATTACTTATAAACATAGTGCTTGCTTTCCTAAAATAAGTATGTAGGTACAAAAGAGTATGTTAAGGAGAGAGTATAATAGTCTTGTGATTTTAATTAATTTTAATTTTTAGCAGATCTTTAATTTTTGTATATGTAATGAAGAGGCAGAGTTGCCAGAATTCAGAAAGATGAATTTTATGTGTATGTATGGTGTAAACTTCGTGTTGGAATATACTTTTAAATTATACTATAATTGGTATAATATTTGATATGTATTTTATGTTAAAATTTTAAAAGGGAGCCTGCCATACTTTACTCTGAATGGAGCTTCTGGAAATTTGCTATTTTGAGAAGGTACATGATTATTAATTTCCAAAGTACTTGGAACTCGCTGAGCCATTGGACCTTTGTGAATGTACACCCTGATCTCCTGGTGCAGTGCCATCACTGTATTTGCCATGGTCAATCTTAACATGTTCAAAAATAAGTTGTGGTTTTATAACATATTGTCATTAAAGCAATCAAGACACTGTATTAAGTGGATTATTTTATTGATTAAATATTTTGCCTTTCCTTAACTTTGGTTTCTGTATTTTTGTCCAGATGCTGCCAGTGAGGATAAAGATCAGGTTAGTCCTGCTTTTTCTGTTCGTTGAATCCATTCCAAGAAGTCTAAAGAGAAATTGTTTGTGGCCAACACCTTCATGTTAACAATGTAAACCTATTACACTGATGGGTACTAATAGCTTTTGTTAAAAACATAGAAACAGGTCTTTTAAAATCCAGGTATGATCTCTCTCTGTCACTCTCTCTCTCTGTCTCTCTCTCTGTCTCTCTGTCTCTCTGTCTCTCTCTCTCTCTCTCTCACACACACACACACACACACACACACACACTCAATGTGTCATTCATGATTGATGTCTGCAAGAGGCAATTTGCCCTGTTAAAGGAGTCCTGGAGAATTTCATAGAAATTTGTCCACAGAAACCAAAAATAAGTCAACTTGTGAACTACTATCATTCTTTTAACCTCCAAACAAACCAGGATACATCACATAGGAAGCTGAAAGAAATTTTCTGGTAATCATTATGAAAAAGGGGGTTGTCTGTATCTTGTACATAGTGAATGTATATAGTTCATCTAGTAAATATTTATTGAGCATCTCTTGTGTTCTATTATGTGTCAGACCCTGTTTGAGGTGCTGGGGATATTCTAAAGTAAACCAAATAGATGGAAATCTTGCCCCTTGGAAACTTACATTTGAATGGAGGAAAACAGACAAGTTAATAAGTGACTTAGTAAGATATATAATACTTTAAATAATAATTAGTGCTAGGGGGCAAATAAAGCAGGAGGCAAAATAGGAATTCCTGGGAACGCAGGTGGTATTTGTTCTCATTGGATAGTGCGGGGAGTTCTTTCTGGAGAGAGTATTTGAACAGCAAACTGGTGGGCATGAGGGAGTGAGCCATGAAGGTATTTGCAACTTACAGCAGACCAGGCAGAAGCACTTGGATGGCAGAGGCCCTGATGCGGAAAGGTGCTTTCCCAACTCTTAAAACACTTTTCTTTGAGAGATAAAAGGATCATTTTCTATAGAGGTTAAATTGTTCCATCTATTTGAAAGACAAGTTAAAAGGCCAATTATACACATACCTACATGCATTTTATATATTTACATAGGAACACTGCTATGTGCGCCATTAATGAAGCACTTAAAAGACAAATTTCAAGTGTTTTGCTAAGTATGTAGTACAATTTGCTATGTCTCTCAAAGGCCATAAATCAACTATTCTTTACACTGAAACTCTTAGAACCGTGGTTACAATACCCTCTTGCTATATTTTACAATACCTTTCTTTTTCCACTATAAAACATGCAAGTGGGGATCCTCTCTAGTTCCCAAAAATGCAGCCCTTTTTTTATTCTACCATACTTTCTGGACCTCTTCTTAATCAGCAAATTTAGATGAAATAATAGAGACTATGACGAAATTCTCTAAAACATTCCTGTAAGAAGTTTCTTTTTAATAGAACTGTTGTAAACTTATGTTTTTAAGACATTTTTAAGTGAAATAGAGTTTAATGATATGAAAAATATCAGTGTAAAATGTGCACTATCTGCAGGAAACCCACCACCCTTGTCATGGCTCTGTAAAAGAACATGATGCCTTTGTGTGCAGTGGGATTTATACAATATCTTTCTTTTTCCATCATAAAACATGCAAGTGGACATCCTCTCTAGTCCCCAAAAATGCAGCCTTTTTTATTCTACCATACTTCCTGTAAGAAGTTTCTTTTTAATAGAACTGTTACTGTTTTAGAGAATTTCATCATAGTCCAGAAAGTGTGGTAGAATAAAAAAAGGATATTCTATTTTACTCAGACAAAAACCCAACTCATGCTTTCAATTTTTATGATCTTTTCCCGTTTCCCAAGAGAATGCATTGGATAATTTCTTAACTCAGAAAAGTAGCACTGAGTCTCATCTAAGCCAATTAAACACAGTGGGCAAGTTTCTTAACTTGCGTTGGTGGTGATGGTGGTTGGGTGGGTCTCTGATGCCCGTTTGTAAATAAGTGAGTCTTCTAGGAATTAGGTTTTCATTAATTTGTGACATTGGGAAAGTCCAATTTAGAGATTATCCTTATTGATGCTGTCCTTTTACAATTAACCACTTGAAATTATTTAGAGCTTCATTCTAATATTATCATGAGTCTTTGTTCTATAGACTTTCTGTAAGACTTACCTCACAAGGGCTATGTTTCTATTATGAAGATACCGAGCTCTTTTCTGATTCTATTCTAAGGGTTTTAGGAGTTTATTAGAATCAGTTACATCCAGGCAGGTAAGCAGTAACTTGGAAAGTTGGCATAAGGTACTATAGAGTCAGAGATCAGAAACAGACCTCAATACCCTGTTAATCTGTTGCCAGAAATTACTCCTGTGCTACTCTGACAAGATCATTGGGTAGTGATAATAATCTTAGAGATATTTCAGCAGGTTACCTTCAGCATAATTTTCCACTGCTGGTCTCTGATATTATTTAGTTATTCTTTTTCACCATTAACTATTCTGTAAGTGCTGCCAACTGCCTGCCATGTTTAAGCGGCTAGATTAGGTACAACATTATCCAGTCAGGCAAGGATACTTCTTCCCTATTTGCTGTGGCACCTAGCAAAGTAGAGTAATCTCATGAATAAGTGATTGTTGACTGATCAAATGATTATTATAACAATGTAGGAGTCTAAATAGAATCCTATAATAAATCCTGTGGAAGAAGTTGTATTTTTTGGAGTTGAAGCAAAAGTTTTTTTTTTTTTTTTAATTTTCTGATATAAACATCTTTAAGTAGATTTGTTATTTTTGGAAAAATCAAAGCAATAAAAAATAAACAAAGAACAAAACCTTTAGATTCAGAAGTCTTACGCTAAAGGCCTAGTGAATTTTCTAACCTAATAGGGAATATCACAATTTAAATCAGTATTTTACTGAAGTATCTCAAATGCACAGATAATTTTAAACTCCTAGAGAAGAGTAACATGTATCAGACCTTCAATAAAATATATTTAATGAATGAATGACTTGTGAAGATCATTCCACTGTCTTTCCCCCATGAATTCTATTATTCAAAATGGTTTCCACTCTCCTCCTAAATGTATCATAATAGTCACTGGTATTTTTTTTTAAAAAAAACAACCCACAGCATGTCTTCAAGGATGTCACATAGAATAGTAAAATAGTAGTTCCAAATGTCATGCCAAAAAACAAAAGGAGCAAAAAAAGGCTTAAGCAAGTTTTGAGAAAATTGCACTGTACTTCCATAGATTCACAAGCTTTGATTTTGATGGTAGTTATAGTGTTGGTAGCATTGGTGGTGATGGTGGTTGGAGTGGGAGGATGGGCAGTTTTTAAG
The DNA here is from genome assembly GCF_040939455.1 of Microcebus murinus. NCBI lineage: Eukaryota > Metazoa > Chordata > Mammalia > Primates > Cheirogaleidae > Microcebus > Microcebus murinus. The sequence continues at coordinate 14,299,274 of NC_134124.1, forward strand.
CAAAGAATACAAATATAAAAATGCAAAATGGTTAGGCCTCTCACAGGAAGGGGTGTGACAGTGAAGGGCACTGAACCTTAAGCTTTATTAGCTTTAAGGTAAGTGCTGGTAAGACGAATGATATACCAAGGAATCTGAGGTTTGTTTTTTCGGAAAAGGAATTCATTCTAGAAATTTGTTTACCACATCTATGTGACCAAGGAATACTTCCCCTCATCCCCAATTAACAACTGATAATATTTCTAGGAGCTGGTATCGTGCAGTACACTTTGTGGAAAATGGACAGAGGTACTTTGGAGTTTTCAGTGATCACATATCTTGTCTCAGTCCTCCAGCAACATTCTCATGTTCTTTTCACAGCAATTACTCTTGGTCTACTGTGTGCTAGGTATTTTATATGTGTCATCTTAATATATTCCAATAGTAATAATGGCAACCACCACCACAATAATAACAGTAAAGGAGGAAGAAGAGGAGGGATGAACTTACTTTGAATATCTCCTATATTCTGGAAAATAAGCTCAAGTCTTTTGACTCCAAGTCCCTTGTTCTTTCCATTTCACTATTTTTTCACATAAATGCTTATCAGGCGAATTCGCCATCTTCAACAGAGAAGCCAGAGTCATTATTTTTGTCTATGTTATTTGTATCAACTGACTGAATGGCCTCTGTACAAGGGCGATACTGAGCATTAGACTGCTCAAGGAGGTTCTGCTTAAAAGAAAGCCTTGTTTTACTGAAGTTTCAATAAACACAACTTTTTTTTCCCCCCTCAGGAAACATGTAATGAATTTAGGGCGTTGATGAAAAATGGAAAATTATTCTGTTCCCAGGATAAAGAACTCTTTCAAAGCCCTGATGGAATAATGCTTATCAACCAATGTGAAACATGCAAAATGATATTGTGAGTAAAGGTTTTCTTTTTTTCAAGTGTTTGAGTTACCAGCTATTCTGTGGACTAGTACATATATCCTTTTTCTTTTCTTTCAAATGTGTTTTTCTAAGCCTAAATGGTTAATTACAAAGGCTTAGCAGATCATTCTGACGAATTCCATCTGATAAAGTTGGATAATTGCCACCCATCTGGAAAGGTTTTAATAATCACTCAGATGGGATTCCAAAATCATTTCAGAGGGCCCAGTATTTATGTAGTACTCTGTAGTCTTTTGAGGACATAGTTTCACTTTGAACTTCTTGGTTCTGGGGGGAAAAGTGGATTTAAGAAAGAAAGTCAGATTCCCTAGGCCCGTTAATACCTGGTTCTGTCGTAGCCTAGGGACTGAGAAGATCCCCTTGAAAATAAAATCAGGCTGTCCTGGGGGCAGCCAGCATGCAGAAGGATTTACATAGGATACATCCTGATTCTGTGAGCTGCCAGTGTCTTTAGACATCTGGGATTATGCTAGGGTAAAATGAACTAAAGAATAGATTATAGCTTCAAATTCCTTGCAGCTCAGAAAGAATAAGTATTCTGGAAGTTTACCAAAGTCTATCCAATTCTTCTTAACTTGGTTTGGTTTTCTTCTTTCCAATGTGACACCACTAAGGTGGGGGAAAAAAAAAAGGCTTGAATTATCAATTGCAAATCCTCAAACCACATGGTCCTAATTTGTTTTTGAAAAGGGGTTTCATCCTCAATTTCTGACTGCCATCAAAATTTCAACGCTGGTACCAAGCCAATATTAAGCTTACCCATTTAAGATAATTACATTGTAATTGATTTTTTAAATGCCAGGTTGGCATGTGCCAAGGGATTTACTTTGTCATATTCGATAATATTGGGATAATGAAGCTCTGATCATATGCGCTGCTTCTAGAGAAGAGATTGTGGGAAGATGAAGAAAAGCAGGACAAGATTTTAGTGAGGGTCTGAGGCCAAGGGAAGGTTAAATAATTCTTTCTTATTCTCTTGAAAGCTGAATGTAATCCGCATATTATTGCCTATAAAATTTCCTTCTTGTTACTTAGGATGTTTTAACAGGAGACTGAAACTATGAATATAATAAATTTACTAAAAAAAATTAAAGCAGAAATAAAATGCTTTGAGACTCAAAAGACAGTTTATCACATTGGAGTTACTCATTCAATTATTGTTTCTCTTACTTATGTAAATTATATTGGATTAAACTTGGCTTCCTAACCTGGAAAGAGGAGATTGTGCAAGGCATAAGAGCTGTCTCCAATTGCTGAAGGACTGCCTTGTGGAAGAGAACATCGATTTGCTCTTTGGGTCCTTAGAGGTTGTAATCAGAATCAATACAGGCAGGGAGATTTGGGTTCACTGTAAATATGGTCTTTCAAAAATTGCATTCAAACAATGGAGAGGATGGTGACCACTCCATCCTTTTAGAATTGGTGGCCATCTGGCTGTTGGAAGTATTCAAGAGAGGTAATCTGTTACCCGGTTAAAGGTAGGGATTCTTGCCTATACTAATACCATGTTTGAGATATTTTTCAACCTTGAGGAGAGATTTGTGGTACTGTGCCCATTTCTGGACACAGTGCCTCCACTTCCGACACACCAGATTGGGCTGAGGAGAGCAGTCAAAATTAAGTTTGTCATGGAAGCTGTTATACCCAAGAGTTGGGTAAGCAATGTTAAGCTATGCTATTTCTTTTTCTCTTCCAGGGAGAAAGAAGCCAAATCCCAGAAAAGGGCCAGGCATTTAGCAAGAGCCACAAGGGCCACTGCCCCAGCCAAGGTGAGATTACTGAGAGCCAGCCTGTTATGTTTGCTTTCAAGATGATGTTGATTCTATTTGGAGGTATCTGTTTATTTCCTAATTACTAGGTCATACCTGTTGTGAAGCCAGCTACTTAGAAGGGAGGGAACACGGCTTAGTTCAGGGGTGGGCTAAATATCTGGTACATCTTGTCCATAGGCCCAACCCATGACCCAACTCTCTGAAAACATTCTGGGCCCTGACAGATGCTAAGAGGTGGAGTGAGCCAGTGTTATGTTGGCCTTGGGTGGCCTTTTCTCATTCTTCTTGTCCTGTCCTACCTCCAAGAAGAGGCTTCCTGGGACTGTACGATTAAGTTTAAATTTCAGAATTCTTATTTATTTGTCTATGCAACTTGGGAAATTTATATATTTCCGGGTCTCAACTTTTTCATTTGTGAAGTGGGTTGTTGACCAAATGAAAAACCAAGTTTAAAAAGCCAGCTTCAGTGTTAACATGTTTTAACAGGCATCAACTCATTCTACTACGTTTCTCTTTTTCCTCTTTGTTTTCTTACTGAGTATCTTTTCTAATATTGGAGGCTTTTCCTAATTCAAGTAGAGTTACTTGTTTATATCTATTTTACAGATTGAGACTAATCTAATATTAGGCCTGGCTAATATTTTGTTTGAGAAAAGTGCTCTGTGGTAAAAAGAAAATAAAACATTAAGAAGAGAAAGAAACTGCACAGATTTATCCCACTGAATAACCATTCCACTTTATAAATATTTTTAGTCATACATTTTTTTTATTTATACAAAAATATAAAAATAAAATTAAAAAATAAAAATTTTGGGCCCAGATTGGTGGAAATTTCTGGTCTGTAACATATCACAATTAGGTTGTCAACAAAGCTGGGACTGGGACTATCACCAGCTATTCTGAAAACTACTCACATTACTCCAAGTCTCCCATGCAGCTTCTTCTCTAGTATCTTTTTCCTCTTCCTCCTCTCCTGGTCCCAACACATAATTAAAATAATCAGTCAGAGTAGGCACACCCTAATTACTTATAACTTCCACAGTCTAACCAGGCTACCATCTTTCTTAGTAGTGTTACTCAGGAATGTCTGAGAACCTCAGCCTCCGCAGTGAAGGCAGTTAACTAAATTCTTTGCCTGGACTCAACCAGTCTCACTTTAAAACAATATACAATCACTGCTCGATTTATCAGTAATTGCAAATCCTTTATCTGTAGCAAAGGGGAGCTGGTTCCGTACTCTGTACAATCTATGGGACCCAGAAACATTTAGTGACAATTTTTAAATCTGCCTTTATTTGTCACATTCAGAGAGAAGCTGACTCTCTAAGATCCATTCTCCTTTTCCTCCTCTGTCACCGTCAAAAAAAAATGACACATCAATGGTGTTCAAAAATATAAAACACAAGCAAATGATAAAAAACTAAAATACACACATAGACACACACATACACACATGCACCCTTCTTAACAAACCTGCTATTTTTAAACTGCTTCCATAGGTAGTCACAAATTCATTGAATTTTTTTTATTTATTATTATTTTTTTATTTCAGCATATTATGGGGGTACAAATGTTAAGGTTACATATAATTGAATTTTAATTAAATAAAAGTTTTAAGAAATAAAATGACAGAACTTTAAGACATTATGCCTTTATGTTAGTATTTTACGCCTGAGTTATAATTTTTACCTCTGGATAAAATTCTTACAGCTAATATTAATAATTTGCTGTCTAGGAGACTACTTACATATAAGTTAAGGTAGTTAATATTTGGCTGTATGCCTTTTAAGTAATTTCTTTCTAAATTTTTACTTGCTTGTGTTTGAATGGATTCCTGCAATTACACCATGTTTTTGTTGGTTTTCTTTCCACTATAAAAGGGAACAATCTACCCACTTTCTCTTAGATTCCTCCAATCAAAAATCAACCATGTTACTCACTCTGAGAATAAGGTGCTCTACCTTTCAAGAATTTTCCTCCTACAAACATCCTCTCTCTCTTTCATCATCAATTTCTTCTTCATTAGCATGACATCCTTTCATCTCCTGACTCTAATATTCACTCCCTCAGGAAGTCTTATTGGTGCTGCCTCCAAAATATATTCCTAATTTCACTTCTTTTCACCATTTCCATATCTACCACCCAGTTCAGTCATCTGTTATTTTTGATCCCTAATGTCTTTGGTCCATGTCATGATTTTTGCTTTTTAATTAATGAATTAAGTTGCCAACTTTAAGTTGCCAACTTTATGGGATATTAAGTTCATATGAGAGTATGTATGTTTCTGAGTTTCTTATTATTGTCAGATTAATTCATCTTTTTAATAACCAGTATAGCAAATCCTCTTTTTTAGTTCATATTGAAAGTTGACTTACCTATGCATAGATATTTATTTTCCATATATATATTAGAAATAAAAAAAATTACTCAGTTTATTAAAATCCAACTTGCATGTGGGAACCCAATGTGATCAGGAATACAAAGAACTTGTAAATTAATTTGGGTAAAATTAACTTTTTATAATATTAACTTGACCAACTGAAGCACATACAATAGCTTATAATTAATTCATAAAATTTCTATGTACTTTATGCAATTTATAAAATTTCTTCACAGAAATTCTTATAATTTTTGTTAATACCTAAAAAAATGTATACTTTATTGCTACTTTGTATTTGTTTTTTATAGTATTTTTATCAGGTTGTTCTATAGACAAATTTCTATAGGTTGGTCTTGTATCAGACAAGTTTATGATATTTTCTGTTAATTTTAGTAATTTATTGATTCTATTGTTTTTTTCTTGGTAGTTGATCTCATATCATCTACATACAATAACAATTTTATAATTTCCTTTTCAATCTTAGCACTCCTTTATTTTTCTTTATTTCTTCATATCATTGGCAAGGATGCAGAGTTGAACAGTTAAACAGTTAAACAGTAGTGATAATGATGAACATCAACCTGCCTTCCCTTTCCTCATATTAAAGGGAATAAATATAAAGTTTTTCCATTAAATATAATGTTTACCATAGGAGTTTTTACCTATAAACTTTAACTAGTTTGGAAAAGTCATTTCTATTCTTTGTCTGCTGAATATGTGTTGGCTATTATCAAATGTCTTCTCTGCAATATTAAAATAATTTGATATTTTTCTCTTTTAGCTTACTAATGTATCAATTTTCTGGATACATTTCCTAATAGTTTACATTAGGATAGTTAACATTAGGATAGTTTCCTAATGTTAAACTATCATTGTTCTCATAGAGTAAATCATACCTTATTATAATGTATTTTTAATATACTGTTGAATTTAGGTAGTAATATTTTATTTAGAAAGTTTATAATTGTGTTCATGAGTAAAGTGAGTCTACACTTTTCTCTTTTTAATTGTTTTTACCTGGTTTGGGAATCTATATGAAGTTACCCTGCAGGGTGGCACTTTAGGCTATGGCTGAATGGGGAGGTCATCAAATCCTCTCTCCAAAAGCAACTATAAAGCTAGACAAATTGACCAAAACAAATATTATAGTGCTCTGAAAAATGACAAGCAGCCTATGCTAATCTGAGAAGCATTTATGCTGGAAAAATTGCTGAACTTTGGATAGAAAAATGGGAACCTGTGATATTCTTCCTCAGGGATACTCCCATCTCACTCCCTGGCTTGGTTGGAATGGAGGTTCTATACAAGGCAGGCTATAGCATCAGCAATTGCACCGCCACTGTTGAAGGGGGCTTATCTAATCTGAAGTAGTGGGCAACGGCCATGCCCAGAGGTGTTTTCAGTGTAAGTGAGGATTTTCACAGAGAGTAAGAAGATGGCCTGAGGTTGCAGTCATGGTTGGGGCAAGTATATTTCTGGCTGAGTCTTCACATATGGGTAGAGGAGAACAAAGAGGGGCCAAGGGATTCAGGAACTCCTGATCAATTCTAAGGCTGAGCAATACGCATTAGAAAACACAAAATACCCCCGTGAGAAGCAAATGCTAGGGGAGATGTGAAAGAGTCCTGAACTTTGCATGCTGTCCTTTATACACAAAGGTCTGTCTGCAGAGCATGAAAACCTTATTAGCTTGAGGTATTTGAGCACAGATTGTGTCAAATCATTAGCTGGCCAGTAAGCTACAAAGATTTAGGGGGAAAAAAACCTAAGAAGTCAGGTTTAAAAAATCAAAACTATAAATATTTTCTTAACAGACACATCAGCAGTTATAAATTATAGGAGAGAAAGATTTCAAAGATTTAGCCCAGCCAAAAAAGCAAAAAATAAAAATGTGACAAAAATAAACTTTGGGGGAAGGACCTATAGAAAGAAAGGAAAAGTATCAAAAATGGTGAACCATTGAAAATAATGCTGCTAAAATGGTGAAAATATAGGCATTATAGTAAATGTTTTCTTATTTTCTCCTAACTTCTTTTAAAATGATATTATTATATAACACAATAATTATAATGCTGTTTTATTGGGGGTGTGTATGTGTATCTATATCTGTGTCTATATATATGAATGACAACAGTAGCACAAAGGGGGATGGAGGAAATAGAAATATTTTGGGGCAAAGTGTCTGTATTTTGCTAGAATTAAGTATTAATCTGATATAGATTGTGATAAATTAAGATTCATATTGTAATTACTAGAGTAACTGCTAAGAAAATGACATAAATAATATAAAAAATTAATGGAAGGATTAAAAAGGTACACTAGAAATATTTCACTCAAAAGAAGGCAATAGTAGAATAGAGAAACAAAAAGGATAAGAGCATATTGAAAACAAATAGAAAAATAAAATTTAAATACAGCCATATCAATAATTGTATTAAATGTAAATGGTATAAATATCCCAATCAAAAGACAGAAATTGTCAAATGATAAAAAAAAACAACTACAAGTTGTCTATAGTAAATGTTTCTTGGATTCAAAGACACAAGGAGTTGAAATAATGAAAGAGCAATATCACTCCAAGCATAATCATAAGAAAGCAAGACTGGCTATATTAATATCAGACAAAATAGACATTGTTACAAATAATATTATTAGAGACAAAGAGAGATATTTCATAACTTTAGAACTGCTGATACATAGGGAGATATGACAATTATAAATGTATACACACTTAGTAGCAGAGGCTTAAAATTTATAAAGCAAAAAATGCTATAATTAAAAGAAGAAATAGGCAATTCAACAACAGTAGTTGGAGAGTTCAATATTCCGCTCTCAAAAATTGATAGAACAGCTAGACAAAATGTGATCAAAGATATAGAATATTTTAACAACACTATCAACTAACTTAACCTAAACTGAAATCGAGAGAGCACTTTCCTGATGATTGCAGAATGCACATTCTTTTAAGGCAACAGAGAAGCATTCTCCAAGATACACTATATGCTAAGATCTAAACATATTTCAATTAATTTAAAATAATTAAAAGCACACAAAGTATGCTGTTTGACCACAACAGAATTGAATTCAAAACCAGCAATAAAAATAAATTGTGAAAACCCTCAAATGTTTGGATATTGAGAAACACTTTTAAATAACTGATAGGTCAAAGAAATAATCATTGGAGAAATTGGAAAACAATTTAAACTGAATGTAAACAAAACAATAATTCAAGACGTATGAGATTTAACTAAGCATTATCTAGAGCTTTAGATGTCTAAATCAAATAAGAAATGACTCAAAGCAATAATGTAAACTTCAACGTTAAGAAACTTAGAAAAAGAAGAGCAAATTAAACCCAAAGCAAGCAGAAGAAAGACATAAGAATTAGAATAGAAATCAACAAAATACAAAACATAAAAACAATAGGAAAAATTATTAAACCAAAGTTTGTTCTTTGTACCTATCCCACTTTCATTCTTTATATTGTTGGATTTATTACCATTTGAATATTTTCCATATTCAAAACTTCTACTTTGTTTTTCCTTTATAACTTCTTTTTTCTTATTTTAAATTTTGCTTGATATATGTTGTTTACTATATTGTCTTTTATGTTGTATTTCTTTTATGTTGTTTTATTCCTCAAATATACAGATTTTTTTACTGTAAGATTCCACAATGGCTCTATTTTTTTCTGCTAGTTAGTGAATGTTCAAAGCTGAGCTTCAGTGTGGACCCTTCCTGGTAAGTGTAAGGATAGAAAAAGGAATAAGGCCCAGAGCTGGAAGTTCTGGGACCTCTGCTGCCCACTGCAGTTTGCTGCCACTTCACTAGGTCAGGAATCCATCTGTAAGTTCTCAGATACTGTCAACATTAGGAAGAGGTGTTTCCTGTAGGTTGTGATGCACTACCTCGTGGAGTTTGGAGGGGAGGGAGGTAGAGTCGTAAATCCTTGCACCTGTTCTCATCACCTCCCAGATGGCCTTTTGACCTGCTCTGTCATTCCTCTGACTACACCTGTGACCTACTTAATATGTTGCTGTTGGTTTTCTGGTGAATGGGGGACAGCAGTGATTGTCCCAAGTTAATTACTCTGATCCATAATTTCCCCATGCTTCTGTAGTATCTCCAGAAAGGATTTTTGAGAGAAAACTAGCAGTCATCCTGCTTTTTCTTTTACGCTGCAGTCACACTTCTCTTCTTTCTGTCTTTGCCTTAAACAGGATAATCTAGTTCCCATCACAAATGCTTCAAAATCGCAGTTCTCTGTATCTAGAATGTTCTTCCCTTAGATCTTTAGTAGTTGTCTCCTCCTCATTAATCTCATCTCACCTCAAATGTCACCTTAGCAGAAAGACCCTTCTTGCCATTATATTTAAAATTGTCACCATTCTAGGCACTATTGTATTCTTCCATTTATTTTTCAAAGTACTTACTATAATCTAAAATTGTTATATATATGTTGTCTGTCCCTTTCTGTCAGAATGTAAGCTCCTTAGAACATGTATTTCATTTCTTTTCTTTTCTTTTTTATTTTTGCTGTGACAGCCTCACAGTCTACTAGAATGCCTAAATCTAGTTAATGTGTAATAAATTTTGTGGAATAAATTAACAAATGAATTAATGAAATAACATATGTGGCTATTACTTATTTTATTTTCACTCTATTTTTAACTTCTTCCTAAACATATAAATCGTGGAGTATGTTCTATAGCTTTTCTTTTCTAAGTTCTTTTTTTCTTTTTCATGGCTTTCTAGAAGATTTTTTCAATCTGGTCATCTAGTTCAAAAATTCATTATATATTTATATCTATTCTAGTTTTTTTTTTTTTTTTTTTTTTTTTTTTTTTTTTTTTTTTTTTTTTTTTTTTTTTTTTTTGAGACAGAGTCTCACTTTGTTGTCCAGGCTAGAGTGAGTGCCGTGGCGTCAGCCTAGCTCACAGCAACCTCAAACTCCTGGGCTCAAGCGATCCTCCTGCCTCAGCCTCCCGAATAGCTGGGACTACAGGCATGCGCCACCATGCCCGGCTAATTTTTTATATATATATCAGTTGGCCAATTAATTTCTTTCTATTTATAGTAGAGACGGGGTCTCGCTCTTGCTCAGGCTGGTATTGAACTCCTGACCTTGAGCAATCCGCCCGCCTCGGCCTCCCAAGAGCTAGGATTACAGGCGTGAGCCACAGCGCCCGGCCTTCTATTCTAGTTTTATTCTTTATAGTTTGTGACATTCTAGGCCATCACAGGTCTATATTCTAAATGTTCCATAGTTATCATTAAAATGTTTCTATTATTATAACTATGACATCAACAATTTTATTTTGCAATGTGATATCCTAAAGAAAAAAATCTCCATTTTTATTATCTGGTTTTAGATAGAAGTTAAATTCAAGTTAATTCTACATCTTCTTTAGGTAGCTTAGGTCACAATAATAATGAATTGCCAAATAATGTTTCATAAGTATTCCTTTGATCCTTACCACAAACCTGGAATGTGGGTAGGGTGTGAATTCCCATTTTTCAGATGAAGAAAGTGAGATTCAAAGAGGTAGAGTGAGTGGGAGGCAGACTTGAGATTTAAACACTGGTCTTGGCCGGGTGCGGTGGCTCACGCCTATAATCCTAGCACTCTGGGAGGCCGAGGCGGGTGGATTGCTCGAGGTCAGGAGTTTGAAACCAGCCTGAGCAAGAATGAGACCCCATCTCTACTATAAATAGAAAGAAATTAATTGGCCAACTAATATATATATATAAAATATTAGCCGGGCATGGTGGCACATGCCTGTAGTCCCAGCCACTTGGGGGGGGGGGGGCTGAGGCAGCAGGATTGCTTGAGCCCAGGAGTTTGAGGTTGCTGTGAGCTAGGCTGATGCCATGGCACTCACTCTAGCCTGGGCAACAAAGTGAGACCCTGTCTCAAAATAAAAAAAAATAAAAAAAATAAACACTAGTCTTTAGTCATTACCTGATGCAGTTGTTTTTCTTACCATACAGGTTTGTCCCTGTCATATTATTAAAGATTTGGGGATTTCTTCTGTCATCCCTAAAAATTTACTTGGTTTGATTGTCAGTTGAGAAAACATTTAGACTAGCAACAGCAATAAATGGTTATGCTGTGCTAGGCACTGCTCTAAGTGCTATACATGTACTAACACATTTAAATCTCTTAATAGTCCTGAGAGGCTGGTGAAATTAGACTCTAATTATTTAGAGGACACTAAAGCATAGAGAGGTTATAACTTGTCCAAATCACACATCTAGGAAGTGGCAGAATTAAAAGTATAGACCCAGCAGTTTGGTTCTTGATTACTATCCTAATCTACAATATAAAAACCTTGTTATAGTTTACGGTTTACAAACAGCTTTCATATCCATTATCTACTGGGTCTCACCAGGTCTTTGTGTAGAGAGCAGGCAGAATTTGATAGGCAATATTAATAGTGTACTAAATTTCAGAGAGGTCACTTGGCCTACCTCACCCAGACAGCAAGCGGCTGAAATCATACCATGATCCTTTCTTTTGAAATCTATTTATGTCTCTGTTCTTGGATCATGTTTTATTGTCCTTCATTTCATTAGCTAACCATGGTCTCCATAATGTGTTTTTCTTCTCTCACGAGTTATATTATTAGGGGCCTAAAATGTTAAGGTTTATGTACCTAAGAAATATTTTATCTCTTTGATGTTCCTTGACCATGTCTCTTGCAGCTGAATTGTGAAGATTTCAAGAAAGGAGAAAGGGATGGGGATTTTAAATGTGGCCCTGGTGATGCAGCTGTGTGTGGCACAGACGGAAAAACATACAGCAGTAGATGTGCGCTGTGTGCCGAGAACGCGTGAGTATCCTCTGAATGAGGCTTTCTCCCTAAAGCACGTTCTCTGTGTAATTACGTGACACAGTTCTTTTCTACAGTCTTTAACATAGCAATTCATTTTGTGGATTAGTGCAAAGACTCTTAGTACCACTTCTTTTACGACTCTTAAGACAAAAAAAAGTATGTAATGTAACACATTATATTTTACAAATAACTTTTTTTTTTGAGACAGAGTCTCACTCTCTTGCTGGGCTAGAGTGCTGTGGCATCAGCCTAGCTCACAGCAACCTCAAACTCCTGGGCTCAAGCACTCCTTCTGCCTCAGCCTCCCGAGTAGCTGGGACTACAGGCACATGCCACCGTGCCTGGCTAATTTTTTTTTTTTCTATGTTTAGTTGTTTGGCTAATTTCTTTGTATTTATAGTAGAGATGGGGGTCTCACTCTTGCTCAGGGTGGTCTTGAACTCCTGAGCTCAAGCAATCCTTCCACCTAGGCCTCCCAGAGTGCTAGGATTATAGGCATGAGCCACTGCACCTGGCCACAAATAACTTTTATGTATAATTTATCACATAGCTTTCACTGTCTCTTTGAAGGAGATAGGATAGGGAGATTTTGTGTGTGTATATATATATATATATATATATATATATGTATATATATAAATTTATAGGCACACACATAGGTAAACACACACATATACATATACACACTCACATATATACACATACACACATCTATCTTCTATCTATTCATCATCTATCATGACATAAAGAAACAGAAAACAAAAAATAGACACATGAAGAACATACAGGTTTTTATTAGATATGTATATATATTACAATACAACTATGAGCACACTGTATATTTTTATTCTTACTATGTCTTATGTAGGGAATCCTGTTATAAATCTTTAAATGTCTGGTCCAGATAAAAGTTTCTCTCCCTAATATCTGGCATATTTCTTTTTATGATACAATGAAAATCATACTGCACCTTGTATTTCTTTCCTACCAGCTCTGGCTACTAGGAGACTCCATAATATTGGAATTTTTAAAATAGTTTTCCTCAACTAATATCCTTTCAAATAAACTTTTTTTATTATCACTTTTAAATACTTAGTTTTTTCTTTATATTGTTTTTATTGATTTTTATTGTTATACAGATGCTATAATTGTAAGTTGCCTTATCTTTTAGAAAGTAGGATCTGTCACAGTTATGGTTCATGTTTTCAGATATACTTTAAAACTCTACTGGATTGAACAAAGTTAATTATCAGGACTTTATGTACTTTCTATGAAAAATAAAACACTAGTTAACATAACCCAAATACAGAGTACTATGATGAGATGCTAAATAATACAAATTTGAATTTGTTTATTTAAAACAACAAAAGCAACAACAACAAAGTTTTTTGAGGGCATCTAGTATCTGGTTAGAAGCTTTACTTTTCCCCATCTTTGGTTGTAGATCCCTACCTAGACATAGGGGGAAAAAAGATTTCTGGAAATAATATTTATAGGTCTAACTCTTATCACCCCTACTGCATGACTCCATTTCTTTGACTTTGAGTTATAAACATAGGCTCTTATTAGAAAAAGTAAAGACTGCAACGTGCCACCTGTTTTCAGGAGCAAAAGAGAATCACAAGACAAGAGAAGTTATGTTTGAATAGAAAGAAGTTCTATGATAACTAAACTGCTGTGTCTCCTAACTTTTTATTCTAGGAAAACCAGGTCCCAAATCGACATCAAGAGCGAAGGGGAGTGTGAGCACAGTAATCCAGAGCAGGTGAGGATCAGTGTCAGAGTGGTGGGAAATATTGGGCTTCTAACTCCAGGAAGAAAGCAGATGCTTGGAAGGAAGTAATTCTTCCTTTCCTTAAAATGGAATACTAAATCCTGCCTGCTAATATGAAAAAGCAGGAGATAATTCCCAAAACTGGGTCAGCTCTATTTCTGCTTTCTATTAAAAAAAGTTAGAATTCAAAAGGAAACTCCATCAAAGTGCTAAGGTGGTCATGTTAGTTATTAGAAAGCACTTTCTAACTCTAAACTTTAAACTTCAGTCACTTAACCTGAGTTGAAAGCTCAGCATTGTCACTTGCTATCTGGAGGCCTTGGGCAAATTACTTAACCTAAAATGAGATTTGAACTAAATAGCTTTTTTCCTATGCCAAAATCCTATGATGGTATGATGGTAGGGGAAGGGGAAGGAGGAAATTATCTCATGTGGGTCATACTTGAATACTTTTCCTAATATTCAAGATTTGATGACCTTTCTACATGCTCCTAGCACACGTGAGGTTACCTCCACCAAGACATAGAGCAAGTTTTGGGGCAGAGAACCTGCAGCATTGGGGCCGCCAGTGGCCTTCTGCATCCTTGAGTGGGGCCTTTTGACGGAATCCAAATTTTACAGCACAAATGCCTTTATTAAAAGGGAAAACATAAATCTTTTGTTAAAAGGATTTGTTCTATAAAGTTTGGATTCGGTCGAGGGGCTGCACTTGGGGATCTGTAGGGCCACATGTGGCCTTGAGGCTCCAGGTTCCCCACCCAGTGGGGCAAGGACTGTGCTCTGCCTGAGTTCTAGCACATAGCAGGTTATCAGTGTTTACTAAATAAATGAATAAATAAGTAAATGAGTTCCATACTTAACCATGTGAGTCATACAATACTTACTGAGCTTCTTCTACGTGACCGGTACTGCTCTAGGTGGCCTGTTGCCATGGCAGAGCCACTAAGTTCTATAAAACTTCTGACAACAGTGTCGTAAGCAGGACAGTTAGCATGGTGAATGCCAAGCTCCTTTCTCTGTCCTTCAGGATGTATGCAGTGCTTTTCGGCCCTATGTCAAGGATGGAAGACTTGCATGCACACGGGAAAATGATCCTGTTCTTGGTCCTGATGGGAAGACACACGGCAATAAGTGTGCGATGTGTGCTGAGTTGTTGTAAGTATTGTCACCCACAGGTGGGCCCAGTGAGGGTGCACTTGGTTGCTGTTCTGGATCACTCCACAGGGAGATAAAGTCTTTTGCATGAAGCATGCGATCCTTTGTCTTTATAATGTAAAATAGCCCTTTCTCCCAGAAAGGTTTCTGTTCTTTTTCTTCATATCACCTACTGAAGTTTCTTGAAAGGAGAGGATAAGGTGGTCATGTTAGTTATTAAATTCGAGACTCAGTTTTTTAAAATTACAATGACTTCAAGACACAAAGTGTTTTATAACGCACAGTATTTTAAAATTTAGGAAGCACTTTCATGTGGAATGATCTATATCAGTCATTTGAGGTCATTGCTTCGTTTGAGCACGTGTAGAGACCCTAAATGAATAATGAGAGTCTAATTAAAATAATAATAATAATAATGTCATGTGTCTAAATTCAGTGTAAAAGGCGAAACATTATGAAAGAGAAGAGCTATTGAGTTAATCCTTCTCTGAGTGCCTGGCACTGCTCTGGGCACTGAAAACTCAGAAGTAAATGAGATCCAATTAGTCTTTCATATTCCCGTTGTTAAACAAGGTATAGCCTCTCTGATCCATGTGTCAGCAAGCCTCAAAGTGCTATATTTACATCACTGGGTCTTTAAAATCAGGACAGAGATTTAACAGATTAATAAACTTCACACCTGCCTTTGAAAATTACAGTTGGCTATTGTAGAATTCAAGAGCATGTCCTATCAGGTTCCTAAAACAGTGATTAAAACTGGTTTGCAGACAGGAAATCAACGTGATTTCCACTTTCCTATCTAGGAGGCATGTGTTTTCAGTGTTCCAACCTGCCCTGATCCTGTGGTTTTGTTTCTTTTCATGCGCTGGCTGAAAAGGAGAATTTGATTTCTTTAACGTCTGGTTTCTCCTTCTGTAGAAGTGAGATAGTCAGGCCTGTCTCCAGGATGAGACTGTAATCAGACAATAGATGTAGAAGGCTTAGAAGCCCAATTCCAATGTAGCTTTCATTAGCAACCATGCTTTTGCATGAAAGCAAACAAGTGCTTTACAAGATATACAAAGTTATAGTCACGGGTGTGGATGCCAATACCCCAAATGCTTAGTTGGGTTTCACCCTTGTCACAGCATTGTTTTAAAGCTCTTGGTTCTGCTTGTTAAAGGGAATTTTCCAGACAATCTTCTGTTTGTCAATCAAGGTGTAACACCCTTCCAGTTTTACAGAACAAAGCTCCTAATTGACTGTCAATGAGTCAGTTTCACACCCTTCCTTATCTTTGGCAATTTTTGTGGCTCAGGCGTTAAAGACAGGGCAATGCTAGCCTCTTGTAAGTGAATCAGTTTCAACAAGTTGTGGCAGTGAATATGAAAGCGTTTATTTAGCACAGGACTGGACACTGAAAATATGATCGAGTCATAAATTTACCAATTGTTTACTTTCTTAACAGTTTAAAAGAAATTGAAGAAAATGCCAAGCGAGAAGATGCAACCAGAATTCGAAGAAATGCTGAAAAGGTAAATGACTTTACATAATCTGGTTCTCCTGGTCATAAATATTAACAAACGTATTCTTAAACTTTTGAGGTCATGCAATAAAATCATTGTCCTTTATTATCACATGGAATTTTTTTAAATATCAAATTCCCCAAAATGACTATTCCTAGAATATTAATGATCAGATTCAGATTTTAAAACGCATTTCTCACCTAAGGTTCAAAATATTCAATTTCTACCGTTGCTTCTTCCCTGGCTCCTAAAAGAGGATATAAGACAGAAAGTTTATGTAAACCAAATTCTGCTTAATTTCCACCAGCTTTCTATCTGGTTTAGTGTAAACCCACTTAACTTTGAATAAAAATTTTTAAGAATTGCAACAAAATGTAATTTAGATAGGAATAACTTTAAAATAATTCCATAGTATTTTAAACAGTATATCCACTGGTAACTTTCTATATGATTCCATTGACATAAGTTGGAGTTATTCACTTTTCCACTGTGGTTATTACGTTCAATGGGACCCGAATTTAGAAAGGTCTTGTTTCTGTTTAAACAAAAATCTCAGGCCGGCGCGGTGGCTCACGCCTGTAATCCTAGCACTCTGGGAGGCCGAGGCGGGCGGATTGCTCGAGGCTGGGAGTTCGAAACCATCCTGAGCGAGACCCTGTCTCTACTAAAAATAGAAAGAAATTAATTGACCAACTAAAAATATATATACAAAAAATTAGCCGGGCATGGTGGTGCATGCCTGTAGTCCCAGCTACTTGGAAGGCTGAGGCAGGAGGAGGGCTCCTTGACCCCAGGAGTTTGAGGTTGCTGTGAGCTAGGCTGAGGCCATGGCACTCACTCTAGCCAGGGCAACAAAAGTGAGACTCTGTCTCAAAAAAAAAAAAATAAATAAAAAAATCTCAGATACATTTTGAGATTATGATTTTAAAAATACCCTTAAAATTAAAGTTTTTTCCAGATTATTTTGTAATTTAATTTTCAATCTGGTATAACAAGTCATTTCTTTTGCTAATTGAAGAAACATTGTAGATAATGCTGCCTGGATTTCTTAAATCATCTAGTTTCAAGAGAGGGCTAGCAATTACTTTGTCTTTTGTTGGGAAGTCCGAACAACTGTGTTTTAGTTCTGTCATGCTATGGGTGTGTGACACTGGCCACATCATTTCCTCTCTGGGCCTTAATTTTCTTGTCAGCATAATAAGGAGGTTGGATAAATGACCTCAATTTTACCTTCCTGTTGGATTATGATTCTACATCCTGTCTTTGTTGGTGCAGATATAAGTATACCATTTTTGTAGAATATAAGGCTTGTGTTTTACTATGGGAAGAAACAAGCCCAGTTTTGGGTAGTCAAAAGCTGACTCTTCACTTCATAATACTATTTAATGAAGCAAAGCTCCCACCCTCAATAGGGTATTCGAAGTTTAAATTTAGAAAAACAAAAGTATTCGGAACTGTCTATAGTTTGCTCCACACTCACCATGGATTGAAAAGCAATTCTTTTGTGGTGGTTGTTAAAATTTCAGTCTAAAACTTTGGGTCATCCTCTGATATTTAGCATTTTATTACTTCATAAACATGGAGAGTTCTTTTCCTCAGTTTTACATCAGTCTCAGGTGTACTTCCCTCCTCCTGTCTGTGGCTGGGGTCATTGTTTTGGTGGGGCCATTGTGCATGATGGTGTTGAATAGGACTGCTTTGCAGTGATGGCTCAATATGTGCCCCATAATTAACCTGTCAGTGGGTTGTTCACAAAAGTGTTTCTTCAGAATCTCCCTGGATGAATCACACCTTATAAACTGAAATTATCTTTGTTTCTCTTCTGGGAATCATTAAGCATTAATTTTATTACCATGCTATGATTATCAGGTGACTGTGCTTCTGCATCTGTGTTCCTAGATGGTTACAACCAGGGAATTGGAGCACACCCATTGCTCCTCCAAAAACAAATATCTTTTTATTAAGAGGCAATTAGCATTCTCTTTAAAAGTGTCCCAATGGAAATTTGAATTATTAAACAAAAATCAGAGAATACTAGATCTAGAAAAGCTCCTCCAAAGCATCTGTTCCAAAAACCTCAATGTGGAGATAGTAAGTTTGAGGTTCCCAAGGGATGGGACTTGACTATGGTCTCCCAGTGAGTGAAAGCCACAGTCTGTTGGTCCAGGTCTCCTGACTCCCAACCGTGATCTTTATACTCACGTTTTCTTGGCTGAAAGGGAAGGTGAAGATCACATAGCTGAAAAGAAGGTTATAGAGCAGGATTTTTTTGTAGGTTGTATTACAGTAATATATGCCATCACTAAATATGTTTAATGACATAGAGACTCTCGAGCTTAAAGTAACTTGGAATATATTTGTTGTTAAGTTTAGCCTTCACCAAATATTAATAGTAGAGTTTTGAAAACACAGAGAAACCTGAAAGTACTGAACCAAAGCATCAGGAATCTGAGAACAAATCTCTCTTGGATTTCTTGGGGAAGCCATAACATTTTTAGGTTTTCTAAATAAATATCAGCCTTGATGGTTTACCTCTCTAAGGTGGGGGTGAAAGGAAATTAGATTCACTCTCTATGAGGTTTGCAACTTCAGAAATGATCATCAATAAGCAGGCAGAATATACAAAAATTGTCCACATATCCACAGAGAAAACAAACCAAAGTAAACATAATGCTGTTAGATATCATCTTGGTCCTTTTTCCTTGCAAACTAGGTTGGATTGTTCTTGATCTAACCCATATTAAGTAACTTTTAAACATCTCATCTCACATTTTGTTTTTTTCTGTCTTGGCTCTGCATTTTGTTGTGTTTGTGTTAAAACCTTGTGAAACATCTCTTTCACCAGCCTCACCCATAGATTTGGAAGTTGAAAAGTACTATTGAGTCTTGGTTTTAGGAAATACTTGCTCAGTCTTATTCTTTCCTAGGATCTGTTGCCTTTTAATAAATATACTACATAGCAGATACAAGTGCCAAATAATTTGACAAGATAATTACTATTTGTTATTAATTCTCATTAATATGTCATATGCATTTGCCAACCCTTCTAGACCTGACATTTTATGATTATAAATCTATCATAAGGTTTCTAGATTAAAGTGTAGAAAAATAGTAAATGTAATTGTTTGGGTTTTTGCTTTTAAAGGACTTTTGCAAGGAATATGAAACACAAGTGAGGAATGGAAGACTTTTCTGTACACGGGAGAGTGACCCAGTCCGTGGCCCTGATGGCAAAATGCATGGCAACAAATGTGCTCTGTGTGCTGAATTTTTGTGAGTACAGAAACGATTTCTTGAGAGTGATGCAAAAGGCAGAAGTGGAGATTAATTGGGATGATGAGTAAGAGTAATATTGAGGGGAAGTTTTTTTGTTGTTGCTGTTGAGAACTATTTGAGCTGTGTTATGTCCTCTGCAGATCATAACACTATCTAGTGAGTAGGCACCAATGATTGTGTATATTTCTGAGTATAGATGGGTTTGATTTTCCTCTTGGAAAACTGGCTTACAAAATACTTCTTAACATTCTCCCCTGTGACCTTTGTGAGCTTCTTTATGAACTTATAGTAGTACAGAATGGGGGTAAAAGTAGATCCCAAGACTCTGATTATTTTTCTTTGGTAATTATCCCATTGTGACAGAGTTGATGGGACACCCTCAAAAAATTCATATTTTTACATCAAATGGATTACCCTCATCTTTTCATCTGGGACATGGGACATGGGAATGAGGGCAAATTCCACAACATATAAATTATGGCCCTTATGAAGAGCTCAGATGAGGTCTCCTGACACTTTCTGCCAGATCCTTGAGATTTCTAAGCCCTTCCCTATGTTCTTTCCTCCTGCTAGTTCTTCTTCATCTTGGCCGGCTAATGTCCCCTCACCTTGGAGATTATATTTTCAGACTATCCTTCCTTGGATAAGACCTCTTAAATTCCCTAATTGAAATTCAATGCTAATAATTCTTAGTAACTGTTTTTTATAATAATCACAACATGGGTAAATATGTCATTATTTATCTATTCATTGACTATCAGTCTTCTCCACTAGGCTCAAGAGTTCCAGGAGTACAGGGCATGTGTTTGTATTGTATACTATGATATGCCCAGGACCCAGACCAATGCTTACCAATAAAAGATAGTTACTAAGTAAATGATAAGTAAATGAATGAATGAAAATATGAGTGAAGATTCCTGTTTTCAAGAAGCTTAAGGTTAATAGCAGGAATAAGCCATGGGCATGCACACACATATACGTATTTATATATTGCAAAACAAAATGAAAACTATTCTGTAAGAGAATATTCAGTTATGAAAAAAGTGATAGATGTAGAGATCATGTCTATTTGAGATTTGAGATGTCTTCTTTAAAAAGGATACATTTAAACTGGGGAGATTTAAAAGAAAGGGCAATGAAAAAAAGACCATTTAGTGGAAGGAAATGACATATATAATATAAAGGCAAAATGAAAGGCAGAATTGAGATTTAAGGTGATTTGAAAGTATACTAGAACAGAAAAACTTAGCTGTTTTTTCTTCTGTACCTAGCAATTATTTTTCATTATGAAGATTTGAAGCATTTCCACTCATTTATTTATTTTTCTTTCTCCAGCAAGCGTCGTTTTTCAGCAGAAGAAAATAAAGCAGATCAAAATCTGAGAAGGGCTGAAGAAAATGATAAAGTTAAAAGAGAAATTAAGGCGAGAATTACTTTGATAAATCTAGTTGTGACTTGTTTTTTGTGTGTGTGTGTGTGTGTGTGTGTGTGTGTTCCTGTAATATGCTTTTTCAATATTGGTTAATATTTTCCCTCCTACTAATAGGTGTACTGAAAACTAATTTAAAATTACTGTTTTATAAGATTTAGGAGAAAAATTATGGCTTTACAATTTCTAGCTCTATTTGGAGGAAATTAATCAAGTCACATTAGTAACATGGTTTCGTACTTCTAAATGAAGGTGATATATCAAAACATTTTCTGAATTCACAGTGTGATATGTACTCTTCCAATATGTGATAGATGTTGTGGAGGTATTCATTTTAATGACAGTATCAATGTAGAATTTTAATGTTCTTCCTTTAAAATCATAGGGCATTCTGCTTTTTAAACATCTCTTAGTCACCTGAGCACTTTTCTGCGGCTATCACTTTAGCTCAGAAACCTAATAATTTTCCTTATGAAGGCATTAGCATCTTGCCTGGTCTATATAATTTTAGTCTTCATCTTCCTCAGTACTCAAGTTTCAATTCATCCGCCATGTTGTTTTCATAGAATAAGAGACACTTCCATGAGTCAATGACATTGTAAAATGTTTGAAGATATCCTAGAGTATGTTGGGACCCTTTCATTTTGTGTAGAAACACTATCTAACTTATTTCTTATAGATAGTTGTCTATTCTTTTTTGATGTGTAGTTTGTAGTTTTACCTTCTTCCTTGTGTAACTGAGTCTCATTACAAGGCCTCATTTTCAACTGCTTTCTACCCCTCAATCCTAGATAACAAACTTCTTTTAATTTTAGTACTCAAATGTCCCTCCACCATTTTTTATATTTATTTAAAAATTTCTCCTCCCTCCCTCCCTTCCTTCTTCCCTTTATTCCTTTTCTCCCCCCACTTTCTCTCTCTCTTTCTTTCTTTCTGTCATTCTTTCTTTCTTCTTCTGTAATCTAATTATTATAATTTGCCTAATTTTATCTCTATTAACTCAAATCCTCCACACATCTGGCTATTATTCTTTGTTATAAATATTTATCATTTTCCCATTGCCCTAGAATAAAAATCCAAATTCCTTTCAAAGTTTATTGGTTTTATTTTTAATTGATTTTCAGGGTCTCCTTTTTGACCACTTCCCAAACCTTCATCTATTTAAACAAACTAATTCTGTAGCTACTGTACTCTGGATATGTTAGATTATCTCCAAAGAAGATGTTCTTTCATGCCTCTGTGCCTTTGCATATCATAATTCTTCTTGGAGGACCTTTTTTCACATTGTGTTTCTGGATATATCCTCAAGATAGAACTCAGACATAAGTTCTCTGAAATTCCATGAATCATTCCTTCTCTTTGTACTTCTACACACTTAATTCAGACCTGTGTTATATCCCTTAGCTTTTCATATGCAATTACTTATCCTTTCTACTGATTGCTGAAGGACCCAAATAAATCATATCCATATTTATATCTCCCTAACTTTAATATATTTTTGACTATTTAAATGGATGAATATTAAAAGGAGAAAAACATCACAAAATTTCTGGATGATTCTAAATCCTAAAAGTTTTCTTTTTTTCATCAATTTCTCTTTTCCAATTTCTTTGTAAAACATTTGATATTTATAGAGAATAGAGAATTATATCTAAATTGTCTCATTTTCATTATTCAGAAACGCTGCAGTGAATATCAAGATCAGGCAAGGAATGGAAGGCTCTTCTGTACCAGAGAGCATGACCCTGTTCGTGGTCTAGATGGAAAAATGCATGGCAACTTGTGTTCCATGTGTCAAGCCTACTTGTGAGTATAGAGTTTTAGAATGTCAAAGAAAGAAGGGACCTTGCAGATAATCTAATAGAACCAACTTGTTTCATAAATGGAGGAACTGTGGCTTCAAATAGGAAAGTGAGTTGAATAAGTTATGTAGGGAATGTCAGTAAGAGAGCCCTGAGAGTAAGTACCTAGAGTTACTTGTTTCAAGATGTCTTGTCTTCTCTGAGGCTCCCTCTTTTGGCACTGGAATATCTTGACAAGCATGACCTTGGACAAATATTCATTGCCTTCTCACCCCTGAAGCTTCACCTGTGAACCTGCTTTAGTTAGCAGCTTATCAACATCTGATCTTCCATGGAAATTTAGGGTCCAAAGTTAGCACTTAACACAGAAATTGCATAGAGTCAAATTGCTCATGAAACAGCCATAAACTTATAAAATTATAATGGATGTTACTTTATATAAAGTGACATTTCTCAATAAATTAGAATGGCCAGTTTTTTTTCAAAATTTAGAATAGCTCTTACTTTATTTGATTGAGTCAGATTAAGTGACTTATATTTAGAATCCATGGTTTTTTTTTTTTTTTTTGATTGACAACCAATATGGTTGAAATACCATCAGTGAATTGTACATACCATGCAATTCATTGTACGCAGCAAATTTAGGCTTATTTGGTTTATCAGTGTATGGAAATTCTTGGCTATTTTCCACCTGCCTCACATTTTGTCTTTTGGCTACAATAGCCATAAGTAAGCAATACACACTGAAGCTTAAATAAAATCTAGGGTATGCCTGACATGGTAGATAGATTGTGGACTTGAGAGATGGGTGGTTGTAGTCCTATTCTGAGAGTATAACCAAGGCCTTCTATGCCTCTCATCTTCTCTGAGAGACAGTGGGACAAGTTGATGTGCTTTGTTAAGGTCATTTTCAGCCTCCAGCTGTTAGGTCACCATGGTTCTAGTTTTGTTATCTCTGACACCTTTGTCATGGACTTTGATGATGCTCCTTTTCTCACCACATGAAAGAAAGCTAGTTTAGAGAAAGCAAGTTTTCCAGGCCCATTGTTACTGTCTTTCTTCCAACATTAAGCAGAAACTATGAAGAAGTCATGGTTTCATACCATCCTGGAGGATGTTTAGTTGCTTCTCATCGATATGTAAAGTGATAAAGGAATAACATTGCTCCTCCCTAAGCAGGGAAAACAGACTAGCCTTGCAGGGATGTGGAGAAATCATTGCATGCATTTTGTCCTAATGGATCCCTTTCACTTCCTCTCTCATTCAGCCAAGCAGAAGCTGAAGAAAAGAAAAAGGCTGAAGCACAAGCAAGAAATAAAAGAGAATCAGGAAAAGCACCGTCGTATGCAGTGAGTAGAATCCATCCAATAAATTCTACTTGGCACTATAATTTGAACACACTTCCAAGAGCCTAAAGGGTAGAATTCTGCTGTGTGAAAATCCCTGGAAACCCTAACACTTCAAACTGTGGATGACATTGAGATGAATGCTAAGGAATATTCATCCATTCTGCTTGCTTCAAAGGCTAAACTTGTAAAATAAAATGAACTTATTTGAAAGTATTTGAAAAACTGGGTTCTACTTCTAGAGTCATTACTTAGATAGCATGTTAGCTTTTGCTAAATACTTTGCAGAGATACTCTACGTGTGTATACTTTCTTCATATAAATTTCTGAACTCTCACATCTGATTTGAGATAAATACCATGATTTCCAAAAGAACATGATTCTTATATCTAAAATATTAAAATATTAGTTTCCAAAGCCTTAGGTCAGTTATTATCACTTATTGTTTTGATGATGAAAGTCTCCTAATTCTGCCTCTGGATTTTGTCCTTTCCGTGATCCACCCATTCTCCCTAACACAGCCTAAGTAATGTTTCAAAATGTAAATCAGATCATAATAACCCTTAAGTAGCTCATCATCAACTGCAAGAGATATTCTAATCTCCTTACTTCTCTTCTTTGCTTCTTTGCCTTCATTCACAAATTCATGCTCTGCTACGTGCCATGTAGTTTCCCACCTGTGTTTTTCAGTTTATTTTACTTTCATAATCTGGTGTGCATATTTCCCAATCTAATTTTGCCCAGGAAGATCCTATTCCCTCTTCACACTCACTTAAGTCATTCTTGCTCCTTGACATCTTCCCTGGTTTCCACAATCAAATTTCATGGTTCTGACCTTTGAGTTTTCAGATTTTCTTGTATGTATGTGTTTGCACTTATTGCCTTCTGCTTAGATTACAGTGGAGTTTTCTTATGTACCTCTTTTTTTATATTGGGACAGCCTATTGTGCCTAATGGAGTTATGTCTCTTAACAAATGGTTAGGTTTTTATTGTTGCTGAGTTAAATTTTACATTAGAGAGAAACACAATTAAAATCCTGGCTCAAAGAGATATAATATTAGTTTCTGGCAATGTAGATGTCTGAATCTTCCGCTTTGAATAGAAATAAAGCATATGTCCATCTCATTTTCTTTATCTGGGCAGGAGCTTTGCAGTGTATATCGAAAGTCTGTGAGGAATGGAAAACTCCCTTGTACCAGAGAGAATGACCCCATCCAAGGCCCAGATGGGAAAATGCATGGCAACACCTGCTCCATGTGTGAGGCCTTCTTGTGAGTAGTACTGTGGCTGGGAAAATGAGGGAGAGTTTTGTCTTTTCTATTTAATTTCTATGTTTAACTGGGAAAGGGCCACTTCAACAGGAAAATAAAATAATTAAGGGATATTTAGAAAAAAAATGCCTAATTGGAAATGTGTAAAAACCATGTCCTTTGAGGATCGTTAAGACTTGGCACCCTTAGGTAAGGGGAGAGTCACTGTCTTGAAATATTAAAGTAGTTTTTGTTTTTAAATGTGGAAACAGGATTAGTTCTAGGTTATCTCCATGGATTAAAGTGAGGCTAATGGGCCAATGAATGAAAGCTCTAGAAAACAGGTTCCAGCTCATGGCCAGAAAGAACTTCCTAACAATTTGAGGATTTCAAAGATAGGATGACTTACCACCGGCTGTCAAAGATGATGTAGGTAGAGACTTTACTGGCAGATTAAAGCAAAGGCTAGTTAGTCATCAGAGACATGATAGTGAACACTGGAAGTTTGGAAAATCACCTCTAGCTAGAGTTTAAATCCCCAGCCTACACTTATTATTTCTTTGCCCTTGGGCAAGTTATGCATTCCCTCTGTCAGTTTTCTTATTTGTAAAATTAGATTATAATAATAATTTTACTACATGCCATGGTAAAAATTTCATAGTATGAGCCCAGGGTTAGGTACATTATAAGAATTTAATAAATGTTAACTGTAATAATTAAATTATATCTGAGACCACTTCCAATATGGAGATTCCATGATTTTGATTTTTACTCATCTCTTATTTAACCACTCTCTTTTAGCCAAGCAGAAGAAAAGAAAAAGAAGGAAGGTGAATCCAGAAATAAAAGACAATCTGAGAAAACAAATTCTTTTGAGGTGAGGGTACCTTCTCCAACAAGTCAGAGGCATATGGAGGTGTGGATCCATAGATGGCATTCAAGGAACATACAAGTTCCCTAAAATTGTGTGAAACATTTGTACAGTTTGTATTTTTGTATGTATTTTTATGTGTGCAGGTACACATGTGCGTATGTGACCATTTCTTGGTTGAAGGCTCATTGCTTTTGTCATCTAAAGGTATCCACGACTTCCAAGTTAAGAGCTATTCCAAAATAAGCCAATTGCTTATTCCCATTTAGGAGAAGAAAGTCTAAACTTCAGCTATTTTTGCAATCTGATCCAACCTATGTTCAACACTTCCAACTTTTCCCCCCAATTTCACAGGAATTGTGTAGTCAATACCGCAAAGCCAGGAAGAATGGACCACTTTTTTGCACCAGAGAGAATGACCCCATCCAAGGCCCAGATGGGAAAATGCACGGCAACACCTGCTCCATGTGCGAGGCCTTATTGTAAGTAGAACCGTGGCTCCCAGGGCTTCTGAGGGATTGAGAAGTGGGAACTGCCCTGGGAAGTTTTTGAACAATTGTGAATAATGCATTTTCCTCTTCAGTGTAGTGTTCAGTTTTGGTTGTCACATTTAAATGGACTAACAAACAAACAAACAATAGCAACAACAAAAAAGCAAGTGGACGGCTTTCAGATTATGTAATAACTCTTGTGATATAAAGAGATGCAGAATAAGCCAGACAGAAAAACAAAGACTGCATGATCTCACTTACATGTGAAATCTAAAAAGTTTAAGTCTTAGTAGAGAGTAGAATGGTGATCACTGGAGGCTGGAGGTGGGATAAGGGTGGGGGTTGGGAATGAGGAGATGTTGTTCAAAGGATACAAAGTTTCAGTTAGGAGAAATAAGTTTTTGAGATCTATTGCACAACATGATTACTATGGTTAATAATAACAACGCATCATAAATATTACAAAATTGCTAAACAAGTAGATTATAAATGTTCTCCTCACAAAAAGAATGATACGTGAGGTGACTAGGTTAATTAGTTTGACTTAATACTTGCACCACATCAAAACATCATATTGAATTCCATAAATTATACAATTATTATTTCTCAATTAAGAATACAAATAAAAAAAAACGCGATGAAGAAGAAATAATCCAGAATCTTTCACCCAGAAAAGAGTATATGCCATGATAATCATACTAACTGATTTAGTTTTCCAAAATATTATCAGCTAAAATAGGAAATAGATGCAATTACATGTATACTATCATTATAATGCATGGGAGATTTTTATGAGTTTTTTTAAGTGTATTATCTTTCTATTTATTCTGCATGATTTTAAGGAATAGAATCAAATGGGTAAGAGCTACTGAGAGGCAAATTTGTGTTCAGCATGAAGACTGATCTTGTAAGAGAGTAGGGGAGGACTCGAGAATGGTGATTTTGTTGTGTAGGAGTTGGATGCCCATTTATAGGGGCTTAAGGTATGACTTTAGAATGGATGACAGGACAAGGCCCCTCAAACAAGAGTTTACGAGTTTCCTAAACTTTATTTTTGACCAAAGGGATACCCAATTTATTTTCTATGTGTCAAGAATCAGCAAAAGGGTTTAGTTTCTCAGTCTTCCCTGATAGACAGCAATGTAGTCCTGCATATTTCTCCCACAGCGTTGGAGACGTGACCACTCAAAGTCTATTAGATGGAAAGTTAAGAAGATGGCTACGTGATTGTCATAACAAACATTCATTGAGCACATTGAGTAATTGTCTGGTACTAGGAGCTTTGCTACCTAATCTCATTTAATCTTCACAGCAGCCATATGAAGTAGATTCTGTGTTGTCACAAGTTACAGCTGAAAAAAACAAAGGCTCAGAAAAGTTGAGAATGATGGAAAAGTCAGGACAGTATATATGATGTGGAGATGAAGAAGATGATAATGTATGTCTCACCGTAGGATTTAGACAGAATATAATCACTTAGCAAGGCCTTTACCAACTTCTGGTAGATATATTTGTCCATATTCAGGCTAGTTCAAATGTTTTTCTTTTTCCTCCACATTAATCTTTCAGTAGCAAGGAAGTAATTCTGCCACCTAGTGGTCAGACTTGCTGCCTTCTTTGACAATTTCCCATTAGGAGGAAGAATGCTGCTTATATTTTTTAGTCAACTTAGACTTGTAAAGTTTATTAATAGATCAATTTTCATATAAAGAAGTCTGAAAAAAACTAAAATTTTGAATCTATTTTGTCTCATAAGTTTATCTTATCAAAAAGAAATAAACTTTTATCACCTCATATTTTGTAGATATGTTAACAAAGGTTATTGATTTTCTTGAGAATCACTCTATCCTCCATAGTCATTTTTTTGCACACTCTCATACCATGAACACAGTCTTTAAAACTTTTTAAAAAATTTTAATTTGATCAATGAGCGAGTGTTATGTTGATTGGAATGCACTAAAACATTTTCACAAATTATATAATTTTTTTTGTCTGTACATGATTGAGTTATTCGTATTACATATCAAATTATGCCAAAGCTCCAATCCGCTAAACTCAATTTGTAACACTGTTAGTTATTCAAAATGTAAGAGCTGTCATTCTCACTTCATTTCCATCGTATGCCTATTTTTGGAAGGTTTACTTTCAACGATGACAATGATGATGATGTCAATCCCTCATATCTCTTATTACTTCTTCTACTCCTTCTCCCCTGTCTCTCACCTTCTTACCACTACTTAAAAATGAGGAAGGTACAGAGAGGTTAAGCACTTGTTTTCCTTACACAGTATGGCTCTACAGCCTTTATTCTTAACCACCGTGCTATACTGCTTCCTAGAAGACAAATGGTGGCACTTTATAAAGAGTTATCACAGATGCAAAACAATCAGCAAATAAGAAAATGTTATTGGAGTACATATGCTGGGAACTTAAATAGGTCTGCTCCTTAAGTAAGGGACTTTTTCTCTTGTAGACCATTCTCTTGAGGCGAGCTGAGCATTCTTGTTTATTATTTAATAAAATGACAAACTACTATGGGTGTATCTTTGGAGTTGCTTGAGAATAGTAAAAGCACTGAATGATCAGTCTATGAATGTTAAAGATCTACTCTACTGCATTAAGATCCATTTCTTCTTCTCTCTTCCTTTTTTTTTTTTTTTTCTTTTTACAGTCAACAAGAAGAAAGAGCAAGAGCAAAGACTAAAAGAGAAGCTGCAAAGGTAATTTTCTCTGGAATGCTGATGGTATGTTCTGACATGTTTTTCTTTACAAGAGTATTCTGGTTATCTTATTAGAATAAATGTTTCCTGCTTAATTTTCATGCCTGAAATGAACAAAGAAAGCTTTTAACCAGAGTTTCCAGAGTATCAATTTTATTTTATGATTATTCAAGTTTTGATGTTCACTTAATAAAAAGTGCAGTGTCAACTTTTTGTAAGGGAATTTCCCCCATATTTGGCTTTTTGCTGTTAGGCACAGATTTTTAATATTAACTTGTACAGTTTACTAATTTCAATTTACATAATTCACATCTATTATTTCAAACAGATAGTACAAGATCCCAATCATTCCAACGTACAAAACAAATGCACATATGTTTTCATATTTGATCTTTGTCAGCCCCAGCTATGGAGGAAGTATTAGTTTTCTTGCTCTCAATCAATATTATTAAGTAATGTTTGACTTCCCAATTGTTTTTAGTCTACCTTCCATGCTTTTATAATTTTATAGGTAGCAGAGCCCTATGTGTAGATGTTGGATTACTTTCATATAATAGCCATATACAAGATATACCTTTTTAAATTCTATTTCTTAATAACAGCTGCAGAAGCACAAGCCTAATCATTATCTGGGGAAAAGTTGACACAGTTTAAAAGTTTACCTTTGAACTGGCTCATTTTTTCAATAGGTATTTCTGTTAGCTGGATCTATCTTTATATTGGTAATTTAGAATTGAAAATGTGTTTCAGCCATCATATTTGCCCAGTTTCCAAGCAAGTCCTCTTAGATATTTCCAACAGTCCTAAAACATGCCTTCTTCACTCCATCTATTGTTACTCCTCTTGTTCAAATCTACATCCCCATCCCTACATTTGATCAGTTCACTCCCAGGAAGATGTCAGTTTCTCCAAAGATCAGACTTATTCTCTCTTCTCTCTATAAATATATATCTTTATTTCTTCATTTAGCATGTTTTCTGTCTTCTTTCTCAGCCTCCTAAAGAAAAAACATGGGTCTGCAATCTTCTCAGTTTGTCCAGGAAGGCACCTCTTCTAGGTCTGCCTATAGGATCTCTCCGCTTCTGATCTTTCATAGCTTTTATAGACTGTGCTGTGCAGCCCAACACAGAAATATGTTTTCTAGTGGCCTGTCAGCCTTCTTCTGCATCTTGATCATAATCACCCTCAGGAGAAGGATGGTAAATATTTCCAGGTCTGCTACACCTCCAGGACAATTCTGCATTCATGACGGAAGCTCCGTAAATACTGATTTACTGCTACCTGTTAACACTCTTCTTTTCACTTTTTACTCTGCATTACTTATTCCTCACCATAGGAGATATGCAGGAAGGGTAGAAAACTGCTCTGAAAAAATCCTTTTTTCATTTTCCAGGAAACTTGCAGTGAATTCCGGGACCAAGTGAGAAATGGGATGCTCATCTGCACCAAGGAGAATGATCCTGTCCGTGGCCCAGATGGTAAAATGCATGGAAACAAGTGTGCCATGTGTGCAAGTGTGTTGTGAGTATCCTTCCCCATCTCTCCCACTGAATTTCTTCATCATTGATCACCCCCGAGCTTTAGAGTTTTCCTACATGTGTAGAGTATATGCCGTGGGTTGTAAGCTAGTGTAGGGGGAAACTTGCCATTTCCCCTGAAAGTTGGCTGAAAGATCAAGTCACAGTTAAGGCAGATGAATAAGAGAAATGTTTATTTGCCAATACCATATGCATGGGAGAAATCACAGAGTGATTACCCAATATCCCAACGAAGTTGAGATATTTTTATACATGCCTTTTAGAGCAGAGGGGGGAAAATGAGGAGTATAGGGGTTGTCAGGGATGATGAATGGATGGGGAAACAGATTGACTTGTAAATTAACCTGAAAGACAGGTATAATGTTTTAAATGATTTGGGTTAGGTCTGGTTGTCTTCTTGACCTTCTTTCCTGTAATATATTGAGATAACAGGGAGAAGAAGGGAAGTCAGTTGCCCCTTTGATCTTTTGATCAGATAGAGGGAAAGCCCCCTCCAGTGCTTTGGTGATCTCGAAGGGCCTGTGATTCAAAATATTCTTTATACCAAGGAGTCATATTTTGGGGTGGACTTGCCTGAGCTCCTTCACTAGAAAATTTTAAAAGCAGGCAGATAAGACTAAATAAAGTAATATTGAATTATATGGTGACAATGTTATTCTATATCCAATTATCCTTCTAGCTTCTAACTAAGATAAAGGGAATGACTCAATTTAGAGCTAATATCTTGTTAACACCTGATAATCTTCATTCATAAAAGAGAGAGAGCAGATGTTTTGTGATCTGAATTGGGTGATATCTTAGATCTTTCTCCCATCTTTGGCATTTTATGATGCTTTGAATATATTCAGACATGAGTTAAGTAAAAGGCAGTTGAACAGAGGTCTGTGTGACCATTATATGAAGACAGTTAAAATAACTTGAACAAAAAATGGAATAGAGGGGATTGTATTTCTCCTTTCAGGGACATTGCTGTATGTAGATCAAATGGATACTTTGGTGTAAGTGGTTTAGTGTAGAGTGAGACCCCCTCAGAAGTAGGCTCATATAATACCTGTTTACTAAAAGGTTTTCTTGTTAAGCCATGCCCAGGGCCTCCCAGGCCTTTGCTTTGCTCAGTGGTATGGGTAACCCCATGACCAGAGCTCCATTGTGTGGGGCAATATAGGAGAAGCTGATTATTACAACCTCTAATTCTTCTCCTTCTTAGTTTCCTACTCCCTTCCTGAAATTTAATATAAATGTTGAGAAAAATATTTAAATAATTCCTTTTTAAAGAGGTGCAAAGTTATTATCTCTTAACTTTCACATGTCCTGGTCCAACCTTAAATATATGTGCATGGTTTCTTCAACAGAGAGGTTGACAGCAGAGGCAGTAGAATAAACAGTGGGTTGAGATTTTTTAGCAGGGGACTGTAAACAGCTATGTTTATCTGCATCACTTGGCCAAAGCAGCAGCACCTCTTGGACTGAGTAAATTTGTACTGAAGACTGAATCTGACACTTGGTTTGGAGGATTCTCATTCCTTCTTAAAACGTACTACCAAAGAGAATAAGGAATTTTATTCAGCCTGTGTCTTCTTTTTCTATGGCAGCAAACTTGAAGAAGAAGAGAAGAAAAATAACAACAAAGAAGAAAAGGAGAAAGTTGAGGCTGAAAAAGTGAAGAGAGAAGCAGTACAGGTAGTTGTTTCAGATCACCAGAGCCACGTAATATTCAGTGATCATTCTCTGTAGACAAATCTC
This sequence comes from Microcebus murinus, assembly GCF_040939455.1. Classification (NCBI taxonomy): domain Eukaryota; kingdom Metazoa; phylum Chordata; class Mammalia; order Primates; family Cheirogaleidae; genus Microcebus; species Microcebus murinus. Next base: position 14,332,096 of record NC_134124.1, read on the forward strand.
CTACTTTCCCCCTCACCCCTGCATCCTCGGTGATTGCAAACTGAGGACGTATGTATTTGGGTCCTTAGTCAATGTATTTGCACTAAATATATTAGTTGCTTGTGCATTGGAGGGGAGATCAATTATTTTTCTCTATCATTTATACTATTGTGCCATCATTTTTATTTATTTTTTAGTTATTTCAATAGATGCAAAAAAAGCATTTGATGAAGTCTAACACCTTCATAAACACCTTGTATCATAAACACCTTTATGATACAAATTCTTAACAAAACAGGGATAGGCGGCTCATACCTTAAAATTATCAAATCCATTTATGACAAACCCATGGCCAATATCATACTGAATAGGGAAAAACTGAAACCATTCCCACTTCGAACTGGAATTTGCTTTATTCTAGCTTACAATTGCTTCTATGTATTTTCTCCAAATAAAGTAAAAACTCTGAGTTTTCTGTGGTTGCTGTAACAATTTACCACTACTTGGTGGCTTAAAACAACATAAACTTATTATCTTACGGTTCTGTAGGTGAGAAGTCCGATGAGGGCTAAAATCAAAGGGTCGGCAGGGCTACATTCCTTTCTGTAGTCTCTAGGACAGAATCCATCTCTGTTTCTTCTCACTTCTGGAAGCCATCCGTGTTCCTTGGCTCTTGGACCTCTTCCTCCACCTCCAAAGCCAGCAGCGTTGCATCTCTCTGGCTGTGCCTCTGCAGTTGCATCTCCCTCTCCCTCTCTCTCCTGCTGCACCCTTTCAGTTTTAAGGACTGACCCTGTGATTATGTTGAGCCCATTAGGACAATCCAGGATAATCTCCCCATCTCAGGGCTCTTGATTAGTTACGTCTGCAAAGCCCCCTTTGCCATGTAAGCTTGTATCCTCACAGGCCCTGGATATTAGGACTTGGACATATTGGGTGTGTGTGTGTGTGTGTGTGTGTGTGTGTGTGTGTGTGTGTGGAGGGGGACCTATTCTGCATAGCACAAGTTCCTTAACCAATTTAAGAGACCACAAATCATTCTTCTCTGCATCTCTCATAATGCCCAGCACAGAATAATATTTGAATTGAAGGTTTTCTAATGAGATAAATAATGGTAATAATCATAAATTCCAAATGATGTGTGACCCAGGCCTCTGGAAAGCATCTTAGCTAATATCAACCTTTTGTGTCAACCTTCTGCATCCCCTTGTCTGCATCCATTGTTTTTTTTGTTGTTGTTGTTTGTTTGTTTGTTTTCAAAGGGGTGATGCAGAGGAAGCTTTCCATTGTTTAGTTACCTGATTCTTAAATCCTCCTTCCTTTGACAGGAGCTGTGCAGTGACTTCCGTCACTATGTGAGGGACGGACGACTCTCCTGCACCAGAGAGAATGACCCTATCGAGGGTCTAGATGGGAAAATCCATGGCAACACCTGTTCCATGTGTGAGGCCTTCTTGTGAGTAGAGATTCAGCCGCTGTTGCAGCTAAGTGTAGAGGAAGATGAGCCTTGGGCGGGCAAAGGGGTGGCACCACAGGCTTTCTCCATAAGGTAGATGATAAAGGCTGTCTTTGCACTGAGTTTGGGGATTTGCTATTATAAAGCCATACACTCAGCACATTTCTGTTTAGTGTTCTCCAGTGTTCTGAAAGCTACTTGAATCACCATCAAGAAAGGGCCACGTGCTAAAGACAAATTACCCCAGAGTTAGTGGCATGAAAAAACTAGGACTTCTGTTCTCTGCATTTATAGGTTACTATCATGAATAATCCAAAGGTGTCATCATTGAGTGCTAACAAATTGAAAACTTGTTAACATTTAATCAATATCCTAGTTGCTTTCTGGGGAGAAGGATAATATCTATATTTTCCAAAAATAATACAGTGTTGAATATGTATTTACTGGTTTGTGATGGCTTATATGTCTTATTCTTTAAGAAACATAAAATACAAGAACAATGGTAGGGAGGAGCATGCATTTGCCTTTCTACTCTCAAGCTAAGTTGGTAGATGCATAAAAGTAATGGATTATTTTTTATCTAGAGAAATTTCTTCTTAGGATAGTATGTATTGGGTACTATGAATAATTGTTTTTTCCTCCTTTCTCTTACAGCCAGCAGGAAGCAAAAGAAAAAGCAGAAGCTGAATCCAGAGCAAAAGTTAAAAGAAATTCTGAAAAGGTAGTTTTCCTGGATTGTTAACACTACACTGAAAGGAGAAAGTTTTGTGGTATCTCTGTAAAAATAACTCATGGAATTATTGAAGGCCCTCGCTGTGAGGGAGCTCAGAATTCATTTAGTCCAGGGGATGAAAAACTTTATCCTAAAGGGACAGCTATTAGATATTTTAGGCTTTGTGGCCATACAGTCTCTGTCACAACTATTGAACTCTATCATAGCTCTAAAGCAGCCTGAGATTATACACAAATACACAAAGCTATGTTTCAATAAAACTTTATTGCTACAAACAGGTGGTTGGTCAGATTTTGCTCCAGGCTCATAGTTTGCAAACCCCTGATTTACTCTCTTCCTATATTTTAAAATGAATATTTGGAATTCAGAGAGAGAAGGAAGAATTTGCTTTCAGAGCTAATGGGAGTATTGTTATCATATCTTCATATTTCATAGTTCTCATAGTCAAACGCTGGAAATAATAGAATACAAACCTAGACTTCTTGACACCAATTCCGACATTATTTCTATGTGCTTTGTATTATCCTATTTTGTCATACCAGGTATAAAATGTTCCTTGCTTTGCCTTGGATTATTTTTGGTATCTGTATTTGGGGAGAAAAAAAACATAGTATCCCCAAATAGTATTTTCTTGAGTTTAAGAAGACTAACTCCAGGTAGGTTATTCCAGCTTGTGGTGATTTCCCTGCCTTCATCAAAAACTATTGAAACAGCATGTTAAATTCTTTAAGAAAGGGATAGAATTCAGAATGAAAAATGGTGTTGAAACCGAATCATAAATATAATGAGTGAAGTATCTGGGCATGTTTAGCTCTTGAAAAAGAATACAGGGAGGTGCGGGAGAGCAAGAAAGCCTTCCCCAAATATCCGAGGGACTCTCATGTGAGAGAAGAAAAATATCCTTGATTTCTCCGAGGGAAGTAAAATACTTTAACACTGCTGGTCTGAAGAAACATATTCATCCCATTTTTAATGATGAAGAAAATTCAAGCCATATAGTAGGGATCCTATAGGATTTGTGAGAGTTATTTTCTAAAATTCCTCAAAAGTAAATCGATGGCTCATTTGTAGGAACTGTCTACTAGAAATTTTGGATTGAACTGTCTGGAACATAGTGGAGTCTGTATCACTGCAGGTGTTTCAACAGAAAGTGAATGACTTGGCCAGCAGAACATAAAAGGGATTGAGAGACAGCCTGCATGGTTGGTCTAGATACACTTTGGGGTCATATCCACACCTGAAGTTTTAAAATTCTATGGCATGTGCAGTGTATTTTTGCATTCTAACATGTGAGATGAACAGTAAAACCCTGAGCAAGAGCTGTGACCAGTCCTCAGAAAAATTCAGTTTATTAAGTCTTATGTGTGATGGCAGGTATAGTCTGGATTTGGGGCTAACTCTCAAAGAAAAAGAAACATTTTCCTCTTTTTACTATCCTTTTTGGGGTACTTAATAGGAATTAAACAATATATTTTCCAGAAAAATAAATCCTCAGGTCATTTTCTCTCTTTTTTCCCCCCAAGGAAGTGCTTAGTAGGAACCCAATAAACTAATTGCCAAGAAAATACCCAAGCTCTTGCCTTTTCTCTTTTTTCTAGGACACATGCAGTGAATTCCGGAGTCTTTTACAAAATGGAAATCTTTTCTGCACACGAGAAAATGATCCTGTGCGTGGCCCAGATGGCAAGACCCATGGCAACAAGTGCGCCATGTGCAAGGCAGTCTTGTGAGTGCACAAAAATCCTCCGCTGTGGATTGGAAGAGTTGGGGAAGCAATGAGATGGGCAGATCATATGTATTGTTTGTCCTTGCCTTACACACAAAGGAAACAATTAATTATCTATAAAGTATTTGAGGTGAATCTTTCTTTATGATGATTCACAGTTCTAGATTCACAGTTCTAGAAATAGATAATATGTTACTAGGTTATTACATTCTCTATTGTTCTAGCATAGAGCCTTTTGGTAGATCACACCATTCTTGATAAAATCCTAAATCCTTTGCTGTCAAGTGGATCCCTTCCCTGGATTATCTTGGAATTCCCATTGGGAAGAAAACATAGATTTTACTGTCAATCTAATTCAGGAGTCCTCAAACTTTTTAAACAGGGGGCCAGTTCACTGTCCCTCAGACCGTTGGAGGGCCGGACTATAGTTCAAAAAAAACTATGAACAAATTCCTATGCACACTGCACATATCTTATTTTGAAGTAAAAAAACAAATGAGCAAAAACACCCGCATGTGGCCTGTGGGCCGTAGTTTGTGGACACCTGATCTAATTCCTCACTTAACATTTTCAAAAAATATCACATTTTCAGAAAATGAAAAGTAGCTCTTTATGTAAAGTTTGGAAGTATACTTAAGATATTTAAGTCATTTTATCTATACTGTACAATGTGTATAATGATTATACCAAGAAAAATTGAACACTCTTATCAGAAATCAGATAGTCCACTAGGGATTAGACATGGGCAGAAAGTGATACAATACAAAGGAGAAAATTTCAAATGACAAATTATGTGTATTGTTTTGTTATACCACTTCAAGGAAAGGACAGTTAATAGAAAGTTTTATGAATAGATAGAACTGGACCTTATAATTTGGATAAGATATGGACATGTCTTGGACAGGAAGGAATGAGAGGAGAAACAGAGAAGAGGATAGGTGAAGATCCAAAATTAAGAACAACGTAGTATGTACAGTGAAAAGTAAGTCATTTAGTTTAGTTAGAACTTACCAACTTTTTACCAACTTTGAATGCCAGACTGAAGATTTTGAGGTCAATTTTCTATGTAATGGGAAGCCACTAAAACTTTTCAGGTAGGAGATTAAGTGGCATAAATGCAGTTCCTTTGGGAAGATTCATGTGTCAGCAGTAAAAAAGTAGAAAAAGAGAAGGAAGGGATGTAGGGTAGAAAGTGAGTGGATCGCTGAGAAGGTGAAATCAGTGCTACCTGGCGATTGCTATGTGAGCTGAAGGACAGGGAGCAATGAGAGATGATTCCAATGTTTTGTTCTTTGTGAAATGTAGAAAATCCGGTTGAAAAAACATGTTTAATAGAGAAGAAATTATTTCTGGCACTCTTGAATATATGTATGATAAATACAGCTAGAGATCTCCAGTGAACATACATGAAGTGCTAATTAATTCATACTTGTCTCATTTGTGGTAATGTACATGTTGGTTTTCTCTTACTGCAGTAAGAGCTCTTCCAGGCAAAGGACTCCACATAATTTATCTTTTTTTTTATTTCTGGAGAAGACCTGCAACATAGTAGATGTTGAGTGAATGCTGGTGAATTCTATCCATATCTGATTTGGTTGTATGATGAGAAACTCACAGAGATACACTCCACTTCTTGTAATCTATTATTGCCTACTGCCCACTTTCTAATTTCCAGCCAGAAAGAAGATGAAGATAGAAAGAGGAAAGAAGAGGAAGATAACAGAAATGCTGCAGGACATGGTTCCAGTGGCAGTGGAGGAGGAGGGCATGCGCAGGTGAGAGCTACCACTGATTTCAGTAACCAGAGCGGGCTCAGCTCATTGACAACAGGGCTATAACGCAGCCTGTATCGCCTAAGGCAAAGGCAAATGTGTGCAGTGCTGCGTCTGAAAGCATCCTTGGAATAACAGAGGAGTTTCCCCTTAATTAAGGGTGAAGGGTAGGATATGAGCAATTTTTCACCTCTCTAGGGCTCATTTGGACTTCTTTACACCTGAAAATATTAATAATATGCTGCGCTTTCTCCAGTCTCCTGAGTTCTCCTTGTAATAATCTTATTTCAGTAATCTCATCAGCATCACATGTTCTTTGTTGTTCTTCCTTGCCCTGGAAGGAGCCCCTTTTTTGAGGTATCTTTTCTGTTGATCCAACGCAGCATAATATGACGAAAGAGCATAGGCTTTTGAGTCAGGTAGTCTGGGGTACGAGCTTGCCCATCCCACTTGGATTTGTGAAACACAGAGTAAATTACTTCCTCTCGATGAACTCTAGTTTCTCTTATTTAGCAATAATCTTTTAGGAATAAAATAAAATAACTTAGGAAACTATGTTGAGTACATTTCTTGGGACACTTTTAAGTGTCAGCATGACAATATTGCATGTAAGGTCATTCTTTAGTTGTGAACACAGCATCACAAGATTACAGCTACCTTATTTATCTTCTTATGACCTCGGAATACCAAGATCATCTCTTCACTTCCAGATTTGACACAGGCCTAGTATTTACCTTTGATAAACCTTTCTGATTTTTTTTTTCATCTTTTCTGCTTCCAGAGGCTGAGTTTTCCTAAACAGGAATAGACTTGTTAAGAGTTTTTGTCTGTCTTCTCCATAATTTGGTCAAGCCTACTTTCCTTAATATTTCTTATAACTTTGTGCTTTCTCCATGCATTTTTCTCTCCCTTTTATCTACACTAGAGGTCAGCATTTTTTTTGTTTTTTTTTCTGTAACAGTCCAGGTAATAAATATTGTAGGTGTGGTGGGTTGTATTGTGTCTGTTGTGGAAAGGAAGCCATAAATAATACCTAAATAACTGAGTGATGATGTGTTTTGATAAAACTTTATATGTAACAATGGGCAGCAGGAGAGATTTGGCCTGTGGGCCATAGTTTGCTAACCTTTCATCCATGCTATTACATTCCAGCCAACTTTAAAATTTCCTTTTGTAGAAAGCAACATTAGTCTCCATGACAACTGACCTCTTTTCATTAGAATATGGATGATTCTAGCCCGTCTTTCTCTAGGGCTAGCAGCCCTAGATGTTATGTTTCTTTTAAGGGGAGGTTGACAAGAAATTTCCTTACACAAATTGTTTAACAAACTTAATAGTAACACAATAGACTAAGTGATCCAGGAGGCCTGCTCTCTTCTCCCTTTTCAGGACCAATGTGCTGAGTATCGAGAGCAAATGAAAAATGGAAGACTCACCTGCACTCGGGAGAGTGATCCTGTACGGGATGCTGATGGCAAATCGTACAACAATAAGTGCACCATGTGTAAAGAAATTCTGTAAGTACTTCTTTCACAGGCATATCTAAAAGATAGTTACATGTTCCTATTCCTCCTGAATTAATGGCTATTTATCATTTTCTATTGCTCCCTCAGTGAAAATTATTCTTTTTGTTGGTTCCCTAATATTATCATTTCCTCTTGCAACCCCCAAGGAACAATAGACCCTAGCAAGGGTAGCTAATCAAGTGGCTGATTCCCACTCTATTTTCTATTATAATTTTGTGACCGCTAAGTGCAATCATGATAAATAATTGTTCTTCCTTGTACTTGAATCCTCCAAAGACTTTATGATGGTCATTTGGAATAGTTGGCGAGCATAGTTTAAGAGAGCTGGTTTCTTGTCATATTTTGCATAATCCAGGTTCTGTTCCTTCTATTTATTTTCTCCAGGTGAATAATATTAAGTTGGAGTGCTTTATGATACAGCTCAGCCACTTCTGATGTGTGCTCTTGGGGCAACATAACAACTACTAATCCCATCTATAAATATGAGGTAGTTCTAGATGACCTTGAAGGGTACCTGTAGTTCTAAAACTTATTACAATGCTCTTAATTATGGCATTCAACTGATATGTGTTTCATAAATATTTATAATGCTCCCTCTTCTCACAGTAGACATGCATTATTCACCTTTCTCACCGGGGGAAAAAAATGACAATTTTGTAGTAGTATAGGCTATGTGAGGATATATAATCCAAATGTTAGATTTTACCAATGAGAAAAACTGAAGTTGGTTTACTCAGGTTTGTTTACTCAAGATCTCATGGGGAGTGAGCTATAGAGATAAAACTAGAATCCATGTGTGAATACTAGCCTAGTATTAATATTTTATTTATTCCACATTATCGAAATTCTTTGGTAGGAGCAGGATGGCAGAGTGGGGTAGGGCTGGGGTTTTAGCATCAAATGGCTGTTTCAGGTCCATGTTCTTGGACAGGTTATTTAACTCTCCTAGGCTTTAATCTGCCTATATTTACAGTGAAACATTGCTTAATGATGGAGATACATTCTGAGAAATGGGTTGTTAGATGATTTCATCATTGTGCGGATATCCTGGAGTATATTTTCACAAACCTAGATGGTATAGTCTACTATACACCTAGGCTATATGGTATAGCCTGTTGCTCCCAGGCTACAAACCCATACAGCATGCAACTGTATTGAATACTGTAGGCAACTGTAACACAGTGGGAAGCATTTGTGTGTCTAAACATCTCTAAACATAGATACGATACTATAAAAACATGATATTATGATCTTATGGACCATCATCAGTATTACAATTTTATGAGACCATTAGGTATGAAATGTCTGATTTCCTTAAATGCCGAGTTTGACAGTTGATATCTCTGACATTTCACTTTGACACTTCTTCCTTTATTTTTAGTGAAGGTACATCCTCAAAGCCAAATGCACATTTTGGCTTGTGACTATCTTTCACATTTTTTTGAGCAATTTCCATGTGAAACCATGGATAAGACAAAAATTCATATTATTTTCGAATGTGAGTTCTGCTGTGGAACCAAATGCAGCACAGACAACTTGAAATACCAACACAGTGTTTGGGAAGGATAATGGCTAATGTACACATAGTATGTCAATGGCTTGAGAAGTTCTGTTCTGGTGACTTTAATCTTGAAAATGAACCACGTGGGCAACCTGACACCAAGGTGGATAATGATGAGCTGAAAGCTATAGTGGAAGCAAATCCATCTCAACCTACATGTAAATCACAGCAAGGTTTGACATTGCTCTTTCAACAATATTGGACCATTCAAAACAAATGGGCAAGGTAAAGAAGCTGGATAATTAAATGAGCGTGAATTAAATGAATTAAATGAGCATAAGAAGAGAAATGAATTAAATGAGCGTCAGAGAGAAATTGTCTTGAAGCTTGACTTTCTTTGCTGTTATGACATAAAGGCAAACCATTTCTACCCCATATTGTAATGTGTGATGAAAATGGATTATTTTTGACAATCGCAAGTTTTCAGCACAATGGTTAGATAAAGATGAAGTGCTGAAACACAGTCCAAAACTGAGTATTTCTCAAAAAAAGCTAATGGTGTGTGTTTGGTGGTCCAGCACTTGTATTATCCACCATAGCTTCATGAAACCTGGTCAACTGGTTACAGTGGATGTCTACCGCAACCAGTTGGATGAAATGATAAAGATGTTGGTGATTAAGTGGCTGATATTGGTCAATGGAGACAGGCCAATTCTCTTGCAACGCTTGACCACATGTCACATAAACAATGCTTTGCTCAAACTACAGAGGCTGGACTTGGAAACTCTCCGTCATCCACCATATTCACTAGACCTTGCATGAACTGACTACCACTTCTTTAGGCTTTTGGACCCCTTCTTTCAGGGAAAAAGATTCAATTCTCAACAAGCTGTGGACAGTGCCTTTCTCAATTTCATCACCACTAATTCCCTAGGATTCTTCTCTGTTAACATGAACGAGCTACCATTAAGATAGCAAAACTGTGTCACCAGTCTATGCTCTGAATAATTTTACTGCTTTTTGTTTGAAATATAATGAACTTAAACCTTTGATTCAAAACCAGACACTTCATATTTAATGATCTTTAACATATACAGTTGTCATTGACTGAAATGTCATTATGTGGCACATAACTATATGGGAGAGAGGAACAACAATAATCGTAGTAGCCATGTAGTGTTTCTTTTTAGAGTTAGATGAGATGAACCATGTAAAACTTTTAACACAATGGCTGGCACAAAGTAGATGCACAATAAACGTGAGTTGTCACTAGTAAGTAGTGTAGTAATTCGTGTTCAGTAAATATTAGATATCACCATTTACAGTAATAAATAATGACTAATATTATGGTGTTTTATACTATACCATGTTACCCTTTTGTACAACTAATACTTTCCAGATATGATGACCATAATTGAGATAGCTCTTCATTTATGACTTTCTTTCTGCATCACACATTAATAGTAGAGGATTTTGTAAAAGAATAAATGATTCTTAAATGCAGAAAGTTACTAAGATAAAAATTTACTGTTACAAAATACTTACCTGAAGTAGTTAACAACAAAAAAATGAATTCTTTTTTTGTAATCTTTGGCAACCATTCATCCTACAATAAATGGTTTTCAACTGCCTAGTATGTGACAGGCAGTCTTCATGGACAGGTACTTTTCAAGTGAACAAGACAATTTCCTGTGAAGAAGGTGGTTAAGGGTATGCAAACTCTCAGGGTCCTTCCAACCCTGAGTCTGTGTTAACAAGGTGACTTCTGACTCTTTTCTCAACTAGGCAAAAAGAATCAGAGAAACAAAATGAGCATTCTGGCTTCAGATCAAATGGGACTGGATCAGCATCAGGAAAAGTGAGTCATTAACTATGGTTTCACAAAAGTGGTCTTCCTGTAAGTCAACCCTTGGCCATCAAAAAGATGGGAAGAGGATGACAATGTGGTCAACTGAGACCTTCCCCTAGAAGGCCAGGAGCCATCATTAATGTGAACATCACTAACTTGTTCAGTGTAGAAATCTAACATCAAATGGAAATCTTTCAATCTAACCCTTTACAAAGCACTTTTATAAATAGTAGTTTATTTCATTTTCTCAACAGCTTGAGCAAATAAGGCTTTTAAACCTTATTTTATAGATAAGGAAAATGAGTTTCTACAACTATATTAATTTGTTATTGCTACTATAACAAATTATTACAAACAGTGGCTTACCATAGAACAAATTTCTTATCTTACATTTCTGGAGTTAGAAGTTCTAAATGGGTCTTACTGTGCTAAAACCAAGGTGTTGGTAAGGTTGAGGGTCTTTGTTGTTACTGTTTTTTGTGAAGGCTCTAGGGGAAAATCCATTTCTTTCCTTTTTCTAACTTCTAGAGGCTACCTGTATTCCTTGGCTGTGGCCAACTTCAAAGCCAACAATGGCCAGCCAAGTCTTTCTCAAGCTGTGTCATTCTGACATTGACTCTCTTGCCTCCTTCTTTCACAGATGAGAACCTTTGTGATTACATTGGGCCCACTCGGATCATCCAGGCTAACCTCATCTCAAACTCAACTGATTAGCAACTTCAATTCCCTATTCAACCATAATTCCTCCTTGCCATGTACAGCAACATATTCATAGGTTCCAGGAATGAGAATATGGGCATCTTTGTGGGCCATTGTGCTGTCTATTCCAGCAAGCTTAACTGGCTGCCTGACTTTTGAATTGGAATCTTCTGATTCTTAAATGCAATCAAACACTATGTGAAAACAGCATTTCCAATGTAACCTTTTCATCTTTTCAGAATGTCTGTGATCAGTATAGAAGCCAAATGAAAAATGGAAAGCTTATCTGTACTCGAGAAAGTGATCCTGTCCGGGGTCCAGATGGCAAGATGCATGGCAATAAGTGTGCTATGTGTAAGGAGAAACTGTGAGTATTTTTCAAAAATGAGATTTAGACTATGAGTCTTAAAGTATAATAGCCATTTCTCATCAGTTTGAAGAAGTGACAATTGCTTAAAAAGCAGATCTAGTAATTAATGGGGTTCTTGTTCACTTTGGTCGAAATGTTTCTTTCCATCCTTTCTCCCAGGGAAAGGGAAGCAGCTGAAAAAAAAAAGAAAGAGGATGAAGGTGGGACAAGAGAAAAGAACAAAGACAAGCAGGTAATATATGTTAGATCCACTAACACCTAAACTCTCCTGGTTCATTGTGTGGTTAATTCATTCAACACATATTTGTGGAACGCTGACTGTCCCAATTATTGGGGTTATAATGGTAAACGAGAAAGTCATGGCCAGATCTTGCAAAGAAATATCATGCTATTCAGTGCCCTAAGAGAAACTTTGATGCGATTAACCTACATTAGTAGGACCAGCGAAAATTGTCAAATTATTGTGGTTACCCAGTTAATTTCATTTTTGAAGTTTTAAAACAAACAGTCAAGCAACCAAAAATTACAAACAAGAAAGTGAGTATCAAAAATTTGGAGCTCTAGGTAATATTAATAAATTCTTGAGCTGGCATTTCAGTGCCACCTAGTGTTCAATTTTAGGCTTTTTAAATAATATTCAACTTTTTACAACACCAACAAATAGAATATCATCCAGCACGATCTCTTCTTATCCCTCTAGGGATTCTAATTACAGAAGCAAAATGGTAAAATTTCTCCAGGAAGATTTTCCTATTAATGAGGCAACTTTTTTAAGGCTTATACTAACTAAACAAAGTGAAACATTAATAGTGATTGTCATTATTTGAAAATATTTTTGGAATATCTCTTGTGCATTTTGGTAGATGAATGGCTTTGAGAAAATACTTTATTGTACAACTTCAAATGATTTCTAAAGGCCATCTATTTAAAACCTTGGTCAGTTTTCAATTTTATGATATTTACTTTAGAAATTTCAAACAGAAAAAAGTACTATATGTATGTGTATAAAGAAATACTGAGATTGTGTGTGTGTGTCAAAAAGAGAGCTACAATTTTATCTATACATGCAAAGTTAACTTTACAAATTATCATATTTAAACTTCCCCCAAATCTATGCAGTAGGTGACATTGTTTCAATTTTATAGTAGAGAAAAACTCAAGAGAAGTTAACTACACATAAAAAATAAAAAGAAGAGCCAGAAATTAAACCCTTGAAGTAAGGGTTGCAATATAGCAGATGGGTGCTATATGCTGATCACATAAAAGTAGGCCTAGAATTGTTTATGGGCATATAAGTTTTAAAAAGGAGGGTAAGTACAATCTAGGTTACTAGTGGTATTTTTTAAGGTAATGCTCCTATATTTCTACTTTGGCTCTTTGGCCTTAAAGAAAGTCCGAGAGCCTTCTGTGGTTCTCCAAAGATTTTAGCAGAGGCCTGATCCTGTGGACTCAGTTCTGTTAGCTCCTTTTTAAGGTCCTTATTTTCCAATGAACAAAAAGGCATCTCCATTTCTTATGAATGGGTAGGAGTTTTATTCCCTGGTATGTTAAAACAAACGAGTAAAATGGTATAGCTTCGTTGTTAGCAGATTTCTGATCACAAATCTAACATTGACTTTACTTAATATCTCTGAGACTTATTTTTCTTACAGTAAAATGGAGATAATAAGCATTTATTTTATAGGATTTTTATAAGCACTAAAGGAAATCCATTAGCACAAACAGCAAAGTGCTGGGCATCATAAAAAAATTTTTTTTTAATTGTAATTGTTGTTGAGGAACAAAGCTGAAAATTTACATGTTTGTATGTGTTACCAGAAGGGTGTCTCTTAGCTCCTTCCAGGAGTTTTGAATTAAGACTTTTTATGTGTGGATTAATGAGTAGAGTTGCAAGGAGATAGGTTTGGGACTCAGTTTCATAGAAAACTATATATATATATGGAATGGGCTGCTTTAAGCAGTATGCAATTCCCACTGGAGCAAGACAATCGTTTGAGAGGATGCAAACTTCTTAAGCAGAGACTGAATAAAGTGCCTTTTTAACACATATTCCATCTCTAAATTTTCATTTTTTTCTGTTTTTTTTCTTTAAAGTATTATGACTTCATATCTAATCAACCAATCATGTTCTCAGGTTTTAAAGATCAGACTATATATGTAGCAACATCTTCTTTCACTCCTATCGGCAGGACCAGTGCCAGGAATTCCGGAGCAGGCAGATAGAGGGGAAGCTTGTCTGCACCAGAGAAAATAACCCTGTCCGAGGTCCAAATGGCAAGATGCACCCCAACAAGTGTGCTATGTGTCAGAGCATCTTGTAAGTACAGAGGTTCATCAATGGGTTTGATAATTGTGCCTGTCTGCCAGAAAATAACTTCTGTTTCTTTTAGAACCTAAGGCACTTTGCATCACATATTAAAGATATAATAGCTCCTCGCTTTTCAAGAGGGTGGTTAGTTTCCAAATACTTTCATAAGAATTTTTTATTTTGATGATAAGAGGCATAATCATAACTTGAGCATCTGGGGTAGGAAGACAGTTATTGTGTGGCAACAAAATCACTGACTTTTAAAGAGGAAGCTTATCAGCTAAGTAACTTGGGTCAGGCCAGTTCACTTTGCAGAGCCTCAGCTCCTTCTATATTTTAATATAAAGGGAAAAATAATTATACAATATAGTTTTTGTGGGGATTCTGGAGATCTCATTTTTAAAAATGTTTATAAACTTCAAAGCACTATAACTATGTAAAGAACAATAAAAGCTGAGAGTTTAGTTATAATCTAGTTAGAAAAGTAAAAATGAGAAATGAAGCAACTCTCTAGATGAGAGCTATACATATATTAAGGGCAAAAAAAATAACCTTTTGGGATCATATCATTCTGGATAAGAGTACAGTAACCGAATCTATAACCATTGACTGCATCGCCACAAATATATTATTATGAAAATTGTAACAATCAGAACTGATTATTTAAAAAAAAGCATTTTTTTTACTTTTTTAGGTTTGAGAAATACTGTTAGACTTGAAAATGTTTATAATTGGAGAAATAGTTGGTTAAAGACATTCAGTAACAACCCTAGCAACACTACTCTATTTGTTTTTTTATTCTGCAGTGAGCGAGAAGCTAATGAAAGAAAAAAGAACGATGAAGAAAAATCAAACGCCAAGCCCTCAAATGATGCGAAGGTTACTTTTTAAAGAATACCAAAATAAATATTTTACTTTTCACCTGTAGAATCTTGCATGCTTCTCTAGTTTTTGGATAATAAAGACACTAATATTTACTTCAAAGAAAATTGATTTTGCCAATATTGTCACTTTGGGTCATAATAAGATTTTTTTTTTTTCTTCTAGCTTTGGAGTTTGATGCTTTCCTTGATTTGGTAGGGAATCCTCCTAGAGTATGTGCCCATTATTGCTTTAGTCTTTCCTCTTTGGGAAAAATATGAGTTACAAAAATAGGGGATAAAATTTCTGACCACCTCAACTGCATGCTTAATTCTGACACTTTAAATGTCAAATGAAGCTTCAGGAAGCTTTATTGACATTGATTGCAATAGTTCAGGTAATAAAAACTAATCTCAAGCCTGCCCTTTAGCTTCCCCCCTTGATGTCTTTTTTCTGTTTTCTCCATATGACTTTCTAAGCATCAACGAATCAATAGTGTGCATGCTATTTGTTTGTCAAGCCTACAATGGAAGGCATCTTCATTCAGTTCTTTAACAGTAATAATCGCATTTGTAAAGTTAGATTCCTTTGAGATTGTCCTCTTTGGTCAAGAACACCTTATGTGGAAAATGTGGGAAAGGAAGGATGAATGAAAGGAAGAGGGAGATGAGGAAATCCATCAAACGTTGTTTTATGTTTCCCTACACTTTCCGGACCAGTGCAGAGAGGCTCGGAATGAAGCAGAGGATGCAAAGTTTACACGTTCTGAGCATCCCTTGGCCTCTCTTGCAAGGATTAGTGCAGTGAGTCTGAGCCCAGGGCCAAGATAGTATATCCTAAAACCGAGTTTGAGAAAATCACCTAGCAAAACAGGGAAAAACCGTGTTCACTTCCCCTTTCTCATTTTCTAGGACGAGTGCAGTAATTTTCGGAAGTATGTGAGGAACAATGAACTCATCTGTACTCGAGAGAATGACCCAGTGCGTGGTGCTGATGGAAAGTTCTATAGAAACCAGTGCCACAAGTGCAGAGCTATCTTGTGAGTAAGAGGATTCAGCTGCCCTTCAGCTAGCAGGGGAACTGAATTTCTAGAAACTGCTGATTGAGCAAGTATGTGTGCTTGTAAATCCTATGGCACCCTTAAGATAAGTCTTTAGCATCAAGACCCTTAAGTTGAGAACACCTGGTATAGTAGAAAGAACAACTGCACTTAGAGGCAGGAAATCCAGATGTAAGTTCTAACCATGAAACTTACTAGCTGTGTCATTAAAAATTTTTTTTTAACTTTCATCATCATAGTTATAAGAAATTCTTCGAGATCTTTCTTTCACAACTAGATCAGACTCAATTGAGATGTCTTTTTAAAATAAAATACAGATTTTTACAACACAAAATTATATTAAATCAGCATCTCTAAGGCTATGGAATTTATTTTTTAGAAAGGGTTTATAGATTATTTTTATGAACAACCAGATTCGGGACCAATGGACATAATAGATGGTGATGATGATGGTTATGAAAAACACTGTGAACACAATAATCAAATTTACTTAGCTTTCATAGTAAATGTTCTTTCAAGTAGGAATTTCTGATACTACTCTCTTTTTATGTCCTAGAAAACCGAAACTTAAGGATTTTAACCCACTTGTCTAAAGTCACACATCTGTTAAGTGATAAGAGCTCTAAGTTAGCTCCTAATTATGTACTTTTCTTAATATATCATCCTGGTCACTCTGCTTGTATGTTCTATGGTTCTGTCATCTTTTATGAGGATTGCTTAACTTCCCACTGGAAGTTACAGGAGTTGGTCCCTGTGAATATCATTTTAAACTGTTTTTTTGTTTTCTTTTCTAGTCAAGTAGAAGCTTTGGAAAGGGCAAAACTTCAAGAAAAGCCATCCCACTTTAGAGCTTCTGAAAAGGAAGAGGATCCAGATTCCTCCAATTCTTCTCTGGTAAGGATGACTATTTCTGAACAACTACTTATTAACTTAATTCACTTGACTTTTTAGACATGTTACCATTTGCCCTCCATAAACACCACTTCTATAGAGGGGTTGAGGGTGGGCTGGTTCAGTGCAGCCATTAAGTCCTTTGAGAACTAAATGCTATTCATGCTGGGTAACAGTTCTGGGATTTCTCTTTAGTGAATTCTTCTGTGCTCCTTGAGGGTACCAGCCATGCTTCAGTTTAGTACATGGGTGTGTAATAAGTGTTCCTAATCTCACATGTGGTCAAATATGTAGTCAGGTGCCTCGATTCTGCAATTTCAAAAAGGCCCGTCACCCAGCTTCTTCTCACTGTCCTCTCCCAGCCAAATCCTTTCCCGGTAGCCGGAATTGCTATGCCGAGCACACTCACACTTGTGAATTTCCACCAATCGGCGATTCACAGTGGGTAAAACTTCTTATTTAAGATACAGGTTGGTGGTCACCAGTAATGCATGTCTTAGTGTACATTGCCATAACAGGATTTCATTTTTAGAGCCTTGACGAGGTGAGAAGTAGAAAAGATAAAATGGGATATGAAAGCATGAAAGTAGGTTGATGAAGTAGAAGAATCTCAGATAGGGCCTGTCAAGAGAAATTTTAGCACCTAGGCTGATAACGCAGGAAGGAAGAAAGGTATCAAATGTGAAATTTATATAATTCTTTACCCAACTCAACTGATAATAGATGACTTGAACATGTGGAATAAATATGCATGAATTACATATTTCTAGTAAATTGGTCTCCACATCAGGAACCCCTAAGCATGGAGAAGGACCAGTCACAAAATTTGTTCTTTGTAAAAAAGATTTTACTAAAGTATAATAGTCACAGAGAAGAAGTGCACATATCCTTAAGTTTATAGCTAAATGAAATACCACAAAGCGATCACACCTGTGATACCAGCACCAAAGTCAAGAAATAAGATATCACCAGCAGATCAGAAGCTCCCTCATGGTCCTTCCTAATCCACAATCTGGTTTGGAGCTGAGATTTCTTTTGGAGAAGACAGTCACGTTCATTATGAATTTTTTCATCAAGCTAACAGTCCATTTGTCATTCTACAAATATTATTGGACACCTACTATTCTTCCAGGCATTGTTTACATGTGCTGGATCAATAGCCATGAACAAAAGACAGAACTCTCTGCACTCATGGAGCTTATGTTATACCGGAATAACAAGAGACCACAGATAACATGAATGAATAAAACATAATGCCAAGGAGGAGATAAAGCAGAAAACTGGTATAATAAATGCTGAGATGAGGAGGGGATACACTTTTTTAAGTAGCATGTAGAGGGAAGAACTCTCAAAAAGTGATGTTTGCACCAAGTCCTGAGGGGGCTGATTCTGCAGGTGTATGTGAGGAGAGCACGTTCCAGGAAGGAAACACAAGAGCAGAGTGCAGTGTAGTTGGAACAGAGCAACCTCAGAGGAAGCTGCAGAGCAGGAAGTCAGGAAGGTGATGGGAGGTCATGTTATAAAGGATTTTGTAGACAATTTTAAGGGTGTTGGCTATTGTTCTCAGTGAAGGTTTTGAGAAGAGTGATACAATTTGATTTATGTTTTGAAAGAATAATTCTGCCTACTGTATTGAAGGTACACTGAGGGGAGACAAGGAAAGAAACTGGACAGGTAGTTAGCTATTGCAGTAATTCACGGAAGAGATGATGCTGGTTTATACCATGGCTGTAGAGCTGGAGCTCTTGAGAAATGGTTAGATATAGAGTCTATTTTGAAAGTGGAGTCAACAGAATTTGCTGAGGTGATGTACTACGTAAAAAAAAAAGAGAAGCATTCTGTCTTTGTTGTCTCTGTCTGCCTCTTTATGATAATGTTTTATCCTGGTACTTTTTTTTTTTTTTAACATCGTAGCAGCAGTTACCTGAAAAATACAATCAGTATACCTGGTTCAGCCAACGATTCCTAGAGGTTGCTTGTTTATATTCTCCCAGAATATTTTTATCAATATGGAACTCACCACAATCTAAAGCACTTTAGATTTTGAAATATTTATCAAAACAAAAGAACAAGTACATAAATCCTACTTGACCCCTCTGAAATAAATATTAACATATATAAGTATTAAATTTTCTATTTCTTCTTTGTATCTGTTTCAGGAAGTGATTTTCAAGGAATTTATTAATTTCATCTATGTTGTCAAATTTATTGGCATATACTTATTTATAATTTCTACACTATCCTTTTAATATCTATAGTTCATATAATGTTGCCTTTTATCTGTATATTGGTAATATGTTTTTTATCGCCTTTTTAGTCAATTATGCTAACAGCTTATCAGATTCTTAACCTTTTCAAGCAGTTAGCTTTTGACTTTGCTATTTTTTTGTTTCAATTTCCCCTCCTTATTATTTCTTTTTTTCTATGGGTTTAATTTGCTCATTGTTTGCTAGCTTTTTGAGATGGAAGTTTAGATCATCAATTTTAGAATTTCTTCTTTATTAATGCATGTAATTAAACTTACAACTTTCTCTCAAATCACTGCTTTGGCTGTAGGAATTTGATGGGTTATATTTTTATTTAGTTCAAAACATTTTTAAATCTTATGATTGTTTTGAGAATGAGTTATTTAGAACTCATCCTTTTACTTTCCACCTGCCTGTTTCCTTATATTAAAAGTATATTTCTTATAAACATATAGTTGATTCTGTTTTTCCAGTCTGATGATCTGTCTTGTAACGAGAGCACTTACTCATTAAAATTTAATGTAATTACTGGTACCATTGGGTGTATGTCTACCATTAGCTTATTTTCTTTCAAATCTGTTCTTTATATTTGAGTCCTACTTTTTGCCCTATTATCCTGATTTATGAAGTTGTCATTATTATTATCATCATCATCATTCGTTATTGAACTTATTCTTCTAAAAGACTATAAAAAGCAAATATGTTTCTTCTTTTGCATGAATTTTTTTATTACCATGGAAAACATACTGACAACTAACATTTACTGAGAGTTATGTGACAGACACTGTGTTAAGCATGCATTTACATGCATTATGTAATTTAATATCCTAAAGCAATACTATAAGGTAAGAGCTACTATCATTCATTATTTTCAAGTGAGAAAATTAAGGCTCAAAAAAGTTAGATAAATCACTTCCCTAGTTAGTGGCATAGCTAGGTCTCAAATATCCATACAATTAACTAGTATTTACCTATGAATCTTTCCTTCCTACATTGCATATAAACAATAGCTTCATTTTATTATTATTATTTTATTTCTACCATGATTATCATCCTAGTTTTCTTCCTACAGGCACACCCCAGTTTATTGTAACCCCTTATTATATAGGCATTTTGCTTTCTTATTGCTTTGTTCTCCCTTGCTTCTTTGTTTACAAATTTTCTCTGAATAAAAATTGCCAAAACCAGGAGGTTAAATCCACCTAATACGGTGCGTGAGATAAATGACTTCATATGACTTACATCCCAGTTCCTTTACAATCATTTAGTCAAATTGGATTAAGGAAACCAAGGGGTTCTTTTAAGCCCATCCCTCCCCTTGAATGCCACTAAGCAAGTCTGCTTTATATTTTCCTTGTTCAGGATTCTGACATGTGCAAAGACTACCGAGTATTGCCCAGGATGGGCTACCTTTGCCCCAAGGATTTACAGCTTGTCTGTGGTGATGATGGCCAGACATACAGCAATCCCTGCATGCTCTGCCATGAAAACCTGTAAGTAAACAAACTGCACCATCTCATCTTCCGGTAGAGAAGTTCTTGACTATGATGTCAGTCCTTAGTAGTTGCACTGGTGACGATTTGAGGTGTGTCACAGGTAATTCATTAATCATAGAAGTTAAAAATTCAAAATTTGTGAATTACCTTTCTTATATGTAAAATAGAAAAGATTTAAGATTATTCCTTTAGCAAAACTGCTTATATGCATTGTCGTATACTTTACTGAGTAAAAGGGAAAAGAAAACATGGTGGGGTTATGATAGTTACAGAACATCTGTACAGGGCCAGGCATGGAGGCTTATGCCTGTAATCCTAGCACTCTGGGAGGCTGACACAGGACAACTGCTTGAGCTCAGGAGTCAGGAGAGCACTGTGAGCAAGAGCAAGACGCTGTCTCTATTAAGCATAGAAAAATTAGCCGGCATTGTGGCATATACCCATAGTCCCAGCTACCCGGGAGGCTGAGGCAGATTACTTGAGCCCAGGAGTTAGAGGTTGCTGTGAGCTATGATGGCAACACTGCACTCCCTGTACGTGTGGTGACACAGCAAGATTCTGTCTCAAAAAAAAAATCTGTATAAAGTGTAACACTCATGGGGCAGTGAACATCACCCACACTGTGTGTATAAGAGAAAAACAGTTGAGAGCAACTGCTATATAGAGTCAGCCCAGCTGATAATATCTAAAAGGTCCTATGACTACAAGACTGTCACTGATTTCCCATCTTCCTCTTGAAGGAGGTGGTGCTCTACAAGAGGAAATTGGTACCCTACAAAAGAAAGCGCTCTAAGATAAATGCCAGACCTGATGTCTGTTTTCAGACTTATTCTTGTGTCTCTAGGTATATTATCCCTCATTATAGAAAAGGAAACAGTTCTCTAAGTAGCTAACTTCTCAGGTTATTGAGAAGAACAGCCAAATATAGAAATATTTTTATTTTAGGTTAAACATAAAAGATTCACTTTAAGATTTTTATTGTTGGCTTTAGCTTTTTTGTTGCTTTTCTGCTCAAATGCTATCTGATGTGGGTAATGATTTCTTCTTGCCTCTGTACATATTGTCAACTTCTCCCAGCTTCTCTTTGACCAGCTTTCAATGAGAGCAAACTTGTGTCTTTCCATCCCACCTACCCCAGACCTACGTTGCAGTCCATGCACTACTTCATCCTTCTTAGGACACTGTAAGCAAGGCCCAGGGCATGAGGGCAGGACTCCTTGATGTCCTGATCTTTCATCCTGGGAAAATATTTACATTTGCATTGATTTCCTTTTGAATGAAGTAACTCATGAAAGAATAAGCTGCTCCCCATTTCATATGCTTAGAAGCATAAAATCTGAGTATGAGTGCTTCCCACGTTCCTGCATCTGTAGGTGAGGTATGGTGGATAAGACACTTTCACATTCACTCAGTGAATCCCTACGACCCTCTGTGAGTGGTACCATCTTCATTACACAGAAGGTTAACATGAGGCTCAGAGGGTGCGGGTAATTTGTTTAAAGTCAGAAAGCTAGGAAGTAGGTCAGACAGGATTTTAACTTTGTTGATTTGTAATGGTTCTAAGTATGGTTTTCTTTTTTTGTTTCTATACTACAGTTGCATCCAAGGAATAGTCCTTTAAGTATTTGGGGTCAAAGATTCCTTTAATAATATGAAGAAAGTTACTTCATTCCAGAAAAGAAAGAAACAAAATGTGACATGAAGAATTTGTACATACAATATTCATGGGCTCACGGGCCACTTGAAATTCATCCATAGACTTTATAGAGTTTCAAGAATTAAGAAATCCTTGTTTAAGAAATGAATATAACTATTCAGGAATTTAGTTACTACATATACCTTATCTCCAGCCCTAAAATTCTTCAAGTTTTATTTATTGTAAATGTCAGGGCCTAAATTTTGTATATAATTTTCTTTAAAATTTCCATTAACTGTAGAGACCCATAACAAGTGATCTGCTACTCAAGGGAACTTTAGAGTAAGAAACTCAAATGATGAAAATATTAATAAAACATGCCTCAGGATAGCTTATTTGGCTAAAGGAGGGAGTATAGTTTATAGAGAAGAGAAGATTCAGTTTATACCAGGCAAGAAGAACCAATATTAGTTTCTATTGTTCTAGAGGAAGTTATAGGGGAACAATTTCAAGTTAAGCAATGTACAAGACAAATTGTACTGACTTGATAGATAATGAGTTTCCCATCAGTAGAGGCAATCAAGTAGATGTTTGATTCATAGTATGTCTTAAGTGTGAGGCATTACAATTCATACTCTTTAAGATTCCTTCTAACTATAAAACTCAGACTGTATTATTGTGTCTTGTTATATTTTATATTGCCCGAGTCACATTATAGATGCACAGTATAGTCCAGCTTTTCTCTGGGATCTAATTTTTCTATCTATAAAGTAATGACTTTTGGACCAGATGTCCAAGTTTATTTCCAACATTCAACAATTCTAAGAGTATATCAGTGAATTAAATGTGATGAAATAGGTCTGGGGCTTGGAAAAAATCTGAAGCAGAAAAGAGAGAGACTGAACCTGGGTGAAACTTGCTGGAAAAAGGTTGAATACAGGCCCCAGGTCCTCCCTCTAATCTCAGTCTGCTTTGATGCCCAAAGATCATTCATGTTGGTCCTTGTTTTTTTCTCTTTATAACTGTGGGTTTTCCAGTTGTTGACGCTTCCTCTGGTTGTTTCAGGATACGCCAAGCTAACACACGCATCCGTAGTAGAGGGAGGTGTGAGGATAGCAGCAGCACAGGAGCCACACCTGCCAGTGTGCCCACAGCTGTAAGTACACTGGCCTCTGCGATTCCATGCTGGGAGCCGTTGGTCCTGCTTTTATTCTCTTGCACTGGGTCATGGACATTTCTCTGGCCAGAGAAGTGATAGGAGGTCAGGTGACTCCAAATTGGTCACATTTTCACTCTGAGGATGATTAACTAGTTATTGCAATACTTGGGGATAATAATATGGCAGTTAACACTTTACTCACTGGGCTCATTAATAGATTGTTGAAGAGGAAAATCTCTAATGCAACATTACTTATTTCAGGGTAGGTTTTGTTCTCTGTGATCTACAATAAAAAAATCAGACATAAAAAGAAGTTTGATAGTGACAACTCTGGATTTAAATCGTTTCTATGTAGCACCCATATGTTTGCACTTTTACATTGCATTACATTTTTTCCCAATGTTTAAAGTTGATTTATTTCATTAAACACTCTACAAGGATGTTTCGACATTTCGACATATATTACTGAGTTTGACATTTTCCCTGGTGAATGTATTTGAGTAGTTTCTTCCTCAGGCAAGATGGTGTGACACTTGAAAAAACAGGAATTTTAAAATAAGAGAAAAGATTTTATAATAAGATAAATAAGGGTTCAAATTCCAGTATTTGATGTTATTCAACTGTGAGACCTTTGGCAAATCACATAAATATTTTAAACCAAAGAACCCAATGAACTATGAAAATATTCAGGAAACACTGACTTTTAAGCATCCGGCACAGTGTCTGAAATTTAATGTCATATTTTATTAGTATTATCATTTTTATTATGCCTAAGATGCTGCAAAATATGAATTTAAAGAAAGTTCAAGTATGAACTTAGAAAAAAGACCCTGGCACAATGCTTATTTATTAATAAATTATTTTTGATACATTATATGTTAATAAAATTATGTTTAGTATTTCTATAAAAAACAATATTCTAATAGATTATATTTAATAAAATGACTTATCATTCACAACTGTCTTTAGTCCATTCTCTTGCAACACAAAGCTTTGGCAATATGGAATTGGAAACTATTTGGCCAGGGATCTTAGTTAAATAACACTACATGAGGCCATATTCAGAAAAACTACTCAATAATCCTTGATATGGGAAATTGGGAAAATGAGAACGATAAGCTAGGGTGTTTCTGGTTTTACATTCTCAGCTAGAAGGCAGGGTAGAGAAGGCTGAGGTCCCAGTGGGCTTGATGAAGTCTACTCTCTTGTGGGCTTGACAAAGTCATTTATTTATTCTGAATTTTTTTTATTTCAGAATATTACAGGGGTACAAATGTTTAGGTTAAATATATTACTTTTGCCCCCCCCCCCCAAGTAAGAGCTTAAGTGTGTCCATCCCCCACTGCACCCATTAGGTGTGACTATACCCTTCCCTTCATCCCCCCTCACACCTGCCCAACACCCGATGATGACTGTTACTACTATATGTGCACATAATTGTTGATCAGTTAATACCAATTTGATGGTGAGTACATGTGGTGCTTGTTTCCTCATTCTTGTGATACTTCACTTAGTAGGATGGTCTCCAGCTTCATCCAGGATAATACAAGAGGTGCTAGATCTTTACCAGAATCCATAAAAAAGGGAGTTTAAACTTTAATTCTAGTCCCCATATTGTGTTTGCTATCTTATGACACGTAAATTCTTCATGGTTTACTCCCCATTTTATTGACAGACTATACTGTTCCCCATCCTCACAAACACACCTACTTACATATATCTTGGGACAAGGAGGTCAAAATAACTTTATGCAAATCCAATAGACCACACCTTAGACCACACTTCCCTGTGACTCCCATCCTGTGTAGGCTACTTGTGAAAAACTACTTTATGAGACACTCTTCATAGGGTCATACTGATAAAATGCATTTCTTCCAATCATGAAGAATCTTGTCCGGGTTCAGCACACAAGGTTTTGTAAGGAAATTATCTCCTTTCATGTCTGGGTGTTTGTTTTCCACTAGAGTTACATAGTAGGTATTAATAATGACAGGAATTATTTATGATGTTATCTAGTGGAACAAATCTTTATAGAAAAATTTTACCCATGTCCATACTGGACATGGGTAAAATTTCAGTTCCCTCTGTTTGATTCAGTGGTGTGATCCTAGGTATCAGATGTACAGACAGTTGATGGCCGGCCCAGCATTATTTTGTTGGCTATTATGGATGTATGTACTGGTGGTTGGAACCTAACACTTGATTTCTATTCCTGAGTGGAAGATTCTCTAAGCAAGCCCAAAATCCTCAAGCAAATCAGCAAGAAAAAAACCTGAAACAATCCCATTAAAAAGTGGGCAAAAGACACAAACAGAAGCTTTTCTAAAGAAGATAAACTAATGGCCAATAAACAGATAAAAAATTCTCCATGTCACTAATCATCAGAGAAATGCAAGCCGAAATTACTAAGATAGCACCTAACCCCAGTGAGAATGGCTTTTATAAAAAAGTCCCAAATAATTGATGCTGGTGTGGATGCAGAGAGAAAGACACACTCAAACACTGCTGGTGGGACTGCAAACTAGTTCAACCTCTGTGGAAAGTAGTATAGAGATTCCTCAGAGAACTAAAAGCAGACCTACCATTTGATCTAGCAGTCCCATTACTGGGTACTTACCCAAAGGACAAAAAGTCATTTTATCAAAAAGACACTTGCACTAGAATGTTTATAGCAGCACAATTCACAATTGCAAAGATGTGGAATCAAACCAAGTGACCATCAATTAATGAGTGGATTAATAAATGTGGCATATGTACACCATGGAGTACTACTCAGCCATAAAAAACGAATTAATACTTTTTGCAAAAAATCTGGGTGGAAATGGAGGCCATCCTCCTAAGTGAAGTATCTTATAACTTGAAAAACAAACACCACATGTACTCCCCATTAAATTGGAACTAACCAATCAGCACTCATGTACGGAGATGGAAGTGAAACTCAGTGGAAATCATGAAGGTGGGAGGTGGTGGAGAGGATGGGTGAAATCACACCTAATGGGTACAATGCACACTATCTGGGTGGGTGATGGGTACACTTATAACTTTGACTCAGGCAGCACAAACGCAATCCATGTAACCAAAACATTTGTACCCCCATGATATTGTGGAATTAATATCAATCAATAAATAAAAGGCTGGGTAGTCACACGTTTCCTGGAAATGTAGGTTGAGGATCCTGGAACCCATACTCCACTTATTATCTAAGTACATATTCCATTATAAAATAAGTATTATGCAGTAACTACTTACATGTATATAGGTCTTTAGGGTTTTACATGCATTTTCCTTTTGCACCCTGACAATAGTCCTTTGGTTAGGGAAGACATCATCATCTTCCCTGTTTTACAGAAAATCAGCCTAGAGGAAACTTTGTCATTTATTAAAATTTTTAAGTACAATGTCTTGGGTCCAAATGTAGATCTTCTAATTTTATTCCACATGCTCTGGCACCATTCCTTAGTTGTCAGGGGATTCTGAAAACCAGGGGCTCTAGAGAAGACATTATCTCAATTAAAAGGTTTGCTATATTGGAAGGAAATTCGTATATTAAGAAAAATACCAATACTATTTTGTGATATGAACGACTGACTATTCTCAATTTCATGACAAATATTTTCAAGGATTCAATAAAACTGTAGCTTTCTAATAATTTCAATCCAAAGGAAACCTCATGGAGTTGATATAAGAACTAAAACGGAGGTTTGAGTTTGGATACCAGTGTTGCTCATGCCCTAGATGGTACACGATGAAGATGTGTAATCACATGGAAAGAAACTTCCTGAGGCTCTTGCCCCCTTTCAAAAATTTCTTCAATGTTGATTTAATGTTTTAAATGTTGATTTCAGGAGTATATGAATACATGGATGAGTCAGGCAAGACAGCTGATGATAATCTAATAACCTAAAACAAACTATAATAGAAAACATTAGTGTTACAGGAATTTGGATTCAAGTCATGACCTAATGTGAATCTTTGGCAAGTCACAAGCATCTCTGAAGCTCCATTTCCTCATTTGCAAAATGGTGTTAATTATACCTACCTCTTTTTATTACCATGAGGGTTGCATGTAATCAACAGCAGAGTTAACCCTTGTTCATTTTTATGTCTTTCTTAATAGGTAGCACATACGAGGTGTTTAATTAATACTAATTGAAGCAAATTGGATAAAATGTGAAAGTGATTTAAAATTGCTATTTCTTGGCAGCATGCAGGAATCTATGGGCTTCTTGGATTAAGATGCAACTGTAAATGTACAGCTCATATTTCTGTGCTATCCTTGAGTTCCAGCATCTAACCTACCCATCTTCTCTTCTAGGATGAATGATGGGAGGATTGGTGAAAGCCAACAAAAAAACCCACACCCCAATTCTGAATAGCCTACCTTCACCATCTGTATATACAAAGAATTCTTCAGAACTTGCCTTATTTACTATAGAGAACAATACAGAGTTGTTGGGAACGGACTCACTGATTTTCAGTCTTTTCCATCTTTTTCCTCCTCAACTCTGTGATCTGAGAGTACAGAGACATCTCCATCTGGTCTGTGCTCAGGAAAAGTCCTGATCACAATGCTGTCTGTCCAACTGCCTGTTCAATAAAAGTAAACTCAGTAGAGCAGCAAGCACCCTTCCTGGTATTTCTTTGTTACTTCCTGGAACATAGGAATTTTATTTTTACAGAAATTAAATAAACTCTACCCTTTTGTCTTGCTAAACACATTGGTGGACAGAAAATGCTCACTTTTTTTTCATATTCAAGGTACTGTCACAGTTGGGAAGGAATGTCTAGAGTGAGAGGAGATAGGGGGAGATATGGGCTCTTAGGCAGCCAACAACTGTGTAAAGCTAAACGAGCTATGAATCAGCCTCACCCTGACTACCCATCACCATGCCAGCTCCCCTACCTGGGTTCTAAATTTGCATGAATGGCATAACTGTCTCTCATTTATATAGGCCTCATCTAAGGAAATGACCAGTAGTTTTTCACATGCAATATGCTACCTCTTGACAGTTTCCTATGTCAGGGACTTATACCCGTAGTCTGGGAAAGACTAAGGAAATGAGTTAGCAACATGTGCAAGTCTCTAAAGCAACACTCTCCAGCAGAAATGTAATGCAAGCCTCATATGCAATCTCAAATTTTCTAGTCGCTACAAAAGAACTGAGTAGTGCTAATTTTAATAATATATTTTATTTAGCGCATTATATCAAAACCATTAATGCCATTAACATAAACTTTTTTACTAAGTCTTCATTGATATTGATGCATATTGTATGTTTTTAGCATGTTTCAATTTGGACCAGCCACATTTCAAATGCTCAAAAACTACATGTGGATAGAGGTAGATTAGATAATGCAGCTCTACCAGGAGCTAATGACATGGGAAATCTAACCAGAGCTCCAAGCATTAGATAACGGTGAGATAAAACAACTTATAAGCGCCTGCCTCGATGACGAAACTCTGACATTACCTGGTTTTACCTAGTCATTTTGTTCCCTTGAAGACTCTGGGAATAATAAAAAAGATTCTGGGAATAATAAATAAACTCCAGAAGGAGAAATTATATGGAGAATCCATCATAGCCCAAGGTGATCTCTGCTACAAAAGAACTGTGCCAGGTTTGGCAGACCTCCGTGGATTTGGGAAGTTAATTTTGTACTTTTTCTTCATTTTTCCTTTTTTCAAAATAAGTCTCCACCTAACCAATGAAAGTAGGATTTTGTGACCTTTGTCCTTTGTAACTAAGTGAAAATAAATCAGTCCCTATTCCATGTGCTTTCTATTTTATCATTAAGAAAAAGTGAAAAAAGACTTGTAAATATGGACTATATGTAAATATAGTCCTATAGACCTATGCAAATATGGAAAATATGGACTCTCTACAGGAAGAGAGAGAGAGAGAGAGAGAGAGAGAGAGAGAGAGAGAGAGAGAGAGAGAGAATTCTGTTGAGTTATATTCTTTGGGAATTCCAGAATGTACAAGACGGGTTTAGGGTGAGTCTGTGACCTATGAGATCATCTCTCCTATATTTCCTTCCTGTTCATTTCTAGGAAATCTAGAATCTCTTTTTTATGGCTAAGTCATATATGATCTTTTGAGAAGATGTTTTGTTATTACATTTTGGACATTTTATTGAGCTCTAAACAAAATTGCTTCATATTTATTTTATTATTATTAATAAGTAATATGCTGAAAAACCTTTTTTATTCCACCCTTAAGGCCTAGCCAATCTGTAATCATCCTGCGTACCAGAGAGAGAGTGTGTCTTAGGGAGAGGGTGGTGTGGAGGATGGTCTTCTGGAAGAGACAGGGGCTGGGGAGAGGCCCAGGGACCTCAGGGGTGAGGGTTGAGGGTGAGGCAGGGGTGCAGGGGTCAGGAATTCCCCAAGGCCAAGCCAAATGAAGTTTAGAATGGAATGTGGCTTAAGCGTTGGGTTCAGTGTGTGCATGTATTGAACACATTTGTTGGGATTTGAAAAGGTGAAGGTTGATTTATTTTTGGATATACAAACGAGCAGTATATATAGAATGTCATCTGTGTCTAAACAGTAACAAATATATAGTTGCACTAAATATGAAGTAAATGAGTCTTTGAGTGACTTCTTAAGTTATATATATATAATCCCACAGCTGTCTTCCAATACATGATATTCACAAAGAAGATGGTGGTCCAGATCTGGCTCATGAAGCTGTGTTTTCCCTGATATAGACCAACTCAGTAATGGACAAGCATGTCTTGCTCTTATTTGTAACTTGTCTTCTCCTCACCCCCTTTCAAAGCCTTGAACACCAACCACACTCCTCTTTTATGAAAGTGATCATGATAATAGACCAAAAATAAAACTTGACATTTATGAAAATTTAATATATGCTAGAAAATAAGAAAGGCACAGGGCAAATTTCGCATTTGTACTCCGATGCCATGTGTTGTGCTATGGATTGAATTGAGTTTCTTCAAAATTTGTAGGTTAAAACCCTAACCCTGCAATGTGACTGTATTTAGAGACAGGGCCAAGACACAGCCAAAAAATAAATAAATAAATAAAGAAGAGGGGAGATTCAGAGATGTGCATGTTCATGAGAAAAGGTGGCTTGAGGACATAGCAAGAGAGCCTTCACAAGAAACTGACATTTTTGGCACCTTGATCTTGGAATTTTGACCTCCAGAAGTATGAGAAAAAAACCATTTCTGTTGTTCAAGCCACCCAGTCTATGGTACTTTGTCATGGCAGGTAAGCCAACTAACGCACCATGCTCTTTCCTTTATAGTCTGTGGCCTTTTTGATTGACTTTGACCAAGGTCAGTCTCATCACTTCCCCAGTTAGATTATGAATGAGGCATCAAATGACCTTCCCTGAGGACTTTACCAGGGGTGGGCAGTATCCCAAACTGTTCCCTACAGAAAGAAGCAGAACAGGATGTCCTGGTCTTCCTAGGACACTGTCTTGGCACACAGATCCCTTTTCCTTTCCAGTATTGAAACTGAAGTTCTATAAAAATAATTAATATGTGACTATGAATCATTCTTCAAGCATGAAGAGAGACCAGAGAAAAAGACTGTGTCAATTTTAGATAGGTGCCAGGGAAGAAATCAGGTGAAATATTTGTCTTTCTTCATGGAATTTTCTCTTGATTCTGTAGCTCCTCCTGGATTATTTTGAGGGATGCCGTGTAGTCTTCCTCTAGGTTTGTGTAGTCATCCTCTATGCACGTTATTCTAATCTGTTATGATAATTGTAAATCTTTCAAGCCTATGGACATCTTGCATTCTGCCTTATTTTTTTGTTCTTTTTTAAATTTCAGATCCTTTTTTTCTCTTCAGTAGACTTTTGCACTCATCTTCTGACAGATTTGCTTGTCTCCACCCCTTACAGCTCTTTTTAAATTTTCAAATGATTTCTTTAAAAGACAGATCTATTCAACTACCTGGTATAAATTACTTGAAAATACCTACTAGGCAGCCACAGTGCACTAGAACAAAGGAAAACTAGACAAACCCCAAATCTAGGTATTATCCTTGTGTTATCCTCTCCCCGTGATCCTCCATAGTTAATCATCACACCTGACAAAGCCATAATCATCCTTTCCTGGTTGACTATAGCAGCCTTATAACTGATCTCCCTGCTTTAGTATTCTCTCCTTCATTCCATCCTCCGCCGAAGGCTGAGTAATTATCTAAAATTTGAATTCCAGGCTATAGCGCTTAAAACCTTGAAGTGGCTTCTCTAGTCCCCAAGATTAACTTCAAACTCCTTCAAGGCATCTGTTCAGATCTTCAGCCTCAACTCTTGCACTGTCCTCCTTCCCTTCTGCACTCAAATGATTTTTTTCACCTCATTTCTACATGTCTCTTCCTCCTCAGATATCCTCTTCACCCGCCCCTGCTCTTCCCCCTTTTCCTTCCATTTTATAAAGTCCATCTCTCCAAAGTCTAGACTGATTCTTCTCACCTCAGGAAAGGCACAGCTTTATTCTGGAAGTCTTTCCTGACCTTAGTACCTTATTAGTGTGAATTATTTATCCCTTCATTATGCTTTTATAACATCCTGTCCTTACACCTATATTATGACTGTCACTGTGGAGTAATAGCTTATTTACAAGTCTGTTTCTCTCACTAGACTGTGCCTTCTTTAAGAAAAAAAGACTTTTTAATGTCCTTGTTTATACTAGAACATTGTGCCTAGTACAATGCCAGGCATGGAGCAATAGCTCATTAAAAATAGTTGGGTAAACTTAGACCTTTAAGATAAGGATTTTTTTTTTTTGAGACAGAGTCTCACTTTGTTGCCTAGGCTAGAGTGAGTGCCATGGCGTCAGCCTAGCTCACAGCAACCTCAAACTTCTGGGCTCAAGCAATCCTCCTGCCTCAGCCTCCCGAGTAGCTTGGACTACAGGCATGTGCCACCATGCCCGGCTAATTTTTTCTATATATATTAGTTGACCAATTAATTTCTTTCTATTTATAGTAGAGACAGGGTCTCGCTCTTGTCAGGCTAGTTTTGAACTCCTGACCTTGAGCAATCCGCCCACCTCGGCCTCCCAGAGAGCTAGGATTACAGGCGTGAGCCATCGCGCCCAGCCTAAGATAAGGATTTTAAAGGAAGTAGTATATAGGACAGACACGCTTCAGTTCTCATCAAGGGCATAAAGCCTACAAAGATAAGAGAAGGAAATGATTTTCTAAAATTTTAGTGATTTTTGCATTCTCTTTCCTGGTACAAATAAAAAATTGCCAGCACTCCTGGAAACAACTGGCACTGCTGAAAATAATCTTGTTTTATGGAATCTGAACTTATAAAATGTATCTACCTCTCCATGAAGAAGGCTAAATTGAGGAAGTAGTTCCCATAAATGTATAAGCTAAAACAAAAAAAACATGGAAAAAGCAGCAAGGGCCTAGAAAAATATCCTGTGAGGTATATTTTTGAAAATGGATACTTTACCAGTTTTTAACTATTTTTTTTTATCAGCTAAAGAAAGGATCTGTAGTTAACAAACATCTCAATAAGGGAAAACTATTTATTTCAGGTTGCTAAAATTCTGGATTGAAAGAGCTAGAAGAGACTTGGAAATAATTTTTCCCAGTATCTTTACTACATAGAAATCCTGATACTGAGAGGAAAAGAAATTTTCTAAGCATACACTAATGAGTAATCAGAAATACAAATTCAAATAAATGACTTGTAATCTCATGTTTCTTGCATCACATCCTTCAGCCTCATGAACCTCAGTCTCGTGTTCTTTGTGTAAATAATATTGTCTATCTTATTGTGGTTTTAGGAAAAAGAAATGGAATTTATATTCAGTGATCTTAGAGAAAATTGTTGTCTGCAGAAATCGCCACTTCCACATATTTGTGATATACATCAATTCTATATGTACAGAATGTGAGTACAAGCTAGTACACTTGCAGATTTATTCAGCATATTGTGAAGGGATTAGTGATTAAAACATGAATTCCAATGACATGAAAGAAACCCAGAGTGGCAGTAATAAAATGAAGAGTTGCCAGCTATTATATTATTATCTCTGGATCGACTTAAATTCCTAAGGCTTTAAGCAAGAAAGTTACCAGAACTCCTTTTTCTATGGTCTGTAAAAATGAGCTCTTGATAAGGACATTTGCTTATGTTCTAGCCATTGTTTGCAGAGCAGATCTTGAGGAGTTGACCAGGAAATGCCACATCCTTTTCCAGCCAAAGGCTATTACTGTGCAGGCAGAAGAAGCAGCTGGGTGAGCCCCAGCTATGAGGGCACCCTGAGGGACTTCTGGTGGGGCTGCTCACCCTCACATTAGCTGTCTTAGTTCATGTTGTGTTGCTGTTATACAGAATACCTGAGGCTGGGTAATTTTTAAAGGAGAAATGTCTATTTACCTCATGATTTTGCAGGCTGGGAAGTTCAAGAGCATAGCGCCACATCTGGCTGGCTTCAGGTGAGGGCCTTGTACTGGGTCAAAACATAGCAAAGAAGTGAAAAAGTGAGGGAGCCTGTGCAAGTAGATCTCACAGTGAGAGAGGAAGCAAGAGAGAGTTTAGGAAGAAAAACTCACTTTTAGGACAATCTGCTCTCTAGTAAAAGTAATCCAGGCCTGTGAGAGTGAGAACTCAGTCTCAAGGGAAGGTATTTTTGTGTTCTCATGACCCAAACACCTTTCACTGGGCCAGACCTCCCAACTCTGCCACAATGGGGAGCGAATTTCAACATGACTTTTAGTGTGGAAAAACCACATTCAAACCATAGCATTAGCTTTTACCTATAAGGAAAAGATAAGATTTTAAGAAAAAAACTGGAATTTGATACTGTCATTTTCATGTCAATGTGTGAAAAAGGAAACAATAACACAAAATCAACAATGAAAGCAATAATTAAAATCTATAAATTAGCGTTCCTTGTATTTTTTCTTTACTTCCATTACAAAGCTATCAGAAAAAGATATACACTCTTGTTTTAGAAAATGATTGAATTAAACAGGACCAAAGCATAAATGATGGACAAGAAATTACTTATAGTGGCTTGAGTACTTTGAAAATAACCAAAAGATAAGGAATAACGTTTCAAGAAAAATAAAAGACACTTGAACAAGAGTGCTTCTTGGTATGTCTTCCATAAATTGTATTGTGAAAACTTGATATCCATACGCAAAAGGATAAAATTAGACCTTTATACCATTCACAAGATTCAACTCAGAATGGATCAAAGACTTAAATATAAGACCAGAAATTGTAAAACTCCTAGAAGAAAATACAGAATAAAAGCTTCATGATAGTGGTCTTGGCAATGATTTCTTGGATATGACACCAAAAGCACAAGCAATCAAAGCAAAAATAAATAAGTTGCATTACATCAAAATAAATGCCTTCTGGAAAGAGTAAAGTCAGTAGAGTGAAAAGGCAACCTACCCAACGGGAGAGAATATTCGCAAATACATATCTGATAAGGAGCTAATATCTAAAATATATAAGGAATCCCTATAACTCAGTAGCAAAAAAAGTAATAACCTAATTATAAAATGGGCAAAGACTTGAATAGACATTTTTCTAATGAAGATGTAACAAATGGCCAACAGGTATATGAGAAGATGCTCAACATTACTAATCATAATGGAAATGCAAATCAAACCACAAGGAGGAATAACCTCACACCCGTTAGAATGTCTATTTTCAAAAAAGGAAAAGGTGAAGATGTGCATTAATTGGAACTTTTGTGCACTCGTGGCAGGAATGTAAACAGTGTAGAAAACTGTATAGAGTTCCCTCAAAAAATGAAAAACAGAACTACTTTATGATCTAGCAATCTCACTCCTGGGTATATATCCAAAGAATTGAAATAAGGATCTTGAAGTGATAACTGCATTCCCATGGTCACTGCAGTGCTATTCACAATAGCTAAGAGATGGAAACAACTTAAATGTTCATATACAGATGAATAAAGAAAATATGGCACATACATATAATGGAATATTACTCAGTTGTAAAAAGTAGGAAATCCTATTATATGCTACAACATAGATAAACCTTGAGATATTATGCCAAGTGGAATGTGCTAATAACAGAAGGACTAATATTGCACAATTTCATTTATATGAGGTATCTAAAGTAGTCGAACTCATGGGGAAAAAAGCAGAATGTTAGTTGCCAGGGGCTGAGGCAAGGGGGAAATGGGAAGTTGCTGTTCAACGGATATAGTTTCTGTCATGTAAGATGAAAATTTCTAGAGACTCATTCAGCAATATTGTGCTTATGGTTAACAACACTGTACTCACACTGAAATTTTGTTAAAAGGTTAACTCTCATTGAAGTGTTTTTGCCAATATACAAAAAAAAAAAAAAAAAAAAAAAAAAGAATTCTACTTGGTAGCATTCAGAGGAAGCAGAAGACTCCTGACTCTCTGACTTCAAAAAGTGTCTACTGAATCACAGGGTCAGATGCTCAGTCCCAGTTAAAATCACTCTGTCCCATGTGCCCTAGAAAACCAGAGAGTAGCCTCAGAGAAAGGAACTATTTATGGCTTGGCTGGGACCATCATAATGCAGGAAGCTACCCTCATTGTGCAGAGATTAGAGGGTCTACTTTCATTTTCTGTGCACTTATAAATCATATCACATCCTCATGAACTCCAATGATGAATAAGACAAAGTCTCCTCAAATCCAGGCAGAATCAGATATAATTTTATCTACAAAAAAGAAAAATAAACAGTAGATAATTTTGTATACCCAAATTTATTGATCAAAATCCACACCTACCATGTTCAGGATCATATATGGGATAGCTAATGCATTCTTTTGCATTGTGTGTTTGAGTCAAAGGCTAACTTCCCTGGAATCACAGCCAGTTTGGTTTGAAACAAAAACTTTAGGCCTGTTAGGCAACAGGTAAGTAGAGATGGGCCTGGATTCTTTGAAGTGACTTTTGGTTTGAGCAATGCATTGTGATGATATTGGATTTAACATAATTCTAGATACTGTTTATATGTTCTTAGATATTTTTAAGTGGGTGGCAAAAGAAAGGAAGAAAGAAAGAAAAATGCAGGGTTTTTGAAAGGTTAATTTCTCCATTGTTCCTAAAAGAATTCCTGGAAAGGAATAGACATGGAGATAGATATAAAGGCCATTAGTCTTTGACTCTGAACTTTAAAAAGTGATAAACATAAAACAAAATAAAAAAACAAACAAACAAATTCTTCCTGGAAAGGAAGGCAGGCAGGCGCGCGCACACACACACACACACACACGGAGTCATATTTTGGTCTCTCAGCTCCCTATCAGTTTGGGGGCACTTTTTCCACTTTGTCCCAGATATTCTTGAAACAATTGTAAAGAATTTTCCTACTGTAGAAATAAGGAATGTTCAGTGCCAACTACTAACGTTATCTACTATTGTACATTTTAAAGAGTGTCCTCATTGCCTCTATTTTCCATTTCAACTCATCTGCTTGTAATATGACATTAACACATGTAATACCCTTTACACATGTCATTTCATTGTTTGTTTTCTCTTACTACGCCAATTATTGAGTTTGTTCTCAAATAGAGCATTGTATTTGCTAAGCAATCAGGAGGTCATTATGCAAAACTTCTTTTTGGTAGATAACTGGCATGGTAAAACTGTCCCAACTGTCCATAAATCATAATAATAAGGAAACTTTCCTGGAGGAATGAAACAAATATCCTGAGTTCATAGCCAATCATTGAAAAGGTCAATTTCTAATGAAGGTGGGCCCCAGCCTGAGTGTGAGTATATATATATATTTGTACGCAGGGCAGACTGCTCTGTCTCTCTCTCTCTCTCTCACTCCTTGCCCCAGAGCAGCGTGTCTGTCACTGTCATTCACCATCGTTATGAAGGGCATTGCTGCTTTGGCCATCTTTGCTCTGGCAGCCACTGCATGGGCTGCCTCTCCAGCAGGTAACTCACGATTTCTTTCAAAAATCCATGCCTTTCTTGTTAACTGTAACATATTCAATCTTCATTAAATTATAAAATGTTATAGTCTGAAGATACTTTAGAAAGTTTTATTTCGATTGGCCTGATTAGCAAACCGAGGAGGGTTGTACCTTCAGTGAAAGGAACAGAGACTGAGAAGAGGAATAAAAGGGTATTGGTTCTCTGTGCAGTTCCTGATCAGGATCTTTCAGGTTTAAGACTTGCCTTTCCAGGAACAGCTTGGGGACAGCTTGGGGACCATGACCCAACCTACTCTGGACATGCCCACCAGAATCTCCTGGACATCTGTGACAGCCCCTTGTCAATAACCGGGACTTTCCTCTCTGGATTGTTTGTTTTAAATCAGGGCTATGTAGATATTTGTCTTCATTCTGAGTTTGGCCCTCGGTAAAGAAATGACCTCTGTTAGGGTTGGATTGGGCTGGGAAAGAAAGTTGTTGGGAAATGGGTTTGGGTTACTGTGAGCAATGTAGCTTTGCACTTCTAACTGTAAAATATGTTCTTTCTCCAATTCCTTCTCTCCAATTGCATCTCACTTCACTGTCTTCTGGTGATCAAGCCAAAGGGACAGAGGTAAGTGCAGCCTTCTCTGTGTGGTCTTTATAAAAATGAAATCAGAGTTAAGGTGTGCATACAGCTGGGAAAGAAGCTAAATTGGCTCACAGTGGACTGAAGTAATTCCTCAGGAGTTAAAAATGTTCCTGCTCTTCACCTTTGTTTCTTTAAAGGTTGCAAAAGGAACCTCCTTGCAAAAGGAAAACAGCAGACAAAGTAAACTTTTACCTTTGGGCAGCATTTTAAACTCTTCTGAGTATTTTTCAGATACATTATTCCACTGGACTCTCATTACCACCCTAAATGGAGAGCTTAACATTTCCTTGTTACATAGAGAATTCCATTATAGGGTATGTTCTGGTCTGATTTATTTCTGTAGTACAACACCTGGTCTGTATAAGATCTTCCGGAGGTGTTTGCTGAAAAACTGAAGAGACTGGTGTTCTTTCTTCTCTCTTGTTCTTCCTACACCATCTGGATATGAGAATGACTGTAGAATTGAAGGGACATAATGAAGGATATTATATTTTGTTTGAATTACAGGTGGACTGTTCCCAATACAATGGAAAAGGCACAAAAATTGCATGCCCAAGGAATTTGAGTCCAATATGTGGCACAGATCAGAAAACTTACAGCAATGAATGCATGCTTTGCATGCAAAACCAGTAAGTAAAATACTTGACTTTGAGTTCCCTACTTTTTTTTTTTTTTAAAGACTATAAAGCCCACACTGGCCCAAATCTGCTTGGACTTTTAAAACATGGTTTGACAAATGCTAACTTTTTGTATGTTTCTCCAATATCCCTTGGACATTGCAATTTCAAAATAATGAAAAAAGAAAAGTTTAGCTATATTTCTAGTGTGTATTTGTGTGTTTGCATATGTATGTGTGTGTGTGTGTATCCATATCTATATATCTATATTTATGAGGCTCTCTGGAAAGTATCAAGCTATGTGATATGGAAAACACGTATGGACAAAGGCTGGATTCATTACTCCAGCCTCATATATCTTTGCTACTTAGCCAAATTCTCTTTCACATTGCACACGATCATTGGGGCATTATCCCCACGAAATATTTTTATGCTCACATAACATTTAAGGAAATAGGATTTCAAGCAGGAAATGTATCTTGGTCAAATTTCCACAAATTTCCTCTGTTACATCTTTGCTTTTGCATTTGGGAACTTTGAAGATGGCTATCTCTATTTCATCTGTTAGCCATGGACACATAAAATTTTGAGAAATTATATGGAAATATTACATTTCAATTTATGCTTAAACATCTAGAAAAGTCTAGGGAAGAGAGTGATAGTACAAATGGGTAGTTGAAATGAGCATATTCCCAGCACCACCAGCTCCACAAATTTAATATTAAGACTTTACCTTTAATAAAATATGAGCTTTTAGAATAATGAAAGAATTGTTATTACCAGGCTTTCAGTAGGAGAAATTCAATATTTTATGATTAGTGGCTAAAATTGTGAGTTTTGGTGCCAAATATCTGGATTACAATCCAGATTTCACATAGTAGATCAGTGATATTATGTAAATAACCAAGCCACTACAAGCTTTAGTATTCTTACCTGTAAGATAGATATTATAATCACATTTAGGATTCACTGTGATAAAATGTCACAAATCTTAGCTAAATAGCTGACACAGAGTGAATACTCATGAAAATAAGCTCTTCTTTCTTCTTATCCTTACTTCCTACTTTTCTTCTATTTTCTAGCCCTTCAGAAAATTTACAGTCGAGTGTAATAGCAAGTGCTATTCACAATAAGATTTCTCAAGACAGGCAAGTTCATGCACTAATATTAACACAACAAGAAGAGATTAAAGACTGATGAGATCTTGTTGATTACATTATCTCATACCTTCTTTTTAGATAGCGTGAATCTAATAGTCGGCAAGGAGAAATAACTCCTTTCTGACTATTGGACTTTTGTATAACAGAATTGTGCAGATTCTAAGATCCAGGAAAGTATTTGGGCCTATTTTTTTTCTTCTTAATCTCAGTTTTAAGAATGTTTTCACAGTATCATATGACCTACTTTTTCATCTGAATATTCATGGGCTATTTTTAAAAATGCCCAATCTACTTTTAGAGTTGATTGTATTTTCTTATATTCTTAGTTGTTAAGTGTTCATCTATTAAATATGGTTACAGTCAATATTAGTCAACTGAAGTAGTAATTCAACCAGAGAGAATTCAACTGATGGGAATTCCACCTCATTTTCAGTCCAGGTCAGACAACAGAGAAATAACATATGACTGTATTTTATTCTATAGTCTATGACACCTCAAATCATTGCATTATACATTTAATAAAATCTTCTCTTCTAGAGAGAAAAATTTGCAACTCAGAAAACTTCATGATGGTAACTGTGTAAGTATATGCAGAAGTTTTATTTACCCTTAATGTGCAATGTTGCAATAACTCCTCACTTTCATAGAAAATAACTATTATAAAATGCATGTTCTAGAAATCATTTATGAGTGTGTATATTTATAGATAAAGCATCTGGCCAGCCTGAACAGAAGGCCTAAATTAGCAAAGGAAGAGTTCACAAACCTTACTCATAGCCTTAATTGGGACATATCGGTATACATACGGTTATTTTCTAATACTACAACTAATTACAAGGTTAAGATGAGTATTTCAAGGGAAATTAGGTACTCAAAGACACTCTCATAAAAAGAAAGGAAATTATAAATAAAGCAAGAAAAAATTCAAGAGCAAGTGTAGAGACCATTCAGGGATAAAGAGCTATGTGAGTGTGATGTGAATAGTTCCAATAGAGCTTAAAATGTGATATCAGAGCATCATAAACACGGGTGGTGGCAGTGAAGGCAGCTCAGTGTAAGGAGGGACACGTAACCCAATTAGATGGGTGTGGGAGAAAAGCATCATCATGAAACTGTTCTACAAGTAGTTAAAATGACACTTAAAGGAGAGCGGGAGCTGGCCTGGTGGGTAAAGCGGGAAAGATCAGGCAAGAAGACAGGAAAACAGCAGGAGCCAAGGCACAGAAATACACAGCAGCTGAAAACAGTTGGGAACTTGGCCCAGATGTTTATCAAGGGTAACAGGAAGAGGAAAGACATAAATACATGTGAAGAGAAAAGCACAGGTCAAAGGGGATTATCTTCTGATGGGAAGTCACTTAAGTATATAAAGAACAAGATCTGATCTGTTTTGTAAAAGATCACTCCAGCATCAGTGTGGAGGATAATCAAAGCCTTCAGTGAGCATGGAGGATGCGCAATAAATTGGCAGACAATTAAAACTATTTGGGGAAGACATATTGAGGGTCTGAACAGAATCAATGACAGTATGGCGAGGAGAGGGCTGATTCAGAATAAAGTACCAGATGAAATCCACAGGGTCCATTCGTCACTTAGATATGGGGACTGGGTGAGAGGCAGGACCTAAACACAGGCTGAGCTATCTTTTGCTGTAACAAGATTTCAAAGTTGTCAGGGTAGAATATTTAAGGTGCAAGGTTATGCCTTTTTGCATGTGAGATATTGGACTAATGATTGTTCAAAGTCTTTTAAAAGTTCATTTTCTATGATAACATTTTTTTTCTTTTTTTAAAGACAAGGTCTTTTCTGTCACCCAAGTTAGAGTGCAGTGGCACAATCATGGCTTACTGTAACCTTGAACTCCTGGGCTCGTATTTTCTGTGATTTAAAAATTTGAAACATGAAACTTTGTTTTTGACTTGGCAGATTAAGTGCACCAAATATTCTGAGGTCTGTACCATGGAATACATTCCTCACTGTGGATCTGATGGAAAAGAATATCCCAACCAATGTACATTTTGCAACGCTGTTGTGTAAGTGCTGAATTTCATATATGATTTGCAGAAATAGCCTCTTCCAGAAAAAGCCAGAAACCACATTAGCTACCTAATAGGCTAAATGCTACTATGAACAATAAGAGTGAGTTTGTTCATTGATAATCAGAATATTATTAAAAAAAAAAAAGAAAAGAAAAGCAAGGAAAGAGACAGAAAACAGGAAAGAAAAGATAGTAGCAAGAAACAGATGCTAAGAAAGTCAGAAAATTTATCAGCATTATAATGTTACCAAGTGGCAACTAACAGAGAAATTTATAGATTCTTTGGCTTCTATCACCAGCTTTCACTACTACATTGAAGTCCTCTTTTCTCCCCTGTTGAAGCTTGGTGATTAATTATTCACCTTTCTTACTGTGTACTCATGTGACTAATTGATCTAAGGATATGAAACTTTTCATTTAATGTCTCCGAAGGCTTTCTTTTAACAAATAACTTCTTCTGCAGGGAAAGTCGTGGTACACTTTCTTTGGAAAATTATGGAAAATGCTCCCCAATGCTGAAGGGCACCAAATCCCCCTCTGGCAGATTCCGCTGAGAGTACCAGTTTCTCCAGGATGGCTGAGGAGGCAAAGGGTGATATGGTGCAAATGTGAATTTGATTCTTCAATAAAAAATTCTCAGCAGGAAACCTACTGTTGGGCTTGACTCTGGATGTGATTCTTCTCTTAAGGAAAATATTTATGGTCATTTCCCTAAGCTATAAGTCACATGGAAAGATTTCCTCCATTTTTATTCAAGTTGGGAGCTGGAGATTATATATATATATATATATACCAGTGAGAGGAGAATCTGCTCATGTCACCCCATTTTATAAAGACTCAAATGTTTTAAGTAAACATGAGTCAAAGGATGGATCTGCCCATCAGTCTCACATTATATTTAGCACACTGATGGAGACTGGAAAATTCAGACTTAGAGAAAGAGTGAGAATCTAAAGTACTGTAAAATAATCAGAACGGAACAGGAGTAATGTATACTATAGGTATCCTACTTTTTTTTATTTTGGCATATTATGGGGGTACAGATTTTAAGGTTTCAATAAATGCCCATTCCTCCCTCCCCCCACAAGTCTGAGTCTCCAGCATGACCATCCCCCAGATGGTGCACATGTCACTTATGTATGTATATACCCACCCCCTCCCCTCTCCCACCTGCCCAATACCCTATTACTGTAGTACCTATGTGTCCACTTAGGTGCTGCTCAGTTAATACCAATTTGCTGGTGAGTATATGTGGTGCTTGTTTTTCCATTCTTGGGATACTTCACTTAGTAGTATGGGTTCCAGCTCTAACCAGGAAAATATAAGATGTGCTATGTCACCGTTGTTTCTTAGAGCTGAATAGTACTCCATGGT
Source organism: Microcebus murinus (assembly GCF_040939455.1). Lineage (NCBI taxonomy): Eukaryota > Metazoa > Chordata > Mammalia > Primates > Cheirogaleidae > Microcebus > Microcebus murinus. The sequence goes on from NC_134124.1 coordinate 14,375,095, forward strand.
ATACATATACCACCTTTTATTAATCCACTCTTGGATTGATGGGCACTTGGGCTGTTTCCACAGCCTTGCAATTATGAATTGTGCTGCTATAAACATTCGAGTGCATATGTCCTTTTTGTAGAGTGTCATTGGATCATTTGGGTAGATGCCCAGCAATGGGATTGCTGGATCAAATGGTAGATTCACTTGTATGGCTTTAAGGTATCTCCATATTGCTTTCCACAGAGGTTGAACTAGTTTGCAGTCCCACCAGCAGTGTAGGAGTGTTCCCCTCTCTCCGCATCCACGCCAGCATCTATTGTTTGGAAACTTTTTGATAAAGGCCATTCTCACTGAAGTAATACCTCATTGTGGTTTTGATTTGCATTTCCCTGATGATTAGAGATGTTGTGCATTTTTTCATATGTTTGTTGGCCATTCTTCTGTCTTCTTTAGAAGAGTTTCTGTTCAAGTCCTTTGCCCACTTTTTTAAGGGGTTATTTGATTTTTTCTTGCTGATTTTCATGAGTTCTAATTATATTCTAGTTATCAGCCCCTTATCAGATGGGTAGGATGCAAAAATTTTCTCCCATTCTGTAGACTGTATGTTTATTTTCATGACTGTTTCTTTGCCTATGCAGAAGCTTTTTAGTTTGATCATGTCCCATTTATTTATTTTTGTTGTTGCTGTGATTGCCTTTGGGGACTTCTTCATAAACTCTTTGCCTAGGCCGATATCTAGGAAAGTGTTTCCAACATTTTCCTCTGAGTCCTCTTTAAAAAGTAGGATACCTTGTATCATACCTATAAATTATACAAGGTATCCTACTTTTTAAAGAGAACTCAGCCATATATGCCTCATGCAAAAGAAGGCATGATGTTTAGAGGAGAGATGAAAGACAAAATCACTTGAGGAAATGTTGAAGTCACTGAAAAGGCCTTAGGAAAATTCAAGGGAGCTGAGAAAGGTGAGGGTATATAATGAATTTTTATGAGATAGAGACTCTGGAATTCTCTTAATTTTCTCAAGTCTGGGGCTCCATGGAGAACACTCGGAGCATTACAACAGCATGCAGAGATAGGTATTTCACCTTGTAAAGAGCAGAAATTGCTAATGGTCAGTCTAAAATAGGAAGAAAGCTATGCCTTATATATTAATTTTGTGAGCACAATGGTTTTTAAACAGGTTGGTTAAATAATTGCCAGCTATGCTGTAGATATTTGTGTTTTCTTTTAGCAACATATATAGAAAAGCCACCAGGGGTCAGGCAATGTGTTGTGTGGGGAGAAGCAATACGAATGGGTAAAAAGAAGAATCCGAGCCATGGAAGAATTTTCAGACTACTGAGAGAGACAGACTTTGAAGAATCGATTACTGTATAATGTAACACGGACAGTAATCCGGTATTATTAAAGGTTCAATCAAGAAAGAAAGGAAGATACAAGGTGTTAGCCACATAATATTTTAGTCTACTTGTGCTTCCATAATGAAATATCACAGATTGAGCGGCTTAAACAACATGAATTTATTGTCTTACAATTCTGGAGGTTAGAAAGTCCAAATCAAGTTGCTGGCTAAATTTTTTCCTGGTGGAGGTTCTCTTCCTGGCTTTCAGATGGCTGCCTTCTCATGGTGTCCTCTCCTGGTGGGTGTAGGGATGAGGGGGGACAGTTATCTTTCTCTACGGATGTGAATTTGCCCCCAAAAAAGACAGCTCTGCAGTGTTACTTCTATCTGTGAGACCCACGGCAGCCATGTCAAAACATGTCAAAGAAATGTATTATCCTTGAAAGTCATAGACTAAGAATTATCTGAGGGAGGCATGATTCTTTAACCTTTTCCTCTTCACCCAATACTAGTTTAAATGAAATTTGGGGAGTTTGGAAAAGCTAAAAATAATTTAGCCTTACTTTTTTCCTATGGTATTTACTTTTTCCTCTACGTGCTTTAGGATTAAGTCATATTGTCAATGGAAAATATCCCAAACTCTGTAAAATACCTTAAAGAGTTTTACTCTGAACCAAATATGTGACACTTTGGCGCAGAGAGCCACAGCCAAGAAGCCTTGAACGAGTGGTCTCACCATGGTTAGACTACAGTTTAGTTTTATATATTTTAGGGACATAGGAATTACATGTAAAGTCATAAATTATTATATGGGAGGCGAAAGTTAGCTTGGCCCCAAAAGGCAGGATGTCTGGAAGTAGGGCACTATAGGTTACAGGGTTTAAAGATTCTTTGATTTGTAATTGGTTGAAGAAATGAAGCTTTGTCTAAAGGTTTGTAATGTTTAAAGTTAAGATAAGGAAGTCTGTCAATCAGAGACAAACCACCAGACATGTAACCAGATTTAAGTGATCTGTTAGGGAAATTGATGATCTGAAGGTGTGGTTTAAGCTTTTCCTTGCATAGTGTTAGGTCTGTTAATGAGTGACAAAGGATGACTCCAAGAAGGGAACCATGGATGAAGCATGGTTACCTCCCTTCTCATGCCCAGCAACTCATCTTTGGGGTATTTCTGGGGTCCCCTTGGCCAAGAGAGGGCATATATTCAGTCAGCGGGGTGCTTAAAATTTTATTTTGGCAAATGTTTTTAGAACTTTCTCTGTTATCTCATTTTTGTGTCTATTAAATAGAACCACGTGGTGATAATATGCAATCCCCTTTATCTTAGAATAATTTGCTTCACTTTTATGCAGTTAATATATTGGATGTATAGAAGTTTATTCTTTGATTAAGTAAGTTATTTAGTCTTGAGTGGAAGGTAATTTCATACTTGTTTCATACATTATTTTTGAATGCAATTAAATGAGTCTGATCCCACAATATACAGGTCAATAGTAGTGGCTTGCCCGGGCACAGTGGCTCATGCCTCTATCCTAGCACTCTGGGAGGTTGCGGTGGGTGGATCACTCAAGGTCAGGAGTTCGAAACCAATAGTAGTGGCTAATAAGAAGCCAAAATAGGCCGGGCACTGTGGCTCACACCTGTAATCCTAGCTCTTGGGAGGCCGAGGCGGGCGGATTGCTCAAGGTCAGGAGCTCAAAACCAGCCTGAGCAAGAGCGAGACCCCGTCTCTACTATAAATAGAAAGAAATTAATTGGCCAACTGATATATATATAAAAAATTAGCTGGGCTTGGTGGCACATGCCTGTAGTCCCAGCTACTTGGGAGGCTGAGGCAGGAGGATTGCTTGAGCTCAGGAGTTTGAGGTTGCTGTGAGCTAGGCTGACGCCTCGGCACTTACTCTAGCCTGGACAACAAAGCGAGACTCTGTCTCAAAAAAAAAAAAAAAGAAGCCAAAATAAAATAGCATTTATCATTACTTTATCTGGGTCAGGCAGTTTTCCAAGCTGTTTAAATGTTTGCTCAACTGAACTTTCAAAGACCACTTCATGGAAGGTGTGATTACCTCATAATGCAAATGGAAAAATTCTGTGGCCAAAGACAAGAAAGTCCTTCCCACGTTGACAAGATATTATAGCCAGATCTTCTGTTTCTGCATTCAGAATCCTTTCTAAACAATGGGGTGACTCTACCTTTCTGAACTGGGAGCAAATTATTTCATCAGGAAGATAACAGTGTGTTTTCAAAATATTCTATGTTAGATTATAAGTATGGAGCCCCAAATTGGATGAAAACCACCTCTTTCATGTTCTAGGTGACCCAGGTTATTTTTGTAAGTTTCTGGTAGGTATATTTATAGGCATTTATTAAGATGAAATAATACGAGATAAATTAACTGAGGAAAATAAAAATATTTTCATTCCAGCATTGTTAATGTCAATAAAAATTTGATACGACCTTAACTGAGCAACAAATAAAGAGTATTAGTATAATCGAAAGCCATATATTTAATGGAATACAGCATCAGGCATCTAAATTCGTGTTCTATATAATTATTTTTAGAGATAAGAAAATGTAGTGGTACATATACAAGTGAAAAAGGCAGGAAACAATATATTTGATAATAATTGATTGAATATTATAATAAAAACATGTATATGTGTGTCTATGTGTGATTATGTGTATATATTTTTAAAAACCAGAAGAACATATTTTAATACATGTTTAATAACTATCTCTTAGTTGTGAGTTTTTATATCTTTTAATTTCTTTTCATATATTTATATTTTCTAATTTTTCTAAGTGAAAATATATTTCCTTTATAGAAGAAAAATTATTCTTTCCAGAAAGGAAGGTAGAGGCAAGAAGTTCAGATAACAGGAAAGAGCAGCTATGACTACACGTCTTCCCTGCTAAAACTGAAAAGGCTCTGATTGCTACAGGGCCGAGGCTGTACCCACTGCAAACGGCTTCCACTTATTTCAGCCTTCACTGCAACCTCCTGTTCCAATCTTTTCTTTCTTAGGCATTTCCACACAATTTTTATTCAGCCCCAAAGTACTAATCATCATTGTGGAACATGTTATGCTTTTTCTGCTGTACTCTCTCCACTGTCATATGTTTCCTCAGGCCTCTCTTGAATGTTCCATTCCTTATCCACCTTGCATCTTCTGCTGCTGAGGTTTGACCTTGATTCAATCTGAATGATGAACCTCTAGGAGCCCTCCCCCACAACCCAGCCCAGAATGCAATGCCTCAGTGCCTTCTATCTCCTGCCCAGCTACTCTAGCACTTCCCGAGGCACCAACACATGCTCCTTAAAAAAAGAATTTTAATTCCTCTTCCTTTTCTCTTCTTTCTAAGGTGTGTCACTCTTGGCATGGAGGATGGGGAGAAGGTGCTTCCTCATTGTGCTTTAGGCCTCTGGCTGCAGCTGGATCTTCTACTGTTCCTGCCCTATTCCTGAGGGAATCTATGGAAGATGTCAAGATGAGATGAGGGTGTGCTTAGCAAAAACATGGGGTCCCAAAGTGTCTCAAGAACCTGCAGTGTATGCAGCTCTGCAGGTTGTAGCAAGAACTTCCCATCATCCTGGGAGTGGGGTACTCTTGAGACATTTTAATGTCTTGAATGCCACATGTCACACCATAGCATATCAGGAAAGAGCTCATACAAATTACTTGTGGACATGTGCAACATAGCAGAGATAAAGGCCTAGATGACATGGGGAGGACTAGGTTACTTTTGCAGGGGTAATACAGAGTTAAATGTGGTCCTTGGTCAGGCTCTGGAACCTGCAGATACCATTCTACAAGAGAAGTGGATCCAAAGGGAGGATTTGCCCATTGACTTTCCATTCTGTGTGTGAATTAAAATAGCTTGGGGGCCCCCATGAAATGGCACAGAATGATTTTTCTCTCTATCCACTCTGTCAGAATGCCCCAAGACAGTCTAGCATGCAAAGTCAAAAGACACTTAGCACAGCCAGCAATGCCAGAAATATTTTTAATCCAAAGAGGTATTGTCTATTTCATAAGCAAATACAGTCCTGCTTCCTCTATTGAGAAGCTCTTGTTGTCTAGAAACCTCTAGTAGCTCCCTCTTCTTCTTTGTATCCTCTCAAAAAATTTATGTGAAGGCTCAAGTGAGGAGACACCTATTCAAGATGTCTAAAAGAACTCCAAGCTAACATAACATATAGTGATGCCCATAGAGTAAACTCTCATTTACTTTTGTCTTCTGAGTATTCACAGATCTGTCTCTGAGCTCTATACTTTTAATCTTGAATATGGTTCAACAAGGTTTAACCTTTCCTGACTGTTTGTTCTTGGGGAAGTGTGGAATGAGCTGTCCGAACGTGGTGTATAGAGAATACAATGAATAGACTTGAGGTGACTATTTATTTTAAGAGTTGTCTTAATTCCTGATTATCTCCACTTTGGTGATTATATTGGAAGGCAACACTCTGAGACAATATCTCAGAGCATTATTCCAAGGACAGACCAGGAGGGAAAATGGCCAAATCTTTCCTATTATTCTGCTCAATTTTGTTCATCTTTATACATATGATATTATCTTCTGGTGAATAATTTGTCTGGTCCTGGCCAGATTGTGAGATTGATTTGTGGGCTTTGAATTTATAATCTGAAAGAGAATGCTTTGGAATTATTTTTAAATTTAAGTAGATCATTTATATAAAATATATATATACTATGTCATATATATCTGCATATACAGTTAGAGATAAAATGGGACGTGGTCCAAATATACATATATATGTCTGTGTGTGTATCCATATAGATACATATACATCTGTATATATATTTACAGAGACAGCAGGGTGTGGTCCAAAAGATTCAGGGTCAGTGTGTGGGCAGGGGTCTTAGTTTTGCCATGTATGACATGCAGGTTGAGACAGAATTTATGGGGGCAAGGAGGTTTGGATGATTCAGTGAGTGTACAGCATGTTAGAGTGTCGAGCAATATGCCTATACCAGAGCACATCTTGAAAAATGTAGTGCAATGTAAAAGTGCAAACATACGGGTGCTACATAGAGATGATTTAAATCCAACTTTCTCACTATCTGACCTCTCTTGCTTTTTGTCTCATCTTTTAATTGTAGATTACAGGGAACAAAACCTACCCTGAAACAAGTAATGTTACATTAGAGACTTTCCTCTTCAACAATCTATTAAGGAGCCCAGTAAACAGTTTAAAATGTTAACTGCCATGTTATTATCCCCACGTATTTCAATAACTAATTACCTTCACAGTGAAAATGTGACCACTTCTGGAGTCACTGGAGTTAGTATCACTTCTCTGGCCAGAGAAATGTCCATGACCCAGTGCAAGACAATAAAGGCAGAACCAACGGCTCCCAGCATTGGAATCGCGGAGGCCAGCTGTGGGCACGCTGGCAGGTGTGGCTCCTAGGCTGCTGCTCTCCTCACACCTCCCTCTACTACGGATGTGTGTGCTAGTTTGGCGTATCCTGAAACAGACCTGAGGAAGCGTCAACAACAGGAAAACCCACAGTTATAAACAGAAAAAAAAAAGCTAGGATCAGTATGAGTGATGTTTGGGCATCAAACCAGACTGAGTTTAGAGAGGGGATTCTGTATGCAGCCATTTTCCAGCAGGTATCATCCAGGTTCAGTCTCTCTGTTTTCTGCCCCAGATTTTTCCCAAGCCCCAGATCTATTTCATCACACTTCATTCACTGATATGCTCATAGAATTGTTGAATGTTGGAAATAAACTTGGACATATCTGGTCTAAAAGTCATTACTTTATAGATAGGAAAATTAGATCCCAGAGAAAAGTTGGACTATACTGTGTATCTATAATGTGACTTGAGCAATATGAAATATAACAAGACACAATAATACAGTCCGAGCTTTACTGTTGGAAGGGATCTTTAAAGAGTATGAATTTTAGTGCCTCTCACTTAAGACATATTATGAATCAAACATCTACTTGTTTGCCTCTAGTGATGAGAAACTCACTATCTATTAAGGCAGTGCAATTTGTCTTTGGACATTGCTTAAGTTAAAATTGTTCCCCTATAATTTCCTCTAGAACCATAGAAATTAATATTGGTTCTTCTTGCCTGGTATAACCTAAGTCTTCTCTTCTCTATAAACTAAACTCCCTCCTTTAGCCAAATAAGCCATCCTGAGGCATGTTTTATTAATACTTTCATAATTTGAGTTTCTTACTCTAAAGTTCCCTTGAGTAGCAGATCACTTGTTATGGGTCTCTACAGTTAATGGAAATTTTAAAGAATATTATATGCAAAATTTAGGCCCTGACATTTACAATAAAGAAGAATTGAAGAATATGGAGGCTGGAGATAAGGTATATGTAGTAACTAAATGCCTGAATAGTTATATTCATTTCTTAAACAAGGATTTATTAATTCTTAAAACTCTATAAAGTCTATGGACAAATTTCAAGCGTCCCATGAATCCATGAATATTGTATGTACAAATACTTTATGTCACATTATTTTTCTTTCTTTTCTGGAATGAAGTAACTTTCTTCATATTATTAAAGGAATCTTTGATCCCAAATACTTAAAGGACTATTCATTGGATGCAACTGTAGTATAGAAACAAAAAAAGAAAACCATACTTAGAACCATTACAAATCAACAAAGTTAAAATCCTGTCTGACCTACTTCCTAGCTTTGTGACTTTAAACAAATTACCCTCACCCTCTGAGCCTCATGTTAACCTTCTGTGTAATGAAGATGGTACCACTCACAGAGGGTCATAGGGATTCACTGAGTGAATGTGAAAGTGTCTTATCCACCATGCCTCACCTACAGATGCAGGAACGTGGGAAGCACTCATACTCAGATTTTATGCTTCTAAGCATATGAAATGGGGAGCAGCTTAATCTTTCATGAGTTACTTAATTCAAGAGGAAATCAATGCAAATGTAAATATTTACCCAGGATTAAAGAGCAGGACATCAAGGAGTCCTATCCTCATGCCCTGGGCCTTGCTTACAGTGTCCTAAGAAGGATGAAGTAGTGCATGGACTGCAACGTAGGTCTGGGGTAGGTGGGATGGAAAGACACAAGTTTGCTCTCATTGAAAGCTGGTCAAAGAGAAGCTGGGAGAAGTTGACAATATGTACAGAGGCAAGAAGAAATCATTACCCACATCAGATAGCATTTGAGCAGAAAAGCAACAAAAAAGCTAAAGCCAACAATAAAAATCTTAAAGTGAATCTTTTATGTTTAACCTAAAATAAAAATATTTCTCTATTTGGCTGTTCTTCTCAATAACCTGAGAAGTTAGCTACTTAGAGAACTGTTTCCATTTCTATAATGAAGAAAATGAGACTCAGAATGATGGGATAATATACCTAGGGACACATGGATAAGGCTGAAAGCAGACATCAGGTCTGGCATTTATCTTAGAGTGCTTTCTTTTATAGGGTACCAATTTCCTCTTGTAGAGCACCACCTTCTTCAAGAGGAAGATGGGAAATCAGTGACAGTCTTGTAGTCATAGGACCTTTTAGATATCATCAGCTGGGCTGACTCTATATAGCAGTTGCTCTCAACTGTTTTTCTCTTACACACACAGTGTGGGTGATGTTCACCCCCCATGAGTGTTACACTTTATACAGGTTTTTTTTTTCTTTTTAGACAGAATCTTGCTTTGTCACCACAGGTAGAGGGAGTACAGTGGTGTCATCATAGCTCACAGCAACCTCTTATTCCTGGAGTCAAGCGATCCTCCTGTTCAGTCTCCAAAGTAGCTGGCATTACAGGTATGTGCCACAATGCTGGCTAATTTTTCTATGTTTAGTAGAGACAGGCTCTTGCTCTTGCTCAAGCTGCTCTCCTGAACTTCTCAGCTCAAGCAATTGTCCTGCCTCAGCCTCCCAGAGTGCTAGGATTACAGGCATAAGCCGCCATGCCCGGCCCTGTACAGATGTTCTGTAACTGTCTTAACCCCACCACGTTTTCCTTTCCCTTTTACTCAGTACAGTATATAACAATGCATATAAGCAGTTTTACTAAAGGAATAACCTTAAATATTTTCTATTTTACATAGAAGAAAGATAATTCACAAATTTTGAATTTTTAACTTCTATGATTAATGAATTACCTGTGACACACCTCAAATTGTTACCAGTGCAACTACTAAGGACTGACATCATAGTCAAGAACTTCTCTACTGGAAGATGAGATGGTGCAGTTTGTTCACTTACAGGTTTCCATGACAGAGCATGCAGGGATTGCTGTATGTCTGGCCGTCATCACCACAGACAGGCTGTAAATCCTTGGGGCAAAGGTAGCCCATCCTGGGCAATACTTGGTAGTCTTTGCACATGTCAGAATCCTGAACAAGGAAAACATAAAGCAGACTTGCTTAGTGGCATTCGAGGGGAGGGATGGGCTTAAAAGAACCCCTTGGCTTCCTTAATCCAATTTGACTAAATGATTGTAAAGGAACTGGGATGTAAGTCCTATGACCTCATGTTTCTCACACTCCATATTAGGTGGATTTAACCTCCTGGTTTTGGCAATTTTTATTAGAGGAAATAAGTAAACAAAGAACCAAGGGAGAACAAAGCAATAAGAAAGCAAATCACCTATATAATAATGGATATAATAAGCTGTGGCATGTCTGTAGGAAGAAAACTAGAATGATAATAATTTTAGATACAATATTCATTTTTAAAATGAAGTTACTGGTTATATGAAATGTAGAAAGGAAAAACGTAGAGGTACATAGTAGTTAATTTAATGGATATTTGAGTCCTACCTATGCCACTAACTAGAAAAGCGATTTATCTCCCTTTCTTTAGCCTTAATTTTCTCACTTGAAAATAATGAATAATAGTAGCTCTTACCTTATAGTATTGCTTTAGGGTATTAAATCACATAATGCATGTAAATGCATGCCTAACACAGTGTCTGTCACATAAGTCTCAGTAAATGTTAATTGTCAGTATGTTTTACATGGTAAAAAAAAAAATTCCATGTAAAAGAAGAAACATATTTGCTTTTTATAGTCTTTTAGAAGTATAAGTTCAATAATGAATGATGATGATAATAATAATAACAACTACACTAATCAGGATAAAAAGGTAAAAAGAAGGATAAAAATATAAAGAACAAATTTGAAAGCAAATAGGCTATGGTAGACTTAAATCCAATGGTATCAGTAATTACATTAAATATTAATGAGTAAGTGTCCCAGTTACAAGACAGATCATCAGACTGGAAAAACAGAATCAACTATATGTTTATAAAAAATATACTTTAAATATAAGGAAACAGGCAGGCAGAATGTAAAAGGATGAGTTCTAAACAACTCATGACTCAAAATAATCATAGGATTTAAAAATGTTTTGAACTAGATGACAATATAACTCATCAAATCCCTACAGCCATAGCAGGGATTTGAGGGAAAGTTATAAGTTTAATACATACATTAATAAAGAAAAAAGTTCTCAAACTGATGATCCAAACTTACATCTCAAGAACCTATCAAACAATGAGCAAATTAGGCCCATAGAAAAAAGAAAGAATAAAGAAGAGAAATTGAAGAAAGAAAAAAAAAACACAAAGTAAAAAGTTAATTGCTTGAAAAGATTAAGATCTGATAAGCTGTTTGCAAAATTGACTAAGGAAATAAAACACATATTACCAATATTAGACATAAAAAGCATCATTATATGAACTATAGATATTAAAAGGATAACATAGAAATTATAAATAACTATATGCTAATAAATTTGACAACATAGATGAAATTAATAAAGAAAGAAATAGAACGAAGAAATAGAAAATTCACTACTATTATATTATATATGTTAATATTCATTTCAGAAGAATCAAGCAGAATTTATGTGCTTGTTCTTTTGTTTTGATAAATATTTCAAACATCTAAACAAACTGCTTTAGATTGTGGTGAGTTCCATATAGATATAAATATTCGGGGAGAATTTAGACAAGCAACCTCTAGGAATCCTTGGCAAAGGTATGGCTGAAACAGGTATATTGATTGTGTTTTTCAGGTAACTGCTACTATAATGTTTAAAAAGTACCAGGATAAAACATTATAATAAAGAGGCAGACAGAGGCAACAAAGACAGAATGCTTCTCTTTGTTTTTTATGTAGACCATCAACTCAGCAAATTCTGTTGTCTCCACTTTCAAAACAGACTCCATATCCAACCATTTCTCAAGAGCTCCAGCTCTACAGCCATGGTATAAACCAGCATCATTTCTTCCATGGATTACTGCAATAGCTAACTACCTGTCTGGTTTCTTCCCTTGCTTCCCTACAGTGCACTTTCAATACAGTAGGCAGAATTATTCTTTCAAAGCATAAATCAGATTGTATCACTCTTCTCAAAACCTTCACTGAGAACAATAGCCAACACCCTTAAAATTGTCTACAAAATCCTTTATAACATGACCTCCCATCACCTTCCTGACTTCCTGCTCTGCAGCTTCCTCTGAGGTTGCTCTGTTCCAACTACGCTGCACTCTGCTCTTGTGTTTCCTTCCTGGAATGTGCTCTCCTCACATACACCTGCAGAATCAGCCCCCTCAGGACTTGGTGCAAACATCACTTTTTGAGAGTTCTTCCCTGTACATGCTACTTAAAAGTGTATTTTCTCCTCGTCTCAGCATTTATTATACCAGTTTTCTGCTTTATTTCCTCCTTGGCATTATGTTTTATTCATTCATGTTATCTATGGTCCCTGTTATTCCAGTGTAACGTAAGCTCCATGAGTGCAGAGAGTTCTGTCTTTTGTTTATGGCTATTGATCCAGCACATGTAAACAATGCCTGGAAGAATAGTAGGTGTCCAACAATATTTGTAGAATGACAAATGGACTGTTAGCTTGATGAAAAAATTCATAATGAACGTGACTGTCTTCTCCAAAAGAAATCTCAGCTCCAAACTAGATGGTGGATTAGGAAGGACCATGAGGGAGCTTCTGGTCTGCAGGTGATATCTTATTTCTTGACTTTGGTGATAATATCCTAGGTGTGATCACTTTGTGGTATTTCCTTTAGCTATAAACTTAGGATATGCACACTTCTTCTCTGTGCCTATTACACTTTAGTAAAATCTTTTCTAAAGAGAACAAATTTTTGACTGGTTCTTCTCCATGCCTAGGCACTCCTGATGTGGAGACCAATTTACTAGAAAGATGTAATTAACGCGTATTTATTTCACATGTGCAAGTCATCTATTATCAGTTGAGTTGGGTAAAGAATTATGTAAATTTCACATTTGACACCTTTCTTTCTTCCTTCCTGGGTCATCAGCCTAGGTGCTAAAGTTTCTCTTGATGGGCACCATCTGAGATTCTACTTCATGAATCTACTTCCTGCTCTCATATCCCATTTTGTCTTTTCTAATTCTTACCTTGTCAAGCGTCTAAAAATGAAACCCTGTATGGTAATATACACTAAGACATGCATTACTGGTGACCATCAACCTATATCTTAAATAAGAAGTTTTACCTAGGGTGAATCGCCAGTTGGTGGAAATCACAAGTGTTAGTGTGCTCGGCATAGCAATAGCATTTTTTATTGAAGAATCAAATCCACATTTGCACTAAATCACCACTTTCCTCTTCAGCCATTCTGGAGAAACTAGTACTCTCAGCGGAATCTGCCAGAGGGGGATTTGGGCCTTTCAGCATTGGGGAGACTCAGCATGTTCCATAATTTTCCAAAGAAAGTGTACCACGACTCTTCCTGCAAAAGAAGGTATTGGTTAAAAGAAAGCCTTTGGAGACTTAAATGAAAAGTTTCATATCCTTAGATCAATTAGTCAGATAAGTACACAGCAGGAAAGGTGAGCAATTAATCTCTAAGCTTCAACAGGAGTGAAAATAGGACTTCAATGCAGTAGTAAATGCTGGTGTTAGGAGCCAAAGAATCTGCAAATTTCTCTTTTAGTTGCCACTTAATAATATTATGATGCTGATCCATTTTCTCACTTTCTTAGCATTCATTTATTGCTTCTATCTATTCTTTCCCCTTTTTGTCTCTTTCCTTTTCTTTCTTCCTTTTTTTTTTTTTAATATTCTGATTATCAATGAACCATCTCACACGGTTCATAGTAGCTTTTAGCCTATTAGGTAGCTAATATGGTTTCTGGCTTTTCCTGGAAGAGGCTATTTCTGAAAATAATATATTAAAGTCAGCGCTTACACAACAGCATTGCAAAATATACATTGATTGGGATATTCTTTTCCATCAGATCCACAGAGAGGTCTGTATTCCAGGGTACAAATCTCAGTATATTTGGTGCACTTAATCTGCCAAGTCAAAAACAAAGTTTCAAGTTTTAAATCATTAAATCATAGAATATATGAGCCCAGGAGTTTAAGGTTACAGTGAGCTATGATCCTGCCGCTGCACTCTAGCCTGGGTTACAGAGAAGACCCTGTCTTTAAAAAATGAAATCATAGAAAATGAACTTTTAAAAGGCTTTGAACAATCATTAGTCCAAAATCCCACATGCAACAAGACATATCCTGGCACCTTACATATTCTGCCCCAACAACATTGAAATCTTACAGCAAAAGACAGCTCAGCTTACGTTTAGGTCCTGCCTCTCACCCAGTCCCTATATGGAAGTGATGAATGGATCCCGTGGATTCCACCTGGTACTTAATTCTGAATCAGCCCTCTCTTCCCCATACTGTCATTGACTCTGTTCAGGCCCTCCATATGTCTTGCCCAAACAGTTTTAATTGTCTGCCAATTTATTGCACATCCTCCATGCTTACTGAAGGCTTTGATTACCCTCCACACTGATGCTGGAGTGATCTTTTACAAAACAGATCAGATCTTGTTTTTTATATACTAAAGTGACTTCCCATCAGAGGAGAATCCCCTCCTGACTTGTGCTTTTCTCTTCAGGTGTGTTTATGTCTTTCCTCTGCCTGTTACCCTTGATATACATCTGGGCAAAGATCCCAACTGTTTTCAGCTGCTGTGTATTTCTGTGCCTTTGCTCCTGCTGTTTTCCTGTCTTCTTGCCTGAGCTTTCCTGCTTTACCCACCAGGCCAGCTCCCGCTCTCTTTTAAGTGTCATTTTAACTACTTGTAGAACAGTTTCATGATGGTGCTTTTCTCCCACACCCATCAAATTGGGTTAGCTGTCCCTCCTTACACTGAGCTGCCTTCACTGCCACCACCCGTGTTTATGATGCTCTGATATCACATTTTAAGCTCTATTAGAACAACTGACATCACACTCACATAGCTCTTTGCCCCTGAATGTTCTCTACGCTTGCTCTTGAAATTTTTCATGCTTTATTTATAACCTCCTTTCTTGTTATGGGAGTGTCTTTGAGTACCTCATTTCCCTGGAAATACTCATCTTGACCTTGTAATCAGTAGCAGTATTAGAAAATAACCCATATGTATAGCAAGATGTCCCAATTATGGTCTATGACTAAGGTTTGTGAACTCTTCCTCTGGTAATTTAGGCCTCTGTTTAGGCTGGCCAGATGCTTTATCTACAAATATACACAGTCATACATGATTTCTAGAACATGTAGTTTAAAATAGTTATTTTCTATGAAAATGAGGAGTTATCGCAACATTGCACATTAAGGGTAAATAAAACTCCTGCATATACTAACACAGTTACCATCATGAAATTTTCTGAGTTGCAATTTTTTCTCTCTGGAAGAGAAGATTTTATTAAACGAATAATACAATGATTTGAGGTGTCATAGACTGTAGAATAAAATACAGTCATATGTTATTTCTCTGTTGTCTGACCTGGACTGAAAATGAGGTTGCATTCCCATCAGTTGAATTCTCTCTGGTTGAATTTCTACTTCAGTTGGCTAATATTGATGGTAAACATCCTTAAGAGAAGAACATTTAACTAAGAATATAAGAAAATAAAATCAACTCTAAAAGTAGATTGGGCATTTCTAAAAATAGCCCATGAATAATCAGATGAAAATTTAGGGCATAAGATACTGTGCAAACATTCTGAAAAGTGAGATTGAGAAAAAGAAAATATGTCCAAATACTTTCCTGGCTGTTACAGGCTGCACAATTTTGTTGTACAAAAATCTAATACTCAGAAAGGACTTACTTATCCTAGCTCAGTATTAGATTCATGCTATCTAAAAAGATATGAGATAATATAATTAACAAGATCTCATCAGTCTTTAATCTCTTCTGGTTGTGTTAATATAAGTGCATGAACTTGAGTGTCCTTAGAAATCTTTTTGTTAATAGCACTTGCTATTATACTCAACTGTAAATTCTCAGAAGGGTGAAAAAACAGGAGAAAATAGGGAGGAAAGGATAAGAGGAAAGAAGAGCTTATTTTCATGAGTGTTCACTCTGTGTCAGCTATTTAGCTAAGATTTGTGACATTTTATCACACTGAATCCTAAATGCTATTATAATTTTTATCTTACAGGTAAGAATACTAAAGCTTGCAGTGGCTTGAGTATTTGCATAATGTCACTGATCTACTAAGTGAAATCTGGATTTTAATCCAGACATTTGCCACCAAAACTCATAATTTTAGCCACTAACCATAAAATATTGAATTTATACTACTGAAAGCCTGGTGATAACAATTCTTTCATTATTCTAAAGACTCATATCTTATTCAAGGTAAAGACTAAATTTTAAATTTGTGGAGCTGGTGGTGGTAGGGATATTCTCATTTCAACTACCCATTTGTACTATCACTCTCTTCTCTAGACTTCTCTAGATGATTATGAGAAGCTGCATAAATTTTCTATAGAGTATGAAGGATAAATCAAAGTGTTATATTTCCATATAAGTTCTCAAAATTTTATGTGTCCATGGATAACAGATGAAATAGAGATAGCCATTTTCAAAGATCCCAAATGCAAAAACAAAGATGTAACAAAGGAGATTCATAGAAATTTGACCAAGATACATTTCCTGCTTGAGATCCTACTTCCTCAAATGTTATGTGGGCATAAAAATGTCTCATGGGGCTAATGCCACAGAGATAGTGTATAATGCAAATGAGAATTTGGCTAAGCAGCAAAGATATATGAGAGCTGTCTGGAAAGCATTCACCCATTGTTACGATGTGTTTTTCATATCACATAGCTTGATATTTTCCAAAAGCCCTCATAAATATATATAGATATGGCTATACACACACACATACACACACACACACACACACACACACACACACACACACACACTAGAAATATAGCTAAACTTTTCTTTTTTAATTATTTTAAAAGAGCAATGTCCAAGGGATATTGGAGGAACATACAAAAAGGTAGCATTTATCAAACCCTGTTTTAAAAGTCCAAGCAGATTTCAGCCACTGTGGGCTTTATAATATTTTTAAAAAAGGATGGAACTCGAAGTCAACTATCTTACTTACTAGTTTCGCATGCAAAGCATGCATTCATTGCTGTAAGTTTTCTGATCTGTGCCACATATTGGTCTCAAAATCCTTGGGAATGCAATCTTTGGGCCTTTACAATTATATTGGGAACAGTCTACCTATAATTCAAACGAAATATAATACCCTACATTCCATCCATTCAATTCTACAGTCATTCTCACATCCAGACGGTGAAACAAGAAGAAGAGAGAACACCAGTCTCTTCATTTTTTTCAGCAAACACCTCTGGAAGATCTTATACAGACCAGGTGTTGTACTACCGAAATGAATCAGAACAGAACATACCCTATAATGGAATTCTCTATGTAACAAGGAAATGTTAAGCTCTCCTTTTAGGGTGGTAATAAGAGTCCAGTGGAATAATGTATGTGAAAAATACTCAGAAGAGTTTAAAATGCTGCCCCAAAGTAAAAGTTTACTTTGTCTGCTGTTTTGCTTCTGCAAGGAGGTTCCTTTTGCAACCTTTAGAGAAAGAAAGGTGTAGAGCAGGAACATTTTTAACTTCACAGGAATTATCTCAGTCCACTGTGAGCCAATTCAGCTTCTTTCCCAGCTCTATCGACATATTAACTCTGATTCCACTTTTATAAAGACCACACAGAGGAGGTTGCACTTACCTCTGTCCATTTGGCTTGATCACCAGAAGTGATTGGAGTGAGATGCAATTGGAGAGAAGGAACTGGAGAAAGAACATATTTCATAGTTAGAAATGCAACGCTTAATACATTGATCACAGTAACCCAAACCCATTTCCCAACAACTTTCTTTGCCAGCCCAATCCAGCCCCAACAGAGGTCATTTCCTTACTGAGGACCAACTCAGAATGAAGACAAAGATGTATACAATCCTGATTAAAACAAACAAACAATCCAGAGAGGAAAGCCCCGGTTATGGACAAGGGGTGTCACAGATGTACAGGAGCTCCTGGGGGGCATGCACAGAGTAGGTTGGGTCATGGTCCCCAAGTTGACCCCATGCTGTTCCTGAAAGGGCAAGTCATAAACCTTAGAGATCCTGATCAGGAACTGCACAGAGAACCACTACTCTTTTATTCCTCTTCTCAGTCTCTCTTCCTCTCATTGAAGGTCTGACACACCTTGCTTTGTTGATCAGGCCAATCCAAATAAAAACCTTCTAAAGTATCTTCAGACTTTAACATATTATAAATTTAATGAAGATTGAATATATTAAAGTTAATAAGGCATGAACTTTGAAAGAAATTCTGAGTGACCCACTAGAGAGGCAGCCCATGCAGTGGCTGCCAGGGCAAAGATGGCCAAAGCAGCAATGCCCTTCATAGTGATGATGAATGACAGTGACAGACACGCTGCTCTGGGGCAAGGAGTCCCAGAGACAGAAAGAGAGAGAGAGACAGAGACAGAGACAGAGAGACAGAGAGACAGAGAGAGTGAGCGAGCGAGCAGTTTGCCCCATGTGCATACATATATACTCACACTTGGGCTGGGGCCCACCTTCATTAGAAATAGACCTTTTCAATGATTGGCTGTGAACTCAGGATATTTCTTTCATTTGCCCAGGAAAGTTTCCTTATTATCATGATTTATAGACAGTTGTGACAGTTTTACCATGACAGTCATCTACCAAAATGGTGCTTTGCATAATGACCTCCTGATTTCTCAGCAAATACAGTGCTGTATTTGAGAACAAACACAATAATTGGCATAGTAAGAGAAAACAAACACTGAAATGACATGTGTAAAGGGTAGTACATGTGTTAATGTCATATTACAGACATGTGAGTTGAAATAGAATATTGAGGCAATGAGGACACTCTTTAAAATGTACAATAGCAGATAACTTGAGTAGTTGGCACTGAAAATTCCTTACTTCAAGAGTGGGAAGATGCTTCACACTTGTTTCAGGAATATCTGGGACAAAATGGAAAAACTGCCCCCAAACTGAGATGGAGCAGAGAGACCAAAGAATGATTCCAACAATTCCAGCTTGGCAAGTCAGCTGAGTTATTAGCAGTTACTTACTAGGGTACTTGCTTTTGGCCAGAACAGGAATTTTTTTTCTCAGGAGCCTCTTGCTAGCAAAATCCACATCTGCCCACCCTTTGGTGCTGCCTTAAATCCCTTCCCAATGAGTAATGCAGAGTTTTTTTGCATCGTATCTCTGCTTGTTCACAGGGAAACAATCACGCCGGCACAGGACTGTCATCACACACTGTCGTGCCACCCACATTATGTTAAGGACATTACAATTTTGGATTAGGCTGGGATTTTAGTATTATAATGAGTGAAAGGGCACTACAGGACAACCAAAGCAGTTCGAAAGCAGCCAGGGCTGGTCTAAACTGGCTACTTCAAGGAAAGAAAGGGCTGAGGCACCCAAGAAAGTTCTGGGCACCTTTCCTGGGGCCAACAGTTACATTGGTACTTGTTTAAACTGCTTTGTAAGAATTTTTCTGAGCACTCCGGGAGCTCATGGTACAGTGGTTCTATTATGTGGCAGGGAGCATGCATTTTCCCCTTCATAATGTCCTATGAAGGCACATACTATGCATTTGCTTGTCATGATCTAATCATTTCAATGATCACAATAAATTTGTGAAATATGCAGATCATATCATTTTTATTTAGAGGGGCAGCAAACTCACAAAGGTTATGTATTCCGTATTAGTAACACTTTTAGCCAGAGGGAGAGCCAGGTCTCCAAAACCCTAGGCCTATGCTTCTCTTTTAAAATATGTTTTTCCCTTACTAAGTTATGCCACTTCATTACTAAAATAGATATTCAAAATCAAAATTCTGATTTTAGAATACTGTCACATATATCTTAAAGTGATAGCCATGAAATTGTTGAATACATTCCACTTTGCCCATATCTACATATTTCTGTCTATCCACAGAACCAGTATGTACAACATTCCTTAATATTTTTTCCATAATACAAGCCTGGGGAATTTCAATCAGTTAGTACTTTCACCCATATTATCTCATGTGCTCCTCCCATTGTCTCTGCAGAAGATAGAATATAATATTTCTACTTCACACATGATGAGTCCAGATATTAAACGAATTAAGCAATTTCCTCAAAGCATACAGCTGCTGACTGACAGAATCTTGACCAAAACTGGATTTTCTAATTGGAAATCTTGTGGTCACAAGTAATTGATTGAACATGTTTCCAATTTCTTTTAATATGTGTGTCTTTAACTCACAATTTCCATTTTCCAATACCAGCTAGAACATTATTATGGAATTTGATCATACACACCTCATCCTTATTTTGATGCTTCATCAGCTCTTGAACTCTACATACTAAAAGTGCTCTCCAGAAGCTTTTCTGAATGGGAGGAATGATCTGGTCTTCCCAAGTCATAGTGAAGCACCTGCATAGACCAACCATGTCCCAGGCAGATACAGAAATGAGAACAATGGCTCACTAACAGGAGGTTAGAGCTGCAGAGACTCTAAAAATTCTGTCTGTGGTTTTAAGCTTTTTGTTTTTGTTGTTTAATTAAAAAGTAGAACTTTATATTCTCAAATCCTCATTGAAAAATGAGGATTCTAATTCTTCAATTCCTCATTATAATTTAATGAGGCAAACAGTAGAGTGAAACAGAATTTTGAAGGGCAGTCACTTAAATAGAAGCAAGTCACGGTTCCCGGGTACCTGCATTTTGACCACCTACCACAAGGTTCTTTGGAAATCAATTTGAAAACTTCTGAAAAAGACAGTGACAGCCTGAGAGGGGGAGTATCGTACACAAGGCCACTCAGTGGATCAGGTCCCCTGTAAGATTCTACCGTAAGATTCTTTCTTCCCTGCCACACCTTCCCTATCTACACACAGTCCTACGACCCTATGGATTTTGTGCCTCTGTTTGCTTCCCCAAAGAAAATGAGGGAGGATCTTCCACCTGGGTTGACGACTTAGTTCTCTGCTGTTTACTGGGCATCGCCTCCTGGACATTTGATACGATCTTCCAGGCCAACAAGGCCCCAAATGTCCTTGTGCTAAATCTCATTTTAAGTGGCCTCTCTCCAGTTTCACTCTGTTAATATCTGCCAGTAGTAACCCAATCCAGGAAACCTAGCACTTCACCTCCTCTCTGATTTTCACTCTAAGTAGGTTTTGAGCCATGAGTGTGTGTGTGTGTGTGTGTGTGTGTGTGTTCGTGCTCACACACGAACCTTCCTTTCCAGGAAGAATGTGTACTTTTATTTTTATTTTTAAATTGTTTTATGCTTATGAATATTTAAAGTTCAGAGTCAAAGACTAATGGCCTTTATATCCATCTCCATGTCTATTTCTTTTCCAGAATTCTTTTAGGAACAATGGAGAAATTAGTCCTTTCAAAAGCCCTGCATTTTTCTTTCTTTCTTCCTTTCTTTTGCCACCCACTTAAAAATATCTAAGGACATATAAACAGTATGTAGAATTATGTGAAATCCAATATCATCACAATGCATTGCTCAAACCAAGTCACTTCAAAGAATCTAGGCCCATCTCTACTTACCTGTTGCCCAACAGGCCTAAAGTTTTTGTTTCAAACCAAATTGGCTGTGATTCCAGGAAAGTTAGCCTTTAACTCAAACACACAATGCGAAAGAATGCATTAGCTATCCCATATATGATCCCGAATATGGTAGGTGTGGATTTTGATCAATATATTTCAGTATACAAGTTATCTATTCTTTTTTTTCTTTCTTGTAAACAAAATTACATCTGATTCTGCCTGGATTTGGGGAGACTTTGTCTTATTCATCAATGGAGTTCATGAGGATGTGATATGATTTATAAGTGCACAGAAAATGAAAGTAGACCCTCTAATCTCTGCACAATGAGGGTAGCTTCCTGCATTATGATGGTCCCAGCCAAGCCATAAATGGTTCCCTTCTCTGAGGCTACTCTCTGGTTTTCTAGGGCACATGGGACAGAGTGATTTTAACTGGGACTGAGCATCTGACCCTGTGATTCAGTAGACACTTTTTGAAGTCATAGAGTCAGGAGTCTTCTGCTTCCTCTGAATGCTACCAAGTAGAATTTTTTGTTTGTATATTGGCAAAGACACTTCAATGAGAGTTAACCTTTTAACAAAATTTCAGTGTAAGTACAGCATTGTTAACCATAAGCACAATATTGCTGAATGGGTCTCTAGAAATTTTCATCTTACATGACAGAAACTCTATATCCGTTGAACAGCAACTTCCCATTTCCCCCTCGCCTCAGCCCCTGGCAACTAACATTCTGCTTTTTTCCCATGAGTTTGACTACTTAGGTACCTTGTATAAATGAAATTGTGCAATATTAGTCCTTCTGTTATTAGCACCTTTCACTTGGCATAATATCTCAAGGTTTATTTATGTTGCAGCATATGATAGGATTTCCTTCTTTTTACAGCTGAATAATATTCCATTATATGTATATGTCATATATTCTTTATTCACCTGTATATGAACATTTAAGTTGTTTCCATCTCTTAGCTATTGTGAATAGTGTGACAGTGACCATGGGAATGTAGTTATCTCTTCAAGATCCTTATTTCAATTCTTTTGATATATACCTAGGAGTAAGATTGCTAGATCACATGGTAGTTTTGTTTTTAATTTTTTGAGGGAACTCTCTACAGTTTTCTATACTGTTTACATTCCTGCCAAGAGTGCACAAAAGCTCCAATTTATGCACATCTTCACCTTTTCTTTTCTTTTTTTGATGATAAACATTATAACAGGTGTGAGGTTATACCTCCTTGTGGTTTTGATTTTCATTTCCATTATGATTAGTGATGTTGAGCATCTTCTCATATACCCTTCAGCCATTTGTTATGTCTTCTTTAGAGAAATGTCTATTCAAATCTTAGCCCATTTTATGATTGGGTTATTACTTTTCATGCTACAGAGTTATAGGGATTCCTTATATATTTTAGATATTAACTCCTTATCAGATATATATTTTGCAAATATTCTGTCCCATTGGGTAGGTTGCCTTTTCACTCTACTGACTGTTCTATTTGCAGAAGGTATTTAGTTTGATGTAATCCAACTTACTTTTTCTTTGATTGTTTGTGCTTTTGGTGTCATATCTAAGAAATCATTGCCAAGACCATTATCATGACGCTTTTACTCTGTATATTTTCTAGGAGTTTTACAGTTTCTGGTCTTATATTTAAGTCTTTGATCCATTCTGAGTTGATTCTTGCCATTGGTATAAGGTCTAATTTTATCCTTTTGCATATGGATATCATGTTTTCCCAATACCATTTATGTAAGAGTTACCAAGAAGCACTCTTGGTCAAGTCTCTCTTATTGTCCTTGGAGTGTTATTCTTTATTTTTTGGTTATTTCCCAAAGTACTCAAGCCACTAAAAGTAATTCCTTGTCCATTATTTATACTTTTGTCTTGTTTAATTGAATCATTCTCTAAAGCAAAACTGTATACTTTTTTCTGATAGTTTTGTGCTAGAAACAAAGTAAAAGTACAAGGAGCATTAATTTATAGATTTTAATTATTGCTTTCATTGTTCATATTGTGTTATTGTTTTCTGTTTGACACATTGACATAAAACAACAGTATCAAATTCCATTTTTTCTTAACATCTTGTCTTTTGCTTCTAGGAAAGAGCTAATGCTATGGTTTGAATGTGATCTTTCCTCAACAAAACTCATGTTGAATTTTGCTCCCCATTGTGGCAGGGTTGGGAAGTGGGGTCTAGTGAAAGGTGTTTGGGTCATGAGAATACAAAAATAACCTATTCATTGCTCACGAATAGATTAATACCTTCCCTTGGGACTGAGTGAGTTCTCATTCTCATGGGACTGGATTAGTTTTACTATAGAGCAGATTGTCCTAAAGTTAGTTTAGCTTCCTAGACTCTCTTGCTTCTCTCTCACCCTGTGATCTCTTTGCACAGGCTCCCTCACTTTTTCACTTCTTTGCTATGTTTTGACCCAGTACAAAGCCCTCACCTGAAGCCAGCCAGATGTGGTGCTATGCTCTTGAACTTCCCAGCCTGCAAAATCATGAGGTAAATAGACCTTTCTCCTTTAAAAGTTACCCAGCCTCAGGTATTCTGTATAACAGCAACACAAAATGAACTAAGACAGCTAATGTGAGGGTGAGCAGCCACACCAGAAGTCCTTCAGGAAGCCCTGATAGCTGGGGCTCACCCAGCTGCTTCTTTTGCCTGCACAGTAATAGCCTTTGGCTGGAAATGGATGTGGCATTTCCTGGTCAACTCCTCAAGATCTGCTCTGCAAACAATGGCTAGAACATTAGCAAATATCCTTATCAAGAGCTCATTTTTGCAGACCATAGCATGAGAAGTTCTGATAAATTTCTTGCTTATAGCCTTAGGAATTAAATTGGATCCAGAGATAATAATATAATAGCTGGCAACTATTCATTTTATTGCTGCCAGTTTGGATTACTTTCATGTAAGTTAAGGCATTGGAATTCATGTTTTAATCACTAATCCCATCAGTATATGCTGAATAAATCTATAAGCATACATTCTTGTAAACACATTCTGTATATATACAATTGATGTATATCACAAATATGTGGAAGTGGCCATTTCTGCAGATAATAAACAATTGTCTCTAAGATCACTGAATATGAATTCCATTCCTTTTTCCTAAAAGCATAATAAGACAGACAACATTATTTACCCAAAGAACATCAGACTGAGGTTCATGAGGCTGAAGGATGTGATGTAAGAAACATGAGATTACAAGCCATTTATTTGCATTTGTTTTTCTTATTACTCATTAGAGTATGCTCAGAAAATAGCTTATCCTCTCAGCTTCAGGATCTCTATATAGTAAAGATATTGGAAAAATCATATCTAAGTATCTTCTATCTCTTTTAATCCAGAATTTTATCCACCTGAAATAAATATTTTTCCCTTATTGAGATCTTTGTTAACTCATATCTTTTCTTAGCTGATAAAAAATAGTTAAAAGTTGGTAAAATATTAATTACCAGAAATATGCCTCACAGGATATTTTTCTAGGCTTATGCTGCTTTTTGCATTCTTTTTAGTTCTGTTTGTTTATTTCTGAGAACCACTTCATAAATATAGCCTTCATCATAGATAGGTAGATACATTTTGTAAGTTCATATTCCACAAAAATAGCTTAATTTCAGCGGTGCCAGCTGTTGCCAGGAGTGCCAGCAATTTTTAATTTCTACCAGGAAAGAATGCAAAAATCCCTAAAATTTTAGAAAATCATTTCCTTCCCTTATCTTTGTAGGCTTTATGCCATTGACCAAAGAGAAGCGTGTCTGTCCTAAATATAACTTCCTTTTAAAATCATTATCTTAAAGGTCTAAGTTGACCCAGTAATTTTTAATGAGCTATTGCTCCATGCCTGGCTTTGCAGTAGCCACAATGTTCTTGTATAAACAAGGATATTACAATGTATTTTTTTCTTAAAGAAGGCACAGTCTAGTGAGAGAAACAGACTTGTAAATAAGCAACTACTCAACAGTGACAGTGGTAATATAGGTGTAAGGAAGGGTGTTACAAAAGCATAATAAAGGGATAAATAATTCACACTAATAAAGTACTAAGGTCAGGAAAGACTTCCAGAATAAAACTGTGCCTTTCCTGAGGTGAGAATTAGTTTAGACTTTGCAGGGATGGACTTTATAAAATGGAAGGAAAAGCGGGAAGTGCAGGACCAGGAGTGGATGAAGAGGATATGTGAGGAGGAGGTGACATGTAGAAATGAGTTCCAAAAAATCATTCGACTGCAGAAGTCAAGGAGGGCAATGCAAGAGTTGAGGCTGAAGGCTGAACAGAGGCCTTGAAGGAGTTGGGAGTTAATCTTGGAAGCTAGAGAAGCAACTTCAAAGTTTTCAGCACTATATCCTGGAATTCTAATTTTAGATAATTACTCAGCCTACTGTGGAGGATGGAATGAAGGAGAAAATACTAAAGCAGGGAGATCAGTTATAAGGCTGCTATAGTCACCCAGGAAAGAATGATTATGGCTTTGTCAGACATGATGATTAACTGTCGAGGATGATGGGGAGAGGGGAAGACAAGGATAATGCCTAGATATGGGGTTTGTCTAGTTTTGCTTTGTTCTAGTGCAGTGTGGCTACTTAGTAGGCATTTTCAAGTAATTTATACCAGGTAGTTGAACAGATCTGTCTTTTAAAAAAAATCATTTGGAAATTTAGAAAGAGCTGTAAGGGGTGGAGACAAGCAAACATATCAGAAGAGGATTGTAAATGTCTACTGAAGAGAAAAAAAGGATCTGAAATTTATAAAAGAAAAAAGAATAAGGCAGAATGCAAGCTGTCCATAGACTTGAAAGATTTACAATTATCATAATAGATTAGAATAAAGTGCATAGAATAACTTAGAGGATGACTACACAGCATCCCTCAAAATAATCCAGGAGAAGCTACAGAATCAAGAGAAAATTCCATGAAGAAAGACAAATATTTCACTTGATTTTCTTCCCTGGCACCTATCTAAAATTGACACAGTCTTTTTCTCTGGTCTCTCTTCATGCTTGAAGAATGATTCATAGTCATATATTAATTATTTTTATAGAACTTCAGTTTCAATACTGGAAAGAAAAAAGGATCTGTGTGCCAAGACAGTGTCCTAGTAAGACCCGGACATCCTGTTCTGCTTCTTTCTGTAGAGAACAGTTTGGGATACTGCCCACCACTGGTAAAGTCCTCAGGGAGGATCATTTGATGCCTTATTCATAATCTATCTGGGGAAGTGATGAGACTGACCTTGGTCAAAGTCAATCAAGAAGTCCACAGAGTATAAAGGAAAGAGCATGGTGCATTAGTTGGCTTGGCTGCCATGACAAAATACTATAGACTGTGTGGCTTAAACAACAGAAACATATCTTTTCCATACTTCTAGAGGCCAAAATTTCAAGATCAAGGTGCCAAAAATTTCGGTTTCTGGTCAAGGCTTTCTTCTCTCTCCCTATGTCCTAAGGTACCTTTTCTCATGCACAAGCACACCTCTGGGATCTCCCCCTCTTCTTATAGGAACACTAATCCTGTTGTATTAGGGCCTCACCACTATAACCTCATTTAGCCTTAATTGCCTCCCTAATGGCCCTGTCTCTAAATACGGTCACATTGCAGGGTTAGGGTTTTAACCTACAAATTTTGAAGAAACTCAATTCAATCCATAGCACAACACATGGTATTGGACTACAAATGTGAGCTTTGTCCTGTGCCATTCTCAGTTTCAAGTGTATATTAAATTTTCATAAATGTCGACTTTTATTTTTGTTCTGTTATCATGATCACCAGCATAGAAAGAGGAATGTTGTTGGTGTTTAAGGCTTTAAAAGGGGGCCAGGAGAAATTACAAATAAGAGCAAGAGACAGATGGTTTTCCATTACTGAGTTGGCCTATACCAGGGTAAACACAGCCACATGGGAGAGATCTGGCCCACCATCTACTTTGTAAATATCATGCTATTAGAACACAGCTGTGGGACTATATTCACATAATTTAAATTTATGTATTTGCATTTATGTACACAACAACAGCATTGCATAGCTGAAAAAGAGACTATTATGTTCCACAAATCCTAAAATACTTAATATTTGGTTCTTTCTAAAAAGGGTTTGTGGAAATATAGCCTAGACAAGTTCTCTCTTGGGGTACTTCTGAAGCCTGAGTACGGTAGGAACCCTTTAGGAAAGTTTCTCACATTAAAAAATAAGGAGTCTGAAAGGGATAGATCTCTGAAAACCCATTTTTTATAATGGAATCTGCAGTAGCAATTATGAATAAATGCATAAGTCTGTGGTAGTAGTCAGGTAGGGGTGATAGAAATATTTTTGCTTTCTTTAGTTCCATCTCAAGGTCATTTGTCACCTCCTGCTACAGAATTTTAGAGCTCATTTTGAAACCTCAGTAAGATTAGTCTGGTATAAATTTGCCTTCTATTCATGAGAGTATATCTTAAAAAGAAACTCAGAGATTTGTTTACTTGATATTTAGTGCAACTATATATTTGTTACTTTTTTGACACACATGACATTTTACATACATCACTTATTTGTATATCCAAAAGATATCAACTTTCAGCTTTTCAAATCCCAACTAAAGTATTCAATACATGCACACACTGAACCCATGCTTGAGCCACACTCCATTCTCAACTTCATTTGGCTTGGCCTTGGGCTATTCTTGACCTCTGCACCCCTGCCTCACCCTCGACCTTCACTCCTGAGGTCCCAGGGCCTCTCTGAAGCCCCTGACTCTTCCAGAAGACCATCCTCCACACCACTCAGTTCCTAAGCCACAGTCTCTCTCTGGTATGTAGGATGATTACCACGATTGGTTAGGCCTTAAGGGTGGAATAAAAAAGGTGTTTGAGCATATTACTTTTTAATATAATAAAATAAATGTAAATCATTTTTGCTTTGTGCTTAATATAAAGTTCAAAATGTAATAACAAAACATTTTCTCAAAACAGCAGATATGACTGAGGCATAAAAAGAGAGCTTCTAGATTTCCTAGAAATGAACAGGAAGTAGATTCAGGAGAGATGATCTCATAGGTCACAGACTCACTCTAAACTCATCTTGTACATCCTAACATCCTAGAATTGCCAAAAAAAAATAATTCAACTGGGTTTTCTCTCTTTTTATTTTCCTGAAGAAAGTCCAGATTTTCCATGGTTGAAAATGATTTACAAGGCTTTTTTCCCTTTTTTGAAGTGATAAAATAGAAAGAACATGGAATAGGATGATATATTTTCACTCAGTTACAAAGGACAAAGCTCACAAAATCCTTCTTTGATTGGTCTAATGGAGACTTACTTAAAAGCAATTTATGCAACCAAAATATGTGTACCCCCATAATATTCTGAAATTAAAAAAAAACACAAAAGACCAAGGTGTCAAGTATGTGACTCTTGAAGAACATAATATCCATCTCTCAGATTCATTTAAATTTCAAAAGAGAATATTTACCAGGTAATCATCCATTCATCCTCCTTGCTGGTCCTCTGTTGCCCCTGAACAGAATTTCTTTTTTCCGCCTCCCATAACCCATTTTTACCAGAAAGGCCTGTACACTCCTGAACCCTATTGGGGAGTTCAATCCTCATTTTCTGGAGGTTCCCATGTATACAAATTAAATAAATTCAATAACTTTTCTGTGAGTTGATTTTTCAGTAAACTTTCTGAGAATGGAAAGAGCATCATTGATCAGGTGAGTTCCCATAAACCTTTTACACTCTGGGATTCTGATTTGTCAGGAAGTGTGAGGAGCACTGGAAACACAGCTGTGAAAAAGATTGGCATCATCCTCACCCTAGTAGAGCTTAAACTACAGTAAGGAAAGTCATTAAACAAACAATAAGTCATGGATGGCAGAGTTGAGGAAGAAACTTTCAGTATTAAAGTTTTCTGAATTTGTGACAATTCAGGTATAAATGATGACCTCCTACTGTTTCTCAATGAGAAATTGTTACCAAAAGTTCAGCACTTGTTCTGAGGCCGCATCAGATGGATGAGGAGAAGTGGTTTGAGGAGAAAGAAAGAGAAGTTTATTACTTTCCAGCAAATGAGGAGGTTGGCAGACTCCTGTATTAAAGTACCAATGTCCTGCCTCTGAGCAGAAATACAGAACTTTTAAGAGGGAGGTTTTCAGGTTTAGGCTATTGCTGTTCAACTATAGTTGATGGTCCTGATTCATCCCATTTTCAGCTAAGTCAATCTCATGACCTCTGCCCAGACAATTCCCTTGAGCCATCTCATGTGTTGCAAAGAAAAATATGCTTCCCTCCCCCTTCCACCACTGGCCAGAGGCAAGGATGCAGGTTTTAGTTCCTAAAAGGAGTGGAGGAAATTTTAGAGAGACAGCAAACATTTTTATGCTTTTTCAAGCCATTCTCTCTGTTTGAAAATAAAAAATTAAAGTTCTATAAATATAATATATTAACTGCATAAAAGTGAAGCAAATTATTCTAAGATAAAGGGGATTGCGTACTATCATGATGTGGTTCTATTTAATAGATACAAAAATAAGATAACAGAAAGATTTCTATAAACATTTACTAAAATAAAATTTTAAGCCCCCTGCTGACTGAATATATGCCCTCTCTTGGCCAAGGGGACCTCAGAGAAACCCGAAAACTGAGTTGCTCGCTGTGAGAAGGGAGATCAAGCATGCTTCATCATGTCCCTTTCCCTTCTTGGAGACATCCTTTGTCACTCATTAACAGACCTAACACTATGCAAGGCA
This sequence comes from Microcebus murinus, assembly GCF_040939455.1. Classification (NCBI taxonomy): domain Eukaryota; kingdom Metazoa; phylum Chordata; class Mammalia; order Primates; family Cheirogaleidae; genus Microcebus; species Microcebus murinus. The sequence goes on from NC_134124.1 coordinate 14,405,073, forward strand.
AAGCTTAAACCACACCTTCAGATCATCAATTTCCTTAACAGATCACTTGAGCCTGGTTATATGTCTGGTGGTTTGTCTCTGATAGACAGACTTCCTTATCTTAACTTTAAACATTAAAAATCTTTAGACAAAGCTTCATTTCTTCAACCAATTACAAATCAAAGAACCTTTAAACCCTGTAACCTATAGTGCCCTACTTCTAGACATCCTGCCTTTTGGGGCCAAACTAATTTTTGCCTTCCATATATTGATTTATGACTTTACATGTAATTCCTATGTCCCTAAAACATATAAAACTAAACTGTAATCCAATCATGGTGAGATCAATCATTCAAGTCTTCCTGAGTATGGCTCTCTGGGCCAAAGTGTCACATATTTGGTTCAGAATAAACTTCTTTAAATTATTTTACAGAGTTTGGGTATTTTTCATTGACAATATGACTTAATCCTAAAGCACAGAGAGGAAAAAGTAAACACCATCGGAGAAAAGTAAGGCTAAATTATTTTTAGTTTTTCCAAACTCTCCAAATTTCAGTTGAAGTAGTATTGGGTGAGGAAGAAAAGGTTAAAGGATCACATCTCCCTCAGAGATTCCTTAGTCTATGACTTTCAAGGAAAATGTATTTTTTTGACCTGTTTTGAGATGGCTGCCATGAGTCTAAAAGATAGAAGTAACACTGCAAAACTGTCTTTTGGAGGCCACATTCACATCTGTAGAGAAAGATAACTTTTCCTCTTCCTCCCCACGCCCACCAGGAGAGGACACCGTGAGCCATCTGAAAGCCAGGAAGAGAGCCTCCACCAGGAACTAAATTAGCCAGCACCTTGATATGGACTTTCTAATCTCCAGCATTGTAAGACAATAAATTCATGTTGTTTAAGCCACTCAATCTGTGCTATTTCATTATGGAAGCCCAAGTAGACTGATAACATTATGTGACTAACACCTCATATCTTCCTTTCTGTCTTGATTGAACCTTTAATAATACCACATTATTGTCCTTGTTGCATTATGTAGTAATCAACTCTTTAAAGTCTGTCTCTCTAAGTAGTCTAAAAATTCTTCCATGGCACGGATTCTTCTTTTTGCCCATTCCTATCGCTACTTCCCACACAACACATTACGTGACGCCCTAGTGGCTTTTCTATATATTTTGCTAGAAGAAAAACACACAAATCTCTATAGCAGAGCTGGCAATTATTTAACCAATCTGTTTAAAAACCATTGTGTTCATGACATAAATATATAAGGCATAACTTTATATTTCTTCTTATTTGGATACTGATTATTAGGAATTTCTGCTCTGTATCGAGGTGAAATATCTATTTCTAAATGTTGTATGAATGTTCTGAGTGTTCTCCATGGAGCCCCAGACTTGAGAAAATTGAGAGAATTCCAGAGTTTCTATCTCATAATGATTCTTTATATACCCTCACTTTTCTCAGCTCCCTTGAATTTTCCTGAGGCCTTTTCAGTGGCTTCAACATTTCCCCAAGTCATCTTGTCTTTCATCTCTCCTCCCAACATGATGCCCTTTTTGCATGAGCCCCTATATGGCTGAGTCCCCTTCAAAAAGGGATACCTATAGTGTACATTACTCCTGCTCTGTTCTGATTAGTTTACAGTATTTTAGATTCTCACTCTTTCTCTAAATCTGAAATTTCCATCCATGTGCAAAAGATAATGTGAGGCTGATGGACAGATCCATCCTTTGACCCATGTTTACTTAAAATATTTGAGTCTTTATACAATGGGGTGACATGTCACTGGTATATAATAGTATATAATCTCCAGCTTCCCACTGGAATGAAAATGGAGGAAATCTTTCCATGTGACTTATAGCTTAGGAAAATGGCCATAAATATTTTCCTTAAGAGAAGAATCACATCCACAGAGTCAAGCATGACAGTAGGTTTCCTGCTGATAATTTTTTATTGAAGAATGAAATCCACATTTGCACCAAATCACCCCTTGCCTCCTCAGCCATCCTGGAGAAAGTGGTCCTCACTCAGGGGAATCCACCAGTGGGGGATTTCTTTCCCTTCAACATTGGGGGGAACGAGCAATTTCCATAGTTTTCCAGAGAAAGTCTTCCAATACTTTCCCTACAAAATAAGTTGTTAAAAGAAAGCCTTTGGAGACACTAAATGAAAAGTTTCATATCCTTAGATCAATTAGTCACATTAGTACACAGCAGGAAAGGTGAGCAATTAATCACTAAGCTTCAACAGGGGAGAAAGGAGGACTTCAATGCAGTAGTAAAAGCTGGTATTAGGAGCTAAAGAATCTGTAAAGTTCTCTTTTAGTTGATACGTAGTAACATTATGATGCTGATCATTTTTCTCACTAGCATCCATTTATTCTTTCTATCTTTTCTTTCCCCTATTCTGTCTCTTTCTTTTTCCTTCCTTCCTTCCTTCCTTCCTTCCTTCCTTCCTTCCTTCCTTCCTTCCTTCCTTCCTTCCTTCCTTCCTTCCTTCTTTCTTTCTTTCTTTCTTTCTTTCTTTCTTTCTTTCTTTCTCTCTCTCTCTAAATATTCTGATTATCAGTGAATCATCTCACTTTTATGGTTCATGGTAGCATTTAGCCTCTTAGATAAATAAGATGATTTCTGAGTTTTTCTGGAAGAGGCTATTTTTACTAATCATATATTAAATTCATCACTTACAAAACACCATTGCAAAATGTACACTGATTGGCATATCTTTTCCATCAGATCCACAGAGAGGGAGGTATTCCAGGGTACAAGTCTTAGTATATTTGGTGCACTTAATATGTCCCGTCAAAAACAAAGTTTAATGTTTCAAATCTTTAAATCATAGAAAATATGACCTAGGAGTTAAAGGTTACAGTAAGCTATAACCATGCCACTGCACTGTAACCTGGCTGACAGAGAAGACCCTGTCTTAAAAAAAATGAAATCATAGAATATGAACTTTTAAAAGGTTTTGAACAGTTAGTCCAAAATCCCATGTGCAAAAACACATACCCTTACTGCTTACATATTCTGCCCCAACAACATTGAAATCTTGTTACAGCAAAAGACAGCTCAGCCTATGTTTAGGTCCGGCCTCTCATCCAGTCCCCATATTGAAGTGGTGAATGGATCTCGTGGATTCCACCTGGTACTTAATTCTGAATCAGCCCTCTCCTCGCCATACTGTCATTCTCTCTGTTCAGGAAGTCGATATGTCTTCCCCAAACAGTTTTAGTTGTCTGCCAATTTATTGCTCATCCTCCATGCTCACTGGAGGCTTTCATTACCCTCCATACTGATGCTGGAGTGATCTTTTAAAAAATAAATCAGATCTTGTTCTTTATATACTTAAGTGACTTCCCATCAGAGGAGAATCCCCTCCTGACTTGTGCTTTTCTCTTCAGGTGTGTTTATGTCTTTCCTCTGCCTGTTACCCTTGATATACATCTGGGCAAAGATCCCAACTGTTTTCAGCTGCTGTGTATTTCTGTGCCTTGGCTCCTGCTGTTTTCCTGTCTTCTTGCCTGAGCTTTCCTGCTTTACCCACCAGGCCAGCTCCCGCTCTCCTTTAAGTGCCATTTTAACTACTTGTAGAACAATTTCATGATGGTGCTTTTCTCCCACACCCATCAAATTGGGTTAGCTGTCCCTCCTTACACTGAGCTGCCTTCACTGCCACCACCCGTGTTTATGATGCTCTTATAACATATTTTAAGCTCTGTTAGAACAACTGATATCACACTCACATAGCTCTTTGCCCCTGAATGGTCTCTACGCTTGCTCTTGAATTTTTTCTTGCTTTATTTATAACTTCCTTTCTTGTTATGGGAGTGTCTTTGAGTTCCTCATTTCCCTTGAAATCCTCATCTTAACCTTGTAATTAGTTGCAGTATTAGAAAATAACCAGATGTATACCAATATGCCCCCAATTAAGGGCTGTAAGGTTTGTGAACTCTTCCTGTGGTAATTTAGATCTTCTCGGCTGGCCAGATGCTTTATCTACAGATATTCATAGTCATACATGATTTCTAGGACATGTATTTTAAAATAGTTATTTTCTATGAAAGTGAGGAGTTATTGCAACATTTTACATTAAGGGTAAATAAAACTTCTGAATATACTTACATAGTTACCATCATGAAGTTTTCTGAGTTGTGATTTTTTCTCTCTGGAAAAGAAGATTTTATTAAATGTATAATGCAATAATTTGAGGTTTCATATACTATAGAAAAAAATACAGTCATATGTTATTTCTCTGTTGTATAACCTGGGCTGAAAATGAATTCCTGTCAGTTGAATTCTCTCTAGTTGAATTGCTACCTCAGTTGGCTAGTATTTACTGTAAACATCTTTAATAGAAGAACAATTAACAAGTAAGAATAAAACAAAATAACATCAACTCTAAAAGTAGATTAGGCATTTAAAAAAATATCCCATGAATATTCAAATGAAAATCTAGGCCATAAGATACTATGAAAACATTCTTAAAACTGAGATTAAGAAAAATAAAATATGCCCAATACTTTCCTGGCTCTTACAGTCTGTACAATTTTGTTATACAAAAATCTAATTCTCAGAAAGGAGTTACTTTTCCTTGCTGAATATTAGATTCATGCTATCTAAAAAGAAGGTATGAGATAATGTAATCAACAAGATCTCATCAGTCTTTAATGTCTTCTGATTGTGGTAATATTAGTGCATGAACTTGCGTGTCCTTAGAAATCTTTTTGTTAATAGCACTTGCTCTTACACTCGACTATAAATTTTCAGAAGGGCTAGAAAATAGGAGAAAAGAAAGAGGAAAGGGTAAGAAGAAGAAGAGCTTATTTTCATGAGTATTCACTCTATGTCAGCTGTTTAGCTAAGATCTGTGACATTTTATCACAGTGAATCCTAAAGGCTATCATAATTTCTATCTTACAGGTAAGGATAGTAAAGCTAGTAGTGGCTTGGTTATTTGCATAATGTCACTGATCTACTAAGTGAAATCTGATTTTTAATCTAGATATTCAGCACCAAAACTCATAACTTTAGCCACTAATCATAAAATATTGAATTTCTTCTACTGAAAGCCTGGTAATAACAATTCTTTCATTATTCTAAAAACTCATAACTTATTAAAGGTAAAGACTTAATGTTAAATTTGTGGTGGGGATATGCTCATTTCAACTACCCATTTGTACTATCACTCTCCTCCCTAGACTTTTCTAGATGATTATGAGAATCCACATAAATCTTCTCTGGGGTATGAATGATAGATCAAAGTGTTATATTTCCATATAATTTCTCAAAATTTTATGTGTCCCTGGCTAATGGACAAAATAGAGATACCCATCTTCAAAGTTCCCAAATGCAAAAACAAAGATGTAACAGAGGAGATTCATGGAAATTTGACCAAGATACATTTCCTGCTTGAGATCCTGCTTCCTTCAATGTTATATGAGCATAAAAATGTCTCATGGGGCTGATGCCCCAAGACAGTGTGTAATGCGAATGAGCATTTGGCGAAGTAGCAAAGATATATGAGGGCTATCTGGAAAGTATTCAACCATTGTTAATATGTGTTTTTCATATCACACAGCTTGATACTTTCCTGACAGGCCTCAAATATATATATATATATATATATATATATATACATACACACACATACATACACAAGCACCCCCACACACACATTAGAAATATAGCTGAACCTTTCTTTTCTTGTTATTTTTAAAAGAACAATGCCCAAGGGATATTGGAGGAACATACAAAAAGGTAGCATTTGTCAAACGATGTTTTAAAAGTATATTTGGGCCAGTGCATATATGGGCCAGTGTGGGCTTTATATTCTTTAAAAAAAGGGGAAGGAACTCCAAGTCAAGTATTTTACTTACTGGTTTTCCCTGCAAAGAAAGCAGTCTTTTATGTACTTGACCGTATCTGTGCCAGATATTGGTCTCCAATTGAGTGGGCATACAATCTCTGAGCCTTGTTCATTGTATTGGGAACAGTCCACCTGTAATTCAAATAAAATATAATACCCTGCATTCCGTCCATTGAATACTACAGTCATTCTCACATCCAGATGGTGAAAGAAGAAGAGAGCAGAAAGAACACCAGTCCCTTCAGTTTTTCAGCAAACACCTCTGAAAGATCTTATATGGACCAGATGTTGTACTACAGAAATAAATCAGACCAGAACATACCCTATAATGGAATTCTCTATGTAACAAGGAAATGTTAACCTTTCTTTTTAGGGTGGAAATGAGAGTCCAGTGGAATTATGTATGTGAAAAATACTCAGAAGAGTTTAAAATGCTGCCCAAAGGTAAAAGTTTACTTTGTCTGCTGTCGATTCCATTTTTATAAAGACCACCCAAACAATGTTGCACTTACCTCTGTTCCTTTGGCTTGGTCACCAAAAGACAGTGAAGTGAGATGCAATTGGAGAGAAGGAATTGGAGAAAGAACATATTTCACAGTTACAAGTGCAAAGCTAAATCCATTGACCACAGTAACCTAAACCCATTTCCCAACAATCTTTGTCAGCCCAATCCAGCCCAAACAGAGGTCATTTCTTTACTGAGGGTCAAACTCAGAATGAAGACAAAGATGTATACGGCCCTGATTTAAAACAAACAAACAATCCAGAGAGGAAAGCCCTGACTATTGACAAGGGGCTGTCAGATGTCCAGGAGCTCCTGATGGGCATGCCCAGAGTAGGTGGGTCATGGTCCCCAAGCTGTTCCTGAAAGGGCAAGTCATAAACCTGAGAGATCCTGATCTGGAACTGCACAGAGAACCATTACCCTTTTATTCCTCTTCTCAGTCTCTCTACCTCTCATTGACAGTCTGATCCACCTCACTTTGTTAATCAGACCAAAGATCTTATACGGATCTTATTTTATCCAAATAAAAACCTTCTAAAGTATCTTCAGACTTTAACATTTAATAATTTAATGAAGATTTAATATGTTACAGTTAACATAAAGGCATGGATTTTTGAAAGAAATCTTGAATTACCCGCTAGAGAGGCAGCCCATGCAGTGGATGCCAGAGCAAAGATGGCCAAAGCAGCAATGCCCTTCATAGCAATGGTGAATGACAGTGACAGACACGCTGCTCTGGGGCAAGGAGTCCCAGAGGGAGAGAGAGAGAGACAGAGCAGTCTGTCCGGAGTGCATATATATACTCACATATGGGAAGGGGCCTGCCTTCATTAGAAATTGACCTTTTCAATGACTCTCTGTGAACTAAGGATATTTCTTTCATTTGTTCAGGAAAGTTTCCTTATTATCATGATTTATAGACAGTTGCGACAGTTCTACCATGACAGTCATCTACCAAAAAGAAGTTTTGCATAATGACCTCCTGATTGCTCAGCAAATACAGTGCTGTATTTGAGAACAAACTCAATAATTGGCATAGTAAGAGAAAAGAAACACTCAAATGACATGTGTAAAGGGTAGTACATGTGTTAATGTCATATTACAGGTAAGTGAGTTGAAATAGAAAATAGAGGCCACGAGGACACTTTTTAAAATGTATAATAATAGATAACATTCGTAGTTGACACTGAACATTCCTTACTTCTAGGCTAGGAAGATGCTTCACAATTTTTTCAGGAATCTCTGGGACAAAATGGAAAAACTGCCCCCAAACTGAGATGGAGCTTAGAGCCCAAAAAATGATTCCAACAATTCCAGCTTGGCAAGTCAGCTGAGTTATTGGCAGTTACTTACTAGGGTACTTGCTCCTGGCCAGAACAGGAATTTTTTCCTCAGGAGCCTCTTGCTAGCAAAATCCACATCTGCCCACCCTTTGGTGCTGCCTTAAATCCCTTCCCAATGAGTAATGCAGAGTTTTTGCATCGTATCTCTGCTTGTTCACAGGGAAACAATCAGGCCGGCACAGGACCGTCATCACACACTGTCGTGCCACCCACATTATGTTAAGGACATTACAATTTTGGATTAGGCGGGGATTTTAGTATTATAATGAGCGAAAGGGCACTACAGGATAACCAAAGCAGTTTGAAAGCAGCCAGGGCTGGTCTAAACTGGCTACTTCCAGACAAGAAAGCGCCGACGCACCCAAGAAAGTTCTGGGAACTTTTCCCGCGGCCAGCAGTTATCTTGGTACTTCTTTAAATGCTTTGTAACAATTTTTCTGAGCACTCTGGGCTCCCACAATGCAATGGTTCTGTTATGTGGCAGGGAGCCTGCATTTTTCCCTTCATAATGTCCTATGAAGGCACGTACTATGCATTTGCTTATGATGATTTAATCATTTCAATGATCACAATAAATTTGTGAAATATGCAGATCATATCGTTTTTATTTAGAGGGGCAGCAAACTCACAAAGGTTATGTATTCCGTATTAGTAACACTTTTAGCCAGAGGGAGAGCCAGGTCTCCAAAACCCTAGGCCTATGCTTCTCTTCTAAAATATGTTTTTCCCTTACTAAGTTATACCACTTCATTACTAAAATGGATATTCAAAATGAAAATTCTGATTTTAGAATACTGTCACATATATCTTAAAGTGATAGCCATGAAATTGTTGAATACATTCCACTTTACCCATATCTACATATTTCTGTCTATCCACAGAACCACTATGTGCAACTAACTTTAATCTTTTTTCCATAATACAAACCTAGGGATTTCCAATCAGTTAGTACTTTCACTCATATTATCTCATGTGCTCCTCCCATTGTCTCTGCAGAAGATAGAATATAATATTTCTACTTCACACATGATGAGTCCAAATATTAAACGAATTAAGCAATTTCCTCAAAGCAGACAGCTGCTGACTGACAGAATCTTGACCAAAACTGGATTTTCTAATTGGAGATCTTGTGGTCACAAGTAATTGATTGAACATGTTTCCAATTTCTTTTATATGTGTGTCTTTAATTCACAATTTCCATTTTCCAATACCAGCTAGAACATTATTATGGAATTTGATCATACACACCTCATCCTTATTTTGATGCTTCATCAGCTCTTGACTCTGCATACTAAAAGTGCTCCCCAGAAGCTTTTCTGAATGGGAGGAATGATCTGGTCTTCCCAAGTCATAGTGAAGCACCTGCATAGACCAACCATGTCCCAGGCAGATACAGAAATGAGAACAATGGCTCACTAACAGGAGGTTAGAGCTGCAGAGACTCTAAAAATTCTGTCTGTGGTTCTCAAGCTTTTTGTTGTTGTTTAATTAAAAAGTAGAACTTAATATTCTCAAATCCTCATTGAAAAATGAGGATTGTAATTCTTCAATTCCTCGTTGTAATTTAATGAGGCAAACAGTAGAGTGAAACAGAATTTTGAAGGGCAGTCACTTAAATAGAAGCAAGTCACGGTTCCCGGGTACCTGCATTTTGACCACCTACCACAAGATTCTTTGGAAATCAATTTGAAAACTTCTGATCTAAACCACACTGAAAAAGAAAGTGAGGGCCTGAGAGGGGGAGTATCTTATGCAAGGCCACTCAGTGGATCAGGCCCCCTGTAACATTCTACTGTAAGATTCTTTCTTCCCTGCCACACCTTCTCCACCGACACACAGTCCTACGTCTCTATGGATTTTGTGCCTCTGTTTGCTTACCCAAAGAAAATGAGGGAGGATCTTCCACCTGGGTTGTGGACTCAGTTCTCTGCTGCTTACTGGGCATCGCCTCCTGGACATTTTATACGATCGTCCAGGCCAACAGGGTCCCAAAAGTCCTTGTGCCAAATCTCATTTTAATTGGCCTCTCTGGAGTTTCGCTCTGTTATTATCTGTCAGTAGTAACCCAATCCAGGAAACCTAACACCTCACCTCCTCTCTGATTTTCACTCTAAGTAGGTTTTGAGCCATGAGTGTGCGTTTGTGTGTGTGTGTGTGCGTGCTCACACACGCATATTCCTTTCCAGGAAGAATGTGTATTTTTATTTTTAAATTGTTTTATGTTTAAGAATTTTTAAAGGTCAGAGTCAAAGACTAATGGCCTTTATATCCAAATCCATGTCTATTCCTTTCCAGGAATTCTTTTAGGAAGAATGGAGAAATTTATCCTGTCAAGAACCCTGCATTTTTCTTTCTTTTCTTTCTTTCTTTCTTTCTTTCTTTCTTTCTTTCTTTCTTTCTTTCTTTCTTTCTTTCTTTCTTTCTTTCTTTCTTTCTTTCTTTCTTTCTTTCCTTCCTTCCTTCCTTCCTTCCTTCCTTCCTTCCTTCCTTCCTTCCTTCCTTCCTTCCTTCCTTCCTTCCTTCCTTCCTTCTTTCTTGCTTTCTTGTTTTCCCCACTTAATAACTATCTAAGAATGTATAAACAGTATATAGAATTATGTTAAACCCAATATCATCAAAATGCATTGCTCAAACCAAAATCACTACAAAGAATCCAGGCCCATCTCTACTTACTTGTTGCCTAACAGGCCTAAGTTTTTGTTTCAAACCAAACTAGCTGTGATTCTAGGGAAGTTAGCCTTTGACTCAAACATACAATGTGAAAGAATGCATTAGCTATCCCATATATGATCCCAATCATGGTAGGTGTGGATTTTGATCAAAAATTTCGGTATACAAAGTTATCTATTCTTTTATTTTCTTTCTTGTAAATAAAGTTACATCTGATTCTACCTTTATTTGGGGAGATTTTGTCTTAATCATCATTGGAGTTTATGAGAATGTGATATGATTTAGAAGTGCATAGACAATGAAAGCAGGCCCTCTAATCTCTTCATAATCATGGTATCTTCCTGCATTCTGATGGTCCCAGCCAAGCCATAAGTGGTTTCCTTCTCTGAGTCTGCTCTCTGGTTTTCTAGGGCACATGGGACAGAGTGATTTTAACTGGGACTGAGTACCTGATTCTGTAGTTCTATAGATACTTTTTGAAGTCATAGAGTCAGGACTCTTCTTCTTCCTCTGAATGCTACTAAGTAGAACATTTTTTTTTCTATTTTGGCAAAAACACTTCAATGAGAATTACCCTTGTAACAAAATTTCAGTGTAAGTACAGTGTTGTTAATTATAAGCCCAATATTGCTGAATGGATCTCTAGAAATTTTCATCTTACATGACAGAAACTCTATATCCGTTGAGCAGCAACTTCCCATTTCCCCCTTGCCTCAGCCCCTGGCAACTAACGCTTTTTTTCCCCATGAGTTTGATTACTTTAGTACATTATATAAATGAAATTGTGCAATATTTGTCCTTCTGTTATTAGCACATTTCACTTGGCATAATATCTCAAGGGTTATTTATGTTGCAGCATATGATAGGATTTCCTTCTTTTTATAACTGAGTGATATTCCATTATATGTATATGTCGTATTTTCTTTATTCACCAGTGTATGAACATTTAAGTTTTTTCCATCGCTTAGCCATTGTGAGTAGTGCTGCAGTGACCATGGGAATGCAGTTATCTCTTCAATTCTTTTGGATATATATCCAGAAGTGAGATTGCTAGATCATATGGTAGTTCTATGATTCATTTCATGAGGAAACTCTATACAGTTTTCTATACTGTTTACATTCCTGCTGAGAGTGCACAAAAGCTCCAAATTCTGCACATCTTCACCTTTTCTTTCTTTGATGATAAACATCCTTACAGGTGTGAGGTTACACCTCCTTGTGGTTTTGATTTGCATTTCCATTATGATTAGTGATGTTGAGCATCTTCTCATATACCTGTTGGCCATTTGTTACGTCTTCTTTAGAAAAATGTCTATTCAAGTCTTAGCCCATTTTATAAGTGGGTTATTACTTTTCTTGCTACTGAGTTATAGGGATTGCTGATATATTTTAGATATTAACTCCTTATCAGATATATAGTTTGCAAATATTCTCTCCGATTGGGTAGGTTGCCTTTTCACTCTACTGACTGTTCTGTTTACAGAAGGTATTTAGTTTGATGTAATTCAGCTTATCTATTTTTGCTTTGATTGCTTGTGCTTTTGGTCTCATATCCAAGAAATCATTGCCAAGACCAATATCATGAAGCTTTTATTCCGTATTTTCTTCCAGGAGTTTCACAGTTTCTGCTCTTATGTTTAAGTCTTTGATCCATTCTGAGTTGATTTTGTGAATGGTATAAGAGTCTAATTTTATCCTTTTGCATATGGAAATCAAGGTTTCCCAATACTATTTATGGAGGGGATACCAAGAAGCACTCTTGGTCAAGTCTCTTTTATTTTTCTTGAAATATTATTCCTTATTTTTTGGTTATTTTCCAAAGTACTCAAGCCAGTAAAAGTAATTTCTTGTCCATTATTTATGTTTTTGTATTGTTTAATTCAATCATCCTCTAAAGCAAAAGTGTATAGCTTTTTCTGATAGCTTTGTGATTGAAGTAAGGTAAAATTGCAAATAATGCTAATTTATAGATTTTCTTTTCTTTTCTTTTCTTTTTTCTTTTTTTTTTTGAGACAGAGTCTCACTCTGTTGCCCCAGTTAGAGTGCTGCAACATCAGCCTAGCACACAGCAAGCTCAAATTCCTGGGCTTAAGCGATCCTTTTCAGCCTCTCTGGTAGCTGGGACTACAGGCATGTGCCACCATGCTTGGCTAATATATTTTATGTATTTTTAGTTGGCCAATTAAGATCTTTCTATTTTTAGTAGAGACAGGGTCTCGCTCTTGCTCAGGCTGGGCGCAAACTCCTAGCCTTGAGTGATCCTCCCACCTCGGACTCCCAGAGTGCTAGGATTACAGGTGTGATCCACCACACCCGGCCTATAGATTTTAATTATTGCTTTTATTGCTGAAGTTGTGATATTGCTTCCTGTTTGACACATTGACATAAAAATAACAGCATCAAATTCCATGTTTTTTTAACATCTTATCTTTTGCTTCTAGGTAAAAGCTAATGCTATGGTTTCAATGTGACTTTTCCCCACCAAAACTCATATCGATATTTGCTCCCCAGTGTTGCAGGGTCGGGAGGTGGGGCCCAGTGAAAGGTATTTGTGTCAGGAGAACCCCAAAATAATCTATTCATCCCTCATGAATTCATTAATACCTTCCCTTGGGACTGAGTGAGTTCTCACTCTCATGGGACTGGATTAGTTTTACTAGAGAACAGATTGTTGTAAAAGTGAGTTTAGCTTCCTAGACTCTCTCTTGTTTCTTCTCTCATCAAGTGAACTCTTTGCACAGGCTCCCTCACTTTTTTACTTCGTTGCTATGTTTTGACCCAGTAGAAGGCCCTCACCTGAAGCCAGCCAGATGTGGTGCTATGCTCTTGAACTTCCCAGCCTCCAAAATCATGAGGTAAACAGACCTTTGTCCTTTATTAATTACCCAGCCTCAGGTATTATGTATAAACAGCAACACAAAATGAACTAAGACAGCTAATGTGAGGTGAGCAGCCCCACTAGAAGTCCTTCAGGAAGCCCTCATAGCTGGGGCTCACCCAGCTGCTTCTTGCACATTAATAGCCTTTGGCTGGAAAAGGATGTGGCATTTCCTGATCAACTCCTCAAGATCTATTCTGTAAACAATTCCTCAGAACATAAGCAAATATCCTTATCAAGAACTGATTTATACAGAGCATAGCAACAAGAGTTCTGGTAACTTTCTTGCTTATAGCCTTAGGAATTAAAGTGGATCCAGAGATGATAATATACTAGCTGGCAACTATTCATTTTATTACTCCCAGTTTGGATTACTTTCATCTAAGTCAAGGCATTAGAATTCTTGTTTTAATCCTTTGCACTCAGATGTAGAGTGTGGGTAATGTTGAGTGGATAATGAGTAAAAAGCAAGTGAGTGCAAAGGGTTAATCACTAACCCCTTCACTATATGCTGAAAAATATACAAGTGTACCTTCTTCTACACACATTCTGTATATATACAATTGATGTATATCACAAATATGTGGAAGTGGCCATTTCTGCAGACAAAAAACAATTTTCTCTAAGCACTGAATATAAATTCCATTCCTCTTTCCTAAAACCACATTAAGATAGACAATATTATTTACTCAAAGAACATGAGACTGAGGTTCATGAGGCTGAAGGATGTGATGTAAGAAACATGTGATTATAAGCCATTTACTTGAATTTGTGAGGTAAGAAACATGAGATTAGAAGCCATTTACTTGAATTTGTGAGGTAAGAAACATGAGATTAGAAGCCATTTACTTGAATTTGTGAGGTAAGAAACATGAGATTAGAAGCCATTTACTTGAATTTGTATTTTTGAGAACTCATTAGAGTAGGGTCAGAAAATTGCTTTTCCTCTCAGCTTCAGAATCTCCATGTAGTAAAGATATTGGGAAAAATCATTTCTAAGTCTCTTCTAGCTCTTTCAATCCAGGATTTCACCAACCTGAAGTGAGTAGTTTCCCTTATTGAGATCTTTGTTAACTACATATCCTTTCTTTAGCTGATAAAAAATAGGTAAAAGTTGGTAAAATATTAATTACCAAAGTATACCAAAAGTATACCTCACAGCATATTTTTCTAGGCTTATGTTGCTTTTTACATTGTTTTTAGTTTCAGCTTGTGTACTTCTGAGAACCACTTCATAAATATAGCCTTCATCACGGAGAGGTAGATACATTTTATAAGTTCATATTCCACAAAGCTAGCTTATTTTCAGCAGTGCCAGCTATTGCCAGGAGTACCAGCAAGTTTTAATTTGTACCAGGAAAGAAAATGTAAAAATCCCTAAATTTTAGAAAATCATTTCCTTTCCGTATCCTTGTAGGCTTTATGCCCTTGATCAGAACTGAATTGTGTCTATCCTAAATATTACTTCCTTTTAAAATCCTTATCTTAAAGGTCTAAGTTTACTCAACAATTTTTAATGAGCTATTGCTCCATGCCTGGCATTGTACTAGCTACAATGTTCTTGTATAAACAAAGACTAAAAAATATCTTGTTTTTATAAAAAAGGCAAAGTCTAGTGAGCGAAACAGACTTGTAAATAAGCAACTATTCAACAGTGACAGTGGCAATATAGGTGTAAGGACAGGGTGTTATCAAAGCATAATGAAGGGATAAATAATTCACATTCAAAGGGAACAAGGTCAGGAAAGACTTCCAGAATAAAGCTGTGCCTTTCCTGAGGTGAGAATTAGTCTAGACTTTGCAGAGATGGACTTTATAAAATGGAAGGAAAAGCAGGAAGTGCAGGACCAGGAGTGGATGAAGAGGATATGTGAGGAGGAGGTGACATGTAGAAATGAGTTCCAAAAAATCATTCGACTGCAGAAGTCAAGGAGGGCTATGCAAGAGTTGAGGCTGAAGAGCTGAACAGAGGCCTTGAAGGAGTTTGGAGTTAATCTTGGAAGCTAGAGAAGCAACTTCAAAGTTTTCAGCACTATACCCTGGAATTCTAATTTTAGATAATTACTCAGCCTACTGTGGAGGATGGAACGAAGGAGAAAATACTAAAGCAGGGAGATCAGTTATAAGACTGCTATAGTCACCCAGGAAAGGATGATTATGGCTTTGTCAGACATGATGATTAACTGTCGAGGATGATAGGGAGAGGGGAAGACAAGGATAATGCCTAGATTTTGGGTTTGTCTAGTTTTGCTTTGTTCTAGTGCAGTGTGGCTACTTCGTAGGCATTTTCAAGTAATTTATACCAGGTAGTTGAATTATTTAAAACACAGATCTGTCTTTTAAATAAGTCATTTGTAAATTTAGAAAGAGCCATAAAGGGTGGAGGCAAGCAAATCTGTCAGAAGATGATTGCAAAAGTCTAATGAAGAGAAAAAGAGAATCTGAAATTTATAAAAGAAAAAAGAATAAGGCAAAATGCAAGATGTCCATAGGCTTTAAAGATTTACAATTATCATAATTGATTAGAATAAAGTACATAGAATAACTTAGAGGAAGACTACACAGCATCCCTCAAAATAATCCAGAAGGAGCTACAGAATTAAGAGAAAATTCCATGAAGAAAGACAAATATTTCACTTGATTTTCTTCCCTGGCACCTATTTAAAATTGACACAGTCTTTTTCTCTGGTCTCTCTTCATGCTTGAAGAATGATTCATAGTCATATATTAATTATTTTTATAGAACTTCAGTTTCAATACTGGAAAGAAAAAGGGATCTGTGTGCCAAGACAGTGTCCTAGTAAGACCCGGACATCCTGTTCTGCTTCTTTCTGTAGGGAACAGTTTGGGATACTGCCCACCACTGGTAAAGTCCTCAGGGAGGGTCATTTGATGCCTCATTCCTAATCTACCTGGGGAAGATAAGAGACTGATTTTAGTCAGTCAATCAAAAAGGCCACAGAGTATAAAGGAAAGAGCATGGTGCATTAGTTGGTTTGTCTGCCATGACAAAATACTATAGACTGGGTGGCTTAAACAACAGAAATTTATTTTTTCTTACTTCTAGAGGGAAAAATTCTAAGATCAGGTGCTAAAAATTTCAGTTTCTGCTCAAGGCTCTCTTCTCTCTCCCTATGTCCTAAGGCAACCTTTCCTCATGCATATTCACATCTCTGTGATCTCCCCCTCTTCTTATAGGGACACTAATCTTGTGGGATTAGGGCCTCACCATTATAACCTTATTTAGCCTCAATTACCTCCCTAACGGCCCTGTCTCTAAATACAGTCACATTGCGGGGTTAGGGTTTTAACCTACAAATTTTGAAGAAACTCAATTTAATCCATAGCACAACACATGGTATTGGAGTAAAAATGTGAGCTTTTCCCTGTGCCATTCTCAGTTTCAAGGATATATTAAATTTTCATAAATGTCAACTTTTATTTTTGTTCTGTTATCATGATCACTATCATAGAAAGAGGAGTGTGATTAGTGTTTAAGGCTTTAAAAGGAGGTGAGGAAAAGTTACAAATAAGAGCAAGAGACAGATGATTGTCCATTACTGAGTTGGTCTATACCAGGGAAAACACAGTCTCATAGACCAGATCCAGCTTAGGAACTATATTCACATAATTAAATTTATGTATTTGCATTTATGTACACAAAAGATGCATTGTATAGTTGGAAAAGAAACTATTATGTTCCACAAAGCCTAAAATACTAAATATTTGGCTCTTTCGAAAAATGGTTTGTGGAACTATAGCAGAGACAAGTGCTCTCCTGGGTATTTCTGAAGCCTGAGAAAGGTAGGAACCCTTTAGGAAAGTTTCTCACGTGGAAAAATATGGAGTTTGAAAGGGATAGATCTCTGAAAACCTGTATTTTATAATGGAATCTGCAGTAGCAATTATGGGTAAATGTATAAGTCCTGTGGTAGCAGCCAGGTAGGGATGATAGAAATATTTTTGTTTCTTTAGTTCCATTTCAGGATCATTTGTTACCTCCCCTTCAGAATTTTAGAGCTCATTTTGAAATCTCGGTGAGATGAGTCTGGTTTTAATTTGTCTTCTATTCATCAGAATATAACTTAAGAAGTAACTCAAAGACTCGTTTACTTGATATTTAGTGCAACTACATATTTGTTACTGTTTAGACACAGATGGCATTCTATATACACTGCTTCTTTGTATATCCAAAAAGAAATCAACTTTCACCTTTTCAAATCCCAACTAAAGCATTCAATGCATGCACACACTGAACCCAACACCTGAGCCACACTCCGTTCTCAACTTCATTTGGCTTGGCCTTCGGCTATTCCTGACCTCTGCACCCCTGCCTCACCCTTGACCCTCACCCCTGAGATCCTTGGACCTCTCTGCAGCCCCTGTCTCTTCCTGAAGACCATCCTCCACACCACTCAGTCCCTAAGCCACACTCTCTCTCTCTGGTACTCAGGATGATTACTAACGATTGGTTAGGCCTTAAGGGTGGAATAAAAAAAGGTTTTTGAGCATATTACCTTTTAATAATAATAAAATAAATGTAAAGCATTTTTGCTTAGAGTTCAATATAATGTTCAAAATGTAATAACAAAACATCTTCCCAAAAAGCATATATGAGCTAGCCATAAAAAGAGAGCTTCTAGATTTCCTAGAAATGAACAGGAAGGAAATACAGGAGAGATGATGTCATAGGTCACAGACTCACTCTAAACTCATCTTGTACATCCTGGTATTGCCAAAGAAAATAATTCAACTGAGTTTTCTCTCTCTCTCTCTTTTTTTCTTTTCCTGAAGAAATTCTATATTTTCCATGCTTGACAAATGGCTTTTTTCCCTTTTTTTAAATGATAAAATAGAAAGAACATGGAACAGTGATTGATTTATTTTCACTCAGTTACAAAGAACAAAGAAAACACAATCCTACTTTCATTGGTCTAGTGGAGACTAACTTAAAAAAAAAAAGGAAGAAAAAGTACAAAATTAACTTCCCAAATCTAAGTAGGTCTGCCAGGTATGGCAGACCTATAAAGACAGTTGTGAATAATAAGTCATGTTATTAAACATAATCTACTAGATATTGTGTATTTTTGTAATATCAATACTAAGCATGATTTTATTAGCAAATGATTGAAAATAATTTATTAATAAAATAATCCAGGTCTGCTTTTCTAAGTTCATACTTTGAACTTTCTCTAAATCCATATTTTACAGCATCTTAGGCATAATAAAAGTGATAATACTAATAAAATATGCCATTAATTTGAAAGACACTGTGTCAGATGCTTAAGAGTCAGTGTTTCCTGAATATTTTCACAGCTCATTGAGATCTTTGGTTTAAAATATTTATGTGATTCGCCAAAGATCTCATAGTTGAAGAACATCAAAAACTGGAATTTGAACCCATATTTATCTTATTGTAAAATGTTTTCTCTTATTTGAAAATTCCTGTTTTTCCAAGTGACATACCATCTTGCCTGAGGAAGAAACTACTCAAATACATTCACCAGGGAAATGTCAACCTTAGTAATGTATGTCAAAACATCCTTGTAGGGTGTTTAATGAAAGAAATCAACTTTAAATATCGGGAAAAAATGTACTGCAATGTAAAAGTGCAAATATATGGTTATTACACAGAAATGATTTAAATCCAGCTTTGTCACTATTTGACCTCTCTTGGTTTCTGTCTCATCTTTTTATTGTAGATCAAAGAGAACAAAACCTACCCTGAAATAAGCAATGTTGCATTAGAGATTTTCCTCTTCAACAATCTATTAATGAGCCCAGTAAATAGTTTAAAATGTTAACTGCCATGTTATTATCCCCACATATTTCAATAACTAATTACCTTCACAGTGCGAGTGTGACCAGTTCTGGAGTCACCTGACTTACTATCACTTCTCTGGCCAGAGAAATGTCCATGACCAAGTGCTAGAGAATAAAAGCAGAACCAACGGCTCCCAGCATGGGTATCTTGGAGGCCAGTGTACTTACTGCTGTGGGCACGCTGGCAGGTGTGGCTCCTGGGGCTGCTCCTCTCCTCACACCTCCCTCTACTATGGATGTGTGTGCTAGTTTGGCATATCCTGAAACAGACCAGAGGAAGTGTCAACCACAGGAAAACCCACAGTTATAAAGAGAAAAAAACAAGGGCCAATGTGAGCGATGTTTGGAAGGGATTCTGTATTCAGCCATTTTCCAGCAGGTATCATCCAGGTTCAGTCTCTCTCTTTTCTGCCCCAGATTTTTCCCAAGTCCCGGACCTATTTCAGCACATTTCATTCACTGATATACTCTTAGATTTATTGTATGTTGGAAATAAATTTGGACACATCTGGTCCAAAAGTCATCACTTTAGAGATGGAAAAATTAGATCCCAGAGAAAAGTTGGACTGTACTGTGTATGTATAATGTGACTCAGGTAATATAAAATAAAACAAGACACAATAATACAGTCTGAGCTTTATTGTGTAAAGGATCTTTAAAGAGTATGAATTTTAGTGCCTCTCACTTAAGACATATTATGAATCAAACATCTACTTGTTTGCCTCTATTGATGGGAAACTCATTATCTATCAAGACAGTACAATTTGTCTTTGGACATTGCTTAAGTTGTAATTGTTCCCCTATAATTTCCTCTAGAACCATAGAAACTAATATTGGTTCTTCTTGCCTGGTATAACATGAATCTTCTCTTCTCTATAAACCAAACTCCCTCCTTTAGCTAAATAAGCCATCCTGAGGCATGTTTTATTAATATTTTCATCATTTGAGTTTCTTACTCTGAAGTTCCCATGAGTAAAAGATCATGTGTTATGGGTCTATATAGTTAATAGAAATTTTAAAGAAAATTATATGGATACTTTATGCTCTGACATTTACAATAAAGAAGAATTGAAGAATTTTAGGGCTGGAGATAAGGTATATGTAGTAACTAAATGCCTGAATAGTTATTTTCATTTCTTAAACAAGGATTTCTTAATTCTTGAAACTCTACAAAGTCTATGGATGAATTTCAAGCGGCCCGTGAGCCCATGAATATTTTATGTACAAATTCTTCATGTCACATTTTGTTTCTTTCTTTTCTGGAATGAAGTAACTTTCTTCATATTATTAAAGGAATCTTTGATCCCCAAATACTAAAGGGACTATCCCTTGGACACAAATATAGTATAGTAACAAAAAAAGAAAACCATACTTAGAACCATTACAAATCAACAAAGTTAAAATCCTGTCTGACCTACTTCCTAGCTTTGCGACTTTAAACTAATTACCTGCACCCTCTGAGCCTCATTTAACCTTCAGCATAATAAAGATGGTACCACTCCACAGAAGGTAGTAGGGATTCACTCAGTGAATGTGAAAGTGTCTTATCCACCATACCTCACCGACAGATGCAGGAACGTGGGAAGCACTCATACTCAGATTTTATGCTTCTAAGCATATGAAATGGGGAGCAGCTTATTCTTTCATGAGTTACTTCATTCAAGAGGAAATCAATGCAAATGTAAGTATTTTCCCAGGATTAAAGAGCAGGACATCAAGGAGTCCTGTCCTCATGCCCTGGACTTTGCTTATGGTTTCCTAAGAAGGATGAAGTAGTGCATGGACTGCAATGTAGGCCTGGGGTAGGTGGGATGGAAAAACCTAAGTTTGCCACCATGTTCTCATTGAAAGCTGGTCAAAGAGAAGCTGGGAGAAGTTGACAATATGTACAGAGGCAAGAAGAAATCATTACCCACATCAGATAGCATTTGAGCAGAAAAGCAACAAAAAAGCTAAAGTCGATAATAAAAATCTTAAAATGAATCTTTTATGTTTAACCTAAAATAAAAATATTTCTATATTTGGCTGTTCTTCTCAATAACCTGAGAAGTTAGCTACTTAGAGAACTGTTTCCTTTCTCTAATGAAGAAAATGAGACTCAGAATGTTGGGATAATATACCTAGGGACACATGGATAAGTCTGAAACCAGACATCAGGTCTGGCATTAATCTTTCTTTTGTAGGGTAACAATTTCCTCTTGTAGAGCACCACCTCCTTCAAGAGGAAGATGGGAAATTGATGACAGTCTTGTAGTCATAAGACCTTTTAGAGATCATCAGCTGGACTGACTCTATATAGCAGTTGCTCTCAACTATTTTTCTCTTATACACACAGAATGAGTGATGTTCACCGCCCCCCCCCCATGAGTGTTACACTTTATACAGATTTTTTTTCTTTTGAGACAGAATCTTGCTCTATAACCACAGGTAGAGGGAGTCCAGTGGTGTCCTCAGAGCTCGTAGCAACCCCTAACTCCTGGGCTCAAGTGATCCTCCTGTTCAGCTTCCCAAGTAGCTGGCACTACAGGTATATGACACAATGTCAGCTAATTTAAACGTGTTTATTAGAGACAGGGTCTTGCTCTTGCTCACGCTGCTCTCCTGAACTCCTGAGCTAAAGCAATTGTCCTAACTCAGCCTCCCAGAGTGCTAGGATTACAATTGTGAACCGCCATGCCCGGCCCTGTACAGATGTTCTGTAACTATCGTAATCCCACCACGTTTTCCTTTCCCTTTTACTCAGTAAAGTATATAACAATGCATATAAGCAGTTTTACTAAAGGAATAACCTTAAATATTTTCTATTTTACATAGAAGAAAGATAAGTCACAAATTTTGATGTTTTAACTTCTATGATTAATGAATTACCTGTGACACACTTCAAATTGTTACCAGTGCAACTACTAAGGACTGACATCATAGTCAAGAACTTCTCTACTGGAAGATGAGATGGTGCAGTTTGTTTACTTACAGGTTTTCATGACAGAGCATGCAGGGATTGCTGTATGTCTGGCCATCATCACCACAGACAGGCTTTAAATCCTTGGGGCAAAGGTAGCCCATCCTGGGCAATACTCGGTAGTCTTTGCACATGTCAGAATCCTGAACAAGGAAAACATAAAGCAGACTTGCTTAGTGGCATTCAAGGGGAGGGATGAGCTTAAAAGAACCCCTTGGCTTCCTTAATCCAATTTGACTAAATGATTGTAAAGGAACTGTGATGTAAGTCCTATGACCTCATATTTCTCACACACCATATTAGGTGGATTTAACCTCCTGGTTTTGGCAATTTTTATTTTGAGAAAATAAGTAAACAAAGAACCAAGGGAGAACAAAACAATAAGAAAGCAAATCAGCTACATAATAAGGGATATAATAAGCTGTGGCATGTCTGTAGGAAGAAAACTAGAATGATAATCATTTTAGATATAATATTCATTTTTAAAATGACATTACTGGTTATACGAAATGTAGAAAGGAAAAACGTAGAGGTACATAGTAGTTAATTTAATGGATATTTGAGTCCTACCTATGCCACTAACTAGAAAAGTGAGTTATCTGTCTTTCTTGAGCCTTAATTTTCTCACTTGAAAATAATGAATAATAGTAGCTCTTACCTTATAGTATTGCTTTAGGGTATTAAATCACATAATGCATGTAAATGCACGCTTAACACAGCGTCTGTCACATGAGTCTCAGTAAATGTTAGTTGTCAGTATGTTTTACATGGTAAAAAAATTCCATGTAAAAGAAGAAACATGTTTGCTTTTTATAGTCTTTTAGAAGTATAAGTTCAATAATTAATGATGATGATAATAATAATAACAACTACAGTAATCAGGATAAAAAGGCAAAAAGAAGGACAAAAATATAAAGAACAGATTTGAAAGCAAATAGGCTATGGTAGACTTAAATCCAATGGTATCAGTAATTACATTAAATATTAATGAGTAAGTGTTCCAGTTACAAGACAGATCATCGGACTGGAAAAACAGAATCAACTATATATTTATAAGTAATATACTTTAAATATAAGGAAACAGGCAGGTGGAAAGTAAAAGGATGAGTTCTATATAACTTATAACTCAAAACAATATAGGATTTAAAAATGGTTTGAACTAAATGATAATATGACCCATCAAATCTCTACATCCAAAGCAGTGATTTGGGAGAATGTTGTAACTTTAATATGTACATTAGTAAAGAAAGTTCTAAAATTGATGATCTAAAAATTTCCATCTCAAGAAGCTAGCAAACGATTAGCAAAGTAAACCCATAGAAAAAAAAGAAATAATAAAGAGGGGAAATTGAAACAAAAAAATCGAAAGTCAAAAGTTAACTGCTTGTAAAGATTAAGAATCTGATAAGCTGTTTGCAAAATTGACTAAAAAGGAAATAAAACACATATTACCAATGTTAGACATAAAAAGGCATCATTATATGAACCATAGATATTAAAAGGGTAAGGTAGAAATTATAAATAAGTATATACAAATAAATTTGACAACATAAATGAAATTAATAATTTCCTTGAAAATCACTTCCTGAAACAGGTAAAAAGAAGAAATAAATAGAAAATTTAATACTATTATATTATATATGTTAATATACCTTTCAGAGGAATCAAGCAGGATTTATGTGCTTGTTCTTTGGTTTGGATAAATATTTCAAACATCTAAACAAACTGCTTTAGATTGTGGTGAGTTCCATATTGATATAAATATTCGGGGAGAATTTAGACAAGCAACTTCTATAAATCCTTGGCAAAGGTATGGCTGAACAGCGTATGTTGATTGTGTGTTGCAGGTAACTGCTGCTACAATGTTAACCCTTTGGACTTGCTTGCTTTTTTTCTCATTATCCCCTCGACATTATGCCCACTTGACATCTGAGTGCAAAGGGTTAAAAAAGTGCCAAGATAAAACATTATAATAAAGAGGCAGACAGAGGCAACAAAGACAGAATGCTTCTTTCTATTTTTACGTAGTACATCACCTCAGCAAATTCTGTTGACTCCACTTTCAAAATAGACTCCATATTCAACCATTTCTCAAGAGCCCCAGCTCTATAGCCATATAGGTATAAACCAGCATCATCTCTTCCATGGATTACTGCAATAGCTAACTACCTGTCCAGTTTCATTCCTTGCCTCCCCACAGTGCACTTTCAATACAGTAGCCAGAATTATTCTTTCAAAACATAAATCAGATTGAATCACTCTTCTCAAAACCTTCACTGAGAACAATAGCCAACACCCTTAAAATTGTCTACAAAAATCCTTTATAACATGACCTCCCATCACCTTCCTGACTTCCTGCTCTGCAGCTTCCTCTGAGGTTGCTCTGCTCCAACTACGCTGCACTCTGCTCTTGTGTTTCCTTCCTGGAACGTGCTCTCCTCACATACACCTGCAGAGTCAGTCCCCTCAGGACTTGGTGCAAACATCACTTTTTGAGAGTTCTTCCCTGTACATGCTACTTAAAAGTGTATTCCCTCCTCATCTCAGCATTTATTATACCAGTTTTCTGCTTCATTTCCTCCTTGGCATTATGTTTTATTCATTCATGTTATCTATTGTCCCTGTTATTCCAGTGTAACGTAAGCTCCATGAGTGCAGAGAGTTCTGTCTTTTGTTTATGGCTATTGATCCAGAACATGTAAACAATGCCTGGAAGAATAGTAGGTGTCCAATAATATTTGTAGAATGACAAATGGACTGTTAGCTTGATGAAAAAAATTCATAATGAACGTGACTGTCTTCTCCAAAAGAAATCTCAGCTCCAAACCAGATTGTGGATTAGGAAGGACCATGAGGGAGCTTCTGGTCTGCTGGTGATATCTTATTTCTTGACTTTAGTGCTGATATCACAGGTATGATCACTTTGTGGTATTTCCTTTAGCTATAAACTTAGGATATGTGCACTTCTTCTCTGTGACTATTATACTTTAGTAAAGTCTTTTTTAAAAAGAACAAATTTTGTAACTGGTCCTTCTCCATGCTTAGGGGTTCCTGATGTGGAGACCAATTTACTAGAAATATGTAATTAATGCATATTTATTTCACATGTGCAAGTCATCTATTATCAGTTGAGTTGGGTAAAGAGTTGTATAAATTTCACATCTGATACCTTTCTTTCATTCTTCCTGGGTCATCGTCCTAGGTGCTAAAATTTCTCTTGATGGGCCCTATCTGATATTCTGCTTACTGAATCTACTTCAGGCTGTTATATCCAATTTTGTCTTTTGTGCTTCTCACCTTGTCAAGGCTCTAAAACTGAAATCCTGTTATTGTAATGTGCAATGAGACATGCATTATCTGTGACCATCAACCTATATATTAAATAAGAAGTATTACCTAGCATGAATCGCCAGTTGGTGGAAATCACATGTGTGAGTGTGTTGGGCACAGCCAGTGAATTTTTTATTGAAGAATCAAATCTACATTTGCATCAGATCACCGCTTGCCTCTGCAGCCTTCCTAGAGAAATTGGTCCACTCAGCACATTCTGCCAGATGAGGATTTGATGCCCTTCAGCATTTGTGAGACTCAGCATGCTCCATAATTTTCCAAGGAGAGTGTGCCACAATTCTTCCTGCAAAAGAAGGTATTGGTTAAAAGCCTTTGCAGACCTTAAATGAAAAGTTTCATATACTTAGATCAATTAGTCAGATAAGTACACAGCATGAAAGGTGAGCAATTAATCACTAAGCTTCAACAGGGGAGAAAAGAGAACTTCAATGTGGTAGTAAAAGCTGGTGTTAGGAGCCAAAGAATCTGTAAATTTCCCTTTTAGTTGCCACTTAGTAATATTATGATGCTGATCAATTTTCTCACTTTCTTAGCATCAGTCTGTTCCTTCTATCTTTTCTTTCCCCGTTTTCTGTCTCTTTCCCCTTCCTTCCTTCCTTCCTTCCTTCCTTCCTTCCTTCCTTCCTTCCTTCCTTCCTTCCTTCCTTCCTTCCTTCCTTCCTTCCTTCCTTCCTTCCTTTCTTTCTTTCTTTCTTTCTTTCTTTCTTTCTTTCTTTCTTTCTTTCTTTTTAAATTTCTGATTATCAACGAACCATCTCACTCTTATGGTTCATAGTAGCATCTAGCCTGTTAGGTAAATAAGATGGTTTCTGGCTTTTTCTGGAAGAGGCTGTTTCTGCAAATTGTATATTAAATTCAGCACTTACACAATAGCGTTGCAAAATGTACATTCGCTGGGATTTTCTTTTCCATCAGATCCACAGTGAGGTCTGTGTTTCAGGGTACAGATCTCAGTATATTTGGTTCACTTAATCTGCCAGTCAAAAACAAAGTTTAATGTTTCAAATCATTAAATCATAGAAAATATGAGCCCAGTAGTTTAAGGTTACAGGGGCTATGATCATGCCACTGCACTCTAGCCTGGGTGACAGAGAATACTCTGTCTCTAAAAAAAATTAAATCATGGAAAATGTACTTTTAAAAGGCTTTGAATAATCATTAGTCTAAAATCCCACATGCAAAAAAACATACCCTTGCAGCTTACATATTCTGCCCCAACAACATTGAAATCTTGTTACAGCAAAAGGCAGCTCAGCCTGTCTTTAGGTCCTGCCTCTCACACAGTGCTTATATCTAAATGATGAAATGGATCCCGTGGATTCCACCTGGTACTTAATTCTGAATCAGCCCTCTCCTCTCCATACTGTCATTCTCTCTGTTCAGACCCTCAATATGTCTTGCCCAAACTGTTTTAATTGTCTGCCAATTTATTGCTCATCCTCCATGCTCACTGGAGGCTTTCATTACCCTCCACACTGATGTTGGAGTGATCTTTTAAAAAACAAATCAGATCTTGTTCTTTAAATAATTACACTAACTTGTCCTTTGCCCTTTTAGTTCATTAGTTTCATTTGTTTTTTTTTTTTCCCTAAATTCCATGTTTCCTCCTTGGGATCTTCTGGGTAGTCATGACCATCCAACCAAACATATTTTTTTTCTCAACCTAAACTCATTCTACCTTCAGAGTTTAGAATGTAACCCACTTTCTCAGAGATATTTCTTAAATTAAAATCATTACTTTATGAGTTATTTTTTTAATTTTTATATATTTGATCAGTTAGATAAAGCTTTTGTGTAATTATTTAACTACTTCCACACCCCCAGAAGACTATAAGCCCACAAGGGTAAGGCTTGTGTCTGATTAGGTTTACCATTATGTGCTCAGCACTTACATTAACTCTATTGGCAGCTATTTTTGCTCTAGAAACATTTGCAAAATGAGCGAGTGGACATATAAAATAGTTCAGTTTGAATGAATATAGAGTTATCAAATAAAAGAGCAAGAATAGTTCATATCATTGTCTATAAATGCAGCTTCGTTTCTCCCCTCTGTCTTTGGAGGAGGACGTGCATTTGTGGGGGAGGGTCCTGCCAGCTGCTCCAACTGTAGCCTCTGCCACATCCCCTCCCTGTGCTCCAGTCACACAGGGATCCAACCAGCGACTCAAGCAGGTAAAGCCTTCCTCACTGATCTCCCCCTAAGTGGCTCTTTTTATCCCTCTGGCCTCACCTTATATGTCCCTGTGGCACAGAGGACTTCCCCGATCACATTGTTTATAGTAGTATCTGCATCCCCGTTGTATAGTCTCTATCTTAATACCCTATATTTTTAATTGATAGAATTTATGAAAAATCATAGCTGTTGCTTTTGTATTTTTCCAGCTATCTGTAAGCTTCATGAGAAAAGGGAATATATCTCCAGAGGGAGAAATCATATGGACAATCCATGTGGACCAAGGGGTTTTCAGCTTCAAAGAACTGTGCCAGATGTGACAGACCTACTTCAATTTGGAAAGTTAATTTTGTGCTTTTTCTTCTTTCTTTCTTTTTTTTTTTTTAAAGTAAGTCTCCACCTGACCAATGAAAGTAGGATTTTGTGATCTTTGTCCTTTGTAACTGAGTGAAAATAAATCAATCCCTATTGCATGTTCTTTCTATTTTATCATTAAGAAACAATGAAAAAAGCCTTGTAAATCATTTTCAACCTCTTCAGGAAAAGAGAGAGAGAGAGAGAGAGAGAGAGAGGGAGAGAGAGAGAGAGAGAGAGAGAGAATCCTGTTGAATTATTTTCTTTGGCAATTCCAGGATGTACAAGATAGATTTAGAGTGAATGTGTGACCAATGAGATCATCTCTCGTGTATCTCCTTCCTGTTCATTTCTAGGAAATCTAGAAGCTCTCTTTTTATGGCTAACTCATATATGCTTTTTTGTCATTACATTTTGAACATTATATCTAATCAAACATTGATCTCTAAGCAAAATCTCTAATCTAGAACATTGATCTCTAAGCAAAAATGCTTTACATTTATTTTATTATTATTGAAAAGTAATATGCTCAAAAACCTTTTTATTCCACCCTTAAGGCTGAAACAATGGTTGGTAATCATCCTGAGTACCAGAGAGAGAGTGTGGCTTAGGGACTGAGTGGTGTGGAGGATGGTCTTCAGGAAGAGTCAGGGGCTGCAGAGAGGCCCTGGGACCTCAGGGGTGAAGGTCGAGGTTGAGGCAGGGGTGCAGAGGTCAGGAATAGTCCAAGGCCAAGCGGAATGAAGTTGAAAATGGAGAGTGGGTCAAGCATGGGTTCAGTGTGTGCATGTATTGAATGCTTTAGTTGGGATTTGAAAAGCTGAAAGTTGATTCCTTTTTGGATTTACAAAGGAGCGGTTTATATAGAATGCCATCTGTGTCAAAACAGTAACAAGTATATAGCTGCACTAAATATCAAGTAAACGAGTCTTTGAGTTACTTCTTAAGTTATATTCTGATGAATAGAAGACAAATTAAAACCAGACTCATCTCACCGAGATTTCAAAATGAGCTCTAAAATTCGGAACTAGGAGTTGACAAATGATCCTGAGATGGAACTAAAGAAAGCAAAAATATTTCTATAACCCCTACCTGGCTGCTACCACAGACTTATGCACTATCCACAATTGTTACTGCAAGTTCCATTTAAAATACGGGTTTTCAGAGAGATCTCTTTCAAACTTCTTATTTTTTCATGTGAGAAACTTTCCTAAAGGGTTCCTACCTTTCTCAGGCTTCAGAAATACCCAGGAGAGCACTTCTCTAGGCTATAGTTCCACAAACCGTTTTCAGAAAGAGCCAAACAGTAAGTATTTTAAACTTTGTGTAACGTATAGTCTCTTTTGCAACTGTACAATGCATCTTTTGTGTACATAAATGCAAATACATAAATTTACATTATGTAAATATAGTCACAGAGCCGTGTTCCAATAACATATTTACAAAGTAGATGGTGGGCCGGATCTGACCTATGAGGCTGTGTTTTCCCTGGTATAGACCAACTCAGTAATGGACAATCATCTGTCTCTTGCTCTTATTTGTAACTTCTCTTCGCCCCCTTTTAAAGTCTTAAACACCAACCACACTCCTCTTTCTACGATAGCGATCATGCTAACAGAGCCAAAGTAAAAGTTGACATTTATGAACATTTATTACATGCTTGAAACTGAGAAAGGCACAGGGCAAAGCTCACATTTGTACCCCAATGCTATGTGTTGTGCTAAGGATTGAATTGAGTTTCTTCAAAATTTGTAGGGTAAAACCCTAATCCTGCAATGTGATTGTATTTAGAGACAGGGCCATTAGGGAGGCAATTAAGGCTAAATCAGGTTATAATAGTGAAGCCCTAATCCAACAGGATCAGTGTCCCTATGAGAAGAGAGGAGATCCTAGAGATGTGCATGTGCATGGGAGAGGTCCCTTGAGGACATAGGGAGAAAGAAGAAAGCTTTCCCCAGAAACTGAAATTTTTGGCACCTTGATCTTGGAGGTTTGGTCTCTATAAGTATGAAAAAATATATTTCTGTTGTTTAAGCCACCCAGTCGACGGTACTTTGTCATGGCAGGCAAGCCAACTAATGCACCATGCTCTTTCCTTTATACTCTGTGGCCTTCTTGATTGACTTTGAATAAAGTCAGTCTCATATCTTCCCCAGTTAGATTATAATGAGGCATCAAATGACCCTCCCTGAGGACTTTACCAGTGGTGGGCAGTATCCCAAACCATTCTCTATAGAAAGAAGCAAAACAGGATGTCTTGGTCTTACTAGGACACTGTCTTGGCACACAGATCCCTTTTCTTTCCAGAATTGTAACTAAAGTTCTATATAAATAATTAATATATGACTATGAATCATTCTTCAAGCATGAAGAGAGACCAGAGAAAAAGACTGTGTCAATTTTAGATAGGTGCCAGGGAAGAAAATCTAGTGAAATATTTGTCTTTCTTCATGGAATTTTCACTTGATTCTGTAGCTCCTCCTGGATTATTTTGAGGGATGCTGCGTAGTCTTCCTCTAGGTTATTTATGCACTTTATTCTAATCTATTATGATAATTGTAAATCTTTCAAACCTATGGACAGCTTTCATTCTGCCTTATTTATTTTTTTCATTTACAAATTTCAGATCCTCTTGTTCTCTTCAGTAGACTTTTGCAATCCTTTGCTGACAGATTTGCTTGTCTCCACCCCTTTCAGATCTTTCTAAATTTCCAAATGATTTCTTTAAAAGACCGATCTGTTCAACTCCCTGCTGTATATTATTTAAAAATGCCTACTAAGCAGCCACACTGCACTAGAACAAAGCAAAACTAGACAAACCCCAAATCTAGGCATTATCCTTGTCTTCCCCTCTCCCTATCATCCTCCATAGTTAATCATCATATCAGACAAAGCCATAAGCATCCTTTCCAGGTTGACTACAGCAGCCTTATAACTGATTTCCCTGCTTTAATCTTCTCTCCTTCATTTTATCCTATAGGAAAGGCTGAGTAATTTTCTAAAATTAGAATTTCAGGGCATAGTGCTTGAAACCTGAAGTGGTTTATCTAGTCCCCAAGATTAACACCTAACTCCTTAAGACCTCTGTTCAGCTCTTTAGCCTCAACTATTGTATTGCCATCCTTTCCTTCCTCACTTGAATGATTTTTTTGAACTGGTTTATAAATGTTCCTTCCTCCTCACATATTCTCTTCAACCACCCCTGGTCTTGCTCTTCCCCCTTTTCCTTCCATTTTATAAAGTCCATCTCTGCAATGTCTAGACTGATTCTTCTCACCTCAGGAAAGCCACAGCTATATTCTGAACGTCTTTCCTGACCTTGTTTCCTATGAATGTGAATTATTTATCCCTTCATTATGCTTTTATAACACCTTTCCTGACACCTATCTTACCACTTTCACTGTTGAGTAGTTGCTTATTTACAAGTCTATTTCTCTCACTAGACTGTGCCTTCTTTAAGAAAAAAAAAAAATTATGTCCTTGTTTATACAAGAACATTGTGGCTAGTGCAAAGCCAGGCATGGAGCAATAGCTCATTAAAAATTGTTGAGTAAACTAAGACCTTTAAGATAAGGATTTTAAAAGGAAGTAATATTTATATCAGACACGCTTCAGTTCTGGTCAAAGGCATAAAGCCTTCAAAGATAAGGGAAGGAAATGATTTTCCAAAATTTTTGTATTCTCTTTCATGTTACAAATTAAAAATTGCTGGCACTCCTGGCAACAGCTGACACCGATGAAAATAAGCTAGTTTTGTGGAATATGAACTTATAAAATGTGGAGATACCTCTCCATGAGGAAGGCTACATTCATGGAATGGTTCTCAGCAATATACAAGCTGAAACTGAAAAGAATGCAAAAAGTAGCATGAGCCTAGAAAAATATGCTGTGAGGTATACTTTTGGTAATTAACATTTTATCAACTTTTAACTATTTTTTTTATTAGCTAAAGAAAGGATATGTAGTTAACAAAGACCTCAATAAGGGAAAACTATCTATTTCAGGTTGATAAAATCCTGGATTGAAAGAGCTAGAAGAGACTTAGAAATGATCTTTCCCAATATCTTTACTATATAGAGTTCCTGAGGTGAGAGGAAAAGCCATTTTCTGAGCATACTCTAATGAGTTATCACAAATACAAATTCAGGCCGGGCGTGGTGGCTCACGCCTGTAATCCTAGCACTTTGGGAGGCCGAGGCGGGCGGATTGCTCAAGGTTAAGAGTTCGAAACCAGCCTGAGCGAGACCCCGTCTCTACCAAAAATAGAAATAAATTAATTGACCAACTAAAAATTATATATACAAAAAATTAGCCGGGCATGGTGGCGCATGCCTGTAGTCCCAGCTACTCGGGAGGCTGAGGCAGTAGGATCGCTGAGCCCCGGAGATTGAGGTTGCTGTGAGCCAGGCTGACGCCACGGCACTCACTCTAGCCTGGGCAACAAAGTGAGACTCTGTCCCCCCCCAAAAAAAACAAAAAAAAAAACAAATACAAATTTAAATAAATGGCTTGTAATCTCATGTTTCTTACATCACATCCTTCAGACTCATGAACCTCACTCTCAGGTTCTTTGTGTAAATAATATTGCCTATCTTATGGTGGTTTTTGGAAAAAGGAATGGAATTTATATTCAGTGATCCTAGAGAAAATTGTTTATTGTCTTCAGAAATGGCCTCTTCCACATATTTGTGATATACATTAATTATATATATATATAGAATGTGTGTATAAGAAAGTACACTTGCAGATTTATTTATCATATAGTGATGGGATTAGTAATTATAACATGAATTCCAATAACTTGACTTACATGAAAGTCATCCAAAGTGGCAGTAATAAAATGAATAATTGTCATCTACTATATTATAATCTCTGGATCCACTTTAATTCCTAAGACTTTAAGCAAGAAAGTTACCAGAATTCCTGTTGCTATGGTCTGTAAAAGTAATCTCTTGACAAGGATATTGCTTATGTTCTAGCCATTGTTTACAGAACAGATCTTGAGGAGTTGACCAGGGAATGCCACATCCTTTTCCAGCCAAAGGCTATTACTGTGCACCTGAAAGAAGCAGCTGGGTGAGCCCCAGCTATGAGAGCTTCCTGAAGGACTTCTGGTGGGGCTCCTCACCCTCACATTAGCTGTCTTAGTTCATATGTTGCTGTTATGCAGAATACCTGAGGCTGTGTAATTTATAAAGGAGAAAGTTCTATTTTCCTCATGATTTTGCAGGCTGGGAAGTTCAAGAGCATAGCACCACATCTGGCTGGCTTCAGGTGAGGACCTTGTACTGGGTCAAAATATAGCAAAGAAGTAAAAAAGTGAGGGAGCCTATGCAAGTAGATCTCACAGTGAGAGAGGAAGCAAGAGAGAGTTTAGGAAGCTAAACTCACTTTTACAACAATCTGCTATCTAGTAAAACTAATCCAGTCCCGTGAGAGTGAGAACTCATTCAATCCCAAGGGAAGTTGCTAATCTTTTCGTAAGGGATGAATAGGTTATTTTTGTGTTCTCATGACCCAAACACCTTTCACTAGGCCCTACCTCCCAACCCTGCCACACTTGGGGGAAAAATTCAACATGAGTTTTGGTAGGGAAATATCACATTCGAACCATAGCATTAGCTTTTACCTAGAAACAAAAGATAAGATTTTAAGAAAATAGAAATTTTATGCTGTTATTTTTATGTCAATGTTTCAAACAGGAAATAATATCACAACATCAACAATGAAAGCAATAATTAAAATCTATAAATTAACGTTCCTTGCATTTTTTCCTACTTATATCATAAAACTATCAGAAAAAGGTATACACTTTTGCTTTAGAGGATTGATCCAAGACAAAAGCATAAATAATGGACAAGAAATTACTTTTAGTGGTTTGAGTACTTTGGAAAATAACCAAAAGATAAGGAATAACATTTAAAGAAAAATAAGAGACTTGACCATGAGTGCTTCTTGGTATCCTTTCCATAAATGGTATTGGAAAAACTTGATATCCATCTGCAAAAGGATAAAATTAGACCCTTATACAAATCACAAGATTCAATTCAGAATGGATGAAAGATAAATATAGGACCAGAAACTCTAAAACTCCTAGAGAAAATAAAAAATAAAAGCTTCATGGTATTGGTCTTGGAAATGATTTTTTGGATATGACACCAAAAGCACACAGAATCAAAGCAAAATAAGTAAGTTGGATTACATCAAACTAAGTACCTTCTGCAAAGGGAACAGTCAGTAGAGTGAAAAGGCAACCTACCCAATGGGAGAGAATATTTGAAAAATATATATCTGATAAGGAGTTAATATCTAAAATATATCAGCAATCCCTATACCTCAGTAGCAAGAAAAGTAAAAACCCAATTATAAAATGGACTAAGACTTGAATAGACATTTCTCTAAAGAAGAGTTAACAAATGGCCAACAGGTATATGAGAAGATGCTCAACATCCCTAATCGTAATGGAAATGCAAACCCAAACCACAAGGAGGTATAACCTCACACCTGTTAGAATGTTTATCATCAAAAAAAAAAAAAAAAAAAAGAAAAGGTGAAGATATGCATAAATTGGAGCTTTTGTGCACTCTTGGCAGAAATGTAAACAGTGTATAAAACTGTATAGAGTTTCCTCAAAACATTAAAAACAGAACTACCATATGATCTAGCAATCTCACTCCTGGGTATATATCCAAAAGAATTGAAGTAAGGATCTTGAAGAGATAACTGCATTCCCATGGTTACTGAATAGCAGCGCTATTCACAGTATTTAAGAGATGGAAATAACTTAAATGTTCATATACAGGTGAATAAAGAAAATATGGCATATACATATAATGGAATATTATTCAGTTGTAAAAAGAAGGAAATCCTATCATATGCTGCAACATAGATAAACCTTGCGATATTATCCCAAGAGAATTGTGCTAATAAAAGAAGGACTAATATTGCACAATTTCATTTATATGAGGTATCGAAAGTAGTCAAACTCATGGGGAATAAAGTAGAATATTCATTGCCAGTGGCTGAGGGGAGGGGGAAATGGGAAGTTGCTGTTCAATGGATACAGAGTTTTTTTCATGTAAGATGAAAATTTCTAGAGATCCATTCAGCAATATTGGGCTTACAGTATAGTTAACAATACTGTTCTTACACTTAATTTCTGTTACAAGGGTAACTCTTATTGAAGTGTTTTCGCCAAAATACGAAAAAAAAAAATTTTTTTTTTCTACTTGGTAGCATTCAGAGGAAGCAGAAGACTCCTGACTTTATGACTTCAAAAAGTGTCTACAGAACCACAGATTCAGGTGCTCAGTCCCAGTTAAAATCACTCTGTCCCCTGTGCCCTAGAAAACCAGAGAGCAGCCTCAGAAAAGGGAACCATTTATGGCTTGGCTGGAACCATCAGAATACAGGAAGCTACCATGACTGTGCAGAGATTAGAGGGCCTGCTTTGATTTTCTATGCACTTATAAAGCATATCACATCCCAATAAACTCCAGTAATGAGTAAGACAAAGTCTCCCCAAATCCAGACAGAATCAGATGTAATTTTATTTACAAGAAAGAAAAAAAAGAATAACTAATTTTGTATACCAAAATTTATTGATCAAAATCCACACCTATCATGTTTGGGATCATATATGGGATAGCTAATGGCTTCTTTCGCATTGTATGTTTGAGTCAAAGGGTAGCTTCCCTAGAATCTCAGCCAGTTTGGTTTGAAACAAAAACTTAGGCCTGTTAGGCAACAGGTAAGTAGAGATGGGCCTGGATTCTTTGAAGTGATTTTGGTTCGAGCAATGCATTTTGATGATATTGGGTTTAACATAATTCTATATACTGTTTATACATTCTTAGATAGTTATTTTAAGTGGGTTTCGAAAGAAAGAAAGAAAGAAAGAAAGAAAGAAAGAAAGAAAGAAAGAAAGAAAGAAAGAAAGAAAGAAAGAAAGAAAGAAAGATGCAGTGTTCTTGACAGATAAATTTCTCCATTCTTCCTAAAAGAATTCCTGGAAAGGAATAGACATAGAGATGGATATAAAGACCATTAGTCTTTGACTCTGAACTTTAAAAATTCGTAAACATAAAACAAAATTAAAAATAAAAATAAAAATGCACATTCTTCCTGGAAAGGAAGGTGCCTGTGTGAGCACACACACACACACACACACACACACACACACACACACACACACTCATGGCTCAAAACCTACATAGGGTGAAAATCAGAGAGGAGGTGAGGTGTTAGGTTTCCTGGATTGGGTTACTACTGACAGATAATAACAGAGCGAAACTCCAGAAAGGCCAATTAAAATGAGATTTAGCACAAGGACTTTTGGGACCTTGTTGGCCTGGACGATCGTATCAAATGTCCAGGAGGCGATGCCCAGTAAGCAGCAGAGAACTGAGTCCACAACCCAGGTGGAAGATCCTCCCTCATTTTCTTTGGGTAAGCAAACAGAGGCACAAAATCCATAGAGACGTAGGACTGTGTGTCGGTGGAGAAGGTGTGGCAGGGAAGAAAGAATCTTACAGTAGAATGTTACAGGGGGCCTGATCCACTGAGTGGCCTTGCGTAAGATACTCCCCCTCTCAGGCCCTCACTTTCTTTTTCAGTGTGGTTTAGATCAGAAGTTTTCAAATTGATTTCCAAAGAACCTTGTGATATGTGGTCAAAATATAGGTACCCGGGAACCGTGACTTGCTTCTATTTAAGTGACTGCCCTTCAAAATTCTGTTTCACTCTACTGTTTGCCTCATTAAATTACAATGAGGAATTGAAAAGTTAGAATCCTCATTTCTCAATGAGGAATTGAGAAAATGAACTTCCTCTTTTTAATTAAACAACAAAAACAAAAAGCTTGAAAATCACAGACCAAATGTTTGTTTAGAGTCTCTGCAGCTCTAACATCCTGTGAGTGAGCCATTATTCTCACTTCTATATTTGCCTGGGACATGGTTGGTCTATGCAGGTGCTTCACTATGACTTGGGAAGACCAGATCATTCCTCCCATTCAGAAAAGCTTCTGGAGAGCACTTTTAGAATGTAGAGTTCAAGAGCTGATGAAGTATCAAAATAAGGATGAGGTGTGTGTGTACAAATTCCAAAACGGCATGAACTATTAAGAAAATGATAATGTTCTATCTGGTATTGGAAAATTGA
This sequence comes from Microcebus murinus, assembly GCF_040939455.1. Taxonomy (NCBI): domain Eukaryota; kingdom Metazoa; phylum Chordata; class Mammalia; order Primates; family Cheirogaleidae; genus Microcebus; species Microcebus murinus. The sequence goes on from NC_134124.1 coordinate 14,442,138, forward strand.
AATTATGAATGAAAAACACACACATTAAAAAAATTGGAAACATATTCAATCAATTACTTGTGACCACAAGATCTCCAATTAGAAAATACAGTTTTGGTCAAAATTCTGTCAGCCAGCAGCTGTCTGCTTTGAGGAAATTGCTTAATTCATTTAATATCTGTACTCATCATGTGTGAAGTAGAAATATTATATTCTATCTTCTGCAGAGACAATGGGAGGAGCACGTGAGATACTATGGGTGAAAGTACTAACTGATTGAAAATCCCTAGGCTTGTATTATGGAAAAAATATTAAGGAATGTTGCACATACTAGTTCTGTGGATAGACAGAAATATGTAGATATGAGCAAAGTAGAATGTATTCAACAATTTCATGGCTATCACCTTAAGACATATGTGACAGTATTCTAAAATCAGAATTTTGATTTTGAATATCCATTTTAGTAATGAAGTGGTATAACTTAGTAAGGGAAAAACATATTTTAGAAGAGAAGCATAGGCCTAGGGTTTTAGAGACCTGGCTCTCCCTCTCGCTAACTGTGTTACTAATACAGAATACATAACCTTTGTGAGTTTGCTGCCCCTCTAAATAAAAACGATATGATCTGCATATTTCACAAATTTATTGTGATCATTGAAATGATTAAATCATCACAAGCAAATGCATAGTATGTGCCTTCATAGGACATCATCAAGGGAAAAATGCAGGCTCCCGACCACATAACAGAACCACTGTGCTGTGGGAGTGCTCAGAAAAATTGTTACAAAGCAGTTTAAACAAGTACCAAGGTATCTGCTGGCCCCAGGAAAAGTGCCCAGAAGTCTCGTAGGTGCGTCAGCCCTTTCTTTCCTTGAAGTAGCCAGTTTAGACCAGCCCTTGCTGCTTTCGAACTGCTTTGGTTGTCCTGTAGTGCCCTTTCGCTCATTGTAATATTAAAATCCCCACCCAGTGGAAAATTGTAATGTCCTTAACATAATATGGGTGGCACGACAGTGTGTGATGAGGGTCCTGTGCCGGCGTGATTGTTTCCCTGTGAACAAGCAGAGATACGATGCAGAAACTCTGCATTACTCATTGGGAAGGGATTTAAGGCAGCACCAAAGGGTGGGCAGATGTGGATTTTGCTAGCAAGAGGCTCCTGAGGAAAAAATTCCTGTTCTGGCCAGGAGCAAGTACCCTAGTAAGTAACTGCCAATAACTCAGCTGACTTGCCAAGCTGGACTTGTTGGAGTCATTCTTTGGTCTCTCTGCTCCCTATCAGTTTGGGGGCACTTTTTCCATATTGTCCCAGATTTTCCTGAAACAATTGTAAAGTATTTTCCTACTCTAGAAACAAGGAATTTTCAGTGCCAACTACTAATGTTATCTACTATTGTACATTTTAAAGAGTGTCCTCATTGCCTCTATTTTCTATTTCAACTCACCTGCCTGTAATATGACATTAACACACGTAATACACTTTACACATATATCATTTGAGTGTTTCTTTTCTCTTACTATGCCAATTGTTGAGTTTGTTCTCAAATACACCATTGCATTTGCTGAGTAATTGGGAGGTCATTACGCAAAACACCTTTGTGGTAGATGGCTTGCATGGTAAAACTGTCCCAACTGTCTATAAATCATGATAATAAGGAAATTTTCCTGAACAAATGAAGCAAATATCCTGAGTCACAGCCAATCATTGGAAAGGTCAATTTCTAATGAAAGCAGGCCCTGCCCGTGTGTGAGTATATATATGTACGTGGGGCAGACTGCTCTGTCTCTCTCTCTCTCTGACTCCTTGCCCCAGAGCAGCGTGTCTGTCACTGTCATTCACCATCGCTATGAAGGGCATTGCTGCTTTGGCCATCTTTGCTCTGGCAGCCACTGCATGGGCTGCCTGTCCAGCGGGTAACTTGGGATTTCTTTCAAAAATCCATGCCTTTATGTTAACTGTAACATATTCAATCTTCATTAAATGATTAAATGTTAAAGTCTGAAGATACTTTAGAAGGTTTTATTTGGATTGGTCTGATTAACAAAGCGAGGTGGTTCAGACCTTCAGTGAGAGCAAGAGAAACTGAGAAGAGGAATAAAAGGGTAGTGGTTCTCTGCGCAGTTCCTGATCAGGATCTCTCAGGTTTATGACTTGCCCTTTTAGGAACAGCTTAGGGACAGCTTGGGGACCATGACCCACCTACTCTGGGCATGCCAACCAGGAGCTCCTGGACATCTATGACAGCCCCTTGTCAATAGTCAGGGCTTTCCTCTCTGGATTGTTTGTTTTAAATCAGGGCTATGTAGATGTTTGTCTTCATTCTGAGTTTGGTCCTCAGTAAGGAAATGACCTCTGTAGGGATGGATTGGGCTGGCAAAGAATCTTGTTGGGAAATAGGTTTGGGTTACTGTGAACAATGGATTTAGCTTTGCACTTGTAACTGTGAAATATGTTCTTTCTCCAATTCCTTCTCTCCAATTGCATCTCACTTCACTCTCTTCTGGTGATCAAGCCAAAGGGACAGAGGTAAGTGTATCCTTCTCTGTGTGGTCTTTATAAAAATGGAATCAGAGTTAACCTGTGCATACAGCTGGGAATGCAGCTAAGTTGGCTCACAGTGGACTGAAGTAATTCCTGCCTAGTTAAAAATATTCCTGCTCTGCACCTTTCTTTCTCTAAAGGTTGCAAAAGGAACCTCCTTGCAAAAGGAAAACAGCAGACAAAGTAAACTTTTACCTTTGGGCAACATTTTAAACTCTTCTGAGTATTTTTCACATACATTATTCCACTGGCCTCTCATTGCCACCCTAAAAGGAGAGTTTATTGTTTCCTTGCTACACAGAGAATTCCATTATAGGGTATGTTCTGGTCTGATTTATTTCTGTAATACAACACCTTGTCCGTATAAGATCTTCCAGAGGTGTTTGCTGAAAAACTGAAGGGACTGGTGTTCTCTCGGCTCTCTTCTTCTTCTTTCACCATCTGGATATGGGAATGACTGTAGAATTGAAGGGATGAACTGCAGGGTATTATATTTTGTTTGAATTACAGGTGGACTATTCCCAATACTATGGTCAAGGTGCAAGGATTGTATGCCCATTGATTTTCAGACCAATATGTGGCACAGATCAGAAAACTTACATCAATGAATGCATTTTTTGCGTGGAAAATCAGTAAGTAAAATACTTGACTTGGAGTTCCCTCCATTTTGTAAAAACTATGTTAGAGCCCACACAGGACCAAATCTGCTTGGAATTTTAAAACATGGTTTGACAAATACTAACTTTGTTTATGTTCCTCCAACATCCCTTGGACATTGCTCTTTTAAAATAATGAAAAGAGAAAAGTTGAGCTATATTTCTAGTGTGTGTTTGTGTATGTATGTGAGTGTGTATCCGTATCTATATATATATATCTCTATATTTATGAGGGCTGTCCAGAAAGTATCAAGCTATGCAACATGAAACACTTATTAACAATGGCTGGATGCTTTCCAGATAGATCTCGTATATCTTTGCTACTCAGCCAAAATCTCATTCACATTACACACTATCTTTGGGGCATTATCCCCATGAGACATTTTTATGCCCACATAACTTTTAAGGAAGCAGGATCTCAAGAAGAAGATGTAACTTTCTCAAATTTCCATGAATCTCCTCTGTTACATCTTTGTTTTTGCATTTGGGAACTTTGAAGATGGCTATCTCTATTTAGTCTGTTAGCCATGGACACATAAAATTTTGAGAACTTATATGGAAATATAACATTTTGATTTATCCTTCATACCCCAGAGAAAATTTATGTGGTTTCTCATAATCATCTAGAAAAGTCTGGGGAAAAGAGTGAAAGTACAAATGGGTAGTTGAAATGAATATATCCCTACCTCCACCAGCTCCACAGATTTAATATTAAGTCTTTACCTTTAATAAGAGATTAATCTTTAGAATAATGAAAGAATTGTTATTACCAGGCTTTCAGTAGTATAAATTCGATATTTTATGGTTAGTGGCTAAAATTATGAGTTTTGGTGCCAAATATCTGGATTAAAATCCAGATTTCACTTAGTAGATCAGTGACATTAGGCAAATACACAAGCCACTACAAGCTTTAGTATTCTTACCTGTAAGATAGAAATTATAATAGCCTTTAGGATTCACTGTGATAAAATGTCACAAATCTTAGCTAAACAGGTTACATAGAGTGAATACTTGTAAAAATAAGTTCGTCTTTCTTCTTATTCTTTCCTCCTTATTTTCTCCTATTTTCTAGCCCTTCTGAAAATTTACAGTCGAGTGTAAGAGCAAGTGCCATGCACAATAAGGTTTCAAAGGACATGCAAGTTCATACTCTAATATTAACACAACTGGAAGAGATTAAAGCTTGATGAGATCTTGTTGATTATATTATCTCATATCTTCTTTTTACACAGCATGCATCAAATACTTAGCAAGGAGAAGTAACTCTTTTCTGAGTGTTAGATTTTTGTATAACAAAATTGTACAGACTGTAAGAGCCAGCAAAGTATTTGGGCATATTTTCTTTTTCTTAATCTCAGTTTCAAGAATGTTTTCATAGTATTTTTTGCCCTAGATTTTCATCTGAATATTCATAGGCTATATTTAAAAATGCCCAATCTAATTTTAGAGTTAATTTTATTTTCTTGTATTCTTAGTTGTTAAGTGTTCATCTATTAAAGATGTTTAGAGTCAATATTAGCCAACAGACGTAGTAATTCAACCAGAGAGAATTCAACTGATGGGAATTCAACCTTATTTTCAGTCCAGGTCAGACAACAGAGAAATAACATATGACTGTGTTTTATTCTATAGTATATGAAACCTCAAATTATTGCATTATACATTTAGTAAAATCTTTTCTTCCAGAGAGAACAAATTGCAAGTCAGAAAACTTCATGATGGTAACTGTGTAAGTATATGCAGAAGTTTTATTTACCCTTAATGTAAAATGTTGTAATAACTCCTCACTTTCATAGAAAATAACTATTTTATAATACATGTTCTCTAAATCATTTATGACTGTGTATATTTATAGATAAAGCATCTGGACAGCCTAAACAGAAGGCCTAAATTACCAGAGGAAGTGTTCACATACCTTACTTATGGCCCTTAATTGTGGCATATTGGTATACATACGGTTATTTTCTAATACTGCAATAAATTACAAGGTTAAGATGAGGATTTCAAGGGAAATAAGGTACTCAGAGACACTCCCATAATAGGAGGAAGTTATAAATAAAACATGAAAAAATTCAAGATCAAGTATAGAGACCATTCAGGGGCAAAGAGCTATGTGAGTGTGATGTCAGTTGTTCTAATAGAGCTTAAAATGTGTTATAAAAGCAGCATAAACACGGGTGGTGGCAGTGAAGACAGCTCATTGTAAGGAGGGACACTTAACTCAATTTGATGAGGGTGGGAGAAAAGCGCCGTCATGAAATTGTTCTACAAGTAGTTAAAATGACACTTAAAGAAGAGCGGGAGCTGGCCTGGTGGGTAAAGCAGGAAAGCTCAGGCAAGACAGGAAAACAGCAGGAGCCAAGGCACAGAAATACACAGCAGCTGAAAACAGGTGGGATCTTTGCCCAGATGTATATCAAGAGCAAGAGGCAGAGGAATCCATTCATCACATAGATATGGGGACTGGGTGAGAGGCAGGACCTAAACACAGGCTGAGCTGTCCTTTGCTGTAAGAAGATTTCAATGTTGTCGGGGCAGAATATGTAAGTTGCAAGGGAATACCGTTTTGCATATGGGATTTTGGACTAACTGATTATTCAAGCCTTTTAAAAGTTCATTTTCTAAGATTTCTTTCTTTCTTTCTTTTTTTTTTTATTTTAAGACAGGGTCTTCTCTGTCACCCAGGCTATAGTGCAGTGACACCATCATAGCTCACTGTAACCTTAAACTCCTGGGATCATATTTCCTATGATTTAATGATTTGAAACATGAAAATTTGTTTTTGACTGGGCAGATTAAGTACACCAAATATTCTAAGATTTGTACCCTGGAATACAGACCTCACTATGGATTTGATGGAAAAGAAATTCCCAGTGAATGTACATTTTCCAATGCTGTTTCGTAAGTGCTGAATTTAATATATGATTAGCAAAAATAGCCTCTTCCATAAAAAACCAGAAACCATCTTATTTATCTAACAGGCTAAATGCTACTATGAACCATAAAAGTGAGATGGTTCATTGATAATCAGAATATTTAGAAAAAAGAAAGAAAGAAAGAAAGAAAGAAAGAAAGAAAGAAAGAAAGAAAGAAAGCAAGCAAGCAAAAGGAAAGAGACAGAAAAGGGGAAAGAAAAGATAGAAGAAACAAATGATGCTAAGAAAGTGAGAAAAATTGATCAGCATCATAATGTTACTAAGTGGCAAGTAAAAGAAAAATTTGCAGATTTTTTGGCTCCTAACACCAGCTTTTATTACCGGATTGAACTCCTCTTTTCTCCCCTGTTGAAGCTTAGTGTTTAATTGCTCACCTTTATTGCTTGTACTCATCTGACTAATTGACCTAAGGATATGAAACTTTTCATTTAAGGTCTTCAAAGCATTCTTTTAATGAATAACTTCTGTAGCAGGGAGGGTATTGGAAGACTTTCTCTGGAAAATTATGGAAATTGCCTGTTCCCCGTAATGCTGAAGGGAAAGAAAACCCCCTCTTGCTGATTCTGCTGAGAGAGGACCAGTTTCTCCAGGATGGCTGAAGAGGCAAGCGGTGATTTGGTGCAAATGTGGATTTCATTCTTCAATAAAAAATTCTCTGCAGGAAACCTACTGTCAGGCTTGGCTGTGTGGACATGATTCTTCTCTTAAGGAAAATATTTATGTTCATCTCCCTAAGCTATAAGGCACATGGAAACATTTCCTCCATTTTTATTCAAGTTGGAAGCTGGAGATTATGTGTTATATATATATAATATACCAGTGAGAGGAGAATCTTTTCATGTCACCCCATTTTATAAAGACTCAAATGTTTTAAGTAAACATGGGTCAAAGGATGGGTCTGTCCATCAGTCTTGCATAATCTTTAGCACACAGATGGAAAGTGGAAAATTCTGACTTGGAGAAAGAGTGAGAATCTAAAATACTGTAAAATAATCAGAACAGAGCAGAAGTAATGTATACTATAGGTATCACTTTTTAAAGAGGACTCAGCCATATAGGGGCTCATGCAAAAGAGGGCATCAGGTTGGGAGGAGAGATGAAAGACAAGATGACTTGAGGAAATGTTGAAGCCACTGAAAAGGCCTCAGGAAAATTCAAGGGAGCTGAGAAAGGTGAGGGTATATAAAGAATCGTTATGAGATAGAGACTCTGGAATTCTCTCAATTTTCTCAAGTCTGGGGCTCCATGGAGAACACTCAGAGCATTCATACAACATGCAGAAATAGATACTTCACCTTGATAAAGAGCAGAAATTCCCAATAGTCAGTCACAAATAGGAAGAAAGTTATGCCTTATATGTTAATGTCATGAGCATAATGGTTTTTAAACAGATTGGTTAAATAATTGCTAGCTATGCTGTAGAGATTTGTGTTTTTCTTCTAGCAACATATATAGAAAAGCCACCAGGGGTCAGGCAATGTGTTGTGTGGGGAAAAGCGATAGGAATGGGTAAAAAGAAGAATCCGAGCCATGGAAGAATTTTCAGACTACTGAGAGAGACAGACTTTAAAGAGTTGATTCCTATATGATGTAACAAGGACAATAATGTGGTATTATTAAAGATTCTATCAAGACAGAAAGGAAAATACGGGGTAATAATCACATAATGTTATCAGTCTACTTGGGCTTCCATAATGAAATAGCACAGATTGAGTGGCTTAAACAACATGAATTTATTGTCTTACGATTCTAGAGGTTAGAAAGTCCAAATCAAGGTGCTGGCTAATTTAGTTCCTGGTGGAGGCTCTCTCCCTGGCTTTCAGATGGCTGCCTTCTCACGGTGTCCTCTCCTGGTGGGTGTGGGGAGGAAGAGGAAAAGTTGTCTTTCTCTACAGATGTGAATGTGGCTCCCCAAAGACAGCTCTGCAGTGTTAGTTCTATCTGTGAGACCCATGGCAGCCATCTCAAAACAGGTCAAAGAAATGTATTTTCCTTGAAAGTCATAGACTTCGGATTCTCTGAGGGAGATGTGATCCTTTAGCCTTTTCCTCTTCACCCGGGACTAATTCAACTGAAATTTGGGGAGTTTGGGAAACTAAAAATAATTCAGCCTTACATTTTTTTTTGTGTTTACTTTTTCCTCAGTGTGCATTAAGATTAAGTCATATTGTCAATGGGAAATTCCCCAAACTCTGTAAAATAATTTAAAGAGGTTCATTCTGAACCAAATATGTGACACTTTGAGTCAGAGAGCCACACCCAAGAAGCCTTGAACGAGTGGTCTCACTATGGTTGGAATACAGTTAAGTTTTATATATATTTAGGGACATAGGAATTACATGTAAAGTCATAAATTATTATATGGGAGGCAAAAGTTAGCTTGACCCCAAAAGGCAGGATGTCTGGAAGTAGGGTACTATAGGTTACAGGGTTTAAAGCAGGCGTCCTTAAACTATGGCCCCCAGGCCACCTGTGGATATTTTTGCCCGTTTGTTTTCTTACTTCAAAATAAGATATGGGCAGTGTGTATAGGAATTTGTTCATACTTTTTTTAAAACTATAGTCCGGCCCTCCAACGGTCTGAAGGACAGTGAACTGGCCCCCTGTTTAAAAAGTTTGAGGACCCCTGGTTTAAAAGTTCTTTAATTTGTAATTGGTTGAAGAAATGAAGCTTTGTCTAAAGGTTTATAATGTTTAAAGTTAAGATAAGGAAGTCTGTTAATCAGAGACAAACCACCAGACATGTAACCAGACTCAAGTGATCTATTAAGGAAATTGATGATCTGAAGGTGTGGTTTAAGCTTTGCCTTGCATAGCCTTAGGTCTGCTAATGAGTTACAAAGGATGTATCCAAGAAGGAAAAGGACATTATGAAGCATGGTGACCTGCCTTCTCACGGTTAGCAACTCAGCTTTGGGGTATCTCTGGGGTCCCCTTGGCCAAAAGAGGGCATATATTCAGTCAGCGGGGTGCTTAAAATTTTATTTTAGTAAATGCTTATAGAGCTGTCTGTGTTATCTTATTTTTATATCTATTAAATAGAACCATGTGGTGATAATATGCAATACCCTTTATCTTAAAATAATTTGCTTCAATTTTATGTAGTTAATATTTTGGATATATATATTTTTATTGTTTGATTAAGTAAGTTATTTAGTCTAAAGTGGCAGGGAATTTCATACTTGTTATTATTTTTGAATTCAATTAAATGAGTCTGATCCCACAATATCCAGGTCTATAGTAGTGGCTAGGCTGGGTGCGGTGGCTCACGCCTGTAATCCTAGCACTCTGGGAGGCTTGAATTGATCAAAGCAGGAGTTTGAAACCAATAGTAGTTGCTCATAAGAAACAAAATAAAATAGCATTTATCGTAACTTTATCCGGGTCAGGCAATTTTCCAAGCCGTTTAAATGTTTGCTCAACTGAACTTCCAAAGAGCACTTTATGGAAGGTGTGATTACCTCCAAATGCAAATGGAAAAATTCTGTGGCCCAAAGACAAGAAAGTCCTTCCCAAGTTGACAAGATATTATAGCCAGCTCTTCTGTTTCTGCAATCAAAATCCTTCTAAACAATGGAGTGACTCTGCCTTTCTGAACTGGGAGCAAATTATTTCATCTGGAAGATAACAGGGTGTTTTCAAAATATTCCACATTAGATTGTAAATATGGAGCCCCAAATTGGATGAAAACCACATCTTTCATATTCTAGGTGACTGAGGTACTTTTAGAATTTTGCAGTAGGTATATTTATAGGCATTTATTGAGATGAAATAATACGAGATAAATTAACTGAGGAAAATAAAAATATTTTCATTCCAACATTGTTAGTGTCAATAACAATTTGATAGTACCCTACTTGAGCAACAAATAAAGTGTGTTAGTATAATCAATAGCCATATAGTTGATGGAATACAGCATCAGGCATCTAAATTCATGTTCTATATAATTATCTTTAGAGATTAAGAAAATTTAGTAGCACATATACAAGTGAAAAAAGCAGGAAACCATATATACTATAAAAAGTGATTGAATATTATAATAATAAAAACATGTATATTTTGTGTCTATGTGTGATTAAATGTATATATTTTTAAACATCAGAAGAACATACTTTAATACACGTTTAATAATTATCTCTGAGTTGTGAGGTTTTATACTTTTTAATCTCCTTTCATATATTTCTCTTTTCCAATTTTTCTAAGTGAAAATATATTTCCTTTATATAAGAAAAAGTATTCTTTCCAGAAAGGAAGGTAGAGGCAAACATTTCAGATAACAGGAGAGAGCAGCTATGATAACGCGTCTTCCCTGCTAAAACTGAAAAGGCTCTGATTGCTACAGGGCCGACGCTGGACCCACTGCAAACTGCATCCACTTATTTCAGCCTTCACTGCAACCTTCTGTTCCAATCTTCTCTTCTTGGCATTTCTACACATTTTTAATGCTGGCCCAAAGTACTAATTATCATTGTGGAACATGTTATACTTTTCCTGCTGTACTCTCTCCCACTGTGGTATGTGGGCCTCTCTTGAATGTTCCATTACTTATCACCTTGCATCTTCCCCTGTTGAGATTTGACCTTGTTCAACCTGAATGATGAGCCTCCAGGACTGGCCCAGCCCAGCACACAATGCCTCAGTGCCTTCTATCTCCTGCACAGCTACTCTAGCCCCTCCCGAGGCCCCAAAACATGCTCCTTAAATAGAGGATGTGCATTCCTCTTCCTTTTCTCTTCTTTCTAAGGTGTGTTGCTCATGGCATGGAGGATGGGGAGGAGGTGCTTCCTCATTGTGCTTTAGGCCTCTGGCTGCAGCTGTCTCTTCTACCATTCCTGCTCCATTCCTGGGGGAATCTATGGAAGATGTCAAGATGAGATGAGGGTGTGTTTAGCGAAAACATGGGGTCCCAGAGTGTCTCAAGAACAGGCACAGGAGGCAGCTCTGCACGTTGTTCCAAAAACTTCCCATCATCCTGGGAGTGAGGTACTCTTGAGACATTTTAATGTCTTGAGTGACACATGTCACACTATAGCATATCAGAAAAGAGCTTATTTAAATTACTTGTTGACATTACTTTATCTCTACATAGCAGAGATAAAGGCCTAGATGACATGGGGAGGACTAGGTTACTTTTGCAGGGGTAATACAGAGTTAAATGTGGTCCTTGGTCAGGCTCTGGAACCTGCAGATACCATTCTATAAGAGAAGTGGATCCAAAGGGAGAATTTGCCCATTGACTTTCCATTCTGTGTGTGGATTAAAATAGCTTGGGGGCCCCCATGACATGGCACAGAATGATTTTTCTCCCTATGCACTCTGTCAGAATGCCCCAAGAGAGTCTAGCATGCAAAGTCAAAAGACACTTAGCATACCCAGGAATGCCGGAAATATTTTTAATCTAAAGAGGTATTGTCTTTTTCATAAGGGAATACAGACTTGCTTTCTCTATTGAGGAGCTCTTGTTTTCTAGAAACCTCTAGTAGCTCCCTCTTCTTCTTTGTATCCTCTCAAAAAATTTATGTGAAGCTTCAGGTGAGGAGATGCCTTTTCAAGATGTCTAAAAGAACTCCACACTAACATAATAAGTGATGCCTATAATCTAACCTCTGATTTACTTCTGTCTTCTGAGTATTCACACATCTGTCACTGAGATCTATACTTTGAGTATTTTAATCTTGAATATGGTTCAACAAGGTTTAACTTTTCCTGACCATTTGTTCTTGGGGAAGGGTGGAATGAGCTGTCTGAATGTGATGTATAGAGAATACAATGAACAGACTGGAGATGAGTATTTGTTTTAAGAGTTGTCTTAAATCCTGATTAACTCTACTTTGGTTATTGTTTTAAAAGGCAACACCCTGAAACCAGATCTCAGAGCATCATTCCAAGGACACACCAGGAGGGAAAATGGCCAAATCTTTCCTATTATTCTGCTCAATTTTGTTCATCTTTATACATATGATATTATCTTCTGGTGAGTAATTTGGCTGGTCCTAGCCAGCATGTGAGATTGATTTGGGGGCTTTGAATTTGTAATCTGAAAGAGAATGCTTTGGAATTATTTTTAAATTTCAGTGGATCATTTATATAAAAACATGTAAAATATGTCATATATATCTGCATGTCTACAGATAAAAGGGGATGTGGTCCAAATATACATACATACATATGTATATGTATATATGTCTCTCTGTGTGTGTATGTATATAGATACATATACATGTGTATATATATTTACAGAGACAAAGAGGTGTGGTCCAAAGGAGTCTGGTTCAGTGTGTGGGCAGGGGTCTTAGTTTTGCCATGTATTTCATGCAGGTTGAGGCAGAATTTATGGGGGAAAGGAAGTTTGGATGATTCAGTGAGTGTGCAGCATGTTAGAGTGTCGAGCAGTATGCCTCTACCAGAGCACATCTTGAAAATTTAGACTGTTTGAAAAGGCTTTGCTATGTGTTTGTCCTCTTCTGGAGAAGAAGTCATGAAAGGAGTCATGAAGATACTCAGTCTCAAGGACTTGAGACCTCAGTTTTTCACATATCTATCATGAATTCCTGAATGTCACCCAAGCATCTATTGCTTCTCTGAAAATTGTGCAGATTGGACCAAAGATCACTTTAAAGTTCTAGCATTTCCTGTTTCTTTCTTAAATTAGCTATGAACTCTGAATCCTTTCAAGTCTAAACTAATTATTGTTAATTGAGACAAATTATTTGTTTCACTGAATTGGCAACCTTTTGAGAGCAGTGGTGCATCTAAATAGTCCTCTGCTGGTTATTTATCAGGAATAGAAGAATTATTTCACTTTTTTTTTTGTTTGTTTGGTTTTTTTTGGAGACAGAGTCTCACTCTGTGGCTGGGCTAGAGTGCCATGGCTTCATTACAGTTCACTGCAACCTCAAACACCTGGGCTCAAGCCACCCTCCTGCCTCAGCTTCCTGAGAGTTATTTCTCATTTTTTAAAAGAAAATGAGCGAATACGTGTATAACTGAAATAATATTTCCAATTTCTACAAGATGCCTTGGTAATGAGTTGGAACTCTTTTATTCTGTCAACAGATTAAGGTATGGTTTACCAGGGATTAGATTGTGTAATTATTTTCCTATATTCTCTAGGTTTACGACCTTCAAAATCGCGGCCATCAAAAGGAAACAATAAGGTAATTGTCCAGTAGATTTCTGAGGAGTAAGATTCTATTCTGGGTTTTCCTTGAAATTGTTATCTTGGAAAAAAATGCAGAAGGTAATCCATGATATTCTTTAAGGTCTATTCACATCAGGATGGCAGGAACACTGCCAATATAGGAGCCCAGAGTAGAGTGACCCAAACTGGGAACTCAGGCAAAATTTTGTCGTATGTACACCAGAAAACCCTCCTTAATGCCTGAAAAATGTTTATGAGCACAGACAACTGCCAGAGGCACCACGAGTACTTAAAGGCCCATACACTTAGGCATAGCATGGTTCTGGCTCTCAAGGAACCCACAGTTTGGTGGACAGAATGGCTGGAGGGACTGCTCCTAAATGCCCTGAGATGTACAGAGAATGCTTATGTGAGTTGTGAATAGGGAAAACAACCTCTGGGATCTGAATGGAGGAAAATGTGAGGGAATAGGAACTCTCTGAACAGGGACTCAAATTATGTTTGCAACTTGAATGACAGCAAAATGGAGATAGCTCTTTTTTTTTTTTTTTTTTTTTTTTGTGCCTACCCCTGTGAGCACTGCCTATATTGCAAGGTCAATGAATGTTTGATAAGTGAGGGACAAGATGAATGAGACATTATTCTTTTTATTTTAGTTAGAGTTACACCAGTGTGCTCATTCATTTTAGGAGTATTAGCACTTTAAGCTTTTGTCTCATTAGTAAATTTTAAATTTTACCTTTTCTTTTAAAAAAGTAAATAATGAATTGACTGGTGAAAAAGATATTTAGAGGTCAGCGTGGCTTGTAAGAGACCCACGGATCAGATTGTAGAACCTGATAGAGGCTACAGCTCTAGCAAAAGAATCTTTGGAATTGGTCCAGAATGTATCCACTGGTCTCACAGAGTCTGGTTCCAGCCTTTTCCTCTCCAGAAGGATTCTCACACCTACCAAAACAATTGCCTGCAGGAGGAAATTGCTTAATTCATTCGCCCATCAATTTATAAATGATAATGCACTTACTCATTTTTTCTTATTTCCTTTATGAAGTATTTATTAGTCACCTGTGTGGTGCCATAAAATATAATATCGAGGAAAACAGATATAGTCCCTTTTCTCATGAAGCTTACAGATAGCTGGAAAAATACAAAAGCAACAGCTATGATTTTTCATAAATTCTATCAATTAAAAAAATAGGGTATTAAGATAGAGACTATCTATCAGGGATGCAGATACTACTATAAACAATGTGATCGGGGAAGTCCTCTGTGCCACAGGGACATCTAAGGTGAGGCCAGAGGGATAAAAAGAGCCACTTAGGGGGGGATCAGTGAGGAAGGCTTTACCTGCTTGAGTCGCTGGTTGAATCCCCATGTGACTGGAGCACAGGGAGGGGATGTGGCAGAGGCTACAGTTGGAGCAGCTGGCAGGACCCTCCCCCACAAATGCACGCCCTCCTTCAAAGACAGAGGGGAGAAACGAAGCTGCATTTAGAGACAATGATATGAACTATCTTTTGCTCTTTTATTTGATAACTCTATATTCATTCAAACTGAACCATTTTATATGTCCACTCACTCATTTTGCAAATGTTTCTAGAGCAAAAACTAGCTGCCAATAGAGTTCATGTAAGTGCTGAGCACAGAATGGTAAACCTAGTCAGACACAAGCCTTACCCTTGTGGGCTTATAGTCTTTTGGGGGTGTGGAAGTAGTTAAATAATCACACAAAAGCTTCATCTAACTGATCAAAGGTATAAAAATAAAAAAAGAGAAAGTAATGATTGTATTTTAAGAAATATCTCTGAGAAAGTGGGTTATATTCTAAGCTCTGATGGTAGAATGAGTTTAGGTTGAGAAAAAAAAAAATGTTTGGTGTGGTGGTCATAACAACTTGGAAGATCCTGAGGAGGAGAAAACATGGAATTTGGGAAAAAAATAAAACAAACTAATTAACTGAAAGGGCAAAGGTCAAGGTGGTATAATTGAGTTAAGTATTTAAAGAACAAGATCTGATTTGTTTTTTAAAAGATCACTCCAACATCAACGTGGAGGGTAATGAAAGCCTCCAGTGAGCATGGAGGATGAGCAATAAATTGGCAGACAATTAAAACAGTTTGGGCAAGACATATTGAGGGTCTGAACAGAGAGAATGACAGTATGGTGAGGAGAGGGCTTATTTAGAATTAAGTACCAGGTGGAATCCACGGGATCCATTCATCACTTAGATATAAGCACTGTGTGAGAGGCAGGACCGAAAGACAGGCTGAGCTGCCTTTTGCTATAACAAGATTTCAATGTTGTTGGGGCAGCATATTTAATCTACAAGGGTATGTCTTTTTGCATGTGCGATTTTGGACTGATTGTTCAAAGCCTTTTAAAGTTCATTTTCTATGATTTTATTTTATTTATTTAATTTTAAAGACAGGGTCTTCTCTGTCACTCAGGTTAGAGTGCAGTGATCATAGCTCACTGTAACCGTGAACTCTTGGGCTCATATTTTCTATGATTTAATGATTCGAAACATGAAACTTTGTTTTTTACTGGGCAGATTAAGTGCACCAAATATTCTGAGATTTGTACCCTGGAATACATTCCTCACTGTGGATCTGATGGAAAAGAATATCCCAATCAATGTGCATTTTGCAATGCTGTTGTGTAAGTGCTGAATTTAATATATGATTTGTAGAAATAGCCTCTTCCAGAAAAAGCCAGGAACCATATTAGCTACCTAATTGGCTAAATGCTACTATGAACCATAAGAGTGAGATGGTTCATTGATAATCAGAATATTAAAAAAAAAAAAAAGAAGCAATGAATGAATGAGAAGAAAAGGAACGAGACAAAAAGGGGAAAGAATAGATAGAAGCAATAAATGAATGCTAAGAAAGTGAGAACATTGATCAGGGTCATAATGTTACTAAGTGGCAACTAAAAGAGAAATTTGCAGATTCTTTGGCTCTTAACACCAGTTTTTACTATCACATTGAAGTTCTCTTTTCTCCCTTTTTTAAGCTTAGTGATTACTTGCTCACCTTTATTGCTGTGTACTCACCTGGCTAATTGATCTAAGGATATGAAACTTTTCATTTAAGGTCTCCAAAAGCTTTCTTTTAACAAATAACTTTTTTTGCAGAAAGTGTGGTGGCAGACTTACTTTGAGAAATTATGGAAAATGCTGAGTCTCCCCAATGCTGAAGGGCAAAAAATCCCCCTCTGGCAGATTCCACTGAGAGTACCAGTTTCTCCAGGATGGCTGAAAGGGCAAGCGGTGATTTGGTGCAAATGTGGATTTCATTCTTCAATAAAAAATTCTCTGCAGGAAACCTACTATCAGGCTTCACTGTGTGGATGCGATTCTTCTTTTAAGGAAAATATTTATGTTCATTTCCCTAAGCTACAAGTCACATGGAAAGATTTCCTCCATTTTTATTCAAGTTGGAAGCTGGAGATTATATGTTATATATATACCAGTGAGAGAAGAATCTGCTCATGTCACCCCATTTTATAAAGACTTGAATGTTTTAAGTAAACATGAGTCAAAGGATGCATCTGCCCATCAGTGTCACATTATCTTTTGTACATAGATGGAAAGTGGAAAGTTTAGATTTAGAGAATGAATGAGAATCTAAGATACTGTAAACTAATCAGAACAGAGCAGGAGTAATGTATACTATAGGTATCCTTTTTTAAAAAGGACTCAGCCATATAGGGCCTCATGCAAAGGAAAGCATCATGTTGGGAGGAGAGATGAAATACAAGATGACATGAGGAAATGTTGAAGCCACTGAAAAGGCCTCAGGAAAATTCAAGGGAGCTGAGAAAGGTGAGGGTATATGATGAATTTTTATGAGATAGGGACTCTGGAATTCTCCCAATTTTCTCACGTCTGAGGCTCCATGGAGAACACTCTGAGCATTAATACAACATGCAGAGAGAGAGAGATTTCACCTTGATAAAGAGCAGAAATTCCTAATAGTCAATCTACAAATAGGAAGAAAGTTATGCCTTACATATTCATGTCGTGAGCACAGTGGTTTTTAAACAGATTGGTTAAATAATTGCTAGCTATGCTGTAGGGACTTGTGTGTTGTTTTCTAGCAACATATATAGAAAAGCCACCAGGGGTCAGGCAATGTGTTGTGTGGGGAGAAGCAATAGGAATGGGCAAAAAGAAGAATCCGAGCCATGGAAGAATTTTCAGACTACTGAGAGAGACAGACTTTAAAGAGTTGATTCCTATATGATGTAACAAGGACAATAATGTGGTATTATTAAAGATTCTATCAAGACAGAAAGGAAAATACGGGGTAATAATCACATAATGTTATCAGTCTACTTGGGCTTCCATAATGAAATAGCACAGATTGAGTGGCTTAAACAACATGAATTTATTGTCTTACGATTCTAGAGGTTAGAAAGTCCAAATCAAGGTGCTGGCTAATTTAGTTCCTGGTGGAGGCTCTCTCCCTGGCTTTCAGATGGCTGCCTTCTCACGGTGTCCTCTCCTGGTGGGCGTGGGGAGGTAGAGGAAAAGTTGTCTTTCTCTACAGATGTGAATGTGGCCCCCCAAAGACAGCTCTGCAGTGTTAGTTCTATCTGGAGACCCATGGCAGTTCTATCTGTGAGACCCATCTCAAAACAGGTCAAAGAAATGTATTTTCCTTGAAAGTCATAGACTTCGGATTCTGTGAGGGAGATGTGATCCTTTAACCTTTTCCTTCTCACCCAATACTAGTTCAACTGAAATTTGGGGAGTTTGGAAAAGCTAAAAATAATTTAGCCTTACTTTTTTCCTATGGTGTTTACTTTTTCCTCTCTGTGCTTTAGGATTAACCCTTTGCACTCGCTTGCTTTCTTCTCATTATCCACTCGACATTATCCACACTCAACATCCGAGTGAGTGCAAAGGGATAAATCATACTGTCAATGGGAAATACCCCAAACTCTGTAAAATAATTTAAAGAGGTTCATTCTGAACCAAATATGTGACACTTTGAGCCAGAGAGCCACACCCAAGAAGCCTTGAACGAGTGGCCTCACCATGGTTGGAATACAGTTAAGTTTTATATATATTTAAGGACTTAGGAATTACATGTAAAGTCATAAATTATTATATGGCAGGCAAAAGTTAGCTTGGCCCCAAAAGGCAGGATGTCTGGCAGTAGGGTACTATAGGTTACAGGGTTTAAAGCAGGTGTTCTTAACCTATGGCCCCAGGCCACATGTGGGTGTTTTTGCCCGTGTGTTTTTTTACTTTGCTCAGTGTGTATAGGAATTTGTTCATACTTTTTTTTAAACTATAGTCCGGCCCTCCAACGGTCTGAAGGACAGTGAACTGGCCCTCTGTTTAAAAAGTTTGAGGACCTCTGGTTTAAAAGTTCTTTAATTTGTAATTGGTTTAAGAAATGAGGCTTTGTTTAAAGGTTTGTAATGTTTAAAGTTAAGATAAAGAAGTCTGTTGATCAGAGACAAACCACCAGACATATAACCAGACTTGAGTGATCTATTAAGGAAATAGATGATCTGAAGGTGTGGGCTAAGCTTTGTCTTGCATAGCCTTAGGTCTGCTAATGGGTTACAAAGGATGTCTCCAAGAAGGAAAAGGACATTATGAAGCATGGTGACCTGCCTTCTCACGGCCAGCAGCTCAGCTTTGGGGTATCTCTGGGGTCCTCTTTGCCCAGAGAGGGCATATATTCAGTCAGCGGGGTGCTTAAAATTTTATTTTAGTAAATGTTCATAGAACTCTCTGTTATCTTACTTTTGTATCTATTAAATAGAACCATGTGGTGATAATATGCAGTCCCCTTTTCTTAGAATAATTTGCTTCACTTTTATGTAGTTAATATTTTGCATATATAGAATGTATTGCTTAAGTAAGTTATCTCATCTAAAGTAGAAGGTAATTTAATACTTGTTATTATTTTTGAGTGTAATTAAATGAGTCTGATCATACAATATCCAGGTCTATCGTAGTGGCTATGCTGGGCTCGTTGGCTCACACCTGTAATCCTAGCACTCTGGGAGGCTGAGGCGGGCAGATTGATCAAGGCAGGATTTCGAAACCAATAGTAGTTGCTCATAAGAAACAAAATAAAATAGCATTTATCGTAACTTTATCCGGGTCAGGCAATTTTCCAAGCCGTTTAAATGTTTGCTCAACTGAACTTCCAAAGAGCACTTTATGGAAGGTGTGATTACCTCCAAATGCAAATGGAAAAATTCTGTGGCTCAAAGACAAGAAAGTCCTTCCCAAGTTGACAAGATATTATAGCCAGCTCTTCTGTTTCTGCAATCAAAATCCTTCTAAACAATGGAGTGACTCTACCTTTCTGAACTGGGAGCAAATTATTTCATCAGGAAGATAACAGGGTGTTTTCAAAATATTCCACGTTAGATTGTAAATATGGAGCCCCAAATTGGATGAAAACCACATCTTTCATATTCTAGGTGACCGAGGTACTTTCTAGAATTTTGCAGTAGGTATATTTATAGGCATTTATTGAGATGAAATAATACGAGATAAATTAACTGAGGAAAATAAAAATATTTTCATTCCAGCACTGTTAATGTCCATAACAATTTGATACAACCTTACTTGAGCAACAAATAAAGATCATTAGTATAATGAATAGCCATATATTTGATGGAATACAGCATCGGGTATCTAACTTCATGTTCCATATAATTATCTTTAGAGATCAAGAAAATGTAGTGATACATATACAAGTGAAAATACCAGGAAACAACATATACTATAAAACTGATTAAATGTTGATTGAATATTATAATAAAAACATGTACATATGTAACTGTGCATATATGTTTTTAAAAACCAGAAGAACATATTTTAATGTATGTTTAATAATCATCTCTGAGTTGTGAGATTTTATACCTTTTAATCTCCTTTCATATATTTGTATTTTCCCATTTATCTATGTGAAAATGTATTTCCTTTATATAAGAAAAAGTATACTTTCCAGAAAGGAAGGTAGAGGCAAGAAGTTCAGATAACTGGAGAGAGCTGATATGACAACGCATTTTCTCTGCTAAAACTGAAAAGGCTCTGATTGTACAGGGCCGACGCTGTACCCACTGCAAATGGCTTCCACTTATTTCAGCATTCACTGCAACCTCCTGTTCCAATCTTCTCTTCTTAGGCATTTCCACACAATTTTTATTCTGGCCCAAAGTACTATTTATCATTGTGGAACATGCTGTGCTTTTTCTGCTGTACTCTCTCCCACTGTGGTATGTTTCCTTGGGCCTCTCTTGAATGTTCCATTCCTTATCCTCCTCACATCTTCCCCTGCTGAGATTTGACCTTGATTCAACCTGAATGATGAGCCCCCAGGACTGGCCCAGCCCAGCACACAATGCCTCAGTGCCTTCTATCTCCTGCACAGCTACTCTAGCCCCTCCCGAGGCCCCAACACATGCTCCTTAAATAGAGGATGTGCATTCCTCTTCCTTTTCTCTTCTTTCTAAGGTGTGTTGCTCGTGGCATGGAGGATGGGGAGAAGGTGCTTCCTCATTGTGCTTTAGACTTCTGGCTGCAGCTGGATCTTCTACTGTTCCTGCCCCATTCCTGGGGGAATCTATGGAAGATGTCAAGATGAGATGAGGGTGTGCTTAGCAAAAACATGTTGTCCCTTAGTGTCTCAAGAATAGGCACAGGAGGCAGCTCTGCACGTTGTAGCAAGAACTTCTCATCATCCTGGGAGTGGGGTACTCTTGAGACATTTTAATGTCTTGAGTGACACATGTCACACCATAGCATATCAGAAAAGAGCTTATTTAAATTAGTTGGGGACATGTGCTGCAGAGCATAGATAAAGGCCTAGATGACATGGGGAGGACTAGGTTACTTTTGCAGGGGTAATACAGAGTTAAATGTGGTCCTTGGTCAGGCTCTGGAACCTGCAGATACCATTCTACAAGGGAAGTGGATCCAAAGGGAGAATTTGCCCATTGACTTCCCATTCTGTGTGTGGATTAAAATAGCTTGGGGGCCCCCATGACATGGCACAGAATGATTTTTCTCCCTATGCACTCTGTCAGAATGCCCCAAGAGAGTCTAGCATGCAAAGTCTAAAGACACTTAGCACAGCCAGGAATGCCGGAAATATTTTTAATCCAAAGAGGTTTTGTCTGTTTCATAGGTAAATACAGACCTGCTTCCTCTATTGAGAAGCTCTTGTTTTCTAGAAATCTCTAGTAGCTCCCTCTTCTTCTTTGTATCCTCTCAAAAAATTTACGTTAAGTCAGGTGAGGAGATGCCTTTTCAAGATGTCTAAAAGAGCTCCACGCTAACATAATAAGTGATGCCTATAGTCTAATTTACTTATTAGACTGATTTACTTCTGTCTTCTGAGTATTCACAGATCTGTCACTGAGCTCTATACTTTTAATCTTTTACTCTTTAATATGATTCAACAAGGTTTAACCTTTCCTGACCATTTGTTCCTGTGGAAGGGTGGAATGAGCTTTCCTAATGTGGTGTATAGAGAATGCAATGAACAAACAGGAGATAACTACTCATTTTAAGAGTTGTCTTAAATCTTGATTACCACTATTTTGGTTATTGTTTTAGAAGGCAACACCCTGAAACCAGATCTCAGAGCATCATTCCAAGGACACACCAGGAGGGAAAATGGCCAAATCTTTCCTACTATCCTGCTCAATTTTGTTCATCTTTATACATATGGTATTATCTTTTGGTGAGTAATTTGGCTCATCCTAGCCAGCATGTGAGATTGATTTGGGGGCTTTGAATTTGTAATCTGAAAGAGAATGCTTTGGAATTATTTTTAAATTTTAGTGGATCATTTATATAAAAATATGTATCTACATATAAATGTATCCACATTTATATAAAAATATATATCTACATATATAGTTAGAGACAAAAGGGGATGTGGTACAAATATACATATATATCTCTCTCTGTGTGTATATAGATACATATACATCTGTGTATATATTTAGAGGTACAACAAGGTGTGGTCCAAATGAGTCTGGTTCAGTGTGTGGGCAGGGGTCTTAGTTTTGCCATGTATTACATGCAGGTTGAGACAGAATTTATGGGGGCAAGGAAGTTTGGATGATTCAGTGAGTGTGCAGCATGTTAGAGTGTCGAGCAATATGCCTGTACCAGAGCACATCTTGCAAATTTAGACTGTTTGAAAAGGCTTTGCCATGTGTTTGAGTGGATCATTACCTTTTTGTCCTCTTCTAGAGAAGAAGTCATGAAAGGAGTCATAAAGATACTCAGTCTCAAGGACTTGAGACCTTAGTTTTTCACATATCTATCATGAATTCCTGAATGTCACCCAAGCATCTATTGCTTCTCTGAAAAATATGGGGATTGGATCAAAAGATCACTTTAAAGTTCTAGCATTTCCTGTTTCTTTCTTAAATTAGCTATGAACTCTGAATCCTTTCAAGTCCAAACTAATTATTGTTAATTGAAACAAATTATTTGTTTCACTGAATTGGCAACCTTTTGAGAGCAGCGGTGCATCTAAATAGTCCTCTGCTGGTTATTTATGAAGAATAGAAGAATTATTTCACTTTTTTCTTTGTTTTTGTTTTTTTTTTTTTTTTTTTTTTTTTTTTGAGACAGAGTCTCACTCTGTGGCTGGGCTAGAGTGCCATGGCTTCATTACAGTTCACTGCAACCTCAAACACCTGGGCTCAAGCCACTCTCCTGCCTCAGCTTCCTGAGAGTTACTTCTCATTTTTTTAAAAAGAAAATGAGTGAATACGTGTATAATTGGAATAATATTTTCAATTTCTACAAGATTCATTGGTAATGAATTAGAACTCTTTTATTCTGTCAACAGATTAAGCTATGGTTTACCAGGGATTAGATTCTGTAACTATTTTCCTATATCCTCTAGGGTTTAGAACTCCACGATGGTGGCCACCACATGGAAACTTTAAGGTAATCGTCCACTAGATTTCAAGAAATAAGATTCTATTCTGAGTTTTCCTTGAAATTGTTATCTTGGAAAAAAATGCAGCAAGGTAATCCATCATATTCTTCAAGGTCTAGAGTAGAGTGACTCAAACTGGGAACCAACTCAAAATTTGGTCATATATATGCCAGTAAACTGTCTGTAATGCCTGAAAAATGTTTATGAGCACAGATAATTGCCAGGGGCACAGCCAGTTCTTAAGGGCCCATACACTTAAGCATAACATACTTCTGGGTCTCAAGGAACCCACAGTTTGGTGGACAGAATGGCTGGAGGGACTGCTCCTAAATGCCCTGAAATGTACAGAGAATGCTTATGTGAGTTGTGAATAGGGAAAACAACCTTTTGGATCTGGATGGAGGAAAATGTGAAGGGATAGGAACTCTCTGAACAGGGACTCAAATTATGTTTGCAACTTGAATGACAGCAAAATGGAGATAGCCCCCCCCCTTTTTTGTGTGTGTGCCTACTCCTGTGAGCACTGCCTATTTTGTGAGGTCAATGAATGTTTGATAAGTGAGGGACAAGATGAATGAGAGATTATTCTTTTTATTTTAGTTATATTTACACCACTGTGCTCCTTCACTTTAGGAGTATTAGCACTTTAAGCTTTTGTCTCAGTAAATTTAAAATTTTACCTTTTCTTTTAAAAAAGTAAATAATGAATTGACTGGTGAAAAAGATATTTAGAGGTCAGCTTGGCTTGTAAGAGACCCATGGATCAGAGTGTAGAACCTGATAGAGGCTACAGCTCTAGCAAAAGAATCTTTGGAATTGGTTCAGAATGTATCCAGTGGTCTCACAGAGTCTGGTTCCAGCCTTTTCCTCTCCAGAAGGATTCTCCCCACCTACCGAAACAATTGCCTGCAGGAGGAATCCCTCTCTTGCCCATCAATTCATAAATGATAATGCACTTACTCATTTTTACTTATTTCCTTTAAGATGTATTTATTAATCACCTGTGTTTTGCCATAAAATATAATATCGAGGAAAACAGATATAGTCCCTTTTCTCATGAAGCTTACAGATAGCTGCAACAAAAACAAAAGCAACAGCTGTGATTTATCGTAAATTCTGTCAATTAAAAAAATAGGGTATTAAGATAGAGACTATCTGTCAGGGATGCAGATACTACTATAAACAATGTGATCGGGGAAGTCCTCTGTGCCACAGGGACATCTAAGGTGAGGCCAGAGGGATAAAAAGAGCCACTTAGGGGGGGATCAGTGAGGAAGGCTTTACTTGCTTGAGTCGCTGGTTGGATCCCTGTGTGACTAGAGCACAGGGAGGGGATGTGGCAGAGGCTACAGTTGGAGCAGCTGGCAGGACCCTCCCCCACAAATGCACGCCCTCCTTCAAAGACAGAGGGGAGAAACGAAGCTGCATTTATAGACAATGATATGAACTATTCTTGCTCTTTTATTTGATAACTCTATATTCATTCAAACTGAACTATTTTATATGTCCACTCACTCATTTTGCAAATATTTCTAGAGCAAAGACTAGCTGCCAATAGAGTTAATGTATGTAAGTGCTGAGCATAGAATGGTAAACCTAATCAGACACAAGCCTTAACCTTGTGGGCTTATAGTCTTTTGGGGGTGTGCAATTAGTTAAATATTTACACAAAAGCTTTATCTGAACTGATCAAAGGTATAAAAAGAAGGAAAAAACAGAAATCAATGATTATATTTTTAGAAATATCTCTGAGAAAGTGTGATGTAATCTAAGCTCTGAGGGTAGAATGAGTTTAGGTTGAGAAAAAAATATGTTTCGTGGGGTGCTCATGACAACCCGGAAGATCCTGAGGAGGAAACATGGAAATTTGGAAAAAAACAAAACAAACTAATTAATTAAAAGGGCAAAGATCAAGGTGGTTAAAGTAAGGTTGGAAGATTTGGGAGAGTCCAGGGACTTATTTTAACCCATAATAAAAAAGATATTCTTAATAATGCATGATGAGGTGTAATTAAAGGATTTTAATTAAGGTAATAAAATGATTCAATTGATGTTTAAACTGTGAAACTATAGGAGATGGGGAATAGAGGAGATTGAGAGATTGTTTGGGTGATGCTGGTGGCCTGGCCATCATGGTGCTGTTGGATAAGGAAAGAAGGAAGATGAGTTTCTAAGCTCAAACATTATACTTTTTTTGTAAATTCCCAGCCCAAACCTTTCCTATATTGTAACTGTACCAATCTTATAGAAGTTATAGAGCCCCTGAGACCACCATCCTCAAACTCCATAATCCCAAACTGCTTCAAGCCATCATCGACACCAGAATTGTCCAGGGAAGAAATTCACCTGAAAGCAAGCAGACCTGGGTCCTAACCCTGATGGGACATATGCCTTCCTTTGTTTTTAGTTTTCCCTACAAAACCAGTGAAGTCAGTCTAAATGGTCTCATATTTCACAAATTTCATGATAGTAGATGGCCTGGGAATGTTGAGAGTAGATAAAATATGATAAACATTTTAACTGAAGGCGTATAGATTCAGTGAAATATCTTTTCCAATTATACAGTTTCAGTTTTCTTAGCTGAGT
This sequence comes from Microcebus murinus, assembly GCF_040939455.1. Taxonomy (NCBI): domain Eukaryota; kingdom Metazoa; phylum Chordata; class Mammalia; order Primates; family Cheirogaleidae; genus Microcebus; species Microcebus murinus. The sequence goes on from NC_134124.1 coordinate 14,467,919, forward strand.
TCTCATACAAAAATCTCTAAGAATGTTTCCAGATCGAATAGTCTTGGCATAAAGGCAATTGAGAAAGAAGTCAAATTCCCAGTTTATCCACTCTTCTTTCTCCCACTCTAACATAGCAGGCCTTGTTCTTTTCACTGAGAAGGTCCTGAAACCATGGTGTCATATGCCATGAGCTGAGATAGATATGGGTTCTGGTTCCATTGCTTTGTGGAGGTGGGGCTGTGAGAACTTTTGTAAGACTGAGATATGGTCCTAACTATACTTTAGATTTTTCTAATAAAGACAAAAGGTGACCTACCTATCTAAGTGTAGTTCTAATTGTTTCATTCCTTTTAATTCAATTTCAGGTGAAATGTCCATATAAGAAAGTAAACTTGAAGTGGTTCACTGGAACAGTGAATCCCTGTCCTGGCTTATATCAACCCATCTGTGGCACCAATTTTGTGACCTATGACAACCCCTGCATCCTGTGTATTGAGAGCTTGTGAGTATTATTAGGGGAAAAGAAGAGAATGATGGGTATGCTTGTGCATAAGCAATTACTATCTAGCCCCCCTATCAAGTCCATCAACCCCAAAGGAGGAATTTGCCCCAGTTTTCAAAGATAACCATCAGCCACCACTTAGAAAAGCACGCAGTAACAGGAAGCCCACTGGAGTAGAAAGCAGACTCCTTGTACTGAGTGGTGTTCCGCAGGGCCATTTTGCTCTTTGAGCCCTTACATTCCCATACACCAATTGATGGATTTCCACTTGAAGCTCTCAGATATCCCTTCAAGTTCTGAAATTCTTTGATTTGAAAACAAATTGTGTTTTTTGCCTTTTCTTAGGTATCTTCACCTCCTAATGCGTCTGAAATTCTAAACTCGGACGAGGTGACTGCGAACTTTGGGTCCTTCAGCTAAAAGTCAATGCTGAGTGTTTTGGATTTATGTAACATAAAATCAGTGATTAGACACTGTAATCTCACAGCACAATGGTTTTAGCTTTGATATCAATATGGGCCAGTGCATTTCACAAGCAGAAAAACTTTCCCTATGGCATCAGATTGGTAGTCTCAGCACAACAATCTTTTGCGCCAGGAGCAATGACAGGAACGTATAAACCCAGCTCATTCCCACTAATGAGTAATTGAGCCAAAGAGTGAGAGTATTGACAAAACAGCTAAGGACTGATATACCTTGCACATCACAAACTTAGGCCTGCTTCAATAGCTTATTTTCAAAAAGTTTGTGGTATGTGTCATAATATCTTCAGTAGCATGTCAGAATCATGGAAAGATAACTGGGTAAGAAATCCAAAAACCTGGCTTTTGTCTTTGGTCAGTTTTCTTTATATCTGGACCTTAGCCTCCTCAAATATAAAATAAGGGGTCTAGATAAGATAATTTTAAAAGACTTTTTGTAACCCTGACATTCTATTTTTAAATTAAGTGTTTATTCTGACTCTTCCTTTAGGAAATCTGAAGGAAAAATTAAGTTTTACAAAGATGGAAACTGTACTATGTGAGTGGATTTGCATGTGGAAGAAGATGTCTTCTTTTTCTCTCAGTCACTCAAATCTTCCTTTTGCACTTCATCCCTTTTTTACCCCTCCTTGCATGTGTCCTTTGTGATAGCGAGCTGCCCTTGTTGAGTTTGTAGCAGATAACTCAAGGTCTTTTCTAAGGACCTCTCCCCCACTGATTCCCTGCTTTCTATAGTCTCCCTAATAAATAAACTTTTCTGAAAGCCTGATTTGACTTGAGTCTCAGATCTGTGTCTAAAATCTCAGAATTAGAACAAATTGAACATGTGAGCCATTGGGATTAATAAGCTCTCTGATTCTGTGAACAGTGAAGCAATCTGTGAACAGTGAGCAACCTCCAAGTTGTCTTACAAGGAATGCAACAGAAATTCCTTCCAGATTCCCTTGACATTTCTATAGAGCATTGTGCTCTGCCTGGCTGATTCCTGTTGTCCAGCTTCTGCAAACTCTTCATTAAACACCAGCACTTTTGGACTCAACCCTGAGGCAGAGGCATTTACACATGTGCAGCTTAGATCAAGAGGGTCCCACACCTACACAGGCCCCACTTTTCTTGCTAGAAGGAAGTCTACATTGTTGATATCCATGAATGTCCCATCGATCATTCACCTTTTTCTTAATTTCTCTGGATATATTTTAAATTCTGAAACATAAAGAGACATATTTTTCTCTTGGTTTTATATATATATATATATACATATATATATAATATATATATATGTGTGTGTGTGTGTGTGTGTGTGTGTGCATTTACAACTTGCTCCCTGCTGGGCTGGGAAAGAGCAACTATTCTACCTCTCCATAACTTGTAAGGCTGTGGTCAGAGTGTGTATATGTTCTTCTAGATCTTTGATCTTAACTACTGTGCTGATTACATGGTGAATACACGACTCCAGTGAAAAGGAAACAATTGCTTTTTGTCTGTTATCTTTAGAACACGAAGAACAAATGGCCTGGGAAAAAGAAGATATTCTCTGTAGTATGCCAATTCCCATTGCTTCAAGTCCTGGGCTATGCAAGAACACTAAGAACTCCAGGGAGGATTGACTGCTTTTTATACTGTTGCTTTAACTTTGTGTTCATAAATCTTTTCTTCTGCAATAATTAATTTGCCATAAAAGTTATCCAGTGGATTTTTAAAAAATCTCAAAACAGGTATAACTACCAGCGTTGTATTAGATCAGGGCTCTATTTATCTTGAATCTTCTCTAGTGATTCTATCTTGGCTTTGGGTAGTTTCCTCACATACAAGCACCAATTAATAATCTATGGGGCCCTCCATCCAGCTCTCCCGTCTGGTGCTATGGTCCTGAAGACTCTAGTCACTTTGGTTTCTCTTTCTTCTCAGCTCTGCATCTCAACTCAGGGTTGTTTCATCCGGGTTCCTCTTTCCTGTTCCCGGAAGCTCTCACAATGCAGAAACCGAGGCCAACCATCGAGTTAACATCTATTTTCCATCTCTGTAGGATTCAATGTCCTTCGATGCCTGATGTTTTACTGTCATTGTTTCACCTATTTTGTCTGATTATTTGTTGTCATTTCGGGTAGGAGGACATATCCGGTTTCTTTCACATCACATTGTCTGAAAGGAGAAGTTGACTTTATCAAGCTATTTGGACTTATGTTTTTTACTTAGGTTTTTCTCTGATACCTTCTAATGTCTAGACTGGAGTTTAATATCATTATTCTAATTTTTCTAAGAAGTTCAAAGGACAAAACTTGTGCTTTGTAATAATGGCAATCTTTTTAGTGCATAAGCAAGCACTTACTTGAATTTGCTGCACATAAAAGTAAAAAGGGCTTTGATAATTTTTTTTATCATTTGATAATAGACATTTTCGAAGACGAAAATGAGGTTTGGATATATCTAAATGCAAGACTGTCTCCTTCCAGTGCAATTCCTAAGAATAATTTCCACAGATCTCTTACCGCTGCCAACACGAAAGGAACTTCCCCCTTTGTAGTCCTAACAACTACTCCCTGCATGTGTTCTCTCTCTCTCTCTCTCTGCTCTCTCTCTTTCCTCCAGTTGTTAGTTTTTTTTTTGTTTTTTTTTTTGAGACAGGATCTCATTCTGTTGCCTGGGCTAGAGTGCAGTGCCATCATCATAGCTCACTGCAACCTCAAACTCCTGGGCTGAAGGGATCCTCTTGCCTCGGCCTCTTGAGTAGCATGCACCACCACATCCAGCTACTTTTTCTCTATTTTGTAAAGATGAGGTCTTACCATGTTGCTCAGGCTGGTCTCAAACTCCTGGCCCTAAGTGATCCTCCCTCCTTGGCCTCCCAAAGTGCTAGGTTTATAGGTATTAGCCACCACATCCAGCCTCCCTCTCCCTCTTTAGCAGGTGATTTCAAATCCTCTATATGGTTTTTCCCTTGTATTTTATCCTTTAGTTATTGATGAGTTCCAGGTTTTGGTAACTGCTCTCTTCTTACCCATCCTACTTCCTCTGCTCGAAAATCCCACTCACATTTGTAATGACTCTGTTGCCTATATACATATAACTCACTTATCCACATCATGAGATTGTACCCATCTTCATAGCATAAGATACTAGGCATCTTAATTTCATTAGCTCATGAAATTGTTAAAGTCAGTCTATCCAATATAGGTCCCATGTTTTTCTTTCTAAATTTGCTCCTACACTTGTTTTAATGTAAGGAAAGCTAATGCCATTATTTTCTCTAAGTCCTTCCTCACTCATACTTGATTTCAATATATAATTTCTATATATTCCTTATATTATCTTAAGTATTAATTAAACCCATGAACATTTATTTAATTCAAGTCATCCTGGTTTAATAGGTTATTTTGGTATTCATCTTAACTGTTTCCTCAGGATCAATTCTAGTCTCCCAATATTTTTTTTCATTTAAATATGACCTGTTAAAAATCTCTGTCCATGGTGAGTAACAATACAAATAAACATCTTAGTATAAGACATTTTATTTCATTTGCTAAAGAAACTCTAAGGACAAGTTCCAATCATAACAAACTCTTGCAGGACTTGTAACAAACCCTATTTGCCCATAAGGTGGCAGTAAAGAATTGCCGTTTAGACCAACAAGTTTGACAAGACCTTTGGCCAACTGGTCATATAACAATGAGATTCTGGGTAGATTGCTAATACAGATTTCTCATCACTTAACATGATGACATTCATTTCAGGATGGTGAAATCTCCTAACATACTCCATGCTTAGCTTTTATCCAAGTCTCACATTGAGTAGGAGTGTTGGGAAATGTTTCTAATTAATGGAATACTTCTAACAAACTAATAGACTAAATACCACTCTTCTAATTCTACGGACTTCATTTGTTTTGTTTTTTTTGATTAGATACTTTTTACCCCAAGAAAGGAAATTAATTCAAACAGACTTGAGTACATTGTTTTCCATGTATTTGCAAACAAAAATTGGGGATGACTTGGGTATGGGCCCTGTGTCGTCGTCAAAAATGCTCATTGTTTTTGAAATAACATGTAAACAACAAGACAAATGTATACTGTAGTTAATTGTCTTTAACCCTTATTTATTTTTATTAATATTAATTTTGACAGATCATAATTGTGTACACTTGTAGTGTGTAATCTGATGTTTTGATATATGGATAGAAAGTAGAATGAGGGCTGGGCGCTGTGGCTCACGCCTGTAATCCTAGCTCTTGGGAGGCCGAGGCGGGCGGATTGCTCAAGGTCAGGAGTTCAAAACCAGCCTGAGCAAGAGCGAGACCCCGTCTCTACTATAAATAGAAAGAAATTAATTGGCCAACTGATATATATATAAAAAAAAATTAGCCGGTCATGGTGGCACATGCCTGTAGTCCCAGCTACTCGGGAGGCTGAGGCAGAAGGATCACTCGAGCCCAAGAGTTTGAGGTTGCTGTGAGCTAGGCTGACGCCACGGCACTCACTCTAGCCTGGACAACAAAGCGAGACTCTATCTCAAAAAAAAAAAAAAAAAAAAAAAAAAGAAAGTAGAATGATTAAATAAAGCTAATTAAGATATCCACGACCTCATTTAATTTTTGTGGTGAGACATTTGAAATTTACTTTCTTAGCTATTTTGAAATAGACAATACATTATTATCAGCTGTAGTCATCCTGCTATGCAATAAATTTCATAAACTTATTCTTCTAGTCTAACTAAAACTTTGTACCATTTGACAAACATCTCCCCGTTCCCACTCCCTCACTTCCAGACTCTGGTAACCAGCATACTATTATTCTCTACTTCTATGAGTTTGACCTTTTTAGATTCCACATATAAGTGAGATTATGTGGTATTTGTCTTTCTGTGTCTAGCTTATTTCACTGAGCATAATGTTCTCTAATTCTATCCATATTGTTGCAAATGACAGCATTTCTTTCTTTTTAAAAGCTGAACAGTGTATTTTGTTGTGTATATGTATTGCATTATCTTTATTCATTCTTTTCTTTTTTTCTTTCTTTTTTTCCAGATTCCCACATTGTTTATATTCATTCTCTTCTTTATGGACACATAGGTTTATCCCATATCTTGGCAATTGTAAATAATGCTATCATTAGCGTGGGAGTGCAGATATCCCTTCAACATATTGATTTCAATTAGTTTGGATATATACTCAGAAGTGGGATTGTCGGATCATATAGTAGTTCTATTTTTAGTTTTTTGAGGACTGTCCATACCACTTTCCATAATGGCTATACCAATTTACACTCTCACCAAGAGTGTACAAGGGTTCCCTTTCTTCCACATCCTTATCAACACTTGTTACTTTCCATCGTTATGGTATAACCATTCTAATAGGTTTGAGTTGATATCACATTGTGGTTTTAATTGGAATTTCCCTAGTAATTAGTGATGTTGAGCTTTTTTTCTGTAAATCTGTTTGCCATTTGAATGTCTTCTTTTGAGAAATTTCTGTTCAGATCCTTTGACCATTTTTCAATCAGGTTGTTAGTTTTCTTGTTATTGAGTTGCTTGAATTTCTTATATATTTCAGATGTATGGTTTGCAAATATTTTCTACTATTCTGCGGTCATCTCTTCACTCTGTTAATTGTTTCCTTTGCTGTGCAGGAGTTTTTAAGTTTGATGCAATCCCATGTGTCTATTTTTGCTTTTGTGGCCTGTGCTTTAGGGTCATATCCAAAAGAAAATCATTGTTCATACTGATGTTGTGGGGCCTTTCCTCTATATTTCCTTCCAGTTTTATAGTTTCAAGTCTTATATTAAGTATTTAATCCATTTGGAGTTTATTTTTATATATGGTATGAGATAAGGATTTAATTTTATTCTTCATGTGATATTCACTTTTTCCAATTGTTCACTTGTTCACAATTATTCACTTGTTCCATTGGTTGATATGTCTGTTTTTAAGCCAGTACTATGTTGTTATGATAGCATAGTACTGGCATAAAATAGCTATATACTATATTTTGAAATCAGACAGTGTGGTGCTCCTAGATTTGTTTTTTTTGTTTGTTTGTTTTTTTGTTTTGTTCAAGGTTGCTTTGGCTATTCAGGGTCTTTTGTGGTTCTATACAAGTTTAAGGATTTTTTTTTTTTTTTTTTTTGAGACAGAGTCTCGCTTTCTTGCCTAGGCTAGAGTGAGTGCCGTGGCGTCAGCCTAGCTCACAGCAACCTCAAACTCCTGGGCTCAAGCGATCCTCCTGCCTCAGCCTCCCGAGTAGCTGGGACTACAGGCATGCGCCACCATGCCCGGCTGATTTTTATATTATATATATTAGTTGGCCAATTAATTTCTTTCTATTTTTATGGTAGAGACGGGGTCTCGCTCAGGCTGGTTTTGAACTCCTGACCTTGAGCAATCCGCCCGCCTCGGCCTCCCAGAGAGCTAGGATTACAGGCGTGAGCCACCGCGCCCGGCCAGGATTTTTTATTTCTATGAAAAATGAATAAAATTTTGAGAGGGATTACATTGAATGTGTGGATAATTTGGGGTTGTATGGACATTTTAACAATATTAATTCTTCCAATACATGAACACAGGCTATCTGTCTTAACTTTATTTTGCATTGCTATAAAGGAATATTTGAAGCTGGGTAATTTATAAAGAAAAGAAGTTTATTTGACTTACAGTTTTGCAGAGTGTTCAAGAAGCATAGCACCAGCATCTGCTTCTGGTGAGAGCTTCAGGCTACTTCCACTCATGATGGCAGGGAAAGGAGAGCAGGCATCACTTGGTGACAGGAGGGAAGAATGAGAGAGAGGGGAGGGAGATGCCAGGCCCTTTTAAACAATCATATCTTACAGAAACTAATAGAGTGAGGATTTACTTGTGATCCAAACAGTTCCTACTAGGTACCAAATCCAACATTGGGGATCAAATTTTAACACGAGATTTGGAGAAGACAAATATCCAACTTATATCAATATCTTTCAATTTGTTTTCTTCAATTTCTTTCATCAATGTTTTAGTTTTCCACATACAGATATTTCACCTCCTTGATTAAATTTACACCTAAGTATTTTCTGTATTGGTTGAATTGTAAATGAGATTTTTAAAAAATTACTTTTTTAAATAGCTCATTATTAGTGTACAAAAACATTGCTGGTTTCTGTATGTTGATTTTGTATCCTGTAATGTTACTGAATTTGTTCATCTATTCTAGCAGTTTTTGGGTGATGTGTTTTCTATATATAAGATCATGTCATCCACAGAGACCGTTTCAGCTCTTTTTTTCCTATTACAATGCCTTTTATTTTTTTCTCTTACCTCCTTGCTCTGGGTAGGACTTCTAGTAATATGTTGAAAAGATATAGCGAGAATGAGGATTCTTGTCTTATTCCTGATCTCAGAGGAAAAGCTTTCAACTTTTACTTATTAAGTATAACGTTAGGTGTGGGCTTATCATATATGGCCTTAATTGTGCTGAGGTACATCTCTTGAATGCCTAATAAATTGAGAAGTTTTTTTTATTTCCCACAAAAGGATGTTGAATTTTATCAAATGGCTTTTCTGTACCTATTGAGATGGTCATATGGTTTTTGCCTTTCATTCTGCTAATGTGGTACATCATATTAATTGATTTGCATATGTTGAACCATTCTTGCATTCTAGGGATAAATCTCACTTGATTATTGTGAATGATCCTTTTAATATGTTGTTGAATTCAGTTTGCTTGTATGTCATTGATAATATTTATATCTATTTCTTCAGGGATATTGGTCTGGAGTTTTCTTTTCTTATAGAGTCCTTATCTGGCTTTGGTATCAGGGTATTGCTAGCCTCATAAAATGAGATTGGAAGTGTTCTCTCCTTTTAATTTTTTTGGCAGAGATTGAGAAGGATTGGTATTATTTCTTCTTTGAGTGTTTGGTAGTATTTACCTATGAAGCCATTGAATCCTGAGCTTATCTTTGATAGGAGACCTTTTATTACCGATTTAATCTCCTTACTAGTTATTGGTTGTGATGGTTGATTTTGGGTGTCAACTTGACTCAGTCAAGGAATATCGAGATAGCTGGTAAAGTATTATTTATTCTCAATCATTGAATTAATTACCCTCAGTGTTTCAGTAGGCAATGGGTCCATCCCTCTTCTGCTAAAAGGGAAACCCATTTTTTTTTAGCATTTGATTAGAATGAATGGGCTGCTCCAAGAATGTCTGTGAGGGCATTTCTGAAGGAAATTGGCATATGAATTAATGGACTGAGTGGCATAGATCTGCCTTCAATATGGGTGGGCACCATCTTACTAGCTGGGGTTCCACATAGAACAAAAGGTGTAGGAAGGGCAAAGTTTTTGCTCTCCCTTTCTTCTGGAGTCAAGACACCCTTCCTCTCCTGTCTTTGGATATCAGAACTCCAGGTTCTCTAGATTTTGGACTCTAGGACTTATGCCAGCAGCCTCCTCCTGGGATCTTGGGGTTTTGGAGTCTGACTGGGTGTTACACCATCAGCTTCCCTGGTTCTGAAGCCTTGAAATTTGGATGGAGCTGTGCTACTGGCTTCCTCGTTCTCCAGATTGTAGGCAGCCTGTTGTTGAACTTCTCAGCCTTCATAACTGAGTGAGCCAGTTCCCCTAATAAATCGTTTCCTCTCTCTCTCTCTTTATATACATCCTACTAGTGTGTCTCTTTGGAGAAAATTGAATAAAACATTGGTCTATTCAGATTTTTTATTTCTTCATAATTCAGTATTGGTAATTTGTGTATATCATGGAATTTATCCATTTTTCTAGGTCATCCAATTTGTTGACATGCAATTGTTTATAGTAGTTTCTTATGATCTTTTATACTTCTGTGGTATCAGTGGTAATGTCTCCTCTTTCATTTCTAGTTTTATTTATGTATTTGAGTCTTTTTTGTCTTAATTAGTCTAGCAAAGGGTTTGTTGACTTTGTTTATCTTTTCCATAAACCAACTATTAGTTTTGTTTACTTTTTCTAGTCCCTATTTGATTTATTTCTGCTATTTGTTATTTCCATTGTTCTGCTAACATTGGGTTTAGTTTGTTCTTCTTTTTCTAATTCATTAAGGTGTAATATTAGATTATTTATTTGAGATATTTCTTTTTTGATATAGGCATTTATTGCCATAAACTTCCCTGTTAGGATTGCTTTTGCTATATCCCAAAAGTTTTGGTATGTTGTGTTTCTATTTTTGTTTGTCTCAAGATATTTTTCATTGTTTTGGTTTCTTCCATAACCTATTGGTTGTTCAGAAGCATGAAGTTTAATTTCCACATATTTGTGAATTTTTCAAGATTTCTCCTGCTATTGTTTTCTAGTTTAATGCCATTGTGATTGCAAAAGATACTTGATATATAATAATTTAAGTCCTCTTAAATGTGTTAAGATTTGGTTTGTGGCCTAACATATCATCTGTCCTGGAGAATATCCTATGTCACTTCTTCTAGCATTTGCAGGTATTCTTGGGTGGGATATACCTTCACTATTTATTGTAGCCATCAGATTCTGGATGGGCCATCTTGTAATGGCCATAGGCGGGCAGACCTTGGTGTTGGGTTTTCTAATTAGATTGATATACTGCCTGTGAACCGAAGTTGAATAGGACTTCTGTCTGTTCTCCACAGTCCAGTGAGACCACTAGCTGGATTCTGTGGTCTGTCAGATCTGCTGGTTGGGTTCTGTGATTGACTTTTGTTAGGTAGGGTTGCAGGCTATTTTCCCTGAGTGGTATTGTTGCTTTTAATCTGTAGTTGGGCAGGGCTCTGAGGGTGGGTAAAGTGCTGTGGTTGCTGCTTGGTCACTCAGAATGGGCAGGGCCACATACTATGCTTTGGATATGTGCAGCAGCAGGCTTGCCTTCTTACCTGGGCCTAGGGAGAAACTCAGTTTGGACTTTGTAGCTGGGTGGAGTTGCTACTGGATTGCTAGGTTTGAGTGAGGCCAGGTGCTCCATCCACAATCTACAAAGGTATAAATATGTGCTTGCCTCCTTGCCTGGGGAAGTCTTAAGTAGAGATCTGAGGCTGGATAGGGAATCTGGCTAGGGACTCAAGCCTAGCAGACCTGTGAACTGTGCTTCCTGTAGACTGAAGCAATGTAATTGGCTGGTACCCCTGTGAGATACTTCCATTGGTCAGAATAAGGAGTCACCACTAAGATTGCACTGGCTGTTATAAGCTGGTTGCTTTGTTTCTAACTTACCCAAATAGTCTAGCCCTGTCAGTAGCCCCAGCGCTCCCCATGGGGTGAAACATAAATAGGCCCCCTGCTAAGCAACCCAGAATTATGGAAAATTTAAGTTTTGCCTTCATCTCTCTTTTCCCACTTTAGAAGCCGGAGGGAGCCTAGGGAATCCTCTCTGTGGCAGTGTGTAGGCTTCAGGGGGAGGGCGATGTGGTCAAAGTGAAATTGCTTCTCCCATAATTCTAATGAAATTGTTCTCAGTTCTGTGGTCCAAGGGCTTGGTTGTCTCAGCCTCGCTCTCAAGTTCTAGGATACTCACAAAGTTATTGTCTGTGGATAGTGGCTAGTTGGATTTCTGTGATGGGGACTGGAGGTAAGGAACTCCTGTTTTTCCCTTTTGCTGACATCCTTCACTAATTTGAAACTTAAATTTGTATTTGTATTGTAATATCATTTTCTTCTGAAGTAGTAATATGTACTGTTTAAAAAAATCAGGAAATATAGAAAAGTACATTTAGTTGACGAACATAACATTAATCAATTATGATACTTCCTATCATTAATACCAGATAAAAATATTTCATAAAATCTTACTCTCTATCCTTTTTCACAACTAGGTACATAGATGAAGAGAGTGACAGAAATGAAATAAAACAGGATCATACTATACATGCTACTTTTCAAATGAGAGTTTATTGAGTAAAAGATCAATATACAAAAATAAATTATATTCTCAATGTTTCCAAAAAAAAGGAAAATGAAACTTATTTAAAAGATATTATTTCCCAGAATATTTTAAAAATTGAATCCATAATAAAAAAGCAAATCTAATAAAAAGTATGTATGACCTCTACCTTGAACATTACAATAAATTAATCAAATATTTTAAGACATCCTAAGTAAATGAAAGTACATACTCATTCATCATTTCAGTAAATCAATATTACAAAGATGTATATCCACTTTAAATTTGTTTTATAGATTCAACACAATCCTAATCAAAGAGGTAGGAGGGTTTTTTGGTTTTTTTGAAAATGACAATGTGATTCTTACAATTTTTTGGAAATGCAATAGGAGAAAAGAAAGGACAAAATAAGCCTGAGAAAGAATAAAACTGAAGGACTTACAGATTACAAAATTTATCCTCAAGCAATAATAATAAAGGAAATGTATTGGTACAAAAATAGACAAAAAGATCAATGGAATGTAATATAGAGCCCAGATACAGACCCAGCAAGGTTAAATGAATTCTCAAAACTTGTACAGTAAGTTAAAGAACCCTAGTTCTCATTGTGCAAAATTTCTAGCTCCCAAGATTATAAATATTTTAATAAATGGATATTAGATGTCTACTATTTCCTGGAATCAGTAGAGAGGGCACTAAACTGACACAATATCCACTTGCATAAAATTTACCTTATTATATGCAACCCAAAAGAAGAAATCACTTAACCAAATAGTTACAAATATATTAGGAAAGAGGAGCAGAGAGTCCCATGAAAGGGTACAATGACTTCTCTTCTATATTAGGTGTCCTTCTATAAAAGCGAACTCCGTAGAGCCTCAGTGAAAAACACAAAGCTTCTACTGGACTAGTTAGGTTGCAACTCTGCAATATGGGCATTCCCTCTGCTAAAACTTAGTCATGATGCTAACATGTCATAGTTTCCCTTGGAACACTAACATAGGAGATTGAGTAAACATGTACTCATAGAAGCTAAGTTATTATAAAACAAAACCAATATACCTTTGACATATTCATATTTCATTCAGAATAATCTTTTGTATCCCTTTCTCACTGCCAGAAAATATTCAGCAAATTGAAATTGAGCAAGGTCCTGACCATTGCAATACACATATTCTTTTATTATTACATTAAGTCACATGGGTATTGCATCAAAAAGAGAGGTCAAGAAGAATCATTTAATTATGCTAAAGTATTTATACTTTCCATTTGATAAGTCCCAATGGTTCCTAAAATTAATGATATACAAAACTAAATTTATTTTGATCTCTACTGAATATGCATCTCTTCCAAGTTTCTTTATTCAATGAATAGTAGAATTATGGAAGGATATTCTTCTTCTCAGTGGTATATTAGGTTTATATCTGTCTATTATTTAGTCATTAAGGTGCCATAATCCTCCTTAGTACAGGATGAGCATCCTTAATCTGAAAAATCCCAAATTCCAAATGTTTTAAAATCTGAAACTTTTGAGCACTGACATGATACTCAAAGGAAATGCTCATTGGAGCGTTCTGGATTTAGGATTTTTGGATTAGAGTTGCTCAATTAGTATATATTCTGCAAATATTTCAAAATCCAAAAATATACAAAATCTGAAACACTTTCATCTCAAGCATTTTGAATAAGTGATACTCAACCTGTAATATTATTAAATAAGGAGGAATCATAAATCATTGTTTGCAGAGATCTGATTTCTAAGTTCTGGTAGTAATAATAACAATGCCTAATAGACCAAAAAGTGTATAAAATTTATAATATATCCATTCTGAGTTGATTTTTGTGTATAGTGTAAGATAAAAGTTCAAATTCATTCATTTGCATGGGGAAATCCAGATTTCCCAGCCCCATTTATTAAGGAGATTATCCTTTCCTCATTGTATATGCTTGGTTCTGGGCTTTCTATCTTGTTCTATTGGGTGATGCCACATGGTTTTAACTATTGTAGCTTTCTAATATTATTTTAAATCAAGAAGTGTGATATCTCCTACTTTGTTCATCTTTCTCATAATTTCTTTGGCTAGTCAGGATATTTTGCAGTTCCCAATTTTAGAATTGTTTTTTTCTACAACTGTGAAGAATGCCACTAGAATTTTTATTAAAAAATGTGTTAAATCTATATATTGCTTTGGGCAGTATGGACATTTTAACAATATTAATTCTTCTAATTCATGAGCAAAGGATATCTTTCCATTTATTTTTGTCTTCTTCAATTTCTTCATCATGTTTTGTAGTTTATTTTTAGTGTACATATCTTTCACTTCCTTGGATAAATTCATCCCTAAGTATTTTTTTTAATGATTTTGTAAATGGGATTGTTTTCTTGATTTCTTTTTCATATAGGTCATTTTTTGTGTACAGAAATGCAACTAATTTTTGCATGTTGATTTTGTTTTGTGCAACTTTACTAAAATTCATTAGTATTGTTAGTTCTAATAAGATTTGGGGAATACTAGAGGTATCCTACATATAAAATCATGTCAACTGCAAATAGAGATAATTTTATTTCTTCCTTTCTTATTTGTATGCTTATTTTTTTCTGATCTGATTGCTCTTGGAGTACTTCTAGTACTGTGTTTAATAGAAATGTTGAGAGTAGGCATCCTTATCTGGTCCTGGGTCTCAGAGGAAAAACCATTGGTTATGATGTTAGCTATGGGTTTTTCATGAATGGCCTTTATTATGTTAAGGAACTTTCTTTCTATACACAAACTATTGAGAGTTTTTATCAAGAAAAGATGTTCAATTTTGTTAAATGCTTTTTTATTCTGCATCAGTTGAGATGGTCATGTGGTTCTTAGCTTATATTCTGTTAATGTGATGCAGCACATAAATCGATTTGCATATGTCAAACCAGCCTTGCATGCCAGGGATGAATACTACTTGGTCAGAATGTATAATCTTATTGAGGTGTTGTTTAATTGTTTGATAATATTTTATTGATGATTTTTGCATCAGTATTCATTAGAGACACTGGAATGTAGTGTCCTTGCCTGGCTGTTATTAAGGTGATGCTGGCCTCATATAGTGTGTTTGGAAATATTCCCTTTGGCTTTTGTTTTTGAAGTATATAATAAGGATTGGTATTAATTCTTTTTTGAATACTTGGTAGAATTTAGCCATGAAGCCATCTGCCCTGGACTTTTCTTCATTGGGAGGTTTTAATTACTACTTCAATCTCTTTATTTGTTACTGAACTGTTCAGGCTTTGCATTTCTTTTGACCCAATCTTGGTAGTTGTAGTTTTTTTTGGAATTTATTTATTTCATCTTAGACATCTAATTTTTTGATATATAACTTTTCACAATCATTCCTTATGATCCATTTTATTTCTGAGACATCCATTGTAATACCTCCTAAACATAAGACCAAAACCCACAAAGCTCCTAGAAGAAAACATAGGGGAAAATCTCCTTGACATTGGCCTTGGTAACGATTTTTTTGACTATCACACCAAAAGTTCAGGCTACGAAAGCAAAAAGTAAATAAATGTGACTGCATCAAACTAAAAAGTTATTGCACAGAAAAGGAAATAATCAACAAAATGAACAGGCAACCTAAAAATTGGGAGAAAATTATTTGTAAACCGCATATCTGATAATTATATCCAAACTATATAAGGAACTTGCAAACTCAGTAGCAGAAAAATAAATAGCCTGACTAAACAGTGGGCCCAGTATCTGCATAGACATTTCTCCAGAGAAAACATAAAAATGTTCAACAGACATGTGAAAATGTGCTCAACATCATTAATCACTAGGGAAATACAAATCAAAACCATAATTACATGCCACCTCACACACATTAGGATGGCTATTATCAAAAAGATAAGAGGTAAAACGTGTTGTTGAGGGTATGGAGAAAAGTGAATCCCTGTACCTTGTTGGTGGGAATGTCAGTTGGTGCAGCCATTGTAGAAAACATTATGGAGATACCTAAAGAAATTAAAATATCAGTTGAGCCAGTAATCCATCTTCTGGGAATATACCAAAGGAGATAAATCACCACCTTATAAAGCCCAGAAAAAAAAGCTTTATTACCTTAAGTAATTTTTAAGCCTCTGAAATTGACCATAAAGAAGTAGGCTTTGAAGATAGTACAGTTTCAAAGAGTAAATATAGTTCCTAAACTCCATCTCAGATTGGTCCTTGACAGAAGAAGGGTAAGTAAGGGCCTATTGGAGGGCAGAGCCAGAAACTGCCGAAAATAATTGATAAGGGTATTGGTTTAGATAATAGAGTCAGAGTTTTACCAAAGAATGTATCCTGCTGATGAGGCTCGATCTCTAGCAGTCCAGGTAAGCATATTTTTCCCAGTGCTATGTGCCAGTGACATCCATGTGTATCTCATTCCTTTTTTTCCTCTGAGAGTGTGAATTATAGTTAACCCGTTCATACTCCTTTAGTATATTAATATCCTTTAGTATATTAACATTAGGAGCATGCAGGAGGTGACAGCATGTGTAGTAGGTCTCCACAAAGAGCTACTTTCAGAAATCCTGAACTTTTTGGTGGTTGCAATGACTGGATAAGACTTTAGATTGTCTCCTTTGAAGAGCAGAGTATGCGTATGCTCTAAGGATGGACAAAAGGATGGACATGGTTTTTTGATGGTCACAGGACCTAATTGTCTACAAAATTTATACTCCACTGCTAGAGTATAGAATCATTGCTGGGAAATGGAAGCCCAACAAAGGAATTAATTTCTCTCTCCTTTTTGCATATGGTGCAACTATGTGCCTAATTTTCAGCGATGATGAGTGAAAATGTTGTGTTTCAGTTTTTAGCCAAGTTGGCGAAGAATTGCAATATTTTTTCTTCCCACCACTTTGATGCAAATGAGATGGACAGTTCGAGCCTTGTATTGGAAGAGACAGACATGGGCAGAGTGGGTCTCTCCATCACTGCTTGGAAGAAAGTTGCCTGTGAATCACAGACACAAGCATCTGGAGTTTATACAACAGAGAAACAGACTTCTACTCTGCATAAGCTATTATACAAAGGAGTTATTTGTTGCATCAGCTGAGATAACCCAAATAAAACATTCATAATAAAAGGCACAATGCAAACTTTACCTGTTTTAAAGATATGGATATAAGAGAGTTACTAGGTTATGCTAGCTTTATAAATTAAATCATACAAGCATTGATTCTTCCACCCATGATAGTTATTTAGCTTCTACTATTTTTTATAGTGGTTGTAAAGGATACTGACATATGTCAAATAAATCTCTACTTCAAAGGCTATGAAGTATTTTAAGTAATAAATAACTTGTCTAATAAGTAAGATAGATACTTATAATATACCACATACTATATGCTGTGAAAAGTAAAATGTTGTTTTAAGTCAGAAGAGAGAGATTGTTAGATCCCTTCTTGGGTGATTACAAAATACATTTTAGAATAGGTTTTATTTTAGATGGTCAGGAAAGTTGGGTCAGATTCTGATAGGCAGAGGTAGTAAAATTTATTTCAGCAGAGAAAATATTAGTGGGCAAAAGTATAAGAAAAGAAAAATCCAAATTACTCAGGATTCTAGTGGTTTGAGCCTGTGATGTTTGGCAGGGAACCTGGGAGATGAAGTCAAGAAAGAAGTACGCTACATCACAGAAAACTCTTGAATCCCAAGCTAAAGCTCTTTAATTTTATTGGTCAGCTCTGTTAAATAATGGGTGTTACTCCCAGTTGTTTTGCCCTGGGGTAGCTTGGCCGGACTGACACTGATAGGTTTGGAAGAGAATTTGTGTTGTAGAAATAATGGGATTTTTGAACTTAGAAATAAAAATACTTACAGAAGCTTTTTATTCCCAAAGTTTAGGGAAAACCTAACGATGACTTTTTAAAAATAAATTGCCAGACCTGGGCAGTACTGCTTTCTTGTGATTTTAAAAGGTTTTGGCAAACTTTCCCTATACATTGTGATGTCTTAACAAACATTTAAGAAGCTTCCTCTGATGGTTATAATTAAGCTTCAAAGGACATGAGGAAAGCCAAATGTTTAGTTCTACTGAAACTATTTTTTCCCCCTCCACTGCTATGAATGTATTATTCTACCTTGCTAGTTTTCCTTCACATTTTCTAGAGGGTGAATAAATGTTCTGATTTAGGATGATAGGAAAGTCAGTATGCTGGCAAACATTTTTACTACGGTCTGATTTAGAGCTAGCTCTCGTTTCATCTTGGGCCACTCTACACCCTTAAAACAGCATGATATCACAGGACCTGTTGGGGACTGGCCTCTTCTCAGTCTGCTTTCAACCACCGTTGCCAGGTGTCCTATGCTTCAGTCTGTTGACTGTTTGCTGTTCATGTGATCAACAGCCTTCATACTTCCATGTCTATTCCCATGGGTTGCACTTTCCCTTTTTTCTCTGCCTGTGTGTCTTCCTCTTCTTCAACATCTCCGGCTACCCACTCTATTTCCAAACAGCCTTATTTTGTCACAGAACTCCTTTATCCTTCATGATTCATAATGGTACAACTGTGTTCTTTGTAATGGGGCCTTTTCTGATGATACCATGTTAGCAAAGTTAAGTAGTTCTTTATTTATGGTTTCATAGCTCTTTGAGTATATTCTATTTTCCAGAATGTTATCACATTATATTTTACCTATATCGTTTACATCTGACTTGCTAAACTGTGGGCTTCCTGAGTACAGGGATAACACAATGTTTTAAGTACTATATTTAAGGCTTATGCAAATTGCTATGAGAACATCGAGGAAGTAAAGCCAAACAAACTTTTAGAAACCATTGAAAAATCTGCATGTTCAAAGAATGGCATCGAAAATTAGGAGGCAGTTTACATAAGATAACCAAAAGCGTAACAAATAAAGCATGTAAATAAATAGGAAAACGGTTTGTATTTTTTTATTCGAAAACTATTTTATGACCATGGGCTAAGCCCAGGAAAATCAGTAATAGAATGTAAGAGAAAAATAAGGTAAACTCATGCTTTTGCCTTTAAGATCATTGTAATCATGTGTTATGGACATAGCTACTAAACGTGAATCAATCAGCAAGTGATGTAACATAGCAATTCAGTGCCTACCTCTGTATATAAAAGTTCTAAGAAGAGTGAGATAAATGACCACAGGAATAGAATTCAGCCCTGTTCTCTTGAACGCTTTCCCCATATCCCCCAACATGGACTTTTTTGTTTGTTTGTTTCTTATTATGGTAAAATACACATAACATAAGATTCCATCTTAACCATTTTTAAGTGCACAGTTCAACCATTCGGTGGTATTATCCTCATTCACAGCATATGCAACCATCGCTGCCATCCGTCTCCAGAACTCTTCCATCTTTCCCACCTGAAATTCTATACTCATTAAACAATAACCTGCATTAACCATTTCCCGCAGGCCTTGGAAACCATCATTCAACTTACTGTTTCTCTGACTTTGACTATTCTAAGTACCCTATAAAAGTGGAATCATTCCGTAATTGTCTTTTTGCGGTGTCCTCAAGATTTATCCATGATATAGCACATGTCACAATTTTCTTCCTTTTTAAAGCTGAAGACTATTTCAGTGTGTGTATAGATGCATGCATGTATACACATATATGTCACATTTTGCTTATCTATTCATCTGTTTAAAGACATTTGAGTAGCTTTTTAGCTACTGTAAATAATGCTGCTATAAACATGGATGCACAAATAGACTTTGAGATCCTGTTGTCAAATATTTTGGATATATACCCAGAAGTCCCACCTAGACTATTATAAAAACCTCTTAACTGCAACTGCCTTTACTCTCTTAAATAATTTTATGGTTAAAATTCATGCAATCATTGAAGATAGGATTTTACATCAAAAAGAGTCAAAAAGACCTCTATGTATTAAGAATGATGACTGGCCAAAATGAACAAGATAAAGCTTGATTAAAGGCTTTTTATTGAAATCAAGAAAATAAATCACAAAGAGAGAATGATAGAGAGATACGATTTCAAATTGAAAGCATGTGTTCTATATGTTCGTTTAGGTTAGTTATAAACATCCTAACTGGGAGAAGAGTCTATTCCTCTTGGTTACATTCATCAGTCCATCAACACCTTTTTATTCCATTGTTAGATCAGTTATAGTGGTCTACCCATGTATCTTCATTCCTTCACAAATATAGCATGAGACCTTATGTAATGCCTTGCTGATGTTCAAATTCACTAGGTCTACTATAAACCTCTTATCTGGTTACCTTGTAAAAGAAGAAAACAAAGGTGTTATGACATTTTAAGAAAAATACCTAAGGATCATGGCATCGTTTTATCATGTTCTTCAGCCATACTAGAATAATCTCTTTTTGAATATTATCTGAATTAATGTTGAGAGATTTGAGGAGGCTAACTCTAAAAACATATATATATATATATATATATATATATATATATAATTCCACTTTAAAAAATAAATTTAAGAAAAAATATTCCAAAACATAAAAAAGAAAGAAAATTAAGGACAAAGAGGATTTTGAATGAAATGCAAATTTTCTTAATAATATATTAAGAGTCATAACATAAGTTAACTTCCAAAAAGTTTTATATAGAAAACTATACTTTACGATGTAGTTTGATTTCCATTGTGGTTGAAGTAATGTTTAGAAATGTAGATTGCCTAGATCTTGATGAAATGGGAAATGAAGAGAGTATAAATGGTGGAGCAGAGGCAATGAATGGTGCATGTTATATGAATTCAACAGAAAGAGAATTATCATTCAGTAATTGTCAAATTGCAAAAGTTGACTTCTAATATGTACTTGACAGTCTCTGTACTCTTGTAAAAGAGTAAATGAGCATTACAAACTTTCCCCTCTGTCTCATTCAGAAACAAGTGAGGATATAGATATTTCCAATTGATATTGAAATCCTCTTAAAATATATCTACAGAAGGCAAAGGAATTAAAGAACTGGTAGAAGAGCAAGAAGAATTGGTAGAGATGAGCAAATATTTACATATTAAAACAAGGAAGAAGATGGATTTTGGAAAATGTCGGCTAGAATAGTTACTAATAATCTCTGGCAAACAGAATGATAATAATTTTTAAAATCATATTTGTTTTGAGAATAAATATTTGTGGAATAATTGCCAAATATATGATGGAAATTTGGAGGATGTAATATGAATGCAATATAAATTCTGTTAACAAGGAGAATCTAGACAAACAAAGGAGATAACATACAGGCGTAATTTTATAAAGTAGAACAGTTTCACGAGAAAAGTTTAGAAGAAGTATTATTAGTGTCAAAGTTCAGGATTCTCAAACTCAAATGCCTACTAGGGCCAGCAACAAGTAAGGCAAATGAGTGAAACAAGAGCACATTTAAGTGAAGCAGGTACCACTAAACTCCAGCCAACTTTTGCTATGGTAATGAAGGGCCCAATATTTTCAGAAAATTTCCTTTTTTATTTCTAATTTTTGTTGGTGTTCATGCTACCGGTTTGGAATGTTTGTCTCAGAGGATAAAGAAATGTTCTGTGAAGAGTACTGCAATTTGGACTTCTCATTGTTTGAAACGCAGAGGAAGACACATAGTGATTAAAGAAAAGAACATCCCAGGCAAAGGCAACCCTATGAGTTACAGTAGGCAAATATGAATGTAATGGAAATAAATGAGAAACTATGAAGAGCTTATTTGGGGAAGGGTGTAAGATCTATGATGGGAAGGAGCAGGAAATATGATAATATGAGCATTTAGGAAAGAAGATGAGGATGACTAGTAGTCCACACAGATTCATTAAAAGCAAGTCATGCCACACTTGCTGTATTGCATTTCATAAGGGTGAGAAGTTTGATACTGTGCCAGAAAATATATGAACATTGACGTCCATAAAGTAATCTTGGAGATAAGTTGGTAAAATATCTTTGAGCCTGTTTTGTTCAACACTTTTCACCATGACATTGATGATAACTGAGAAGACATGTTTACTAGGCTTATATTAATAGTGGATACAAACCTAGGAGGAATTGCTAATTGGATAACATATTCAAGCCTAAAAATCTAGAGAGACTGAATGCAAAGTTTGGTCAAAAAACTAATAATATTTATGATCCCAGAAAGTCAATGAAATAAGTAACCGAGAAAGCTACGTTTATTATGAATACTAAGACTCAGAAGTGTTAATTAACATCCTTCAAATCATATAGTATGTGGCAGAAATGGAATATACATCCCAGATCTATCAGGAATCTAAGTCTATGCTAGTTCTTACCTATCACAGAGCCACTGAGTATGAAAGTACTATGTATATTTCTCAGGAGAATTTCAGATCATATTTTCTTTGAGTGGAAGATAGAGGATAATAAAAGAATCTATGTTTTGTTTTTTACTGATGAAACATTAATGATGATTGAACCTAATACACAGTGTGAAGTGGGTCAAATTTTAGTAAACTCAGTTTCACAAGTGTCAAAAAATGAAATTTTCTTATTCAAGTGTTGTCATTTTCATTTCATAATAAAATCAGAAAATACTTACCTTGCCGATTAAAGGTATGTCAATCTCAGTCACTGAACAAACTGAGATTATCCTGAGATAAAAGAAAGAATATCTGAACTATTTGTATGTTTTTTTAAAGTGATTACTTTAAAAGGAAAACAAATATTTAAATGTATCTTATGAACTATTTATACATGGATTGCATTAATCACTTGTGCTTCAGCTGGGCACATTGTGCATAATCTCATATTTTAACTTTTTATATATTTTCTTTATGATATTTTAAATAGCAGTTTATAGTTTGATACAGACTTTATCACTATAACCATTCTTTATTTTTTTTTGTTCCCCCGAAGAAAGTTATAGCATCTCACTCTTTGATCTATCTTGCAATTAAATTGGCCTGATAGTTAATGAAATTCATCTAACTCATATGATAAGTATATTTTCAAGGAGTTAAAACTTAAAGATCTTTATTATGATTACTTTTTTTTACTTTGCAGAAAAAAGGACATATAAAATATTACTCATTTCAAATATACAATTCAGTAATTTTAAATATAAATCTTCTTTTTCTTAAATTAAAAACAATATATTGACTCCCCTGTTCATTTTGACTGAAAATTTGAAAATCACTGGCATTTGACTGTAATAATAATTTAAAATTTAACAAGCTGATTCCTGCCCAGAAAATGCTTGTTCTAATGCAGAATGCTTGTCTCCTTTAGGTACACCTTGGATGATTTGGACTCTGAAAATCCAAGTTACACCCAAGATTCCATTCTCCTATGGTTACTCATCTGGACCACAGACATGTAGGACCTGTCTGAAAAAGACATAGGGATCAAGTGGAACTCAACTGGTGAATCACCCCTTTAATGCAGTGAAACCTTAGAGGGAAGAGCATGTATTGGTCGTTAGGAAAATGTAGGCTACTGGTAGAAAATGACAGCTCTATTAGTAAGGTCTAAGGTGCGACTCACATAATTGTCCTAATTTTTAAGATTGATGGGGCACATGAAGCATTTCTTTAAGTGGGTGACAGGTCCCAATAAATGCCTAGAGTGTACAGGACTGCATATAGTTTTGGAATATGATTTTTAAAAGAAGGTGGAGATCCCAACTCCCTCTATCATGTCTATATATATATGTGTCTGAGTGTGTGCTTTGGTGCTTTCTGGGAATTTTCTTGCCAGAGAACCTGAGCTGGACAAAGCAACCTTGATCTGAGTGAACTAACTGGCACCATGAAACTATCAGGTGTCTTTCTGCTCCTCTCTCTGGCTCTTTTCTGCTTTTTTTCAGGTAAGTTTTTTCTTAAAATTAAGATCCCATATATATACTGAACTGCAGATGACAAGAGTTGTTGTCCATCATATTTCAAAAATCTAGCAGTTTTGATATAAAAGGCCAATTCTAAGAGATCATCATAATGATAATGATTGTCATGATGAAAATGATGTTGGTAATAATGATAAAAATAGCTGTTAGTTGTTGAGCAGATACTATATTCTAAGCATGTACTAAGAAGGGCTTTTATGCATCATTTTCAATACTCATAGTAAAGTATTTGTATCCCTGTTCTACATATAAGGAACTGTGGCACAGAGAAGTTAAGAAATTTGCCAAAGAACTTGCAACTAGTAAGTATAATAGAATTTGGAATTTGAATCCAGATTTTCTAGACATCACAGTTGATGTTTATTTCAGGAACCAGTCTGGAGGATGGATAATTGCATCAAATATTGCTTTTGCTTTGTAAGGCAAAGGGATGCTTTCCTATCCTTAGCTATTATTACAAAGGGACTCAAATAATTGAAATTAAAACAAGGAGAAAAATAGAAATTCAATGAGGAAATCCTTGAAAAGATGTTATTAAACCTTAGAATGCAGAAACATATATGTTTCTGGTGAACTAAATAATCTTAAAGAAGGGGAATATCTTTGGCCACTTTAATGAGATTCAAAGGAAAACCATACTTCAAGGTTATGATTTTTATCACAGGACCATCCAATGAATAGGTCCATTATGTCTATATCTTTCCTTCCTTATTGTTCTACCATATCAGGTTAGAGTAGATAAACCATACCCTAGAGTCTCTTGGCCCAAGACCCAGTTCCATCTCTTTCACTACTGACTTGTGTCAACTGGAGAAATACCTCAATTCTCTGAGATATTTTCTCATTTGTAAAATGCTCAAAATCAGACTAAGCCCTGGGACTTTCCATGTCTGATCTATCATTTTCTGTGACAATCACAGATAACTTTTGCTTCTATTAAAGATTTTAAATGACTAAAATATACATGTAAAAGCAAATTTTCAATGGGATTTAGCTGATGAACAAGCCATTATTCACTGCAACTAGTCATATTTACAAAAACAAATGCACTAAGAAATATGAAAAGAAATGGATAAAAGATTCTTATGATATTCTGGAGTCAACTTGACTATTAAAGCCACATAACCTTCATGGGTATTTTAATCACTAGCTAAGATGGCAGAAAAAAATGGATCTATGTTACCATTTAGTTGCAAAGATAGTCTCAGATATCAATTGCTATCCTCTGTCATTTCTCTTTACAAAGGTGAACTGATCTTTAACAGGAGCTGGTTGAATAGTACAATTAACATACTAAAGAACGGGTACTTCACAGACATGCCAGACAGTATTTGGGAGGACATAGTATGTAAGGATCTTCATGTTGAAACAGAAAAAAAGGGAATTTCAGTCCTGACATTATCATTTTATAACTATGTGACCTTTCTGGGCTTTATTTTTCTCAGATTAACATAGGAATATAGAAGGACTATCTCCACATGAGAAATTAAATGAGAAAAATGCATGTAAAATGCTTAACAGAGTAGATAAGACATAGCAAGTATTTAGCAACATCTGTTAATATTATTATAGCCATTATTAAAATTTAATAAAATTAAATTTTACTAGATTGAACTCAGGATATTAATCCTGTTTCTGCCTTGCCAGTTCCTACATATAAGACATTGGGAAAATCCTTCTTCTTCTGATCATGGTAAAGAACTGACTGGATATTGTAATTTTCCCTGGCTGTAAAAAAAAATCACTGAGAATATTTATACAAATACAAACTCCCCAGGCCCTATCTGGTCTTAAATAATGGAATTTTTAAGTGATTGCTACTTATGAATCAATGAGGTTGGTAATCATTGCTGAAAATGATCAGTAACAGACTTTCAAATTTAAAAAAGACTTGTTCTCCCCTCACCCCTATTAATAGAGCTTCTAAGGAATTTTCAATGGTCCTCACCTAAGTGCTGGCCAGCATGGGATATGGATTGCACTAATTCACACTCGCTCTTGCTGAGGTGGCCTCGGGCTTCCATGTTGTAAGAGGAGTTCCACAGAAATGGCCACCGATCAAAACTTAGCAGCCCATACCAGAACAGGGCTTAGGCTTTTTATTATTTCAGTATTTAAACCACTGAGCTAATTAGTCACAATCTAAAATCCTACATACAAATATTAAGAGGGAAGTAAAGGGAGAGAAACGAGACTGTATACATGGGCTCTTTTTCAGGAATTTAGAGATACGTAGAAGGAGGAAAGAGTTGCAGAAAGGAGAATGAGTCGATCCTTACCAGTCTATAGTTGGGCCAAGTCTTAAAAGTCCATCAGTTTCCAATGCAAAGAACAAATGACAAACTTAATCCCTTTCCCAGTTGCCTGTAACAAAGGCTTTTGGGAGAAACTGCATGGAATGAACCTTGGAGTGTCAATGTCAGAGAAGGCCTTTCCAGTCCTACTTCTCTAAGGTGAAACCAGAGATGATAAGGTCGTTCCCCACAGTGCAACAGTGACTCAGCCAGGACTGTAACATGAATCCCCTGATCTTTATACCGTTTTCTGCCACCCTACTTGAACCACCAACAAATGTTGCCCCCTCATGGTCCGTGTCCTTAAATCACCTCTCTAATAAGTGAGGAGGTATAGCATGTAAAAAATGAAGCAACACGCTGCGGCTCTTGAGATGGCTAAAATCCCAGGAACTGGGATTAGGGATTTCCTAATTTTGTAAGTACTACTGCTTGCACATTCATAAATTACAGTGTTTGGATTTTGTGCTTTCTTTTTTTTTTCCAGGTGTCTTCACTCAAGGAGAACAGGTCAGTGTCTATTTTATATATTCTTTCAACCTGTGGGGTGCTTGGCTAGGTCTTCACTGGCCAGAACGAGGTTTGTTTATGGGTAATGGAGCAAAAGTAATGAACAGGTAGACCAAATTCAGAAATCAGCAGAAACTACTATTTTTTTTTAGCTACAATCTTTCTGTGAGTATGCCATTTTCAGTTTAAAAGAGCCCACACATACATTCTCACATTTTTTTCTAAGTAAATGTAGATAAAAATAGAATGGATCTGAGACAAAATTCATGGTCTATCACTGATTTCATTGTGTGATCATAGGAAGGCAGATTTTCTGAGCTGCAATTTCCACAACTATAAAAAAGGGATAATATTACTTCATAGAATTGCAATTATATTTAAATTAAAATGTGAAAGCATTTAGCAAACTATAAAAGGTTATATATGAATTAGTTATTGATCGGTAATTAATAGTTTCTGAAGGAATTAGGGCAGAGATTATTATTTCCTTTTCAGAAATAACTGAAAGTGTACAGGAAACTAGCTTGATGTTCTGTATTGAGAATGCACAGACTGGTTCACTCAAATACAATTTAGGGTTAACAATTGGAATGGGCACAAATTATCTTCATTGTTTGGCTTTTATCCCCAAATTAATTCATCAATTTCTATTTGTCTCGTTTTAACTATCAAGTGACAATACGAGTGCTCTTTTTTCTGCCAATCCTGTTCCTGTGTCCACATTAGAACATTAGACTTTTCTAGGTAGTCTTAGCACTAGCTCTTTAGCCTTGGTAAGTCCTGGTATACCCTTGACATCAAAATTGCCAGACATCACTGCCAACTGATTGACAAAGAAGTTGAAAAGTATTTTTCAACCCTGATATATCTATTGTATTATATAAGACCTTTTGTTCCCAACTTCAGCATCTCAGAAATGAGGATGCATCTTACAATTGCTGATGCCTTAAAATTAACTGCCTGTATGTGTGTGTGTACTTGTGTGTTTTGCATATCTAACACCTGCACACATGTATGTTGATATTGTCTTATAAAATTATATTTCTTAAAATTGACTAATGTTTAGGTAAGTATGATAACATAGTCTATACCTGCACTCCCCAACTCTGGGCTGTGGCCTGGTACCTGTTTGTGGCCTGTTAGGAACCAGGCTGCACATCACTGCCTGAGCTCCACCTACCCCTTCACCTTCATGTATCCCCCCCACCCCACCCACCGTCATCTGTGGAAAATTTGTCTTACACAAATGTGGTCCCAGGTGCCAGAAAGATTGGGGACCACTGGTCTATACCAAACATGAAAATAAACACATAAGGAAAGAACATAAAATGCAGCCACATTTCACATCTCATTAGCTTGTAAAATATGGTGATAAAAATCATTACACATAGCTTTAATAGATAAGGACTTAAATACCAGTTTTCTCATTGACACACAAGTCACTTCCCTTCTTTGGGCCTTGATTTCTTTGGTGTTTTCTGAATTTCATTTAAAACCTACAATTTACTGATTCTATTCCTTCAGAAAGGTCAAAGTCTTCAGGGTCACTTGGTAAGCTTACTAGATATACAGGTATATCCCAGGCACCATGCAAGACATTGAATAATAATCACTGGGGTAGGGGATTTTGAATCTGCCTTCTAAATAATTATCCAGATGACACTTGCACACAATAAAATCTGAACAGTTTTCTCTAGGTAAGAGGAAGCAAGTTGTACTGGGAAGTGGAGACTTTGGAGGCGGACAATGTAGATGAGTCCTTATTCAAATACTTACTTGCTGTGTGATTTGGGGAATGTCTCCTTCCTTCTCATTGCCTTGGATCCAATGATCTCTAAAACCTCCTCCTGCTCTAAATGTCTGAATCATTGTGAACAAAGTCTGCCCTGCCAAAGTTGCTGTCTCTTCTCCACTCATATATAAAGGACAGGGAGGGCACCACCCTTTCAGATGGCACCAAGGCTTCCATTTATTTCTTTTCTGCATGGCTGGAGGAAGGGTGGAAGTTTCAATGCCAGGCAGGAGATGTTAAAACTAATATTAGGAGCATGCCTGGTCAAGTCTGATCCACCCAAGACAAAGGGAAGTAAGATTTTCCTAGCACTCAAGTCATTCTTCTCATGCCAAGAATTCTCTCCATGATAAAATGTGGTGATGGAAGATTACAGGTAGCATTCTAAATTATAGACTTTTAGAAATATCACCTTCTTTTGAAAAGATTACTCAAGCTAAACAAAACACATGTTCCCAGACTTTTGGAATTCATGGCCCAGTAAAATTTTCCTTGTAAATGTAAATGACTAATAGGCTACTGGTTCTGTAATTTACCAAGGATGTACATTAATTAACATTATATTATAATAACAATAATTGCAAAATAAAACTACTAGTTACTATCACTAGTGTTTCATTAAATAAAGTGTGGCATAACACCAGAATGTTTGAAAGCCATATTCTCAGAACAAGAATAGTCCTTTGAAGTGAATCAATTTTGCTTTTTGAATCACTCACTACATTGCCTTTGATGTTTTTTATTTTCCTATCAGGCTCTGTATTTGAGAACCATATCCGCAAATTGCTGTTTAGATGCATAGTCTGGATTGGAATTAACAGAACAAGCCTCTCAAAAATAATGATTGGCAATCATTTTCTGTACATTACTTTTTGGGATAGCTAAGGTTGTATTTTAAGATAAAGATGGGTGAATTTTAATATGGTTGGTTAAAACAATGCTCCGTGACTAGAATGAGTTTGGAATTCTTCATTTTTCCTAATTAGTTTGATTTTACTTAAAATTAATATACTTACAGAATATCTAAATACAGTTTAGAGATATTACTCAGCATCTGCAACTTAACTACAGATCAGAAAACTGAAATCTCAGAAAGAAGACCTGGCTGGCTTAAGTCTACCAACACCCATATAGCTGTGGTGTCAACAGGACTCCTGACTCTATATTGAATGAGCTCTCCATGGCTCCACACTACCTTTAATTAGCAACAGAAAGCCATTGTGTAGTGCATGTGAAAGAGCTTTGAGGAATACAATTTTCTAAACAGACATAAGGTAATGATTACCATCCTTGCTTTTTAAGCAAAGAATATGATGAAAACAGTAGTTTAAAATAAAATGACTTGTCTCTCCATGCAGGAAAAATTTGAAACTAGGAGGGAAAAGAGGCAGAGAGAGCAGGACTTAGTGTCCTGGTTCAGACAGGAAAGGTGGAGGGCTGATGTAGGTAGTACATTTGGAATTGGCAAAAAAGATTTGAGGTAAAGAAACACACAAAAGGTAACACGAGGAGAAAGAAATGGCAACATTTCAATCTGAGGACATATTGGGAAATCTGAAGAACGGTTCTATCATAAAAACTAAAAAACATGTTAGAATGCAAAAACAGTTTGGAAAGAAAGATAAAGAATTATATTTTGAACATAAACGAGTGAAGTATGAATCAAATTATTGAGCAAAGATGTCTTGTATACTTGTGACAATTGAGAATTAGAGTTTGAGATATTGATGAAAACTCAAGGAAAAAAGTCTAGAATTTATCAGTACCAACTGGGAAAATACATGTTCTTAGAGAGGAAATCAAGTATATAAAACTATCCTGAAAATGACCATAATACTCAGGAGGAAATAAGAAAAGACAGCAAAAAAGAAGAACTGACATATTACAAAAGTTTCAACACGAGTTTCAAAAAGGCTGGAGTGATCCACCATGGAGCATATGATAAAGAAATCCTGAAAGTTTTATAAATAGCCAATGGGCACACCTGAAAGGCATCATTTTTGAGAGTAGCTTCAGTGGAGTAGAAGGGGAAAAAAAAAAAAAAAAAGCTGGGGGAGGAGGAGCCAAGGGGGGAAAGCGTGAAGAAACTGGTATGGTAAAGAATGGAGGTGATTTACCCACATAGGTAGTGACTTTCAGTAAAGAGAAGAAAGGATGTCATCTTGCACCCAATCCCTGTGTGTGTGTGTGTGTGTGTGTGTGTGTGTGTGTGTGTGTGTGTGAGAGAGAGAGAGAGAGAGAGAAAGAGAGAGAGAGAGAGAGAGAGAGAGAGAGAGAGAGAGAGAGAGCTTGTGAAAATTGTCACTGGCTTTAATTGTAAACTTAAAATATTTATAATTTTGAGCATTTAGTTGAGTTAATGACAACATAAGCTCAATTTTCCAAGCAAGTTACGTGATTTTGTTGTCACTATTAGCAAACGTGACTAATCTGGTTACTAAAAATGTCCCTCCCTTCCAAAATATTCTAGAAGGTGCTGTTCTCTTAAGAACCACGAGGGGTCAGGCTGATACTGAACATTGGCACCCATGCACCTGGAAGGAGTCTGTGGAAACTGGACTATCTAGGGAGATAAACGGAGTTTCTTGTGAAATCCAACACCCAACACCCTTCTAAACAACATAAAAAAAAAAAAGGAAAAGTAAATAAATCTCTGCAAAATAGAGTAAGAAATAATGGGATTCAAAAATCTAGAATGTGATATAATTTACATGGCTAGGGCTTATAATAGCAATATCCCACATGGTTCTTGATTTACAAAATGTTTTCAAAGGACTGATCATTACAATGGCCCTAAAAGATAGACATTATCAACTTCCTGTTAAATATGAAGAAAATTAAACTTAGCACAACGAAGCGTTTGCATAATGTAATGCAGCTAATCAGTGAGAGAAGCAAAATTCAAACCCAGGTCAGTCCAATTCTATCTACAGGATAATCCTCCAACATTAGAACAGCACTGGGATATGTCAGTCAGATTCATGGGGATTTCTCCTGGGTTGGCCAAATGCCTCATGGAGAAACTTCAAAGGAGAAAAGTTAATCTTCCCTTCACTCCCAGTCTAGACTTGCTTTGACATCTATTGAGAAGCCAATTGTTTGGATTCTATTTAAAGGAGTCGGAAACAAAAATATAAGAAGATAAGAGGAAATTCAGGCAGAATAAAGGCATGATATTCAGAAATATTAGTCTGTCTTTCTCAAGTTGTGAGAGCTGTGGTCTCTTACTAGTCCCAACTCTGACATTCCCTTGCCTTGCTCTTTGCCCTGCAGAAGGGATTTCTGGGTGACTGTGCAGAAACATTCCACACCTTCCCAGCCCCTGGGGCCCACAGAGAGTGGCCCACTTCTGCCCCCAGACACCATGCTAAAATTTCTCACACAGTCAGCAAAGAAGGCTCTCTAGATGTAAAGGAAAAAACATTTGGCCAAAAGTTGCTATTTTTGCTACCCAAGCAAAGATCTAGACATAAGAACTTTATTTAAGCCCCTTCACTGAATTTAGTCACTGCCAAGTCTTGGACCATGAAAGGTGGAAGGCTTTTAGAGGTAATCTGGACTCATGGTGTTGACCACTTAATATGAGTTACAGACACCTTTCAGAGCCACAGTTAGGACAGGCCTACTGCTTTCTGCACTCCCAATACAGAACTATTTATTTCAAGTATTCCACAGTGACTCTCTACTTTTTTTGTATGACCCCATTTCATCCTTTCTAACAACCTTGGGAATCTGGGAATGAGGCACAGCATGTAGTTTTTTTTTTTTTTTTTGTCTGGTCTTTGGTTAAGAAGATTGAAGTGCAGGTCTTGAGCGCTTTGTCTAAGATAACACAACTAGTCAACAGTGGAACCATTTCTATAAAGTGATTCTCAGCTTACTTCAGAGATCACTGAAAGCCACTACAATGTAAAAGTATGAAATGCATCTGTTCTACGCAAGTTTGTTCAGATGCCAGTTGATTGATTTGGTTTTATTTATTGAAATTCTTTGATCTTCCATGCCTCTTTCCAGGGGACAGGGAAAGAGGGTAAGTGAGTTTGGGGAGGGGGGTGAGACCTAGAATTCTCGAAGTAAATGCTTTCCCCAGGTGCCACTTCCACATCTGCTTTCTAAGGACAAAAGAGGCTGCATCACAAGATCAGAGGGCCGATTGCCAGGGAGAGGTGTCTTAAGGAAGCATCTCTTTCAAGTAAGAGACTTGCTTGTTACTTTTTTCTGTTCTTCCTATCTCTAGAGACACACATCTCTTCAATTCAAATGCCATTTGCTCAGCTTCTACACTGCCTGCACTTGCTTACTGTGACTTCCATCACACATGATACTGTAATTATCTGTGTTCTTCTCTGCTTCCCTAATGTGGATAAGATGCTGAGCTTATTGGGACAGAGCTCATAACAAATTCCTCTTTGTATGACTAGTACCCAGTACTGTGTCTTCCAGGTATTAGTTACACATTGGGTGTTTGTGAAATAAAAGAAGTATCAATGCTAATGTGGCTCACAGTCCTCTCTTGACTCAAGCACCCTGTTGTAAATATGTACAAGAATAACTTAAATATATACATTAGAGTTTGAGAAAAAAAGTGACCTGCAGCTTATAATGTCTTCAAGATTTTCCAAACTTTTTTCCCAATTTTGAAATCTAAAGGAAAGAGTACTATTCCAGAAGTAATACGAGAGGATGAAATTATCTTTCAGGGCAGTGGGGAAAATCGGGGCTATAAGAAACCTAGGTACCTTTTACACAACCAAACCCTAAGAAGAGCTCTGATAAGCACCATACTATCCAACCTCAATAGCATAACATGACAAATTTCAAAAAAATGTGTATCGTATAGTCTCAGGTATCTTAAACCTGATATATATGGTAATATTTTATACCTAATTGTATGACTCTTTTGCTGAGCATTTTCTCACGCAAACCTTTGGAGAACTTTGTCAGTGTATAATGGTTTGCTGACATTTTAAGCAAGTTATTTCCTTTGTCAATGCTGCACACATTTTCCTAATAAGCTAGTTTTTAAAAATAAATTTCGTTGTGTATATTTAAGGGTTACAATATATATATAAGTAGTAAAACGTTGATGGGATGAAGCAAATTAACATATCCATCATCTCCCATAGTTACCCTTTTTTAAATTGTAAGAGTAGCTAAAATCTACTCATTTAGCAGGAATGCCAAATACAGTACAATTTTATTACCTACAATCCTCATGTTGTACATTAGGCCTAATAAGCTATTTTAATGTAGCTTATATGCTCTGACTATAAGTTCTCATGTGATACATTAGACCTGATAAACTATTTTAATAAAGCCTATATGCTCTGACTATAATATGGTCAAGGGTACATGGTGACTATTCATCTTCCATTCTATCAATGAGGATGTATTGGAAATCAACCATAGTAGATTATTGGAAATGCTGGATCAGCAATTAGAAGGAATGTATTCAAGCATTGGTAAGCCACTTAATTTTCCTGAAGACCAGTATTCTCACCCATCAACTGGTTAATATAATATTGCTCAACATACTTCTGAGGGTATTATTGCTAGGCTCAACTGAGTATAATCTATATGAAAGTAGTTTGAATATTATAAAACAATTGATATTATTTTAATGGAACTAGGATAGAGATACAGCAAATTTTCTTTACCCATATGTAAATGTTTCCTCATTCCAAACAGCTGGTATTTGGAGGGCTTCAGTTTAACCTGCTACATATTACCAGTCCCCTGGAAATCATGGCTTAAATATAACTTGTACACAAATGGTTGACTCAATTGATTTTGCATTGAAAAGAATCTTAAAACTACAGACTACTTCTGAAATATCAGTGTAACTGAAAGGCTTTATTAGTGGCATAGATAGGTTCTATCATTCCTTCTACAGAGCCCATGGTGATAATTATTAATCAACAGTGTTCTCAACAATACCAAATACAACCTCAGAATCTTTCTAAACACAGTGGCTTAGGCAGCCATTACTAAATCATTGTAGTAGGCACAAAATTCAAATTCTATAAACAGACTCTCAGACAGAGTGAGTTAATATAAAGACATTACAATTTTGTTTTCAAGAGATAATAAAGAAGAGTTGCATCTACAGGGAAAACTAACAAGCCATCGGGTAATGTCTGGGGGCCCCTTGCGAAGATCATCCATGTTCTTATAGTAATGCAGAAGGAATGCTATTAGAGTACATTAATACAGTTAATAAATCTCACTTAATGACCAAAATTATTCTCCATTGGAACAATTTAATGTTGGAGTAAGAAGTCTTATCTATGTCATTGACAACATCTTTAATTTACTTCTGAGTATAATAATATAATGCATTTCTTATAATTAGTTTCCTGTGTCTCAAAGAAAAAGTCTCCATTCTATTTAATGCATTCTATTTAAGCAGATATGGAGAACTATTTTCTGTTTCAGGATGCTTTATGTCATGAGTACACACATACGGCATTTAAAGGTTGCCATCCAAAGCTTAGGTTCTGAGGGACAGTCCCTTAGACAAAATGCAATGATGTCAATGTCACTGTGCTTACTTTGATAGATTGACTGTGGTGAGTTCCGAGACCCCAAGGTCTACTGCACTCGGGAATCTAACCCCCACTGTGGCTCTGACGGGCAGACATATGGCAATAAATGTGCCTTCTGTAAGGCGGCAGTGTAAGTATTATGCTCATCAAACCTGTCCCCTTGCAAGCACAAGCTTCCGGAATAAGACTAATACACCTTCCTGGAAGCATTCTAGAAATGCCTTCCCATACTTCCCCATGGAGGCTGAAGAAATAAGGTTCGGGTCAATAGAACGAAAACAAATGGGTGAAAGCAACAACAACAAAAATGACTTAATACATTATCTGAAAACATAATAGCCTTATTTTGTTAATGTTAATTGATTCATCTTAGCATATCAAAAACGTATACATCTTATACATAGTAAAACTTTACTGTTATCTTTGATAATTTCAATAAATTTTCTTTTTTGTTTCTAATTAAAAATTTCAATTTCAACAGCAATATATAATGGACACACGTTTACATTTATATAAAACATATCTGACTAATTAATACCAAACTTTTCTCAGGAGAAGGTCAGTGGGATGTGAATTAATGGACACATATTACTGACAGGGCCTGAAGGTGTGGCCTGCTATACAATGGCAAATGCCTGAATATTTCGTTTAACTTCTTAACATCTTCTGTTAGGATAGAACTACAACACTATAGTCACTGCCATTATTTCTCCTGTCATTTTTACCCTTTCCAACTGCATATATATTGACTCTGGGAGAATAAGCTATTGATACCAAGAAGTATAAGGCGTATCAAAACTCTGGGATTTATTTAAGATTCATGCTGTGTCCACAGTTAGGCCAGATGTCACCTCTGAGTGCATTTAATTAACCTCTACTAAGTCATAGGCATGGATATCTACAGAATAAAATGATTCCATAGACCATGACATAGATAGATCTGTGACCAATTGCTGGGTGGGTACTTACGATATTGCTCTGAGCATGTATTTGTCTTTCTTTTTTATAGGAAAAGTGGAGGAAAGATTAACCTAAAGCATCCTGGAAAATGCTGAACGAGAGCCAATGTTTTGTGCTGGCTCACCAGTGTTCTCATCCTTTCTTTTTTCTGCTTATGCTTTTCTCTAGAAAATCCCTTGAGTGTACAATGGCACACTTTCTACTCTGCCTGGTCTTGAGGAGTTTAATGCATATTTCTTTCCCTGGATTCACTTGTTAATAAAGTAACTTCTGCAGAACATTGATTGTGTTTTTACTTTGAGATGAAGAAAACACACAGATACAATGTGGAATAATTGGATTGAGAAACTGATTGTTTTCCCAATCTAAATCAACCATCCAGTCACCATGGAATCTTAGGGAAATTCCTTCTTTTCTCTTAATCTTGGAATCTCCATGTGGAGAATAAAAGATTCTGACAACATAACCACATGCTACAGTTATTTTAAAATATCTGTTATTTAAGTATTAGATTGCATTGGTTCTTCTTAATTTCAGAAAAGGTATATTGTATTAAAGTAAAACATTCATACTCTGATTTCTCTTCAAAATGAATAAATCTTTTGCCTTTCACCGAAAAAAAAAAAGTAAAACATTCATCTTCTATGGACCATAGTTTTGTCATCTATCTGGAAGGGTAAATTTGCACTAAATAATACCTAAAGACATACAAAATTTGGCTTCTCAGTAACATTATAGCATCTATAAGATACAAAGAGGTAAATTAATATTCAATAAATGGTGATTATTCAATAAATAGCGAATAGATACAAAATATCTAAAAGCATGTACATTAAAGAATGTAGTTAATTTTGAGCTTGATCTTGGAATGAGAGAACTGGATGAAATATAAGAAATTCTAAGGTCTAGAGAAAGTTTCATTAGTTAGTTTCTGAAGAAAATAGCTTTAGGTAAGAGAAGACTGAGGTTATTATTTTTATTTTTTATTTATTTATTTTTTTTATTTTAGTATATTATAGAGGTACAATTGTTTAGGTTACATATATTGCCTTTGCCCTGCCCTAGTCAGAGCTTCAAGCATGTCCATCCCCCAAATACAGTTCTTTATATGGCAATCTCAGTCTCCATGTAGATGGCTCAATCCTATGAAGATACACAGTTGGCTAATTAAATATCCCATTCTGCACAGTCCAAATGGAAGTCTTGGAAACTTCCTTTGAGTACTTTCATGTAGTAGAGCATGATTTTACAGATAACATCTTCATGGGGAAACTCAGACAAAAGACATCTCCAGATGCAATGTAATAACCATCGTCCCAGCAGCAAACATTTGCCAGGTGCCTACTCTGACTCCATTCTGGGTTCCTGGGATACAGCTCTGGGTGGGGATAAAATGGGCCAGTGATCCTTCAGTACTTAATGAGACTTACATTCCAGCAAAAAGACATATACTAAAACAATATTTATATAGTAAATAAGTAAATATTATAATAAGGTGGAAGGTGATAAAGGTTATAAGAAAAGATTAAGCATAATATGCTAATGTAAGTGAGAAATGCTTAGAGAGGAGAGCTAGTCAATTGCGGCACTAAATCAGGTGGTTAGAGTAGTTGTTATCGGGAAGACCTGGAGATGAGGGACTTGGTTAAGCAAATATCTTGGAGAAGAGCAAAGGTAGAAGCAAAAACACAGTCCTTAAGGCTGTGGAGCATGCCTGGTCTGTTCAAGGTTCAGCAAGGAGGTAACTGAGGACTGAGCAAGTGGGCAAATAATAGATAAGGCCAGAAATGAGCCCAAACCGTGAAAGACTATGAAGTTACTGTTAAGAGTTTGGCTTTTACCATAATGCATAAAATGTGTTTCTAACCATAAATATTAAGATTATACTTCTGATTTAAAAATCTCAAATATATTTTATGTACATAGATGTTACCCTTTATGCATATAATTGAATAGGACCAAGCCAAACTGAAAGATGCTTCCAATATCTAGAAAAAGAGCCAGCAAGTAGATTAGGTTATGCTAGGGAAAATATACAAGAATGCTCTTCTATGCTTAAAGAATATTCCCCTTGATGGATAAAAATGACCACATAATATAGAATTTGGGCACATTAATGGTAAGAGGGTGGGTCTTCAAGGACCAGAACATGAGTCATGGCTCTAACGTAAGCTATACAACTTTGAACAATTCATTTGGACTTCTTTGTATCATTATTTCTTCATCAAATAAGAATGATAGTATCTACCTCCTCATTTTATGGTGAAGATTAAGGACATGATATATGTAAAGCACTTAAACAGTCTCTGATACATGATAAAAGCTAAAAAAATCAGTAGCATTTATCATCTGTCATCAATTTCAGCACTATACTGTGTTTACTAATCAGGATATTTTTGTTCTATTTTTTTAGCATATATAAATAGTTCCCCCTGCCAAGCACAGTTTTTAAAATGTCTGTCTTCTTTTTGTTTACCTTTTTTGGAAATCCTCACCTCAACTGCTAAATTCCCCTGTCCTCTTGGTGTCTGCAGACTAAATTCTCTGCTCATTAGGAAAATTAAACCCTTTTCTCTCCTTGAGTTTCTATTCCCTAAAAGAATTTGTCTACTTCTAATGCAAACATGTAGAACGTTATGTGTAGTTTAATAACAGAATCACTGTGCATCTTTGAAAGTATTTCCTTCTCCTCTCTCTTACTGGGTCCCTCCCCTCCAGCGGGGCCAGATTCCTGTCAGCTGTCCCCAACACAAAAGTTTCATTGTCACCACTCTCTGCTTTTTCTGCCTAAACACCTCTTGTGCCATCTTCTGCTTGCACCACCTAACCCTTCCTCTTTCACACAAATATCTTGTCTGCATCTTCATTCTACCATTTATTTCATGGCTTATTTCAGGGGCTATATCTGAAAATTGTTGTAATACCGCCTCTTGTCTAATTCTGGGCTCTTCTTTGAAAATTAAAGGAAAACAACATAAAAATAAACCACAGAGGACCAGGAGTCTTACATTTTTTAGAAGAGACAAGTTACATACAACTCTCCTCCAAAACCAAGCCACAATATAAGGATTTGGGTTCCAGAGATGTACATATTTGTCAAACCTCAGCAAATACATAATATTTGTGCATATCATAGTTTGCAAATTTTCCATCAAGAGAGACATTTACTGAAGTCTTAACTATGAAATGCACAGCGAAGTTCTATTAATAGAAAGAAGGGTACTGATGTCTGCAACTTACTATGAATTGCAATTGCATCAAAGATGAATTAAAAGATAGATGGACAGATATGTGATAACATATATGCAGAATGTTAAAATAAGTGGAAATAGTAGAATGATGGTTACTGGGGCTGGGGATGAGAGGAATTGGGAAATGTAGGTTAAAGGGTACAAATTTGCATTAGGTAGGATGAATAAGTCTAGAGATGTAATGCATAGTGTAGTGTAAAACCTCAAGACTTGAGTTGATAATTTTTTATTATATACTGAAAATTTGCTAAGAGAATAGATTTTAGATGCTCTTACACACACATACACATGGTAGCCATGAAAGGTGATAAATATGTCATTTTGTTTGAACATAGCAATCAATTCACTCTGTGTGTGTATATATATACATAAACATGTTGTACACTTTACAAATATATATAAATTATACACAATAAAAATAAATTTAAAAAATTGGTGAAATATTAATGGTGCAATCTAGGTTTATAGGTGTTCACTGTAAAATTATTTTAACATTGCTATATGTTTGAAAATTTTTGTTAGAAATGCTTTTAAAAATGTCAAAACATACATAGGCTGTGCCAAAAGGGTCAGGTGTTCACAATTCTTTTTATGACCCTTATTATTGTGATTTCCAGGACAGAGCACTCTGTTTCAAATATGGTTTGTACTCCTTGCTCCAAAGCATAAAAAAGATAATTTATTTGATCTGAACACCCATATCAGTAATTATATCTTTGGAAGACAATGGGGAACATAGTTGAAACTGGGTCATAACAAATTGGTAACATTAACCATCCTCAGGCATTTTTATTCTCCCACTCCAATTGTTATCAGATTTTCAGTATATAATTATCAACTATAGTCCTAATACTGTACACTACACAATGTATTACATCTCCTAGACTTATTCATCCATCTTTATTATATCTTTCTTAGCTTTTCTCCTTTTACTGGGTTTTGAAGGTAAGTTCATGAAAAAAAATGATATGGCATGTCAATAATTAGGCTTGGGTAAAGGGGGGTTGCTATCTGTCTCTGACAATGTGAAGGCTTCTTGAAGTGAAATACACACATACATTCACACATACACTAAAGTAAAAAGGGTAAAACATGAAAAAGGGCTAGAGAAAAAAATACTAAGACTGAAAGAACTCATTACCAATAATATCAACTAACTTATTTACTGAGTATAGCACACATATATTATCACATTTAAATTTAGCAATAGCTATGAAGTTGTAGGCCCATTTTATAAAAGAGGAGCCTAAAGTATAGAGATTTAAATGATTTGTTTATGATCATATAGTCAATGAGTTGCAGAGTCTGATTTTAAACTCGGGATAGTTAACATTAATCCTATATTCCCAACCTATAAAGTGCATAACCATAGTGACTTGAGTGACTTGGATATAAGTGTTGAATTGGAGGAATTAGTCATGTATTTGAGGACATTAG
Source organism: Microcebus murinus (assembly GCF_040939455.1). NCBI lineage: Eukaryota > Metazoa > Chordata > Mammalia > Primates > Cheirogaleidae > Microcebus > Microcebus murinus. Next base: position 14,508,355 of record NC_134124.1, read on the forward strand.
AAATAGAGGTATTCATAATTCCACAAAGCTTTAAGCAACTATGTGAAGAGGGTGACATGTACTGCCATCACTTCCAATATGTATATTAGAATGTAAATTTTGTGATGTGGCTACATTTTAGCCTGAGAAGACCAGGTTTCAAATGGGCTGACTAGCTCTGAACAAGGCATCTCATAAACTGCTTCCTTGTCTTTGTCTTTCTTTTTTCTTCCAGAGCTGTGCCTTTTCAAAATGTTGGTTCATTTCATTTTTGCAGTTTGAATAAATGGAAAAATAAATAGAAGCGATTTCCTCTGCTTTCACTTGAAAATATTCAGATCTAATAAGAAAAGGGTACACTTGCATCGCCCAGTTTAGCTCACTACAATGGCGCTTAAGGTTTGATAAGATAAGCATACTAAAAGAATGCAAATAATAAAGCACAGTTGCATGTCTATTGGGAATCACTGTACATACTTTGGATAGTATTGCCACCTTAATGATATGAAATCTTCCAATCCATGAATGGAGGATGTCTTTCCATGTATTTCTGTCTTCTCTAGTTTCAATCTGTATTAATTTGTAGTTTTCAATGTATACGGTTTTCCCTTCCTTAATTAAATTTATTCCTAAGTATTTTGATCTTTTTTGAAGCTGTTGTAAACGGCTTTGTTTTCTTAATTTTCTTTTTTGATTGTTGTTAATGTATAGAAACACAACCTGTTTTTGTGTGTTGATTTTGTATCTTGCAAGTTTGATTATTTTATTAGCTCTTTTTTTGTGAAATCTTTAGGGTTTTACATATAAGATTCTGTCATGTACAAACAAATGACTTTACTTCTTCCTTCCTAAATTGAATGTCTCTTATTTCTTTTTCATATGTAATTGATCTGGCTAGAACTTCCAAGACTATGTTTAATAGAAGTTGTGAAAGGAGGCATCCTTGTTTTGTTTCTGATCTAAGGAAAAATCTTTTGTTCTTTTATCATTGAGTTTGATATTAGCTGTGAGTTTATCATATATGACCTTTATCATATTGAGGAAATGTCCTTCTATTCCTAGTTTACTGAATGTTTTTATCATAAAAACATGATGAATTTTGTTAAATATTTTTTCTACATCATTGTGATGATCATGAGCTTTTATTTTATCCCTTTTGTTCTATGAATGTGGTATATTTCATTGATTGCTTTTTATATGGTGAACAATTCTTGCATTCCAGAATAAGTCCCAATTGGTCATGGTGTATGATCTTTTTAATATGTGGCTGAATATGGTTTGCTGATATTTTGTCAAGCAAATTAATAATGGATATTGGTTTGTAGTTTCCGTTTTGTGTACTGTCTTTACCTGTTTGTGGTATCAGGGTAATATTGACCTCTGAGAGGGAATTAGAAAGTGCTCCCTTCTCTTCAATATTTGGGAAAGATTGTTAATTTTTCTTTAGATGTTTCACATGTTAAGTCATCTGATCCAGAGCTTTACTTCCTTGTGAGGTTTTGATTATGATTAAGTCTCCTTGCTAGTTATAAGTTTACTCAGATTTCCTATTTCTCCATAACTCATTTTTGCTAGATTCTGTATTTCCAGAAATTGATCCATTTCATTTAGCTTATCCAGTTGTTAATGTATCCACTTAATTTTTTTATTTCTGTAAAATTGGTAGTAACATCCAATTTTCATTTCTGATTTTAGTAATCTGAGTTCTCTCTTTTTTTCTTAGTCAATCTAGCTAAAGTTTTGCCAATTTTGTCAAACTTTCCAAAGAACCAAGTTTTTGTCTTGTTGATTTTTCTCTATTTTTTTTTCAATTCCTTTTGTATTTATCTCTGATTTAGTCATTATACTTTTCTTCCTTTAGTTAGCTTTGGGTTTAGAATGCTGGTCTTTGTCTATTTCCTTAAGTTATACAATTTGGTAATTGATTTGAGTTCTTTCTTCTTTTTAAAATGTATCAATAGACGTTTTATGACTGCCAATATTATTATGAATAATTGGCCAGTATCACACGTTTTATAGATAGTTTATTTTTATTATAGAAATAATAATTTTTACCTTTTATTTTTCATTTATTTCTGGGCGGGTGTACCTTGAGAGTAGGAGATTTCATACTCTTTCATTTACTGATGTATTCCCATTGTATACAGCAATGAACAGCACATGTTTGGTGCTAATACATGCATATGGGATTCTTAACTTAAATTTAATTTTAATGAAATTTACATTGGGATTTTGTTGGAGACTCATTATATATAGTGTAATATATAGTGAAATTTTAAAAAGTCTAATATATACAGAGTCCAGAATGGTGTAAAGCATCTGGAAGTTGGATATGAGAAACATGATGATCTATAAACAAAAGCTACAGCAGCAAAGACAGAACAGTAAAAATGTAGACTACATCCAGTCCATGTATCTCCACTGCTTTCAAAAATCAAATTTTTGAGGCAGGAGGATCAGTTGAGCCCAGGAGTTTGAGGTTGCTGTGAGCTAGGCTGACACCACGGCACTCTAGCTTTTACTCCTGTGTGTATATATATGCACACATAATTTAAAACATAATTTGACAATTAAATTATTCAAAACAAAAATAATACAACTAAACAACTAAGGTGACTTTTTAAATCCAAAAGCTTCTAAAAGAATGAGATATGAATATAAAATACATAAAAGTCAGGGACGGGTTGATAATTAGGAATAGAATGAGGGTACAAGCATGGATGCAAAAAAATAGTAGTGAGAATAAAGAAAAGTAACTCTCAACTTCGTTGCAACAAAAGCATATGAAGTTACCTTGAACAAGGGAAGTGGTAGTGGTAGAGGGAATCACACAAATCTCAAGTCAGAGCAACAATGGTAATTATCTAAATTATTTTATTTATTTTTCTTATAAATAGGTTGACTTAAACACAGTTCTTAAGTTCTCATTACATGAGAAACTGCTCACTCAGGAAAATCTAGCTCATTTTTTGACAATAATTTTGTTGGATGTGTAATGCTTTGCAATGTTTTATAGACTTAAGCATACATCATTAAATACTTTCTTGCTGAGTATTTAAAGAAGCATTGAACCCCTCCTATAGATGTCATAATTAATTATAGGTTCATTTCTGAGACTTACTGAAAACTTTCATACACTTTTATGTAAGTGAAGCCAGCGGAATCTCATGAACACATCACCATGTATGATATGAATTCCTTCCCACTCCTCTGAGAACACTGGCTTTTTGTTCCTATAATCCTAAAATCTGGGAACAGCTTTGCTTCTACTTGCTAATAGGCCATTCACATGTCTGGTTTGTAGGAAACTGTCATACCACACTGCTCAGATGGAAAATTTGACACTATAGAGATACACTGGGAAGGATAGAAATGTGTAGTATGAGCTTCATGAGACTATTTTTTTTTACTGATGTACCCTGACATACAAGGCACGTAATAGTATTTATTATTGATATATGCTATTTTGAAGTATCAACAGCACTAGTCTTAAGAAAAAGCCTGGGCAAGACAGACAACAGCATTGAGTGTTTAAGAGGGAATTGTTTAGGCAAAATGCAAATGCAGCTGTTGTGGCTCACTTGTTAACTGGAAATCTACTGCATTGAGTTCTTTCTGTATGTGAGTATCTGCATGTGAAAATAATGTTCATAAAATGTATACATTTTGATAAAAATTTAGTAGAGCAAATGTTGGGAAATAGTAATTGATGAATCTTGGTCGTTTGCATATGGATTTTCATACACACACAAACATTTAATACATTTATATACATACTTATGCATAATGCAAGTTTTTCTGGTTTCCTAAGCTTCTTTTGGCACTCATATGAATCCTAGTCAGTATGGAGGATGATTATAAGGGAAGAAAAAGTTGTTTTCTTATTATAGAAAACATTAAACTTTGTCCCTTTTGATGCCATAAAATTGCTGGTTTGATTAAAATAAATCATCTATTATTTTCAAAATTTCTCTTCTTCTAAATAAGCTAAAGAGAAAATCAAACACACTCCAGAGCCACTAAATATGAGGATCTTAGAACTGGAGAAAATTGTAAGGATTGTCTCGTTCACCTCTCCTCCCAAAGTTGAAATTTTCTTTAGAACTCTAAAATGTATATCTTTCCTTATACCATTTCTGTTATCCACAATGACACAGATCGAATAATATCTTTCTTCTCCATACTGGCGCCCTTGAGAAGATGAAGCCAATAACCATATCAATCCTAAGTCTGTGCTTGTTCAAGCTTATGTTTCCTTTTTTTAATTTCTTTTTTTAATTTAAGCATATTATGGGGGTACAAATGTTTAGGTTACATATATTGCCCTTGCCCCACCCGAGTCAGAGCTTCAAGCATGTCCATCCCCCAGATGGTATGAAATGCACACATAAGATGTGTATACATCCCCATCCCTTCTTCCCCTTTCCCATCTGCCTGACATCTGATGAATGCTCTTACTATATATGCACTTTAGGGTTGATCAGTTAATACCAATTTGATCGTGAGTACATGTGGAGCTTGTTTTTCCATTCTTAGGATACTTCACTTAATAGAATGGGTTACACCTCTATCCAGGATTATACAAGAGGTGCTAGATCACCATTGTTTTTTGTGGATGAGTAGAACTCCATGGTAAACATATATCACATTTTATTAATCCACTTATGCATTAATGGGCACTTGGGTTGTTTCCACATCTTTGAAATTGGTTGTGCTGCTTTATACATTCAAGTGCAGATGTCTTTTTTATAGAATGTCTTTTTTTTTCCTTTGGGTAGATACCCAGTAATGGGATTGCTGGATCAAGTTGTAGTTCTACTTGTAGCTCTTTGAGGTATCCCCATACTGCTTTCCACAGAGGTTGTACTAGTTTGCAGTCCCACCAGCAGGGTATGAGTATTCCTATCTCTCCACCTCCATGCCAATATTTATTGTTTTGGGACTTTTTGATAAAGGCCATTCTTACTGGGGATAAGTGACATGTCATTGTGGTTTTGATTTGCATTTCCCTGATGATTAGAAATGTTGAGCATTTTTTTTGTATGTTTGTTAGCCATTCGTCTCTCTTCTTTTGAAAAGTTTCTGTTCATGTCCTTTGCCCACATTTTTGATAGGGTTGTTTGATTTTCTCTTGCTGATTTTCCTGAGTTCTATACAGATTCTAGTTATCATCCTTTTATTGGATGTGTAACATGAGAATATTTTTTCCCATTCTGTAGGTTGTCTGTTTGCTCTCACGATAATTTCCTGGGCTGTGCAGTAGCTTTTTAATTTGATCAGGTACCATTTATTTATTGTTGTTGTTGCTATGACTGCTTTTGGGGTCTTCTTCATAAATTCTTTGCCTAGACCAATGTCTGTAAGAGTTTTTCCAACATTTTCTTCTAAAATCCTTACAGTTTCATGCCTTAGGTTTAAGTCTGTTATCTGCTATGCATTGATTTTTGTGAGAGGTGAAAGGTGGGGATCCTGTTTCAGTCTTTTACATGTGGCTATCCATTTTTCCCAGCACCATTTTCTAAATAAGGATTCCTTTCCCCAGTGTATGTTTTTGTCTCCTGTGTCAAAGATTAGATGGCTATATGAGGATGGTTTTATATCTGGATTTTCAGTTCTGTTCCACTGATCTATGCCTCTGTTCTTGTGCCAATCCTATGTTGTTTTAGTTACTATAGCCTTGTAGTATAGCTGGAAGTCTGCAAACGTGTGCTTCCTACTGCCATCAACTGACTTCATGCTGTAATATATGGTCTCCAGACCTTGCATTATCAAGGTCATCTTCTTTTTGGCATGCTCCAATTAATTCAATTTTCTCTTATATAGGGCAGCCTATCTTGAAGACAATATTTCAGTGTTTTATCATATTGAGTTTATGACCAAGTAAAAATCCCAAGGTGATGTTCACACGAGCTTCTGTTTGGCATAACAACTTGAGACAAGAAGGCCAATTGTGTAATGTTATTGCTCAAACATGAGATCTATTGTCTCTTGTTACATAATAAAAATACCTTACTAGTCATCATTCATCCTGATGAATACTGGATGCATTCATCACTTACTAATGACCAATATTCAATGCATTTTTACTTGCTTTTAAAACATAATTTGAAGTAAGTAATTATCATATAATTCATCAAGGGAAAATGCCTTGAGGGTTTCTATCGTGGCTACATAAACTTACAGGGCCAATAATACTGACAACCGAAAGTAAGCCATCTCTTAACAATAAAAAAGTGAACACTGAATTTAGTACTTTCCCAAATGGATTTCACCTTTTATTTTTTTTCTGGGAGGAAAATATCTGATAGACGCATATTAAAGTTTAGATATTTATGGGAGTTGGGGTGTGAAGCTAATTTTTTAAATAACGATTCATTCAAGAAGCAACACCTTCCAATTTGTGAAAGTTACTCTATAATTTTTTAAAGATAGCGACAGTGTTTGGCAATTAGGGTGAAAGATTTTTCAAATATATAACATGGTGGTGATCAACATGGTTTATTTGGAGAATACCTACTGAAGAGTTGCACTTAACTCCACCAAACAAACACGTCTGAAACAACTGGCTCTACCATGGGGACTTTCGTTTTCCTTCCCCTCATGTTCCTGGCCATGTTCTCAGGCCATTTCTCTAAGAAATGTGACTTTCCTTCCAACTCTCAAGGTAAGGAATTATAAATGTTGAGTGATTGAATAAAGCTTTGTCAGAAGATTTAAAAATAGGAAGTCTGCATCAGTCAGAGAAATGGAAGAAGGTAAATTTTAAACAAAATAAATATAGATCCAGAGACATAAAAATAGTGATTGAGTGAAATAAGAGAGAAAAGTTTGGTGTGACTGAGGAAAAGAAGGGACAAGGGAATGGGAAAGGCAAAATGTTAGACTGGAAAGATATATGTAATCTAAAAAGGATTATGAGAGTTTATGAATATTCAAGTTCATGTTCCATAAGGAAATGATTTGTAATATGATCCTGGACTATGTGATCAAATGAAAACGCAATCAAATCCTGATTTTTTTCTATATATGTGTTTTGGGTCAACTTGCTTGACTTATTTGAGTCTTAGTTTTTTTCATTTGTAAAATGGAAATAAGTATACTTTCCTATAGGGTTGTTGTAGAAAGTATACAGGTAATAGCATTAGCCTCCATTACTTAAGTTCTTCTTAGGTGATTGATGTTCAACATACTTCTGTTTATCCCTTACCTGAAAGCAATTAGGTTGTTTTCAGAGATGTAAATTTCTCAAAATAATAAATAATACAGTTAATACATTTTCTAAGATAAAAAAATCCTAATAATGAAACACATTCCAATTTATCTTAAATTATAACCTCCTACTTGACCATCTTTCTTATACCTAGTGAAATGCCATAAAAAAATAAAGTGCCTAGGACTCCAACTTCTTATACATATAACACACAAAATAGTGGTTCTCTTCTCATTGGAAAGACTGAAGAATTCATTCAGATTATTGAGTACAGAGATGATTATATTCATCTTATTAAAAAATATCAGTCATGTAGCAATATTAAAAATGGGTTAAATGTGAGAAATGTACAGAAATGCCATTAGGGAGATGCTGAAGAAAAGAGTTAAGAAATAAGAACAAAGATCTAAGAGATGGAATGAGAGAAGTGAAGAAAAACATACATATGTATGCTTTAGAGGGGTAAAAAATATAGATAAAATTCCTTATTAGAATATATGTTCCATGATTGCAGGTACTGTATCTGTTTGGTACCTCTAGTGCTTTGCTAGATGCTAGCAGGTATTTGTTGATGGAAGAAAGTATATTAATACCAGATGTAGTAGTTATATAAATTTCAAAGATGAAAACAAAAGAAGAATCAGGAAAGCAATGCCAGGTATATATTGTAGTTTCTAAAATCTGAAGGATGAAATAGAAACAAAACAAAACAGATCTAAAGATCCTTATTTTATCAATTTTTACTTAAAATATAGGTGGTCAAACCACATTATGATATCTTAATTACCTCTTTTTACCCCAAAATTTCATCCCACATTTTTATTCTATAAATTTATTTATCTATACAAGAAATATTAGGATTTTTGTTAAATCACAATTAGCAATGGCAAAAAAAAAAAAAGAAAATAAACTAGCTGCTCATTGATGGAACACTGATTAAATAAATTATGGTAAACATATAAAATGATATATGATATTTATAGCCATTAAAGGAAAAAATGAAGGTGCTTTATATGTATTGATGTGAGAAAGCATCACTGCATTGTTAAGGGAGAAAACAGAGGAGCAGAACAGTATGTAGAGTGTGCTACCAATTGTGTGGAAAAGTATATTTATATGTGTTTGTAAATACATAGGATGTTTTTGAAATAACTCACAAAAACCTGGTCCGTCTGATAGTGGCACTTTACTTTTATTATTTCCTAGGTATTAGAAAATAATTGTGTCCAAGGTTGAAAAATGTTTTGGGGGGGGCAGTAAAAAAGGGAAAATAACTTTAAACTATTTACCCTTTTGAAGTGTTAAGATTTGGTTCCATTTACTTGTATCACCTATGAAAAACTAAAAATAATTTAGAAAAAATAGCTTGCCAGTCTATTTTTTCTCATTTCATCCACATCTTTATTCTAATTGATTTCTACTTGATGTTAGCGACTGTTAATGAACAATTTTTGATCCCTACAACACAAAGAGCCTATGCATACATTCATTTCCCTGTTGAAATTATTCTTCTTTTCTTATTCATTTTTCTGGCTATGTCCTATGCTTCTTATATGTCACTAAGAAGAAATGATGTACCCTCTGCTGTCTATATTAGGGGTCTATTATCTTGTTTATTTCTCACATTATAGCATTGATCATACTACTATAAACTCTTATTGTTTGTATCCACTACATGACTTTTCAGCTTGGGCAGGAACCTAAATGCCTTGTTCAAAGTTGTATTTGCAACTCTTACCATAATTCTGACATAGTAATAGGCTCGTTAAATTCACATTTTTTTTAAAATTGAATGAATGTCTAGATTACACCCATAGACCTGACCTCCCACTATATGACAGTTTAATAAAGCTGATTGCTAACTGCTAAACTCCTGTGCCTGAACTAGGACCTTAACCACCTGCAGTAATATACCATGTCATGCTCAATGGATAACAAATGATGATGCATTTGATTTTAGTTAAATGGACTTGAAGGTACAAATGTGTATACTCTGCTTTATATAGCAGAGCAACTGTGAGACCCTAAGTATAAATTTGGAACCATCCAGATTAAAATAAATTAAAGTTGTGTAAATTGAATAAAAAGGTCACCAAGAAAGCCTATGTTGAAAAAAAAAAAGTAAGTCTGATTAAAACCGCTAAGAAACCCCCCACATTAAGAAGGTAAGGAATGAAAGAGGAATTATCAAGCAAAAAACAAACACTCCCCCCTCAAAAAATCCCCAAAACCCTAAAAATACAAAAATAGGAGGCAAAAAAGAAACATTTGTACCAAAGGATAAGAAACATATCCTCAATGAAATAACATTGTACTTAGCTCTAAAGCCATTCCATTTATTTATTCATTGTTTTCTAAACTGTGTTCAATTGAGAATAGAATCTGAAGAAGCCTAAAACAGATATAGATTGGGGAATGGGTGGGCTTCCAAAATAAATTGGAGGCGCAGAGTAGATGAGTTATGAAAGATGAAATAGTCTTGTGATATCTACCATTCTCCTGAGTAGTTTGACTAAAAAAGAAGAAAAATAACCAGAGAGAGTAGGACTAATGCTAGGACCTTTTTTATTGGAAACGGGGGCATAAAGCTGATTGAAAAAGAATGTTCTAAAGGAGAAGGGAGACCTGTCTTTGGGACAGGGAAAAGGGAAAGAAAATGGCTACGGAAAGCATATATAGGGATGCAGAAGAGAAAAGTGGGGCTTTTTTCATGAAGTCTGCCAGCCTATATGTCTAGAAAGTCGATGATGGCATTATCTGTAAAATGAAGGCTTGGAAATTGGGAATGAAGCCCATGATGTGGAGAAAGGTTATAGTAGGCGTAGAACAGAGTCTGTTTGATTCATAAGGAAACTGTTTTAAGGAATTTGGGGCAGAATGAAGGCCCATTTCAAATAATGCAGATTCTATGATTTAGATATGAGGCAAGCTGGCTTGATGTTATAATTTGTGTAATCTGTATAATACAGTCAAGAAAAAAAAAATGAAGAAACCCAAATACTTAGGGTATGAGGAAGAATGGGAAGTTTCTATCTGGGGCTTGGTTAAACAATAAAGAAGGCATTATAAAAACTATATGTTGAGTTAATGCTGTTGATTTAAAGTTGTTTATGATAAATAACTTTATTTTTGTGTTTGTGATATCATTACAGTGTCTTCAACTCAGATTTCAAGAACAAGTGTTTTCAAACAAGAAGACAATCCAGAACTTGGACTTATTGTAGAGAAAGAAAATGAAGCTAACGATCTAGGAGGAGAAAATGATTCTAATAAGCAAGGAAGTAGTTATACACAAGAAAAGCCAGGAATATTTGGTCTGCAAGGACAGCCAGGGTATTCTAGCCAGCTACAGGAATCAAGGACTTTTAACCAGCAAGGGAAGACAGGACATTTGAACCAGCCTAGGATGTCAGGAGTTTGGATTTTGCAAGGGAATTCAGAAGAATCTAACCAGGAAGGGTATTCAGAAGCTTCTGATAAGCAAGAAAAATCAGAATCTTCTAGCCAACTAGTGAAACCAGAGTCTTCTAGCCAGCAAGGGCATCTAGGATCTTCTATCCAGAAAGGGAAAGTAGGATCATCTAGTCAACAAGGGAGGCCAAGGTCATCTAGCCAGCAAGGGAAACCAGGATCTTCAAAACAGCAAGGGACTCTAGGGTCATCTAGCCACCCAGAGAAACCAGGAACTTCTAGCCAGCAAGGGAAACCAGGGTCATCTAGCCAGCAAGGGAAACCAGGGACTTCTAGCCAGCAAGGGAATCTAGTGTCTTCTAGCCAGCAAGGGAAACCAGGGTCATCTAGCCAGCAAGGGAAACCAGGGACTTCTAGCCAGCAAGGGAATCTAGTGTCTTCTAGCCAGCAAGGGAAACCAGGGTCATCTAGCCAGCAAGGGAAACCAGGGTCATCTAGCCAGCAAGGGAAACCAGGGTCTTCTAGCCACCAAGGGAAACCAGGGACTTCTAGCCAGCAAGGGAATCTAGTGTCTTCTAGCCAGCAAGGGCAACCAGGGTCTTCTAGCCAGCAAGGAAAGCCAGGTACTTCTAGCCAGCAAGGGAAACCAGGGTCTTCTAGCCAGCAAGGGAAGCCAGGTACTTCTAGCCAGCAAGGGCACCTAGGGTCTTCTAGCCAGCAAGGGAAGCCAGGTACTTCTAGCCAGCAAGGGCACCTAGGGTCTTCTAGCCACCAAGGGAAACCAGGGTCTTCTATCCACCAAGGAAAACCAGGGACTTCTAGCCAGCAAGGGAAGCCAGGTACTTCTAGCCAGCAAGGGCACCTAGGGTCTTCTAGCCAGCAAGGGAAGCCAGGTACTTCTAGCCAGCAAGGGAACCTAGGGTCTTCTAGCCAGCAAGGGAAGCCAGGTCCTTCTAGCCAGCAAGGGAACCTAGGGTCTTCTAGCCACCAAGGGAAACCAGGGTCTTCTATCCACCAAGGAAAACCAGGGACTTCTAGCCAACAAGGGAATCTAGAGTCTTCTAGGCAGCAAGGGAATCCAGGGTCTGCTAGCCAGCAGGGGAATCTAGGGTCTTCCAGTCAACAAGGTAGGTTAGGGTCATCTAGCCAGCAAGGGACACCAGGGTTATCTAGTCAGCAAAGAAAACTAAGGTCTTCTAACCAGCAAGGAAATCTAGGGTCTTCTAGCAAGCAGGGGAGTCTAGGGTCTTCTAGCCAACAAGGGGAACCAGAGTCATCTAATGAACAAGAGAAGGCAGAGACTTCCTGTCAACAAGGGAAGCCAGAGTCATCTACTCAACAAGGGAATCTAGAGTCTTCTAGCCAGCAAGAGCAGGCAGGGACTTCCTGTCAACAAAGGAAGCCAGGGTCATCTAGTCCACAAGGGAAGCCAGACACACCTTGGCAGCAAAGGACATCAAGGTCTCTCTACAATGAAAGAGAAAGAAGAAACATAAACAACGCTTTGAATGACAATATGCCTAACATTGAGGTTAGTGTTAATATCTTTTTTTCCTCAGTCAAGTTACTAATACATTAGCCATTCTATTTTCCAAGACTAGAAGTAGTTAACAAAACACCCTGTATTAAGAGCAAATAATTTGCAGTGAAACCAATTAAACAAAATGAGAGGAACTTTGGAACTGATTATTTTCACACACAACACTAATGATCATTAATGAGAGCCATGCACTTTTATTCCATCTTTCATTCCCCGCTATCATTTTCCACTGAAGACCCTCTACCTATACTGGACTAACTCAGACCTCCAACTACATTTCATGCCCATTTCTCTCCCATCCATAATCTACCAACTCCTGAAGAAATGTTTCTAAATTTAAAAAATCTGATATTTTAGTCCCCTTCTTAAAATTCTTCAGTGGTTCCATACTACCTAGAAGGTGAAACTCAAATTCCTAAACATGATATTTAAGGATTTTCATGATTGAGCCCCTGTATGCCATCCAGCTTCATTTCATGTCACTGTTGCTCACATACCACCCATATCATACAGAACCCTTTGATTTTTCACTAACGTATTCCTAATACTAATGATTTCATCCATCATTGAACTTATTACTTTGTAACTGATTGTCTACTTCTTCAACTAGATCATGAACTCCTTGAAGAAAGTAGCAGTTCTTTCCAAACCTGTATCCCCAGATACTAGAATAAGTGAGGCATATGATAGATTCTCCTGGATTGCATGTTATGTGGATAAAAAGATGCTTGATACTTGAGAGCAATGATTACAAAAAAGTGAACATCCATATGATCAGCTTGTCTCCTGTATTCCCTTCTGAGTCCTGCCATACTTTTACCTTCACTCACCAGTCTCTCTCCCAAAATCAGCCTCCTAATTCCACTTAGCCATGACTCTGAATACTCCATTTGATACATTAAAACACTTCCTCCATCTCATCATCTTAAAGGAAACTTTATTATTATTATTATTATTTTTTTTTCCTTATAAATTGTGTCCTTTCTCATAACCCTTTCAGATGAAAGCCATTTGCTCCTCTTGTCAATGTCCCTTGGCTTGCATGAAGTAATGATCTCCCAGGGAGATTCCTAACATTCAGACCTTAAAGCCACCACCAGTGGGTCTCCGAGTCTTTAGGGTATTACTTAAACCTTTGTAATTTTATATTCATTATGAGATAGGAAAGCTACCCATGTTCACATTGCAGAGAATGTGTGAATGAAAGAAATTGATGGTCATGAAAAAGTTGTAAGCTTTATGGTAATGTGAAACACTGAGGTATTTTTTCATCTCCCTAAAACATCTTGATTCTGAGAAGAATAAGTCCCCTATTACAAAGCCTCATCATTCTCTTTCATGTCTCTGCTCCATTTATTAGTCAAAGTTCCTTTATAGTAATAGGTTTCTGCCATTTTGTAACTCACATCCAGAGAAAAGCCCTTGGGTGGTGTTTAAATAAATTCTTCTTACTTTCTGCATCATTTTTCTTTCATGGGTGCAAGAAAAAAAAAAACTAATCAATAAATTATCAGCATAGTGTTTTGCATGTGCCGATATGACTTTTTCCTATTGTTTTTTCATGTGTATTTTTTCATGTGTTTTTTCACTTGCCACTAACAAACGAAAGTGAAGACAGTCTGACGTGGAGTAAGAACAGGAGTTTTGGAGCAGATAATTCAGTTTAAATCACAGCTTGGGTGCTTAAATGCTCCATGCTTCTATGCCTGTGGCTATAAAATGGAACAAAATATATTCTTATTTCAGTACTGTTGTATGGATTAAATACAGGTATAAATAAAATCACTGGTTCAGTACAATGCTTATTAACAAAGAATAACGAACATTTTTTATTATAATATCTGAAGTAATTTGAGTGCCCTACTCTTACCTAATGGTCTTTCTCCTTACTACAGACTAGCAATACCAGCGGCAAGAAAAAAACTGGAAAAACAAAATGTCAATCTCTCTACAAACCAGTCTGTGGTTCTGATGGAAAAACCTATGGTAACCGCTGCGTATTTAATGAAGCAAAGAGGTAAGAAGGCTTTGTATTTCTTTGTTATCAGGAAGTACTATTTTGATTCACAGGCAATAAAGACTATTTCTCTGCATGTCTCTCTAGTTATCTTTCAATAGTGTCTTGGCTACAATTTGTCCAAAGGAAACAAAAAGATACTTAACCCTTGAATAGCAAATTCAGTCGATTTCTGGGGGAATGTGGTTTATTTAGTTACTAAAGTAGGAGTAAATTTACTTTTGAGTCATTTATTCACCAAATATTTATTGAACACTCACTAGATACCAGAAAGTACTTTAAGAAGTGGAGGAGGGGCTGTTGTGATGGTTTATGCCTGTAATTCCAGCACTTTGGGAGGCTGAGGTGGGAGGATTGCTATTACTTGGTCCTTAGTTTCTCTCATTATCTTTCTTCTTCCCCAGGGTTAGTAATGGAAAACTGAGTCTGAAGCATGACGGGAAATGCTAAACATGTATGTAGACCAAGTTACCTGGAACTTCAAAACTTATTTGTAATTCTTTTTAAACAATTATTTCCCTGGGTGTCCCACTGTGAGGTCAGCATGTATCTTATAGATCTGATGGATCCTACATTATTCCTAAATTTGTTCCAAGGAAAATAAAGTTAGTTACAGAGTAGCTTCTGGTTTCTGGAATTCTTTATTTTCTAGATTTTCCCAAATCTAGTAATTATCTATGATCGTTCTGTTCCCAAAGTGCCAAAACAGTTATGTGCCCTGGTCTCTCCTTCAGAGCTAATACTTTAGGGTCTAGATCAACACTCTGTAAGCCCTAATAGATCTAAGAATCTCGGGATTGCACATAAAAACAAAAAGTAAAGATCCTTGTGTTCGAAATACCAAATATAGGTGTCTGGTAGAGCAAAAGTACCTGCAATTTTAAACCACATTCCTGTTTGTTTGTTTGTTTTTTAATGAAGGTTATATCTGGACATTATGTGAAACTGCTTTAAGATGTTTTGAGGATATGTTGATGGTCTTCAGAGGGTCCATGGAGCCATATGCAAAATAAATTCTACGTGTACTTTTTTCTCAAGAGAAGGCCCAGAGCTTTCTTTAGATTCTTAAAAAGATACATGACCACAAATATATTTCAAAGTTATAGATCTACAGACATTTGAATGTAAAAATTTAACTTTTATATGAAGTTGTATTTTAGCTCATTTTGGTGAGTAAATATATGTATATTGATACCCATTTTACATATAGTTCAATGAAATAATCTGTAAATATAAAATCATTTTTTCTTTTGGATATAATAGTCCTTGTAAATACTCAACAGTCAGAATCACCTGCAGGGAAGCAGTCACACTGTTAGGTTTACAGACATGAATATGCAAATAGCAGTAAACAGTAACACTTATATACTGAAATAGTCCAGCAGTTTTGGAATATATGACTACTGGGTATGTGGAATAAAAAATAATGTGTAAGGTTAAATCAATCAAAAGGTTATAAATCATCAACAAACAGCACCAATTATGAATTAATATCCTAGGCAACAAAACTACCACAGTTGACAGTCGATGTCAGTATACTGGTGACAAAGTATGTAAAACAATATATGTGATACCATGTGTTCTTTCCAACTCCCAGTAGTAATCTACCACTGCCTTAGGGTCATTCATGGTCCACAAACAGCAATAAAGCATCTAGATAGCTTAGAATAAAAGGTGTGAAGAGACTAATATCAAGATTAAAGAAAAGTGGGCTAACTATTAGGCATAATAAGCTTAATGGCAGGATCAGAGCTGTTAGAAATGTCAGCAGAGGTCAGCAATGAAGGAAAGTACTTTTACTTTTTCAATCACTGAAGGCAGATTTTGCAGTGGGCAATTCAGACAGCAATTGATATTTGGAATATAGAGATTCAGTATAATAAATGCAGCAGGAACAAATTCACTGGGATAGGGCTCACAGCCAAAACTGAACTGTAGAGACAAGCTGTGGTATCAGACAGGGTATAAAGGATTAAATCTAAGGAGAGGAAACAATAGTAGCCCAGTATGCTATGGAGAGCTACAGTCTGTCAAAGCGAGGAAGAGAAGATGTTTTAATAGAATGCTGTATCATAAGGGAAATACAGGCCATTAAAATAAATATTATTAAGGGAATTCAATCCTACATCTCATTAGCAATGAGCAAAATTCAAGAATCAACTACAGAATCCTCTGCCTGAACTCCACCCTATACTTTTGACTCCTAGAGTCTGATGATTCATCAGGAAACTCAGTCTCAAATTCAACTGGATAAAATCTAAGTAAATTTTTCTCTATATTGACCTAGTCCTAGCATTCCAGGTTGTTTCATTAATTCATTAATTCATTTTGAATTAACTGAAGATTAAATAGATTAGAATGACCAAGTTCTTAGTAAAACACCTCATATAATAGGGAGTGAATGAATTCTTTTGAAGTTAATATACTCTTAGATGAAGAATAAAATTTAATACTACTAAATAAAATTTAATAAGAATAAAAATTTAACTAATAGGTTAAAGATTCAATGAAGTTTTATATTTACTAAAAGCTTTCACACAGACATGCAACAAAAATAGCTACGATTTTATGTTTTGTCGTTTGATTTATATCAGGAAAGTATTCTGTATTTCAGGAATTTTATTGATCCTATGTAGGCTATGTATTTCTAAAAATTTGTTCATTTCCTCCACCTTTTAAAGTGTATGTGCAAAAAGATTTTTATAGTATTCAGAGATAATATTTTGTATTTCTGTGGTATCAGTTGTAACTTCTGCTTTTTCATTCCTGATTGAGCATATTAGAGTTTTTTTCTTTTCTGTTTCTGGTTAATTTAGCAAGAGGCCTGTCAATTTTGTTTATCTTTTCAGAGAAAAAATTCATTAATCTTCTGTATAGTTCTTTTATTATTGATTTCATTTAGTTTTTCTCTGATCTTGGTTATTTCTTTTCTTCTGCCAGGTTTGGGATTGGTCTGTTCTTCCTTTTCCATTTCCTTGAGATGATTCATTAGGATTGCTGATTTATGATCTTTTTGTCTTTTGGATGCAGGCATTTATGGCTATGAATTTTCCTCTTAGGATTGCTTTAGCTGTACTCCACAGATTTTGATAACATGTGTCCTCTTTATCATTTAGTTCGAAGAATCATTTGATTTTCATCTTAATGTCCTCCTTGACTCAACTATGGTTCAGTAGTAGGTTGAAATTTTCTTTATTATTTTGGTTTTTCCATAATTATTAATTCACCCTTGGTGGATCAAATGACTTACTACTAAGTGAAAATTATTTATCAGACAAATACCACTACACCTGTATATGAAAGCTTTGCTTTGGCTCTTATGGTAAAGCCATTTTAGAAATAATTCCACTAGTATAATTTGTAACATAAAATTATGACATGCAATGTATAGTCAAATGAAACTTTTGTTAAATGTTATTACCTTAACAGATGTGTGCACTTTGAATACCATGTTATTGCGTAGAATAAATACAATTCTGGTCAACATTTTGGATTTTTCATACTGGACAATTTCAGTTAGAGTGAACTTTTCTAGTTGCATTTGGATTGATACTTTCTGAAGCATTTATTTGATTCAGTGTGTATGGGCTTTGTATTATGTGTCTAGATAGTAACTGGAGGCAAGAAGTCCCTAGATGATGACTTGGAGGAAAGAGCAAGGCAGATGCATTTAAGTTGGAAGCTAGGTGTGGGAAAAGGAAGGGGTTTTACCTTGGTCTTGGTCTTCCTGGCCTCTGGGTTCCTTATCCAATTGTTACTTCACAAAATCTCAGGTGTGCATAATTAATATTTGTTGTATGAATGGAAAATGTTATTTCAGACAAACTTTCCTCTTTATGTATTATTGCTTACAATTGTGTACAGTAAGGTGGCATTTTCAATGATCAGTATACCACAAAACTACATGAACACTGTGTACCTTGTGTAGAGTTTTTTGTAATAACCCTAACACCTAGGAGCTGCGAGACCACAACGCCAAAAGGATGCTTCTAAAAGAACAAGGTGGTTCAGAAAAAATTATTTCTCTGAGTCCATGTACTGTCTCAGTAAGCAGTGTAGGATAGTGGCAGTAATATCTGTATATCCTGATATTCTGACTAGCTTGAGAGAGTGACCAGGATTGTCTTAAAGTCTTCCCTGGAGCACATTAACGCCAACAGTTACACTGCATGCCATTCAGCAGACGCTGAAGGAGAAGCTTTGGTATTTAATATCACAGTTGATAATATTATGATATTATAGAATGCTAAGTTGCGTAAAAGTAGGTCATGTTAATAGTAAATATTTTTTAACTTATTAAAGCTATTTTTTTCACTATGACAATAAATAGACCTTCCTTACTAAAATGAATTACATTGAAATGTAGCAAAAGAAAATCTTAATCTCATCATTTAAAAGCAATCAATTTTAATATTTGGGTATATTATCTTTTATTAATTGTTTAAATTTTTTAAAATTTTTATGGGTACATAATATTATACATATTTATAAGGTACATGTGATGTTTTGATACAGGCATACAATGTGTATTAATCAAATCAGGGCAATTGGGGTTTCCATCACCTTAGGCATTTATTCTTTGTGTTAGGAACATTTATTATCTTTTATTAATATTTGATCTTTTTCTCAATTATTACCATAGGCTATATATGCATATTTTACATATTGATTTAAATGCTTTTATGATTATAAAAATAATAAATGTACCTACTAGAATGGCTTGAACTAAAAAAAATAAAAGAAGATAATTAGATATGTTCATGAGGACGTAGAGAAAGTGTAACCTCATATATTGCTGGTGGGAATGTAAGAAGGATAACATTCTGGATAATAGTCTGTCAGGTTTTTAAAAAGTTCAACATGCACCTACCATGTGAATCATGCATCCATTCTACTTCTTGTATTCACCCGAGAGAAAAAAAAACACAACAAAACGTATCCATACAAACACTTATACACTAATGTTTATGATAGCATTATTCATAGTAGCCAAAGGGTGGAAACAATCCAAGTGTCTATCCACTGGTGAATAAATAAATGCAATTTAGCTTATCAACACAAAATGGAATGCCATTCATTTAAAAATAATGAAGTACTAATATATAATACAAAGTGTATGAACTTCCAAATCAGTATGCCTAGTAAAATACACACATTTTCAAGGCTATGTATTGGTTTATTCTGTTTATATAAAATGCCCAGAAAAGGCATAACAACAGAGAGACAACATAAATTAGTAGTTGGTTGTAGATGAAGATAGGAAGAGGCATTAACTGCAATCAGAAGTCTTTGGGGGGTAATTTAAATTATCTAAAATTGGATTGTGGTGATGGTTGTGGTTATCTCTGTATATTTACCAAAAAAAATCATGTATTATAACCTAAAATAAGTTTTTTTGTTCATACATACCTCAACAAAGCTTTTGTAAAAATACAAGAATAGCAAGTTTTTTTTCTATTAAGATAGCTTTTTCATTACCAAAATGGCAGATTTTAAATATTATCAAATTCCCTGTCTCACTTACATTGTGGCTAAAGTATGGAGCCAATGTCTAACAAGATTTTTGTAAGAACTAAGATAGCACAGGGGAAGCTGTCTGGCACAGGTTTTGTAGATAATAGTTACTCAATGAAGAAGAGTTCCCATTTTCTAACAGGCAGTAACTTTAGCAAGTACAGCGAATGACCCTGGAGAACAGTGACTGCATCTGCTTTTTCTTTCCAACGTATCCTTATCATCTGACATAGTGTTTGATCCATAGTAGGTCTTTATGTAATATGTTGACTAAACATAAAAAAGAATACATGTATGAATATACCATGTTCACTGGAGAATTACTTTAGACGCTTCATAAGGAAAAAGGCCATGTGTGTTCTATTCAGTCACAAAAAGCAATGGTGATCTAGCACCTCTTGTATTATCCTGGATAGAACTGGAACCCATTTTACTAAGTGAAGTATCACAAGAATGGAAAAACAAGCACCACATGTACTCACCATCAAATTGGTTTTAACTGATCAACACTTAAGTGCACATATGGGAGGGGGGAAGAGGGGATGGGTATATACACAAGTAATGGGTGTGGTGTGCACTGCCTGGGGGGTAGACACACTTGAAGCTCTGACTCTGGTGGGCCAAGGGAAACATATGTAACCTAAACATTTCCACCCCATAATATGCTGAAATAAAAAAGAAAAAAAAAGAAAAAGAAAAAGGCCATGCAATTAGATGAATATATTTTTATATTTTAATGGAAAATATTTCATCAATTATGAAAAGGAAAGACTGTTTCAATAAAGATGAAATCATTTAACATTTTTAAATGAAATATTTAAGATTTTAAATTGTATTAGGTCTTACATGATCAAATGTATTCTTAAGACATTTGTTTTTCAAACTGTCATTGAATAATTGAACATACAGAATCAAAATGATGAAATAACAATCTTCTAGACTTGGAAAGAATCTTGAACATGTTATGTTCCATCTTGAATTCCACAGAAGTATTCACCTGTGCAACTATGAATTTAAGGCCCTGATTAAGAAGACCACTAATGCTAATTGTAGAATTCACAGCAAAATAGGATCACATAGAGCCATATGGATGGATAGCTCCATAAAATTTCAGCAAACACCATAATGATCAAATTTAAGTGTTTTATCAATAAATCTGTAGAGAAAAAAAGAAACAGAGAGAGAGAGAGAAAAAAAAAGTCATTAAAAGAGCATGTTAAACTTCCAATGAAAAGGATCTGAACTTGGGACAGGATGGCCAGGCTGTGTTCCACTTCTACAAGCATCTGGGCCCCACCTGTTTCCCAGGCCTAAATATGTCCTATTATGGGGACGTTGACCCTTCCTACTTGCTATGTCTTGGCTCAATCTCAGAACCTGCCCACACTTGAGATAGGAAAGGATTAGAAATTGCATTGGTAGGTAGGAACCTTTGGGCCAAAAACTTGTTCAGAATGAAGGAGAGAGGGAAGGGAGTTTGGTGTAAGTGTCCAGACTGTCCTGTAGTCTGAGGAAGATTTAAAAGATTGTCCTGGGAGTTCAGGAGACCATCAGAGGGAGTCTGTTTTTAACATGAATGAATGGGCGCATTGTGATGGATTTCAGAGTTTAGCTGTGGGTTCTGACTCACCTCCCTGTAATAGGAGGTCTGCAAGGCTGGTTCTCTTTGTGAGATAGGGACCTGGCAAGATCTGCTTGATAATAAGTCACAAGACCAAGGTTTCTGATGAAACAGGAGGTGATGGAAAAACAGGCTAAAATCAGCTAGCACCCGGATGTCCATGGAAAACAACCTCAAGTTACCCTCACTGCTCATAATACCCAGTTTACAATGTGTTAGCTTACTAAAAGAAACTCCCACCAACACAAGGACGGTTTACAAATGCTATGGCAACTCTCAGAAGTCACCCTGTATGGTTTAAAAATGGGATGAGTCCTTAATTCTGGGAACCCCCCACCCCTTTCCCAAAAATCTTATGAATAATCCTCCCTCCACGTAGCATAAAATTAAATAGAAGTTATAATCTAAGATCTCAGAAACTCACAAGGTGCTACTTTCTGTTGTTCTGAGAGACAGCCACTGCCCTATCTAATGGGGCAGCCTCCTTTTTTAAACTTTTCTTACTTTAATAAACTTGCTTTTGCTTTCCTGTCAGCTTGCTCTTGAATTCTTTCATGTAGGAAGCCAAGAACCCCCTTGACCTTCAAGTGGACCCCAAAACTGGGGTCCTGTATCAATAGCATCACTGAGATATACTGTGCAGCCTCAGGGCTTCCGAATGTCATCAATTGGTCTCTAGTCTGCCTTTAGTAAATCATACTAAAAGGAATTAACTTAAATTAATTGATTTATACATCTGCAGAGCATCCAGCATCAATATGTAGAGAGTAGTGAGTTCCAGTGCAAAACTTTTTTCAGAAATGAGAACTTTAGGAAAGGTACAATTGTTTGCCACATATCTTTTATAGTTACTGCAGTTATTCTGTGGACATGCTGTGCCTAGGATATTAACACCATAGATTTTTCTGTCTTTTTGCAATGATTTATTTCATTGCTTTGGAAGGGCACATTTATGATCATGTTCTTACTTCTTCTTATTGCAGAAAACACATTCATTGAGATAATTTTGGCCATTGCTTGCACAGACTGGTTGACTCTCATCAGTGCAAGAACGTAGTCCAGATGAGGTGAACAGATAGCATTTTGGCTGGAAAATATTGAAAGGGTAACATGTATCAGAAAATGAACGTTTCAATGAAATGTTCCTTCCTACTAATATGAAATGCTACACATCAAATCAGGATAAACATATTCTATATTTAGGTCTAACAACAGAGGCCAATGTAACCACAACCCACTTGAAATTCAAAAAAAATGTTCAATATTTTTGTGTTCTCTTATTATTTACAAAAAAAGACCATGCAATTTTGCAGAAATAGCCAAACATCCCCTCTCCTTGCTCACATCTCCATATCTCTATCACATCCTAATAGATCTCAAAACTATATTTTCTATTTTTCATTCCATATCTTTCTCCATAGTTTCATCAATTACACACAGGCACACACACATGCATAAAATTTTGTGAGTTTTCATAGTTTGGTAATTTACATAAATAAAACAATACTTTGTATTTATATATGACCTATATTTTATACTTTTCTGTGACTCTTATCTATTCTGATGTTTAGAGCCATAATTCTTTTTCTTCACCTCTGTGTAATATTCTTCTATGTAAATACATGGCTTTTTAAAATAGAGAATTAGGCTGGCTCTTTTTGTTTTCCTTTTGTTTGCTAGGATGAATATGTATATGCTAAGCAGCATTTAACCTCTCTTAGATGCTTTCAAGCAATAAGATTTATGCCCTCAAATGGAATTTTGGGGTAATGGGATATGCCAAATTTACCTTATTGGGATAATATCAAATGATTTTGTATTGCTGGCAAGATGCAATTTCTTGAACTTAATGTAATGACTACTGATTTTTACTTTTTGAAGGTGCATTCTGTTTGTACATTTTGTTTGGTAAATTTTGTTGTTCAAATTTACAATATAAGGATCATTAATATTATAGTTTACCTTTCTTTTCCAACTTTCTAAAGAATCAGTATTACCTTACCGTATTTATCTTCTTTGTTATATAGGATACGAAAGATTCTGTAAAAACAAAACAAACAAAAAAACATATACACATACACAAATGAACAACAAAAAAAGTTTAAAAAATCCCCATTGTCCCTGGTAGTAAGTGACCACATTGCTTAGTGGCAAAAATATATGAATATTGCCCATATTAAAAATGCAAATGATGGGAAGAGTTTTTTATGATAGAAGAAGCAAAGTACTAAATTCACAAAATAAAGCAAAATCAAGAAACATATTTTAATTTTCAAATTAATCTCACTCTGTGAAAAATAGTTCCACGTATACTTTTCAATAATACCCAACACCATGATTTATAGATACCTTTGTTTGTTCACCTTTACAGCTGAGATCCTCTCCAAAGAGAATCATGCTTCACATGAGTCATTTAAATATGAACAATCGGAGCTTAATTAGTCAGCTCTCTGCTCTAATTGTGTGCTTCTATCTGATACCTTACAGATTATTTCATTCTGAAAGTCAAGGGCTACCCTGAGTTTAAAGAAAATAGCTTAATGCCAGAAATAGCGATGAATTCTTTCCTTGTACAAACAAAGCCTCGATTTTAGGGGGACTCAGAGCTGGCAGAAATCAAATCAGATTTCAAGTAACACCGGATCTGGAAAAGATTAATCCTACTCATACTTTGCACTCAACAACTATGAAATCTGTCTTCCATAAGGGAAAAAGAGTTTGATGTTGTTTTAGCCAAGAAGGAACAAAGAGCTAAAGTCCATGGTAACCCCCCATAGTGGCTCTACTGCTCTGACATGTGAAATGAGAAAAACCTATTCACTGAAGCAATTTGAAAATGACACTGGTAATCTGCTCTGTTTCACTTTACCAGTTAAATATTACAAATTCAATAAAATAGATTCCTTTATTTATAAGTTACAGTTGTCATTTCCTGCACTTTCTAGGATATATAAAGTGTTTCATCCAGGACTGAAAAATTTACTCACCAGAAAGAATGGGAAATGCTAAGAACAGGATGAAAATAGCTTTGATCCTTGATGAGAAGAAAGGCATTATGTCTGTGAATAAAAACTTTCTAATGGTTTATAACTCATGAACAGAAACAAGTCCCCCCCCTACACACACACCTATTTTTTTTTTCCAATCTATAGACAAACAGAATCCAGGACCCACGAATGGAAAGTTTCTTAATGGTAAAGGAACCGTTCCAACTCACTAGATTCCTAATTTAAGTGAACTATTTCCCCTTTACTTCTCTCAACCCTCAGGTACATAGGAGAGATATAACATATGAAAAGAAGGCAGACAAATTCTAGGTCAAAGTCCATTTTTCACATTATGAGGAGTTGCTTACTTTCCTAGACCCTTAGGGTAGCTCATAAGAAACCTGAACACATTTAAGAAAACATGCCCATTTGAATCTCAGTTTCTCCTGAGAACTCCTTCTGAGAGATAAGATCCGGAACAGTCCTCACAGCACTGGCACATACCAGGGCTGTCTCTCTGGAATTTTCCCAGGACCATACTCACACAGAGACAGAGTGCGTTGCGAGGCCAACAGCTCTGGTCTGGAGACTATGGCGATCTTGATCTTGTTCACCCTCCTTCCTCTTTAGCCATCCGTCTCTCTCCAGCTGCCTCCAGCTTATTGATCTGTGTGAGTGAGGAGCTAAATGGGGACAGGACAGATGCTTCGGGGCAGTTAAGACACAGAATGAGGCGTTTTGTGTCCTCCTGGAGGCTGTACAGTAAGTCATGAGAAGCGCCTCACAAATACTTCTCATAGACCTTCACTCAGCAGGAGACTGGAAAACAACGTGATCTGATGAACCCAGAAGTAATAAGTAGTTACAGATGCTGAGATAAAGAAGATATGCAAACTGTTTCTAAGCAGGTTGGAAAGGACAAGAGAATCAAGCAGAAAAAAGAAATAAGAGTTTGAGAATGATAATGATAAATGCCCCTAAATCTTTAGTATTTCAAAAACACTATATGCATATTAGAACCATGGAGAGTTTTTAAATACTTTAAATGTACTGTCCTGCCATCAAAATCATGATTCAGTGGTTAGTAGATGAGGTCTAGGCGTTGGCATGTGTTTAAATTTCCTGGATGAATCTTATGTGCAACTGAGTTTGGGGAAGCTCGTCTGGAGAACAGGATGAGAACATTTGGAACAGAAGAGAGTAAAGGCCAGGGGGTAAAGTTGAGACCAGTCGAGGCAAAGCCTTGTATGGCAAAAATTTGTTCTTTACCTCGGAGCTATCTGGGGGAACACTGGAGGCCTTTAAAGAAAGGAAGATATCTATTCAGTTATTTTCTCCCTAATTAACCAAGGTCCTTCACAGTTTGATTCAGTGGAAAGAACTTTGGCAAATGAAAGACCTCAATATTTAAACTTTCTCATCCACAGTTTTCCCATTGTAAATATGAGAATTATAACATCTGGCTTATGTATTTGTGGTAAATTTGGGGGATACAATATTTAAACTGTCTGTACATAAGTTTTGTGTTTGGTGGGCATCTTTTACCTTTAGCCTTCCTGCTATTTTTAGCAGTGAAGAAACCCAGGGAGCTTGTTTGACCCTTCCATCATGTAAGAATGCAGCAAGAGGGTGTTATCTTTAAAGCAGAGGGTGAGCATGACCTACCATCAGACACTGAATCAGCTGGCACCTTGATCTTGGACTTCCCAGCCTCAGAACTGTGAGCAATAAATTTCTGTTGCTTATAAATTTCCCAGTCTAAGTTATTTTATCATTCTGGTTCAACAAGACTGAGACAATGACCTATACAGAACTTTTCACCCAAGCAAAAGAACACATATTTTTTTCTCAAATATACATGGAATATTTTCTAGGATAGATAACATGTTAGATCACAAAACAAATTTTAAAAATTTAAGATAATTGAAATCATCCCAAATTCTTTTCTGACAAACCTAGAATGACAAACCTAGAAATCAATAACAGTAAGAAAATGGGAAAATTTAAAAATATAGTCATGTGCTGCATAATGACATTTTGGTCAACAATGGACCACCTATATGATGATGGTTTCATAGAATTACAGTGGAGCTGAAAAATTCCTATTGCCTGGTGATGCTGTAGCCAGCATAACATCATGGCAAAATGCAGTACTCATACATTTGTGGTGATTCTACTGTAAGCAAATTTCATGTGCTGCCAGTCATATAAAAAGATAAGACATAGTACCTAATACTTGATAATGATAATATATGATTGTTACTAGTTTATGTATTTACTATACATAAACATTTGCTATTGTTATTTTAGAGTATATTCCTTCTACTTATTGCAAAATAAAGTTAAATGTAAAAGAGCCTCAGGTAGGTCCTTCAAGAGTATTTCAGAAGAAGACATTGTTATTATAGGAGATAACAGATTCATGCATGGTATTGCTCCTAGAGACCTTCCATACAAGATGTGTTTGTGGAAGACAGTGATATTGGTGGCCCTGACCCTGTGTAGGCCTAGGCTAATGTGTGTGTTTGTGTCTTAGTTTTTAACAAAAAAGTTTAGAGAGTAAAAAATAAATTAAAAAAATTTCAATAGGAAAAACATATAGAATAAAGAAATATTTTCATACAGCTGTATAACCTGTTTGTTTTAAAATTAACTCAAAATGGATCAATGATCTAAGTAAAACTAATGCTATAAAACCCTTAAAAGGAAACAGAAGTTTATATCTTTATGAAACTGGATTAGAAAGCAATGTTTTTACATGCAGCATCAAAACCACAAGCAACAAAGGAAAAATAAATTAGGATAAGTTATAATTCATCAAAATTTAAAAATTTTGTGCATTAAAGGAAACAATCAAGAAAGTGAAAAACAATCTAAAGTGTGAGAAAACATTTGCAAGTCATATATCTAATAAAGATTTAGTATCCACATTATATAAGAACACTTCAAATTAAAAATAAAAATACAAATAACCCAATCTAAACGTGGAAAAAGCATATGAATAGACATTTCTCTAAAGAAGGTATATGAGGGAGAGAGAAAAATGGCGGAGTAGGGGTGCCCTCCTGGCTCTCTGCTCCCAGAGCGAAAAGTGAAGAAAGCGGATAGCCACACTTGAGCGATCTGCACTTCCACGAGAGCAGCTTCGCAAGCCTGCAGACATCCAACAGGAAATGGAGGGATAAGACCATTTGCAGCCTAAAGCAAAGGTGAACTGATCATTCTTCCGCAAAACTCGGGGATTCAGAGGCACACATCAGGGAGGGAGTGAGGCGCGGCTTAAGCCACTACTGACGAGCAGTGGTGCCAGCCCTACCCAGCGCTGAGAAACACCCCCTCCCACACCGAGCTCCACTTCCACGTAGGCCGGAAGGAGCCTGAAGTTGGTGAGAAGTGCCAGCATGGGACTAAGCCGTGTGGAGAGGAGACTAGAGCAGGTAACAGCGCTGAGTTCGCCAGAGCACACAGCGGCCGCAGTTTAAGGTGGGGGAGGGTCCGAGCGCAGCAACCGCTCTCCATGCAGCAGGAACCAGAGCCCACTCGGGCATCTCCCTGCAGAACACTTCCAGGTCAAGGTTAAGGGGAGTTTACACAGAGGGAGGCTTTGACTTTGGATATAGAGGAGGTTTGGGATAGCACTGAGAGGTCAGAGTGTGCAAAGTTAGACTCCTCGATCCATTAGGATCCCCCTCCCTCTGCCCCTCCGGCACCGCTCCCGCCCCTGCATTCAGGCGCTGATTCGGCATTCCAGCACTGACTTGGGCTCGGGGTTTGGAGAGGAGGCGCAGAGAAAGCACTGGTATGCGCCACTGTTCCACCAATTTGATATTGGACCGTCTCTTGCTGCACAAGTGGCACTGACTCTGTGCTCAGAGAGTGGACCCTGCCTGGACGGGGCAGTGCTACAGGGGAGATTGCCCTTGGCGGATTTAAGACAGAGAAACATTGCCTTCCACACTCTCCTGCAACCCGGAGCCCCGCCCTGGGCTCCAAAGTCTCTGTCCCAGCCTTGGGGGCAGAGCTGAGATAGAAACTGTTCTCATTCCTGCCGCTTATCTCCACCTGGGTAATTAAAGAGACAAAAGGCAGGGATAGGTGGGTCCCATTGACTGCCTGCCTGCCTGCCTGCCTGCTTTTGGTCAGTCTCTCCCTGCACAGGTCTCCTGAGCTCTGTGTCTAGAGTGCGGAGCCAGCCTGGGCAGGGTTTAGCCTTGTGGGAGACTGCCCTTAGTGGCTATAAGGCAGAGAGACTTTATGTCCACCACGCTCCAGTGTCTTGTGGCTGAGCCTTTGGCTCCAAAGTCTCTGTCCCCGCCTTGGGGGCAGAGCTGAGATAGGAACTGTTCCCATTCCTACCGCTTATCTCCACCTGTGCAATTAAAGAGAAAGAAGATGGGGTTCTGTGGGTTTGGATACGGGCCTGCCGGCTTCAGGCCAGTCTCTATCTGCACAGGTCTTCTGCGCTTGGTGTCAAGGCCCTAGAGTTTGCCTGGGGGGGCCTAGCCTAGTAGGAAGCAGCCTTTGGTGAATACAAATCAGAGACACATTATGACCCACACACTCTGGTGACTTGGGGCTGGGCCTTTGGTTACAAAGTTTCTAGCCCCGCCTTGGGGGTGGAGCTGAGATAGGAACTGCTCTCATTCCTGCCATCTATCTTCACCTGTGTAATTAAGGAGACAGAAGACGGGAGGCTGCCGGAGCAGCCCGGAGACCAGCAGGAAGGGTAAGGTAATTGGCTGTTTCCCTTCCACTATATCTCGGACTGCTGGCTCCCCAGTGGATAGAGAGACTTGCAGACACCAGACCAGTGACAGCTGCTGCCAGAGAGCAACTCCACCTACTGGCTCAGAAACTAAACAAGACGTGTGAATACCCAAACGAAAACCTAAAGGAAAGAAACAACAACAGAGCAAAATGGGAAGAAATCAGCGAAGGAACTCCGGAAATATGAAGAAACAAAGGGAAAACACACCCCCAAAGAGGAGCACCAGCCCCTTAGAAACAGACAACCTGGCAACTAAAATGACAGAAGAGGAATTTCGAATGTGGATCATAAGAACACTCACCGACCTGCAACAACAACTCAATAACCAACACAAAGAAACCACAAAAAGCCTCCAGGATATGGAACAAAGGTTCACTAAAGAGATCAACACAGTGAAGAAAACTTTAACCGAAGTCCTGGAGATGAAGAATCAACTCAGGGAATTACAAAATACTGTGGAAAGTCTCAAGAACAGGTTAGATCAAACAGAAGAAAGAATCTCAGAGATTGAAGATAACACCTTCCAATTAAATAAATCAGTCACAGAGATAGAGCAGAGAAACAAGAGAAAAGAGAAAAGCCTACAAGAGCTGTGGGATTATGTGAAAAAACCTAACGTAAGGGTCATAGGGTTAGCAGAAGGGGAAGAAGACAACACTCAAGGGCTGGACAAGCTTTTTGAAGATATAATAGAGGAAAATTTCCCAGGCCTTGCTCAAAATCTCGATATACAAGTTCAAGAAGCCCAGAGGACCCCTGGGAGATTCAATGCAAACAGGAAGACATCACATCATGCAGTCATCAGACTGACCAAAATATCAACTAAAGAGGCCCTTCTAAGAGCTGTAAGAAGAAAGAAGCAAGTAACAAACAAGGGAAAGCCAATACGAATAACACCAGACTTCTCTAATGAGACTTTACAAGCAAGGAGAGACTGGGACCCCATTCTCACTCTTCTGAAACAAAACAATGCCCAGCCTAGAGTCTTATTCCCTGCAAAACTAAGCTTCATATATGAAGGAGAAATAAAGACATTCTAGGCAAGCAAAGCCTCAGAGAATTCACCAAGACAAGACCAGCCCTACAAGAAGTACTCAAAACAGTGTTACACACGGAACACCATAATAGAAACTCATGAATATAAAAAAAACCCAACACCCAAAGATTAAAGGCCAGATATCTCTATGGATCAAGAGAGAAATCAAAGCAACAACACCAAACCCAACAGAATGAAAAGTAATATACCTTATCTATCAGTTCTCTCAATAAACATGAATGGCTTAAACTTTCCACTCAAGAGACATAGGCTGGCTGAATGGATAAGAAAATACAGGCCAAGTATATGCTGTCTTCAGGAAACACATCTAACCTTCAAGGATGCATATAGACTAAAGTAAAAGGGTGGAGATCAGTATTCCAGGCAAGTGGAAGCCAAAAGAAGGCTGGCGTGGCAGTTCTAATTTCAGACGATTTAGTTTTTAAACCCACAAAAGTTGTGAAAGACAAAGAGGGTCATTATATAATGGTGAAGGGCACAGTTCAACAAGAAGAGATAACAATTTTAAATATATATGCACCCAACTTAGGTGCAACCAGTTTCATAAAGCAAACATTACTGGATTTAAGCAAATGGATTAATAGCAACTCCATAATCACCGGAGATTTCAACACCTCACTGATGGCTCAAGACAGATCCTCCAAACAGAAAATTAATAAATAAATAATGGGCTTAAACAAAACTCTAGAAAAATTGGGTCTGACTGACATTTACAGGACATTCTACCCCAAATCCACTGAATAAACGTTCTTCTCATCAGCTCACGGGACATTCTCTAAGATTGACCATATCCTAGGACACAAAGTAAACCTCAAGAAATTAAAAAAAAATAGAAATCATACCATATATCTTCTCAGATCACAGTGGAATAAAAGTAGAAATCAACCTTAACAGAAACTCACACTTCTACATAAAAACGTGGAAATTAAACAACCTCCTACTAAATGATTACTTCATAAATGAAGAAATCAAGACAGAAATAAAAAAATTCTATGAAGAAAATGACAATGGAGAGACAAGTTATCAAGTACTCTGGGACACAGCTAGAGCAGTTCTGAGAGGAAAGTTTATCTCCATAAATGCCTATAACCAAAAGTCAAAAAGATCACAAATAGACAATCTAATGAAACGACTCAAAGAGCTGGAAAAAGAACAGACCAACCCCAAACCCAGCAGAAGGAGTGAAATCAATAAGATCAAATCAGAACTAAATGAAATTGAAAACAGGGTAGCTATTCAGGAAATTAACAAAACAAAAAGTTGGTTCTTTGAAAAAAATAAACAAAATTGACATGCCACTGGCTAAGCTAACGAAAAGCAGAAAATAGAAATCTCTAATAAGCTCCATCAGGAACAAAAAAGGAGATATCACAACTGATCCCAAAGAGATACAGGACATAATTTATGACTACACAAAAATCTTTATTCACACAAACTGGAAAATGTGGAGAAAATGGACAAATTTCTAGAAACACACAGCCTCCCTAGGCTCAATCAGGAAGAAATAGATTCCCTGAACAGACCAATCTCAACAGCTGAAATAGAAACAGCAATTAAAAATCTCCCTGAAAAGAAAAGTCCCGATCCAGAAGGCTTCACACCCGAATTTTGCCACACTTACAAAGAAGAACTAGTACCTATCTTGCAGAAACTATTCCACAACATCAAGAAGAATGGAAACCTCCCTGACACCTTTTATGAAGGGAATATTACTCTGATACCAAACCTAGGAAAGAATCCAACAAAAAAAGGAAACTACAGACCAATATCCCTAATGAATATAGATGCAAAAATTTTCAACAAAATCTTAGCTAACCGAATCCAGATGCTTATCAAAAAAATAATCCATCATGACCAAGTGGGCTTCATCCCAAGAATGCAGGGATGGTTCAACATATGCAAATCTATAAATGCAATTCACCACATAAACAGAAGCAAAAACAAAGACCACATGATTCTCTCAATAGATGCAGAAAAAGCTTTTGACAAAATTCAACACCCTTTCATGATACGAACACTTAAGAAAATAGGCATAGAAGGGACATACCTAAAAATTATATAAGCCATATATGACAGACCCATAGCCAACATCATACTGAATGGGGAAAAACTGAAATCACTCCCACTTAGAACTGGAACCAGACAAGGCTGCCCACTATCTCCACTTCTATTCAACATAGTGTTGGAAGTCCTGGCTATAGCAATCAGACAGGAAAGTGGAATTAAAGATATACAAATAGGGGCAGAAGAGATCAAACTTTCACTGTTTGCTGATGATATGATATTATATTTAGAAAACCCCAAAGATTCAACCAAGAAACTCCTGGAACTGATAAATGAATTTAGCAACGTCTCAGGATACAAAATCAATACACAGAAATCAGAGGCATTCGTATATGCCAACAACAATCAAATCGAGAACCAAATTAAAGACTCAGTACCCTTCACAATAGGACCAAAGTAATTAAAGTACCTAGGATATACTTAACCAAGGGGGTAAAAGACCTCTACAGGGAGAACTATGAAACACTGAGGAAGGAAATAGCAGAGGATGGAAACAGATGGAAATCCATTCCATGCTCGTGGATCGGCAGACTCAACATCATTAAAATGTCTATACTACCCAAACTGATCTACAGATTCAATGCAATACCTATTAAAATCCCATCAGCATTCTTCACAGATATAGAAAAAATAATTTTATACTTTGTATGGAACCAAAAAAGACCCCGAATATCAAGAGCAATTCTAGGCAACAAAAACAAAATGGGAGGTATTAATATGCCAGATATCAAACTATACTACAAAGCTGTAGTAATTAAAACAATCTAGTATTGGCACAAAAATAGGATTATTGACCAGTGGAACAGATGTGAGAATCCTGATATAAAACCATCCTCATATGGCCATCTAATATTTGACAAAGCAGACAAAAACATACACCGGGGAAAACAATCTCTTTTCAATAAATGGTGCTGGGAAAACTGGATAGCCACTTGTAGAAAGCTAAAACTGGACCCACACCTTTCACCTCTCACAAAAATCAACTCACGCTGGATAACAGACTTAAACCTAAGGTATGAAACCATTCGAATTCTAGAGGCAAATGTTGGAAACACTCTCCTAGACATCGGCCTAGGGAAGGGTTTATGAAGAAGTCCCCAAAGGCAATCACAGCAGCAACAAAAATAAATAAATGGGACATGATGAAACTAAAAAGCTTCTGCACAGCCAAAGAAACAGTCATGAAAGTAAACAGACAACCTACAGAATGGGAGAAAATTTTTGCATCCTACGTATCCGATAAAGGGCTGATAACTAGAATATACTTAGAAGTCACCAAAATCAGTAAGAAAAAATCAAATAACCCTATTAAAAAGTGAGCAAAGGACTTGAACAGAAACTTTTCTAAAGAAGACAGAAGAATGGCCAACAAACATATGAAAAAATGCTCATCATCTCTAATCATCAGGGAAATGCAAATCAAAACTACAATGAGATATCTCTTAACTCCAGTGAGAATGGCCTTTATCAAAAAGTCTCCAAATAACAAATGCTGGTGTGGATGTGGAGAGAGAGGAACACTCCTACACTGCTGGCGGGACTGCAAACTAGTTCAACCTCTGTGGAAAGCAATATGGAGATACCTTAAAGCGATACAACTGAATCTACCATTTGATCCAGCAATCCCATTGCTGGGCATCTACCCAAAAGGACCAATGACACCCTACAAAAAAGACACCTGCACTTGAATGTTTATAGCAGCACAATTCATAATTGCAAGGCTGTGGAAACAGCCCAAGTATCTATCAATCCAAAAATGGATTAATAAAATGTGGTATATGTATACCATGGAGTACTATTCAGCTCTAAGAAGCAACGGTGATATAGCATATCTTATATTTTCCTGGTTAGAGCTGGAACCCATACTACTAAGTGAAGTATCCCAAGAATAGAAAAACAAGCACCACATATACTCACCAGCAAACTGGTATTAGCTGAGTAGCACCTAAGTGGTCACATAGGTACTACAGTAACAGGGCATTGGGGAGGGGGGGAGGGGAGAGGAGGACAGGTATATACATACATAATGAGTGGCATGTGCACCATCTGAGGGATGGCCATGCTAGAGAATCAGACTTGTGGGGGGAGGGGGGAAAGGGCATTTGTTGAAACCTTAAAATCTGTACCCCCATAATATGCCGAAAAAATAAATAAATAAAAGTACAATTACAATGTGTCAATTAAAAATACATAAAAAAAATTTTTTAAAAAAGTGGGTATATGAATGGCCAGTGAAAAGGCACTCAAGATTGTTAATCACAAGGCTACTGTAAGTTGAACTACAATGAGATACTACCTCATACCCATTAAAATGACAATAATTTTTAAAAAATGAAAAATAAAAAGCTTTGTTAAGGATCTGGAGATACTGGAATCTTCTTATAATTTTGGTGGTAATATAGAATGGTGCATCCACTGTGGAAAACAGTTTGATTTTTCCTCAAAAATTTAGAATAGAGATATCATGACCTAGCAATTTTACTCCTAAGTCTATATCTAAGATAAATGAAAGTATATAGTCACAAAAACTTGTACAGTTATTTTCAGTAGTTTATTTATAATAACCAATAAGCATAAACACTCTAGAGGTCTGTCAACTGATGAATGGATAAACAAATGTGGTATATCCATACAATGGAATATATTATTCAGTCATAAAAAGCAAAGAAGTACTGATACATATTATCATAGGAATGAACCTTGAACATATTGTGTGTTGTATACATATTATATAATCTATTTATTTAAAATGTCTAGAATAAGAAAATCCATAGAGACAAGAAGTAGATTAGTGGTTACCAAGAATAGATAGAGTGGAGAATTGAGAGTATACGGGTATTTTTTTGTTTGTTTTTTTTTTTGAGTGTGAGAGGTGATTGAAATATTCTGTAATTAGATAGTGGTGATAGTTGCACAGTACTGTGAATATTCTAAAACTATGCGATTATATGCTTTAAAATAGTGAATTTTTAATTTTCTAAATTGTGTCTCAATTTTTAAAAACACTATTTTTTATATATTTTCTTTTATTTATTTTTTAAATTTCAGCATAGTATGGGGGTACAAGTGTTAAGGTTATGTATATTGCCCTTGTCCCTCCCCACAGCCACCCCCCCCAAGTCAGAGCTTCAAGCATGTCCATCCCCCAGATGGTGTGCATCACACTCATTATGTATGTATATATTCATAAGGGAATGGGTATATACATATATTTTCTTTTAGAAGCTACATAGTTGTAATATTTACATATGTGTCCATGATCAGTTTGAGTTAATTTTTGTAGATGGTGAGAGGTAAGAATCCATTTCATATTTTTGCATACGGATATCCAATTATTTCAGCATAATTTGTTAATAGATTATCTATTCTCAATTTCATTTATATTGAAAATTAGTTTTCCATATATTTGCTGGTTATTTCGGTATTTTGTATTATGTTTCATTAATGTATTTGACTGTCTTTACACCATTAATCTATTTGTCTACCGTTATGCTGAACATATATTGTCTTGATTATTGTAGCTTTATAATAAATCATAAAATACAGTTGTGACAGTTTTCCAATTTTGTACTTTTTCCAAATTTATTTTGGCTATTCTAGTTACTTTGTACCTCTTTATTTATCTCAGAATATTTTGTGAATGCAAACTTTTTGGTTATATAAATTTGTTTTGTTCTGTTTGAGTCAAAATGTGTTCATCCTCCAGATAGTGTGCATTGTACCATATTCCATTTATATAAAATTCTAGAAAACACAGGCCAATGTATACTCACATAAAATAGATCCCTACTTGCCTGAGAACTTGGAGGTGGAAGGAGCAGGAAGAAGAAAGGAGGTATTATCAATAGGCATGAAGAATCTTTTGCAAATGATGGATATTTTCATTATCTTAATTGTGGTGATGGGTTCTCAAGTTCATACAGAAGTCAAAACTTATAAAATTTCATACTTTATTTATATGCATTTTATTGTATACCAATTGAAGCTCAATAAAGCCATTAATAAAAATTTCAAAAAAATAGTTTGAAAAATACTAAATGAGGGAAAGTATTAATAATAAAAATTATGATAAATAAAATTTAAGATTAATAAGTATATAAAATGAATAATGGACATCAAAAGAGACATTCAATATCACTCATCACTAAAGAAATGTAAACTAAAAACAACCTATCAATTTGACAAATAAAATAAAATTTAAAATTTAAATCCACAGTAAAAACACTATATTTTTCTTACCAAATGTCAGTTTTGAAATATTGTTCAATTTCCTAGGTCTCACTTTTATTATGGCTAAAGTATGGAACTGATGTGTATCTAACAATATTTTTGTAAGAACTAAGTTACATAACGTGTGCTATGAGGGAAGTTAACTCACAAAGCATCTGTGGAAAATGGTCATGCAACAAGTTAGAGTTCCCATTCATTAATGGATACTAACTTCCACCAGGGCACTGAATGTTCCTACAGGACAGTGACAACATCTGCTTTTACTTACCATTTTTTTAGCATTATGTTAATACAGAGCATTTGATGCATAGTAAGTTTTTAAAAATAATATGTTAAATAAAATAAAAAAAAATACATGTGTGAATTTACTAGCATGCACTGAATAATGTTTTTATACATGCCCTATATCATTTAAAAAATATGAAACTGGCTGAATATATTTGTTAAGAGTTGCTCTAAAACTGTGTATTCTGAAGGATACTCTCATTAAGCATTAATAGTAGAGATGTAAATGAATAAGTAGTTCACATATAGATCCTCTTTTAGATGTGAAAATTTTTACTGAAAAGGAAAGTAAGACTGGTATGGTACATGTGGCAGATTGGTAGTTATCTTCTAGTAGTCAGTCTACATTTCTGCCATTAAAATTAAGATTTAAATGAACATTGGCCACCCAAATAAAGCCTGTTTCTTGTTGGTTGAGAGATGAAAAGGAATGGAGACACATCAAATTTGGACCACAAATGAATACCTTAGGTTGATGAAGACAAGCAGAGTTGCCTGGCAAACTAGGTTCACCACTCTCTCTCGGCTGATTTAAGGGAAGGAAAAACATATAATTTGTTTTGCTCAAGCCTCAGAAATCTTACAGTATCTTTGAATAGACACTGAAAAGACATTTAATTATAGATATGTCCTACTTCTTAGAATTTAAGTCCATATTGCCTAATATTCATGATCATAAGATCTTAAGATTTATATGGGGCACTTGTTAGAATTTAAATTCCTGGATATCTCTCCTAGAGGTTCTGATTCTTTAGAAAAAAGAGGAGCCCAGGTATTGATAACATCCAAGTAGTGTATTATTGGGGCATCTTTGAAAATATTTCCTTAATTATACTTACCAAAACTATTCATGCATATTAATCCACTACCAAACCAAAGAAAGAAAAGACATTTTAATAAAGATAACATCATCTGACATTTCATTGTTTGAAATATTTATAATTGTAAATTTAATCAGGTTTTATATTATCAAATACACAATCAAGATAATGGTTTTTCAAACTGTCATTGCGTGATTGAACACAGAGAATAAAAATTATTTAATCATAGGTTCTTATTATCAGAAAGAATCTTCAACATCTTATATTCCATCTCATGTGCCATAGAAGGATTTACCTGGTCATCTAGGAATTTAAAGCTCTGATTGAGAAGACACTAGTTGGTTGTAGAATCCACCATAAAATAGGATTACAATAAAAGCCATAAGAATTTGTAAAAGGTAAAGTTAAAAAGTTAGCATCTACCATAATGGTGAAATTCACTTTCTCGATATATTCTGTAAAGAAAAATACAGAAGGAAGAAAAAATTATTAACAGAACATTTTTAATTTCCCAAGTATTGCATAAAATACTTCTCAACGAGGAGGATTTGAACATAGGACAATTTGGAGAATCCGTGCTCCATTTCTCCAAGCAGCTGGGCCCCACCTGTTTGCCAAC
The DNA here is from genome assembly GCF_040939455.1 of Microcebus murinus. NCBI lineage: Eukaryota > Metazoa > Chordata > Mammalia > Primates > Cheirogaleidae > Microcebus > Microcebus murinus. The sequence continues at coordinate 14,546,478 of NC_134124.1, forward strand.
CCTATACAAGTTCTCTCACCATTTGGGGCTACTTGACTTTTTCTATATGCCTAGTCCTGACTCAGTCTTAGAACCTGCCTAGACCTGAGACAGGAGTGGATTAGAAATTGTTTTAGTGGTTCTTATCCAGAAGCAAAAACCAACTTTGGGATTGAATGTGCAAAGATTAAATGAGAGGAAATCCCTGTGAGAGCAAACATGGATGGAAGTGGGAAGGCTAGCTGAACCTTTACACTGTGAACTCCTTCAGAATGAAGGTGACAGGATGGGAGACTGGGTGAAAGTGTTCTGGACCGCCTTGTACTCTAAGGAAGAGTTCGAGGTGGTCATGGAGTTGAAGAAACAAAGTGGATCATAAAAGTGGTTTCTCCCTAGCATTAATGGGCTGATTGTGATGGATTTCAGAGTTCTGTAGTTAGTCAGATTTCTTGCTCAATTACAATCTTGTGGTTGGAACTACCTCATGGAGATTATCATTCAGCATCTAGGATTTGGATTACATTATTTTGGTCACTAGTCTGCCATTAGTAATGGATAATAATTAAATTAAATTAAATTGACTGAATTATACATTTGTAGAATATCTAGCAGAATTAGAGAGTTCAAATACAAAACTACTTTTAAAAATGAGAACTTACAAATGTACAAAATGTACAAATGTGTTCCTGTGACTTTTATTGAGCTCATACAGTTATTTTCTGTATAGATTGTGCCTGGGTCATCAGAAACATTGGTTTTTCTATCATTTTATGGTGGTTCTTTCATTACTTTAGAAGATTAGATATTTAATCTTGTGTGCTTACAACTTTGCCATGCAGAAAAGACATCTATTGTTGTAAGTGATGCCATTCTTTGCACAGATTGGATCCATTTCTCTGGTGCAATACTTGACTCCATTTGCATACTCTTTACAGTCAGGCTGTTAAACAAAAAAAACACATAGAATTTATTATATAATGAACTTATGATATTTCATATTGAGGTTTAAAAATAAATATTGATACACACAAGATCCACTTAAACATGAAATATTATAATATCTTTTTACATACCCAATATAATTTTTTAAAGCCATACAAATGATTGACGTTATTTTTATAATTTAGCCACTCTACTCCCACTTCTTATATCCAGGCCAAATCTCCCCTGTGATTTTATACCACAAGAAATCATAAAATTGAATTATTTATTTACTTATCCCCTGTCTTTCTCAATAATTTCATTATATATGCAAGTACTCGTTATATGTATTTGCATATATGTGTATAACTATATATAGATATAGCTCTATATATAATTGTTTTAGTGTTGGCAATATTGGCAATTTACAAGAATAAACAACACTATGTGCATTATTACATGATCTACTTTTTAAATTTTGTGACCTTTATTCAGATGTTTAGAACTAGAGTTCATTTTATTCACCTCTATGTAATATTCCACTATGTGACTATATTAAAATTATTATTTTATCCACTTTTAAGTGTATATTTAGGTTTGTTGTTTTTAATCTTCTTGTTTTGCTAGGATGAACAATTCTACTTTAAACATCCTTTAATGGATATTAGATGTTCATGTATAATAAGGCTTATGCCTATTAATGGAATTTTTGAATAATTGGATATTTTTACCTTGTCTTTAATGCCAAATGGTTTTATATGGCTGATAAGATTCTATTCCTTGACCTTAGTATAATAATAACATGGGAGAGTGTTGGTTTTTATTTTGTTTTTTTCTTTATTTTTCAAAGGATCATTCTGTTGTATCTTTTATTTGGTAAAATTTGCTGTTAAAATTTATAATATAAACATATTGAAAGTTTTCCTTTTCCAATTTCCAAGTTAATCAGTATAACTTACCGGACTACGAATTTTTTTTTTAGGTCCAATAGAAGTTTCTGCAATCAACACACAAAAGAAAAATTAAAAATAAGAAGAGGGAGAAAAGCATAGTCTTTGGTGAGAAATGTTCATATTTCTTAATAGTAGAAATCTATGCAAATTGCTTCCTGGTGATCCTGCAGATAATAAGGTGAGCCTTTGTGGCAGTATGAAAACAATAAATTCATAAAACCACTTCAAATCTGGAAATATTTTATAATTACCAATATCACTTGTGACAAATAATTTTATGTATGGTTTAATAATCCCCAAGGACTTTTCTTTGAAGATATAATACTGGATTTTGTTTTTTAATTTTAAAGATGAGACAGCTTAGTAAGAAAAGATAATGTCTTGTGTAAAGTCACTAAGTATGCCTTGCATATAGTGAAAATATGAAGAAATTAATTAGTGCTCAGCTCTAAGATCAGGGATCTATGCAATACTGCACAGTTACTGGCCACTTCAAGCTTTAAGAAAGAACTAACCAGCCGCAGGCTCAGTGAGCTCTCTTCTTACACACGGCCTTGACTTCAGTGGACTCAGAGCTGGCAAACCACAGATTGGATTGCCAAGGGATGCCAGATCTAGCAGACAACACTACTCCCTCCTTTTTGAATTTCACAGCTTATAGAATCTGACCCCCAAAAAGGTAAATATCCCTAGTTATAGAAGAACAAAAACCTAAGGTGCACAGCCCATTCCAACTCACCATTCTATTCTGTCTCCACCTCTCTAAGGTTAGGAGATAAGAAAAAGCAATTCACCGATGCAAATTTAAACAGCTATTGGTAACATGCTCTGTTTCATTTTACCGGTTTTAAGGATACAAACGCAACAAAACCATTCCTAGATTACAGTAGTTGTTCTCTGCGTTTTCTAACATATGTGAAATGCTTGACCCAGGACTGAAAAGTTTACTCACCAGAATAAAGAGGAAATGCCAGAAGGATGATGAAAATAGCTTTGGTCCATGGTGACATGAGAGACATTTTATCAAGTCTGTGGGAAGAAATCTTTAGGGAGGTTTATAACACATGACATAGAGGCAAACCGCCCATTTCCAAACAACAGTTTCTTAAAAGAAAACTAACTGTTTTAACCCCTTAGATTTCTAATTATAGTGGACTCTTCCCTTTGTTCTTTCCCCAATCCTTAGGATCAACAAGACTTGACATGTGAACAGAAGGCCTCCTGGAGACTTGAGAGAAACCACAGGTAAGTACTCTTCGCACATTTAGGGAGGAGCTGTTCATTCTGGCAACCTTTTAAGTTAGCCTACAAGGGGCTTGGCTGCATTTGAGGAAATACCCACATTGGAATCTCAGTTCTTCCTCAGAAAATGGAAACAGTTATTTCAGGAAGGACCTGGGGCCATCCTCACAGCAATGCTAGACACCAGGGCTACCTCCCTGAGTCCCTGCCTCACCTACCTGAAACAGAGGCACTAGTGGGGAGTGAGGCCAGCAGCTCTAGAGATTGTCTGTTGTTTCCCTTTCCTTCTCAGCCATCTCCACCCAGCTTGAGTATCTTTCATTTTATGGGGGTAAAACAAATGGCCCATGGCAGGAAAGACACAGAGTTCTTCTGTGTTCTTCCTGGAGGCTGCAAAGTAGGGCGGTTTCCCAACAGATCTTCCCTCAGCAAGAGGTCTGGGACAAATTGATCTTTTGTATCCAGAAGTGGGTGAAGGGAAAGAGAAGAAAATTATAGTGCTATAGAGATCCTGAGACAGCAAAGAGATGTGAAAGCTTTCCAAGCCGTTGAGTTGTAAAAGACAAGAGAATAAAAGACAAAAAAAATGAATTTGGGGAATTGTAATTAGACACATGCTTAGACTTTTAGTATTTTGCAACACTAGAAATACATCAGACTTCAGTACAACACAATAGAACTATCGTACAATGCAGGACCAGGAATGGACATTAGCCGGAGATATTTAATTTATATTAGGAAAGAGAATTGGGAATGTCTTATTTAACTCTTCCTCATAAGATTTTTCCCCACATTCTGTGGCATTTGGACACACACCACGAAAAAGAGCACTATAAAAAAGACTCTCCCATAGTGGTCTGGCCTTCTGAAAGTAACGGATTGATGCACAGGCACAGCGTAGGCCTTGGTCCGCTGGGCTATAGCGCTGCAACTGCCCACAAAGGTTATTTTAGATCCCTTTCGGCCTCATCTAGGAAACTTAAGGAAGCTGTGACTTCACAGAGCAGTCTCAGCAGCCCAAAGATCATGCCTCCAATTTCTTCTGGCAAAAACGGGGAAGACACGAAAGAAATATATTTCCTTCCTTCCTTCCTTCCTTCCTTCCTTCCTTCCTTCCTTCCTTCCTTCCTTCCTTCCTTCCCTCCCTCCATCCCTCCCTCCTTTCCTTCTTTCAGCTTTTAGGTCATCCCCCAGGTAATAATTCCTATGGTGATTTCTTCCTTCCTTCCTCCTTGCCTCTTTTCCTCTCTCTCCTTCCTTCCTTCCTTCCTTCCTTCCTTCCTTCCTTCCTTCCTTCCTTCCTTCCTTCCTTCCTTCCTTCCTTCCTTCCTTCCTTCCTTCCTTCCTTCCTTCCTTCCTTCCTTCCTTCCTTCCTTCCTTCCTTCCTTCCTTCCTTCCTTCCTTCCTAGCTTGCAACTCTCACAGATGTACTCTGACCACTTCATCTGTTATTTCTCAATCTAAGAACAAATGAAGAGCATCTGTTGGTTAAAAGAGCAAAAAATGGTTTAGTAACATTGTAGCCAATACGAGCAAAGTTCGTATCAGACATATTTTATTCTAAAACACAGAAAATGGATGCCAATGGCAGGAGTGGTGCAATGACCCATATGTTTGTTTTACTTCTCCATGGGACTTGCATGTGTAAACTTAACCTTCACGCCATTTCTATGTCTTGGAGCAAAAAGAACAGTCCTACTGCTCTTAGTGATGGAAGGAGGAGAGCAATTTTTCAGTCTCTGCTGTTAATGGTATTTTGAAGAAAAGTCTGGTGAATTGAAGTCCCAGCCCTGAGAGATGCTCACCACTTGTGAACAATGTAAAATCTTTAAAGAATAATGAAGAGTGCAAGTTTTGGCCAGAACTGATGAAGAGTCCTAGTTACCATCCTTAAAGGAATCCCTCCAGCCTACTCAGTCTAGGACTCTGATAATAAGTAGGAAGAAAATAGAGAATTGTATGAAACAGACCCCAGACTCTTCAGAAGCTTGTGGTCTTATTTGTCAAGAAGGATGTATGTGTTGCAAAGTTGATGAAAATAGAAAGCAGCCTTGGTTTTGTTGGACCAAAAAGAGTATTTCACAAGTAAGATTCTATGCCAAAATATAGATTTCAAACATAATAATGATCCTAAGCAAGGGTTTCACGTGGAATAAATAAACAGCAGCTGCCCCCCATTCAAATGGAGTTCAGGTGTTCCAGAGAGCTGGAGTCCCACCACTCTCCTCTGTGGTGGAGGCGGCTCACATCACTTATTTATATTACGTACATGGCTCTGAGCATTTAGTTTCCAATGCCTGAAACAGATGAGCAGATCACAAATACATCTAAATTGAGACAGATTATGGGAGAGAGGGAAGGAAATCTTTTGAAGAAAGAAAAGTTTAAAGGATTTCTAAAGAAAGAAAACACAGAAAACAAAATGGAATGGTCAGTCTACACAATGCTAACCGTTTCGGAAGACTTTTGGAATTGAGAAAGTGTGCAGCATCTTTAGGGAAATAATATAAAGATGATGTTGAAAGGAATGTTATGCATGTAGAGAATAGTAACATGTAAGGGTGGAAAGTTAAGCCGAGGCTAGTTTTCTGTAAGCTGTATTAATAAATACCAGAGTAAGAAGAATAGAATATAGTCTATGGGCGATGTGAACATAGCAAAAGTTTTGAGCAGAGAGTGAATTATGTGAATTATGCGTGACATTATTGCTAATTATGCTGACATTATTGCTATTGTTATCTTTTACCTAACCTCTTGGTTAAAAAAAAATATGTTGTTGCTATGTTGAATGGTAAGGTATTGAGATGGGAATGTGTTAAGGTAAGAAAAACTCAATGTTGAAAAATTTCATAGAACACCTTTTGAATAATCAAGACATAGAAAAGGAATGTACAAATTGTGGTGGCTACAAATAGGAGTGCAAAAAAAAGGAAGGATATTTAGGGAATTGTAAAAGCAGCTCTTTTTTCAGAACCTCATTTAGAAGACAAGAGAAAGTGCATTCACTAGAAATGTCCCCTTTCCTTATAATGCTAATTTATTTTTTTTCTCTTCTCTTTAGGGAGTTTGGCCCTTGTGTTAAATTTGAAAGACATGGAAAACATAGTTAATGGGTAACAGGGTGCCTAGACTTGCTTATTTTCTTCACTACTTAATTGTGAAAATTATTTCTTCTGGAATTTGAGAATGTAAATTAAATAATACACCCCTATGCTGTACCCAAATTTGGAACAACATGGGAAACAAAGGAATAAAACTAATGGAAAATGGAAAATCAAATTTAACATTTATTACAAATAAATAAAACAATAAAAGAGCTGGTAGAAATTAATTTGATTTGACTATTATAAAAAACTATATGCCCCAAAACTACAGAATGAAGATGAAATGGAAAAATTCCTGGATTCATACAACCTCCCTAAGTTCACCCAGGAGGTAACAGAATCTCTGAACAGACCAATCTCAAGCTCAGAAATTGGAGCAGTAATTAAAAACCTCCCCAAACAGAAAAGTCCTGGGCCAGATGGCCACACTTCAGAGTTCTACCAAACATTCAAAGATGAACTCATACTACAGAAACGATTCCACACTATTGAGAAGGATGGCATCCTTGCTAACTCATTTTACAAAGCCAATATCACCTTGCTACCAAAGCCAGGAAAGGACGCAACAAAAAAAGAAAATTACAGACCTATATCCCTCATGAATACAGATGCAAAAATCCTAAATAAAATTTTAGTAAATAGAATTCAGCAACACATCAAAGAAGCAATTCACCATGACCAGATGGGCTTTATTCCAGAGATGCAAGGATGGTTCAACATACGCAAGTCTATAAATGCAATTCACTTCATAAATAAAATCAAGAACAAAGACCATATGATTTTGTCAATAGATGCAGAAAAAGCATTTGACAAAGTCCAACACACCTTTATGATAAAAACTCTTAACAAAATAGGCATAGACGGCTCCTACCTTAAATTTATCAAATCCATCTATGACAAACCCACTGCTAATATCATTCTAAATGGGGAAAAATTGAAAGCTTTCCCTCTTCGGACCAGAACTAGACAAGGATGCCCACTATCTCCTCTCCTATTCAACATAGTGCTTGAAGTCCTAGCGATAGCAATCAGGCAAGAGAGGGGTATTAAGGGCATTCAAATGGGGGCAGATGAAATCAAACTCTCCCTCTTCGCCAATGATATGATATTATACCTAGAAAACCCCATGGACTCTTCCAAGAGACTCCTAGATTTGATAATTGTATTTGGTAAAGTTTCAGGTTATAAAATCAATATACACACATCAGAAGCATTCACATATGCCAAGAACTGTCAAGCATAAACTCAAATCAAAAATGCAATACCCTTTACTATAGCCCCAAAGAAAATTAAATATCTAGAAGTATACTTAACGAAAGATACAAAAGATTTATACAAGGAGTACTATGAAACACTAAAAAAAGAAATTGCAGATGATTTAAACAGATGGAAAAATCTACCATGTTCATGGATTGGTAGAATCAATATCATTAAAATGTCAATATTACCTAAAGTGATCTACAGAATCAATGCAATCCCCATTAAAATACCATCAGCATTCTTTACAGACCTAGAAAAATAATTCTTCACTTTGTATGGAACCAGAAAAAACCTTGTAGAGCCAAAGCAATCTTAAATAAAAAGAACAAACTGGCCGGGCGCGGTGGCTCACGCCTGTAATCCTAGCTCTCTGGGAGGCCAAGCCGGGCGGATCGTTTGAGTTCAGGAGTTCAAAACCAACCTGAGCAAGAGCGAGACCCCGTCTCTACTATAAATAGAAAAATTAATTGGCCAACTAATATATATAGAAAAAATTAGCCGGGCATGGTGACGCATGCCTGTAGTCCCAGCTACTTGGGAGGCTGAGGCAGGAGGATTGCTTGAGCCCAGGAGTTTGAGGTTGCTGTGAGCTAGGCTGATGCCATGGCACTCACTCTAGCCTGGGCAACAAAGCGAGACTCTGTCTCAAAAAAAAAAAAAAAAAAAAAAAAAGAACAAACTGAGATGCATCAGTCTTCCTGACTTCAAGATGTACTATAAAGCAATAATAGTTAAAATCAGCCTGGACTTTCACAAGAACAGAAGCATTGATATCTGGAATAGATCTGAGATACCAGAGATGAAACCATCAGTATATGGTAACCTAATCTTTGATAAAATGGACAAAAACAAACTATGGGGAAAAGAATCTCTCCTCAATAAATGGTGCTGGGAAAACTTGTTAGCTACATGCAGAAGATTGAATAAAGATCCCTACCTCTCACCTCTCACAAAAATTCACTCAAGATAGATAATAGACTTAAACCTAAGACATGGAACCTTAAGAATCCTAGAAGAAGATGTTGGGAAAACTCTATCAGACATTGGTCTAGGCAAAGAATTTTTGAGGAAGATCCCCAAGGCAATCACTGCAGCATCAAAAATAAACAAATGGGATCTGATCAAATTAAAAAGTTTCTGCACTGCCAAGGAAACTATCATTAGAGCAAATAGACAACCCACAGAGTGGGAGAAAATATTTGCTCTCTACACCTCTGATAAAGGTCTAATAATAGGAATCTATCTAGAACTTAAAAGAATTAACAAGAAAAAAATCAAACAACCCCATCAAGAAATGGCCAGTGGAAATGAACAGAAACTTCTCCAAAGAAGACAGAATAATGGCCTGCAAACATATAAAAAAATGCTCAACATCTCTAATCATCAGAAAATGCAAATCAAAACCACAATGAGATACCACCTAACCCCAGTGAGAATGGCCTATATCAAGAAATCCCAAAACAACAAATGCTGACGAGGATGTGGAGAGACAGGAACACTCTTACACTGCTGTTGGGACTGCAAATTAGGGCAACCTTTGTGGAAAAGAATTTGGAGACACCTCAAACAGCTAGAAATAGAAATACCATTCGACCCAGCAATAGCATTGTTGGACATCTACCCAAAAGGGCATAAAACATTCTATCATAAATACATCTGCACCCAAATGTTTATGGCAGCACAATTCACTATTACATGGTCATGGAAACAACCCAAGTGCCCATCAATTCATGAATGGATAATTAAAATGTGGTATATGCTCACAATGGAATGTTATTCAATTCTAAGAAATGACAGTGAGCTAGCACTGTTTATGCTATCCTAGATTAAGCTTAAACCCATTATCCAAAGCGAGGCGACACAAGATATGGAAAATGGGCTCCACATCTACTCGCCATCAAATTGGTACTGACTGATTAAAACTATGGTGCTCAAATTGTGATAATGTTCACCAGGGATTCGGGGGGGTGGGGAGACCCACATCTTAGGGAGTGGCAAGCATTGTGGGGGCGGGGGAAGAGCATACCTCTAACCCTTCCTAGGGAGAGGCAAAGATATATAATGTAACCAAAATGTAAAAAAAAACCACAAAAACTTTTATTGGGTGATGGGCAGGTGGGAGGGGGAAGGAGGAGAAGGGTGTATACTTACATAATGGGTGCAGTGCACACCACCTGGGGATTGGACACACTTGAAGCTCTGGCACGTGGGAGGGAGGGGTGACAGGGGCAACATATGTAACTCTAATGATGTTTGGACATCCATAATATGATGAAATAAAAGAAAAAAAAGAAATAACAAAAAGCAAAAAAAATTTTTGTATACTTACTGTTTGAAGTCAGCTTTCATTTGGTGGAGCTGAGATCTATTCATCAAAAGGGGTTATTAACACGCACCTGTATGAAACTTATTACAAATCGCAGGCCTCTCTGCAGGGCCATACCCTGCCCCACTAATACCATTTAAAGACATGGAGCAAAAAAAGGGAAATATCCTCTCTGCAAAAGGCAGAGACCACAGAGTAAGTCATTCAGTTATCCAGAGCAGAAATACTCTGCTATCAACCAACATTGAGTGATAGTGTAGCTGGTATGGAATATAAGGAGTAATGAAGTCAAATGGAGTTGACATCTCTTGCTGCTGTCTAGATAGCCAGTCATATGTATTCTAGAAACTAAAATCAATTACCTTATCAATTAAGGTGCACTAGCCCAACCTTCAGCCTTATGTCTTCAGTGGTGTTGACTTCATCATGGCCAGGGGTGGAACACACAACCTGGGCCCTGTAAACCTACAAATGGAAGTCTACTGACCACAGGCTTTAGTGCAGGTATCACACAGGACTCAATAGGGCCACTGGTACTCTGGTCCTCACCAGGAAATGCTGAAGGATAGGCTCTCATTCGTTTTTCCTGGACATATACTAGAAAATATTTCCTCAAGCCACAGACAGCCATCTTGTAAGGACAAATGAGAGCCCCTTTTTAAGAATGAAGTCAAATGAGAAACCAGAGAGAGATATAGAGAAATTATATTCTGATGACATCAACTTCCTGTCTTCAGCCATGCTGAAATGAGGTCTACTGTTAGATATTTTTTTTTACATGTAATAATAAATTTCTTGTGCAGTTGGTATCATATTTTCTGTTCCCTGAGTCAAGCCAAATGACTCGTTAAAGAACAAAATATCTAGAAGATAAATGAATCCCTGAATTTTTTCACTTTTGCAAAGATCCTTTCTCAAAGTTTATTTGTATTGGAAACTAGTCTTTCCCCTGGTTACAACGGCAGTTTGGGCATCTAAGCCCAGGCATTGTGTGTGTGTGTGTGTGTGTGTGTGTGTGTGTGTGTGTGTGTGTGTGTGTTTGTGTGTGTGTGTAGTGCTGTTTCTTCTCAGCCTTTCTTTCCATGGCTCCCTTCCTTCACAGATAATTTCACTGTGTTCCGCTGGTCCTTTGTTGCATGATAAACAAGCTCACCTATGTGCTCATCCTCGTCACCAAATGCTTCTTGCACCTCCTTGCCCCGGCTGCCCCTGGTGCTCCCCCCATGGACGCTCCTGACTTTGGAGTAGTGGAGAGTGGAGCACGCCCCCTCCCCTGCAGGGCTGGAGGAGGAACTAGCATCTTCTGGATTTTCTGAGACAGCTTCCAGCCTTTGTTTCTTTGTCCTGCTGGAAAGGCAGTGTTGAGGCACATGCCAGCTGGATCACTTACCACACCTCAACTCTGTTACCTAGACACTGGTCATGCCCCTCAAATAATACAGACCTTTTTTCCTCTAAGCCTTACTTGCCTGGTGGAGAGACAGACATGGACACAGGCATGAAAAGGAAGAAGTCCAGAGGGGCGCTGGGAGATGATTCTGGGTGTGAGCTGAGAAGGAAAATAATCATCTGAGGTTACAGAACACGGATGTTCCAGGACAGAAGGGAGCAGTGTGACACCTGGTCACAGCCCACGGGCAGAGGTAGAACTGTAGAAATAATTAGCTCAGGTTCAGTGTCCACATGTACCATGTCAGGTGCCCCAAGTGTGTTTTATTTGTTTTGTCTCAATCCTCTAAAATTGCCACCCATAGTTTACAGATGAGGAAACTAAACTCAACACAAGGTAAGTAAATTATGTAATCCTGTAGTTTATAAAGGAGGATGAAATTTGAACTCAAATTATCCTGCTCCTAACCACAACCTTATGTTGTCAATAAAATCAAATGGAACTAGAAAAAAATGACAGAATAATAGCATTAATGGGAAGTATAAACCAATTTTACTGAAAATCACTGTGTGATAAAGTAGAGCTGCTCAGCTCTCATAGGGCATTCACTCTTTTCTTTGAATGTCTTATTATTTCCCTGACTCAGTTATGACTTTTATGCAAATGATTTCTTGGTCTTATCTTTTCCATGACCTTAGTCCTGTCCCAGAGCTCCAACCTCCTGTTAAGACCTTTATTTGAAGTTTTTACCATCATTTTACAATCTAAAGTTCCAAAACTCAACCAAACATCAATCCCCCAAGATAGTGGGGAAATTAAATTGTCCACATTGCTCTAATTTTTTCAATGTAGTAACCTTGAGGCAGGAAAAAGTGTTTTGCACACTTGGTGCAGGCCACTTTGGGGGAGGGATGTTGTAGGTGTAAAAGTGTGATTCTTTTAGTGTCTGCAGGAACTTTTTTCACTTCTCTGTGGTTCCTGAAACGTCTCATCCTCATACTTGAGTTCTGGGATATTGCCGGTGATAATCTCAATGATGTATATTTGTTTTTGATGTTCTTTGGGGGCCAGTGAAGCCACTTAATTGTATTCTGGTGAAGCTGTGTCCTATTTCTCTCTTCGTTTTGGTCCAGTTTTGTATGGGTCCCTTTATAAAATTTTATTTTCCAGTTGTTGTTGCTGGGATACAGAAATGTAATTAATTTTTATATATTGACCTTGTATCCTCTCACCATAATGCATTTCCCTTTTAATTCTAGCAATTGCCTTTTTAAATGTACCTTTCTTGGGAGATTTTTCACCTAGCCATCTGATAATACAGACAATATTATTTTTCCTTTTCAACTTCGAACACTTTTTACTTCTGCCCCTCATTGTTTTTCTTCCCCTATTTAACTGCCTGATATCTCCTTACCTTATAGGAAAATTAATCAAAACGTTTGCAAGAATGATGATGTTAGCTATAGGTGATTCATGATAGTCTTTATCAGATTTAGTCTATTGCTATTTTTAGTTGTCAATATTCTTCAGTCATTAAGAGCTGACTACTGATGGGTTCATATGATTTTCTTTTATTCTCTTAAAGGGAATTACAATTCTTAGTTTTCAGAAACTGAAAAGACTTGTATTCCTCAAATAAATTCTACTTGATAAGGATCTTTAAAATAATTTTAATGTGTTTACTTTTCTGATGTTTCAATAAATGATACACCTCTTTTGTATAATGTTTTCATTAACTACTTAAACATGCTTTAATCCATTTCTAGGACTCTATTCTACACTTATATGATGTGTTCATGTATTAGACATTATTTTAATCATTTTGCACATAAATTAATTAATACTTACAAGCAGTGTGTCATATTTATTATTTTTACAAATAAGATTGCTTATACGCAAAGAATATATGGAAGTTTACAGGACCTGCACTTATTATACCATGTATCTAAGACTTAAAACAAAGCTGTTTGGCTGGGTTCTTTTTTTTTGTTTTGTTTTTGTTTTTGTTTTTTTTTTGCTTACTTTTCCTTTTTTGAGGGGAATTAAAAAAATTTGAATAGCCAAATTTCTATTTATAAGTGTTTTTAAAGTAATTTTTATGTACTGCTCTATGTATCATGTAATTTTCCAAAACGAATAAATTGATTTGTATATGATGACATGCAAAGAAGGGCAATTTAAATATTATATGAATGATGCCAGCCACACATGTGTTTGTATAACATGTTTCCATGGAATGCGCTAGTTTAGAGAAGCATAAACATTGATGTGATGGGGCTCCAGAGATTATTCTATGACCCAGCTCAGCCACCCCTGAGTAGGATATTTCTCACATCCTAGAATTTGCAGGAAAGATTTGATGTCACCTGGGAATAGAATTTGACACATTTTGTTTTTGTAAAATCTATCCATTCCTTCTAGACATTCAAATTTCTTGGCAATGAGGGATGCAAATTAGTTTCTGATATATTATTTTAAATTCACTAAATTTTAATGGCTCTTTAATTTTACATTGCATCGTTGTGCTATTCATATTTGCATAATTATTTTATATTCTTTGTTTAAATTTCTGTTCTAAAGCTTGACTTTAGATTTTAAGGATTTTGTTTTAATATCCTCAAATATCTGCTGGATTAAATATCTATTTAATCATTTTATTTTCAACATTTCATTAAAGCTTTCTATTGGTTTTCTACCTTGGATACCAGAGGGATTTAGTTGCAGCTACTTGGTTCTTAATTATTTTTCCTGTTTGTTTTCTTCTTCTAGAAGCCTTAGGTAGATGAAGACCACATTTTTTTCCCTTATATTTTTGTGGTCATAGGTGGCTGTTAATATAGGTGGGTTTGCAACGTTCTTAATGAAAGTGTGCCCTCTACAGGCATCATAGCAAAATGCAGCTATTTCAGTGAGGCAATGAGAGGTGAGTGTGTGTGTGTGCGTGCGTGCGTGCGTGCGTGCGTGCGTGCGTGCGTGCGTGCGTGCGTGTGTGTGTGTGTGTGTGTGTGTGTGTTGGTTTTTGTGGTTTTATCCTTTCACATTGTTTGGTTCTCTTTTGTACTGCATTATTCTGAAGGCCCCCCACGTGCTTTTTAATTTTAGCAGCCTCCTCTCTCTGGAGGATGCCTTTCTCCCCTCACCTCCTTTTTTGAAACTTTTTTCTTACATATACATAAAGCTTTGTGAGAACTCCTCCATTAATATCACTTTTAATATCCTTCCCTCTAAACATATCCTTCTGTACCACGACACTTTTATGATTTTTTGATGCAAATAATGTGCTTTTCTCTGGGAGATTTTAGCTGAATCATTAGTCTTCAATTCCCCTCTTCCCTCTTTGTAATTGGGTTTAGGTTTTCTTTTATTTTTTTGTGGTCCCCTACAGCCCTCCCACCCCACTCTGGTTCCCCCATTCTCTGTTCTTTATAAGAAGTTTTTTTTTTTCCACTGGGAGTTCAACTGAAAATCCCACTAAAATTCAGTGGTTTTTTTGTCCGTACAGGTAATGGCAAGTTAGTACTTTTGTCTTCTGGTTGTGCTGAGTTAAAGTCATTTTAGTTTCTGCTATCAGTGCATGCTTTATTATTAATAAATTTACTGAAGTATATTACACATACCAAATAATTCACCCAATTAATAACTTTGTAAAGTTATCTTAGTAGTAAAATGAACACCATAATTCAGCTGAGAATATTTTTATCACTATGATTAGATTCCCTTTGCTCCATAACTATTAGTCACCATCTCTTGCATGTCCCACTCCAATGAAGCACCAATGCAATTTCTGCCTCTGTCAGTTTACCTTTACTAGACATATTGTGTAAACAGAATCATATGTGGTTTGTGACTTTCTTCTTCCACATTATATGATGTTTTCAGGGTTCATCCACATCATATGAAACAGTAAATTTTTTGTCAATGAATGATATCCCATTGATTGATGATGTATCATATTTATTTACATTCATTCATCAGTTGATATACATTTAGGTGTTTCCACTTTTGGCTATCATGAATAGCTTTAAGGGTATATGTAATGCATTCTAACCAGAAAAAATTATTTAATAATCCGCATCCAAACAGATTGAGCCAATCTCTGTGCATCCAATGGAAACACCTGTATTAACAAATGTACTTTCTGCATGACACACATGTAAGAGGATAAAAGTAAATATTTTCTCTTCTCCTATTTTTGAAATAACAGTGTCAGTATGCTAGAAACCAGTGGGGTTTCTTTCAATTTACAACCACATAAACAGGAAACAGCTGTTTTATTCTACTAAAGTTTGAGAATATTCCCTTAAGCTTTACCCTGAAACCCCAGTTCTAAAATTAGGTTAACTTGAACTATGTACGCAATGCTGCAGGCTTGTATTCAAAAATTCAAATTAGTTAACCATACTCGATTTAATATAATCTTATAGAATTACAAGTGGATCAATAGGATGTAAAGTGGGAAACGCAAGGGTTAAATTGTGTCTCTCTCAGCCTTTCCTTTCTCAGGTCTGAGTAGCTCCCTAGACAGTCTCAGGACTGAGAAGGGAGCCCACCCACAGCAGGACAGAGGACACGAGCAGGGGCTGGGAGTACCAGGACACAGCTGTATGAAGAAGTAGAGTCCAAGTTATTCATCTTAAGTCTCGTTCAAATGCTTAGCTACTGAGAAGCACTTTGGACACAGTGGAAGAAATTAACATATTATTTTGTATTTTATTTCTTTTTCTCTTTCTACAGAGACAGTAAAGGTAAAATTACTTGCAAGCACAGTGGCAAATGCTGGCCTTTGTGATGTGGTTCTATACCTCATTTGACTTCTGTTTAATCATATTCTGCTGTTGGATTCCACAAATTGTTACTCTTTTGTGCCTTAGAGTCCCAGATAAGTAGGAGAATCCTGTTTTGAAAGCCAGGATTAAATATAAGAATTGGATATTCTTGCAAATCCAAAAATGTTGTAATTCCAAAATTTTAATTCTCTCTCAATGTCCAAATATTTGATGAAAACCTGAAAAATCATTAGTTTAATTACATGTTTAAATCATGATATATAAGACATTTCTCAATCATTAAATAATTTTCTCAATAAACATGTGGCATGATATTTACTTTATTAAAATGACTTTTACCATAGTGATTGTCCATTACGGTCACACACATGTATAATATAGGAATTAATATTCCCAACAATGTTTCTCAAACTTACCTTTAGTGTATATATAATGTATGGATACATAATACCCCACCTGTTCTAATGAATCAAAATCTTCAAGAGAAAGTTCTGGTACCTGTAATTTTGAGCAATTCCCAAGTTAGGCAAACACTGACAGAGACTTGTAATCATAAAATGAGCTTAGCATTGAGAGAAATGCAGGGTCTATGTAGAATTTGTAATCTATTTGTTATGTACAGGCTAAGCCACTCTAACAGACACAGAAGGGTACCAACCTTAAGTAATTTGTGAATTTACTTTTTTAGGTATTGAGTCTCAGTGGTAGGTAGATAGACATGAGCTGGTGGAAGCCCTGCCATCAATAATTCATGTCTTCCATTTTGGATACCACCGAGAGGGTGGTCCATTCTTCTCTGCCTCTCAGCCAATAGAATGATGCTTAACTGAAATCCAAATGGTTATGTAAAATTTATTTAAATAAAGAAATGTAGATTTAATACTTGGAGACAGTAAGATGACTACCATTGATGATATATTATATTCTTCAAAAATGTAAAGAAAGTGGATATTATATGTTCTTACCACAAAAATGATAAGTATATGAAGTAATGCATTTGCTAATTAGTTATATACAACCATTCCACAATGTAATTCTACATAGGATTGGGCTGCTATAAACATTCGAGTACAGATGTCTTTTTTATAGAATGTCTTTTGTTCTTTTGCGTAGATGCTCAGTAGTGGGATTGTTGGATCAAATGGTAGATCTACTTGTATCTCTTTGAGATATCTTCATATTGCTTTTCACAGAGGTTGTAATAGTTTACAGTCACCAGGAGTGTATGAGTGTTCCTATTTCTCCACAACCATGCCAACATTTATTGTTTTTGGAATTTATGATAAAGGCCATTCTCACTGGAGATAAGTGATATCTCATTGTGGTTTTGATTTGCATTTACCTGATGTTAGAGATGTTGAGCATTTTTTCATATATTTGTTGGTCATTAGTCTATCTTCTTTTGAAAAGTTTCTGTTCATGTCCTTTGCCCACTTTTTGACAGTGTTGTTTAATTTTTCCTTGCTTATTTTCCTGACTTCTATACAGATTCTAATTATCAACCCTTTATCAGATATGTAACATACAAATATTTTCTCCCATTCCATAGGTTGTCCGTTTGTTCTCATGATAGGTTTTTTGGCTATGCAGAAGCTTTTTAATTTGGTGAGGTCCCATTTATTTATTATTGTTGTTGCTGTGATTGCTTTGGGGTCTTCTTCATAAATTCTTTGCTTAGGCCAATGTCTATAAGTTTTTCCAATATTTTCTTCTAGAATTCTTATAGTTTCATGCCTTAGAATTAAGTCTGTTATACACCGTGAGTTGATTTTTGTGAGAGGTGAAAGATGTGGATCCTGTTTCAGTCTTCTACATCTGGCTATCCAGTTTTCCCAGCACCATTTATTGAATAAGGATTCTATTTCCCAGTGTATGTTTTTGTCTGCTTTGTCAACGATTACGTGGCTAATTGGTTTAAACAAAATTATAAACAGCAATACTATAACACCTGAGGCTTCAATACCCCTCTGACAGTACAGGACAGATCCTCCAAACAGAAAATTAACAAAGAAATAGTGGACTTAAACAGAACTATAGAACAAATGGGCCTGACTGACATTTATAGAACATTCTACCTAAAACCACTGAATATATGGTTTTCTCATCAGCTGATGAGAAATTCTCTGAGATTCACCATATACAAGGCCAGAAAGCATGTCCATTTTTAAAAAATTAGAAATTATACCATGTATCTTCTCAGACCACAGTGGAATAAAATTAGAAATTAACTCCAACAGAAACTCTCATCTTTACACAAAGCCATGGAAACTAAACAACCTTCTGCTGAACAAATATTTCATTATGTTGGAAATAAAGATGGAAATCAAAAAATTCTTTGAACTAAATGACAAAGGAGACACAAGTTATCAAAATCTGTGGGATACAGCTAAAGCAGTCCTGAGAGGAAATTTATATCTATAAATGCCTACATCCTAAAGACAGAAGGTACGGACCTGATTTTTGGAACAAAAAAAAAAAAAAAAAAAAATAAAGACAGAAGGATCACAAATAAACAATCTAATGAATCATCTCAAAAAAATGGGAAAGGATGAGCAAATCAACCCCAAAACTAGCAGAAGAAATGAAATAAAGAATATCAGAGGAGAACAAAAGGAAATTGATAACAAAACAACTATACAGAAGTTTAATAAAACAGAAAGTTTGTTCTTTGAAAAAAACCCCACAAAATTGACAGGCCTCTGGCTAGATTAATGAGAAGCAGAAAAAAGAACTCTAATAAGTTCCATTAGGAATGCAAAAGGGGAAATTACAACTGATGCAATGGAAATACAAAATATCATCTAAAAATATTATAAAAATCTCTATGAACATAAACTGGAAAATGTGGAGTTAATGGACAAGTTCTCAGAAACACACAGCCTCCCTAGGCTCAACCAGAAAGATATAGAATTCCTGAACAGATCAGTATCAAGTAATGAAATTGAAACAGCAATAAAAATTCTTCCTATAAAGAAAAGTCCCAGTCCAGATGGTTTCAAACCTGAATTTTACCAGAGCTAAAGAGAAGAACTGCTCTCTAATCTAAAGAAATTATTCCACAACATCAGGAAGCAAGAAATCCTCTCCAATACATTTCATGAAGCCAACATCATGCTGATACCAGGAAAGGATGCAACAAAAAAAAAAAAGAAAAAAAAGAAAACTACAGACTGATATCCCTTAGGAATTTCGATTAAAATAATTCAAGGAAATTCTAGCAAACCAAATTTAGGTGCTTATCAAAAAAACAATAATCCATCACGACTAAGTGGCCTTATGCCAGAGATGCAGGGATGGTTCCACATATGCAAATCTATAAATGTAATTCACCACATAAATAGAAGCAAAAACAAAGACTATATGATCCTGTCAATAGCCACAGAAAAGGCATTCAACAAAATTCAAAACTCTTTTATTATAAGAACCCTTAACAAAATGTGCATATGGGACTTACCTCAAAATGATATAAACCACATATGACAAACCAACATCCAACATCATACTAGATGGGGAATAATTTGAAAGCATTCCCACTTAGAACTAGAACCAGTCAAGGTTGCCCTCTATCACTGCTTCTATTCAACATAGTGCTGGAAGTCCTAGCTAGAGCAATCAGACAAGAGAAGCAAATCAAGGACATCCAGATAGGAGCAGAAGAAGTTAAACTATCTCTTTTTGCTGGAGATATGATCTTACATCCAGAAAACCCCAAAGATTCTACCAGGAGACTACTGGAATTGATAAACAAATTCAGAAAAGTCTCAGGTTATACAAGCAATGTACAGAAATCAATAGAATTCCTATATGCCAGCAACACTCAAACTGAGAATCAGATCAAAGACTCAATATCCTACACAATAGCAACAAAGAAAATAAAGTATCTAGGAATATATTTAGCTGAGAAGGTAAAAGATCTCTATTGGGAAAACTATGAAACACTGAGGAAGGAAATGGCAGAGGATGTAAACAGGTGGAAAACCATACCACATGCATGGGTCAGTAGAGTCAACACTGTTAAAATCTCTATACTACCCAAAGTAACCTACAGATCAATGCAATCTGTAGATTGCATCTGTATTAAAATAGCAACATAATTTTTCACAGGTCTAGAAAAAGTAATTCTACATTTCTTATAGAACTACAGAAGACCCCGTATAGCAAAAGCAATCATGAACAAAAACAATAAATTTGGAGGCATCAATTTGGCATTCTTCAAGGTATACTACAAGGCTATAGAAACTGAAACACCTTGGAACTGGCATAAGAACAGAAACATTGACCAAAGGAGCAGAACTGAAAACCCAGATATAGAACCTTTCTTAAATTTTATATTTTGCAATGATTTTTAAATAATATTTAACTATTTCAATGCTTAGATATTTTTATTCAGTGAAGCGTGAGTTTCTTTTCATGGTCTGTGATCAACTTTGTACAGTTGGAACACCAGTGGCACTGTGAACAGCCTTTTGTGCTTCCTATTTAAGCTTGATGGGCTTCTGACACAGCTGCAGCTTCATTGACCAGAGAACAAAGAAATGACAAAGACATGTATATGAAGAAATTCTGAATAGTCAATCTCCAACAACGTTCCAGTGATTTCACAAAAGGAGTATGTATATAGTTTGAAAAAGGGGAAACAACTGTTCATCCAACATTGCTTTTGATCTTGAGGGGAAGATGCAAATATGGAAGCAGGCAAATGTCACTGACCTTGTACATGAACAGCAGGCTGTTCCATGGTAACTTGTGGCTGTGCATTGAAATGTTACTGAGAATTGCAAACTCCCACAGCACGTTTGTACTGTGTGATGATGTGAACAGCAGGAGTAGCAGCAGCAGAAACACCTGCAAACCGTGAACCCACTGTCTGTGTTGCCGTGATAGCAACACACCATGTTGATGTCACTTGTGGAACCTTTAAAATCTGGTCTCTCACTACTAAATGCTGGGCTAGGAGCAGCTAGGAGATAGCACTGGGCATATTTTGGAATGGATGAGGTCTGGTACCCCAAGCAGTCCAATAAGAACTTGTTCTTGGTTGAGCAATTTGGCTAGGAAGATAGCAGGTAGCATGATTCTAAGTGTCTGCTATAGCTGCCATGAAGAATCCCAAAGTAGGGGCTTCTTATAGGGGTTGATTATGGGGTAGGTGATAGCTTTTATGCTTGCCATTCTCTGCATATACTAGAAATAAGGTGAGCTGGCACTCTTCTCTGCACTGAGCTTTAGCTATATACAATGGCTTGGTGGCCAAAATTCTATCATTAATTTTTATAACTGCTTCAGTGGTTTCTTGTGAGCAGTAGAAACATACAAAACCAAACCCCTTGCTGTGACCATCTTCATCATAACCTTTGTTCTAGTGATTGTATCCAATGGAGAAAACTTTCCAGAGACATTCATCATCAAGAGTTTTCACATAAAGATTAACATGCTCATAAATGTTGGTAATTCAATCTGTTCCAATTTGTACTTAAGTTTTGCCTGCAGTTCCACTCTTTTCAGAATTCTTTCAATGTAAATTTGTTTTCCATTGAGGTCCTTTTCATTCATCTCATCCATGGCTTTCTGTGCTACTTCATAACTTTTCTTCAAACCTTACAAATCCAAATCCTTTGAATTCTCCACTTTCTTCTGTCATTACTTTCACACTGAAGACAGGACCAAACCTGCCAAAAGACCCTTTAGGATCTCATCTTGCATGTCTCCTCCAAAATTCTTGATGTAAACATCAGTGAATGCTTTTGCCCAAGCTCTGAGTTCAACATATTTGTTCTTCTTGAGACTGAAATCATCCAACAAATACTTCATGTTCATTTAGAAACATCTCATTCGTTTTTTTTAAAATAGCTTAAGTTGCTTCATGTTTATCTAAGTGTATAAATCCATAGCCCTCAGAACCATTTTCATCACCTTATATGAAAGAATATTACCTTATATGAAAGAATATTGAAACAAATCACCTTATATGAAAGAATATTACCAAAACCAGAAAATGTATTATACACTGCCTTACTATCAATAGATTTGCCCAAATTTTTAATGAGTATATTCCTCAATCTCTCTTGAGAAGTGATGGATTATGCTTGCTCTTCATAACATCAAAATCCACGATGTCCACAGCACTCTCCTCATCCACGAGCTATATGAGGTTTACATGAATTGCCCAAAGGATGGTGGGTGATCATTTCCCAGCTGACACAATGGAGAAGATGAACCTGGTAGGACTGAACCTCTCTTGAGCATCGCCTTGGTCATGCTGGAGTTTTGGTCCTGCAAAAAGAGTGATGCCATGGGGTAGCTGGGGATGCTGGAGTTCACCTTGGCATGGCTGCCTGCAGAGCCACAGATGATCATCGTTCTGTGGGAAGAGGACAGCAAGTGCTCAGTCAATTACCAGAGCCAGGGCAGGGGTGTGGGGAAAAGTACAGAAGAACAAAATCCACCACAAGCTAGAACCACTCAATGGCTGCAGAAAGGGCTTGATCTGCTGCTGCTGGCTGCCAGCTGCTGGCTGGGAACCAGGGTGGCAATGTCTATTCCAGACAGCAGATGGCATGGGTCTCTTGTTTCCTTCTTGGTGCTGCTGCTGGGCTGCAGGCGGACAGGTCGGTTTTGCCCGCTTCAGCAGGTTGTTTTATAAAAGATGAAGAAGAAAACAAATCTCTGGTGGAACAGACCCGAAGACAGAATTTTTTTTAGATTTTAAATATATATATTTTTAATTTTTAATAATAAGTGTGTGTTCAAAGCCCAGAGTACCACTCCATGCTGGCAGTACTAACCACCTCAGAGATGTCAATCTGTTATTGTAAAAAGACTATTTTCCCAGCAATTCTGTACATTTTTCTTGCTGTAATTTGGAGTGTACTAGATAACCAAGGTAACCAAATTAAAGGTTTACATTTTTTAATTAAATGTTTACACTCTCTAATGGATTGATTTTCTTTTTTCCAATGTAATAGTTCCATTTTATCTCTAGTGACAACTTTTATCTTATAGTCTGTGAATTTAATTAGTATAGCCACTTCAGCTTTCTCATGGCTCCTGTTAGTGTGGTATATTTTACTCTACCATTTCACTTCTAACCTATTTGTCAATTTCAGTCTACTATGAGATTTTGTAGACATCATATGATTGCATCTTGGTTTTTGACTCCAGTATAACAATTGCTACAAATATTATTTAATTATTACATTGTAAAACCTTAAATGTTCAGAGAAGCTTAGAGAAGGCTGGGGGGAGAAGTATATATTTATACAGTTGGTTATATTAATATATTTATTCACAATCTCTAGTTCTCTCAATTTTTTCCTCTAACTTCAATTTAGTTTCTTACTACATCACAGCTTTATGCCTGCCCATATCCTTTGTGGGCTATAACTGCCAAATATATTAAATTTATGAGAGTTATAGGCCTCAGAATATCCATGTTATGCTATCCATGTTATGCTGCCATAACATATCCTGTTATGCAATTGCAGTTTTAGTCAGTTGTGATTGAGTTAAAGTCCCCTATACACTGATGCCAGCCTCTGCAAGATCCCCTGGTCTAAGCAACAATTAATCTATTTTTTCTCTATTGACCTACCTTTTATGGAATTTAATACTAAAGAAATCATAAAGTATGTGATCTTTTATTACTGGATTTTATTAATTATAATGTTTTCAAGTTTTACCATATAGTAGCATATCAGCACTTTATTCCTTGTTATAAATGTGTAATATTCCATTTTGTCTACATACCATATTTTGCTTATTTATTCATTGGATCATGAAAATTTGGATTGGGTCCACCTTAGTCTATAAGAAAAATGCTGCAATAACCATTTGTGTACAAATGTTTATGTGGACATGTTTTTATTCCTCTCATGTGTGTATCAAGAGGTAAAAATGCTAGATCATATGGCAACTCATAGATTAATTAATTGAGCAACAGCCAGATGTTTTCAATGCACCTAATTTTATATTCCTACCAGCAATGAATAAAGGTCCTGATTTTTCACATTGTTGTAAACATTTGTTGCTTTTTGCCTTTGTGATTCTAGCCATCCTAGTGGGTTGATGTCTTATATCAGGGTGGTTTGGGTTTGCATGTCCGTGATTACTAATGATATTATGACTGTTTTCATGTGCTTATTGGCCATGGGTTTATGTTCTTTGGAGAAATGACCATTTAGGTCCTTGTTGCATTTTTTAAATTTTTTGGCTTTTTATTATTACATTTTCAGACTTCTTTATATATTGTAAACACAAGTCTCTCATTAAGCATATTATTTGTACATATTTTATTCAAGCATTTGGGTTGTCTTTAACTTTCTTGGTAATGTCTGTTGAAACACAAAAATTTTAACTTTTTCCTTCTTTCTCTTTTTTCTCTGCTTATGCCTTTGGTGTTATAATGAAGAATCTGTTACCAATGCAACATCAAGAAGATTTATTCCTGTGTTTTTAACTTAGAGTATTTTAAGTTTTTCACTTATATTGAGTTCTTTTATCTATTTTGAGTAAATTTTCTTTATAGTGCAAGGTAATATTCCTACTTTACTTTATTGCTTGTGGGTATTCAGTTTTCCCTGCATGATTTGCTGCAAAGGTTTGTTGAATGTTTTCAATATACTCATTGAAAGTCAGTGAATGATAAAGACATCATCAAGATGGCAGAATACAAAGCCCTGGACTGTTCTTTCCCAACCATCCTCACTGATTCAGCAATAAAATACAGACCCATTTTCCCTGTGAGAAGACCACAAGCTAGTGGAGAGGATCCTATATCCAGGGCAGCCAATGGAATCCAGTAAGAGAGCTCAACACATTCTCTCCACAAAAACCCTACCTCAGCATGGGTCCAAAGATTGTGAAGAAATTCCTACTTTCCAACTTCTCTATGGGGAAAGAACAAAAGACCACACATTTACAATTCTGATTTTCTAGGAGCTTCCTGAGCCACTGTCTTCTGTCTCACACATCTCACAACACTGAAGGAACCTGATACACTATGGCCATACAACGGGGGGGATACAGAAAACAAACACTATAGACTGAAATAATATACTAGCACATGCCACAGCCACACTACTTGGCTTAGTATAATGTGAGCAGCAGAAAAAATTGAGCCTCTAGATTCTTCTTGGAGAGGAAAGAAAAAGACTGGACCACACCTCCAAAATTCTGACATTGCTGGGATCCATCTGAAGCATTGGCTTTTGTCTTGCCTGTCAAAACAGAAGTGGCAGGTCCTGGTATTCTCTAGACACCTGGGAGACACTGAGAATAAAAATAGCAGTTTCAAGTAACACAAGGATTTGAGGGCACCCAGGAATATTTGTCTGGGCTGATTGGAAAAGGGTGATATAGCCAGTCAGGAAAGGCTGTGAGAAATGGCTCTTTGGATAATGACCTGACACAAACAGTCAAGGAAAATGAGAAAGTAACATCAAGGAAATGAAAAATAACGGAATATATTACAAATAAAGGAAGAAAATAAATATAAGTTGGCCCTAATGAAATAAAGACATATGATTTACCTGACAGAGATTTCAAAATGACTGTCATAAAAACACTTAATAAAGTAAGGAGAACAATGCATGAATAAAGTGGCAATTTCAACAAATAAATAGAAAATATAAAAAAGATTATAAGCAGAAATCATTGAAATGAAGAGTACTATCACTTAACTGAGAAATTCACTAGAGACGTTAAATAGCAGACTAGATCAAATAGACAAAATGATCAATGTCTCAGGGCATTTGGGCTGCTATAACAATAAACCATACTAGGTGGCTTGTAAACAACAGAAATTTATTTCTAAGTACTCAAGACTCTGGAAAATCCAAGATAAAGTCAGATTGGGTATCTGATAAAGGCCCACCTCTTGGTTCATAGACAGTGTTTTCTTTCTGGGTCTTCACAGGCAGAAAAGATGATAAATCTCTGGTATCTCCTTTATAAGGGCACTAACCTCACTCATAAGGTTTTCACTCTCATGACCTAATAACCTCCCAAACGCCCCACCTCCTAATACCATCACCTTAAAGGATAGGATTAAAGCATGAATTTAGGAATGACATGAACACTCAGACCATAGCAGTCAGTGAATTTAGAGACTAGTCATTAGAAAATATTCTCATAGGATGAGAAAATGAAGGAGTGAAACAGAGTAAAGAAATCTAAAGGATTATATGGGATACTATCAGGTAGACCAATGTATGCATATTATGGGAGCTCAGAATGAGAATAGAGAGAGAAAAGAACAGCACACTCAAATAAATAATGAAAGCTTATTTAAAGTAAATGCTGTTCCAAATCAAAAAAACAAAATGGACATCCAGATCCAGGAATCTCAATGAGTGCTAAATAAGATGACTTCGAAGAAATGCAAACCAAGACATATTATAATAAAATTGTCAAAAGTCAAAACAAAGAATCAATATAGAAAACAGTAAGAGAAAACAATTTGTCATGTACAAAGGAGCACACATAAGAACATCAGTGGATTTTGTAGCAGAAACATTTCATGACAAAAGGGAGTGGAATGATATATTAAAAATACTGAACAAAACAGGAAAATCTGGCAACCAAGTATAGTATACATAGTAAAATTGTTCTTTGTAAAATGAGTAGTAAAGACTTTCCATGACAAACAGATTCTGAGACTATATTTACAAAATGCTCAGGAAATTAATACACTGAATTTAAAAAATTCCAAACAGCAAAATTAGAGCATATGAAAATGAAAACTCAGTAGTAAAGATAATCATCCAGATAGATACAGAAAACTGTAATTTTGTAAAAGTGGTGGGAAAATCACTTTTCATATCAACATAAATCTGACAGACAAAAATATTAAAATAAGTAGAACTATCTAAATATGTCAATGGATATACAATATTAAAACATAAATATATCAATAGCATACCTTGGAAGGAGTATATTTTTGTGTGTAACTGACATTAAGGTGTTACCAGTTTGAAATACATGTTTTATGAGGTTTTCCCCCAATGTAACGCCCATTGTAACTAAAAAGATTCACAAAAGAAAAGAAAAAGGAATCAAAGCATATCAATACAACAAATAGTGAAACACAAAGGAAGACAGCAAGAGAGGAGAAGAGGAATAAAGGAGTGTAAGACAGAACAAAAATATTAAAAATGGAAACACCAACAGGACAAAAGTACCTTCTTCCCCCAAAATAGTATTTTAATTGTTTCATAAATGTACTAAACTTACCAATACAAAGACATAGAAAAGCTAATGGATAAAAATAAATAAAACAACAACAAAGAACAATATTCTACTATGTGTTTTCTAGAAGCTACTAAGTTTAGATTTAACGATGCAGTCTGAAAGTAAAGATATGGATAAATGATATTCCATGCTAGTGCAAACTACATTAAACCAAGGTTAGCTATACTTATATCAGACAAAATAGAATTTTAGTCACAAACAGTCACAAGAGACAAAGAAGAATGTTATACAATTATAAAAGAGTGAATTTGCCAGGAAGCTATAGCAATTATATATGAACCCAACACTGAAGCACCTAAATATATAAAGCAAACATTGATAGAACTGCAGAGAGAAATTGATATCAATACAATAAAGCAGTTGACTATAAAGCTCCATTTTCAATAATGGATAGGACATCTAAACAGAAAATCCGTAAGAATAAATGGACTTTAACAAGACTATAGACAACAGTGTAAAACCACTATAAAGAAAATTCTACTCAGCAGAAGCCGAATATACATTCTTCTCAAGTACACGTGGAAGATTCTCCAGGATAGCTTACATACTAGGTCACAAAACAAGTCTTCACAAGTTGAAGAAGATTCAAATCAGAACAAGCATCTTTTCTGAACACATTATATTTAGAGTAGAAATCAATATATTTCGAATCTAAGGCATTTAACAGTACGGTACTAATATGAAGATAAAAATATAGACCAATAGAAGAGAATAGAGAAGACAGAAGGATATCTGTTTGTATACAATCAAGTGATCTTTGGCAAAGGCACAAAAATTCACAATGGGAAAGACAATATCTTCAACATATGACCTTCGGATAATTGGATGTCTACTTCTAAAAAAATAAAATGAGAATTGCACCATATATAAACAGCAACTCAAAATGGTTGAAGACTTCAAAGTAAGATCTGAATCTTTATAACTCTTATAAGGAAACAGAGAAAAAGTTTGATGACATTGATCTTGGAAAAGGTCTTTTGGATATGACACCAAAAGCACAGAAAATAAAAGCAAAAAGAGATAAGTGAGATGACATAAAACTAAAAAGTTTCTGCATAGCAAAGAAAACAATTTACAGGGAGAAAAGTCTACCTATGGAATTTAGAAAATGTTTGCAAACCATATACATGACAAGGGGTTCATATGAAAATGTGTAAGGAACACATATAACTAAATGGCCAACAGGTACATCAAAAAATGTTCAACATCACTAATTATCAGAGAACTGTAAATCAAACAACAATGAGATATAACCTCACACCTGCTAGGATGGCTATTATCAAAAAATCAGAAGATAAAAGTGTTGGCAAGGATATGGATACATCGGAACCTGTGCATACTGTTGGCAGGAATGTAAAATGGTGTAACTGCTATGAAAAATAGTATGACCGATCTGCATAATTTAAATTAGAACTATCAAGCATTCTAGCAATTTCATTTTTTGGTGTTTACCTTAAAAAATTGAAATCAGATTCTTGAAATGATATCTCTAATCCCAAATTCATTGCAGCCTGATCTATAATAGCCAAGCTATGGAGGCTTCTAAATGACCATTGAATGATAAAAGGAATTAAAAAATGTAGTACATACATACAATGGAATATTATTTAGCCCTAAGAATAAAGGAAATGCCCTCAGACATGATGAAACTTTAGGAAATTGTGCTAAGTGAAATTAGCAAGTCACAGAAGAAGAAATGATGCATGATACAATGATATGTTGTATATAAAATAGCCAAACACAGGGAAGTAGTGAGTAAAATGGTGGTTGCTGGGGACTGGGAGGAGTAGAAAATGGGGAGTTGTTAATCAAAAGCTATAAAGTTCCAGTTATACAAGATGATTAAAGTGGAGAGGTCTAATGTACACAAAGTGACTATAGTTAGTGCTATTGTATTTTTATACATAAAAATTTGTTAAGTGGGCAGATATCATGTTAAATTTCTTACCACCATAAACAGATAAAGAAACACAAACCATGGACCATACATGCATGGGCTCATTGATAGAGTCTTAATTCTGTTCCATTGATCTACAGGTCTAACTTTCCCAGGTTCCACATTGTTTTGATGACCGTTACTTTTAGGAAATTTTGAAATTAAAATGTGTGAGTCTTTCTACTTTATTCTTATTTTCCAAGTTTATTTTAGCTATTCTGGGTCCCTGGTAACTTCATATAAATTTTAGTGTTACCTTGTCAATTTGTATAGAAAATCAGCTAAGATTTTGATAGGTTTTGTGGTGAATCTCTCAAACAGTTTGGAGAGTTTTGCATCTTAGCTATGTTAAGGCTTCTGTTTAATGAACATCAGATATTATTCTGTTTATTTACATCACCTTTAATCTCTTTCAATAATAGTTTTATACTAAATAGAGTATATTCTATATAATTTTTCTATATAGAGTATATGCCATATACTCTATATAGTTTTTCAGTTGTATTTCATATTAAAATTATTCCAAAATATTTTATTATTTTGGCATTATTGCACATGGAATTTCTTTCTTAATTTCTTTTTTCTTGCATTTTTCATTACAACTGTATAGAAAAACAATTGAGTTTTGTATATTGATCTATATTCTGCAACTTTGATGAACTCATTTACTAGTTATAATAGTTTTTTTTCCTAAATACTTCAGAATTTTTCATAAACTAAATGATATAATATGGAAACAGATAGGGCCACTGCTTTCTCTCCAACTTAAAAGCCTTTTATTTCTTTTTCTTTCCAAAGTTTCCTGGTTAAAACTCCCAGGAAAATTGTTCCTAGAACTGACAAAAGCAGACATCATTCTCTTATTTCTGATCTTCAGTGGAAAACATGCAGTCTTTCACCACTAAATGAAGGTTGCTGTAGGTGTATTATAGAGCCCTTTATCAGGTCAAGGAATTGACTTCTAGTTCTTGGTTGTTGAGTGTCTTTATCACGAAAGGGTGATGGATTTTGTCAAATGCTTTTCCTGTATCTATTGAGATAATAATGTGTTTCTGTTTTTATTGTATTTGTATATATGAACATCAACTCTTTCAGATGGTAAAGTAATCTTGCAACACAGAGATAAATCCCAATTGGTCACGGTGCATTTTGAAAATATGTTGCTGATTTCTGTTTGCTAGTATTTTTGTTGGGGATTTTTAATCTATATTCATAATAGATTTTGATCATACTTTTTATGGCTGCAGTATCTTTATCTGATTTGGTATCAGAATAATACTGGTTTCCAGGGCATTGCAGAAGGGCAAACATAGAGCTTTATTGTTCGTTGGGCATAAAATTACAGTTATAATTCTGGTGCAGTGTCTCATGCCTGTAATCCCAGCATTTTTGGAGACTGAAGCAGGAGGATTGCTTGAGGCAAGGAGTTCAGGAGTAGGCTGGGAAACATACTGATACACTGTCTGCCCCGACTCCAAAAAAGAAAAAATAAAACAATGGCTAGGCATGGTAGTGTGCACCTGTACTCCCAGCTACTCTGGAAACTCTGGCAGGAGAATGGCCTGTGCTCAGGAATTAGAAGCTGCAGCGAGCTATGATAGCACCATTGTGCTCTAGCCTGGGAAACAGAACTAGACCCTGTTTCTAAATTAGTTGATTCATTAAAATAAAATTTAAAAAGTCTCTCTCCTATTTCAAATCCCACAGGATGCCCAACATTAGGAAAAATAAAAGAAAAAGTTACAGTTATATTCTAGATATCTTCTGGATAAGTTGGTGGCTATAGTTAACAATATGGTGGTAGGCACTTAAAAATTTGTTAAGATAGTAGATCTCACATTAAGTGCTTTTATGATCAAAAACAAAACAAACTAAGACTCTAAATTAACAAGAAAACCCAAAGATAACAAGAAAACTGTTGGAAGTCATGTGCATGATTATTAACTTGATTGTTGTGATGATATCTCAGGTTTATGCATATGACCAAACTCATCAAATGTTATATGTTATATATTTGCAGTTTTTTTGTCAAAGGACACAAAATAAATTTTCCACAGTAGGGAAACTGTGAAAGGAGCACAATAGGGTATCAGTTTCTCTTGGAAATTATTTATGAAATCTATTGTTGTGTATAAAGAAAGCCATTATTTCTTTGGTAATATATTTTTGCTCTTTTTTTTTCTCCTATTATTCTGCCACTCATATTATGCATAAATTGGTACATGTAATGGTATCCCACTTTTGTTTTTGAGGAACTGTTCAACTTATTACATTATTTACTTTTATCTTCTTCATATTTCTTACTCTGTATTGATATAAACTCAACACATCAATTCTGTTTTCCACCAGCCAAAGTCTACTGTTGCATCCCTGTAGTGAAATTTCTTCATTTCCATTATTGTATTTTTGAATTACTGAAATCCTATATTTTTGCTTATTTATATTTTATGTATGAGTTTTTAACATCAAGGCTATTCTATGTTTAGTGACATATATTCATCATACCATTCTTGACATCTTTCAACATGGTTTCTTCAGGTAGTCAACTATATTTCCAAAAGTTGCTTTGAATTTTTTGTCTGCTAGGAACAACATTTTAGCCCCCTCAAGTATAAGTTGCTATTTAGCCTCCTTCCCTCCCCCTTTGTCCTACAATGGGACATTTTTTTCAGTGTCTTTTATTTTTCAATTTTTTAAAAATTGAAAACTAGGCATTTAAATAATATTTTATAGTGCATCTGTACACTAATTCTCCTAATCTCAACCTATTCCATTGAGGCATTGTGCTATTGTTTCTTTTTGACTGTTTATTTGCTAAGTGCATGACTGAAAAAATTGAATGAAATCTATCACCCCTACAGTACACAATCTTTGATGTTTGTTACTTTATCCTGGGTTTATTTAGTGCTAAATATCACTAGTAAGTTTAGCGTGTCAAATATGATCCTCAAATAGCTTACATGGGAAGAATTTTCATATTTTATTTCTAATATTTATGATGAACCAATGGGACTAGAATGATTATTCTCATATTTAAAATATGTAAAATGATTATTAGAAAGTAGAGTTGTTGATACCAGATTATTCAGTGGTAGATGGGATTTGCACTGAACTTAAACACTCCACTGATTCAGGCTATGAAACTGATTGATTCATTAAGAAGAAAATGGCTATTCAAATCTTCCCCTTACTTCAAAATGCTTCAGGGTCTCCATCTGCCTGTGGAGTAAATGTCAAATCACTTTCCATGTCATTTAGGGCCATGCTCCCTCTAGTCTCAACTTCAAACCCCAGCCTTTTCTCTCTTCTGAACCCAGAAATTTACATTCTACACTCTTTCCCAAGTTTGCCAACACCTGCCTGCACCTGTTTCTCATATAGGAACTTTGAAAACATTATTAGTGACCAGCATTCATCAATTAACAATTTTCTTTCAGAGACCTCATCATAGCCAGGTGCATCCACGGGCTTTAAAATTTCTCCAGATGATTCTAATATTCATTTGGTTTGTAAAACTACTCAGGGTTTAAACATTTTTTAATTAAAATTTCCACTCTCTTTTTTTCATGCTTGATTGCCTTGTCCCTTTCCAACTTACCTGATTGGAAAGAATTCTCATATCTTCTTCATCTTAAAATCTATAACTATACTTATTATTTTCTCTTGTCCTCATAGTTCTGGTTTCATCAGATTAACTTGTCCCCTGCTGAGGGATAATCTTTTGAGAAAGCACTTGAGATGTACTTCTCATGACCTACTTTGCAACCTTCAGGGAGGGCAGAGAAAGCCTCTCTGTCTTATCTGCCCTGGGCCATCTACCTTACCCCACCAAGCTCCTCACTCAGATCAATAAAAGAGAGTTAGCTGGAGGGAGATGCGTGGCTGTGGCAGAAAGGTGAACAAGATCTCCCCCGTCCCCAGAGCTGTTGTTTCTCCAGACTTGTTGTCTCTCTCTGTGAGGTGGGTCATGTGGGGAATCTAGGGAGATGGCCCTGCTGTGTAGCGTTGCTGTGAGGACTGCCCCAGAAATAGCCATGCCTATTCCTATTTCTGTTCCTGAATAAAGCACAATTTCAGTGACCATATTGACTTTAAACTCAGCCAGGCTTCTTGCGGGCTTCCCCTAAGTGTTTATAGAGAGCAAGCAGCTCCCTCTCATGTCTTCACGGAGGTCTTTTCCTGGCCTCTCTCACATGTCTCTAGCAAGGCCTTTTGTTGACATATTTTGTTGAATAGTAAAGTTGGACGAACATAAGAGCAAACAGCTGACCTTAACTAGAAATCTGGTTGGTGGGAGAAGTTCCTTGAGAGTATGAAACTTTCTAAAATTCTTCCCTGAATTGCGTTTGCCTGTCCATTGGAAATGGTCCATGTGTCCCCGTGCTGTTGCAACAAACATTCTAAAGGATTTTCCTCCACAGACTCACCGAAATGCCTTTAATCTCATTATGGATCAAAGTTGTTTTCATCGTCCTGACTCTTGTTCTTTATTCTGGTGAGTAAATTTTCCAGTGCTTGGTGGAACATTTGAGAGACACATGAAATGTGGGAATTTAGGAATAGTGTAGTTGTTTTAGTGGGTTTGCAATTCTGAAATTGGTAAACTGACACAGAATACATTACAAATTCCTAGTATATGTTTCATCCTTGTATTGTTTTTCCCTCATTAGAGAAATGGATGCAAAGTGGTAGTGGAGAATGGACAATAGAAATTAGTCCTTCTGCCATTGTTAAACTAAAGGACATTGACTACATTTTTTTTCTGTTGCTGTTTTGGGGAGTTTAGATTCCATAGAAGTTAAATGTGAAGAGCAGGGAACAAAGAATCTCTTCTAGATCTAATATTTCTTGACAATCCAATGTTTGTTACTTTTAGTTCTCTACCATGAGTCTGCAAAATAGAGGCCTTACATAAAGTAGAATTTATTGATAGTTTTGGTGACAAGTTATTTTTCTTGAAGTTCAGAGTAGCCCATGATATTCAGAAGAATGTAACTATTAGGTAATGGATAAAGCCTTGATATTAGAGCAGACTTTGTTCATATTCAGGTAACTTCATGAAGGGCATTGTCCTCTATCACAATGAAACCCTCTTCTATAAAACTTAAACACTGGTATCTTCAAGCAAGCTGTTAGGTGTTATTTAAAAGTAATATGTGATACTATTTCCATACAACTAGATTAGTTTGAGGACTATTTTTAAGATTGGGATATATTTAATAATTTATGGTTTTGATATTGGTATAAAATTCTTACCTCAGTGACAGTGACGGTATCATGAGTAGGTCACTTACATAAATATTTGCAACCAATGTATATGTTTAAATTGTTATATTTTTTTTTGTAGAAACTGGCATACTTAAGAAAAAAAAGAAGGAGAAGCTTGTGGTAAGTTTCTCCTGGGGTTGATTTTGAATTGAAAAATGGAAAATTTTCATTGTTTTTCAGTTTTAAAATTCACAGCAATATTGACCAAACAAAATGTACAAAACAGTGATTTTTCAAAAAGTAAAAATATATGCATATTGTTATTATACCAACGTCAATTAACACCCTTTAGCAAGCAGTATCAATCCAGTTGGTTTTATGTATACAAGTAATAATTTGTTTATCTATCCAGTAAAGCAATTATTGGTGGTTCTTTTGTCTTATATATAACACTGAGATATGTGAATGTGTATCTAGAGTAGAATTGTTGATTCTAACAAAACAAAAGGAAATAAAGTACTAGCCCCATTATCCATTTGTAGCAGGGTAAACACTAATGATTTCTACATGTTCACATAGTGGACTATTATATTTACATGAAAATAAATGAAATATATAGCTGTAAATGTTTGTATGTGCAAAGGTCACAATGGTGTGTGCAAATCAAGTCATGTATGAGAGTACAATACAGTATTGTTTTCTTTGTGATAATTACCAAGATATCTGAAAATATATAAAATATATAAATAGTCAATGTACATATTGACATTCAGTGAAATTATAAAGAGAGGCATGAAATGACAAGCAGATCTTTCAATTTGTTGATTTCCCCTAGAGTGGCAGGAGTAAAGGATATGAGGCAAGCTTGGGGAAGACTATGGGTGGCAGTCAAGGTGGCAACATTGTGAAAAATCATTCAGCCCCCAAAGGCCCTTTACTTAAGGGTCCTTTTGAAAGACATTGAAAATGTTTTACTATTCACTGGGCTGTATATACATAAGGGCTTTAAACCTTAATATAGATTGTTGATAGATATGGACAAATATTGTCATTTTGATATTTGCTTTATGGTTCTTCCATAACTGTCTTTTCTCTGTATCTTACTGTCTTTATTTGGAGTTAAATGATTTTCTCTGGTAATATGTTTTAATTTGTTCCTTTTTTAATTCTAGTATATTTCTTATAGATTTTTGCTTTGTGCTACCAGGAGGCTTAAAAGAGAATCTTAAATATATAACAAGTTATTTTAGACAGAAGAAAACTTAGTTTCCATGGCAAAGAAGACAAGGGAACAAGGAAAGAGTTAAAAAATAAACCCTAGACTTTAGCTCCATCTCCTCCCCACTTTGACATATTTTTACAAATTATGTATTTATGCATTGCCTATCTCTTAACAGCTTGCTGTAGCTATTATTGTTTAGCATAGATTTGTCTTTTAGTCTTCATATTATTAATAGAGTTATGAATGGGTTGCATGAATTACATTGTTAGCATATTCTGAGTTTGTGTGCTTACTTGTTCAGTGGGTATTATACCTTCATATGTTCTGTTTTTGTAAGTTTCAGGTTGTTTTTTTTTTTTTTTTAGATCAAATAAATCCCTTTAGAGTTTCTTATAACACACATCTGGTTGTGATGAATTCCCTCAACATTTGTTTGCCTGGGAAAAAAATTATCTCTTCTTCATATTTGAAGGATAACTTGGTTGGGTATGGTTTTCAGTTGGCAGTCTTTTTGGTTTTTGGTTTTGTTTTTCATTTCAGCACATTGTCAATGTCATCCTGCTCCCTCCCTGTCTGTGAGGCTTCTCTTGAGAAGTCTGTTGCCCCACATATTGCTTCTCCTTTACGTGTTACTTGCTTCTTTTCTCTTGCTGCTTTTAGGATCTTCTCTTTGTCCTTCAACTGTGGGAGTCTGTAAAGGGTAGTCTTATTTCAGTTTAATCTTTTGGTGATATCTAACCTTCCTGTACTTGGATTTTTCTATCTTCCTCCAGTTGGAGAGTTTTCTGTTATTATGTCTTTGAATAAGCTTTCTACCCCTCACTCTTGTTCCGCTTCCTTTTGAATGTCAGTAATTCTTGCCCTTTCATTTTGAGGTAATTTTCTATACCTTCTTGGAATTCTTCACATCTTTTCATTCTTTTTTTCTTTTTTTCCTCTGACTGTGTATTTTCAGATGAGGTGCCTTCAACCTCAATGATTCTATCTACTGTTTGATCCCTTCTGTTCTTGAGAGCCTTGTATAATTATTTTAATTTAGCACATATATTTCTTCAGCCCAGGATTTCTATTTCAGATTTTTATCATTGCAATTTCTATATTAAATTTATCAAATAAATGTAGGAACTGCTCTTCTGAGTTATTTTGGAGATCACCAATTTTCCTGACAACTGCCATTTTGAATTCTCTGTCAGAGAGCTTGTCTGTTTCTGTCCTGTTTGGGTCAGTCCCTGGCTCCTTGCTTGCCCGGTTGCAAGGTCTGGCTTCCCTGTGTGCTGGTTGTTTCTTGTGGCTGTACATCAATGTCTTTGCATTGAAGTCTTAGTTATTTATTTCAGTCTTCTTTTGCTTGTATTGTTTTTTTATTGGATATGTTTGATTAAAGATTCCTTAGCAATTAATCTATTAAATATCTTTTTTGTTGGTTTGCAGCCTCTTTCTCAGCACAATTTGTACCTTTTAAAAAAAGTCCAACTTTATTCACCTGATGTGCTTCCAAATCAATGGGTATAAATCCAATTTTCAAATAAATCCATTTATATCCATTAGGTACAAGCTGTTACCTTAAGCCCAGATTGTCCTCAGCTCTAGCAGATGTTCAAAGCACTGCCCATCCCAGAAGGGGAAGGTCCCAAGAGGATCCCTGAGCAGTGTGGGCAGGCTGGCTGGGGGTCAGGGCCTGGAGAGCTGTGGAACGCAATCCTGTGGTGTGGTTGCTGACCAGCCACTCTGAGTCCCTGTCTCCTTTGGCTGAGTTCCAGAGCAGACTTTCCAGGGCCAGGGATGTTAGTCTCGCCTCCCCCTTTGTCTCTGGCTGTCCTCAGGAATTGTTCTCCCTTTAGGCACTTCTGATGCTTCCTATTGGTGGAAAGAGGAAAGATCTCCTGCCAGGGAACCCAAGATGGTGGGAAACTAAATTTTCCACTTTTCTCTAATTTTTACAGTGTAGTAACCTTGAGGCAGGAAAATGTTTTATGCACACTTAGTGCAGGGCACTTTGGGCGAGGGACGTTGTAGGTATAAAAGTCTGATTCTTTCAGTGTCTGCAGGAATTTTTTCACTTCTATGTGGTTCCTGAAACTGTCTGATCCTCCTATGTAAGGTCTGGGATATTGCTAGTGATAATCTCAGTGTTCTATATTTGTTTTTGGTGTTCTGTGGTGGGCAGTGAACCCACTTAATTGTATTCTCGTGAAGCTGTGTCCTATTTCTCTCTTCGTTTTGGTCTAATTTTGTATGGGTCCATTTATAAAATTTTATTTTCCAATTGTTGTTGCTGGGATACAGAAATACAATTAATTTTTATATATTGACTTTATGTCCTCTAACTGTAATACATTTCCCTTTTAATTCTAATAATTGCATTTTTGAAAGTACATTTCTTGTCAGATTTTTCACCTAGACGTCTGATTATATAGACAATATTATTTTCCCTTTTCAATCTCAAACACTCTTTTCCTCTGGACCTCATTGTTTTTCTTCCTCTATTTAACTGCCTTGTATCTCTTCATGTTATGGGGAAATCAATCAGAATTTTTACAACAATGATGACGTTAGCTATAGATGATTCATGATATTCCTTATCAGATTTAGTCTATTGCCATTTCCAGTTGTCAAGATTCTTCAGTCATTAATAGTTGACTACTGATGGGTTCATATGATTTTCTCTTTTATTGTCTTAAAGGGAATTACATTTCTTAGTTTTCAGAAGCTGAAAAAAACTTGTATTACTCAAATAAATTCTATATGATAATGATCTTTGAAAAAATTTTGTGTTTCATTTCCTGATACATTTCAATAAATGATACATGTCTTTAATATAATGTTTTCATTAACTACTTAAACATGCTTTAATGCATTTCTAGGACTCTATACTTACATGGTATGCT
Source organism: Microcebus murinus (assembly GCF_040939455.1). Lineage (NCBI taxonomy): Eukaryota > Metazoa > Chordata > Mammalia > Primates > Cheirogaleidae > Microcebus > Microcebus murinus. Next base: position 14,584,941 of record NC_134124.1, read on the forward strand.
CATATATTAGATACTGTTTGAAGCATTTGCACATAAGGAATCATTTAACACTTACTAGAAGCATGCTATGTTTATTCTTTTTTACAAATGAAGTTGCTTATACACAGAGAATATATGGAATTTTACAAGACCCTCACTTATTACACCATACATCTAAGACTTTTAAAGCAGAGTTGTTTGGCTTCAGACCCCTACCTCTTTAGAATAAGCTATAATAATATTTTTGGCTAATATTTAATTTTTTGAGGGGGTCCCAAAGTTGGCTAAGTTTCTGTTTATTAATAGTTTTAAATTAATTAATTTTTATTGACCACTCTATGTATCATATAATTTTCCGTAAAAATTAAATTGGTTTGTATATGATGACATGGCATGAAGGGCAATTAAATATTACATGAATAATGCTAACCACACCTATGTTTGTATAATAGTTTTGTGCTAACTACTAAAGCTCTAGTTTAGTGAAGGTTAGCTATTGATGTAATGGGGCTCCAGAGATTATGCTCTGACCCTAGCTTAGCAAGCCTCACTCTATCTGCATATGACTACCATCTTGGAAACTTAACAAAATGCCAGTGAATCCAATGTAATGTGGAAAATTGATTTACAATATTGGGAAAGGATCTTAGGCACTGATATGTTCACCAAGCTCTCCATGTTGTTTTCATATCCATCTAGGTTTAAAACTGATGAGGTTTTAATCCTTCCCTTCCTTGGAAAGATTTCACAAGTTTTATCTATTTTAAGATCTACAAAAGGCTTACCACTTTCTCTTCTTCTCAGTCTTTTGTACCTATCAGATGAAATTGTCTGTCCCTGTCCTTTCTGCTGTAGGCACTGCTTTGATAAAATCTAAGTGAGGCAAGTTCTCAGCACACGCCAGGACACGGGACCCCTCTGTACCTTTTCTCTCATGGCTCATTTATCTTCCTTACACAGAGAACTTTAACTGAGACTTCAGAATAGTGGAGATCGATGAGGAGATAAGAATGAAAAAGACAGCCCCGCCACAGTGTCCTTTTGTACCATTCCTTCTTCATGAGGTGGAAAATTGTGGCATATGTTATGGTGGCTTTTATGTATAAAAATGCTGTTAGGAATCCTCTATATCTACTTCCAGGAATAAGTATTTCAGCTCTATGAAGAATAAACCAAACCTTCAAGGGATAATACACATATTTGTAAATGCTATGGAGAAGATTGTCATCCTGAGCATTATCCCATATATATTGGTTACCATGCTTCCTTCTTATTGATTTTAGGAGTGGAAGAGGAAAGCAAACAGTTTTCCCTATTACAGAGTAAAGGAACATGGAAACTCAGGGCTTGCAACTGTTCTTTCTCAAATGGAAGGATGGATACAGAAAGTGGTCTCTCTTTACGATTCTGTTCATTGAAGTCTTATGGGGCTCTGTGTCATAAATATTCTAACAGTTTTACTACTGCATTTTTTGAGGGTGACTGAGGAAGTCAAATGGCTCACTTTTCATTGGATCAAAGCCAGTTTTATCACCATATGTTGGCATTTCATTTTTTCTGATGAGTACATTTTTTCATCCTGGGTAGGATATCTCTCACATCTTAGAATTTACAGGAAAGATTTGATGTCACCTGGGAATAGAATTGTTTGCTCCATTGGGTTCAGTATATTTGAATTCATAAGTCACATAGAACACAGGGCAAATGCCCTTTCAGGGTTGCACTGGTGAATTCCCCACTTCCTCCCATATTATAAAGAGAGAAAAAGAGTGCAGAGGATATGAATGCCTCCGAATTCTAGAGCAGGGAAATTCATCCTTTTCACACCTCTACAGCTAAAGTACTTCGTCTACTCTTTTCTCTGATTTGGAGGTCATATTCTCTAATGGAATTTGTTAGGATAATCTCTTGCAGGTCTGATATTTTCAGTTATGAATTCTAATATCAATGTATTTCATCAGGAAGGTCCTCATTGCCAACTCTTGGGACAATTAGTCTGCTATAAATCTCATAGTGGTCTATTAATTTCATTGAGGAAATTATCGTCTGATTTTTCCCCTGAGAAGTATTAATATGATGAGCTTAAAAATTCCTTTCTCAGGGCCGGGCGCTGTGGCTCACGCCTGTAATCCTAGCTCTTGGGAGGCCGAGGCGGGCAGATTGTTCAAGGTCAGGAGTTCAAAACCAGCCTGAGCAAGAGCGAGACCCCGTCTCTACTATAAATAGAAAGAAATTAATTGGCCAACTGATATATATATATAAAAATTAGCCGGGCATGGTGGCGCATGCCTGTAGTCCCAGCTACTCGGGAGGCTGAGGCAGGAGGATCGCTTGAGCCCAGGAGTTTGAGGTTGCTGTGAGCTAGGCTGACGCCACGGCACTCACTCTAGCCTGGACAACAAAGTGAGACTCTGTCTCAAAAAAAAAAAAAAAAAAAAAATTCCTTTCTCATATTGAATCATCCTTTTATGACAAACATAACTCCAACTTGGACATTGCTTACCTTTTTAAAATTTGTTTTAATCTGTTCACTAATATTTAATTTCATAGCATAGGTGACATTAGTCTGGAAATTTATTGTAATATATTATTTTTGTCAAGTTTTCATAGGTATATTTATTATACTTTCTTCCTTATAATGTGGAAATTTTCCACCATTTTTCTAGTCTGGAGCATTTTCTGTGTCATGAGGTCTGTCAGATTTTGAGAGTTGCATACTCTTGAAATCCTTTGTGCTTGTTGATTTTTTGTTTGGTCTTTCTTCCAATGTTTATGCTTTATTAATGGAAATTAGCCTTTTAAAGTTTTGTATATCTAATGGGGCTAAATTTGACAGATTTTGTTTTTGTAAAAATCTATCCATTTCTTCTAAACATTGAAATTTTATTGTAATGAGGGATATAAATTAGTCTCTGATATGTATTTTTAAATGTACTAAACTTCAATAAGTCTTTCTCTAATTTTATATTGGCTTGTTTTGCCTTTTATATTTTATATTTGCCTTTTATATGATTTTGTCCTGTTATTTTTTCAAAAAAGTTGGGTTTTGACTTATTTATAAAGTCTACTTATTCATTTATGGTTTTATATTTGTAATTATCACCTTTGTGCTTTTGTTGTTTTAATTATTTTCTCATTTCTACCTTTTGACTGGAAATTTAATTCATATTTTCTATTTTGTTCTATTTTTGTTTATATCAGTATTTATGGCTCTGAGTTTTCCTTTAATCACTGCTTTAAATGCATCAAATTGTTTCTAATATCCATTCTTATCATTTTAGTCATATTTTAGGAATACTCTACTTTTAATTTGTATAGTCCTTTTCCCTCAAGTGTTGTTTAAACTATATTTGTTTATTTCATGATGTGATAGACTTTTTGCTTTTGTTATTTATTTTTTATTTCATTTAGTTGTGATCAGAGTGTTATTTATACTCCTCTTAATGAGGCTTACTAATGTTTTCTGTGGTCTAATATGTAGCACTTTAATTTTTGAGAATGTCCAATTAATATTTAGAAGAAGGCATAATAAGCATATTATCAAAGTCGGCCCTTTCAAATGCCTGCTGAAGGCTATATAATCATTTTTGTTTTCAGCGCTTCATTAAATTTTATTCTGTTTCATAGTTTTCTATTTTAGACACTAGAGGGTTTCACTGCAGCTATTCGATTCTTGATTATTTTTCCTGTTTGTTTTCTTCTTCTAGAAGCCTTACATAGAAGAAGATCACATTTTTTCCCTCATATTTTTGTTCACATAGGTGGCTGCTAAAGTAGGTGGGTTTGCAAAGTTCCTAATGAAAGCGTGCCCTTTTCAGACAATATTGCAAAATGCAGTTATTTCAGTGAGGCAATGAGAGGTGAGTGAATGAGTAAATGTGTGAGTGAATGTGTCTGAGTGTGTCTGTGTTTGTCTTTCATGGTTTTATCCTTTCACACTGTTTGGTTCTTTTTTGTACTGCATTATTCTGAAGGCCTTCCAGGTGCTTCTTTTAAATTGTAGCACCTTCCTCTCTCTGGAAGGTGCCTTTCTCCCCTCACCTCTTTTTTTTTTTTTTTTTTTGAAACTTTTTCCTTACATAGACATAGGGCTTTGTGAGAACTCTTCCATCGATCTCACTTACTTTTAATATCCTTCCCTCTAAACACATCTTTCTGTATCATGACTCTTTTACGCTTTTTTGGTATGAATGATTTGTTGCATCTGGGAGATTTTAGCTGAATCTTTAGCCTTCAGTTCCCATTTTACCTCTTTGTAATTGTTTTTAGGTTTTCTTTTATTCTTCCATGGTCTCCTGCACACCCACCCCACCAGTGTTGCACCACTCTCCATTCTTTATAAGAACCTTGTTTCCACTAGCAGTTCAACTAAAAATCCCACTAAAATTCTGTGATTGTTTTTGTGCATACAGGTAATGGCAAGTTAGTACTTTTGTTCTGCCTTCTTGTTGTTCTGAGTTAAAGTCATTATGTAGTTTTATTAGTTTTCTTGTTAAGAAGTATATATTTGGAGGATTTACGAAGAGATTTATATGGTCCAATTACCTTTGGGCTACTTGGAAGTTGAGTCCATGTTTTAAAATATCATTTTGGTGTCTGCTATCAGGGCATGTTTTTTAATTAATAAATTTATTGACATATACTACACATACCAAACAATTCACCCAATCAATAACATTGTAAAGTTTTCTTACTCAGTAGTAAAATCAATGTCATAATTCAACTTAGAAAATTTTTATCACCATGAATAGATTCCCTGTGGCCATTTACTATTCATTACCATTTCCTCCACCTCCCACTTCAGGGAACCACTACTGTAATTTCAACCTGTGTCAGTTTACCTTTTTTAGACATTTAATGTAGGTGGAATTGTATAATATTTGGTTTGTGACTTTCTCCTTCCACTTAATATAATGTTTTCAAGGTTCATCCATGTTGTATCATGGCACAGTACTGTATTTTTTGGTCAATGAATAATATCCCATTGATTGATGATGTACCACATTTTTGTATTCATTCATCAGTTGATAGATATTTGGGTTGTTTACATTTTTGGCTATTATGAATAGTTTTAAGGGTAGCAATGCATTCTAACTAGGAAAAAATTATTTTATAACCCACATCCAAACAGATTGTAACAAACAATTACAGGAATAAATAAATTTAAAAACATGGTCTTAACAGTATCATAAGAGAATGACCAATTATCTACCAAGAAAGTAGAATTATATTGTCAACTAACTCTTCAAGTTTAGCAATGGAAGACAATGTCAGCATAGATTCAAAAATCTTGAATAAATGTTAATGTGCAAAAAATAACCATGTACCAAAATGTTGCCAAAATATGACAAAGTCTCTTTTACTAGTGATTCATGATTGGCTAATATTAGTATATATTCATTCATTGTATTAATGTGTTCATTATTAGAAAATGGTATGATCTTAATAAAAGTTATAAAAGCTTTCATTTAAAGTATTCTATACTTGCTTAAATATTTTCAGAAAAGCTAAATAAGTTATATCACTTATGCATGTAAATCTCAAAAACATCCTAAATTAAATAATATACAAGTTTATTAATAACTGCATATGTATTAGAAATATGAGGAAAACACAAGTGTATGATGCACAGAAAATTGAGTGCAATGATTGCTTTTGAGACAAAAAGGGAATGGAATTTGTGGTGCGCACTTGATGGAGAGGGCTAAAAAGATTAAGAAAATGTTTAATTTTTAAAATATTTTAAATTTTAAAATTTTGTTTCTGTTCATAGTATTAGTTTTGTTTTTTTTTTTGAGACAGAGTCTCGCTTTGTTGTCCAGGCTAGAGTGAGTGCCGTGGCGTCAGCCTAGCTCACAGCAACCTCAAACTCCTGGGCTCGAGTGATCCTTCTGCCTCAGCCTCCCGAGTAGCTGGGACTACAGGCATGCGCCACCATGCCCGGCTAATTTTTTATATATATATCAGTTGGCCAATTAATTTCTTTCTATTTATAGTAGAGACGGGGTCTCGCTCTTGCTCAGGCTGGTTTTGAACTCCTGACCTTGAGCAATCCGCCCGCCTCGGCCTCCCAAGAGCTAGGATTACAGGCGTGAGCCACAGCGCCCGGCCCATTAGTTTTAGTTTTGTTATGAGCCTTTAAAAGCAGATTCTTTATTGTCTTTATGGGTGTCATTTCCTAACAACTTAATAAGAGCATTATTTTCTGATGTGTATCTCTGATTGTTTCTTTGCTGTGTCTGCATTTATAGAATTGGTGTAAGGAAAGTGGAAAAGTTCAATGCCCTGGCATATATAAACGAATCTGTGGAACCGATGGTCGAACCTATATTAACAACTGTCCTTACTGTGCTGCACACTGGTAAGAGCACAATACTAAATATTTTCTCCTCCTATTTTTTTAAGTAATAGTGTCAGTATGGTAGGAAGTAATAGGTTTCTTTTAATCTACAGCCACATATACAGGAAACAGCTCTTTTATTTATATTAAAGTTTGAGACTATGCCCTTAAACTTTACCCTGAAACCCCACTTCTAAAATTAGGTTAACGAGCTATGTACACAATGATGCAGGCTTATATTCAAATATTCAAATTAGTTAACCATTTTCAATTTAATATAATCTTGTAGAATGACCACAAATGGATCAATAGGATGTAAAGTGGTAGATGCAGGGGTTTAAACTGTGTCTCTCTCATCCTTTCCTTCCTGAGGCCTGGGTGGCTCCCTAGACAGTCTCAGGACTGAGAAAGGAAACCATAGCAGGACAGAGGACATAAAGAGGGGCTGGGGAGAGTACCAGGATACAGAGTATGAAGAAGTAGAGTCCAAGTTATTCATCTTAAGTCTTGTTCAAATGCTTACTTACTGAGAAGCACTTTGGACACAATGGAAGTAACTAACATATTATTTTTTATTTTATTTTTTTTATCTTCCTACAGGCATAAGAACGGTAAAGCTTCCTATAAGAAATATGGCAATTGCTGACCTTTGTGATGTGGTACTATACATCATATGACTCCTGTTTAATCCTATTTTACTCTTGGATTCCACAAATTGTTAGTCTTTCCTGCATTAGAGTCCTGAATAAGTAGCAGAATCCTGTTTTGAAAGCCAGGATTAAATATGAGAATTGGATATTCTTGCAAATCCAAAATCTTGTAATTCCAAAATTTTAATTCTCTGTCAATGTCCAAATATTTGATGAAAACCTGGAAAATCATTAGTTTAATTATATGTTTAAATCATGATATATAAGACATTTCTCAATCATTACTTTTTTTCAATAAACATGTGGCATGGTATTTACTTTTTTAAAATGACTTTTACTTTAGTGATTGCCTATTAGGGTCACACACACACAAAATATAGGAATTGATACAACAATATTTCTCAATCTTACCTTTAGTGTATATACAACGGACAGATACCTAAAATCCCACCTGTTCTAATGAAAATCTGCAAGAAAAGGTTCTGGTGCCTGTAATTTTGAGCAATTCTCCTGTTAGGCAAACATTGACAGATGACTGAGACATTGACATTGACATGATGACAGAGACTTGTCATCATAAAATGAGCTTAGCATTGAGAGAAATTCAGCATCTATATAGAATTTGGGAAAATATTATTCTATTTTATATGTACAGGCTAAGTCATTCGAACAGACACAGAAGGGTACCCACCTTAAGTAATTTGTAAATTTACATTTTTAGTTATTGAGTCTATGCGGTAGGTAGATTGAGATGGTGGAAGCCCTGCCATCAATAATTCTCATTTTCCATTTTGGGTACCTCCCAGATGGTGGTCCATTCTTCTTTGCCTCTCAGCCAATAAGAATGATGGTTAACTGAAGTCCAAATGGTTATGTAAAATTTATTTAAAAAAAGAAATAGAGAGTTAATACTCGGGATAGTAAGGTGACTACAACTGATGATATATTGTATTTTTGAAAAATGTAAAGAAAACGGATGTTATATGCTCTTACCATAAAAATGATAACTATATGAAGTGATGCATTTGTTAATTAGCTAGATTTAACTATTTTACAATATAATTCTACACAGGATTGGGTTGGAAAATTCCTCTATTTATTTTCTTTTTTTAAATTGCCTTTTCTACATGTTTTTCTCTACTTCTTATTTTCTATTACAAGCTTCTATCCAGTGATTTCAACTGGAGTCTGAGTTGAAGAGTTTATGGGCTCAAACATCCATCCAACATCTATTTATTGAAGCTTATTATATGCCTCACTTGTAATCATAGGAATGTTTACATTCATTTCATCACAGCATTCATTACTGACATAGTGACTACCTGATGCTGCCTATTCATTCAGTATATCATTTGTCTCTCATCACTAGAATGCAGATTCCACAAGAAAAAGTACTTGCCTATTGTTTTTATCTGCCTTCTCTAGCACCTAGCACAGTGTACCGCACAGAGTAGGAACTACTCAATCAATAATTGCTAAGCAAATAAATAGTGCTAAGATTCCATATCATTAGCCAAAGAGTAAGTAAAACAGAATTCATTAAGAAATTGGGAGAAATCATGTGTTTTATATCAGTGAATTTAACAAAAACAGTAAGTAAACTTATGGGAAGTCAAAATAATTTAATCATTTTTTATTGAATTCAAATAGGAATAAGAAACTATGAAATGTTTAACATATTCTCTTATACTATATTTTCCTAATGATTCAGAATTATCTTCAAGTTGAAATCTCTCTGTTCTCTGAGTATGCAAGGGCCCCTTTGCAGAGTGCCCTTCAGCAGAGAAAGCCACAGGATATGTGTACACTTTAGAGCTGAGAGAGAACCTCTGCTTGCTCCTCTTTAGCTTCTATCCCCACTGCAGCAATACAAGGGATATACCAACCTTAGCAGTGCCCAGATATAAACTATGAAAATATTTATCAGTTAATCAAAAGGCTTTATAAATTAAGGGTGTATCTATATAATGAAAACATGGATACTGCCTAAATGTAGCAAGTCCAGATCAGGTGGCCCAGGCAAGAAAGAAAAATACAGCAGAACTTGAAAAATGATTAAAGTATTTATTTTTCTTGGAGAAGAGAGATTTGAGTATGAATTGAGTGGAAGACAGCATATGCATCTGCTATAGTTTATTGGGAGAGGAAGTAAAGACCTATTTTGTCATGAGAGTCTCTGATGATTGTAATCATCATGAATATTGAGATTGGGGTTCAAGGTAAGTGGAACTTCCTAACAATTAGACTTTTACAGCAAAGTTCGTGCTTCATTAGCTAGTTTGTTTCCTATTCGTAGGAAATCCTGATAGATGTTAGCCCATTAAGAACATTGTGGAGGAAGTCAGAGATTGTTTAGGTGGTCTGTGAGTCCTCAGCCAACTCTGAAAGCCTGTGACTATACCCAAATTAAGCTCCCATTCAATATATCTTGAATTTGATAGACTTCACTTTACTCATGTTTTATATGTAGGCATACCTTGGAGATATTAGTGGATCAGTTCCAGACCACCACAATAAAGTGACTATAATAATAAAGTGAGTTACATGGTTTTGTTGGTTTCCCAGTGCATATGAAAATATAATTTTCACTGCATTGTGTATATGTACAATAGTATTATGTTTAAATATGTATACATATTTCAATTTAAAATATTCTATTACTAAAAAATACTAAAAATCATCTGAGCTTTATGCAAGTTCTAATAATTGCTGATGGAGGGTCCTGCCTGGGTGTTGATGGCTGCTCAATGATAAGGGTGATAGCTGAAAAACGTTGGGATGGCTGTGGCCATTTCTTAAAATAAGAGAACCTGGAATTTTGCTGCTTTGATTGACTCTTCTTTTCCAAAAAGAATTTTCTATAGCATGTGATGCTGTTTGATAGCATTTTACCCACAGTATAACTGCTTTCAAAATTGGAGTTAATTGCTCAAACCCTGCTGCTGCTTCTTTGACAACCAAGTTTATGTAATTTTCTAAACCCATGTTGTCATATCAACAATGTTCCTGGTATCTTCACCTGGAGTAGATGTCATCTCAGGAATCACTACTTTTGTTAATCTATATGAAGCAACTTATTATTTGTTAAATTTTATCATAAGAACGCAGCAATTCAGTGACATTTTTGGGCTCTACTTCTAATTCTAGTTTTCTTGCTATTTCCATCCTATCTGTGGTGACTTTCTCCACCTAAGTCATAAACCCATCAAAGTTATCTAATAGTTATCTAAATTCCTGTTAATATTTACATTTTGACCTCCTCCCATAAATAATGAATGTTCTTAATGGTATCTAGAATGATGAATCCTTTCCAGGAAGTTTTCAATTTACTTTGTACAACATCATTAGAGGAATTGCTATATATGGCAGCTCTAGCCTTATGAAATATATTTCTTAAATAATGAGACTTGGGGAATGAAATGATTCCTTGTTCCATGGGCTACAGAGTAGATATTGTGTTAGCAGAGATGAAAAGAACGTTAACCTCCTCTACATTTCCACAAGAGCTTTTGAATACCTAGGTGCATTGCCAATGAGTAATAATATTTTGAAATAGGGCTTAAAATATTCACCAAACCATGGTGCAAACAGATATACTGTCATCCAGGCTTTTTATTCCATTTATAGAGTATAGGTGGAGTATATTTAGCATAATTTTTTTCTTTTCTATTTCAGCATATTAGAGGGTACAATCTTGTAAGTAACCTATATTGCCCTTGCCCCACCCGAATCTGAGCTTCAAGCATTTCCATCCCCAAGACAGTGCATATCACACTCATTATGTGTACATGTACCCACCCACTCCTTCCCCCTCCCATATGCCAGACACTTGATGAATGTTATTGCTATGTGTGCTCTTAAGTATTGATGAGTTATGATCAATGAAATACTGAGCAAGGAAATGGCAGAGGATGTAAACAGATGGAAAACCATACCATACTCATGAGTCAGTTAAATCAACACTGTTAAAATGTCTATGCTACCCAAAGTAACCTACAGATTCAATGCAATCTGTAGATTGCATCTGTATTAAAATACCAACATAATTTTTCACAGATCTAGAAAAAATAATTTTATAGTTTGTATAGAACCAGAGAAGATCCTGTATAGCTAAAAGCAATCATAAGCAAAGAGAAGAAATTGGGAGGCATCAATTTTCCAGACTTCAAGGTATACAACAAGGCTAAAAACTAAAACACTATGTTACTGGCACAAGAACACAGACATAGACCAAAGGAGCAGAACTGAGAATCCAGATATTGAACGTTTCTTAAATTTTATCTTTTGCAATGATTTTTAATAATATTTAACTATTTTAATGCTTAAATATTTTTATTTGGTGAAGCCTGGGTTTTTTTTTTTCATTGTCCCTGATCAACTTTGAATAATTGGAACACAAGTGGCACTGTGAACAGCCTTCTGTGCTGCCGATTTAAGCTTGCCGGGCTTCTCATACAGCTGCAGCTTCATTGACCTGAGAACAAAGAGACCATGGAGATATGAATATGAAGAAATTCTGAATAATCAGTCTCCAATAACGTTCCAGTGATTTCACAAAAGGAGTATGTATATAATTTGTAAAAGAGGAAACAACAGTTCACCCAACATTGCTTTTCATCTTGAGGGGAAGATGAAAATATGGAAGCAGGCAAATGTTACTGACCTTGTACATGAACAGCAGGCTGTTCCATGGTAACTTGTGGCTGTGCATTAAAATGTTACTGGGAATTGCAAACTCCCACAGCACGTTTGTACTGTGTGATGATGTGAACAGAAGGTGTAGCAGTAGCAGAAACATCTGCAAACCGTAAACCCACTGTCTGTGTTGCTGTGATAGTAAAACAGTATGCTGACTTCGCTTGTGGAATCTTGAAGAACCTGGTCTAACACTACTAAATGGTAGCCTAGGGGCAGCTAGGAGATAGCACTGGGCATATTTTGGAATGGATGAGGTATGGCACCCTGAGAAGCCCAAGAAGAACTTGTTCTTGGTTGAGCAATTTGGCTAGGAAGATAGCAGGAAGCATGATTCTAAGTCTCTGGCGTAGCCACCGTGAAGAATTCCCAAGGATGGGCTGGCTTATAGGAGTTGACTATGGGGTAGGGCATAGCTTTTATGCTTGCCATCCTCTTCATGTACTAGAAAGTAAGGTGAGCCTAGCACTCTTCTCTGCGCTGAGCAGTAGCTATATACAATGGCTTGGTGGCCAAAATTCTATCATTTATCTGTTACTGCTTCAGTGACTTCTTGTGGGCAGTAGAAACATACAAAACCAAACCCCTTGCTGTGACCATCTTCATCATAACTTTTGCACTAGTGATTGAACCAAATGGAGAAAACTTTCCAGAGACATTTGTCATCAAGAGTTTTCACATAAAGATTAACATGCTCATATCTGGTGTTCCTTCAATCTGTTCCAATTTGTACTTAAATTCTATCTGCAGTTCCACTCTTTTCAGAATTCTTTCAAGATAAATTTGTTTTCCATTGAGGCCCTTTTCATTCATCTCATCCACAGCTTTCTGTGCTACTTCATAACTTTTCTTCAAACCTTAGAGATCCAAATCCTTTGAATTCTCCAGTTTCTTCAGTCATTACTTTCACATTGAAGGCAGGTCAACTTGCCAAAGAGATCCTTCAAGCTCTCATCATCCATTTCTCCTCCAAAATTCTTGATATAAACATTAGTGAACTCTTTTGCCCAAGCTCAGAGTTCAACTTGTTGTTCTTTATGAGATTTAAATCATCCAATAAATACTTCATGAATATTCAGAAGCATCTCATTCATTTTTTAAAATAGCTTTAGTTGCTTTGCATTTCTCTAAGTGTACAAATACATAGCCCCAGAACCATTGTCATCACAAATCACCTTACATGAAAGAATATTACCAAAACCAGAAAATGTATCATACAGTGCTTTGCTATCAATGGATTTGTCCAAATTTTTAATGAGTATGTTTCTCACTCTACTTTTGCAAAGTGATGGATTATGCTTGGTCTTCATTACATCAAAATTCATGGTGTCCACAGCACACTCCATGACCACCAGGTCCTTGAGGTTGACATGAATTGCTCGAGGGCATTAGGTGATCCTGTCCCTGATGACTCAATGGAGAAGATAAACTTGGTGTGACTGAACCTCTCTTGAGGATCGCCTTGGTCATGCTGGGGTGTAGGTCCTTCACAAAGAGCCATGTCATAGGGTAACAGGGGCTGCTGGAATTTAGCTTGATGTGGATGCTTGCTGGGCCCCGTATTGTGATCCATTTGTGGAAGATGACAGTTAGTGCTCACTCAAGGACCAGAGGCAGGGCAGGGGTGTGGGGAAAAGTGCAGAAGAACAAAATGCATCACAAGCTAGAACCATTCAGTGGCCAAACAAAGGCATTGACCTGCTGCTGCTGGCTGCCAGCTGCTGGCTGGGTACCAGGGTGGCAAAGTACAATCCAGGCTACAGGAAGGCATGGGTCTCCTGGGTCCTTCTTAGAACTGTTGCTGGGCTTCAAGTGAGCAGGTCAGTTTTGGCTGCTTCAGCAGGTTGTTTTATAAAAGACGAAGAAGAAAAGAAAATGTCTCTTGGAGGAGATAAGAAGTCAGAATTCTTTTTGTAAGATTTTAAGTATACATTTTTTAAATTTTTAAATGACAAATGTGTGTTCAAAGCCCAGAGTAGCACTCCACACTCGCAATGCTAACCAGCTCAGAGATGTCAAACTGTTATTTTTAATGGACTATATTCCCTGCAGTTCTGTACATTTTTCTTACTGTAATATTGAGTGTACTAGGATGGTAAAGGTTTGCATTTATTTTTAATTAAATGTTTACACTCTCTAATGAATTGATGTTCTTTTATCCAATGTAATAGTTCCATCTCATCTCTAGTAGCAATTTTTGTCTTATAGTCTGTGAATTTAATTAGTATAGCTACTTCAGCTTTCTCATGGCTGCTGATACCATGGTATAACTTATTCTACCTTTTTACTTCCAACCGATTTGTATCTTTCAGTCTACTATGAGATCTTGTAGACATAATATAGTTGGATCTTGTTTTTTTAATCCAGTATAACAAGTGTTACAAATATTATTTAATTATTACATCGTAAAATCTTGTGTGTTCAGATAAGCTTAGAGAAGGAAAGGGGAAAAGTATATATTTACAGTTGGTTATAATAATATTTTTATTCACAATCTCTAGTTTTCTCAATTTTTCTCTCTAAATTCAATTTATTTTCTTACTCCAACACAGCTTTATTCCTGCCTATATTTTTGTGGGCTATTACTGTCAAATATATTAAATTTATGAAGGTTATAGGCCTCAGAATATCCATACATACCATGTTATGCAATTGCATTTTCAGTCAGTTGTGATTGAGTTAAAGTCCCCTATACAATCATGCCACTCTCTACAAGAGCCTCTGCTCTAAACAACAATTATTCTACTTTCTGTCTCTATTGACTTACCTATAATGGAATTTCATACTAAAGAACTCATACAGTATGTGGTTTTTTATGATTGGATACTATTACTTATAATGTTTTCAAGTTTTACCCTATATTAGCATGTCAGCACTTTATTCCTTTTTATAAATATGTAACATTCCTTTATGTCTACATACCATGTTTGGCTTATTCATTCATTGGATCACGAAAATTTAGTTAAGTCTACCTTTGTCTGTTAGCAAAATGCTGCAATAACCATTTGTGTACAAATGTCTATGTGGATATGTTTTTATTCCTCTTGTGTATGTATCAAGGGGTAAAAATGCTAGATCACATGGTAACTTATAGATTAATTAATTGAGCAACAGCCAGATGTTTACAAAGTACCTACTTTTATATTCCCACCAGCAATGAATAAAGGTCCTGATTTTTCACATTGTTGTAAACACTTGTTACTTTTTGCCTTTGTGATTCTAGCCATCCTAGTGGGTGAGATGTGGTATCCCAGGGTGGTTTTGGTTTTCATGTCCTTGATTACGGATGATGTTATGACTGTTTTCATGTGCTTATTGGCCATTGGTGTATGTTCTTTGGAGAAATGCCCACTTAGGTCCATGTTGCATTTTTTAGCTGGCTTTTTGTCGGGTTTTATTATTACATTTTCAGACTTCTTTATGTTGTGTAAACCCAAGTCTCTCATTAGGTATACCATTTAGCATATTTTATTCAAGCATTTGGGTTATCTTTAACTTTCTTAATAGTGTCTGTTGAAACACAAACATTTTGATTTTGATGATGTCCAATTTATCATTTTTTCCTTCTTTCTCTTTTTTCTCTGCTTATCCCTTTTGGTATTATAATGAAGAATCTGTTACCAATGCAATATCATGAAGATTTACTCCTGGAAGCTCTGACTCTGGAGAGGAAGGGGGGAAAAGGCAACGCACATAACTTAAAAACTTGTACCTCAACTTAGAGTATTATAGGATTTGTTCCTATATTGAGTTCTTTTATCCATTTTGAAATAATTTTCTATATGGTGCAAGGTAATGTTCCAACTTCACTTTATTGCCTGTGGTTTTTCAGTTTTCTCTGCATGATTTTCTGCAAAGGTTTGTTGAATATTTTCAATATCCTCACTGAAAGTTAGTGGAGGATAAAGACATCATCAAGATGGCAGGAAGCTCTGGACCCTTCTTTTCCAACCATCCTCACTGATTCAACAATAAAATACAGACCCATTTTCCCTGTGAGAAGACCACAAGCTAGTGGAGAAGATCCTGTATCTAGGGCAGCCACATGGAATCCAGTAAGAGAGCTCAACACATTCTCTCCACAAAAACCCTGCCTCAGCATGGGTCCAAAGATTGTGAGGAAATTCCTACTTCCCAGCTTCTCTATGGGGAAAGAACAAAAGACCACGCATTTACAATTCTGATTTTCCTGGGTTCTTTGGATAATGACCTGACAGAAACAGTCAAGGAAAATGAGAAAATAATGTCAAGGAAACGAAAAATAATGAAATATATTACAAATAAAGGAAGAAAATAAATGTCCATACGTTGGCCCTAATGAAATAAAGACATATGATTTACCTGACAGAGATTTCAAAATGACTGTCATAAAAACACTTAATAAAGTAAGGAGAACAATGCATGAATAAAGTGGCAATTTCAACAAATAAATAGAAAATATAAAAAAGGTTATAAGCAGAAATCATTGAATTGAAGAATACAATCTCTTAACTGAATTATTCAATAGAGAGGTTAAATAACACACTTGATCAAATAGACAAAACAATCCGAATCTCAGGGCATGTGGGTTGCTATAACAAAAAACCATTCTGTGGGGTTTGTAAACAACAGAAATTTAGTTCTAAGTACTCCAGAGATTGGAAAATCCAAGATCAAGTCAGATTGGGTATCTGATAAAGGCCTACCTCTTGGTTCTTAGACAGTGTTTTCTTCCTGTGTCTTCACAGGCAGAAAAGATGATAAATCTCTGGCATCTCCTTTATAAGGGCACTAACCCCACTCATGAGGTCTTCACCATCATGACCTAATCACCTCCCAAATGCCCCACCTCCCAAGACTATAACCTCAGAGGATAGGAGTTAAGCATGAACTTGGGGAGGACATGAACACTCAGACCACAGTAGTCAGTGAATTCACAGACAGGTCATTGGAAATTATTCGATCAGGTGAGAAAATATAAGAGTGAAACAGAGCAAAGAAATCTAAAGTAACTTATGAGACACTGTCAGGTAGACCAATGTATGCATATTATGGGAGCTCAGAATGAGAATAGAGAGCAAAAAGGACAGCACACTCAAATAAATAATGAAAACTTATTTAAAATAAATACTGTTCTAAATCCAAAAAACAAAATGGACATCCAGATCCAGGAATCTCAATGAGCTCTAAATAAGATATATTCAAATAAATCAAACCAGGACATATTATAATAAAATTGTCAATAGTCGAAACAAAGAATCAATATAGAAAAGAAGACAAACAACTTGTCACATACAAAGGAGCACACATAAGAATATCAGTGGATTTTGCAGCAGAAACATTTCATGACAAAAGGGAATGGAATGATATATTCAACATGCTGACGAAAAAAGGAAAATCTGACATACAAGAATAGTATACCTAGTAAAAGTGTCCTTCAAAAAATGAGAAGTAAAGACTTTACTTGACAAATGAAAACTGAGACCTATCTTCAAAGAATGCTATAGGCAATTATTACACAGAATGTAAAAGTTTCTAAACAGCAAAATAAGAGCATATGAAGCTGTAAAACTCAGTTTTACAGATAATCATCCAGACAAATACAAAACACTGTTATTTTATAACAGTGGTAGGAAAATTGCTTTTAATATGAACATAAATCTGACAGACAAAAATATTAAAATATGCATAACCATCCAAATATGTTAATGAATATACATTATGAAAATGTAAATATTGGCAACAATAGCATTAGTTGGGAGGAGTATATTTTTGTGTAAATGACCTTAAGGTGTTACCAGTTTGAAATACATTTTTATAAGGTTTTTTCCCAATGTAACACCCATTGTAACTAAAAAGATTCACAAAAGAAAAGAAAAAGGAATCAAAGCATATCAATACAAAAAATAATAAAACATAAAGGAAGACAGCAAGAGAGGTGAAGAGGAATAAAGGAGTATGAGTCATTAAAAAATATTTAAAATGGAGACATCAACAAGACAAAAGTAACTTATTCCCTATAAATAATTACTTTAATTGTTTCATGAATGTACTCAACTTACCAATGCAAAGACATAGAACAGCTAATGGATAAAAATAAACAAAACAACAACAAAGAACAAGATTCAACTATGTATTGTCTAGAAGATACTAATTTTAGATTTAATAACACTGACTGAAAAGGAAGATACGGAAAAATGATATTCCATGCTAATGCAAACTAAAATAAACCAAGGTTAGCTGTACTTATAACAGACAAAATAGAATTGTAGTCACAAACAGTCACAAGAGACAAAGAAGAATGTTATACAATGATAAAAGAGTGAATTTGCCAGGAAGCTATAGCAATTATATATGAACCCAACACTAAAGCACCTAAATATATAAAGCAAACATTGATAGAACTGCAGAGAGAAATTGATAGCAATACAATAAAGCAGGAGACTAAAAAGCCCCATTTTCAATAATGGATAGAACCTCTAAAAAGAAAATCTGTAAGAAACAAACTGACCTTAACAACACTATAGACAAGAAAGTAAAACAAGTATAAAGAAAATTCTACTCAGCAGAAGCCGAATATACATTCTACTGAAGTGCACCTGCAAGATTCTCCAGGATAGCTCACAGACTAGGTCACAAAACAAGTCTTCACAAGTTGAAGTATATTCAAATTATAGCAAGTATCTTTTTTGACCACAATGTATTAAGAGTAGAAATCAATATATTTCAAATTTAAAGCATTTAAACAGTATGGTACTAGTATAAAGATAAAAAAAAATAGACAATTAGAACTGAATAGAGAACCTAGAAGGAAATCTGTTTGTATACAATCAATTGATCTTTGAAAAAGGCACAAAGAATTCACAATGGGAAAGATAATATCTTCAACATATGATATTGGGATAATTGGTTGTCCACTTGTAAAAAATTAAATGAGAAATAGGGCTCTTGACTTACACCATATATAAACATCCACTCAAAATGGTTGAAGACTTCAAAGTAAGCTGTGAAACTTTATAACTCTTATAAGGAAACAGAGAAAAACTTTGATGACATTGATCTTGGCAAAGATCTCTTGGATATGACATCAAAAGCACAGAAAATAAAAGCAAAAAGAAATAAGCGAGATGGCATCAAACTGAAAAGCTTCTGCATAGTAAAGAAAATAATTTACAGGGAGAAAGGTCTACCTATGGAATTTAGAAAATGTTTGTAAACCATATATATGATAAGGGATCCATATGCAAAATGTATAAGGAACTCATATAACTAAATGGCCAACAAATACATCAAAAAATGTTAACCCTCACTCATTATCAGGAACTGTATATCAAACCAAAATGAAATATAGCCTCATGCCTGCTAGAATTATCAAAAAAACAGAAGATAACAAATGTTGGCAAGGATGTGGATACATTGGAACCTTTGTATACTGTTGGTAGGAATGTAAAATGGTGTAACTGCTATGAAAAATAGTATGGAAGTTCCACAATAAGTTAAAATAGAACTACCAAGCATTCTAGCAATTTTATTTTTCGGTGTTTATCTTAAAAAAATGACCTCAGATTCTTGAAATGATATCTCTAGTCCCATATTCATTGCAGCCTGATCTACAAAATAGCCAAGCTATGGAGGCATCTGAATGATCATTGATGGATAAATGGAATTTAAAAATGTGGTACATACATACAACAGAATATTATTTAGCCCTAATAATAAAGGAAATGCTGTCAGACATGATGAATCTTTAGGAAATTAGGCTAAGTGAAATCAGCAAGTAACAGAAGAAGAAATGCATGATACACTGATATGTTGTATATAAAATAGCCAAACACAGGGAACCAGTAAGTAAAATGGTGGTTGCTGGGGACTGGGATGAGTAAAAAATGGGGAGTTGTTATTCAAAGGGTATAAAGTTCCAGTTATACAAGATGATTAAAGTGGAGAGGTCTAATGTACACAAAGTGACTATAGTTAGTACTCTTGTATTTGTAAACGTAAATATGTGTTAAGTGGGTAGATATCATGTTAAGTTTTCTTACCACCATAAACAGATAAAGAAACACAAACCATGGACCATAGATGTACGGGCTCATTGATAGAGTCTTAATTCTGTTCCGATGATCTACAGGTCTAACTTGCCCACATTCTACATTGTTTTGATGACTGTTACTTTGTAGGAAATTTTGAAATTAAAGTGTGTGAGTCTTTTTATTTTATTCTTAAATCCTAGGTTTGTTTTAGCTATTCTGGATCCCTAGTAATTTCATATAAATTTTAGTGTTACCTTGTCAATTTGTACAAAAAAATCAGCTAAGATTTTGATAGGGATTGTGGTGAATCTCTCGAACAGTTTGAAGAGTTTTGCATCTTATCTATGTTAAGGCTTCTGTTTAGTGACCATCAGATATTATTCTATTATTTACATCACTTTAATCTCTTTCAATAATAGTTTTATAGTATATAGAGCATATGTTTTTCACTTGTAATTCATATTTAATATATTCCAAAGTATTTTATTATTTTGGCCATATTTTCAATGGAATTATTTTCTTTTACATTTCTTTTACATTTTCTTTTTTTTTTTTTTTTTTTTTGAGACAGAGTCTCACTTTGTTGCCTAGGCTAGAGTGAGTGCCGTGGCGTCAGCCTAGCTCACAGCAACCTCAAACTCCTGGGCTCGAGTGATCCTTCTGCCTCAGCCTCCCGAGTAGCTGGGACTACAGGCATGCGCCACCATGCCCGGCTAATTTTTTTATATATATATATCAGTTGGCCAATTAATTTCTTTCTATTTTATAGTAGAGACGGGGTCTCGCTCTTGCTCAGGCTGGTTTTGAACTCCTGACCTTGAGCAATCCGCCCGCCTCGGCCTCCCAAGAGCTAGGATTACAGGCGTGAGCCACAGCGCCCGGCCTTACATTTTCTTTTACATAATTTCTTCTTTTACATTGTTCATTACAACTATATAGGAAAAAAATTGATTTTACATGTTGATCTATATTTTGTAACTTTGATGAACTCATTTATTAGTTATAATAGCATTTTTAGTAAAGACTTCAAAATTTTTCATAAGCTAAATCATGTATTATGCAAACACATAGGTCCACTGCTTTCCCTCCAACTTAAATGCCTTTTATTTCTTTTTCTTTCCAAAATTCCCTGGTTAAAGCTTCCAGGAAAATGGTTCATAGAAATGACAAAAGCAGACATCATTGTCTTCATTCTGATCTTTAATGGAAAATATGCTGTCTTTTACCACTAATATGCAGGTTACTGTAGATTTTTTTATAGAACCCTTTATCAGGTCAAGGAAGTTTCTTCTATTTCTTGAGTGTTCAGTGTCATTATCATAAAGGGTGATGGATTGTTTTCAAATGCTTTTCCTGTATCTATTGAGATGATAATATGTTTCTGTTTTTTTATTGTATTGATATATATGAATATCAACTCTTTCAGAGGTTAAACCAATCTTGCAACACAAAGATAAATCCCAATTGGTCATGGTGTATTTTGAAAATATGTTCCTGATTTCTGTTTGCTAGTATTTTTGTTGAGTATTTTTTATCTATATTCATAAGAGATTTTGATCAATACTCTTTATGGCTGTAGTATCTTTATATGATTTGGTATCAGAGTAATACTGGTTTCCACGGCATTACAGGAGGGCAAAATAGAGCTTTATTGTTCATTGAGTATAAAGTTACAGTTACAAATCTGGTACAGTGTCTCATGCTTGTAATCCCAGCACTCTCAGAGACTGAAGTAGGAGGATTGCTTGAGGCCTGGAGTTTAAGACCAGGCTGGACAACATACTGAGACACTGTCTGCACACGCACACACACACAGAATAGCTAGGCATGGTAGTGTGCACCTGTACTCCCAGCTAGTCTGGAGACTCTGGCAGGAGGAGGGCCTGTGCTCAGGAGTTTGGAGCTGCAGTGAGCTATGATAGCGCCATGGTGCTCTAGCCTGGGAAACAGAACTAGGCCCTGTTTATAAATTAATTAATGCATTAAAATAAAATTTTAAAAGTCTCTCTCCTATTTCAAGTCCCACAGGATGCCCTACTATATAAAAAACAAAAGGAAAAGAAAAGGTTACAGTTATATTCTAGATATCTTCTGTGCAAGATACTGGTGCAGTTAACAATGAGGTGGTGTGCACTTAAAAATTTGTTAAGAGGGTAGATCTCACATTAAGTGTTTTTATGAACAAAAACTAAACAAAACAAAATAAAACTCTAAACAAACAAGAATATCCAAAGGTAACGAGAAAACTTTTGGAAGTCATGTGCATGATTATTGCTTTGATTGTTGTGATGGTATCTCAGGTGTATGCATATGCCCAAACTCATCAAATTGTATACGTTATATATCTGCAGTTTTTTTGTTAAAAGACACCAATTTTTCACAGTAGGGAAACTGTGAAAGGAGCCCAATAGGGTATCAGTTTATCTTGGAAATTATTTATGAAATCTATTGTTGAGTAAAAGGAAAGCCATTGTTTTTTTGGTAATATATTTCTGCTCTTTTTCTTTTCTTCTATTATTCTGCCACTCATATTATTCATAAATTGGTACATTTAATGGAGTCTCACTTTTGTTTTTGAGGACCTGTTCAACTTACTACAGTATTTACTTTTCTCTTCTTTAGATTTCTTACTCTATATTGATCTAAACAAAACATACTGATTCTGCTTTCAGCCAACCCAAGTCTACTGTTGGATCCCTGTTGTGAAATTTCTTGATTTTCATTATTTATTTTTGAGTTACTGAAATCCTATTTTCTTGCTTATTTATATTTATGTACAAGTTTTTAACATCAAGGCTATTCTATGTTTAGTGACATATATACATCATACCATTCTTGACATCTTTCAACATGATTTCTTCAGCTCTTCAACTATGTTTCCAAAAGTTGCTTTGAATTTTTTGTCTGCTAGGAACAACATTTTAGCACCCTCAAGGGTAAGTTGCTATTGGCTGCTTCCCTCACTCTTTGTCCTATATAAGGGACATTTTTTTCAGGGTCCTTCATTTCTCAACTTTTTAAAATTAAAACTAGACATTTCAATAACATTTTATAGCAAATCTGTACACTAATTACCTTACTCCCAAACTATACCCCTGGGCATTGTGCCATTGTGATTTTTTGACTGTTTATTTGTTCAGTGCATTCGATGTTTGTTACTATATCCTGGGTTTATTTAGTGCTAAATATCACTAGTAGGTTTAGCGAGTCAAAAATGGGTCACAAGTAGCTTACATGGGGAGAATTTTCATATTTTATTTCTAATATTTATGAAATACCAATGGAACTAGAATGATTATTCTCATATTTAAAATATGTAAAATGATTATTAGAAAGTAGAGTTGTTGATACCAGATTATTCAGTGGTAGATGAGATTTGCACTGAATTTCAACACTCCACTGATTCAGGCTAGAAACGGATTGATTCATTAAGAAGAAATTGGCTATTCGAATCTTCCCTTTACTTCAAAATGCTTCAGGGTCTCCATCTGCCTGTGAAGTAAATATCAAATCACTTTCCATGACATTTAGGGCCATGCTCCCTCTAGTCTCAACTTCAATCCTCAGCCTTCTCTCTCTTCTGAACCAGAAATTTACATTCTACACTCTTTCCCAGTGTTGCCCACACCTGCCTGCACCAGTGTCTCACATAGGAGCTTTGAAAACATTATTAGTGACCAGCATTCATCAATTAACAATTTTCTTTTGGAGTCCTCATTGTAGCCAGGTGCATCCACAGGAGTTAAAATTTCTCCAGACGATTTGGTTTACAAAACTACTCAGGGTTTAAACATCTTTTTAATTAAAATTTTACTCCACTCTATTTTTTTTCATGCTTGATTGTCTTGTCCCTTTCCAACTTATCTGACTGGAAAGAATTCTCATATCTTCTTCATCTTAAAATCTATAACTATAGTTATTATTTTCTCTTGTCCTCATAGTTCTGGTTTCATCAGATTAACTTGTCCCCTGCTGAGGGATAATCTTTGAGAAAGCATTTGAGATGTACTTCTCATGACCTACTTTGCAACCTTCAGGGAGGGCAGAGAAAGCCTCTCTGCCTTATCTGCCCTGGGCCATCTACCTTACCCCACCAAGCTCCTCACTCACAGATCAATAAAAGAGAGTTAGCTGAAGGAAGATGCGTGGCTGTGGCAGAAAGGTAAACAAGATCCCCCAGTCCCCAGAGCTGTTGTTTCTCCAGACTTGTTGTCTCTCTCTGTGAGGTGAGTCATGTGGGGAATCTAGGGAGATGGCCCTGCTGTGTAGCGTTGCTGTGAGGACTGCCCCAGAAATAGCCATGCCTATTCCTATTTCCGCTCCTGAATAAAGCACAATCTCAAATGACCATATTGACT
The DNA here is from genome assembly GCF_040939455.1 of Microcebus murinus. NCBI lineage: Eukaryota > Metazoa > Chordata > Mammalia > Primates > Cheirogaleidae > Microcebus > Microcebus murinus. Next base: position 14,608,975 of record NC_134124.1, read on the forward strand.
TTAAACTCAGCCAGGTTTCTTGTGGGCTTCCCCTAAGGGTTTAGAGAGCAAACAGCTCCCTCTCATGTCTTCACAGAGGTCTTTTCCTGGCCTCTCTCACATGTCTTTAGCAAGGCCTTTTGTTGACATGTTTTGTTGGATAAAAAGTTGGATGAACAAAAGAATAAACAGTTCATCTTAACCACTTGGTTAAGATGGCCGCAAACTCTTGCCCACAGCTGGCACTCATAGTCTGCAGGATGGTTTGTGCCGTGCATTGACGAGGCATCCGTTTTGCTCTTGTGTGATTAGGAAAGGTTTAACACACTAACAGCTTGTTTTGCTTTCTTGTAATGTAATGCTTTACTTGTAATGTAAATCAGAGTAGGTAACATATACATATATGTATTCATTACGTTATTTTTAAATATTCACAGTTTTATTTTGATAAATCAAAAATTAGAAAAGTCATGTCACGGCTGTCGGCTAAAGTCACTGTGTGCGTTTATCTGTGACTATAGCCCATGGTGTCTGTGTGCGTTTATCTGCGGCTATAGCCCATGCTGTCTGTGCGCATTAATCTGTGGCTATAGAGCATAGTCGACGCTGGTACCGAAGTGGTTAACAAAAAATCTGGTGGGTTGGAAAGTTCCTTAAGAGTAAGAAACTTTCTAAAATTGGGCCCTGAATAGCATTTGCCTGTCCGTTGGAAATGGTCCATGTGTCCCCGTGCTGTTGCAACAAACATTCTAAAGGATTTTCCTCCACAGACTCACTCAAATGCCTCTATTCTCGCTATGGATCAAAGTTATTTTCATCACCTTGACCCTTGTTCTTCATTCTGGTGAGTAAATTTTCCAGTCGTTGGTGGAACATTTGAGAGACCCTTGAAATGTGGGGATTTAGGTATAGTGTGGCTGTTTTAGTGGGCTTGCAATTCTGAAATTGGTACACTGACACAGAACACATTACAAATTCCTTGTATATGTTTCATCAGTGGATTGCTTTTCCCTTATTAGAGAAGAGGATGCAGAGTGGTGGTGGAGAATGGACAATAGAAATTAGTCCTTTGGCCATTGCTAAACTAAAGGAGGTTGACTACATTTTTTTCTGTTGTTGTTTTGGGGAGATTAGATTCCATAGAAGTTAAATTTGAAGGGCAGGGGAGGAATAATCCTTTCTTGGTCTAATATTCCTTCACAACCTATTGTTTGTTATTTTTAGTTCTCTACCCTGGGTCTGCAAAATAGAGGCCTTATATATAGGAGAATTTATTGATACTTTTGGCGACAAGGTATTTTTCTTGAAGTTCAAAGTAGCCCATGATTTTCAGAAGATAGTAACTATTAGGTAATGATTAAAGCCTTGATATTAGAGCAGAATTTGTTCATATTTAGGTAACTTCATGCAAGGCATTGTCTTCTATCACAATAAAACTCTCTTCTATAAAAGTTAAATATTGGTATCTTTAAGAAAGTTGTTAGGGGATATTTAAAAGTAATATGTGATACTTTTTCATACAACTAGGTTACTTTGTGAATTAATTGTTTTTTAAGGTTGGGATACATTTCATAATTTATGTCTTTGATATTGGTATAAAATTCTCACCTCAGTGACAGTGATGGTATCATGAGTAGGTCACTTGCATAAATATTTGCGAGCAATGTATGTGTTTTAAACTGTTCTTTTGTTGCAGAAACTGGCTATTTTAGAAGAAAGAGGATGTATGTAAGTTTCTACTGGTTTATTTGGAATTTAAAAAATGTAAATTTTCAATTGTTTTTCAGTTTTAAAATCACAGCAAAATTGACCAAACAAAAATGTACAAAACAGTGATTTTTCAAAAAGTAACAATATAGGCATATTGTTATTATACCAATATCAAGTAACACCCTTTAGCAAGCAATATCAAACCAGTTGCTTTTATGTATATACAAGGTGACAATGTGTTTATCTATCCAGTAATGCAATCATTGGTGGTTCTTTTGTGTTGTGCACAACGCTGAGATATGTGAATGTGCATCTAGAGTAGAATTGTTCATTCTAAAAAAATAAGAGGAAATAAAGTACCACCGTAATTTTCCATTTGTAGTGGGGTAAAAACTAATAATTTCTAAATGTTCACATAGTGGACTATTATATTTACATGAAAATAAATGAAATATATAGCTGTAAATGTTTGTATGTGCAAAGATCACAAGGGTGTGTGCAAATCAAGTCATGTATAAGAGTACAATACAGTATTGTTTTCTTTGTGATAATTACCAAGATATCTGAAAATACACAAAATATATGATTGTAATAAATGTATGTATTGACATGCAGTGAAATTATAAAGAGAGGCATGGAATGATAAGCAGATCTTTCAATTTGGTGATCTCCTCCAGTGTGGCCGGAATAAAGGATATGAGGCATGGGTGGGAAGACCATGATTGATGGTGAAGGTGGCAACATTGTGAAAAATCATTCAGCCTGCAAAGGCCCTTTTCTTAAGGGTCCTTTTCAAAAATATTGAAAATGTTTTACTATTCACTGGGCTGTATATACATAAGGGTTTTCAACCTTAATATAGATTGTTGATAGTTAAGGGCTCATATTGTCATTTTGATATTTGCTTTATGGTTCTTCCATAAGTATTCTTTTCTCTGTATCTTAGTGTTTTTATTTGGAGTTAAATGATTTTCTCTGGTAGTATGGCTTAATTTGTTCCTTTTTTTAATTCTAGAGTATTTATTATAGATTTTTGCGTTGTGCAAAATTTTAGACGAGGAGGTTTAAAAAGGAATCTTAAACATATAACAAGTTATTTTCGACCGAAGAAAACTTAGCTTTCATGGCAAAGAAAACAAAGGAACAAGGAAAGGGTAAAAAAAAAAATAAACCCTAGACTTTAACTCCATCTCCTCCACACTTTTACATATTGTTGTTTTAAATTAAGCATTTATTCATTGCCTATCTCTTAACAGCTTGCTCTAGCTGTTATTGTTTAGGATAGATTTGTCTTTTAGTCTTCATATTATTAATAGAGTTATGAATGGGTTGCATGAATTACATTGTTAGCATATTCTGAGTTTGTGTACTTACTTGTACCAGTGGGTGTCATACCTTCATATATTCTGTTTTGTAAATTTGGGTTTTGTCTTTTAGATTAGAGAAATCCCTTCAGAGTTTCTTAGAACACACATCTGGTCATGATGAATTCCCTCAGCTTTTGTTTGGCTGGGAAAGAAATGATCTCTTTTTCATGTTTGAAGGATGCCTTTGTTGGGTATAGGTTTCTGTTGGTAGTTTTTCACTTTTTTGGTGTTTGTATTTGTTTTTTATTTCAGCACATTGTCAATGTCATCCTGCTCCCTCCCTGCCTGTGAGGCTTCTCTTGAGAAGTCTGTTGCCACATGTATTGCCTCTCTTTTACTTCTTACTTGCTTCTTTTCTACTGCTGCTTTTGGATCTTCTCTTTGACCTCGAAGTGTGAGAGTATGTAAGGGGTAGTCTTATTTCAATTTATCCTTTTGGTGATATCTGACCTTCTTGTCCCTAGATTTTTGTATCTTCCTCCAGTTGGAGAGTTTTCTGTTATTATGTCTTTGAATAAGCTTTCTACCCCTCGCTCTTGTTCAGCTTCCATTTGAACGGCAGTAATTGCCTTTTCTCTTTATGTAATTTTCTATACATGCTAGGGATTCTTCACATCTTTTCATTCTTTTTTTTTTTTCTTTTCTCTCCTCTGACTGTGTATTTTCCAATAGAGTGCCTTCAAGCTCAATGATTCTATCTTCTGTTTGATCTCTTCTATTCTTGAGAGCCTTAGATAATTATTTTAATTTAGCAAATGTACTTCTTCAGTCCAGGATTTCTATTTCATTTTTTTTAACCATTGTAATTTCCATATTAAATTTACCAAATAAATTTATGAATTTCTCTTCTGAGTTATTTTGGAGACCATTGATTTTTCTGACAAGTGCTATTTTGAATTCTCAGTCAGAGAGCTTGTCTGTTTCTGTCCTGTTTGGGTCAGTCCCTGGCTCCTTGCTTGCCCGGTTGCAAGGTCTGGCTTCCCTGTCTGCTGGTTGTTTCTTGTGGATGTACATCAATGTCTTTGCATTGAAGTCTTATTTATTTCAGTCTTCTTTTGCTTGTATTGTTTTTTTATTAAATATGTTTGCTTAAAGATTCCTTTGCAATTAATCTATTAAATATCTTTTTTGCTCGTTTACAACCTCTTTCTCAGACTAAGTTTGTACCTTTAAAAAAAAAGCAAATTTGATTCAACTTATGTCCGTCAAAAACAATGGGTACAAATACAAATTTGCAAATAAATCCATTTATATCCATTAGGTACAAGCTGTTACCTTAAGCCAGATTTGCCTCAGCTCTAGCAAATGTTCAGAGCACTGCCCATCCCAGAAGGGGAAGGTCCCAAGAGGATCCCTGAGCAGTGTGGGCAGGCTGGCTGGGGGTCAGGGCCTGGAGAGCTGTGGAACACAATCTGTGGTGTGGTTGCTGACCAGCCACTCTGAGTCCCTGTCTCCTTTGGCTGAGTTCCAGAGCAGACTTTCCAAGGGCCAGGGATGTTAGTCTCGCCTCCCCCTTTGTCTCTGGCTGTCCTCAGGAATTGTTCTGCCTTTAGGCACTTGCGATGCTGCCTGTTGGTGGAAAGAGGAAAGATCTCCTGCCAGGGAACCCAGGATGGTGGGAAACTAAATAGTCCATGTTGCTCTAATTTTTCTAGTGTGGAAACATTGAGGCAGCAAAAAGTTTTCTGCCCACTTAGTACAGGGAACTTCGATGGAGGGACATTGTAGGCATAAAAGTCTTATTCTTTTATTGGCTGTATGAAATTTTTTCATTTCTCTGTGGGTCCTGAAACTGTGTCATCCTACTATTTGAGTTCTGGGATACTGCTGGTGACAATCTCAGTGCTGTATATTTGTTTTTGGTGTTCTGTGGGGGCAGAGAGGCCACGTAATTGTATTCTGGTGAAGCTGTGTCCTATTTCTCTCTCTCTCTCTCTTTTTTTTTTTTTTGCCTGGTTTTGTATGGGTCCATACATAAAATTTTATTTTCCAATTGTTGTTGCTGGGATACAGATATACAATTAATTTTTATATATTGACTTTATGTCCTCTAACCTTAATTCATTTCCCTTTTAATTCTAATAATTGTGTTTTTAAATGTACATTTCTTGAAGATTTTCCACCTAGACATCTGATTATATAGACAATATTATTTTTCCTTTTCAATCTCGAACACTCTTTCCCTCTGCACCTCATTGTTTTTCTTCCCCTATTTACCTGCCTGGTATCTCCTCATGTTGTGGGGAAATCAATCAGAATTTTTTTTATCAATGATGAGGTTAGCTATAGATGATTCATGACATTCTTTATCTGGTTTGGTCTATTGCCAATTCTAGTTGTCAGGATTCTTCAGTGATTAATAGCTGACTACTAATGGATGCATATGATTTTCTCTTTTATTTTCTTAAAGGGAATTACAATTCTTAGTTTTCATAAATCGAAAAAAACTTGTATTACTCAAATAAATTCTATGTGATAATGATCTTTGAAAAAATTTTGCATTTCATTTTCTGATACGTTTCAATAAATGATACACCTCTTTTCATTAACTACTTAAACATGCTTTAATGCATTTCTAGGGCTCTATGCTTCTATGGTATGTTCATATATTAGACACTAATACTTCATAGAAGCATGCTATGTTATTGTTTTTTACAAAGGAAGTTGTTTATACACAGTGAATATATGGAATTTTGTAAGACTCTCGCTTATTACACCATACATCTAAGACTTTTAAAGCCGACTTGTTTGTCTCCAGACTCCTACCTCTTTAGAATAAGCTATAATAATTTTTCTGGCTAATATTTCGTGGGTGGTCCAAAAGTTGGACAAGTTTCTGCTTATTAATAGTTTTAAATTAATTAATTTTTATGTATCATTCTATGTATCATATAATTTTCCATAAAAAATAAATTGGATTGTATATGATGACATGGAATAAAGTGCAATTTAAATATTATATGAATAATGCTAACCGCACGTATGTTTGTATAATAGTTTTACGATAAATATTAAAGCTCTAGTTTAGTGAACGTTAACTATTGATATAATGGGGCTCCAGAGATTATGCCCTGACCCTAGCTTAGCCACGCCCACTCCATCTGCCCATGACTACCATCTTGGAGACTTAGTAAAATACCAGTGAATCCAATCTAATGTGAAAAATTGATTCAAAATATTCGGAAAGGATCTTAAGCACTCATATGTTCACCAGGCTCTCAATGTTGTTTCCATATCCATCTAGGTTTAAAACTGATGAGGTTTTAAACCTTCCCTTCCTTGGAAATATTTCACAAGTTTTATCTATTTTAAGATCTACAAAAGGCTTACCACTTTCTCTTCTCAGTCTTTTGTACCTATCAGATGAAATTGTCTGTCCCTGTCCTTTCTGCTGTAGGCACTGCTTTGATAAAATCTAAGTGAGGCACGTTCTCAGCACACGCCAGGACACGGGACCCCTCTGTGCCTTTTCTCTCATGGCTCATTTATCTTCCTTACACAGAGAACTTTAACTGAGACTTCAAAATAGTGGAGATCGATAAGGAGATAAGAATGAAAAAGACAGCCCCGCCACAGTGATGCTTTGTACCATTCCTCCTTCATGAGGTGGAAAATTTGGGGCATATGTTATGGTGGCTTTTATGTGTAAAATTGCTGTCAGGAATTCACCATATCTGCTTGTGGAAATAACTATTTCAGCTTCTATGAAGGATAAATCAAACCTTCAAGGGATAATATACATATTCATAAATGCTATGCAGAAGATTGTCATCCCGAGCATTTTCCCGTATATATTGGTTTCCATGCTTCCTTCTTGTTGAGTTTGGGAATGGAGGAAGAAAGCAACATCCTCCCTTGTTGAAGAGCAAAGGAATATGGAAACTCAGGGCTTGCAACTGTTCTTTCTCAAGTGGAAGGATGGATAAAGGAAGTGGTCTCTCTTTACAATTCTGTTCATTGAAGTCTAATGGGGCTCTGTGTCATAAATATTCTAAAAGTTTCACTACTACATTCTTTGAGGGTGACTGAGGAGGTCAAATGGCTCACTTTTCATTGGGTCAAACCCAGGTTGATCACCATATCTAGGCATTTTATCTTTTTTCTCATGAGTACATTTTTTTTTATCCTGGGTATGATATTTCTCACATCTTAGATATACAGGAATGATTTGATGTCACCTGGGAATAGAATTGTTTGCTCCATTGGGTTCAGTATATTTGAATTCATAAGTCACATAGAACACAGGGCAAATGCTCTTTCACAGTTACAATGGTGAATTCCCCAACTCCTCCCATAGTATAAAGGGAGAGAAATGGTGCAGTGGATATGAATGCCTCTGTATTCTAGGGCAGGGAAATTCATCCTTTCCCCACCTCTACAGCTAGCTTCATCTACTCCTTTATCTGATTTGGAGGTCATATTGTCTAATGGAATTTGTTAGGATAATCTCTTTCAGGTCTGATATTTTTCAGTTATGAATTCCAACAGCAATGTATTTCACCAGGAAGGACCTCATTGACAACTCTTGGGACAATTAGTCTGCTATCTCATAAGTGTCTAGTAATTTCACTATGAGGAAATTATCGTCTGATTTTTCCCCTGAGAAGTATTAATTTGGTGAGCTTTAAGAATTCTTTTTTCATATTGAATCATCATTCTATGACAAACATGACTCCAACTTGGACCTTTTTAAAATTTGTTTTAATCTGTTCACTAATATTTAATTTCATAGCATAGGTGACATTAGTCTGGAAATTTATTGTAATATATTCTTTTTGTCAAGTTTTCATAGGTATATTATACTTTCTTCCTTAAAATGTGGAAATTTGTTTTATCATTTTTCTAGTCTGGAGCATTTTCTGTGACATGAAGTCTGTCAGAATTTGAGAGGTGCATTCTCTTGAAAAACTTCATGCCTGTTGATTTTTTGTTTGGTCTTTCTTCTAATGTTTACCCTTTTTTAATGGAAATTAGTCTTTTTACGTTTTCTATGTCTAACCGGGCTAAATTTGACAGATTTTGTTTTTGTTAAAATCTATCCTTTTCTTCTAGACATTGAAATTTATTTGTAATGAGGGATGCAAATTAGCCTCTTATATGTATTTTTAAATGTTCAAAACTTCAATAACTCTTCTCTTTAATTTTACATTTGCTCATTTTGCTTTTGATATTTTTATGATTTTATCCTGTTATTTTTTCAAAATATTTGGGTTTTGACTGATTTATAAAGTCTACTTATTCATCTATAGTTCTATATTTATAATTATCATCTTTGCACTTTTGTTGTTTTAATTATTTGCTCATTTCTTCCTTTTTGACTGGAAATTTAATTCATATTTTTATTATGTTCTATTTTTGTTGATATCAGTTCTTAAGGCTATGAGTTTTCCTTTGATCACTGCTTTAAATGCATTAAATTGATTGTAATATCCATTCTTATCATTTTAGTCATATTTTAGAAATACTCTTAATTTGTATAGTCCTTTTCTCTCAAACGTTGTGTAAGCTATATTTGTTTATTTCATGATGTAATAGACTTTTTGCTTTTGTTATTTATTTTGTATTTCATTCACTTGTTATCAGAGTGTTACTTATATTCCTTTCAATGAAGCTTACTGATGTTTTTTGTGGTCTAGTATGTAGCATTTCAATTTTTGGGAATGTCTAATAACTATTTAGAAGGTCAAAATAAGTATATTATCCAGACCCTTTCATATATACCTATAAGTGTTTTCATCCATTTTAGAAACAATCAATTTCTGTTCCAAAGCTTAACTTTATATTTAAGGGTTTTGTCTTAAAATTCCCATATATCTGTTGGAGTCTATATAATCATTTTGTTTTCAGTGCTTCATTAAATTTCATTCTGTTTCATAGTTTTCTATTTTAGAGACTAGATGGTTTTACTAAAGCTGTTTGATTTTTGCTTTTTTTTTTAGCTGTTTTCTTCTTCTAGAAGCCTTACATAGAAGAAGATCTCATTTTTTCCCTTATATTTTTGTTCACATAGGTGGCTGCTAAGGTAGGTGGGTTTGCAAGGTTCCTAGGAAAGATTGCCCTCTTCAGGCAGTATAGCAAAATGCAGTTATTTCAGTGAGGCTATGAGAGGTGAGGGAATGCATCAATGTGTGTGAGTGTGTCTGTGTTCGTTTTTTGTGGTTTTATCCTTTCACATTATTTGGTTCTCTTTTGTACTACATTATTCTGAAGGACCTTCACATGCTTCTTTTTAATTTTAGCACCCTCCTCTCTCTGGAGGATGCCTTTCTACCCTCACCTCCTTTTTTTGAAACTTTTTTCTTACATGAACATATGGCTTTGTGACAACTCCACCATCAATCTCACTTATGTTTAATATCCTTCCCACTAAACATGTCCTTGTTTACCATGACTCTTTTATACTTTTTTAGTACAAATAATGTGTTTTGTCTGGGAGATTCTAGCTGAATCTTTAGTCTTCAGTTCCTGTCTTCCCTCTTCGTAATTGGTTTTAGGTTTTCTTTTATTCTTCTGTTTTCTCCTGCACTCCCACCCCACCAGTGTTGCACTGCTCTCCATTCTCTATAAGAATCTTGTTTCCACTGGGAGTTCAACTAAAAATCCCAATAAAATTCTGTGAATACTTTTGTCCATTCGGGTAATGACAAGTTAGTACTTTTGTTCTCTTTTCTGGTTGTGCTGAGTTCAAGTCATTATGTGGTTTTATTAGTTTTCTTATTAAGAAGTATATTTTTTGGAGGATTTACAGAGAGGTTTATATGGTTCAATTACCTTTGGGATACTTGGAAGTTAAGTCCATGTTTTAAAATATCATTTTAGTGTCTGCTATCAGGGCATGCCTTTTTATTAATAAATTTCTTGAAGTATACTACACAAAAGATACAAAGCACCCAATTAATAACATTATAAAGTTATCTTAAAGTTATCAGTAGTAAAATCAATGCCACAATTCAGCTTAGACAATTTTTATCACCATGATTACATTCTCTTTGCCCATTTACTATTCATCGCCATTTCCTGTACCTCCCACTTCAGGGAACCACTACTGTAATTTCTACCTGTGTCAGTTTACCTTTTCTAGACATTTAATGTAAATGGAATTGTACAATATTTGGTTTCTGACATTAGCTTTCCACTTAATATAATGTTTTCAAGGTTCATCCAGCTTGTATCATGGCACAGTACTGCATTTTTTGGTCAATAAATAATATCCCATTGATTGATAATGTACCACATTTTTATTCCTTCATCAGTTGATAGACGTTTGGGTTGTTTCCACTTTTGGCTATTATGTATAGCTTTAGGGGTATCTTTAGGGGTACCAATACATTCTAACTAGAAAGAAAATATTGAATAAACCACATCTAAACAGGTTGTAGCAAACTATTACTGAAATAAATGAATTTAAAAACATGGTCTTAACAGTACCATAAGTGAAAGACCAATTAGCTACAAAGAAAGTAGAATTACATTGTGAACTAACTCTTCAAGTTCAGCAATGGAAGACAATGTCAGCATAGACCCAAAAATATTAAATAAATCTTAGTGTGCAAAAAATAACCATGTACCAAAATGTTGCCAAAATTTGACAAAGTCTCTTTTACTAGTGATCCATTATTGGCTGAAATTAGTTTAGAGTCATTTAACATATTAATGTGTTCATTATTAGAAAATGGTATGATCTTAATAAAAATTATAAAAGTCTTCATTTAAAGTAGTCTATACGTGCTAAAATATTTTCAGAAAACCTAAATAAAACGTACTGCATATGCATGTAAATCTAAAAACATCCTAAATTAAATAATACAGAATTTTATTAATAACTGCATATGTGTTGAAAACACAAGGAAAACACAAGTGAATGATGCACAGAAAATTGAGTGCAATGATTGCTTCTGAGATAAAAAAGAGAATGGAATTTGTGGCGAGCACTGGATGGGGAGGGCTAAAAACATTAAAAAATGTTTAATTTTTAAAATTTTGTTTCTATTCATAGGATTAGATTTGTCATGAGGCTTTAAAAACAGATAGATTCCTTATTGTCTTTATGGATGTCATTTCCTAATAACTCAATAAGAGCATTATTGAATTATTTTCTGACATGTACTCCCTGATTGTTTCTTTGCTGTGTCTGCATTTTATAGGCTTGGTGTAGCATACATGGTCCACCTGCTTGCCCCCAAAAATATTATTACGTCTGTGGAGACGATCGTGAAACCTATGTTAACCACTGTCCTAATTGCACTGCACACTTGTAAGAGCACAATACTAAATATTTTCTCCTCCTACTTTTTGAAGTAATAGTGTCAGTATGCTAGGAACTAGTGGGTTTCTTTTAAACTACAGCCCCATATACAGGAAACAGCTATTTTATCTAAAGTTTGAGAATATACCATTAAGCCTTACCCTGAAACCCCACTTCTAAAATTAGGTTAACTTGAGCTATGTACCTGATGATGCAGTCTTGCTTTCAAATATAAAAATTAATTAACCATACTCAATTTAATATAATCTTGTATTATGATCACAAGTGCATCAATAGGATGTAAAGTGGGAGATCCAAGGGTCAAATTGTGTCTCTCTCATCCTTTCTTTCCTGAGGTCTGGGTGTGTACCTAGACAGTCTCAGGACTGAGAAAGGAGCCCACAGCAGGACAGAGGACATGAGCAGGGGCTGGGGAGTACCAGGACACAGCTGTATGAAGAAGTAGAGTCCCAGTTATTTGTCTTAAGTCCTGTTCATATGTCTAGTTACTGAGAAGCACTTTGGACACCATGGAAATGACTAACATATTATTTTTATTTTATTTTATTTTTATCTTTCTACAGATATACGAACTATAATGAGGCTACTTTCAAGCACTATGGCAAATGCAGAGCTTTCTGATGTGGTGCTATACATCATATGACTCCCCTTTAATCCTATTCTGCTGTTGGATTCCACAAATTGTTAGTCTTTCTTGCATTAGAGTCCTAGATAAGTGGCAGAATCCTGTTTAAAAGCCAGGATTGACTATCAGAATTGACTATTCTTGCAAATCCAAAATTATATCTTGTAATTCCAAAGTTTTAATTCTCTGTCAATGTCCAAATATTTGAAGAAAACCTGGAAAATCATTTGTTTAATAATATGTTTAAATCATGATATATAAGACATTTCTCAATCATTAGTTTCCTCAATAAACATGTGGCATGGTATTTACTTTATGAAAATGACTTTTACCTTAGTGATTGCCTATTAGGGTAACACACATGCATAATCTAGAAATTGATACTCACAACAATATTTCTCAAACTTACCTTTAGTGTATATACAACGTATAGATATCTAAAACTCCACCTGTTCTAATGAATCAAATTCTTCAAGAGAAAGGTCTGCTGCTGGTAATTTTTATCAATTCCCCTGTTAGGCAAACATTCGCAGAGACCTCTCATCATATATCAGTTTAGCATTGGGAGAAATTCAGCATCTATATAGAATTTGGGAAAATATTATTCTACTTGTTACGTACAGGCTAAACCATTCTAAAAACCAAAGAACATTACACACCTTAAGTAATTTGTGAATTTACTTTTTTATGTATTGAGTCTATGTGGTAGGTAGATAGACTTGAGCTAGTGGAAGCCCTGCCATGAATAATTCTCATTTTCCATTTTGGGTACCACCCCGATGGTGATCCATTCTTCTCTGCCTCTCGGTAAATAAGAATGATGCTTAACTGAAGTCAAAATGAAGTCAAAATTTATTTTAAAAAAGAAGTATAGATTTAATAATCAGGACAGTAAGTTGACTACAACTGATGATATATTGTATTTTTCAAATATGTAAAGAAAACAGATGTTATATGCTCATACCATAAAAATGATAACTATATGAAGTGATGCATTGTTAATTAGCTAGATATAACTATTCTACAATGTAATTCTACATAGGATAGGTTTGGAAAATTCCTCTATTTTTTTCTTTTTTAAATTGTCTCTTCTACTTGTTTTTCTCTACTTCTTATTTTCTATTATGAGACTTCCTTCCAGTGATTCAGTTGTAGTCTGTGTTGAGGAGTTTATGGGCTCAAACATCCATTCAATATCTATTTATTGAACCCTTATTATATGCCTCACTTGTAATCATAGGACTTTTTAAATTCATTTCATCGCACCATTCGTTACTGACATACTGACTACCTGATAGTGCCTATTCATTTAGTATATCATTTGTCTCTCATCACTAGAATGCAAGTTGCATAATAAGAGTTTCTTGCCTGTCCTTTTTACCTGCCTGCTCTAGCACCTAGCACAGTGTATTGCACAGAGCAGAAAATACTCAATAAATAATTGCTAAATGAATAAATAGTCTAAAGATTCTATATCATTAGCCAAAGCATAAAATGAAACAGAATTCATTCAGAAATTGGGAGAAATCATGTGTTTTATATCAGTGAATTTAACAAAAACAGTAAGTAAAATTATCTCATGGGAACTTAAAATAATTTAACCAGTATTTATTGAATTCAACTTGATTAGTGATAAGAAACTATGAAATGTTTAACATACTCTCTTACACTATTTTTTCCTAATGATTCAGAATTATCTTCAAGTTGAAATCACTCTGTTCTCTGAGTATGCAAGGGCCCCTTTGCAGAGTTCCCTTCAGCAGAGGAAGACACAGGATAGGTGTACACTATAGAGCTGAGAGAGAACCTCTGCTTGCTCCTCTTTAGCCGCTATCCCCACTGCAACAATACGAAGGATATACCAATCTTAGCAGGGCCCAGACATAGTCTATGAAAAGATTTATCAGTTAATCAAAAGGCTTTATTAATTAAGGGTGTATCTACATAATGAAAACACGGATATTGCCTAAATGTAGCAAGTTCAGATCAGGTGGCCCAAGCAAGAAAGAAAAATAAAGCAGGACTTCAGAAAAGATTGAAGTTTTTTTTTTTTTTTTTCCTGGAGAGGAGAGATTTGAGTATGAATTGCGTGGGAGACAGAATATTCATCTGCTATTGTTTATTCGTAGAGGAAGTAAAGACCTTCTATTTTGTCATGAAAGTCTCTGATGATTGAAAGCATCATGAATATGGGGATTGGGATTCAAGGTAAGTGGAACTTCCTAACAATTAGAACAGGAAAGTTCATGCTTCATTATCAAGTGAGTTTCCTATTTGTAGAAAATCCTGATAGGTGTTAGCCCATTAAGAATATTGTAGAGGAAATCAGAGCTTGTTTAGGTGGTCTCTGAGTCCTTAGCCAACTCTGAAAGCCTGTAACTGTACCGAAATTAAGCTCCCATTCAGTATATCTTGGGTTTGATAGAATAGACTTCACTTTACTCATGTTTGATATATAGGCATACCTTGGAGATATCAGGGGATCACTTCCAGACCACGACAATAAAATGACTATAATAATAAAGTGAGTCACATGGTTTTGTTGGTTTCCCAGTGCATATAAAAATTATATTTTCACTATACTGTGGACTCTTACATGTACAATATTATTATGTATATAAGTATACATATTTTACTTTAAAATATTCTATTACTAAAATATACTAACGATCATCTGAGCCTTATGCAAGTTCTAATAATTGCTGATGGAGGGTCCTGCCTGGGTGTTGATGGCTCCTGAATGATCAGGGTGGTAGCTGAGAAACTTTGGGGTGGCTGTGGCCATTTCTTAAAATAAGAGTACCTGGAATTTTGCTACATCAATTGACTCTTCTTTTCCAAAAAGATTTTTTATAGCATGTGATACTGTTTGATAGCATTTTACCCATAGTATAACTGCTTTGAAAATTGGAGTTAATCTGCTCAAACTCTGCTGCTACTGCTATGACAACTAAGATTATATAATTTTCTAAACCGATTGTTGTGACATCAACAATGTTCCCACTATTTTCACCAGGAATAGATTTCATCTCAAGTAAACACTTCTTTTGTTGATCTATAAGGAGCAACTTATCATTTGTTAAATTTTTATCATTAGAACACAGCAATTCAGTGATATTTTCAGGCTCTACTTCTAATATTAGTTTTCTTGCTATTTCCATCATATCTGCAGTGACATTCTCCACTGAAATTATAAACCCATTAAAGTCATGCAATAGTTACCCAAATCCCTGTTAATATTTATATTTTGACCTTCTCCCATAAATAATGAATGTTCTTAAAGGGATCTAGAATGATGAATCCTTTCCAGGAAGTTTTCAATTTACTTTGTACAAATTCATCAGAGGAATTACTATTTATGGCAGCCATAATCTTATGAAATATATTTCTTAAATAAAAAGACTTGGGGTTTGAAATGACTCCTTGATCCATGGGCTGCATTGTGGATGTTGTGTTAGCAGAGCTGAAAATAACATTAACCTCCTTTACATCTGACAAGATCTTTTGAATACCTAGTTGCATGGCTAATGAGCAGTAATATTTTGAAATTGGGCTTAAAATAGTCACCAAACTATGCTGTAAATAGATATACTATCATCCAGGCTTGTTATTCCATTTATATAGTATAGATAGAGTAGATTTAGCATAATTCTATTCCTTTTTTATTTAGTTCAGTATTTTATGGTGGTACAAATGTGTAGGTTACCTATACTGCCATTGCCACACATAATTCTGAGCTTCAAGCATGTCCATTCCCAAGACAGTGCACATCACATTCATTATGTGTATATATATCCAGCCCCTACTCCCCCATCCTATATGCCAGATACCAGATGAATATAATTGCTATGTGTGCACTCAAGTATTGATTAGTTAACACCAATTTGATGGTGAATACATGTGGTGTTTATATTTCCATTCTTGGGAAACTTCACTTAGAAGAATGTGTTCTAGGCCGGGCGCGGTGGCTCACGCCTGTAATCCTAGCTCTCTGGGAGGCCGAGGCGAGCGGATTGCTCGAGGTCAGGAGTTCGAAACCAGCCTGAGCAAGAGTGAGACCCCATCTCTACTATAAATAGAAAGAAATTAATTGGCCAACTAATATATATACAAAAAAAATTAGCTGGGCATGGTGGCACATGCCTGTATTCCCAGCTACTTGGGAGGCTGAGGCAGGATGATTGCTTGAGCCAGGAGTTTGAGGTTGCTGTGAGCTAGGCTGACGCCATGGCACTCACTCTAGCCTGGGCAACAAAGTGAGACTCTATCTCAAAAAAAAAAAAAAAAAAAAAGAAGAATGTGTTCTAACTGTATACAGGATAATACAAAAGGTGCTATATTGCCACTGTTTTTGTGGCTGAATAGAACTCCATGGTATACATATACCACATTTTATTAATCCACTCATGTATTGATGGCACTTGGGTTCTTTCCACATCTTTGCAATTGTGAGTTGTGCTGCTATAAACATTCTAGTGCAGATGTATTTTTATAGAATGTCTTTTGTTCTTTTGCATAGATGCCCAGTAGTGGTATTGTTGGATCAAATCGTAGACCTACTTGTATCTCTTTGAGATGTCTCAATTTTGCTTTCCACAGAGGTTGTAATAGTTTGCAGTCTCCAGAAGTGTATCAGGGTTCCTATCTCTCTACAACCATGCCAACGTTTATTGTTTTGGGAATTTTTGATAAAGATCATTCTTACTGGAGATAAGCAATATCTCATTGTGGTTTTGATTTGCATTTACCTGATGTTAGAGATGTTGAGCATTTTTTCATATGTTTGTTGGCCATTAGTCTATCTTCTTTTGAAAAGTTTCTGTTCGTGTCCTTTACCCCCTTTTTGATAGGGTTGTTTGATTTTTCCTTGCTGATTTTCCTGACTTCTATACAGATTCTAATTATCAACCCTTTATCAGATGTGTAACATACAAATATTTTCTCCCATTCTGTAGGTTGTCTATTTGTTCTCTTGATAGTTTTATGGTTATGCAGAAGCTTTTAAATTTGATCTTGTCCCATTTATTCATTATTGTTGTTGCTGTGGTTACTTTGGGGTCTTCTTCATAAATTCTTTGCCTAGGCCAATGTCTATAAGTTTTTCCAACATTTTCTTAGCGAATTCTTATAGTATCATGCCTTAGGATTAAGTCTGTTATCCACCATGAGTTGATTTTTGTGAGAGGTGAAAGGTGTGGATCCTGTTTCAGTTTACATCTGGCTATCCAGTTTTCCCAGCACCATTTACTGAATAAGGATTCTTTTCCCCAGTGTATGTTTTTGTCTGCTTTGTCAATGATTACGTGGCTAATGGTCTAAACAGAATTATAAACAGCAGTACCATGATAGCCAGAGACTTCAATAGCCCTCTGACAGCACAGGACAGATCCTTCAAACATAGCAGCACAATTCATAATTGCAAGGCTGTGGAAACAGCCCAAGTGCCCATCAATCAAAGAATGGATTAATAAAATGTGGTATATGTACACCATGGAGTACTATTCAGCTCTAAGAAACAATGGTGATATAGCACACCTTATATTTTCCTGGTTAGAGCTGGAACCCATACTACTAAGTGAAGTATCCCAAGAATGGAAAAACAAGCACCAGATATATTCTCCAGCAAACTGGTATTAACTGAGTAGCACCTAAGTAGACACATAGGTGCTACAGTAATAGGGTATTGGGCAGGTGGGAGGGGGGAGGGGGGCGGGTATATACATACATAGTGAGTGAGATGTGCACCATCTGGGGGATGGTCATGATGGAGACTCAGACTTTTGGGGGGAGGGGGGGAATGGGCATTTATTGAAACCTTAAAATCTGTACCCCCATAATATGCCAAAAGAAAAAAAAAAAAAAAAGAAAAAAGAAAAAAAAAAAAATTAACAAAGAAACAGTGGACTTAAACATAACTCTAGAACAAATGGGCCTGACTGCCATTTATAGAACATTCTACCTAAAACCACTGAATATATGTTTTTCCCATCAGCTGATGGGAAAGTCTCTAAGATTCATCATATACTAGGCCAGAAAGCGTGTTTCAAAATTTTTAAAAATTAGAAATTGTATCGTGCATCTTCGCAGACCACAATGGCATAATATTAGGAATTAACTCCAACAGAAATTCTCATCTTTACGCAAACTCATGGAAACTAAACAACCTTCTGCTGAATTGTTTCATTAAGGAGGAAATCAAGATGGAAATCAAAAGATTCTTTGAACTAAAGACAAAGGAGACTTTGAACTAATGACAAAGGAGACACAGTTATCAAAATCTGTGGGACATAGCTAAAGCAGTCCTGAGAGGAAAATTTATATGCATAAATGCTACATCATAAAGACAGAAAAATCACAAATAAACAATCTAATGAATCATCTCAAAGAACTGGGAAGGAATGAGCAAACCAACCCCAAAACCAGCAGAAGAAATTAAATAAAGAATATCAGAGGAGAACAAAATGAAATTGATAACAAAACAAGTATACGGAAGTTTAATAAAAACAGAAAGTTAGTTCTTTGAAAAAAGAACCAAAATTGACAGGCCTCTGGCTAGATTAATGAGAAACAGAAAAAAAAGAATTCTAAGAAGCTTTTTTAGGAATGAAAAAGGAGAAATTACAACTGATGCCATGGATACAAAATATCATCTATAAATACTATAAAAACCTCTATGCACATAAACTGGAAAATGTGGAGTTAATGGACAAGTTCTTAGAAACACACAGACTCCATAGGCTCAAGCAGGAAGATATAGAATTCCTGAACAGATCAGTATCTAGTACCAAAATTGAAAGAACAATAAAAAGTCTTCCAAAAAAGAAAGGTCCCAGACCAGATGCTTTAAAACTTGAATTTTAAAAGACCTGAAAAGAACTACTTCCTAACCTACAGACATTATTACACAACATCAGAAGGAAGAAATCTTCTCCAATACATTTTATGAAGCCAACATTACGTTGATACCAAAACCAGGAAAGGATGCAACAAAAAAAGAATACTACAGACCGATATCCCTTAGGAATTTAGATTAAAAAATTCTCAAGAAAACCCTAGCAAACCGAATTCAGGTGCTTATCAAAAAAATAATCCATGATGACCAAGTGGGCTTATACCAGAGATGCAGGGATGGTTTCACATATGCGAATCTATGAATGTGATTCACCACGTAAATAGAAGCAAAAACAAAGATTACATGATTCTATCAATAGACACAGAACAGGCATTCAACAAAATTCAACATCCTTTTATGATAAGAACCCTTAACAAAATATGTATAGATGGGACTGACCTCAAAATGATAAAAGCCATATATGACAAACCCACAGCCATCATACTGGATGGGAAATAATTGAAAGCACTCTCACTTGGAACTGGAACCAGTCAAAGTTGCCCTCTATTGCTGATTCTATTCAACATAGTGCTAGAAGCAACCAGTCAAGATAAGCAAATCAAGGACACCCAGATGGCAGCAGAAGAAGTCAAACTATCTCTTTTTGGTGGTGATATGATCTTATATATAGAAAACCCCAAAGATTCTGCCAGGATATTACTGGAATTGATAAACAAATTCAGAAAAGTCTCAGGTTATAAAATCAATGTACAGAAATCAGTAGAATTCTTATACGCCAACAACACTCAAACTTAGAGCCGAATCAAAGACTCAATAACTTTCACAATAGCAACCAAAGAAAATAAAGTATCTAGGAATATATTTAGCTAAGTAGATAAAAAATCTCTACTGGGACAACTATGAAACACTGAGGAAGAAAATTGTTGATGACATAAACAGGTGGAAAACCATAACACACTCATGGGTCAGCAGAGTCAACATTGTTAAAATGTATATACTACCCAAAGTAACCTGTAGATTCAATACAATCTTTAGATTGAATCTGTATTAAAATACCAACATAATTTTTCACAGATCTAGAGAAAATAATTCTACACTTCATATAGAACCAGAGAAGACCCCATATAGCAAAAGCAATCATGAGCAAAAACAACAAATTTGGAGGCATCAATTTTCCAGACATCAAGGTATACTACAAGGCTATAGAAACTAAAACACCAATGGACTGCCACAAAAACAGAAACATAGACCAATAGAGCAGAACTGAGAACCCAGATATAGAACCTTTCTTAAATCTTATATTTTGCAATGATTTTCATGATATTTAACTATTTCAAGGCTTAGATATTTTTATTGGTGAAGCTTGAATTTTTTTCATGGTCTCTTATAAACTTTGAACAGTTGGAACACCAGTGGCACTGTGAGCTGCCTTCTGTGCTGCTTATTTAAGCTTGATAGTCTTCTAACACAGCTGCAGCGTCATTGACCTGAGAACAAAGAGATGACAGAGACATGTATATGAAGAAATTCTGAATTATCAAATTTTCAACAACGTTCCAGTGATTTCACCAAAGAATTAAATATAGTGTGAAAAAGAGGAAACAACAGTTCACCCAATGTTGCTTTTCATCTTGAGGGGAAGATGCAAATATGGAAGCAGGCAAATGTTACTGACCTTATACATGAGCAGCAGGCTGTTCCATGGTAACTTGTGGCTGGGCATTAAAATGTTACTGGGAATTGCAAACTCCAACAGTACGTTTGTACTGTGTGATAATGTGAACAGCAGGGTAGAAGCAGCAGCAACACCTGCAAGCTATGAATTCATTGTCTGTGTTGACATGATAGCAACACAGTATGTTGACGTTGGTTGTGAAATCTTGAAGAAACTGGTCTCTCACTACTAAATGCTGGGCTAGGAGCAGCTAGGAGATAGCACTATTTTGGAATGGATGAGGTCTGGCACCCCAAGCAGTCCAATAAGAACCTGGTCTTGATTGAGCAATTTGCCTAAGAAGATAGCAGGCAGCATGATTCTAAGTGTCTGGTGTAGCGGCCATGAAGAATCCCAAAGGAGGGGCTACCTTATCAGAGCTGATTAGGGGGTAGGGCATAGATTTTATGCTTGCCATTCTCTGCATATAGTAGAAGGTAAGTGAGCCTGGCACTCTTCTCTGCAGTGGGTTGTAGCTATATACAATGGCTTGGTGGCCAAAATTCTATCATTCAGTTCTGTAACTGCTTCAGTTGCTTCTTGTGGACAGTAGAAACATACAAAACCAAACCCTTTGCTGTGACCATCTTCATCATAACCTTTGCACTAGTGATTGTATCAAATGGAGAAAACTTTCCAGGGACATTCATCATCAAGAACTTTCACATAAAGATTACCACGCTCATATCTGGTGATCCTTCAATCTGTTCCAATTTGTATTTAAGTTTTGTCGGTAGTTCCACCTTTTATTTTTAATTCTTTCAACGTAAATTTGTTTTCAATAGAGGTCCTTTTCATTCATTTCATCCACAGCTATCTGTGTGTCTTCATACCTTTTCTCTAAACCTTACAAATCCAAATCCTTTGAATTCTCCAGTTTCTTCTGTCATTACTTTCACATTGAAGGCAGCTCCAAACTTGCCAAAGAGATCCTTCAGGCTCTAATTATGCATGTCTTCTCCAAAATCCTTGATGTAAACTTTAGAGAACCCTCTTGCTCAAGCTCAAATTCAACTTGTTGTTCTTTATGAGACTGAAATCATCCACCAAATACATCATGAATATTCAAAAGCATCTCATTCATTTTTTAAAATAGCTTTAGTTGCTTCGTGTTTCTCTAAGTGTACAAATCCATAGCCCTTGGAAATATTTTCATCATAAATCACCTTACATAAAAGAGTATTACCGAAACCAGAAAATGTGTCACATAGTGCTGTGCTAGCAATGGGTTTGTCCAATTTTTTAATGAGGATATTCCTCAAACTACATTTGAGAAGTGATGGATTATGCTTGGTCTTCATAACATCAAAATTCATGATGTCCACAGCACTCTCCACATCCACAGCTACTTGAGATTCAGATGAATTGCCAAAGGGGCAGTGGGTGATCCTTTCCCTGCTGACCTGATGGAGAGGGCGAACCTGATAGGACTGAACCTCTCTTGAGCATCGCCTTGGTCATGCTGGGGTGTAGGTCCTGCACAAAGAGCGATGCCATGGGGTAGCTGGGGATGCTAGAGTTCACATTGACATGGCTGCCTGCAGAGCCACTGATGATCACTGTTCTGTGGCAAGAGTACAGCAAGTGCTCAGTCAAGGACCTGAGCCAGGGCAGGAGTGTGGGGAAAAGTGCAGAAAAACAAAATCCACCACAAGGTAGAACCTCATAATGGCCACGGAAAGTTGTTGACCTGCTTCTGCTGGTTGCTGGCTGCTGGCTGGGAACTGGAGTGGCAATGTCCAGTCCAGACAGCAGGAAGGCAGGAGTCTCCCGGTTCCTTCTTGGAACTGTTGCTGGGCTGCAGACAGACAGGTCAGATTTGGCTGTTTCACCATGTTATTTTATAAAAGACGAAGAAGAAAAAAAAATCTCTGGTGGAGGAGACCCGAAGACAGAATATTTTTAAAAATTTTAAATAAATATTTTTTAATTTTTACATGATAAATGTGTGTTCGAAGCCCAGAGTAACACTCCACACTGGCAGTAGTAACCACCTCAGAAATGTCAATCTGTTATTGTTAATGTCCTATTTTCCCAGCAGTTCTGTACAGTTTTCCTTCTGTAATTTGGAATGTACTACATGGGTTACAACTAAAGGTTTAAATTTTTTTAATTGAATATTTACACTCTCTAATGGATTGATTTTCATTTTTCCAATGTAATAGTTCCATCGTATCTCTAGTAACAATTTTTTTCTTATGGTTTGTGAATTTAATTAGTATAGCCACTTCAGCTTTCTCATGGCTCCTGCTAATGCGGTATATTTTACTGTACATTTTCACTTCCAACCTGTTTGTATCTTTCAGTCTACTATGAGATCTTGTAGACATCAGATAGTTGAATCTTGTTTTTCTAATCCAGTATAACAAGTGCTACAAATATTATTTAATTATTACATTGTAAAATAGTATATGTTCAGAGAAGTTTAGAGAAGAAAGAGGGAAGAGTATATATTTATACAGTTGGTTATATTACTATTTTCATTCACAATTTCTATTTCTCTGAATTTTTTCCTCTAACTTCAATTTACTTTCTTACACCAACACAGCTTTACACCTGCCCATATCCTATGTGGGCTATTACTGCCAAATATGAAAAATTTATGAGAGTTATCGGCCTCAGAATGTCCGATACATATGCTGTTATGCCGTTGCATTTTCAATCAGTTGTGATTGAGTTAAAGTCCCCTATACACTGATGTCACCTTCTGCAAGATCCTCTGCTCTAAGCAACAATTAATCTATTTTTTTCTCTACTGACCTGCCTGTTATTGAATTTCATATTAAAGAAATCATATTGTATGTGGTCTTTTATGATTTGATGCTATTACTTACAATGTTTTCATGATTTACCATATGGTAGCATGTCAAAACTTTATTCCTTTTTATAAATGTATAATATTCCATTATGTTTACATACCATATTTTGCTTATTCATTCATTGGATCATGAAAATTTGGATTGGGTCCACCTTTGTCTATTAAAAATGCTGCAATAACCATTTATGTACAATGTCTATGTGCACATGTTTTTTTCCTCGCATGTATTTATCAAGAGATAAA
Organism: Microcebus murinus; assembly: GCF_040939455.1. NCBI lineage: Eukaryota > Metazoa > Chordata > Mammalia > Primates > Cheirogaleidae > Microcebus > Microcebus murinus. The sequence continues at coordinate 14,632,550 of NC_134124.1, forward strand.
AGTTCTAGATCAAAGGTAACTCATAGATTAATTCATTGAGAAACAACCAGATGTTTTCAATGCACTTAATTTAATATTCCCACCAGCAATGAATAAAGATCCTGATTTTTCACATTGTAAACACTTGTTCCTTTTTGCCTTCGCGATTATAGCCATCCTAGTGAGTGTGATGTGGTATCCCAGGGTGGTTTGGGTTTTCATGTCCCTGATTACTAATGATGTTATGACTGTTTTCATGTGCTTATTGGCAATTGGTGTATGTTCTTTGGAAAAATGCACACGTAAGTTCTTGTTGCATTTTTTAATTGGCTTTTTGTCTTTTTATTATTACATTTTCAGACTTCTTTGTATATTGTAAACACAAGTCTCTCGTTAGGTATATCCTTTGTACATATTTTATTCAGGCATTTTGTTTGACTTTAACTTTCTTGATAGTGTCTGTTGAAACACAAAAATTTTAATTTGGATAATGTCCAATTTATCATTATTTCCTTCTTTATGTTTTTTCTTTGTTATGCCTTTGGTGTTTTAATGAAGTATCTGTTACCAATGCAATGTCATAGAGATTTATTCCTGTGTTTTCAACTTGAAGTATTTCTGGTTTTGTTCTTATATTGAGTTATTTAATCCATTTTGAGTTAATTTTCTATATGGTGCATGGTAATGTTCTGACTTCACTTTATTGCGTGTGGTTTTTCAGGTTTCCCTGCATGTTTTGCTGCAAAGGTTTGTTGAATATATTTGATATCCTCATTGAAAGTCAGTGGAGGATAAAGACACCATCACGATGGCATGATAGGAAGCCCTGAACCCTTCTTTTCCAACTATCTTCACTGATTCAACAAAAAAATGCAGACCCATTTTTCCCTGTGGAAAGACCACAAGCTAGTGGAGAGGATCCTGTATCTAGGGCAGCCATATGAAATCCAGTAAGAGAGCTCAACACATTCTCTCCACAAAAATCCTACCTCAGCATAGGTCCAAACATTGCAAGGAAGTTCCTACTTCCCAGCTTCTCTATGGGGAAAGAAGAAAAGACCGCGCATTTACAATTCTGATTTTCCTGGGTTCTTCCGCAGCCACTGTCTTCTGCCTCACACATCTCAGAACACTGCTGGAACCTATTACACTATGACCATATAGAGGGTCCAGAAAACAAACATTATAGACTGAAATAATATACTAGCACATGCCACAACCACACTACCTGGCTTAACATAACATGAGCAGAAGAAAAAAACTGAGCTCCTAAATTCTCCCTAGAGAGGAAAGAAAAGGACTGGACCACACCTCCAAAATTCTGACATTGCTAGGACCCATCTGAAACATTGGCTTCTGTCTTCCCTGTCAAAACAAAAGTGGCAGGTCCTGGCATTCTCTAGAAACCTGGGAGACACTGAGAATAAAGATAGCACTTTAAAGTAACACAAATATTTGAGGGCACCCTAGAATATTTGTCTGGGCTGATTGGAAAAGGGTGATATAGCCAGTTAGGGAATGGCTGCGAGAAATGGCTGTTTGGATAATGACATGACACAAAACGTCAAGGAAAATGAGAAAATAGCATCAAGAAAATGAAAAATAAAGTCCCCAAAGGCAATCAGAGCAGCAACAAAAATAAATAAATGGGACATGATGAAACTACAAAGCTTCTGCACAGCCAAAGAAATATTCATGAAAGTAAACAGACAACCTACAGAATGGGAGAAAATTTTCTAATCCTACATATGTCATAAGGGGCTGATAACTAGAATCTCCTTAGAATTCACAAAAATCTGCAAGAAAAAATCAAACAACTCTATCAAGAAGTGGGCAAAGGACTTGAACAGAAACTTTTCTAAAGAAGACAGAAGAATGGCCAACAAACATGAAAAAATGCTCAACATCTCTAATCATCAGGGAAATGCAAATCAAAACTACAATGAGATATCACTTAACTCCAGTGAGAATGGCCTTTATCAAAAAGTCCCCAAACAATAGATGCTGGCGTGGATGTGGAGAGAGAGGAACACTCCTACACTGCTGGTGGGACTGCAAACTGGTTCAACCTCTTTGGAAAGCAATATAGAGATACCTTAGAGCGATACAAGTGGACCTACCATTTGATCCAGCAATCCCATTACCGGGCATCTACCTGAAAGATCCAAGGACACTCTACAAAAAGGACACCTGCACTCGAATGTTTATAGCAGCACAATTCATAATTGCAAAGCTGTGGAAACAACCCAAGTGGCCATCAATTCATGAGTGGATTAATAAAATGTGGTATATGTATACCATAGAGTACTATTCAGCTCTAAGAAACAACAGTGATATAGCACCTCTTGTATTTTCCTGGTTAGAGCTGGAACCCATACTACTAAGTGAAGTATCCCAAGAATGGAAAAACAAGTACCACATATACTCACCAGCATATTGGTATTAACTGAGCAACACCTAAGTGGACACATAGGAACTACAGTAACTGGGTATAGGGCAGGTGGGAGGGGAGAGGGGGACGGGTGTATACGTACATAATGAGTGAGATGTGCACTGTCTGGGGGATGGTCATGCTAGAAGCTCAGACTTGTGAGGGAAGGGGGGCATGGGCATTATTTGAAACTTTAATATTTGTACCTGCATAATATGCTGAAATAAAAAATAAATTAATAAATAAATAAAATATATAAACTTTTTGGAAAAAAAAAGAAGTGTCAAAAGCAGACATCATTTCAGATCTTCGGTGGAAAACACATTGTCTTTCACCACTAATATGAAGGTTGCTATAGGTTTTTTATAGAGCCCTCTATTAGGTCAAGGAATTGTCCTCTATTTCTTGGATATTGAGTGTCTTTATTATGAAAGGGTGATGGATATTGTCAAATACTTTTTCTGTATCTATTGAGATGATAATGTGTTTCTGTTTTTTATTGTATTGGTATTTATGAACATCAACCCTTTCAGATGTTAAACTAATCTTGCAACACAGAGATAAATCTCAATAGGTCGCGGTGCATTTTGAAAATGTTTCTGCTTTCTGTTTGCTAGTGTTTTTGTTGAGGATTTTTTTTTACGTATATTCATAAGAAATATTGACAAATAGTTTTCTTGCTGCAGTATCTTTATCTGATTTGGTATCTGAGTAATACTGGTTTCCAGGGCATTGCAAGAGGGGGAAATGGAGTGTTATTGTTCATTGGGTATAAAGTTACACTTACAGATCTGGTTCAGTGTCTCATATCTGTAATCCCAGCACTTTTGTAGGCTGATACGGGAGGATTCTTGAGGACAGGAATTCGAGAACAGGCTGGGCAACATAGTGAGACCCTGCGTGTTGCAAAAAAAAAAAAAAATAGCTAAGCATGGTAGTGTGCACCTGTACTCCCAGCTACTCTGGAGACTGGCAGGAGGAGGGCCTGTGCTCAGGAGTTTGGAGCTGCAGTGAGCTATGATAGCACCATGGTGCTCCAGCCTGGGAAACAGAACTAGGCCCTGTTTCTAAATTAATTAATTCATTAAAATATATTTTAAAGAGTCTCTCTCCTATTTCAAATCCCACAGGATGCCCTACTTTAGAAAAATAAAGAAAAAGTAAAAGCAAAAATTACAGTTATATTCTAGCTATCTTCTGGACAAGATACTGGTGCAGTTAACAATGAGGTGGTGTGCACTTAAAAATTTGTTAAGAGGGTAGATCTCACATTAAGTATTTTTATGATCCACAACAAAACAAAACAAAATATGACTCTAAATGAACAAGAAAACCGTTGCAAGTCATGTGTATGATTATTAACTTGATTGTTGGTGATGGTATCTCAGGTGTATGCATATGCCCAAACTCATCAAATTGTATACTTTATATATTTGCAGTTTTTTTGTTAAAAGACAGAAAATAAATGTTTCACAGTAGGGAAACTGTGAAATGAACACAATAGGAAATCACTTTCTCTTAGAAATTATTTATGAAATCTATTATTGAGTAAAAAGAAAGCCATTGTTTCTTTGGTAATATATTTCTGCTCTTTTTTCTATCCCCTATTATTCTGCCACTCATATTATGCATATATTGGTACATTTATGGTGTCCCACTTTTGTTTTTGAGGAAGTTTTCAATTTACTACATTATTAACTTTTCTCTTCTTTAGATTTATTACTCTATATTGATTTAAACTTAACACACCAATGCTGTTTTCTGCCATCCCAAGTCTACTGATGGACCCTTGTAGTGAAGTATCTTCATTTTCATTATTTTATTTTTGAGTTACTGAAATCTATTTTTTGTTTATTTATATTTTATGTATAAGTTTTTAACATTATGGCTATTCTATGTTTAGTTACATATATTCATCATACCATTCTTGATGTCTTTCAACATGGTTTCTCCAGGACTTCAACTATATTTCCAAAAGTTGCTTTGAATTTTTTATCTGCTAGGAACATTTTAGCCCCCTCAAGGGTAAGTGTCTATTGCCTGCTTCCCTTCCTCTTCATCCTACATATTGGATTTTTTTTCCATGTCTTTTATTTCTCAATTTGTTTTAATTGAAAACAAGGCTTTTAAATAATATTTTATTGCAAATTTGTACACTAATTACCCTACTCCCAACATATACCCTTCAGTCTTTGTGCTATTTTGTTTGACTGATTATTTGTTCAGTGCATGACTAGAACAATTTAACAAAATCTATTACCCCTACAGTACACAATCTTTGATGCTTGTTACTATATCCTGGGTCTATGTAGTGCTAAATATCACTAGTAGGATTAGCGTGTCAAACTTGGTCATCAAATAGCTTACATGGGGAGAGTTTTCATATTTTATTTCTAATATTTATGAGAAACCAATGGGATTACAAGGATTATTCTCATATTTAGAAGATGTAACATGATTATTAGAAAGTACAGATGTTGATCCCAGATTATTCAGTGGTAGATGGGATTCGCACTGAATTTCAAGACTCCACTGATTCAGGCTATGAAGCTGATTGATTCATAAGAAGAAATTGGCTATTCGAATCTTCCCCTTACTTCAAAATGCTTCAGGGTCTCCATCTGCCTGTGAAGTAAATATCAAATCACTTTCCATGTCATTTAGGGCCATCCTCCCTCTAGTCTCAACTTCAATCCTCAGCCTTCCCTATCTTCTGAACCCAGAAATTTACACTCTACACTCTTTCCCAGGGTTGTCCACACCTGCCCGCACCTGTTTCTCATATAGGAGCTTTGAAAACATTATTAGTGACCAGCATTCATCAACTAACAATTTTCTTTTAGAGTCCTCATTGTAGCCAGGTGCATCCACAGGCTTTAAAATTTCTCCAGATGATTCTAATATGCATTTTGTTTATAAAACTACTCAGAGTTTAAACATTTTTAAATCAAACTTTCCACTCTTTCTTTTTCTCATGCTTGATTGTCTTGTCCCTTTCCATCTTAAGTGATTGGAAAGAATTCTCATATCTTCTTCATCTTAAATTCTATAACCATACTTATTATTTTCTCTTGTCCTCATAGTTCCGGTTTCATCAGATTAACTTGTCCCCTGCTGAGGGATAATCTTTGAGAAAGCATTTGAGATGTACTTCTCATGACCTACTTACCAAACTTCAGGGAGGGCAGAGAAAGCCTCTCTGTCTTATCTGCTCTGGGCCATCTACCTTACCCCACCAAGCTCCTCACTCAGATCAATAAAAGAGAGTTAGCTGGAGGGAGATGCGTGGCTGTGGCAGAAAGATGAACAAGATCTCCCAGTCCCCAGAGCTGTTGTTTCTCCAGACTTGTTGTCCCTCTCTCTGTGAGGTGGGTCATGTGGGGAATCTAGGGAGATGGCCCTGCTGTGTAGCATTGCTGTGAGGACTGCCCCAGAAATAGCCATGCCTATTCCTATTTCCGTTCCTGAATAAAGCACAATTTCAAATGACCATATTGACTTTAAACTCAGCCAGGTTTTTTGCGGGCTTCCCCTAAGTGTTTATAGAGAGCAAGCAGCTCCCTCTCATGTCTTCACAGAGGTCTTTTCCTGGCCTCTCTCACATGTCTCTAGCAAGGCCTTTTGTTAACACGTTTGCTGAATAGTAATGTGGGACAAACAAAAGAGCAAACAGTTCACCTTAACAAGAAATCTGGTGGGTGGGAGGAGTTCCTTATGAGTAAGAAACTTTCTAAAATTGGGCCCCGAATTGCATTTACCTGTCCATTAGAAATGGTCCATGTGTCCCCGTGCTGTTGAAACAAACATTGTAAAGGATTTTCCTCCACAGACTCGCTCAAATGCCTGTATTATCGTTATGGATCAAAGTTGTTTTCATCGTCTTGACCCTTGTTCTTCATTCTGGTGAGTAAATTTTCCCGTCCTCTGGGAACACTTCAGAGACCCTTGAAATGTGGAAATTTAGGAACAGTGGGGCTGTTTTGGTGGGTTGGCAATTCTAAAATTGGTAAACTGACACAGAACATATTATAAATTCCTTTTAAATGTTTCATCAGTGTGGATTGTTTTTTTCCCTTATTAGAGAAATGGATGCAGAGTGATGGTGGAGAATGAACAATAGAAATTAGTCCTTCAGCTATTGTTAAACTAAAAGAGATTGACTACATTTTTTTCTGTTGTTGTTTTGGGGAGATTGGATTCCAGAGAAGTTAAATGTGAAGGGCAAGGAAGGAAGAATCTCTTCTTGAACTAATATTTCTTGACAACCCAACATATGTTACCTTTAGTTCTCTACTCTTGAGTCTGCAAAATAGAGGCCTTATATAAAGTATAATTTATTGATACTTTTGGTGACAAGTTATCTTTCTTGATATTCAAAGCAGCCCATGATTTTCAGAAGAAAGTAACTAGTAGGTAATGGATAAAGCCTGGATATTAGAGCAGAATTTGTCCATATTTAGGTAACTTCATGCATGGCATTATCCTCTAACACAATGAAACCCTTTTGTATAAAACTTAAGCATTGGTATCATCAAGCAAGTTCTTAGGGGTTATTTAAAAGTAATATGTGATACTCTTTTCATACAACTAGATTAGTTTGAGGATTAATTATTTTTTATGATTTAGCTATATTTAATAATTTATGTTTTTGATATGGGTATAAAATTCTCACCTCAGTGACAGGGTGTCATGAGTAGGTCACTTGCATAAATATTTGCGAGCAATGTATGTGTTTTAAACTGTTTTTTTGTTGCAGAAACTGGCATGAAGAGAAAAAAGAGGCAGAGGCTCTTGGTAAGATCCTATTGGTTTATTTGGAATTTGAAAACAATGTAAATTTTCAATTGCTTTTCAATTTTTTAAATAACAGCAAAATTGACCAAACAAAATGTACAAAACAGTGATCTTTCAAAAAGTTATATTATAGCAATGTCAAGTAACACCCTTTAGCAAGCAAAATCAAACCAGTTGGTTTTATGTACACAAGGTGATAATTTGTTTATCTATCCAGTAAAGCAATCATTGGTGGTTCTTTTGTGTTGTGTACAACGCTGAGATATGTGAATGTGCATCTAGAGTAAAATTGTTCATTCTAACAAAACGAAGGAAATAAAGTACCACCCATAATCCATTTGTAGCAGGGTAAACACTAATAATTTCTACATGTTCAGATAGTAGGCTATTTTATCTACATGACAATAAATGAAATATATAGCTGTAAATGTTTGTATGTGCAAAGATCACAAGGTTGCATGCAAATCAAGTCATCTATAAGAGTACAGTACAATATTATTTTCTTTGTGCAAATTACCAAGATATCTAAAACTATACAAAATACATAAATGTAGTAAATGTACATATTGACATGCAGTAGAAGTATAAAGAGAGGCATAGAATGATAAGCAGATCTTTCAATTTGGTGATTTCCCCTCCTGTGGCAGGAGTAAAGGATAATAGGCATGGACAGGGAAGACCATGGGTGGCAGTGAAGGTGGCGACATTGTGAAAAATCATTGAGCCCCCAAAGGCCCTTTTCTTAAGGGTCCTTTTCAAAAACATTGAAAATGTTTTATTATTCACTGGGCTGTATATACATAAGGGCTTTAAACCTTAATATAGATTCTTGATAGTTATGGAAAAATATTGTAATTTTGATATTTGCTTTATGGTTCTACCATAACTCTTCTTTTCTCTGTATCTTACTGTCTTTATTTGGAGTTAAATGGTTTTCTTTTAAAATGTTCCTTTTTTTTAAGTCTAGTGTATTTCTTATAAATTTTTACTTTGTGCTACCAGGAGGCTTAGAAAAGAATCTTAAACATATAACAAGTTATTATAGACAGATGAAAACTTACTTTTCATGGTAAAGAAGACAAGGGAACAAGGAAAGAATTAAAAATAAACCCTAGACCTTAACTCCATCTCCTCCACACTTTGACATATTGTTGTTTCAAATTATGCATTTATGCATTGCCTATCTCTTAACAGGTTGCTGTAGCCATTATTGTCTAGGATAGATTTGTCTTTTAGTCTTCATATTATCAATAGATTTTTGAATGGGTTGTATGAATAACATTGTTAGCATATTCTGAGTTTGTGTGCTTACTTGTACCAGTGGTGTCATACCTTCAAATGTTCTGTTTTGTAAATTTGGGTTTTGTCTTTTAAGACATCCCTTTTGGAGTTTCTTATAACACATATCTGGTCGTGACGAATTCCCTTAGGTTTTGTTTGGCTGGGAAAGACATTATCTCTTCTTTTTGTTTGAAGGATACTTTTGTTGGGTATAGTTTTCAGTTCTCAGTTTTTTGGTTTTTGTTTTTGTTTTTGTTTTTTATTTCAGCACCTTGTCAATGTCATCCTGCTCCTTCCTGCCTGTGAGGCTTCTCTTGAGAAATTTGTTGCCCCATGTATTGCTTCTCCTTTATGTGTTACTTACCTCTTTTCTATTGCTGCTTTTGGATCTTCTCTTTGACCTTGAATGTATGTAATGTATGTAATTGAATGTATGTAAGGGGTAGTCTTATTTCAGTTTAATCTTTTGTTGATGTCTGACCTTCCTGTACCTGGATTTTTGTATCTTCCTCAAGTTGGAATGTTTTCTATTATTATGTTTGCATAAGCTTTCTACCCCTTCCTCTTGTTCAGCTTCCTTTTGAACATCAGTAATTCTTGCCTGTTCTGTTTTAGGTAATTTTCTATACCTTCTAGGGATTCTTCATGTCTTTTCGTTCTTTTTTTCTTTTCCCTCCTCTGACTGTGTATTTTCAAATAGGGTGCCTTCAAGCTTAATGATTCTAATCTTCTGTTTGATCCCTTCTGTTCTTGAGAGCCTTGAATAATTATTTTAATTCAGCAAATATATTTCTCAGTCCAGGATTTCTGTTTCATCTTTGTATTCTTGCAATTTCTACTTTTAATTTATCAAATAAATGTATGAATTGCTCTATTCAGTTATTTTGGAGACCACTGAGTTTCCTTACAAATGCTATTTGGAATTCTCAGTGAGAGAGCTTGTCTCTCACTGTCTTGTTTGGGTTAGTCCCTGGCTCCTTGCTTGTTTGGTTGGAAGGTCCTGGTTCCCTGTGTGATGGTTGTTTCTTGTGGATATACATCAATGTCTTTGCATTGAAGTCCTAGTTGTTTATTTCAGTCTTCTTTTGCTTGTATTGTTTTTATTGGATATATTTGCTTATAGATTATTTTGCAAAAATCTATTAAATATGTTTTTTGCCCATTTACAGCCTCTTTCTCAGGACAAGTTTGTGCCTTAAAAAAAGAAACAACTCAACTTTATTCAATTGGTGTGCTTCAAAAAAAATGGATATAAATCCAAGTTCACAAATAAAGCCATTTACATTCATTAGGTACAAGCTGTTATCTTAAGCCCAGATTTGCCTCACCTCTGGCCAAAGTTCAGATCACAGCCCATCCCAGAAGGGGAAGGTCCCAAGAGGATCCCTGAGCAGTGTGGGCAGGCTGGCTGGGGGTCAGGCCTGGAGAGCTGTGGAACGCAATCCTGTGGTGTGGTTGCTGACCAGCCACTCTGAGTCCCTGTCTCCTTTGGCTGAGTTCCAGAGCAGACTTTCCAGGGCCAGGGATGTTAGTCTCGCCTCCCCCTTTGTCTCTGGCTGTCCTCAGGAATTGTTCTCCCTTTAGGCACTTCTGATGCTTCCTATTGGTGGAAAGAGGAAAGGTCTCCTGCCAGGGAACCCAAGATGGTGGGAAACTAAATAGTTTACAACACCATTGTTGTAATTTTTCAAGTATAGTAACCTAGTCAAGAAAAAGTTTTCTGCACACTTAGTGCAGGGCACTTTGGGGAAGGGACATTGTAGCTATAAGAGTCTAATTGTTTTAGTATCCGCATGAATTTTTTTCACTTCTCTGTGGTTCCTGTATTTGTCTGGTCCTCCTATTTGAGTTCTGGGATATTGCCGGTGATAATCTCAGGGCTGTATATTTGTTTTTGATGTTCTGTTGGGGGACAGTCAAGCCACTTAATTGTATTCTGGTGAAGCTGTGTCCTATTTCTCTCTTAGTTTTTGTCCAGTTTTGTATGAGTCCATTTATAAAATTTTATTTTCCAATAGTTGTTGGTGAGATACAGAAATACAATTAATTTTTAAAAATTGACTTTATGTCCTGTAACCATAGTGCATTTCCCTTTTAATTCTAATAATTGCGTTTTTAAATGTACATTTCTTATCAGATTTTTCATCTAGATGTCTGATTATATAGACAATATTATTTTTATTTTTCAATGTCAAACACTCTTTCTCTCTGCACCTCATTGTTTTTCTTCCCTTATTTAACCGTCTGGTGTCTCCTCATTTTATGGGGAAATCAATCAGAATATTTGCAACAATGATGAGGGTAGCTATATATGATTCATGATATTCCTTATCAGATATAATCTATTGCAATTTCCAGTTGTCAAGGTTCTTCAGTCATTAATAGCTGACTACTGATGGGTTCATATGATTTTCTCTTTTATTGTCTTAAAGGAAATTACATTTCTTAGTTTTCAGAACATGAAAAAGACTTGTATTGCTCTAATAAATTCTATATGATAATGATCTTTGAAAAAATGTTGTGCTTCATTTTCTGATACATTTTAATAAATGATACACCTCTTTTATATAATGTTTTCATTAACTATTTAAACATGCTTTAATGCATTTCTAGGACTCTAGACTTATATGGTGTGTTCATATATAAGACACTGTTTTAAGCATTTTGATTATAACAAATCATTTAATACTTCCAGAAAGCATGGTATGTTTATTCTTTTTTACAAATGAAGTTGCTTATACACAGAGAATATATGGAAGTTTACAAGTCCCTCGCATATTATACTATACATCTAAGACTTTTAAAGCAGAGTTGTTTGGCTCCAGACTCCTACCTCTTTAGAATAAGCTGTAATAATATTTTTGGCTAAAATTTCATTGTTTTAGGGGGTCCAAAAAGTTTGCTAAGTTTCTGTTTATTAATATTTTTAAATTAATTAATTTTATGTACCACTCTTTGTATCATATAATTTTGCATAAAAAATTGGTTTTTATATGATGACATGGAATGAAGGGCAATTAAATATTACATGAATAATGCTAACCGCACATACTTTTGTATAAGAGTTTTGTGCTAAATATTGAAACTCTAATTTAGAGAAGGTTAGCTATTGATTCTAAGGGGTTCCAGAGATTATACTCTGACCCTAGCTTAGCCACGCCCACTCCGTCTGCCCATGACTACCATCTTGGAGACTTAATGAAATACCAGTGACTCCAATCTAATGTGGAAAATCCATTAACAATATTGGGAAAAGATCTTAAGCACTGATATGTTCCCAATGCTCTCCCTGTTGTTTCCATATCCATCAAGGTTTAAAACTGATGAGGTTTTAAACCCTCCCTTCCTTGGAAAGATTTCACAAGTTTTATCTATTTTTAGATCTATAAAAGGCTTACCACTTTATATTCTTCTCAGTCTTTTGTACCTACCAGATGAAATTGTCTGTCCCTGTCCTTTCTGCTGTAGGCACTGCTTTGATAAAATCTAAGTGAGGCAAGTTCTCAGCACACGCCAGGACACGGGACCTCTCTGTGCCTTTTCTCTCATGGCTCATTTATCTTCCTTACACAGAGAACTTTAACTGAGACTTCAGAATAGTGGAGGTAGATGAGGAGATAAGAATGAAAAAGACAGCCCCACCACAGTGTACCTTTTTACCATTCCTTCTTCATGAGGTGGAAAATTTGGGGCATATGTTATGGTTGCTTTTCTGTGTAACTTTGCTGTCAGGAATCCTCCATATCTGCTTTTGGGAATAACTATTTTAGCTTCTAGGAAGGACAAATCAAACCTTCAAGGGATAATACATATATTCCCAAATGCTATGCAGAAGATTGTTATCCTGAACATTTTCCCGTATATATTGTTTTCCATGCCCTCTTCTTCTTAACTTTAGTAGTGGAGGCAGAAAGCAATAGTCTTCCTTATTAAAGAGCAAAGGAATATGGAAACTCAGGACTTTTAAATGTTCTTTCTCAAGTGGCAGGATGGATAAAGGAAGTGGTCTCTCTTTACAATTCTGTTCATTGAAGGCTTTGGGGGCTCTGTGTCATAAATATTCTAACGTTTCACTACTGCATTCTTCGAGGGTGCCTGAGGAGGTCTAATGGCTCACTTTTCATTGGGTCAAACCCAGGTTGATCACCATATGTTGGCATTTTATCTTTTTTCTGATGAGTACATTTTTTTTATCCTATGTAAGATATTTCTAACATCTTAGAATATATGGGAAAGATTTGATGTCACCTGCGAATAGAATTGTTCGCTCTATTGGGTTCAGTATATTTGAATTCATAAGTCACATAGAACACAGGGCAAATGCCCTTTCAGGGTTACATGGGTGAATTCCCCTCCTCCTCCCATATTGGAAAAGGACAGAAACAGTACAGTGGATATGAATGCCTCTGAATTCTTGGTCAGTGAAATTCATCCTTTTCCCACCTCTACATCTAAAGTACTTCAACTACTCCTTTCTCTGATTTGGAGGCCACATTCTCTAATGGAATTTGTTAGGATAATCTCTTTCAGGTCTGATATTTTCAGTTATGAATTCTAACATCAACGTATTTCAACAGGAAGTTCGTCATTGACAAGTCTTGGGACAATTAGTGTGCTATCAATATCATAACTGTCTAGTAATTTCACCTGAAGAAATTATCATCTGATTTTTCCCCTGAGAAGTATTAATATGGTGAGCTTTAAGAATTCCTTTCTCATATTTAATTATCCTTCTGGAACAGAAAAAAACTCCAACTTGAACATTGCTTACCTTTTTGAAATTTGTTTTAATCTGTTCACTGATATTTAATTTCATAGCATAGGTAATTCTAGTCTGGAAAGTTATTGTAGTATATTCTTTTTGTCAAGTTTTCATAGGTATATTTATACTTTCTTCCTTAAAATGTGGAAATTTTCCATCATTTTTCTAGTCTGGAGCATTTTCTGTGTCATGGGGTCTGTCAGATTTTGAGAGGTGAATTCTCTTGAAATCCTTTTTGCTTGTTGATTTTTTTGTTTGTCTTTCTTCTAATAAATATTTATGCTTCATTAATGGAAATTAGCCTTTTTAGGTTTACTACATCTAATAGGGCTAAATATGACAGATTTTATTTTTATAAATATCTATTGATTCTAGACATTCAAATTTATTTGTAGTGAGGAATGCAAATTAGTCTCTGATAGTATTTTTAAATGTACTAAACTTCAATAACTCTTTTCTCTAATTTTACATTGGCTTGTTTTGCTTTTCATATTTTTATGATTTTATCCTTTTATTTTTTCAGAAACATTGGGTTTTGACTTATTTATAAAGTCTACTTATTTATTTATCGTTTGATATTTTTAATTATCATCTTTGTGCTTTTGTTGTTTTAATTATTTGCTCATTTCTACCTTTTTGACTGGAAATTTAATTCATATTTTCTATTTTGTTCTATTTTTGTTGATATGAGTTGTTAAGGCTATGAGTTTTCCTTTGATCACTGCTTTAAATGCATCAAATTGATTCTAATATCCATTCTTATCATTTTAATCATATTTTGGGAATACTCTACTTTTAATTTGTATAGTCCTTTTCTCTCAAGTGTTGTTTAAACTATATTTGTTTATTCATGATGTGATAGACTTTTTGCTTTTATTATTTATTTTGTATTTCATTCAATTGTGACCAGAGTGTTATTTATATTCCTCTTAATGAAGCTTACTGATGTTTTTTTGTGGTCTAGTATGTAGCACTTCAATTTTTGAGAATGTCCAATAAATATTTAGAATGAATAATAAGCATATTATACTTGTAGGCCCTTTCATATATATCTATAAGTGTTTTCATGGTTTTTTGTCCATTTTAAAAACGATCAATTTCTGTTCCAAAGTTTAACTTTAGTTTTAAGGATTTTGTCTTAACATTCCCAAATGTCTGCTGGAGGCTACATAATCAATTTGTTTTCAGAATTTCATTAAAGTTTTATTCTGTTTCATAGTTTTCTATTTTAGAGACTGGAGGGTTTTACTGCAGCTCTTTGATTCTTGATTTTTTTCCTGGTTTCTTCTTCTAGAAGCCTTACATAGAAGATCCATTTTTTCCTTTGTATTTTTGTTCACATAGGTGGCTGGTAAAGTAGGTGGGTTTGCAAGGTTACTATTGAAAGATTGCCCTCTTCAGGCAGAATAGCAAAATGCAGTTATTTCAATGAGGCAATGAGAGGTGAGTGAATGAGTAAATAAATGAGTGAGTGAATGTGTGTGAGTGTGTCTGTGTTCGTTTTTTGTGGTTTTGTCCTTTCACACTGTCTGTTTCTCTTTTGTACTGCATTATTCTGAAGGCCCTCCACATGCTTCTTTTTAATTTTAGCACACTCCTCTCTCTGGAGAATTGCTTTCTCTCCTCACCACCTTTTTTGAAAGTTATTTCTTACATAGAGATATGGCTTTGGGACAACTCCACCATCAATCTCACTAACTTTTAATATCCTTCCCTCTAAACATGTCCTTGTGTTCCATCACTCTTTTATGCTTTTTATGGTACCAATAATATGTTTTGTCTGGGAGATTCTAGCTGAACCTTTAGTCTTCAGTTCCTGTCTTCCCTCTTTGTAATTGGTTTTAGGTTTTCTTTTATTCTGTTTTCTCCTGCACTCCCTCCCCACCAGTGTTGCACCACTCTCCATTATTTATAAGAACCTTGTTTCCACTGGGAGTTCAACTAAAAATCCCAATAAAATTCTCTGATTATTTTTGTCCATACAGGTAATGGCAAGTTAGTACTTTTGTTCTGTGTTCGGGTTGTGCTAAGTTCAAGTCATTATGTGGTTTTATTAGTTTTCTTGTAAAGACGTATATTTTTGGAGGATTTACAGAGAGATTTATATGGTCCAATTACCTTTGGGCTACTTGGAAGTTAAGTCCATGTTTTAAAATATCATTTTGGTGTCTGCTATCAGGGCATGCCTTTTTATTAATAAATTTATTGAAGTGTACTACACATACTGTATAATTCAACCAATTAATAACATTCTAAAGTTATCATACTCAGTAGTAAAATCAATGCCATAATGCAGTTTAGAATATTTTTATCACCATGGTTAGATTCCCTTTGTCCATTTACTATTCGTCACCATTTCCTGCACCTCCTACTTTAGGGAACCACTACTGTAATTTCTGCCTGTGTCAGTTTGCCATTTCTAAAAATTTAATGTAAATGGAATTGTATAATATTTGCTTTGTGACTTTCTCCTTCCACTTAATGTAATGTTTTCAAGGTTCATCCATGTTGTATCATGGCATAGTATTGCATTTTTTGTCAATGAATAATATCCCATTGATTGATGATGTACGCATTTATTTATTCATTCATCAGTTGATAGACATTTGTGTTGATTCCACTTTGGCTCTTATGAATAGCTTTGGCGGTACCAATACTTTCTAACTAGAAAAACAAATTATTTAATAACTAACATCCAAACAGATTGTAACAAACTATTACACAAATCAATGAATTTAAAAACATGGTCTTAACAGTACCATAAGTGAAAGACCAATTATCTACAAAAAAAGTAGAATTACACTGTCAACTAACTCCTCAAATTCAGCAATGGAAGACAATGTGAGCATACACCCAAAAAACATAACTAAATCTTAGTGTGCATAAAATAGCCATGTACCAAAATGTTGTCAAAATATGACAAAGTCTCTTTTACTAGTGATCCATGATTGGCTAAAATTAGTTTATAGTCATTCACCATATTAATGCATTCAATATTAGAAAATAGTATGATCTTAATAAAAACTGTAAATGATTTCATTTCATGTAGTCTGTACTTGCTAAAATATTTTCAGAAAACTTAAATAAGTTATACTGCATATACATGTAAATCTCTAAAACATCTAAAATTAAATGATACACAATTTTATTAATAACTGCATATGTGTTGGAAATATGAGAAAAACACAAGTGAATGATGCATAGAAAATTGAGTGCAACAATTGCTTCTGAGACAAAAGGGGAATGGAATTTGTGGCGATCACCTGATGGGGAAGGCTAAAACTCTTAAGAAAATGTTTAATTTTTCAAATTCTGTTTCTGTTCATAGTATTAGTTTTTTTATGATCCTTTAAAAACAGATAGATTCTTTATTGTCTTTATGTGTGTCATTTCATCACAACTTAAAGAGAGCATTATTTTGTGACATGTACTCCCTGATTGTTTCTTTGCTGTGTCTGAATTTTATAGAATTGGTGTAGGAGAAATGGTACAGTTGATTGCCCCAGCAAATATTATCTAATCTGTGCATCCGATGGTCAAACCTATATTAACAACTGTCGTTTCTGTGCTGCACATGGGTAAGAGCATGATACTAAATATTTTTTCCTCCTACTCTTTGAAGTAACAGTGTCGGTATGCCAGGTACTGCTGGGTTTCTTTTAATCTACTGCCTCCTATACAAGAAACAGCTGTTTTATTTATATTAAAGTTTGAGAATACGCCCTTAAACTTTACCCTGAAACCCCACTTGTAAATTAGATTAACTTGAGCTATGTATATGAGGATGCAGGCTTGCTTTCAAATATTCAAATTTTTTAACCATACTAAATTTAATAATAATCTTTTAGAATTACCACAAGTGGATCAATAGGATATAAAGTAAGGGACACAAGGGATAAACTGTGTCTCTCTCATCCTTTCCTCCCTGAGGTCTGAGTGGGTCCCTAGACAGTCTCAGGACTGAGAAAGGAGCCCACAGCAGGACAGAGGACATGAGCAGGGGCTGGGGAGTACCAGGACACAGCTGTATGAAGAAGCTGAGTCCAAGTTATTCGTCTTAAGTCTTGTTCAAATGTTTAGTTACTTGGAAGCACTTTGGACACGATGGAAGTAACTAATTTTTTATTTTATTTTTTTTCTCTTTCTAACAGACGCAGTAGAGGTGAAATTACTTTCAAGCACTATGGCCAATGCTGATCTTTCTGATGTGTTGCTATACATCATATGACTCCTTTTAATTATATTCTGCTGTTGGATTCCACAAACTGTTAGTGTTTCCTTCTTTGAGTTCTAGATAAGTAGCAGAATCCTGTTTTGAAAGCCAGGATTGACTATCAGAATTGGATATTCTTACAAATCCAAAATCTTGTAATTCCAAAATTTTAATTCTCTCTCAATGTCCAAATATTTGATGAAATCCTGAAAATTAGCTTAATTATATGTGTAAATCATGATATGTAAGCCATTTCTCAATCATTAAATACTCTTCTGAATTAACATATGGCATGGTATTTACTTTATTAAAATGACTTTTACCTTAGCGATTGCCCATTAGAGTCACACACATGCATAATATAGGAACTGATACTCACAACAATATTTCTCAAATTAAACTTTGGTGTATATACAACATACAGATACAGAAAACCCCACCTGTTCTGAAGAATCACAATCTTCAAGAGAAAGTCCTGGTGCCAATAATATTGAGCACTTTCCCGGTTAGGCACACATTGACAGAGACTTGTAGCCATAAAATGAGCTTAGCATTGAGAGACATGCAGCATCTATATAGAATTTGGGAAAGTTTTCTTCTATTTGTTATGTGCAGGCTAAGCCATTCTAACAGACACAGAAGGGTACACACCTTAAGTAATTTGTGAATTTACTTTTTTATGTATTGAGTCTAGGTGGTAGGTAGATAGACTTGAGCTAGTGGAAGCCTTGCCATCAATAATTCACATCTTCCATTTTGGGTACCACCCGCATGGTGGTCCATTCGTCTCTGCCTCTGAGCCAATAAGAATGATACTTAACTGAAGTCCAAATGGTTATGTAAAAATTATTTAAATAAAGAAATGTAGATTTAATACTCGGGACAGTAATATGACTACAATTGATGATATATTGTGTTCTTCAAAAATGTGTAGAAAGTGGATGTTATATGCTCTTATCATATAAATGATAACTATATGAAGTAATGCATTCGTTAATTAGCTAGATATAAGTATTCTACAATGTACTTCTACATAGGACAGGGTTGGAAAATTCCTCTATTGGTTTCTTTTTTATATTGCCTTTTCTACTTGTTTTTATCTACTTCTTACTTTCTATTATGAGAATTCCTTCCAGTGATTTCAGTTGGAGTCTGTGTTTAGGGGTTTATGGGCTCAAACATCCATCCAACGTCTATTTATGGAACCCTTATTATATGCCTTACTTGTAATCCTAGGACTTTTTAAATTCCTTTCATCACAGCATTCATTACTGACATACTGACTACCTGATAGTGCCTATTCATTTAGTATATCATTTGTCTCTCATCACTAGAATGCAGATTGCATAAGAAGAATTTCTTGCCTGTCCTTTTTACCTGCCTACTCTAGCACCTAGCACAGTGTATTGCACAGGGTAGGAAATACTCAATAAATAATTGCTAAATGAATAAATAGTCTAAAGATTCTATATCATTAGGAAAAGGGTAAAGTAAAACAGAATTCATTCAGAAATTGGGAGAAATCATGTGTTTTTTATCTGTGAATTGAACAAAAACAGTGAGTAAAATTATCTCATGGGAACTTAAAATAATTTAACCATTTTTATTGAATTCAACTTGATTAATAATAAGAAACTATGAAATGTTTAACATATTCTCTTACATTATTTTTTCCTAATGATTCTGAATTATCTTCAAGTTGAAATCTCTCTGTTCTCTGAGGATGCAAGGACCCCTTTGCAGAGTTCCCTTCAGCAGAGAAAGCCACAGGATACGTGTACACTTTAGAGCTGAGAGAGAACCTCTGCTCTTACTCCTCTTTAGCTGCTACCCCCACTGCACAAATACGAGGGATATACCAACCTTAGCAGTGCCCAGATATAGTCTATGAAAATATTTATGAGCTAATCAAAAGGCTTTATTAATTAACACTGCATCTACAAAATTAAAACATGGATACTGCCTAAATGTAGCAAGTCCAACCAGGTAGTCCACAGAAGTAAGAAAAATAAAGCAGGACTTGAGAAATGATTGAAGTATTATTTTTTCTGGAGAAGAGAGATTTGAGTATGAATTGAGCACAAGACAGAATATGCATCTGCCATAGTTTACTGGGAGAGGAAGTAAAGACCTTCTATTTTGTCATGAAAGTCCCTGATGATTGAAAGCATCATAAATATTGGGATTGGGATTCCAGGTAAGTGGAACTTCCTAACAATTAGACATTTACAGCCAAATTCATGCTTCATTATCAAGTGAGTTTCCTAATTGTAGGAAATCCTGATAGATGTTAGCCCATTCAGAATATTGTGGAGGAAATTGGAGATTGTTTAGGTGGTCTCTGAGTCCTCAGCTAACTCCAAAAGCTTGTGACTCTACCAAACTTAAGCTCTCTTTCAATATATCTTACATTTGATAGATTTCACTTTACTCATGTTTGATACATAGGCATACCTTGGTGATATCAGGGGATCAGTTCCAGACCACCACAATAAAGTGACTATAATGATAAGGTGAGTCACATGGTTTAGTTGGTTTCCCATTGCATATAAAATTATATTTACACTATATTGTGGTCTATTACATGTACAGTAGTATTATGCTTAAGTAAGTATACATATTTTGATTTAAAATATTCTATTATTAAAAAATACTAACAATCATCTGAGCCTTACCCAAGTCCTAATAATTGCTGATGGAGGGTCCTGCCTGGATGTTGATGACTGCTGAATGATCAGGGTGGTTGCTCCAAAACCTTAGAGTGGCTGTGCCCAATTCTTAAAATAAGGCAACCACAAGTTTGCTGCATCAATTGACTCTTCTTTTCCAAAAAGGTTTTTCTATAGCATGTGATGCTGTTTGATAGCATTTTACCCACAGTATAACTTCTTTCAAATTTGGAGTTAATCCTTTCAAACCCTGCTGCTGCTGCTTGGCCAACTAAGTTTACATAAATATCTAAACCTATTGTTGTCATATCAACAATGTTCCCATTGTCTTCACCAAGAGTAGATTCCTCTCAAGAAACCACTTCTTTTGTAAATCTTTAAGAAGCAATTTATCATTTGTTAAAATTTTATTATTACATTACAGCAATTCAAAGATATTTTCAGGCTCTACTTCCAATTCTAGTTTTCTTGTTACTGGTATTTCCATCATATCTGCATGACATTCTCCACTGAAGTCATTAACCCATCAAAGTCATGTAATAATTATCCAAATTCCTGTTAATATTTATATGTTGACTTCCTCCCATAAATAATGAATGTTCTTAATGGCATCTAGTATGATTAATCCTTTCCAGGAAGTTTTCAATTAACTTGTACAAATTCATCAGAGGTATTGCTATCTTTGGCAGCAATAGCCTTATGAAATATATTTCTTAAATAATAAGACTTGGAGAGTGAAATGACTCTTTGATCCATGGGCTGCAGAGTGGATGTTGTGTTAGCAGGGATGAAAAAAAGCATTAACATCCTTTAAATCTCTACAAGAGCTTTTGAACACCTAGGTGCATTGCCAATGAGCAATGATATTTTGAAATCGGCTTAAAGAATTAATCAAACCATGCTGTAAATAGATGCACTATCATTCAAGCTTGTCATTCCATTTATAGAGTATAAATAGAGTAGATTTAGCATAATTCTTTTTTATTTCAGCATATTATAGGGGTAGAAATGTGTGTGTTACATATAATGCTCTTCCCCCACCTGAGTCTGAGTTTCAAGGATGTCCATCCCCAAGACAGTGCACATCACGCTCATTATGTGTATATATATGCATCCCCTCCTCCCCCCTCCCATATGCCCGACACCCGATGAAAGAATGTTATTGCTATGTGCACTTAAGTATTGATCAGTTAAAACCAAGTTGATGGTGAGTACATGTGGTGCTTATTTTTCCATTCTTAGGAACCTTCACTTAGTAGAATGGGTTCCAGCTCTATCCAGTATAATCCGAGAGGTGCTATATCTCCACTTTTCTCTGGGGCTGAATAGAACTCCATGGTATACATATACCACATTTTATTAATCCACTTGTGTATTGATGGGCACTTACGTTGTTTCCACATTTTTGCAATTCTGAATTGTGGTGCTATAAACCTTCAAGTGCAGATTTCTTTTTTTACAGAATGTCTTTTGTTCTTTGGGTAGATTTCCAGTCATAGGATTGCTGGATCAAATGTTATCTACTTGTATCCCTTTGAGTTATCTCCAAATTGCTTTTCACAGGGGTTGTAATAGTTTGCAGTCACCAGGAGTGTATGTGTGTTCCTATCTCTCTGCAACCATGCTGACATTTATTGTTTGAGGAATTTTTGATAAAGACTGTTCTCACTGGAGATAAGTGACATCTCATTGTAGTTTTGATTTGCATTTCCCTGATGACTAGAGATGTTGAGCATTTTTTTAATGTATGTTGGCCTTTAGTCGATCTTCTTTTGAAAAGTTTCGCCCCATTTTTGGTAGGGTTGTTTGATTTTTCCTTGCTGATTTTCCTGACTTCCATACGCATTCTATTTATCAGCCCTTTATTGAATGTATAACATGTGAATATTTTCTCCCATTCTGTAGGTTGTCTTTTTGCTCTGGAGATAGTATTCTTGGCTGTGCAGAAGTTTTTTAATTTGTCAGGTTTCATTTATTTATTATCGTTATTATTATTATTTATTATCGTTGCTGTGATTGATTTGGTGTCTTCTTCATAAATTCTTTGCCTAGGCCAATGTCTGTAAGAGTTTTTCCAACATTTTCTCTAGAATTCTTATAGTTTCATGCCTTAGGTTTAAGTCTTTTATCCACCGCGAGTTGATCTTTGTGAGAACTGAAAGGTACAGATCCTGTTTCAGTCTTCTACATGTGACTATGCAGTTTTCTCAGTGACATTTATTAAATAAGGATCCTTTTCCCCAGCGTATGTTTTTGTCTACTTTGTCAAAAATTAGATGGCAAATTGGTATAAACAACTTGAAAAAGGGCAATACCATAATACCTAGAGACATCAATCCCCCTCTGTCAGCACAGGACAGATCCTCCTAATAGAAATTAACAAGGAAACAGTGGACTTAAGCAGAACTCTACAACAAATGGGCCTGACTGACATTTAGAGAACATTCTACATAAAAACCACTGAATATATATTTTTCTCATCGGGTGATGGGAAATTCTCTAACACTCACCATGTCCTAGACCAGAAAGCAAGTCTCAAAAATTTCTTAAGTAATAGAAATTATACTGTGCATCTTCTCAGACCATAGTGTAATAAAATTAGAAATTAACTCCAACAGAAACTCTGCTGTTTACTCAAGTCATGGAAAGTAAACAACCTTCTCCTGAACAATTATGTCATTAAAGAGGAAATCAAGATACAAATCAAAAGATTCTTTGAACTAAATGACAAAGGAGACACAAGTTATCAAAATCTGAGGGACACAGCTAAAGTAGTCCTGAGAGGAAAAAATATATATCTATAAATGCCTATATCCCAAAGATACAGAATAAATAAACAATGTAATGAATAATGTAAATAAACAATGTAATGAATCACCTCAAGTAACTGGAAAAGGATGAGCAAACCAACCCCAAAACCAGTAGAAGAAATGAAATAAAAAATCAGGAGAGAACTAAATGAAATTGAGAAGAAAACAACTATACAGAAGATTAACAAAACAGAAAGTTGGCTCCTTGAAAAAAAAAATTGGAATGCCTCTGGCTTGATTAACAAGAAACAGAGAGGATGGAACTCTCACAATCTCCAACAGGCTTGAAAAACTATAAATTACAACTCATGCCATGGAAATAAAAAATATCATCTATAAATATGTAGAAACCACTGCACATCTATAAATACTGTAGAAACCACTGCACATAACTAGAACATCTGGAGGAAAGAGAGAAGTTCTTAGACACACACAGCTTTCCTAGGATCAAGCAGAAAGATAGAGAATTCCTGAACAGACTAGTATCAAGTACTGAAATTGAAAGAGCAATAAGAAACCTTCCTGAAAAGAAAAGTCCCAGACCAGATGGTTTCACACCTGAATTATCCCAGACAGAGAAGAACTGGTGTGTATTCTGCAGAAATTATTGCACAAGATTGAGAAGGAAGGAAAACTCTAGAAACACATTTTAGGAAGCCAACATCATCTGGATACCAAAACCAGGAAAGGACACAACAAAAAAAGAAAACTACAGACCAATATCCCTTATGAATCTAAGTGCAAAAATTCTCAACAATATCCTAGCAAACTCAATTCAAGTGCCTATCAAAAAAATAATCCATCACAACCAAATGGCCTTCATCCCAGAGAAGCAGGGATGTTTCAACATATGCAAATCTATAAATGTAATTCACCACATAAATAGAAGCAAAAGTAAAGACCATATGATCCTGTCAATAGATGCACTAAAGACATTTGACACACTTCAACACTCTTTTATCATAAGATGCTTAACAAAATAGGCATAGACGGGACTTACCTCAAAATGATAAAAACCATAAATGGCAAACTCACAGCCAACACCATACTGGATGAGGAAAAATTGAAAGCATTCCCACTTAGACCTGGAACAAGTCAAGGTTGCCCTCTATCACTGCTTCTATTCAACATAGTGCAGGAAGTCCTAGCCAGAGTGATCAGACAAGAGAAGGAAATCAAAGACATCCAGATGGGGGCAGAAGAGGTCAAACTATCTCTTTTTGCTGATGATATGATCTTATAGCTAGAAAACCCCAAAGATTCTCCCAGGAGACTACTGGAATTGATAAACATTTTCAGTAAAGTCTAAGGTTATAAAATCAAAGTACAGAAATCAGTAGCATTCCTATATGCCAACAACAGTCAAACTGAGAATAGAATCAAAGACTCAATACCCTTCACAATAGCAACAAAGAAAATAAAGTACACAGGACTCTATTTAATTAAGAAGGTAAAAGACCTCTACAGGGAGAACTATGAAACAGTGAGGAAGGAAATAGCAGAGGAAGTAAACAGGTGGAAAACCATACCACACTCACGAGTCAACAGAATCAACATTGTTAAAATGTCTATACTACCCAAAGTTATCTACACATTCATTGTAGTCTGTAGATTGCAAGTGTATTAAATAACCAACATAAATTTTCACAGCTCTAGAAAAAATAATTCTACACTTCTTATGGAAGCAGATAATATCCTGTATGGCAAAAGCAATCATAAGCAAAAACAACAAATTGGGAGGTATCAATTTGCAAGACGTCAAGGTATACTGCAAGGCTAGGGAAACTAAACAACCATGATACTGGCACAAGAACAGAAACATAGACCAATGGAACAGAACTGAGAACCCAAAAATTGAACCTTTATTAAATTTTATATTTTGCAATGATTTTTTCATAATCTTTAAGTATTTCAATGCTTAGATATTTTTATCTGGTGAAGCTTGAGTTTCTTTTCAGGGTCCCTATCAACTTTGAACAGTTGGAACCCCAGTGGCATGTGAACTACCTTCTTGCTCTGCCTATTTAAGCTTGGTGAGCTTCTAATACACCGGCACCTTCACTGAGCAGAGAACAAAATGATGACAGAGACATGTATATGAAGAACTTCTGAATAATCAATCTCGAACAACATTGCAGTGATTACACCAAAGGAGTATGTATGTAATTTGAAAAAGAGGAAGCAACTGTTCACCCAACATTTGCTTTTGATCTTGAGGGGAAGATGAAAATATGGAAGCAGACAAATGTTACTGACTTTGTACATGAGCAGCAGGCTGTTAAATCGTAACTTATTGCTGTGCATTAAAATCTTACTGAGTATTGCAAACTCCCACAGCATATTTGAACTGTGGGATTTTGTGAACAGGAAAGGTAGCAGCACCAACACCTGCAATCCATGAACGCACTGGCTGTATGATATGATAGCAACACAATATGTTCATGTGGCTTGTGGAACCTTGAAGAAGCTGGTCTCTCACTGCTAAATGGTGGGTTAGGAGTAGCTAGGAAATAGTACTGGGCATATTTTGGAATGGATGAGGTCTGGTACCCTGAGCAGTCCAATAAGAAGTTGGTCTTGGTTGAGAAATTTGGCTAGGAAGATAGCAGGCAGCATGATTCTAAGTCTCTGATATAGCGGCCATGAAGAATTCCAAAGGAGGGGCTGGCTGATAGGAGTTGATTATGGGATTTGGCATAGCTCTTACACTTGCCATTCTCTGCATATCCTAGAAAGCAAGGTGAGCCTGGCACTCTTCTCTGTGCTGAGCTTTAGCTATATACAATGGCTTAGTGGCCAAAATTTTTCATTTATTTCTGTAACTGCTTCAGTTGCTTCTTGTGGGCAGTAGAAACATACAAAACCAAACCCCTTTTTGTGACAATCTCCATCAGAACCGTTGAACTAGTGATTGTAGTAAATGGAGAAAACTTTCCAGAGACATTCATCATCAATATTTTTCACATAAAGACTAACACGCTCATATCTGGTGATCCCTGAATCTGTTCAAATTTGTACTTAAGTTCTGTCTGCAGTTCCACTCTTTTCTGAATTCTTTCAACATAAATTTGTTTTCCATTGAGGTCCTTTTCATTCATCTCATCCACAGCTTTCTGTACATCTTCATACCTTTTCTGCAAATCTTACAAATCGAAATCCTTTTAATTCTCTACTTTCATCGGTCATTACTTTCACATTAAAGGCAGGTCAAACTAGCCACAGAGATCCTTCAGGCTCTCATCATCCATGTCTCCTCAAAATTCTTCATGTAAACATTAGTGAACTCTTTTGCCTAAGCTGAGAGTTCAACTTGTTCTCTATGACAT
Organism: Microcebus murinus; assembly: GCF_040939455.1. Classification (NCBI taxonomy): domain Eukaryota; kingdom Metazoa; phylum Chordata; class Mammalia; order Primates; family Cheirogaleidae; genus Microcebus; species Microcebus murinus. The sequence goes on from NC_134124.1 coordinate 14,658,815, forward strand.
TTATTTCATCCAACAATTATGTCATGATCATTCAGAAGTATCTCATTTGTTTTTTAAAATAGCTTTAGTGGATTCATGTTTTTCTAAGTATGCAATTCCACAACCCTTGGAACCATTTTCATGACAAACCACCTTACACAAAAGAATATTAGCAAAGCCAGAAAATGTATCATACGGTGCTTTACTATCAATGGATTTCTCCAAGTTTGTTCCTTGAGTATGTTCCTCACTCTATTTTGCAAATTGATGGATTATGCTTGCTCTTCATAACAACAAATTCATGGTGTCCCCAGCACTCTCCGCGTCCACCAGCTTCTTGGGGTTCACATGAATAGCTCAAGTGGCGGCAGGTGATCCTGTCCCTGCAGACTCAATGGAGAGGATGAACCTGGCGGGACTGAATTTCTCTTAAGCATCACCTTGGTCATGAGGGGGTGTAGGTCCTGCACATAGAGAGATGGCACAGGGGGGGCTGGGGCTGCTGAAGTTCACCTTGGCATGGCCACATACAGGGCCACATAAGGTGACCCTTCTGTGGGAAAAGTAGGGCAAGTGCTCAGGCAAGGACCAGAGCTAGGGCAGGGGTGTGGGGAAAAGTGCAGAAGAACAAAATCCACCACAAGTTAGATCCACTGAGTGGCCACAGAAAGGAGTTTACCTGCTGCTCTTGACTGCCAGCTGCTGACTGGGAACCAGGGTGGAAATGTCCAGTCCAGACAGCAGGAAGGCATGGGTCTCCTGGTTACTTCCTGAAGCTGTTGTTGGGCTACAGGCAGAAGGTCGGTTTTGGCTAATTCACCAGGTTGTTTTTAAAAAGACGAAGAAGAAAAAAAAAAAGAAATCTCTGGTGGAGGAGATATGAAGACAAAATTTTTTTAAAGATTTTAAATATATATTCTTTTAATTTTAAAATAATAAATGTGTGTTCAAAGTCCAGAGTACCACTCCACACTGGCCGTACTAACCACCTCAGAGATGTGAAACTGTTATTGTTAATGGACTATTTTACCAGCAGTCCTCTACATTTTCCTTTTTGTAATTTGGAGCAAACTAGGTTGGTGAAGGTTTTCATATTTTAAATTAAATGTTTACACTCTCTAATGGATTGATGTTCTTTGTTCCAATAAAGTAGTTTCATCTTTCTCTAGTAACAATTTTTATCTTATAGTCTCTGAATTTAGTTAGTATAGCCACTTCAACTTTCTCATGGCTGCTGTTGGCGTTGAATATCTTACTCTACCTTTTCACTTCTAATCTATTTGTATCTTTCAGTCTACTAAGAGATCTTGTAGACATCATATAGTTGGACCTTGTTTTTTTAATCCATTATAACAATTGCTACAAATCTTATTTAATTATTGCATTGTAAAATCTTATATGTTCAGAGAAGCATAGAGAAGAGAGGGAGTAAAGTGTATATTTATACAGTGGGCTATATTAATATTTTTATTCACAATCTCTAGTTCTCTCAATGTTTTTCCTTTAAATGCAATTTACTTTCTTACTCCAACAGAGCTTTATTTCTGCCCATATTCTTTGTGGGCTATTACTGCCAAATATATTAAATTTATGAGAGCTATAGGCCTCAGAATATCCACACATATCCTGTTATGCAATTGCATATTCAGTCAGTTGTGAGTTAAAGTTCCCTGTACACTGATGCCACCATATACAAGATCCCCTGCTCTAAGCAACAATTAATCTACTTTCTATCTCTATTGATCTACCTATTATGGAATTTCATACTATGGAAATAATATACTCTGTTGTCCTTTATGATTGGATTCTATTACTTATGATGTTTTTAAGTTTTATCATATAGTAGCATGTCAGCACTTTATTTCTTTTTATAAATGAATAATATTCTATTATGTCTACATAATGTGGTTGCTTATTCATTCATTGGATCATGAAATTTTGGATTGGATCCACCTTTGTCTATTATAAAAATGCTGCAATAAACTTTTGTGAACAATGTCTATGTTTACATGTTTTTATTCCTCTTGTGTATGTATTAAGAGGTAAAAATCCTAGATCACATGGTAACTCAGATTAATTAATTGAGCAACAGTCAGGTGTTTTCAAAGCACCTAATTTTATATTCCCACAAGGAATGAATAAAGGACGTGATTTGTCACATTGTGGTAAACACTTGTTGCTTTTTGCCTTTCTGATTTTAGCCATCCTAGTGAGTGTGATGTAGTATCCAGGGTGGTTTTGGTTTGGATGTCCCTGATTACTAATGATGTTGTGACAGTTTTATATAATAGTTTTATACTATATAGAGTGTACATTTTCACTTGTATTTCATATTAAATTTATTCCTAAGTATTTTATTATTTTGGCATTATTGTAAATGAAATTGTTTTCTTAATTTCTTTTTTGGATTGTTCATTGTCATTACAACTATATAGAAACACAGTTGATTATTGTAAATTGATCTATATTCTGCAACTTTGACAAACTCATTTATTAGTTATGATGATATTTTTAGTGACTACTTCAGAATTTTTCAGAAGCTAAATCATATGATATGCAAACACATAGGTCCACTGCTTTCTCTCACACTTAAATGGCTTTTATTGATGTTTCTTTCCAATATTCCCTGGTTAAAACTTGCAGGAAAATGTTTCATAGAAGTGACAAAAGCAGACATCATTGTCTTATTTATGATCTTCAGTGGAAATTATACAGTCTTTCACCACTAATATGAAGGTTGCTATAAGTTTTTTATAGAGCCCTTTATCAGGTCAAGGAATTTTCTTCTATGTCTTGGTTGTTGATTGTCTTTATCATGAAAGGGTGAAGGATTTTGTCAAATGCTTTTTCTGCATCTACTGAGATGATAATGTGTTTCTGTTTTTTTTGTTTTTTATTGTATTGGTATATATGAACATCAACTCTTTCAGATGTTAAACTAATCTTGCAACACAGACATAAATCTCAATTGGTCACGGTGCATTTTGAAAATATGTTGCTGACTTATGTTTGTTAGTATTTTTGTTGAGAATTTTCTATCTATGTTCAAAAGAGATTTTGATCAATAGTTTTTATTGCTGCAGTATCTTTATCTGATTTGGTATCAAAGTAATACTGGTTTCCAGGGATTGTAGGAGGGGGAAATAGAGCGTTATTGTTCAGTGGGTGTAAAGTTCAGTTACAGATCTTGTGCAGTGTCTCATGCCTGTACTCCCAGCACTGTGGGAGGCTTAATTGGGAACATTGCCAGGGGCCAGGAGTACGAGATCAGGCTGGGCAACATAGTGAGACACTGTCTGCACACACACACACACACACACACACACACACACACATTGGTATACATGGTGGTGCACCTGTACTCCCAGCTATCCTGGAGACTCTAGCAGGAGGATGTCCTGTGCTCAGGAGTTTGGAGCTGCAGTGAGCTATGATAGCGCCATTGTGCTCTAGCTGGGGAATCAGAATTAGACCCTGTTTCTAAATTAATTCATTAAAATAAGTTTTAAAAAGTCTCTCTCCTATTTCCAGTCCAACTTTAGGCAAAACAAATCCAAAGAAAAACAAAAATTACAGTTATAGTCTAGATATCTTCAGGACAAGATGGTGCTACAGAAAACAATGAGGTGGTGTGCACTTAAAAATTTAAGAGGGTAGATCTCCCATTAAGTGTTTTATGATCAAAACAAAACAAAACAAAATAAGACCCTAAACAAGCAAACAAGAAAACCAAAAAGGTCACAGGGAAATTTTTGGAAGCCATATGTATGATTATTACCTTGACTGTTGTGATGGTATATCAGGTGTATGCACATACACAAACTCATCAAATTGTATACATTATATATTTGCAGTTTTTTCGTTAAATGACACATAATTAACTTTTCACAGTGGGGAATCTGTGAAATGAACATAATAGAATATTGCTTTCTCTTGGAAATTATTTATGAGATATATTGTGAATAAAGAAAGCCATTATTTTTTGGTAATATATTTCTGCTTTTTTTCTACTATTATTCTGCGACTCATGTTATGCATATATTGTTACATTTAATGGTGCCCCACTTTTGTTATTGAGGGCCTGTTCAACTTACTACATTATTCACTATTCTTTTCTTCAGATTTCTTACTCAATATTGATCTGACTCAAGACACCTATTTGCTTTTTCTGCCAGCCCAAGGCCACTGTAGGACCCCTGTAGTGAAATTGTTTCATTTACATTATTTTATTTTTGAATCACTAGAATCCTATTTTTTTGTTGTTGTTTATTTATACTTGATGTATATGTTTTTAACTTTAAGGCTATTCTATGTTTAGTGACACATTGTCATCATACCATCCTTGACGTCTTTCGACTTGGTTTCTTCAGGTCTTCAATAATATTTCCAAAAGGTGCTTTGAATTTTACGGCTGCTAGTAACAACCTTTTAACTCCCTCAAGGATAAGTTTCTGTTGCCTGCTTCCCTCCCCCTTTGTCCTACATATGGGACATTTTTCAGTGTCTTTTATTTCTCAATTTGTTAAATAATATTTTATAGCAAATCTGTACACTAATTATTCTACTCCCAACCTATAACCCTGAGGCTTGGTGCTATTTTTTTTACGTTTATTTGTTCAGTGCATGACTGGAACAATTTAGTGAAGTCTATTACCCCTACTGTACACAATCTTTGATGTTTATTACTATATCCTGGGTGTATTTAGTGCTAATAACAGTAGTAGTTTTAGCGTGTCAAATATGGTCCTCAGGTAGCTTACGTGGGGAGAGTTTCATGTTTTATTTCTAATATTTATAACAAACCAATGGAATTAAAATGATTATTCTTATATTTAAAACAAGTAAAATGATTATCAGAAACTGGAGCTGTTGATACCAGATTATTCAGTGGTAGGTGGGATTTGTACTGAACTTTAATCAAATCTTCACCTTATTTAGAATGCTTCAGGGTCTCCATCTGCCTGTGAAGTAAATATCAAATCACTTTCCATGTCATTTAGGGCCAAGATCACTCTGGTCTAGTCACAACTTCAGTCCTCAGCCTTCTGTCTCTTCTGAATCCAAAAATTTACATTCTATGCACTTTCCCAAGGTGGTCCATACCTGCCTGCACCTGTGTCTCATATAGGAGCCTTGAAAACATTGTTGGTGACCAGTGTTCATCAACTAACAATTTACTTTTATAGTCCTCATTGTAGCCAGGTGCATCCACAGGCTTTAAAATTTCTCCAGATGATTCTAATATGTATTTGGTTTGTAAAACTACTCAGGGTTTAAACATGTTTGAATTAAACTTTCCACTCTTTTTCTCATGCTTCATTGTCTTGTCCCTTTTCAACTTATCTGATTGGAAAGAATGCTCATATCTTCATCTTAAAATCTATAACTATACTTATTATTTTGTCTCCTCCTCATAGTTCTGATTTCATCAGATTAAATTGTCCCCTGCTGGGGGATAATCTTTGAGAAAGCATTTGTGAGATATTTCTCATGACCTACTTTGCAACTTTCAGGGAGGGCAGGGAAAGCTTCTCTGTCTTTTCTGCCCTGGGCCATCTACCTTACCCCACCAAGCTCCTCACTCAGATCAATAAAAGAGAGTTAGCTGGAGGGAGATGCGTGGCTGTGGCAGAAAGGTGAACAAGATCCCCCAGTCCCCAGAGCTGTTGTTTCTCCAGACTTGTCTCTCTCTGTGAGGTGGGTCATGTGGGGAATCTAGGGAGATGGCCCTGCTGTGTAGCGTTGCTGTGAGGACTGCTCCAGAAATAGCCATGCCTATTCCTATTTCCGTTCCTGAATAAAGCACAATTTCAAATGACCATATTGACTTTAAACTCAGCCAGGCTTCTTGCGGGCTTCCCCTAAGTGTTTATAGAGAGCAAGCAGCTCCCTCTCATGTCTTCACAGAGGTCTTTTCCTGGCCTCTCTCACATGTCTTTAGCAAGGCCTTTTGTTGACATGTTTTGTTGAATAGTAAAGTTGGATGAACAAAAGAGCAAACGGTTCACCTTATATAGAAATCTGTTGGGTTGGAAAGTTCCTTAAGAGTAAGAAACTTTTTCAATTTGGCCCCAAATTAGTTTGCCTGTCCATTGGAAATGGTCCATGTGTCCCCGTGCCATTGTAACAATCACTGTAAAGCATTTTCCTCCACAGACTCGATCAAATGCCTGTATTCTCATTATGGATCAAAGTTATTTTCATCGTCTTGACCCTTGTTCTTCATTCTGGTGAGTAAATTTTCCAGTCCTTCATGGAACACTTGACATACCCATGAAATGAGGGAATTTAGGAAGAGTGTAGCTGTTTAGTGGGTTTGCAATCCTGAAATTGGCAAAATGACACAGAACATATTGCAAATGCCCTTTAAATGTTTCATCAGTAGATTGTTTTTCCCTCATTAGAGAAATGGATGCAGAGTGGTAATGGAGAATGAACAATATAAATTAGTCCTTTGGCCATTGCTAAAGTAAAGGACATTGACTATATTTTTTTATGTTGTTGTTTTGCAACACTAGATTCCACAGAAGTCAAATTTGAAGGGCAAGGAAAGAAGAATCTCTTCTGGATCTAAGATTCCTTGATAACCTAATGTTTGTTATTTTTAGTTCTCTCCTGTGAATCTGCAAAATAGAGGCCTTAGGTAAAGAAGAATTTATACTTTTGGATGACAAGTTATTTTTCTTGATGTTCAAGGTAGCCCATGAATTTCAGAAGAAAGTAACTATTAGGTAATTGATAAAGCCCTGGTATTAGAGAAGAATTTATTCATATTTAGGTAACTTCATGCAGGGCATGGTCCTCTACCACAATAAAAGACTCTTCTATAAAACTTAAACATTGCTATCTTCAAGCAAGCTGTTAGGAGTTATTTAAAAGTAATATGTGATAGTCTTTTCATACAACTAGATTAGTTTGAGGATTAATTGTTTTTTAAGATTTGGCTATATTTAATAATTTATTTTTTGGTTATTGTTATAAAATTCTCACCTCAGTACCGGTGACAGTTTCTTGAGTTGGTCATTTGCATGAATTTTGCTACCAATATATGTGTTTTAAACTGTTCTTTTGTTACAGAAACTGGAATGCATAGAAAACAAACAGAGTATAACTATGAGTACGCGTATGTCCTAGTAAGTTTCTATTGGTTTATTTGGAATTTAAAAAAATGTAAATTTTCAATTTTTTTCAGTTTTAAAAATCACAGCAAAATTGACCAAACAAAATGTACAAAACAGTGATTTTTCAAAAAGTAACAATATATGCATATTGTTATTCTACCAAAGTCAAGTAACGTCATTTAACAAGCAATACCAAATCAGTTGGTTTTATCTACACAGGTGATAATTTGTGTATCTATCCTGTAATGCAATCATAGATGGTTCTTTTGTGTTGTATACAACACTGAGATAGGTGAATGTGTATCTAGAGTACAATTGCTGATTCTAACAAAACAAAGGAAATAGAGTACCACCCCCTTTATCCATTTGTAGAAGGTTAAACACTAATAATGTCTACATATTCACATAGTGGACTATTATATTCACATGATAATAAATGAAACATATAGCTGTAAATGTTTGTATGTGCAAAAGTCACAAGGTTGTGTGCAAATCAAGTCATGTATAAGAGTACAATACAGTGTTATTTTCTTTGTGCTAATTACCAATATATAGAAAACTAAACAAGATGTATAGATGTAGTAAATGCACATATTAACATGCAGTGACATTATAAAGTGAGGCATAGAATGAGAAGCAGATCTTTCAATTTGGTGATTTCCCCTAGTGTAGCAGGAGTAAGGATATGAGGCATGGGTGGGGAAGACCATGGGTGGCAGTGAAGGTGGCAACATTGTGAAAAATCATTCAGCCCCCACATGGCCCTTTTCTTAAGGGTCCTTCTGAAAAATGTTAAAAAATGTTTTATTATTCACTGAGTTGTATATACATAGGGCTTTAAACCTTAATATAGATTGTTGATAATTAACGACCTACATTGCCAGTTTGATATTTGCTTTATGGTTCTTCTGTGATTTTTCTTTTCTCTGTATCTTACTGATTTTATTTGCAGTTAAATGATTTTCTCTGGTAGTATGTTTTAATTTGTTCCTTTTTTAAATTCTAGGGTATTTCTCATAGATTTTTGCTTTGTGGTTACCATGAGGCTTAGCAAAAAATCTTAAATATATAACAAGTTATTTTAGAGAGATGAAAACTTAACTTTCATAGCAAAGAAAGTAACGGAACAAGGAAAAAGTAAAAAAAGAAACAAACAAAACACCCTAGACTTTAACTCCACTTTTTCCACACTTTGACATACTGTAGTCTCAAATTATGTATTTATGTAATGCCTATCTCTTAACGGGTTGCTGTAGCTGTTATTGTTTAGGGTAGATTTGTCTTTTAGTCTTCATATTATGAATGGGTTGCATCTAAACTTTACATTGTTGGCATATAATGAGTTTGTGTACTTAGTTGTATCAGTGGGTATTATCCCTTCATATGTACTGTTTTTGTAAGTTTGGGTTTTTCTTTTAGTTTAAAGGAATCCCTTTAGAGTTTCTTATAACACAGATCCGGTCGTGATGAATTCACTCAGGTTTTGTTTGGCCAGGATAGAGTTTATCTGTTCTTCATGTTTCAAGACTACCTTTGTTGGGTATAGTTTCCAGGGCGCAGTTTTTCATTTTTTGGTTTTTGATTTTGTTCTGTATTTCAGCGCATTGTCAATATCATCCCACTCCCTCCCTGCCTGTGAGGCTTCTCTTGGGAAGTCTGTTGCCTCATGTATTGGATCTCCTGTACCTGTTACTTGCTTCTTTTCTCTTGCTGCTCTTAGGATCTTCTCTTTGTCCTTGAACTGCGGGAATATGTAAGGGGTAGTCTTATTTCAGTTTAACCTTTTGTTGATGTCTGACCTTCCTGTACCTGGATTTTTGTATCTTCCTCAAGTTGGAGAGTTTTCTGTCATTATGTCTTTGAATAAGCTTTCTACCCCTCGCTCTTGTTCCGCTTCCATTTAAACATCACTGATTTCCTTTTCTCTTAAGGTAGTTTTCTATATGTGCTAAGGATTCCTCACATCTTTTCATTCTTTTTTCCTTTTCCCTCCTCTGACTGTGTATATTCAAAACGCATACCTTCAAACTCAATGATTCTATCTTCTGTTTGATCCATTCTGTTCTTGAGAGTCTTGGATAATTATTTTAATTCAGCAAATGTATTTCTCAGTCTTGTATTTCTGTTTCATTTTTTTATAGTTGCAATTTCTACATTAAATTTATCAAATAAATGTATGAATTGCTCTATTCAGTTATTTTGGAGATCACTGATTTTCCTTTCAACTGCTATTTTGAATTCTTTGTCAGAGAGCTTGTCTGTCACTGTCCTGTTTGGGTCAGTCCCTGGGTCCTTGCTTGTCCGGTTGGAAGGTCCAGGCTTCCTGTGTGCTGGTTGTTTCTTATGGATGTACATCGATGTCTTTTCCTTGAAGGCTTAGTTATTTATTTCAGTCTTCTTTTCCTTGCATTGTTTTTTGTTGGATATGTTTGCTTAAAGAATCCTTTGCAATTAATCTATTAAATATCATTTTTACTAGTTTACAGCCTCTTTCTCAGCACAAGTTGGTACCTGTAAAAAAAAAACCCTTAACTTTATTGAACTGATGTGCTTCAAAAACAATGAGTGTAAATCCAAATTTGCAAATAAAGCCATTTACATTCATTAGGTACAAGTTGTTAAGTTAAGCCCAGATTTGCCTCAGCTCTAGCAAATGTTCAGAGCACTGCCCATCCCAGAAGGGGAAGGTCCCAAGAGGATCCCTGAGCAGTGTGGGCAGGCTGGCTGGGGGTCAGGCCTGGAGAGCTGTGGAACACAATCCTGTGGTGTGGTTGCTGACCAGCCACTCTGAGTCCCTGTCTCCTTTGGCTGAGTTCCAGAGCAGACTTTCCAGGGCCAGGGATGTTAGTCTCGCCTCCCCCTTTGTCTCTGGCTGTCCTTAAGAATTGTTCTCCCTTTAGGCACTTGTGATGCTTCCTATTGGTGGAAAGAGGAAAGATCTCCTGCCAGGGAACCCAAGATGGTGGGAAACTAAATAGTCCACGTTGCTCTAATTTTCCTAGTGTAGTAACCTTGAGGCAGGAAATAGTTTTCTGCACACTTAGTGCAGGGCACTTTGGGGGAGGGACGTTGTTGGTGTAAATGTGTGATTCTTTTAGTGTCTGGAGGAACTTTTTTCACTTCTTTGTGGTTACTAAAACTGTCTGATTCTCTTATTTGAGTTCTGGGATATTGCTGGTGATAATCTCAGTGCTGTATATTTGTTTTTGTTGTTCTGTGGGGGCAGTGAGGCCACTTGCTTTTACTCTGGTGAAGCTGTGTCCTATTTCTTTCTTCATTTTTGTCTGGGTCCATTTATAAAATTTTATTTTCCAATTGTTGCTGGGATACAGAAATACAATTAATTTTTATATATTGACGTTATGTCCTCTAACTGTAATGCATTTCCATTTTAATTCTAATAATTGCATTTTTAAATGTACATTTCTCGCCAGATTTTTCACCTAGCTGTCTGATTACATAGACAATATTATTTTTACTTTTCAATCTCGAACTCTCTTTTCATCTGCACCTCATTATTGTTCTTCCCCTATTTAACTGCCTGGTATCTCCTCATGTTATGGGGAAATCAATCAGAATTTTTGCAACAATGATGATGTTAACTATAGATGATTCATGATATTTTTTATCAGATTTAATCTATTGTCATTTCTAGTTGTCAAGATTATTCAGTCATTAATAGCTGACTACTGATGAGTTCATATGATTTTCTCTTTGATTCTCTTAAGCGGAATTACATTTCTTAGTTTTCAGAAACTGAAAAAGACTGGTATTACCCAAATCAATTCTATATGATAATGATGTTAAAAAAAAATTGTGTTTCATCTTCTGATATGTTTCAGTAAATGGTACACCTCTTTTGTATGATGTTTTCTTTGACTACTTAAACATGCTTTAATGCATTTCTAGGACTCTATACTTACATACTGTGTTCATATATTAGACACTTTTTAAGCATTTTGCAGATAACACATCTTTAATACTTCCTAGAAGTATGCTATGTTTATTCTTTATTATAAATGAAGTTGCTTATACAAAGAGAGTATATGGAATTTTCCAAGACCCTCACTTATTACACCATACATCTAAGACTTTTAAAGCAGAGTTGTTTGGCCCCAGACTCCTACCTCTTTAGAAAAATCCATAATAATATTTTGGCTAATATTTCATTTTTGAAAGGGGTCCAAAAAGTTGGCCATGTTTCTGTTTATTAATATTTTTAAATTAATTTTTATGTACTACTGTATGTATCATATAATTTTCCATTAAAAATATATTGTATTATATATCATAACATGGCATGAAGGGCAATTAAATCTTACATGCATAATGCTAACCACACATGTGCTTGTGTAATAGTTTTGCACTAAATATTAAAGCTCTAGTTTAGAGAAGTTTAGCTATTGATGTAATGGGGCTCCAGAGATTATGCTCTGACCCTAGCTTAGCGAGCCCCACTCTATCTGCACATGACTACCATCTTGGAGAGCTGATAAAATGCCAGTGACTCCAATCTAAAGTGGAAAATTGATTCACAATATTGGGAAAGGATCTTAAGCACTGATATGTTCACAAAGCTCTCCATGCTGTTTCCATATCCATCTGGGTTTAAACTGCTGAGGTTTTAAACCTTCCCTTCCTTGGAAAGATTTCACAAGTTTTATCTATTTTAAGATCTACAAAAGGCTTACCTCTTTTTCTTCTTCTCATTCTTTTGTGCCTATCGGATGAAATTGTCTGTCCCTGTCCTTTCTGCTGCAGGCACCGTTTTGATAAAATCTAAGTGAGGCAAGTTCTCAGCACACGCCAGGACACGGGACCCCTCTGTGCCTTTTCTCTCATGGCTCATTTATCTTCCTTACACAGAGAACTTTAACTGAGACTTCAAAATAGTGGAGGTAGCTGAGGAGATAAGAATGAAAAAGACAGCCCCGCCACAGTGACGCTTTGTACCACTCCTCCTACATGAGGTGGAAAATTTGGGGCATACATTATGGTGGCTTTTATGTGTAAAATTGCTCTCAGGAATTTTCCATGTCTACTTCTGGGAATAACGATTTCAGTTTCTATGAAGGATAAATCAAACCTTCAGGGGATAATGCATGAATTCTTAAATGCTATGCAGAAAATTGTTATCCTGATTATTTTCCCATATATATTGGTTTCCATGCTTCCTTCATGTTGATTTTAGGAGTGGAGGAGGAAAGCAAACAGCCTTTCTATTGAAGAGTAAAGGAAAATGGAAACTCAGGGCTTGCAACTGTTCTTTCTCAAGTGGAAGGATGGATATAGCAAGTGGTCTCTCTTTATGATTCTGTTCACTGAAGTCTTATGGGGGTCTGTGTCATAAATATTCTAACAGTTTCACTACTGCATTCTGTGAGGATGACTGAGGAAGTCAAATGGCTCACTTTTCATTGGGTCAAAGCCAGTTTTATCACCATATGTTGGCATTTTATCTTTTTTCCAAATGAGTACATTTTTTCATCCTGGGTAGGATATTTCTCACATCTTAGAATATACAGGAAAGATTTGATGTCACCTGGAAATAGAATTGTTTTCTCTATTGGGTTCAGTATATATTTGAATTCATAAGTCACATAGAACACAGGGCAAATGCCCTTTCATGGTAACATTGGTGAATTCCCCTCCTCCTCCCATATTATAAAGGGAGAGAAACAGTGCAGTGGATATGAATGCCTCTGAATTCTAGGGCAAGGAAATTCATCCTTTTCCCCTCTTTACAGCTGAAGTACTTCAACTACTCCTTTCTCTGATTGGAGGTCATATTCTCTAATGGAATTTGATAGGATAAATTCTTTCACTTTTTATATTTTCAGTTATGAATTCTAATATGAACATATTTTACCAGGAAGGTCCTCATTGATAAATCTTGGGACAATTAGTCTGCTATAAATCTCATATCTCTCTATTAATTTCATTGTGAGGAAGCTATCATCTGAATTTTCTTTTAAGAAGTATTAATATGGTGAGCTTTAAGAATTCCTTTGTCATATCGAATCATCCTTCTACAACAGAAATAACTCCAACTCAGACGTTGCTAACGTTTTTCAAATTTGTTTTAATCTGTTCTCTAATATTTAATTTAATAGCATAGGTGACCTTAGACTGAAAATTTATATAAGATATACTTTTTGTCAAGTTTTGATATGCATATTGTACTTTCTGCATTAAAATGTGGAAATTTTAAATCATTTTTCTATTCTGGAGTATTTTCTGTGACACGGGGTCTGTCTGATTTTGAGAGTTGCATTTTCTTTAAATCCTTTGTGCCTATTGATTTTTTGTTTGGTCTTTCTTCTAATAAATGTTTATACTTTCTTAATAGAATTAGCCTTTTTGAGTTTTCTTCATGTAACAGGGCCAAATTTCACAAATTTTCTTTTTGTAAAAATCTATCCATTTCTTCTATACATTCACATTTATTTGTAATCAGGGATACAAATTAGTCTGTGATATATATTTTTAATTGTACTAAACTTCAATAACTCTTTTCTCTAATTTTACATTGGCTTGTTTTGCTTTTCATATTTTTATAATTATTTTATCTTATGCTGTTATTTTTTCAAAACAGTTGGGTTTTAACTGATGTATAAAGTCTACTTATTTGTTGATGGTTTTATATTTATAATTATCATTTTTGTGCTTTTGTTGTTTTAATTATGTATTCTTTTCTAACTTTCTGACTGGAAATTTAATTCATATTTTCTATTTTGTTCTATATTTGTCAATATCAGTATTTAGGGCTATGAGTTTTCTTTGATCACTGCTTTTAAATGCGTCAAATTGATTCTAGTATCCATTCTTATCATTTTAGTCATATTTTAGGAATACTCTAGTTTTAATTTGTGTGGTCCTTTTCTCTCAAGTGTTGTTTAAACTGTATTTGTTTATTTCATGATGTGATAGACTTTTTGCTTTTTGCTTTTGTTATTTATTTTGTGTTTCATCCAATTTTGATCACAGTGCTCTTTATACTCCTCTTAATGAAGGCTAGTGATGTTTTTGTGGTCTAATATGTAGCACTTCAATTTTTGAGAAAGAATGTCGAATAAATGCATAGAAGTCATAATAAGCATATTATCAAAGTAGAACATTTCATACATATCTATAAGTGTTTTCAGGGTTTTTCATCCATTTTAGAAACAATCCATTTCTGTTCCAAAGCTTAACTTTAGATTTAAGGATTTTGTTTTAACATTCCCAAATGTCTGCTGGAGGCTATATAAAATTTCGTTTTGAGCATTTCATTAAAGATTTATTGTGTTTCATAGTTTTCTATTTTAGAGATTAGTGGGTTTTACTACAGCTATTTGATTCTTGATTATTTTTCCTGTATGTTTTCTTCTTCTAGAAGCCTTAAATGGAAGAAGATCACATTTTTTCCCTTATATTTTTGTGAATTTAGGGGACTGTTGAAGTAGGAGGGTTTGCAAGGCTCCTTATGAAAGAGTGCCCTCTTGAGGAAGTATAGTAAAATGCAGTCATTTCAGTGAGGCAGTGAGAGGTAGGTGAGTGAGTAAGTGAATCTGTGTCACTGTGCCTGTGTTCATTTTTGTGGCTTTTTTACTTTCACACTGTTTGGTTCTCTTCTGTATTGCATTATTCTGAAGGCTCTGCAGGTGATTGTTTTTGATTTTAGCAGCCTACTGTCTCTGGTGGATGCATTCTTCCCTCCACTTTCTTTTTCTGAAACTTTTTTCTCACATGGACATATGGCTTTGTGAGAACTCCACCATCAATCTCACTTCCTTTTAATATCCTTCCCTCTAAACATGTGTTGTATATCCCGACCCTTTTACGATTTATGATTTTTTGGTTCGAATGATGTACTCTATGTGGGAGATTTTAGCCAAATCTTTAGTCTTCAGTTCCTGTCTTCCCTCTTTATAATTGGTTTTAGGTTTTCTTTTATTCTTCTGTGGTCTCCTACACCACCTCCCCCACCCCTACCACCACCACCAGTGTTGCACTGATCTCCATTCTTTATAAGAACCTTGTTTCCACTGGGAGTTCAACTAAAAATCCCACTAAAATTCTCTGATTATTTTTGTCCATACAGGTAATGGAGAGTTAGTGCTTTTGTTCTGCCTTCTGGTTGTGCTGAGTTCAAGACATGTGGTTTTATTAGTTTTCTTGTTAAGAAGTATATTTTTTGGAGGATTTACGGAGAGATTTGTACGCTCCAATTACCTTTGGGCTACTTGAAAGTTAAGTCCATGTTTTAAAATATCATTTTAGTGTCTGCTATCAAGGTCTGCCTTTTTATTAATAAATTTATTGAAGTATACTACACATACCGTACAATTCACCCAATTAATAACATTGTAAACTTATCATACTCAGTAGTAAAATCAATGCCATAATTCAGTTTAGAATATTTTTATCACCATGATTAGAGTCCCTTTGCCCATTTAATATTCATCAGCGTTTCCTGCACTTCCCACTTCAGGGAACCACTACTGTAATTTCTGCCTGTGTCAGTTTACCTTTTCTAGACATGTAATGTAAATGGAATTCTATATTTGGTTTGTGACTTTTTTCTTCCACTTAATATAGTACTATCATGAAAACATGATACCATTGTATGATGGCACAGCACTGCATTTTTTGGTCAATGAATAATATCTCACTGATTAATGATGTGCCACATTTATGTATTCATTTTCAGTTGATAGACATTTTGGTTGTTTCCACTTTTGGCTATTATGAATAGCTTTAAGGATACCAATAAATTCTAACTAGAAAAAATATTTAATAACCCATATCAAAAGAGATTGTAACAAACTATTACACAAATCAACGAATTTAAAAACACGGTCTTAACAGTACCATAAGTGAATGACCAAATATCTACAAAGAAAGTAGAATTAGATTGCAAACTGACTCCTCAAATTCAGTAATGAAAGACAATGTCAGCATAAATCTGAAAATCTTAAATAAATCTTAGTGTGCAAAAAATAGCCATGTACAAAAATGTCGCCAAAATATGACAAAGTCTCTTTTACTAGTTATCCATGATTGGGTAAATTTTTTTTATAGTCAGTCACTATGTTAATGTGTTCATTATTAGAAAATGTTATGCTCTTAATAAAAATTATAAAAGCTCTCATTTAAAGTAGTATATACTTGCTAAAATATTTTTAGAAAACCTAAATAAATTATATTGCATATGCATGTGAATCTCAATAACATCCTAAATTAAATAATACACAATTTTATTAATAACTTCATATGTGGTAAAAATACGAGGAAAACTCAAGCGAGTGATACATAGAAAATTGAGTGCAATGATTACTTCTGAGACAAAAGGGAATGGAATTTGAGGCGAACACTGGATGGTGAGGGCTAAAAACATTAAGAAAATGTTTAATTTTTAAAATTATGTTTCTGTTCATAGGATTAGTTTTGTTATGAGCCTTTGAAAACAAATAGTGTCTTTATTGTCCTTTTACATGTGTCCTTTCCTAATGACACATTAAGAGCCTTCTTTTCTGATGTGTACTCCCTGATTGTTTTTTTGCCATGTCTGCATTTTATAGCCAATTTGTAAGAAATACATATCACAACGTCAATGCAAGAGCAAAAATATTGAAATCTGCGCATCCGATGCCAAAACCTATGAAGATGAATGTATTTTCTGCAATGCAAACATGTAAGAGCACAATAGTAAACATTTTTTCCTCCTACATTTTGAAATAACAGTGTCAGTATGCTAGGAACTACTAGGTTTCTTTTAATATACAACCACACATACAGGAAACAGCTGTTTTATTTATATTAAAGTTTGAGAATACGACCTTAAATTTTACCCTGAAACCACGCTTCTGAAATTAGGTTAACTTGAGGTATGTACATGATAATGCAGGCTTGTTTTAACATATTCAAATTTTTTAACCATAGTCAATTTAGTATAATCTTTTAGAATTACCACAAGTAGATCAATAGGATATAAAGTGGGAGACCAAAGGGTTAAACTGTTTCTCTCTCATCCATTCCTTTCTGAGGTCTGAGTGTGTCCCTAGACAGTCTCAGGACTGAGAAAGGAGCCCACAGCAGGACAGAGGACATGAGCAGGGGCTGGGGAGTACCAGGACACAGCTGCATGAAGAAGTCCAAGATATTCATCTTAAAAGTCTTGTTCAAATGCTTAGTTACTTGGAAGCACTTTGGACACAATGGAAGTAACAACATATTATTTTTTATTTTATTTTTTTTCTCTTTCTAACAGACGCAGTAAAGGTGTAATTACTATTGGGCACTATGGCAAATGCTCACCTTTGTGATGTGGTGCTATACATTATATGACTGCTTTGTAATCCTATTCTGCTCTTGGATTCCACAGACTGTTAGTCTTTCCTTCCTTAGAGTCCTGGGTAAGTAGAAGAATGCTGTTTTGAAAGCCAGGATTGACTATCAGAATTGGATTTTCTGGCAAATCCAAAATATTGTAATTCTAAAATTTTAATTCTTTCTCAGTGCCCAAATATTTAATGAAATACTGGAAAACCATTAGTTTAATTATATGTTTCAATCATGATATATAAGACATTTCTCAATCATTAAATACTCTTCTGAATTAACATATGGCATGGGATTTACTTTATTAAAATGACTTTTATCTTAGTGATTGCCCATTAGAGTCACACACATGCATAATATAGAAATTGTACTCACAACAATATTTCTAAAACTTAACTTTTGTGTATATACAACATACAGATACCAAAAACCACACCTGTTCTCATGAATAAAAATCTTCAAAAGAAAGTTCTGGTGCCTGTAATACTGGGCAATTTCCTGGTTAGGCACACATTGACAGAGACTTGTAGTCATAACATGAGCTTAGCATTGAGAGACATGCAGTGTCTATATAGAATTTGGGAAAGTTTTCTTCTATTTGTTATGTGCAGGCTAAGCCATTCTAACAGACACAGAAGGTTACACACCTTAAGTAATTTGTGAATTTATTTTTTTATGTATTGAATTTACTTTTTTATGTATTGAGTCTACGTTGTAGGTAGGTAGACTTGAGCTGGTGGAAGCCCTGCCATCAGTAATTCACGTCTTCCATTTTGGGTACCACCCACATGGTGGTCCATTCTTCTGTGCCGCTCAGCCAATAAGAATGACGCTTAACTGAAGGCCAAATGGTTATGTAAAATTTATTTAAATAAAGAAATGTAGATTTAATACTCAGGACATTAATGTGACTACAATTGATGATATATTCTTCAAAAATGTAAAGAAAGTGAATGTTATATGCTCTTATCATACAAATAATAACTATATGAAGTAATGCATTCGTTAATTAGCTAGATATAACTATTCTACAATGTACTTCTACATAGGATAGGATTGGAAAATTCCTCTGTTTTTTTTTTCTTTTTTAAATTGCCTTTTCTACTTGTTTTTATCTGCTTCTTATTTTCTTTTTTTTTTTTTTTTATTTTGGCATATTATGGGGGTACAGATTTTAAGGTTTCAATAAATGCCCATTCCCCCCCTCCCCCCAAAAGTCTGAGTCTCCATCATGACCATCCCCCAGATGGTGCACATCTCACTCACTATGTATGTATATACCCGCCCCCCTCCCCCCTCCCACCTGCCCAATACCCTATTACTGTAGCACCTATGTGTCTACTTAGGTGCTACTCAGTTAATACCAGTTTGCTGGAGAATATATCTGGTGCTTGTTTTTCCATTCTTGGGATACTTCACTTAGTAGTATGGGTTCCAGCTCTAACCAGGAAAATATAAGGTGTGCTATATCACCATTGTTTCTTAGAGCTGAATAGTACTCCATGGTGTACATATACCACATTTTATTAATCCATGCTTCTTATTTTCTATTATGAGACTTCCTTCCAGTGATTCAGTTGGAGTCTGTGTTGAGGGGTTTATGGGCTCAAACATCCACCCAACGTCTATTTATGGAACACTTATTATATGCCTTACTTGTAATCATAGGACTTTTTAAATTCATTTCATCACAGCATTCATTACCGACATACTGACTACCTGATAGTGTCTAGTCATTTAGTATATCATTTATCTCTCATCACTAGAATGCAGATTGCATAATAAGAGTTTCTTGCCTGTCCTTTTTACCTGCCTACTCTAGCACCTAGCATAGTGTATTGCACAGAGTAGGAACTACTCAATAAATAATTGCTAAATGGATAAATAGTCTAAAGATTTTATAGCATTAGCCACAGTGTAAAGTAAAACAGAATTCATTCAGAAATTTGGAGAAATCATGTGTTTTATATATCTGTGAATTTAAAAAAAAACAGTAAGTAAAATAATCTCATGGGAACTTAAAATAATTTACCCATTTTTTATTGTATTCAACTTGATTAGTAATAAGAAACTATGAAATGTTTAACATATTCTCTTACACTATTTTTTCCTAATGATTCAGAATTATCTACAAGTTGAAATCAGTCTGTTCTCTGAGTATGCAAGGACCCCTTTGCAGAGTTCCTTTCAGCAGAGAAAGCCACAGGATACTTGTATACTTTAGCCGAGAGAGAACCTCAGCTCTTACTCCTCTTTAGCTGCTACAACCAATGCAGCAATACAAGGGATATACCAACCTTACAGTGCCCAGATATAATGTATGAAAAGATTTAGCAGTTAATCAAAAGGCTTTATAAATTAAGGGTGTATGTACATAATTAAAACATGGATACTGCCTAAATGTAGCAAGTCCAGACCAGGTAGCCCAGGCAAGAAAGAAAAATAAAGCAGAACTTGAGAAATGATTGAAGTATTTTTTTTTTCCTGGAGAAGAGAGATTTAAGTATTGAGTAGAAGACAGCATATGTATCTGTTATTGTTTATTGGGAGAGGAAGTAAAGACCTTCTATTTTGTCATGAAAGTCCTTGATGATTGAAAGCATCATGAATATTGGGATTGGGATTCAAGGTAAGTGGAACTTCCTATCAATTAGTCTTTTACAGCCAAGTACATGCCTCATTATGAGGTGAGTTTCCTATTTGTAGGAAATCCTGATAAATGTTAGCTGGTTAAGAACATTGTGGAGGAAATCAGAGATTGTTTAGGTGATCTCTGAGTCAGCAGCCAACTTTGAAAGCCTGTGACTATACCCAAATTAAGCTCCCATTCAATGTATCTTGGATTTGATAGACTTCACTTTACTCATGTTTTATATGTAGGCATACCTTGGACATATCAAGGGATCAGTTCCAGACCACCACAATAAAGTGACTATAATAATAAAGTAGGTTACATGGTTGATTTCCCAGTGCATATGACCATTATATGTACACTATACATTGGTGTCTTACATGTACAATAGTAATATGTTTAAATAAGTATACATATTTTAATGTAAAATATTCTATTACTGAAAAATACTAACAATCATCTGAGCATTTTGCAAGTCCTAATAATTGCTGATGGAGGGTCCTGCCTGGGTGTTGATGGCTGCTGAATTGTCAGGGTGGTAGCTGAAAAACGTTGGGGAGGCTGTTGCAATTTCTTAAAATAAGACAACCAGGAATTTTGCTGCATGGATTGACTCTGCTTTTCCAAAAAGATTTTCCTATAGAATGCTGTTTGATAGCATTTTACCCAAAGTATAACTGGTTTCAAAATTTGAGTTAATCCGCTGAAACCCTCCTGCTGTGGCTTTGACAACTAACTTTACGTAATTTTCTAAACCCATTTTTTCATATCAACATGTGTTTCTGGTATCTTCACCAGGAGTAGATTTCATCTCAAGAAACCACTTCTTTTGTTAAGCTATAAGAAGCAACTTATCATTTGTTAAAATTTTATCATGAGATTACAAAAATTCAGTGACATTTTCTGGCTCTACTTCTAATTCTAGTTTTCTTGCTATTTCCATCAGATCTGCAGCGACTTTCTCCATTGAAGTCAAAAACCCATCAAAGTTATGTAATAGTTATCAAATTCCTGTTAATTTTTATATTTTGACCTCCTCCCACAAATAATGAATGTTCTTATGTTGAGAATGATGAATCCTGTCCAGACATTTTCAATTTTCTTTGCACAAAATTCATCAGAGGAATTGATATCTATGGAAGCTCCAGCCTCATGAAATATATTACTTAAATAATAAGACTTGGGGATTGAAATGACTCCTTGATCCATGGACTGCAGAGTGGACGTTGTGTTAGCAGAGATGAAAAGAACATTAACCTCCTCTACATCTCCACAAGAGCTTTAGAATACCTAGGTGCATTGCCAATGAGCAATAATATTTTGAATTTGGAATTAAAATATTCACCAAACCATGCTGTAAATAGATATACTATCATACAAGCTTGTTATTCCATTTATAGAGTATAGATATATTTAGCATAATTCTTTTTTTTTCTTTTTTAGTTCAGCACATTGGGGGGTATAAATGTGTAGGTTACCTATAGTGTCCTTGCTCCACCTGAATCTGAGCTTCAAGCATTTCCATCCCCAAGACAGTGCACATCACATTCATTATGTGTGTATGTACCCAGCCCCTCTTTCCCCCTCCCACATGCCAGACACATGATGAATGTTTTTGCTATGTGTGCTCTTAAGTATTGATCAGTTATTATCAATGAAACACTGAGGAAGGGAATGACAGAGAATGTAAACAGGTGGAAACTCATACCACAATCATGGGTCAGCAGAATCAACACTGTTAAAATGTCTATGCTACCCAAAGTAGCCTACAGATTCAATGCGATCTATAGATTGCTTCTGTATTAAAATACCAACATAATTTTCAACAGATCTAGAAAAAATAATTCTACACTTCGTATAGAACCAGAGAAGGCCCCGCATAGCAAAAGCAATCATAAGCAAAGAGAAGAAATTGGGAGGCATCAATTTTCCAGACTTCAAGTTATATCACAAGGCTATAGAAACTAAAACACCAATGGACTAGCACAAGAACAGAGACATAGACCAAAGGAGCAGAACTGAGGACCCAGATATAGAACCTTTACAAAATTTTATATTTTGCAATGATTTTTTTCATAATATTTAACTATTTCAATGCTTAGATATTTTATTTGATGAAGTCTGAGTTTCTTTCATGATTCTCGATCAACTTTGAACAGTTGGGACACAAGTGGCACTGTGAACTGCCTTCTGTGCTGCCTATTTAAGCTTGATGGGCTTTTAATACAGCTGCAGTTTCATTGACCTGGGAACAGGTAGGATGGAGACATGTATATAAAGAAATTATGAATAATCAG
This sequence comes from Microcebus murinus, assembly GCF_040939455.1. Lineage (NCBI taxonomy): Eukaryota > Metazoa > Chordata > Mammalia > Primates > Cheirogaleidae > Microcebus > Microcebus murinus. The sequence continues at coordinate 14,681,167 of NC_134124.1, forward strand.
TCTCTAACAATGTTCCAGTGATTTCACCAAGGAGTATGTATATAGTTTGAAAAAGAGGAAACAACTGTTCACCCAACATTTGCTTTTAGTCTTGAGGGGAAGATGAAAACATGGAAGCAGGCAAATGTTACTGACTTTGTACATAAACAGCAGGCTGTTCCATGGTCACTTGTGGCTGTGCATTAAAATGTTACTGAGAATTGCAAACTCCCACAGCACGTTTGTCGTGGGTGATGATGTGAACAGAAGGAGTAGCAGCAGCAGCAACACCTGCAAACTGTGAACCCACTGTCTGTCTTGACTTGATAGCAACGCATAATGTTGACATGGCTTGTAGAACCTTGAAGAAGCTGGTCTAACACTACTAAATGGTGGGCTAGGAGCAGCTAGGAGATAGAAATGTGCATATTTTGGAATGGATGAGATCTGGCACCCTAAGCAGTCCAATAAGAACTTGTTCTTTGTCCAGCGGTTTGGCTAGGAAGATAGCAGGCAGCATGATGCTAAGTCTCTGGTATAGCTGCCATGAAGAATTCCAAAGGAGGGGCTGGCTGATAGGGGTTGATTATGGGGTAGGTGATAGCTTTTATGCTTGCCATTCTCTGCATATACTAGAAAGAAGTTGAGCCTGGCACTCTTCTCTGCACTGAGCTTTAGCTATATACAATGGCTTGGTGGCCAAAATTCTGTCATTCATTTCTGTAACTGCTTCAGTGGCTTCTTGTGGGCAATAGAAACATACAAAACCAAACCCCTGCTGTGACCATTTCTATCATAACCTTTGCATTAGTGATTGTGCCAAATGGAGAAAACTTTCCAGAGACATTCATCATCAAGATTTTTCACATAAATATTAACAAGCTCATATCTGGTGATCCTTCAAAATGTTCCAATTTGTTCTGTCTGCAGTTCCACTCTTTTAGGAATTCTTTCAACATATATTTATTTTCCATTGAGGTCCTCTTCATTCATCTCCTCCATGGCTTTCTGTGCAACTTTATACCTTTTCATCAAACCTTACAAATACAAATCCTTTGAATTCTCCATTTTCTTCAGTCATTACTTTCACATTGAAGGCAGGTCCAAACTTGCCAAAGAGATCCTTCAGGCTCTCATCATCCATGTCTCCTCCAAAATTCTTGATGTAAACATTAGTAAACTCTTCTGCCCAAAGCTCAGTGTTCCGCTTTGTCCCTTATGATACTTAAATGCTCCAACAAATACTTCATGAATATTTAGAAGCATCTCATTCGTTTTTTAAAATAGCTTTAGTTGCTTTGTGTTTCTCTAAGTGTACAAATAGGTAGCCCTGGGAATCATTTTCATCACAAATCACCTTACATGAAAGAATATTACCAAAACCAGAAAACGTATCCTACAGTGCTTTACTATCAATGGATTTGTCCAAATTTTTAATGAATATGTTTCTCACTCTACTTTTGCAAAGTGATGGATTATGCTTGCTCTTCATAACATCAAGATTCATGGTGTCCACAGCACACTCAATCTCCACCAGCTGTTTGAGGTTGACATGATTGCCTAATGGGCACCAGGTGATCCCATCCCTGCTGACCTGATGGAGAGGATGAACCTGGTGGGACTGAGCTTCTCTTGAGCATCGCCTTGGTCATGCTGGGGTTTAGGTCCTGCACAAACAGCGATGCCATGAGATAGCTGGTGATGCTGGAGTTTACCTTGGCATGGCTGCCTGCAGGGCCCAAGATGGCGACCCTTTTGTGGAAGACGACAGCTAGCACTCACTCAAGGACCAGAGGCAGGGCAGGGGTGTGGGGAAAAGTGCAGCAGAACAAAATCCACCACAAGCTAGAAACACTCAATGGCCAAACAAAGGCATTGATCTGCTGCTTCTGCCTGATGGCTGTTGGCTGGGAACCAGGGTGGCAATTTCCAGTCCAGACAGCAGGAAGGCATGGATTTCCTGGTTCCATCTTATAGCTGCCGCAGGGCTACAAGTGGACAGATCAGTTTTGCCTGCTTCAGCAGATTGTTTTATAAAAACCGAAGAAGAAAGAAAAAGTCTGTCTTGGAGGAGACACGAAGACAGAATTTTTTTTAAGATTTTAAGTATACATTTTAAAAATTGTTAAATGATAAATGTGTGTTCAAAGCCCAGAATACCACTCCTACTGGCAGTACTAACCGGCTCAGAGATGTCAAACTGTTATTTTTAATGGACTATATTCCCTGAAGTTCTGTATACTTTTCTTTCTGTAATGTGGATTGTACTAGGATGGTAAAGGTTTACTTTTTTTTAATTAAATATTTATACTCTCTAATGGAATGATGTTTTCCTTTCAATGTAATAGTTCCATCTTATCACTAGTAACAATTTTTATCTTAGAGTCTGAATTTAATTAGTATAGCCACTTTAGCTTTCTCTTGGCTGCTGTTAGCACTTACTCTACTTTTTACTTCTAACCTATTTGTATCTTTCAGTCTACTATGAGATCTTGTAGACATGATGTAATTGAATCTTGGTTTTTTAATCCAGTATAACAAATGTTACAAATATTATTTAATTATTACATCACAAAATCTTATATGTTCAGAGAAGCTTAGAGAAGGAAATGGGAAAAATATATATTAATACAATTGGTTAAATTAATATTTTTATACACAATCTCTAATTTTCTCAATTTTTTTCCTCTAAATTCAATTTGCTTTCTTACTCCAACACAGTTTTATTCCTGCCCATATATTTTGTGGGATATTACTGCCAAAAATATTATATTTATGAGAGTTATAGGCCTCAGAATATCCATACATATCCTGTTATGCCATTGCATTTTCAGTCAGTTGTGATTAAGTTAAAGTCCCCTATACAATTATGCCACTCTCTGCAAGATCCTCTGCTCTAAGCAATAATTAATCTACTTGCTGTCACTATTGACCTACCTATTATGGAATTTCATACTAAAGAAATCATACAGTATGTGGACTTTTATGATTGGATGGTATTACTTATAATGTTTTCAAGTTTACCATATACTAACATGTCAGCACTTTATTCCTTTTTATAAATGAGTAACATTCTTTATGTCTACATACCATGTTTTGCTTATTCATTCATTGGATCATGAAAATTTAGATTGGTCCACCTTTGTCTATTTGAAAAATGCTACAATAACCACTTGTGTACAATGTCTACGTGGACATGTTTTTATTCCTCTTGTGTATGTATCAAGAGGTAAAAATCCTAGATCACATGGTAACTTATAGATTAATTAATTGAGCAACAGCCAGAAGTTTTCAATGCACCTAATTTTGTACTCCCACAAGCAATGAATAAAGACCATGATTTTTCACATTGTTGTAAACACTTCTTACTTTTTGCCTTTGTGATTCTAGCCATCCTAGTGGGTGAGATGTGGTATCCCAGTGTGGTTTTGGTTTGCATGTCCCTGATTACTAATGAAGCTATGACTATTTTCCTGTGCTTATTGGCCAGTGGTGTATGTTCTTTGGATAAATGTCCACTCAGGTCCCTGTTGCATTTTTTAGCTGGCTTTTTGTCGGGTTTTATTATTACATTTTCACACTTTTATATGTTGTGTAAACACAAGTCTCTCATTAGGTATACCATTTAACATATTTTATTCAAGCATTTGGGTTGTCTTTAGCTTTCTTAATAGTGTCTGTTGAAACATACAAATTTTAATTTTGATGATGTCCAATTTATCATTTTTTCCTTCTTTCTCTTTTTTCTCTGCTTATCCCTTTTGGTGTTATAATGAAGAATCTGTTATCAATGCCACATTATGAAAATTTACTCCTGGAAGCTCTGACCCTTGGGGGCGAAGGGGGCAAAGGCAACACATGTAACACATGTACCTGAACTTAGAGTATTCTAAATTTTGCTCTTATATAGAGTTATTTTATCCATTTTGAGTTAATTTTCTATATGGTGCAAGATAATGTTCCAACTTCACTTTATTGCATGTGGTTATTCAGTTTTCCCTGCATGATTTGCTGTAAAAGTTTGTTGAAAATTTTTGATATCCTCACTGAAAGTCAGTGGAAGATAAAGACATCATCAAGATGGCAGGACACGAAACCTTGGACCCTTCTTTCCCAATCATCCTCACTGATTCAGCAATAAAATACAAACCCATTTTCCCGGAGAGAAGACCACAAGCTAGTAGAGAAGATCCTGTATCTAGGGCAGCCACATGGAATCCAGTAAGAGAGCTCAACACATTTTCTCCACAACAACTCTACCTCAGTATGGGTCCACAGATTGTGAGGAAATTCCTACTTCCCAGCTTCTCTATGGGGAAAGAAGAAAAGACCACGCATTTACAATTCTGATTTTACTGAGAGCTTCCTGAGCCACTGTGTTCTGTCTCGCACATCTCAGAACACTGATGGAACCTGATACACTATGGCCATATAAGGGATACAGAAAACAAACACTATAGACTGAAATAATATACTAGCACGTGCCACAGCCACACTACCTGGCTTAGCATAATGTGAGTAGCACAAAAAACTGAGCTTCTAGAGGAAAGAAAAGGACTGGAGCACACCTCCAAAATTCTGACATTGTTGGGAGCCATCTGAAGCACTGGCTTCTGTCTTCCCTGTCAAAACAGAACTGGCAGGACCAGCATTCTCTAGACACCTGAGAGACACTGGGAATAAAGATAGCAGTTTCAAGTAACACAAAGATTTGTAAGCACCCTAGAATATTTTCCTGAGCTGATTAGAAATGGGTGATATAGCCAGTCAGAAAAGACTGTGAAGAATGGCTGTTTGGATAATGACCTGAAACAAATAGTCAAGGAAAATGAGAAAATAACATCAAGGAAATAAAAAATAATGAAATATATTACAAATAAAGGAAGAAAATAAATGTCCATATGTTGGCCCTAATGAAATAAAGACATATGATTTACCTGACAGAGATTTCAAAATGGCTGTCATAAATATGCTTACTAAATTAAGAACAATGCACGAATAAAGTGGCAGTTTCAACAAATAAATAGAAAATATAAAAAAGGTTGTAAGCAGAAATCATTGAGATGCAGCATACAATCTCTTAACTGAAGTATTCAATAGAGAAGTTAAATAGCAGACTTGATCAAATCTACAAAACGATCAGTGTCTCAGGGCATTAGGGCTGCCATAACAAAATACCATAGTGGGTGGCTTATAAACACAAATTTAGTTCTAACTACTCCAGAGACTCGAAAATCCAAGATCAAGGAAGATAAGGTTTCTAATAAAGGCCCACCTCTTGGTTCATAGACAGTGTTTTCTTCCTGTGTCTTCACATGGCAGAAAAGATGATAAATCTCTGGCATCTCCTTTATTAGGGCACTAACCCCACTCATGAGGTCTTCACCCTCATGACCTAATCACCTCCCAAATGTTCCACCTCCTAAGACCATCACCTCATAGCATAGGATTTAAGCATGACTTCAGGGAAGACATGAACACTCAGACCATAGTAGTCAGTGAATTCAGAGATAGGTCATTAGAAAATATTCAATAGGATGAGAAAATAAAGGAGTGAAACAGAGTAAAGAAATCTAAAGGATTTTATGAGATACTATCAGGTAGATGAATGTATGCATATTATGGGAGCTCAAAATGAGAATAGAGAGAGAAAAGGGAAGCAAACTCAAAGAAATAATGAAAGCTTATTTGAAGTAAACACTGTTCCAAATCCAAAAAAGAAAATGGACATCCAGATCTAGGTTCTCAATTTCTAAATAAGATGAATTCAAAGAAATCAAACCAGGACATATTATAATAAAATTTCAAAAGTCAAAACAAAGAATCAATATAGAACACAATAAGAAAAAAACAACTTGTCACATATAAAGGAGCACACATAAGAACATCAGTGGGGGGCGGAGCAAGATGGCGGACGAATAACACCGCCAGACAGAGGGTCTCTGCAGAAAAGACCGATTCTAGCAGAAACTAGAGAAAAGAAACAAGAAGACGAGCATACAGCGGACAAGGGCCGGAAGGAGGGGTACCTGAGACCCCGGGAGACTCCACGGGAGGAGGCTGCGGAGGAGAACTGGAGGCTGAGACCACCGGAGCAGCCCGGAGACCAGCGGCAAGGGTAGGTGGATTTGCTATTTCCCCTCCCCTGCATTCGGGACTGCTGGTGGGCTCCCCAGCGGGTGGAGAGACCTGCGGACATCAGCCCAGAGACTGCCGCCGCCTGCCAACGGTGAGCCTGTAACAGACGTGGCACCAGGTTCCCAACTTCCTCCGGGCACCTCCGTGTGCACGGAGAGCCGCGCGGCAGGCGCCATATTGCCTCCTCCTCCTCTCCGCCGACCCTACCCGCGGCTGCCCAGAGAGACAATACAGCCACCAGCCGGAGGCACCTCCAGGGAACGGGACCTTCCCGTTTGGGACCCCGCCCGCCCTCCCAGGTGCTGCTGGCACCTTGTTCCCAGGAAAACGGTGCCGACTCAGAGGCTGAGAGACATAGACCCAGCTTGGGCTCCCTGTGGGTGAATTAGGACCGGAAACCCTCTCCCTGGTGGGAATACAGTTTGAACTCTGGGACCCAGAGGTCGGACCTGCAGACCAGATCCCCTGCACCGAGGGCTAGCATTGCCCGGGGCACAGAAGGATTATACGTGAACAGCCTACTGAGGTCTGTGTGCCTCCAGGGGCGGATCGGAGTCCTAGAGGTCTGTGTGCCTCCAGGGGCGGATCGGGCGGAACGTCCCAGGAGGAGGCCGTGCGCCCAACCCAGGTGGCGTTCCTGTGCAGGGAACCTCCCCTCCGGCATCACAGTCCGGGGAGGCCTGGTGGCTTGTGGTCTGGCCTGCTGGCAGAGGCTCAGGAGTAGCTGCGGAGTTGGGGAGGGTGGAAAGAAGCGAGGCCTGCTGCAGACTGTGGGTCTCAGACAGCCCCACCCCCACACCCAGACTTTCTGGCTGAGCGGGACCATCCCAGCCCCGCCCTGACAGCAGAGAACAGAACTTTGACCCCTGCTAACGGCCTGAGGGCAGGCTTACCCAACCCAGCTCCGCCCAGAACGAGAGCTGATAACAGGACTCAAAATCAACACCATAGCCTGTTCCTCCAAGCAAATGCCACCTACTGACAGGGACGGCATCTTGCACAGCCTTTCCACGGCACCCACTGACTCAATATACAGGGAGTGGTCCAATTTTACCCACAGGCACCACCTAACGCCTCAGAAACTAAACAAGGTGTGTGAATACCCAAACAATAACCTAAGGAAAGAAACAACAACTGATCGACATGGGAAGAAATCAGCGAAAGAACTCAGGAAATATGAAGAACCAAACGGAAAACACACCCCCAAGGAGGAGCACCAGCCCCCTAGAAACGGACACCGACCAAAATCAGGCAACCGATATGACAGAAAAGGAATTTCGTATGTGGATCATAAGAACACTCACCCAGCTGCAACAACAACTCAATAACCAACACCAAGAAAACACAAAAAACCTCCAAGAAATGGAACAAAGGTTCAACAAAGAGATTGACACAGTGAAGAAAACTTTAACCGAAGTCCTGGAGATGAAGAATCAACTCAGAGAACTACAAAATACTGTGGAAAGTCTCAAGAACAGGGTGGATCAAGCAGAAGAAAGAATCTCAGAGCTTGAAGATAACACCTTCCAATTAAATAAATCAGTCACAGAAATACAGCAGAGAAACAAGAGAAAAGATCAAAGTCTACAAGAGCTGTGGGATTATGTGAAAAAACCTAACGTGAGGGTCATAGGTTTAGCCGAAGGGGAGGAAGACAGCACTCAAGGGCTGGACAAGCTTTTTGAAGATATAATAGAGGAAAATTTCCCAGGTCTTGCTCAAAATCTCGATATACAAGTTCAAGAAGCCCAGAGGACCCCTGGGAGATTCAATGCAAACAGGAAGACGTCACGTCATGCAGTCATCAGACTGACCAAAGTATCAACTAAAGAGGCCCTTCTAAGAGCTGTAAGACAAAAGAAGCAAGTGACATACAAGGGAAAGCCAATTCGAATAACATCAGACTTCTCTAATGAGACTTTACAAGCAAGGAGAGACTGGGGCCCCATTCTCACTCTTTTGAAACAAAACAATGCCCAGCCTAGAATATTATTCCCTGCAAAACTAAGCTTCATATATGAAGGAGAAATAAAAACATTCGCAGACAAGCAAAGGCTCAGAGAATTCACCAAGACAAGACCAGCCCTACAAGAAGTACTTAAAACAGCGTTATGCACGGAACATCATAATAATAATCCACGGATATAAAAACAACCAAAACCCAAAGATATTAAAGGCCAGATATTACAATGGCTCAAGACACAAATCATAGCAACAACATCCAACCCAACAGAATGATCAGTAATCTACCTTACCTATCAGTTCTCTCAATAAATGTGAATGGCTTAAACTCTCCACTCAAGAGACATAGGCTGGCTGAATGGATAAGAAAATACAGGCCAAGTATATGCTGTCTTCAGGAAACACATTTAACCTGCAAGGATGCACATAGACTAAAAATAAAAGGGTGGAGATCAATATTCCAAGCAAACAGAAGCCAAAAGAAGGCTGGTGTGGCAGTTCTAATTTCAGACGATTTAGTTTTTAAACCAACAAAAGTAGTAAAAGACAAAGAGGGTCATTATATAATGGTGAAGGGCACAGTCCAACAAGAAGAGATAACAATTTTAAATATATATGCACCCAACTTAGGTGCACCCAGATTCATAAAGCAAACCTTACTGGAGCTAAGCAAATGGATTAATAGCAACTCCATAATAGCCGGGGATTTCAACACCCCACTGACGGCACGAGACAGATCCTCCAAACAGAAAATTAATAAAGAAATAATGGACTTAAACAAAACTCTAGAACAATTGGGTCTGACAGACATCTACAGAACATTCTACCCAAAATCCACTGAATATACGTTCTTCTCATCAGCTCACGGGACATTCTCTAAGATTGACCATATCCTAGGACACAAAGAAAATCTCAAGAAATTTAAAAAAATAGAAATCATACCATGTACCTTCTCAGATCACAGTGGAATAAAACTAGAAATCAACCCTAACAGAAACTCACATTTCTACACAAAAACGTGGAAATTAAACAACCTCCTACTAAATGATTACTTCGTAAATGAAGAAATCAAGACGGAAATAAAAAACTTCTATGAAGAAAACGACAATGGGGAGACAAGTTATCAACTCCTCTGGGACACAGCTAAAGCAGTTCTGAGAGGAAAGTTTATCTCCATAAATGCCTATAACCAAAAGGCAAGAAGATCACAAATAGACAATCTAATGAAACGACTCAAAGAGCTGGAAAAAGAAGAACAGACCAACCCCAAACCCAGCAGAAGAAGTGAAATCAACAAGATCAAATCAGAACTAAACGAAATTGAAAACAGGAAAGCTATTCAGGAGATTAATAAAACAAAAAGTTGGTTCTTTGAAAAAATAAACAAGATTGACACGCCGTTGGCTAAGCTAACGAAAAGCAGAAAAGAGAAATCTCTAATAAGCTCCATCAGGAATAAAAAAGGAGATATCACAACTGATCCCAAAGAGATACAAGATACAATTTATGAATACTACAAAAATCTTTATGCACACAAACTGGAAAATGTGGAGGAAATGGACAAATTTCTAGAAACACACAGCCTCCCTAGGCTCAACCAGGAAGAAATAGATTCCCTGAACAGACCAATCTCAACAGCTGAAATAGAAACAGCAATTAAAAATCTCCCTAAAAAGAAAAGTCCCGGTCCAGATGGCTTCACACCTGAATTTTACCATACTTACAAAGAAGAACTAATACCTATCTTGCAGAAACTATTCCACAACATCGAGAAGAACGGAAACCTCCCCGACACCTTTTATGAAGCGAATATTACCCTGATACCAAAACCAGGAAAGGATGCAACAAAAAAAGAAAACTACAGACCAATATCCCTAATGAATATAGATGCAAAAATTTTCAACAAAATCTTAGCTAACCGAATACAGACACTTATCAAAAAAATAATCCACCACGACCAAGTGGGCTTCATCCCAGGGATGCAGGGATGGTTCAACATACGTAAATCTATAAATGCAATTCACCACATAAACAGAAGCAAAAACAAAGATCACATGATCCTTTCAATAGATGCAGAAAAAGCTTTTGACAAAATTCAACACCCTTTCATGATACGAACACTTAAGAAAATAGGCATAGAAGGGACATACCTAAAAATGATACAAGCCATATATGACAGACCCATAGCCAACATCATACTGAATGGGGAAAGATTGAAATCATTCCCACTTAGAACTGGAACCAGACAAGGCTGCCCACTATCTCCACTTCTGTTCAACATAGTGCTGGAAGTCTTGGCTACAGCAATCAGACAAGAAAATGGAATCAAAGGTATCCAAATAGGGGCAGAAGAGATCAAACTTTCACTGTTTGCTGATGATATGATATTGTATCTAGAAAACCCCAAGGATTCAACCAAGAAACTCCTGGAACTGATCAATGAATTTAGTAAAGTCTCAGGATACAAAATCAATACACAGAAATCAGAGGCATTCATATACGCCAACAACAATCTAATTGAGAACCAAATCAAAGACTCAATTCCCTTCACAATAGCAACAAAGAAATTAAAGTACCTAGGAATATATTTAACCAAAGAGGTAAAAGACCTCTACAGGGAGAACTATGAAACACTGAGGAAGGAAATAGCAGAGGATGTAAACAGATGGAAATCCATACCATGCTCGTGGATCGGCAGACTCAATATCATCAAAATGTCTATACTACCCAAACTGATCTACAGATTCAATGCAATACCTATTAAAATCCCATCAGCATTCTTCACAGATATAGAAAAAATAATTTTACGCTTCGTATGGAACCAAAGAAGACCCCGAATATCAAGAGCAATTCTAGGCAACAAAAACAAAATGGGAGGCATTAATATGCCAGATATCAAACTATACTACAAAGCTGTAGTAATTAAAACAATATGGTATTGGCACAAAAACAGGAATATTGACCAGTGGAACAGATGTGAGAATCCTGATATAAAACCATCCTCATATAGCCATCTCATCTTTGACAAAGCAGACAAAAACATACGCTGGGGAAAAGAATCCCTCTTCAATAAATGGTGCTGGGAAAACTGGATAGCCACCTGTAGAAGGCTAAAACAGGACCCACACCTTTCACCTCTCACAAAAACCAACTCACGCTGGATAACAGACTTAAACCTAAGATATGAAACTATTAGAACTCTAGAGGAAAAAGTTGGAAACACTCTCCTAGACATCGGCCTGGGCAAAGAGTTTATGAAGAAGTCCCCAAAGGCAATCACAGCAGCAACAAAAATAAATAAATGGGACATGATCAAACTACAAAGCTTCTGCACAGCCAAAGAAATAGTCATGAAAGTAAACAGACAGCCTACAGAATGGGAGAAAATTTTTGCATCCTATGCATCCGATAAGGGACTGATAACTAGAATATACTTAGAACTCACGAAAATTAGGAAGAAAAAATCAAATAACCCCATTAAAAAGTGGGCAAAGGACTTGAACAGAAATTTTTCTAAAGAAGACAGAAGAATGGCCAACAAACATATGAAGAAATGCTCAACATCTCTAATCATCAGGGAAATGCAAATCAAAACCACAATGAGATATCACTTAACCCCAGTGAGAATGGCCTTCATCAAAAAATCTCCAAACAATAAATGCTGGCGTGGTTGCGGAGAGAGAGGAACACTCCTACACTGCTGGTGGGACTGCAAACTAGTTCAACCTCTGTGGAAAGCAATATGGAGATACCTTAAAGCGATACAAGTGAATCTACCATTTGATCCAGCAATCCCATTGCTGGGCATCTACCCAAATGATCCAGTGACACTCTACAAAAAAGACACCTGCACTCGAATGTTTATAGCAGCACAATTCATAATTGCAAGGCTGTGGAAACAGCCCAAGTGCCCATCAATCAAAGAATGGATTAATAAAATGTGGTATATGTCCACCATGGAGTACTATTCAGCTCTAAGAAACAATGGTGATATAGCACACCTTATATTTTCCTGGTTAGAGCTGGAACCCATACTACTAAGTGAAGTATCCCAAGAATGGAAAAACAAGCACCAGATATATTCTCCAGCAAACTGGTATTAACTGAGTAGCACCTAAGTAGACACATAGGTGCTACAGTAATAGGGTATTGGGCAGGTGGGAGGGGGGAGGGGGGCGGGTATATACATACATAGTGAGTGAGATGTGCACCATCTGGGGGATGGTCATGATGGAGACTCAGACTTTTGGGGGGAGGGGGGGAATGGGCATTTATTGAAACCTTAAAATCTGTACCCCCATAATATGCCAAAATAAAAAAAAATAAAAAAAAAAAAAAAAAAAAAAAAAAAAAAAAAAAAAAAAAAAAAAAAAAAAAAAAGAACATCAGTGAATTTTGCAGCAGAAACATTTCATGGAGTGGAATATATATTCAAAATACTGAAGAAAAAAGGAGAATCTGACAAATAAGAATAGTATACGTGCAAAAGTGTCCTTCTAAAAATGAAGAGTAAAGACTTTCCTTGACAAACAGAAACTGAGACCTATCTTCAAAAAATGCTATAGGAAATTAATATACTGGATTTAAAAGATTTTAAAGATGAACATAATAGCATATGAAAATGTAAAAACAGTAGTACAGATTATCATCCAGACAAATACAGAATACTGTAATTTTGTAACAGTAGTAGGAAAATAGCTTTTAATATGAACATATATCTGACAGACAAAAATATTAAAATATGCACAACCATCTAAATATTATGTTAATGGATATACAATATAAAAATATAAATATTGACTTCAATAGCATAAATTGGGAGGAGGATATTTTTGTGAGTAACTGAAGTTAAGGTGTTACCAGATTGAAATACATTTTTATAAGGTTTTTTTTCCCAGTGTAACACCCATTGTAACTAAAACAACGCACAAAAGAAAATAAAAAGGAATCAAAGCATATCAATTGAAAAAATAGTGAAACACAAAGGAAGACAGCAAGAGAGGAGAAGAGGAATAAAGGAATATGAGACAGAAAAAAATATTAAAAATGGAAACACCATCAAGACAAAAGTAACTTCTTCCCTATAAATAATTACTTTGTTTCATAAATGTACCAAACTTACCAATGCAAAGATATAGAACAGCTAATGGATGAAAATAAAAATAAAAAAAGAACAAGATTCAACTATGTGGTCTAGAAGATACTCATTTACATTTAACGACACTGGCTGAAAATGAAGATATGGAAAAATGGCATTCCATGCTAATGCAAACTAAAATAAAGCAAGGTTAGCTACACTTATATCAGACAAAATAGAATTTTAGTCACAGTCACAAGAGATAAAGAAGAACATTATACAATGATAAAAGGGGCAATTCGCCAGGAAGCTATAGCAATTATATATGAACCCAACATTAAACCACCTAAATACATAAAGCAAACAGTGATAGAACTGCAGAGAGAAATTGATAACAATACAATAAAGCAGGAGACTACAAAGCCCCATTTTCAATAATGGATAGAACCTCTAAACAGAAAATCCATAAGAAACAAACAGAGTTTAACAACATTATAGACAAGAATGTAAAACAACTATAAAGAAAATTCTACTCAGCCGAAGCTGAATATACATTCTTCTCAAGTGCAAGTGTAAGATTCTGCAGAATAGCTCACATACTAAGTCACAAAACACGTCTTCACGAGTTAAAGAAGATTCAAATCATTGCAAGTATCTTTTCTGACCACAATGGATTAAGAGTAGAAATCAATGTATTTCAAATCCAAGGTATTCAAACAGTGTGGTATTAGTATAAAGATAAAAATATAGACTAATAGAACAGAATAGAGAACCCAGAAGAAAATCTGTTTATATAAAATCAATTGATTTTTGACAAAGGCACAAAGAATTCACAACAGGAAAGATAATATCTTCTACATATGATCTTGGAATAACTAGATTTTCACTTGTAAAAAAATAGAACGAGAAATAGGGCTCTTGAATTACACCACATATAAACATCAACTCAAAATGGTTGAAGACTTCACAGTAAGATGTGAAACTTTATAACTCTTATAAGAAAACAGAGAAAAACTTGATGACATTGGTCTTGGCAAAGATCTTTTGAATATGACACCTAAAGCACAGAAAATAAAAGCAAAAAGAGATAAATGACATGACATCAAACTAAAAAGCTTCTGCATAGCAAAGAAAACAATTTGCAGGGAGAAAGATTACCTATGGAATTTAGAAAATATTCGCAAACCATATATATGACAAGGGGTTCATATGCAAAATGTGTAAGGAACTTATATAACTAAATGGCCAACAGGTACATCAAAAAATGTTCAACATCACTAATTATGAGAGAACTGTAAATCAAACCACAATGAGATATAACCTCACACCTATCAGGATGGCTATTATCGAAAAAAAGAGAAGATAAAAGTGTTGGCAAGGATGTGGATACATCGGACCTTTGTATACTGTTGGTAAGAATGTGAAATGGTGTAAATGCTATGAAAAATAATATGGAAGCTCCCCAATTATTTAAAATAGAACTACCAAGCATTCTAGCAATTTTATTTTTTGGTATTTATCTTAAAAAATTGAAATCAGTTTCCTGAAATAATATCTCTAGTCCCATATTCATTGCAGCCTGATCTGCAATAGCCAAGCTATGGAGGCATCTGAATGACCATTAATGGATAAATGGAATTTAAAAATGTAGTACATACATACAACGGAATATTTTTTAGCCCTAATAATAAAGGAAATGCTGTCAGATATGATGATTCTTTAGGAAATTATGCTAAGTGAAATCAGCAAATCACAGAAGAAGAAATGATGCATTATACAGTTATATGTTATATATAAAATGGCCAAACACAGGGAAGCAGTGAACAAAATGGTGGTTGCTGGTGACTGGGAGGAGTAGAAAATGGGGAGTAAATCAAAAGGTATAAGGTTCCAGTTATGCAAGATGATTAAAGTGAAGAGGTCTAATGTACACAAAGTGACTATAATTTGTGCTATTGTATTTGTACACAGAAAAATGTGTTAAGTGTGTAGATATCATGTTACATTTTCTTACCACCGTAAACAGATAAAGAAACACAAACCATGGACCATAGATGTATGGGCTCATATATAGAATCTTAATTCTGTTCAGTTGATCTACAGGTCTAATTTGCCCAGATTCCACATTGTTTTGATGACTGTTACTTTGTAGTAGATTTTTGAAACTAAACTGTGTGAGCCTTTCTATTTTATTCTTTATTTCCAAGTTTGTTTTAGCTATTCTGGCTACCTGATACTGTCATATAAATTTTAGTGTTACCTTTTCAATTTGTACAGAAAATCAGCTAAGATTTTGATAGGGATTGTGATGAATCTCTTGAACATCTTGGAGAGTTTTGCATCTTAACTATGTCAAGGCTTCTGTGTAATGAATAGCAGATATTATTCTATTCATTTACATCACTTTTAATCTCTTTATAATAGTTCTATACTATATAGAGCATACATTTTTCACTTATAATTCATATTAAATTTATTCCAAGGTATTTTATTTTTTTTGGAATTATCATAAATTGAATTAATTTCTTAATTTCATTTTTTGCATTGTTCATTACAACTATATAGAATAACAATTGACTTTTGTGTATTGATCTATATTCTGCAAATTTGATGAACTCATTTATCAGTTATAATAGTTTTTTTAGTAAGTACTTCAGAATTTTTCATAAGCTAAATCAGTAATATGCAAAGAGATAGGTCCACTGTTTTCTTTCCAACTTAAATGCCTTTTATTTCTTTTTCTTTCCAAAATTCCCTGGTTAAAGCTTCCAGGAAAATGGTTCATAGAAGTGTCAAAAGCCGACTTCATTGTCTTATTTCTGATCTTCAGTGGAAAACATGCAGTCTTTCACCACTAATATGAAGGTTGCTATAGGTGTATTATAGGCCCTTTATCAGGTCAAGGAAGTTTATTCTATATTTTGGTTGTTGAGTGTCTTTATCATGAAAGGGTGATGATGTTTGTCAAATGCTTTTTCTGCATTTATTGAGATGATAATGTGTTTCTGTTTTTATTGTATTGGTATATATGAACATCAACTCTTTTACATGTTAAAGTAATCTTGCAACACAGAGATAAAACCCAATTGATCACTGTGCATTTTGAAAAAATGTTACTGATTTCTGCTTGCTAGTATTTTTGTTGAGGATTTTTTATCTATATTCATAAGAGATTTTGATCAATAGTTTTTATTGCTGCAGTATCTTTCTGTGATTTGATATCAGAGTAATACTGGTTTCCAGGGGATTGTAGGAGGGGAAAATAGAGTGTTATTGTTCATTGAGTATAAAGTTACAGTTACAATTCTGGTTCAGTGTCTGATGCCTCTAATCCCAGCACTTTTGGAGACTGAAGCAGGAAGATTGCTTGAGGCCAGGAGTTCAAGACCAGGCTAGGCAACATACTGGGACACTGTCAACACACACACACACACACACACACACACACACACACACACATATAAAATAGCTGGAGATGGTAGTGTGTACCTGTACTCCCAGCTACTCTGGAGACTCTGGCAGGAGGAGGGCCTGTTCTCAGGAGTTTGGAGCTGCAGTGAGCTATGATAGTGCTACTGTGCTCTAGCCTGGGAAACAGAACTAGACCCTGTTTCTAAATTAATTAATTCATTAAAATAAATTTTTTAAAGTTTCTCTCATATTTCAAGTCCTACAGGATACCCTCCTTTAAAAAAAAAGTTACAGTTATATTTTAGATATTTTCTGGACAAGATGGTGGCTACAGTTAACAATATGGTGGTATGCACTTAACAATTTGTTAAGAGGGTAGATCTCACAGTGTTTTTATAATCAAAAACAAAAAAAAAACATAATGAGACTCTAAACAACCAAACAAGAAAACCCAAAAGGTCAAAAGATAACTTTTGGAAGTCATGAGTGTGATTATTAACTTAATTGTTGTGTTCGTATCTCAGATGTATGCATATGCCCAAACTCATCAAATTTTATACATTACATATTTGCAATTTTTTTGTTAAAGGACAGAAAATAATTGTTTCAAAGCAGGAAAACTGTGAAATGAACACAACAGGATATTACTTTGTCTTGGAAATTATTTATGAAATCTATTGTTGAGCAAAATGAAAGCCATTATTTCTGTGGTAATATATTTCTGCTCTTTTTTTTCCTCCTATTATTTTGCCACTCGTATTATGCACATATTGGAACATTTAATGGTGTCCCACTTTTGTTTTTGAGGATCTGTTCAACTTACTACATTATTTTTCTATTCTTCAGATTTCTTACTATATATTGATCTAAACTCAACACATCGATGCTGTTTTCCACCAGCCCAAGTCTACTGTAGGACCCTGTAGTGAAATTTCATCATTTCCATTATTGTATTTTTGAATTACTGAAATCCTAATTTTTTTGTTTATACTTTATGTATAAGTTTTTAACTTTAAAGCTATTCTGTGTTTAGTGACACATTGTCATCATACCATTCTTGACATCTTTCAACATAGTTTCTTCAGGTCTTCAACTATATTTCCAAAAGTTGCTTTGAATTTTTTCTCTGCTAGGAACAACATTTTAGCCCCCTCAAGGTTAAGTGTTTATTGCCTGCTTCCCTCCCTCTTTATCCTACATATGGGATTTTTTTCCCATGTCTTTTATTTCTCAATTTTTTTAATTGAAAACTAGCATTAAAATAATATTTTATAGCAAATCTGTACGCTAATTCCCCTACCCCCAACATATACCCCTTGGGCTTTGTGCTATTGTGTTTTGACTGTTTATTTGTTCAGTGCATGACTGGAACAATTTAATGAAATCTATTACCCTGACAGTACACAATCTTTGATGTTTGTTACTATATCCTGGGTTTATTTAGTGCTAAATATCACTGGTAGATTTAAGCATGTCAAATTTGGTCCTCAAATAGCTTACATGGGGAGAGTTTCATATTATTTTATTTCTAATATTTATGAGAAACCAATGGGACTAGAATGATTATTCTCATATTTAAAATAAGTAAAATGATTATTAGAAAGTACAGATGTTGATACCAGATTATTCAGTGGTAGATGGGATTTGCACTAAACTTCGAGACTCCACTGATTCAGGCTATGAAGCTGAATTAGTCATTAAGAAGAAGAAATGGCTATTCAAATCTTCCCTTACTCCAAAATCCTTCAGTGTCTCCATCTGCCTGTGAAGTAGATATCAAATCACTTTCCATGTCATTTAGGGCCATCCTCTCTCTAGTCTCAACTTCAGTCCTCAGCCTTCTGTCTCTTCTGAACCCAGAAAGTCATACTCTACAGTCTTTCCCAGGGTTGCCCACACCTGTGTCTCATATAGGGGCTTTGAAAACATTATCAGTGACCAGCATTCATCAACTAACACATTTCTATTACAGTCCTCATCATAGCCAGATTCATTCACAGGCTTTAAAATTTCTCCAGATGATTCTAATACGCATTTGGTTTGTAAAATTAGTCAGGGTTTAAACATTTTTTTTTAATTAAACTTTCCACTCTTGCTTTTTTCATGCTTGTCTGGTCCCTTTCCAACTTATCTGATTGGAAAGAATTCTCATATCTTCTTCATCTTAAAATCTATAACTATAGTTATTATTTTCTCTTGTCCTCATAGTTCCGGTTTCATCAGATTAAACTGTCCCCTGCTGAGGGATAATGTTTGAGAAAGCATTTGAGATGTACTTCTCATGACCTACTTTCCAATCTTCAGGGAGGGCAGAGAAAGCCTCTCTGTCTTATCTGTCCTGAGCCATCTACCTTACCCCACCAAGCTCCTCACTCAGATCAATGAAAGAGAGTTATCTGGAGGCAGATGCGTGGCTGTGGCAGAAAGGTGAACAGTCCCCAGAGCTGTTGTTTCTCCAGACTTGTTGTCCCTCTCTGTGAGGTGGGTCATGTGGGGAATCTAGGGAGATGGCCCTGCTGTGTAGCGTTGCTGTGAGGACTGCCCCAGAAATAGCCATGCCTATTCCTATTTCCGCTCCTGAATAAAGCACAATTTAAAATGACCATATTGACTTTAAACTCAGCCAGGCTTCTTGTGGGCTTCCCCAAAGGGTTTAGAGAGCAAGCAGCAACCTCTCATGTCTTCACAGAGGTCTTTTCCTGGCCTCTCTCACATGTCTTTAGCAAGGCCTTTTGTTGACATGTTTTGTTGAATAATAAAGTTGGATGAACAAAAGAGCAAACAGTTCACCTTAACTAGGAATCTGGTAGGTTGGAAAAGTTACTTAGGAGTAAGAAACTTCCTAAAATTGAGCCCTGAAATATGCTTACCTGTGCATTGGAAATGGTCCATGTGTCCCCCTGCCATTGTAACAAACATTGTAAAGGATTTTCCTCCACAGACTCGCTCAAATGCCTGTATTATCGTTATGGATCAAAGTTATTTTCATCGTCTTGACCCTTGTTCTTCATTCTGGTGAGTAAATATTCCAGTCCTTGGTGAAACATTTGACATATCCTTGAAATGCGGGAATTTAGGAAGAGTGTGGATATTTTAGTGGGTTTGCAATCCTGAAATGGGCAAAATGACAGAGAATATATTACAAATTCTTTTTAAATGTTTCATTGGTAGATTGTTTTTTTCTCATTAGAGAAATAGATGCAGTTTAGTGATGGAGAATGAACAATAGAAATTAGTCCTTTGGCCATTGCTAAACTAAAGGACGTTGACTACATTTTTTTCTGCTGTTGTTTTGGGGAGATTGGATTCCATAGGAGTCAAATTTGAAGGGAAGCGAAGGAAGAATCTCTTCTTGATCTATTATTCTTTGACAACCTAATGATATTATTAGTTCTCTACTCTGAGTCTCCAAAATAGAGGCCTTATATAAAGTAGAATTTATTGATACTATTGATGGCAAGTTATTTTCCTTTATGTTCAAAGTAGCCCATGCATTTCAGAAGAAAGTAACTATTAAGTAATGGTTAAAGCCTCTATATTAGAGCAGAATTTGTTCATATTTAGGTAACTTCATGCAGGGCATTGTCCTCTATCACAATAAAATTCTCTTCTATGCAACTTAAACATTGGTATCTTCAAACAAGCTGTTAGGAGTTATTTAAAAATAATATGTGATACTATTTTCTTACAACTAGATTAGTTTGAGGATTTTTTTTAAAATTTTTGATTTATTTAATAATTTATGTTTTTGATGTTGGTATAAAATTCTCACCTCATGACAGTGACGGTATCATGAGTAGGTCACTTGCATATATGTTTGCTACCAACATATGTGTTTTAAACTGTTCTTTTATTATAGAAACTGGCCTGTATAGAAAAAAAAAAGTGATAAAGGAGAAGGTGATGGTCCTGGTAAGTTACTACTGGTTTATTTGGAATTTGAAAAATATAAATGTTTGTTTTTCAATTTTAAAAATCACAGCAAAATTGACCAAATAAAATATGCAAAACAGTGATATTCAAAAAGTAATAATATATACATATTGTTATTCTACCAAAGTCAAGAAACACCCTTTAGGAAGCAATATCAAACCAGTTGGTTTTATCTACACAAGGTGATAATGTGTTTATCTATCCAGTAAAGCAATCATTGGTGGTTCTTTTGTGTTGTGTACAACACTGAGATATGTGAGTGTGTATCTAGAATAGAATTCTTCAATTTTCCATTTGTAAAATGGTAAACACTAATAATTTCTACATGTTCGCATAGTGGACTATTATATTTACATGATAATAAATGAAACATATAGCTGTAAATGTTTGTATGTGCAAAGATCACAAGGTTGCGTGCAAATCAAGTCATGTATAAGAGTACAGTACAGTATTATTTTTTGTGCTAATTACCAAGATATGCAAAACAATACGAAATGTATAAATGTAGTAAATGTACATACTGACATGCAGTGAAATAATAAGGAGAGGCATGGATGATAAGCAGATCTTTCAATTTGGTGCTTTCCCCTAGAGTGGCAGGAGTAAAGGATAGGAGGCATGGGTGGGGGAGACCATGGGTGGTGGTGAAGGTGGCGTCATTATAACAAATGATTCAGCCCCCACATGGCCATTGTCTTAAGGGTCCTTTTCAAAAACATTAAAAATGTTTTATTGTTCACTGGGTTGTATACACATAAGTGCTTTAAACCTTAATATAGATTGTTGATAGTTAAGGACTTATATTGCCATTTTGATATTTGCTTTATGGTTCTTCTGTGACACTTCTTTTCTCTGTATTTTACTGATTTTATTTGCAGTTAAATGGTTTTCTCTGGTAGTATGTTTTAATTTGTTTCTTTTTTTTAATTCTAGCATATTTCTCATAGATTTTTCTGATTTGTGGTGACCATGAGGCTTACAAAAGAATCTTAAATATATAACAAGTTATTTAAACATATGAAAACTTAGCTTTTATAGCAAAGAAAACAGAACAAGAGAAAAGTTAAAAAAAAAAAAAAACTCAGACTTTAACTCCATCTCCTCCACACTTTGACATATTGTTGTCTCAAATTATTTATGTATTTATGTATTGCCTATCTCTTAACCGGTTGCTGTAGCTGTTATTGCTTAGAGTAGATTTGTCTTTTAGTCTTCATATTAATAGAGTGATGAATAGGTTGCATGAAACAATTACATTTTAGCATATTCTGAGTTTGTGTGCTTACTTGTACCAGTGGGTTTTATCCCTTCAAATGTTCTGTTTTTGTAATTTTGGGTTTTTTCTTTTAGTTTAAAGAAATCCCTTTAGAGTTTCTTATAACACATATCTGGCAGTGATGAATTCCCTTAGCTTTTGTTTGGTTGGAAAAGAATTTATCTGTTCTTCATGTTTGAAGGATACCTTTGTTGGGTATAGTTTTCAGTTGGCAGTTTTTTGGTTTTTGGTTTTTGTTTTTATTTTTTACTTCAGCACATTGTCAATGTCATCCAGCTTCCTCCCTGCCTGTGAGGCTTCTCTTAAGAAGTCTGTGGACACATGCTTTAGATCTCCTTTACCTGTTACTTGCATCTTTTCTCTTGCTGCTTTTAGGATGTTCCCTTTGTCCTTGAACTGTGGGACTATGCAAGGAGTAGTCTTATTTCAGTTTAACCTTTTGGGGATGTCTGACCTTCCCGTACCTGGATTTTTGTATCTTCCTCTCAAGTCGGAGAGAATTCTATTATTATGTCTTTGAATAAGCTTTCTACCCCTCACTCTTGTTCAGCTTCCTTTTGAACATTAGTCACTTTAGCCTTTTCTATTTTAGGTAATTTTCTATACCTTCTAGGGATTCTTCACATCTTTTCATTCTTTTTTTCTTTTCCCTCCTCTGTGTATTTTGAAATAGGGGGCCTTCGAGCTCAGTGATTTTTATCTTCTGTTTGGTCCATTCTGTTCTTGAGAGCCTTGGATAATTATTTTAATTCAGCAAATATATTTCTCAGTCCAGGATTTCTGTTTCATCTTTGTATTCTTGCAATTTCTACTTTTAATTTATCAAATAAACGTGTGAATTTCTCTTCTGAGTTATTTTGGAGGCCACTGAGTTTCCTTACAAATGCTATTTTAAATTCTCAGTGAGAGCGCTTTTCTCTCACTGTCCTGTTGGGTTCAGTCCCTAGCTCCTTGCTTGTCTGGTTGGAAGGTCCTAGTTCCCTGTGTGACGGTTGTTTCTTGTGGATGTACATGAATGTCTGAGGTTAGTTATTTATTTCAGTCTTCTTTGGCTTATATTGTTTTCTTTATTGGATATGTTTGCTTAAAGATTCCTTTACGATTAATCTATTAAATATCATTTTTGCTACTTTATAGCCTCTTTCTCAGCACAAGTTGGTACCTGTAAAAAAAAACCCTCAACTTTGTTCAACTGATGTGCTTCAAAAACAATGGGTGTAAATCCAAATTTGCAAATAAATCCATTTATGTTCATTAGGTACAAGTTGTTACCTTAAACCCAGATGTGCCTCAGCTCTCCCAAATGTTCAAAGCACTGCCCATCCCAGAAGGGGAAGGTCCCAAGAGGATCCCTGAGCAGTGTGGGCAGGCTGACTGGGGGTCAGGCCTGGAGAGCTGTGGAACACAATCCTGTGGTGTGGTTGCTGACCAGCCACTCTGAGTCCCTGTCTCCTTTGGCTGAGTTCCAGAGCAGACTTTCCAGGGCCAGGGATGTTAGTCTCGCCTCCCCCTTTGTCTCTGGCTGTCCTCAGGAATTGTTCTCCCTTTAGGCATTTCTGATGCTTCCTATTGGTGGAAAGAGGAAAGATCTCCTGCCAGGGAACCCAAGATGGTGGGAAACTAAATTGTCCACATTGCTCTAATTTTCCTAGTGTAGTAACTTTGAGGCAGGAAAAAGTTTTCTGCACACTTAGTGCAGGGCACTTTGGGGGAGAAACATTGTAGGTGTAAAAGTGTGATTCTTTTAATGTCTGCATGAACTTTTTTCACCTCCCTGTGGTTACTGAAACTGTCTGATCCTCCTATTTGAGTTCTGGGATATTGCTGGTGATTATCTCAGTGCTGTATATTTGTTTTTGTTGTTCTGTGGGGGCAGTGAAGCCACTTGCTTTCACTCTGGTAAAGCTGTGTCCTATTTCACTCTTCATTTTTGTCTGGTTTTGTATGGGTCCATTAATAAAATTTTATTTTCCAATTGTTGCTGGAAAACAGAAATACAATTAATTTTTATATGTTGATCTTATATCTTCTAACCATAATGAATTTCCCTTTTAATTCTAATAATTGCCTTTTTAAATGTAACTTTCTTTGGAGATTTTTCACTTATCCATCTGATAATACAGATAATATATTTTCCTTTTCAATCTTGAGCACTCTTTCCCTCTGCCCCCCATTATTTTTCTTTCCTTATTTAACTGCCTTGTATCTCCTCATATTATGGGGAAATCAATCAAAATCTTTGCAACAAGATGTTAGCTATAGATGATTCATGATATTCTTTATCAGATTTAGGCTATTGCTATTTCTAGTTGTTAAGATTCTTCAGTTATTAATAGCTGACTACTGATCAATGCATATGATTTTCTCTTTTTTCTCTTAAAAGGAATTACATTTCTTAGTTTTCAGAAACTGAGAAAGACTTGTATTCCTCAAATAAATTCTACTTGATAATTATCTTTAAAAAATGTGTTTCATTTTCTGATATGTTTCAATAAATGATACACCTCTTTTATATAATGTTTTCATTAACTAATTAAACCTGCTTTCATCCATTTCTAGGACTCTTTACTTATATGATGTGTTCATATATTAAACACTGTTTTAAGCGTTTTGCACATAACAAATCATTTAATACTTCTTAGAAGCATGCTACGTTTATTCCTTTTTGCAAATAAGATTGCTTATACACATAAAATATATGGAATTATACAAGATGCTCACTTATTACACCATATATCTAAAATTTAAAGCAGAGTTGTTTGTCTCCAGACTCCTACCTCCTTAGAATAAACTATAAGAGGTTTTTCTTGGCTGATATTTAATTTTTTCAGGGGTTTCAAAAAAGTTGGCCAGGTTTCTGTCTATTCATAATTTTTAATTAATTTTTATGAACCACTCTATGTAACATATAAACTTCCATAAAAAAATTGCCTTGTATATGATGACATGGCATAAAGGGGAATTTAAATGTTACACGAATAATGCTAACCTCACATGTTTTTGTATAATAGGGTTGCATTACATACTGAAGCTCCAATTTAGAGAAGGTTAGCTATTGATGTAATGGGGCTCCAGAAATTCTGTTCTGACCCTAGCTTAGCCACCCTCACTCTATCTGCCCAGGACTACCATCTTGGAGAGTTGATAAAATGCCAGTGACTCTAATCTAATGTGGAAAATTGATTCACAATATTGGGAAAGGATCTTAAGCACTGATATGTTCACAAATCTCTCCATGTTGTTTCCATATCCATCTAGGTTTAAAACTGATGAGGTTTTAAACCTTCCCTTCCTTGGAAAGATTTCACAAGTTTTATCTAGTTTAAGATCTACAAAAGGCTTACCACTTTCTCCTCTTCTCATTCCTTTGTACCTATCAGATGAAATTGTCTGTCCCTGTCCTTTCTCCTGTAGGCACCGCTTTGATAAAATCTAAGTGAGGCACGTTCTCAGCACACGCCAGGACACGGGACCCCTCTGTGCCTTTTCTCTCATGGCTCATTTATCTTCCTTACACAGAGAACTTTAACTGAGACTTCAAAATAGTGGAGGGTAGATGAGGAGATAAAAATGGAAAAGACAGCCCCGCCACAGTGCTCCTTTGTTCCATTTCTTCTTCTTGAGGTGGAAAATTTGAGGCATACGTTATGGTGGCTTTTATGTGGAAAATTGCTGTCTGTAATTCTCCATATCTACTTGTGGCTTCTATGAAGAATAAATCAAACCTTCAAGGGGTAATGCATGTATTCATAACTGCTATGCAGAAGATTGTTATCCTGATTATTTTCCAATATATATTGCTTTCCATGCTTCCTTCTTGTTGATTTTAGGAGTGGAGGAGGAAATCAACAGCCTTCCATATTGAAGAGCAAAGGAATATGGAAACTCAGGGCTTCCAACTGTTCTTTCTCAAGTGGAAGGATGGATACAGAAAGTGATCTCTCTTTATGACTGTGTTCATTGAAGTCTTATGGGGCTCTGTCTCATGAATATTCTAAAAGTTTCAGTTCTGCATTCTTTGAGGGTGACTGAGGAGGTCAAATGGCTCACTTTTCATTGGGTCAACGCCAGCTTTATCACCATATGTTGACATTTTATCTTTTTCTGTTGAGTACATTATTTTATCCTGGGTAGGATATTTCTCACATCTTAGAATATACGGGAAAGATTTGATGTCACCTGGGAATAAAATTGTTTGCTCCATTGGGTTCAGTATATTTGAATTCATAAGTCACATAGAACACGGGGCAAACGCCCTTTCACGGTTACATGGGTCAATTTCCCTCCTCCTCCCATATTATAAAGGGAGAGAAAGAGTGCAGAGGATATGAATGCCTCTGAATTCTAGGGCAGGGAAATTCATCCTTTTCCCACCTCTACAGCTAAAGTCCTTCAATTACTCCTTTCTCTGAATGGGAGGTCATATTGTCTAATGGAATTTGTTAGGATAATCTCTTTCAGGTCTGATATGCTCAGTTTTGAATTCTAACATCAAAGTCTTTCACAAAGAAGGTCCCCGTGATAACTCGTGGGACGATTAGTCTGTTATAAATATCACGACTGTCTAGTAATTTCACTTGAGGAAATTATCATCTGATTTTTCCCCTGAGAAGTATTAATATGGTGAGCTTTAAGAATTCCTTTCTCATATCGAATCACCCTCCTTTGATAAACATAACTCCAACTTGAACATTGCTTACCTGTTTAAAATGTGTTTTAATCTGTTCACTGATATGTAATATCATAGTATAAGTCACATTAATCTGGAAATTTATTGTAATATATTATTTTTGTCAAGTTTTCATAGGTATATTATACTTTCTTCCTTAAAATGTGGAAATTTTTTCCATCATTTTTCTAGTCTGGAGCATTTTCTGTGTCGTGGGGTCTGTCGGATTTTGAGAGTTGCACTCTCTTGAAATCCTTTGTGCCTGTTGGTTTTTTGTTTGGTCTTTCTTCAAATAAATTCTTACAATTTATTAATGGAAATTAGCTTTTTTAAGTTTTCTACATCTAATGGGGCTAAATATGACAGATTTTGGTTTTGTGAAAATCTATCCATTTCTTCTAAACAATTCAAATTTATTTGTAATGAGGGATACAAATTAGTCTCTGATATGTATTTTTAGATGTACTAAACTTTAATAACTCTTTTCTCTAATTTTACATTGGCTTGTTTAACGTTTTATCTTTTTATGATTATTTTATCTTATGTTGTTATTTTTCAAAAACGTTGGGTTTTGACTGATTTATAAAGTCCAGTTATGCCTTTATGGTTTTATATTTGTAATTATCATCTTTTTGCTTTTGTTGTTTTAATTATTTGCTCATTTCTACCTTTTTAACTGGAAATTTAATTCATATTTTCCATTTTGTCCTATTTTTGTTGACATCATCATTTAAAACAATGAGTTTTCCTTTGATGACTGCTTTAAATGCATCAAATTGATTCTAATATCCATTCTTATCATTTTAGTCATATTTTAGGAACACTGTAGTTTTAATTGATGTAGTTCTTTTCTCTTGTGTTGTTTAAACTGTATTTGTTTATTTCATGATGTGATAGACTTTTTGCTTTTTAATTTTGTTATTTATTTAGTTTCATCCAATGTGATCACAGAGTTATTTATACTCCTTTTTAATGAAGGTTAGTGATGTTTTTGTTGTCTAATATGTAGCACTTCAAGTTTTGAGAATGTCTAATAAATACATAGAAGAAGGCATAATAAGCATATTATCCACGTAGACCATTACATATATATCTATAAGTGTTTTCATGGTTTTTCATCCATTTTAGAAACAATCCATTTCTGTTCCAAAGCTTAACTTTAGATTTAAGGATTTTGTTTTAACATTCCCAAATGTCTGCTGGAGGCTATATAAAATTTCGTTTTGAGCATTTCATTAAAGATTTATTGTGTTTCATAGTTTTCTATTTTAGAGACTAGAGGGTTTTACTGCAGCTATTTGATTCTTGATTATTTTTCCTGTATGTTTTCTTCTTCTAGAAGCCTTAAATGGAAGAAGATCACATTTTTTTCCCTTATATTTTTGTGAACTTAGGGGACTGTTGAAGTAGGAGGGTTTGCAAGGCTCCTTATGAAAGAGTGCCCTCTTGAGGAAGTATAGTAAAATGCAGTTATTTCAGTGAGGCAGTGAGAGGTAGGTGAGTGAGTGAGTGAATCTGTGTCACTGTGCCTGTGTTCATTTTTGTGGTTTTTATCCTTTCACACTGTTTGGTTATCTTCTGTATTGCATTTTTCTGAAGGCCCTGCAGGTGATTCTTTTTAATTTTAGCAGCCTACTGTCTCTGGTGGATGCATTCCTCCCTCCACTTTCTTTTTTTGAAACTTTTTTCTCACATAGACAGAGGGCTTTGTGAGAACTGCACCATCAATCTCACTTCCTTTTAATATCCTTCCCTCCAAACATGTCTTTGTGTACCATGACTCTTTTATGCTTTTTTGGTATGAGTATTGTGTTTCATCTGAGAGATTTTAGCTGAATATTTAGCCTTCAGTTCCCGTTTTCCCTCTTTGTAATTTGTTTTAGGTTTTCTTTTATTCTTCTGTTGTCTCCTGCACCCCCACCCCACCACTGTTGCACCGCTCTCCATTCTTTATAAGAATCTTGTTTCCACGGGGAGTTCAACTAAAAATCTCACAAAAATTCTCTAATTATTTTTGTCCATACGGATAATGGCGAGTTAGTACTTTTGTTCTGTCTTCTGGTTGTGCTGAGTTCAAGTTATCATGTGGTTTTATTAGTTTTCTTGTTAAGAAGTATATTTTTTGGAGGACTAACAGAGAGATTTTTATGGTCCAATTACCTTTGGGATACTTGGAAGTTAAGTCTCTATTTTAAAATGCCATTTTAGTTTCCACTGTCAGGGCATGCCTTTTTATTAATAAGTTTATTTAAGTATACTATACATACCAAACAACTCAACCAATTAATAACATTGTAAAGTTATCTTACTAAGTAGTAAAACCAACACCATAATTCAGTTTAGAATATTTTTATCATCATGATTAGGTTCCCTTTGCCCATTTACTGTTTATCACCATTTCCTGCACCTCCCACTTCAGGGAACCACTACTGTAATTTCTGCCTCTGTCAGTTTACCTTTTCTAGACATTTAATGTAAATGGAATTGTATAATATTTGGTTTGTGACTTTCTCCTTCCACTTAATATAATGTTTTCAAGGTTCATCCATGTTGTATCATGGCACAGTACTGCATTTTTTGGCCAATGAATAATATCCTATTGATTAATGATGTACCACATTTATTTATTCATTCATCAGTTGATAGACATTTGGGTTGTTTCCACTTTGGGCTATTATGAATAGTTTTAAAGGTCCCAATGCATTCTAAGTAGAAAAAAATTATTTAATAACCCACATACAAACAGATTGCAAGAAACTATTATACAAATAAATGGATTAAAAAACATGGTCTTAAGGATATCATAAGTGAAAGACCAATTATCTACAAAGAAAGTAGAATTACATTGTCAACTAACTCCTCAAATACAGCAATGGAAGACACTGTCAGCATAGACCCAAAAATCTTAAATAAATCATAGTGTGCAAAAAATAACCATGTACCAAAATGTTGCCAAAATATGACAAAGTCTCTTTTATTAGTGATCCATGGTTGGCTGAAATTAGTTTATAGTCATTCACCATATTAATGTGTTCATTATTAGAAAATGGTATGGTCTTAATAAAAATTGTAAAAGCTTTTATTTCAAGTAGCCTATCCTTGCTAAAGTATTTTCAGAAATCCTATATAGGCTACACTACATATGCATGTAATTCTCAAAAACATCTAAAATTAAATAATACACAATTTTATTAATAACTGCATATGTGGTAGAAATATGAGGAATACACAAGTGAATGTTGCATAGACAATTTAGTGCAATGATTGCTTCTGAGACAAAAGAGGAATGGAATTTGTGGTGATCACTTGATGGGGAGGGCTAAAAACATTAAGAAAATGTTTAGTTTTTAAAATTTTGCTCTGTTCATAGGGTTAGTTTTGTTATGAGCCTTTAAAAACAGATAGGTTCTTTATTGTCTATATTTGCGTCATTTCCTAATAACATATTAAGAACATTATTTTCTTATATGTACTCCCTGATTGTTTTTTGCTGTGTCTACATTTTATAGCCTTTGTGTGAGAAATACAAAACAAGAACTAATTGCACCAATGAACATTTTCTGATCTGTGCATCTGATGGCAAAACCTATGAAAACAAATGTAAATTCTGCATTGTAAACATGTAAGAGCACTATATTACATATTTTGTCCTCCTATTTCTTGAAATAACAGTGTCAGTATGCTAGGGACTAGTGGGGTTTTTTAATCTACAGTCACATATACAGGAAGCAGCTGTTTTATTTGTATTAAAGTTTGAGAATATGACCTCAAACTTTACCCTGAAACCCGACTTCTACAATTAGGTTAACTTGAGCTATGTACACGATGATGCAGGCTTGTTTTCAAATATTCAAAATTTTTAACCATACTCAATTTAATAATAATCATTCAGAATTACCACAAGTGCATAAATAGGATGTAAAGTAAAAGATGCAAGGGTTAAACTGTGTCTCTCCCATCCTTTCCTCCCTGAGGTCTGGGTGGGTCCCTAGACAGTCTCAGGACTGAGAAAGGAGCCCACAGCAGGACAGAGGACATGAGCAGGGGATGGGGAGTACCAGGACACAGCTGCATGAGGAATTAGAGTCCAAGTTATTCGTCTTAAGTCTTGTTCAAATGCTTAGTTTCTGAGAAGCACTTTGGACATCATGGAAATAACTAACATATTATTTTTTATTTTATTTTTTTTCTCTTTCTAACAGACGCAGTGATGGTGAAATTACTTACAAGCACCATGGCAAATGCTAACCGCCCTGATGTGGTGCAGTACATCATATGACTCCTGTTTAACTCTATTCTGCTGTTAGATTCCACAATTTGTTAGCCTTTGGTGCCTTAAAGTCCTATATAAGTAGTAGAATCCTGTTTTGAAAGCCAGGATTGACTATCAGAATTGGATATTCTTGCAAATCCAAAATCTTGTAATTCCAAAATGTTAATTCTCTCTCAATGTCCAAATATTTGATGAAAACCTAGAAAATCATTAGTTTAATTAATGTTTAAATCATGATATATAAGACATTTCTCAATCATTAAATACTCTTCTGAATTAACATGTGGCATGGTATTTACTTTATTAAAATGACTTTTACCTTAGTAATTTCCCATTAGGGTCACACACATGCATAATCTCGGAATTGATACTCACAAAAATATTTCTCAAACTTACCTTTAGTGTATATACAACATATAGATATCTAAAACTCCACCTGTTCTAATGAATCAAATTCTTCAGGAGAAAGTTCTGCTGTCGGTAATTTTGAGCAATTCCCTGGTTAGGCAAACATTGACAGAGACTTGTAGTCATAAAATGAGCTTAGCATTCAGAGAAATGCAGTGTCTATATAGAATTTGGGAAAGTTTTATTCTATTTGTTATGGTACAGGTTAAGCCATTCTAACAGACACAGAAGGGTACATACCTTAAGTAATTTGTGAATTTACTTTTTTATGTA
This sequence comes from Microcebus murinus, assembly GCF_040939455.1. NCBI lineage: Eukaryota > Metazoa > Chordata > Mammalia > Primates > Cheirogaleidae > Microcebus > Microcebus murinus. Next base: position 14,712,566 of record NC_134124.1, read on the forward strand.
TTGAGTCTAAGTGGGTAGGTAGATAGACTTGAGCTGGTAGTAGCCCTGCCATCAGTAATTCACATCCTCCATTTTGGTTACCACCCACATGGTGGTCCATTCTTCTCTGCCTCTGAGCCAATAAGAATGATGCTTAACTGAAGACCAAAGGGTTATGTAAAATTTATTGAAATAAGTAAATATAAATTTAATACTTGGGGACAACCATGTTACTCTAATTAGTATATGAGGTTCATGGCCACTACTCCAGAAATATTTGTAATAATGAAAGAATAAGTATAAAAACTATTTGACATTTTATGTATTTATTCTTCATTCTATGTCTCTATAAGAATGAAAATTTATTGGTTACACTTAACTTGGCCTCCCATAGATTTGCTTTGAAGCAAGTGTTTGGCCTCTCCTTTGTAGAGATCCTGTACAAGAGATGCTAAACAAATGGCAATATATTTACACAGGTAGTCATCTATTCTTTGCCTGTTGACATATTTATTGAACACCTGCTATATATGGGGATCCATGCATTAAGCAGCAGTAAGATGGTGAAAAAAATCAGACTGAGTTGATCTTCTCAAGACACTGACCATGTACCAGTTCACGTTATTATCCAACAGTGAATGGAAACTTGGCCCTTGAGCAACTACTCAGTGCCAAGAGCTCAGCAGTGCAGTTTCACAGATGCCTCCTCCCTTAGTCCTTGTAAGACCCGGGTATGTGGATGTACTACGCCCATCACATAGCCTCAATATTAGTGTGACCTCAAGAGATTAATAAAATTAAAAATAGGAAAATTGACGATGAAAGATTGTTTTGATGGAAATTTCATGTTTCTATTTTAGAGTGATGTAATTCCTGTGCTGTGTGGACACGGCACATGTGAAATTGTCTTTCGCCTGAAGGACAAGTTGATTTAAGGGAAACACAGCCCTGTGGCCAGTTCGAGAGTGAGACAAACTATCTTCCAGAGAATATCGTGAGTCAGATTTTTCTGATGAGTGTAGTGTTTTAAACTTTAGTAATTGGGTAGAGATTTATGCTTTCAAAAATGAGGTGTTCTGAGCAGTTCTGTCCCTGAGCTAATCAGAGGTATAGAGATCACCTGGCACAGCCTTGCTCCTGTATATAACTAGAAGATGTGACGACACCTCGCCTGCATCCAGTTGTCAGATTTATGGTTTCTTTGTTGTCCTTAATACTGGAAATTCCCTGCCTACGTGGAATTCCATAGCCAATTTTCCTCTCTTTATTAACCTCCATGAACTTGACTGTTCTCTGCCTTCATTGTTTCACAGCATCTTATAGATCTCAGAAAGTCAAAGTGCTTAAGAGGAGACCTTCGGGATTTCCCTTTTCATTATTTTCAAGCAAGAGCACCTGGGTTTAAGAGGTCACGACAGGCTAGAGCTCAGGGTTCTCTTACCACTGCTTCACAGAACTGTCCTACAATTTCCTACTCCATATAGCAAAAAATTCTGCAGAATATTTCATTTCAGAAGATAGTTATTGAGAGGCAAAAATGTAAATTATTTTCATATTTCCAAGTTCTTATTTTCTAGGGAAAATATATGTAGATATTAATTCAACAAGACAGTAATAATTTATCCATACACATAAGACTTGAATAAATGGGGACAGATATAATGTTTTGGATGGAACCGCTTAAAAGTAGAGTGACAGAGATGATGCTTTGCGGTAATTTTATCACACTATTTTATTAGAACCCCAAGAATAACTTTTGTAACTAAGCAAATAGCTCACAGTTAATGTTGAAATTTCCTAGAGAGTATAAATTAGAGGAAACTGTATAATTCAATTAGAAACTTACCCAGGAAAATATACTAGTATGTCAAATATTTAAAGGATATTTCTTTTCTTGTGATGTCTTTGTCTAGTTTGGTATCAGCATGATGACGGTCAAAGAATGAATTAGGAAGCCTTCACATGTATATATTGAAAGGATTGTGAAGTATGCTGGTGATTCTCCTTTGACTATTTGGTAGAGGTCATCAATAAAGCCACTGGACCTTTACTTTCCTTTGTGGGATGTTTTTAAAGATATTAATGTAATATCATTGATTGTAGCTCTACTTAGATTTCCTGTTTCTTATTTATAGATTTTAAAAAAAATATCACCAGTTCGTGTATTTTTAGGGATTTGTCCATTACACCTAGTATCTATTTGGTTGACATACTTTGTTCCCCATATGCCCTTGTAATCCTTTGTGTTTCCGTGAAGTCAATAGTGATGTTCTGCCTTGCATTTCTAATTTTAGTAATCTCTCTTTCTCTCTCTCTCTCTCTCTCTCTCTCTCTCTCTCTCTCTCTCTCTCTCTCTCTCTCTCTCTCTCTCTGTGTGTGTGTGTGTGTGTGTGTGTGTGTGTCTCTTTCTTGCTGATTAGTCCTTTCAGCTTCTGGTAAACAGCACAACAGCAGCACTGAATAAAGCTCAAGCACATGGATAGGGATTTTGCATTGGTAGTTACATTCTCTTGAGTGGACCTCTTCCAGTATGTTAGGAGAGACCAGTACCAAATTCTCCTTGTCTGTTCTGTCATCAGCACTTGTACTCCTGGATGCCATGGATCTGTACCTCAATAGCTTTATAGGTGTCAGGTGACCCCATGCAAGAGAAGCAGGGGCTCTGAATATGAGGGCAAGATTGCTATGTTTACCTGAAAACTGAGAGTTTTTAGACAATCTAGGGGCTGTACTTAATCCATCGTTAGGTGGTTTCTCCTTCCCTTTTTTTTTTTTTTTTTTTTCTTCTTGTTTTTCTTTTGGAGACAGAGTCTCACTCTTTTGCCCAGGCTAGAGTGCCATGACATCAGCTTAGCTCACAGCAACCTCAAACTCCTGGCTTAAGCAATCCTTCTGCCTCCGCCTCCTGAGTAGCTGTGACTACAGGCATGCACCTCCATGCACAGCAAATTTTTCTTCAATGTATTTTTAGTTGTCCAACTAATTGCTTTCTATTTTTAGTAGAACAGGGTCTCGCTCTTGCTCAGGCTGGTCTTGAACTCCTGACCTCAAGCAATCCTCCCACCTTGGCCTCCCAGAGTGCCAGGATTACAGGTGTGAGTCACCGCACTCCTCATCTTCTTCCTTTTTGCAAACATTGCAAAGAGTTGTCTCCAGTCTTGTGCCGGAGTTGTACGATTACAAAGAATGTCCATAAGCCTGCTCTGAACAGCCAGTGATGGTCACCAAGCTACACACAGTGATGAGAAAGTTCTACCTTGCCTTTGGTAAGAACAATTCAAGCACTTACCAATTAAAGAGTTATATTGTCACATATGTCACAGTTGAAACCTCAAGGGTCCACATGTCAATCATAGGCCAAACCTGATGGCACACACACTGGGGTGGAGTATTGAGTTTTATGTATTCACATAGTGGAATATATTATAGAGGTGAAAATAAATTTTCTGCATAGGTGGCCTCTGGAAGATTGAGGTAAGAGCATGGAAGATACAAAAATCCAATTTTGTTATGGTCTATATGAATTTTCCCATCTCTGTGGCCCTGGGAAATGTCTCATCCTCATATTTGAGTTCTTGGATATAGCTAGTTATAATCTCAGTGCTATGAATTTGCTTTTAGTTTTCTGGGGGCATACGGTAAAATAGTGAAAACAGCTTGCATTTTCTCTCCCAATTGGGGAAGCTGTGTCTTATTTATCTAGTTTTGCCTGGCTGTCTACTGGTCAATTTACAAAATTTTATTTCCTAATTTTTGTATCTGGGATACAGAAATACAATTCATTTTTGCATATTGATCTTTTTTCCTCTTATAATGTGTTTCCTTTTTAATTTTAGCAATAGCCTTTTTTTTTTTTTTTTTTTTTTTTTTTTTTTTTTTTTTTTTTAAATTATTTTTTATTTTGGTATATTATGGGGGTACAGATTTTAAGGTTTCAATAAATGCCCATTTCCCCCCCTCCCCCTAAAAGTCTGAGTCTCCATCATGACCATCCCCCAGATGGTGCACATCTCACTCACTATGTATGTATATACCCGCCCCCCTCCCCCCTCCCACCTGCCCAATACCCTATTACTGTAGCACCTATGTGTCCACTTAGGTGCTATTCAGTTAATACCAGTGTGCTGGAGAATATATCTGGTGCTTGTTTTTCCATTCTTGGGATACTTCACTTAGTAGTATGGGTTCCAGCTCTAACCAGGAAAATATAAGGTGTGCTATATCACCATTGTTTCTTAGAGCTGAATAGTACTCCATGGTGTACATATACCACATTTTATTAATCCATTCTTTGATTGATGGGCACTTGGGCTGTTTCCACAGCCTTGCAATTATGAATTGTGCTGCTATAAACATTCGAGTGCAGGTGTCTTTTTTGTAGAGTGTCACTGGATCATTTGGGTAGATGCCCAGCAATGGGATTGCTGGATCAAATGGTAGATTCACTTGTATCGCTTTAAGGTATCTCCATATTGCTTTCCACAGAGGTTGAACTAGTTTGCAGTCCCACCAGCAGTGTAGGAGTGTTCCTCTCTCTCCGCAACCACGCCAGCATTTATTGTTTGGAGATTTTTTGATAAAGGCCATTCTCACTGGGGTTAAGTGATATCTCATTGTGGTTTTGATTTGCATTTCCCTGATGATTAGAGATGTTGAGCATTTCTTCATATGTTTGTTGGCCATTCTTCTGTCTTCTTTAGAAAAATTTCTGTTCAAGTCCTTTGCCCACTTTTTAATGGGGTTATTTGATTTTTTCTTCCTAATTTTCGTGAGTTCTAAGTATATTCTAGTTATCAGTCCCTTATCGGATGCATAGGATGCAAAAATTTTCTCCCATTCTGTAGGTTGTCTGTTTACTTTCATGACTATTTCTTTGGCTGTGCAGAAGCTTTGTAGTTTGATCATGTCCCATTTATTTACTTTTGTTGCTGCTGTGATTGCCTTTGGGGTCTTCTTCATAAACTCTTTGCCCAGGCCGATGTCTAGGAGAGTGTTTCCAACTTTTTCCTCTAGAGTTCTAATAGTTTCATATCTTAGGTTTAAGTCTGTTATCCAGCGTGAGTTGGTTTTTGTGAGAGGTGAAAGGTGTGGGTCCTGTTTTAGCCTTCTACAGGTGGCTATCCAGTTTTCCCAGCACCATTTATTGAAGAGGGATTCTTTTCCCCAGCGTATGTTTTTGTCTGCTTTGTCAAAGATGAGATGGCTATATGAGGATGGTTTTATATCAGGATTCTCACATCTGTTCCACTGGTCAATATTCCTGTTTTTGTGCCAATACCATATTGTTTTAATTACTACAGCTTTGTAGTATAGTTTGATATCTGGCATATTAATGCCTCCCATTTTGTTTTTGTTGCCTAGAATTGCTCTTGATATTCGGGGTCTTCTTTGGTTCCATACGAAGCGTAAAAGTATTTTTTCTATATCTGTGAAGAATGCTGATGGGATTTTAATAGGTATTGCATTGAATCTGTAGATCAGTTTGGGTAGTATAGACATTTTGATGATATTGAGTCTGCCGATCCACGAGCATGGTATGGATTTCCATCTGTTTACATCCTCTGCTATTTCCTTCCTCAGTGTTTCATAGTTCTCCCTGTAGAGGTCTTTTACCTCTTTGGTTAAATATATTCCTAGGTACTTTAATTTCTTTGTTGCTATTGTGAAGGGAATTGAGTCTTTGATTTGGTTCTCAATTAGATTGTTGTTGGCGTATATGAATGCCTCTGATTTCTGTGTATTAATTTTGTATCCTGAGACTTTACTAAATTCATTGATCAGTTCCAGGAGTTTCTTGGTTGAATCCTTGGGGTTTTCTAGATACAATATCATATCATCAGCAAACAGTGAAAGTTTGATCTCTTCTGCCCCTATTTGGATACCTTTGATTCCATTTTCCTGTCTGATTGCTGTAGCCAAGACTTCCAGCACTATGTTGAACAGAAGTGGAGATAGTGGGCAGCCTTGTCTGGTTCCAGTTCTAAGTGGGAATGATTTCAATCTTTCCCCATTCAGTATGATGTTGGCTATGGGTCTGTCATATATGGCTTGTATCATTTTTAGGTATGTCCCTTCTATGCCTATTTTCTTAAGTGTTCGTATCATGAAAGGGTGTTGAATTTTGTCAAAAGCTTTTTCTGCATCTATTGAAAGAATCATGTGGTCTTTGTTTTTGCTTCTGTTGATGTGGTGAATTGCATTTATAGATTTACGTATGTTGAACCATCCCTGCATCCCTGGGATGAAGCCCACTTGGTCGTGGTGGATTATTTTTTTGATAAGTGTCTGGATTCGGTTAGCTAAGATTTTGTTGAAAATTTTTGCATCTATATTCATTAGGGATATTGGTCTGTAGTTTTCTTTTTTTGTTGCATCCTTTCCTGGTTTTGGTATCAGAGTAATATTCGCTTCATAAAAGGTGTCGGGGAGGTTTCCGTTCTTCTCGATGTTGTGGAATAGTTTCTGCAAGATAGGTACTAGTTCTTCTTTGTAAGTATGGTAAAATTCAGGTGTGAAGCCATCTGGACCGGGACTTTTCTTTTTAGGGAGATTCTTAATTGCTGTTTCTATTTCAGCTGTTGAGATTGGTCTGTTCAGGGAATCTATTTCTTCCTGGTTGAGCCTAGGGAGGCTGTGTGTTTCTAGAAATTTGTCCATTTCCTCCACATTTTCCAGTTTGTGTGCATAAAGACTTTTGTAGTATTCATAAATTGTATCTTGTATCTCTTTGAGATCAGTTGTGATATCTCCTTTTTTATTCCTGATGGAGCTTATTAGAGATTTCTCTTTTCTGCTTTTTGTTAGCTTAGCCAATGGCGTGTCAATCTTGTTTATTTTTTCAAAGAACCAACTTTTTGTTTTATTAATCTCCTGAATAGCTTTCCTGTTTTCAATTTCGTTTAGTTCTGATTTGATCTTGTTGATTTCACTTCTTCTGCTGGGTTTGGGGTTGGTCTGTTCTTCTTTTTCCAGCTCTTTGAGTCGTTTCATTAGATTGTCTATTTGCGATCTTCTTGCCTTTTGGTTATAGGCATTTATGGAGATAAACTTTCCTCTCAGAACTGCTTTAGCTGTGTCCCAGAGGAGTTGATAACTTGTCTCTCCATTGTCGTTTTCTTCATAGAAGTTTTTTATTTCCGTCTTGATTTCTTCATTTACGAAGTAATCATTTAGTAGGAGGTTGTTTAATTTCCACGTTTTTGTGTAGAAATGTGAGTTTCTGTTAGGGTTGATTTCTAGTTTTATTCCACTGTGATCTGAGAAGGTACATGGTATGATTTCTATTTTTTTAAATTTCTTGAGATTTTCTTTGTGTCCTAGGATATGGTCAATCTTAGAGAATGTCCCGTGAGCTGATGAGAAGAACGTATATTCAGTGGATTTTGGGTAGAATGTTCTGTAGATGTCTGTCAGACCCAATTGTTCTAGAGTTTTGTTTAAGTCCATTATTTCTTTATTAATTTTCTGTTTGGAGGATCTGTCTCGTGCCGTCAGTGGGGTGTTGAAATCTCCGGCGATTATGGAGTTGCTATTAATCCATTTGCTTAGCTCCAGTAAGGTTTGCTTTATGAATCTGGGTGCACCTAAGTTGGGTGCATATATATTTAAAATTGTTATCTCTTCTTGTTGGACTGTGCCCTTCATCATTATATAATGACCCTCTTTGTCTTTTACTACTTTTGTTGGTTTAAAAACTAAATCGTCTGAAATTAGAACTGCCACACCAGCCTTCTTTTGGCTTCTATTTGCTTGGAATATTGATCTCCACCCTTTTATTTTTAGTCTATGTGCATCCTTGCAGGTTAAATGTGTTTCCTGAAGACAGCATATACTTGGCCTGTATTTTCTTATCCATTCAGCCAGCCTATGTCTCTTGAGTGGAGAGTTTAAGCCATTCACATTTATTGAGAGAACTGATAGGTAAGGTAGATTACTGATCATTCTGTTGGGTTGGATGTTGTTGCTATGATTTCTGTCTTGAGCCATTGTAATATCTGGCCTTTAATATCTTTGGGTTTTGGTTGTTTTTATATCCGTGGATTATTATTATGATGTTCCGTGCATAACGCTGTTTTAAGTACTTCTTGTAGGGCTGGTCTTGTCTTGGTGAATTCTCTGAGCCTTTGCTTGTCTGAGAATGTTTTTATTTCTCCTTCATATATGAAGCTTAGTTTTGCAGGGAATAATATTCTAGGCTGGGCATTGTTTTGTTTCAAAAGAGTGAGAATGGGGCCCCAGTCTCTCCTTGCTTGTAAAGTCTCATTAGAGAAGTCTGATGTTATTCGAATTGGCTTTCCCTTGTATGTCACTTGCTTCTTTTGTCTCACAGCTCTTAGAAGGGCCTCTTTAGTTGATACTTTGGTCAGTCTGATGACTGCATGACGTGACGTCTTCCTGTTTGCATTGAATCTCCCAGGGGTCCTCTGGGCTTCTTGAACTTGTATATCGAGATTTTGAGCAAGGCCTGGGAAATTTTCCTCTATTATATCTTCAAAAAGCTTGTCCAGCCCTTGAGTGTTGTCTTCCTCCCCTTCAGCTAAACCTATGACCCTCACATTAGGTTTTTTCACATAATCCCACAGCTCTTGTAGGCTTTGGTCTTTTCTCTTGTTTCTCTGCTCTATTTCTGTGACTGATTTATTTAATTGGAAGGTGTTATCTTCAAGCTCTGAGATTCTTTCTTCTGCTTGATCTACCCTGTTCTTGAGACTTTCCACAGTATTTTGTAGTTCTCTGAGTTGATTCTTCATCTCCAGGACTTCGGTTAAAGTTTTCTTCACTGTGTCAATCTCTTTGTTGAACCTTTGTTCCATTTCTTGGAGGTTTTTTGTGTTTTCTTGGTGTTGGTTATTGAGTTGTTGTTGCAGCTGGGTGAGTGTTCTTATGATCCACATACGAAATTCCTCTTCTGTCATATTGGTTGCCTGATTTTGGTCGGTGTCCGTTTCTAGGGGGCTGGTGCTCCTCCTTGGGGGTGTGTTTTCCGTTTGGTTCTTCATATTTCCTGAGTTCTTTCGCTGATTTCTTCCCATGTCGATCAGTTGTTTCTTTCCTTAGGTTATTGTTTGGGTATTCACACACCTTGTTTAGTTTCTGAGGCGTTAGGTGGTGCCTGTGGGTGAAATTGGACCACTCCCTGTATATTGAGTCAGTGGGTGCCGTGGAAAGGCTGTGCAAGATGCCGTCCCTGTCAGTAGGTGGCGTTTGCTTGGAGGAACAGGCTATGGTGTTGATTTTGAGTCCTGTTATCAGCTCTCCTAGAGATCCGCCTGTTTTCTGGGCGGAGCTGGGTTGGATAAGCCTGCCCTTAGGCCGTTAGCAGGGGTCAAAGTTCTGTTCTCAGCTTGGGTGTGGGGGTGGGGCTGTCTGAGACCCGCAGTCTGCAGCAGGCCTCGCTTCTTTCCACCCTCCCCAACTCTGCAGCTACTCCTGGGCCTCTGCCAGCAGGCCAGACCACAAGCCACCAGGCCTCCCCGGACTGTGGTGCCGGCGGGGAGGTTCCCTGCACAGGAACGCCACCTGGGTTGGGCGCACAGCCTCCTCCTGGGAGGAGGGTTGTTCTCTAGTGCGCCGATCCGCCCCTGGAGGCACACAGCCCTCAGTAGGCTGTTCACGTATAACCCTTCTGTGCCCCGGGCAATGCTAGCCCTCAGTGCAGGGGATCTGGTCTGCAGGTCCGACCTCTGGGTCCCAGAGTTCAAACTGTATTCCCACCAGGGAGAGGATTTCCGGTCCTAATTCACCCACAGGGAGCCCAAGCTGGGTCTATGTCTCTCAGCCTCTGAGTCGGCACCGTTTTCCTGGGAACACGGTGCCAGCAGCACCTGGGAGGGCGGGCGGGGTCCCAAACGGGAAGGTCCCGTTCCCTGGAGGTGCCTCCGGCTGGTGGCTGTATTGTCTCTCTGGGCAGCCGCGGGTAGGGTCGGCGGAGGGGGGGAGGAGGCAATATGGCGACTGCCGCGCGGCTCGGGTCTGTGCACACGGAGGTGCCCGGAGGAAGTTGGAAACCTGGTGCCACGTCTGCTACAGGCTCACCGTTGGCAGGCGGCGGCAGTCTCTGGGCTGGTGTCCGCAGGTCTCTCCACCCGCTGGGGAGCCCACCAGCAGTCCCGAATGCAGGGGAGGGGAAACAGCGAATCCACCTACCCTTGCTGCTGGTCTCCGGGCTGCTCCGGTGGTCTCAGCCTCCAGTTCTCCTCCGCAGCCTCCTCCCGTGGAGTCTCCCGGGGTCTCAGGTACCCCTCCTTCCGGCCCTTGTCCGCTGTATGCTCGTCTTCTTGCTTCTTTCCTCTAGTTTCTGCTAGAATCGGTCTTTTCTGCAGAGACCCTCTGTCTGGCGGTGTTATTCGTCCGCCATCTTGCTCCGCCCCTCAGCAATAGCCTTTTTAAACGTCCATTTCTTAGAAGATTTTGCATATACCATCTAACCTTTTGCTAATACAGGCAATTTCAATTTTCTTTTTAAATCTTGAACACTCTCTCCCTTTGTCCCTTATTTTAATGACTGGGATCTATTCACGTTATGGGAAAAGCAATCAACATTTCTGGAAGAAGTATGATGTTAGCTATGAGTGACTCATGCCGTCCTTTATCAGACTGAATAAATCTATTGCTGTTTCTAGCTGTCAGGATGCTTTTATCATTAATAGCTGTCTATTGATGTGATCATTTGATTTTTCTTTTATTATGTTAATATACTAAATTATATTTCTTAGTTTTTGGATGTTGAAATAGACTTGTATTCTTGTAATAAATTCCATTGGATAATGGTCTTTAAAATTTTAATGTATTTATTGCAGATATTTCTGTCAATACATGATATAGCCCTTTTATAAAGTAAGTTTTCATTAACTACTTAGTAACACATCAAGCTTTTCTAGGACTCTATTCTACACTTATGTAGTGTGTGTAATGTCAGTCACTATTTTAAGCATTTTGTATATAACAAATCATTTAATAATTGCAAGCAACATACTTTATTTATTCCTTTATACAAATCAGACACCTTATGCATTAAGAATATATGCAATTTTATAAGACCACACACTTATGATGCCATAAATCTAAGACTTAAAGCAAAGTTGTCTAGCTCAAGATTCTTAGCACTTAAGAATAAGCTACAATATTCATTTTGTAATTTATTTTCCATTTTTAAGGGGGAAATCACAAAAATTTTAAACAAGTTAAATTTCCATGTATAAGTGTGTTTAAATTAATATTTGTGTTATACTAAATATGTTTGTAATATTCCAAAAAATAATAAATTGGTTTGTAAATAATGACACTAAAAAAAGTACAATTGAAATATTATGTGAATGAAGGTAGTCACAGCTAAGTTTGAATCCTGTTTCTATTAAATAGGAAAGCTCTAGTTTAGAGAAGCATACAGATTGATCATGGATGTAACAGGGCTCCAGAGATCATTCTATGGCTCTAGCTGTGCATTACTATCATCTTGGAGACCTAAAAAAAAATACCAATGACTAGAATCTAATGTAGAAAAGTGAATTCCAGTCTTGGGCAGGAACCTAGGCACTAATATTTTCACAAAGCTCTCCATTTGGTTTTCATATCCATCTAGGTTTAAAACTACTGAGGATCTAGCCATATTTGTAAATTGTATTTCCTGGAATTCTACGGTTCTTGCCTTAGTTCTCCTGAGTCTACCCAGCTCCCATCATTGGAAAGATTTTACATGATTTATCTAATTCAGGGTCTATAAAAGGCTTATCATTTACCACTTCATTCATTTGTGCCCCACGGTTAACATTGTCTGTCCCCATACTTTCCACTGTAGCTACGGCCTTGATAACATCTGTATGAGGCAAGTTCTCAGCACCTGCCAGGACACATTATCTGTCTGTTTCTTATCTGCCATGACTCACTTATCTTCCTACATACACAGAGACCTTTAAAAGAGACTCCTCCACATAGTAGAGGTAGGCGAGGAGGCAACGGTGAGCACGACAGACGGTTTCCCTTGCACGGTCCTTCTTTTTGAGGTGGGTAATTTGGGGAATAAGTTATGGTGGATTTTATGTGCAGCATTGCTGTCAGGAATTCTCCCTATCTGCTCCTTTCCGGAATAACTGTTCCAGCTTCTATGAAGGATAAAGCAAATTCCCAGAAGGGCATGTTTTCTTCAATGCTACACAGAAGTTTATTCCAAGCATTTCTCCATATGTATTGCTTTACATGCTACTTTCTTGTTGATCATAGCAAAGGGAATAATCTTCCCTATTGAAGAGTAAAAGACTATGGAAATTCAGGGGTTGTATCTGCTCTTTCTCAAGTGGAAGAATACAAGCAGTAGTCCTCATTTCCAATTCTATTCATTGAAGCTTCATGGGGCTGTATGTCAAAATTATTCTCAAAGTTTCTCCACAGTGTCTTTCAAGGGTGACTCAGGAGGTCAAATGGCTCACTTCTCCTGGTGGATCAAAGCCAGTTTTGTCATCATGGTGGCAATTTGTCTTTGCTCCGGTGAGTAAATTCTCTCACCCTGGGTAGAGCATTCCTCATGTCTTAGATAATGCAGGCAAGACTTGATGTAACTTGGGAATTGAATTGGTTATTCCATTTGGTTCAGTATCCTTGAATTAAAAATCCAAATAGAACACAGGGCAAATGACTTTTTACATTTACATTGGTGAATTTCTCCCTCCGCCCATGTTATAAAAAGAGAGAAATTGTATAGTGTACATGAATTGCCCCTGAATTCTGGGGTAGGGAAATTCATCCTTTTAACACCTCTACAGCTAATGTTTCTCAACTGGATCCTTTCCCTATTTTGGAGGTCATATTCTCCAATGGAATTTGTTAGAATAATCTCTTTCAGGGCTTATATTTTTAGTTATCAATTCTATCATGAAAGTATTTTATCAGGAAGGCCCTCATTGATAAGACTTGGGATAATTAATCTGCCTTAAAACCCATAGTTGTCTTGTAATTTCATAGTGAGGCACTTATGTGGACATTCCAAAAAGCATTGAACATAGTGGAGGAAACATGACTCTTGAGTTCTGATTAATTCTCTTCATATTTGAGCGACTTCATGCAAGTAATTGTGTTCCTTGGGCTTCAGTTTTCTCACTCATTAGATGTAGATAACAAAGAAAATGCTATCTTCAGGGGGGAATGCTGTGGGTTTAAACAATATAGTGGGTCTGAGCCCGAAATAGATCTACTGTATTAATCAGCACTTTTCCAATGTTGCAAATTGACTTTATTTTACACAATCAGTCGCAAAAAAGGCCCATTTCAGAGCTTGTTGTTTCATCATTGAAAGATCTATATCCATGTCCTCTTAAAATTGATGTGCATCTTTCATGGGAGACACTAAGTTATTTAACTTTTTTTATTTGTGCAGATGCTGTTGTGTCTCAGACAACTAATGAGAAAATAGAGGTAAGTTGCCTCTAATTTTTAGGAAGTTGAAAACATTTAATTTTTTAAAATTTTTATTGTAAAATTAACTATTATATGGAAAATGCTCACAATAAAATGTTGTATTATAGAACAAAAATCTAAGTTATTGCCTCTCTGCAAATGAAAATATAGAAATTCCTACACTTCTGAAGCGATGATCTTATTCACTATTCACGCACGCATTCCTCCTTCATTACTGTGTGGTAGTCTGTTGTATGGAAAAACTAGAGATAATTCAATCTTTTATACTTTTGCATTTAAATTCTATTCAAGATTTTCCAATTACAGACATTGCTTTAGGGAATAACCTTGCATATGTATATTTTCAAAGTTAGTTTCTCCATATGAGAATGTTAGGATAAAATGTGAAAATACGTGTAATTTTGTTCAGTGTTCCTATAAATTTTACCACATGGGAAATTATATCCTCCACGAGGACTGTTCTAGTTTGCATTCTCATAGACAATGATGGGAGTGACTTGATCTTCACAGCCTTGCCAACAGAGTGGGCAGTCAGGATTTTTAATTTCTGTAGACCTTGTATGTGAGAGTGAAGATTTTATTTGTACTTTTCTAATTGTGAGTGAAATTGAACATCTTTTCATATATTTCAGAGCCACTTTTTTCATGTTCTATAGGAAATTTTTTGATTATATATTTTGAAAACTTTCCTCTTGGACATTTGGTGTTTTTATCTCCTTATTTTATATGAGTTTTGAAGGATGTCATTGCTTTATTATGCTACGTGTGTTGAAAATATCAAAGTCTTGTAACTTGCTTGTGGTGTTTCTCATGCACATTTTGTGTGCTTAAATTTATCTTTTCTGGTGCATAAATTATGGAGATTGAGTTGTAGTTAGAAAACATTCAACCTTCTGGCTTTAGAGGAATTCACCCTTGTTGATTTCCAATTTCATTTTTACATTTGACTCCCTGATATGTCGGACATTTATTTTTTTATATGCAGTGTAGTATATTTATAATTTTATCTTATTGTCCAAGGGGCAAATATGTTCTTCCAGGATCATCTATTAACATGTCAAACTTTGTGTCAGTGATATGAGATGCCGCCTTTATCATATGTTGAATTTCCCAATGAACTTGGCTCTATTTATTGAGTCTCTATTCTCCTCCACTACTGTGCCTACTATTTGATTTGCACCACATTGTCAAATTATAGAAGTTTTAAAAAAATTTTACAACACCCATTAGAGCAAATTCATGCAGCCTATAGTTTTTCCTTTCTAATATTTTCCTATTATTGAATGTCTATTTTTAGCTCTAAAATAGACATCAGATAAAGATGTACAATCATCTTATCCAAAAACATGGAATATCTTTCAAATTGTCAAGTGGACTTTTGTGTTTATCAGGACTGTTTTTATTATTCTTTATTCTTTTTCATATAAGAGTTACATTTACTTAACTGTATTCCTAGCTGTTTTTTACATTTTTTATTATTTTGAATATATAATAGCTGTATAGGGAACATTTGATCTTTTGATAGAGGCATAAAATGTGAATTAATGAAAACAGGGTAATTGGGATATCCATCACCTCAGGCATTTATCATTTCTTTTTTTTTTTTTTATTTTAATTGCTGTCGTGGGGTCTGGCTGCTGTGTTGCCCAGACTGTAGTACAGTGGGTATTCAGGGTTTCTCTTGTCATTTGAAAGGGCTTTCCCTAGCACTAATTATATCTTCCAGTTGAATATTTTTAACATGTCTAAAGGCAATTGAGTTTTCTATGTTAATATTATGTCCCATTCTTGTACTAAATTCTTTCATTGTTTGATTTAATTTTCAATGATTTCCCAGATTTCCCTGTTGGACTGTCATATATTATCTGCAAATATGTGCAATTTGCAATTTTATTTTTTGTTTCCCTTTCTCATGCCTCTAATTGAATTCTCTCGTTGAGTACATTGGCTAATACCTTGAATATAAACACAGTATTTAACAATATTGCAATTCTGGACACCCCTGTGCTTTTTATTTTTATGTTTTCAATTTAGCAAAGATGCCTCTAGTAAGGTGCTGACTTACTTAGATGTGTGCATGTGTGTGCTTGTGTGTGTCTGTGTGTGCATGTGTGTGTTTGTGTGTGTAGGGGAACCTTGCATGAAATGCAATCATTCTTAAATATTTTATTAAACATTTATGCTGAATTTGTCAAATGTTTTTAGAACACTTATAGAGAGATAATCATCTGATTTTTGTTCTGAGCACTATTACTATGAGGTTTGAATTAACCTTATATGATAGGAATAAATCTCATTTGGACACTAAGTAATGAATTTTTACTTTTTAAAAATTCATTTGATTGATTCTGTTGGCTAATATCTTATTTAATAACATATGTGATATTAGCCAAAAATTAATTATAATGTATTGCTTGTGTCAAATTTAGGTACATATATTGTACTTGATTCATTAAAACATGGAATTTTTCCTTCATTTTTCTATTCTCTGTAGCAGGTCATATGACACAGTGGGCTGTCTGATTTAGAGAATTGCATTATCTTAGGAAATTCTTTGGGTCTGATGATTTGTGTGTGTGTGATTTTTCCTTTAGTAAAACGTTTTCCTTTTTAAATGGGACCTAGTGTTTTTAAGTTTTTTACATTCAATGGGTTAAGTATGACAAATTGTGTTTTTGTAAAACTTCCCCATTTCTTCTGCAATTTCAGGATTTTGTAATAAGGTAAAAAAAGTAGTCTTTTGTAAATTTTTCTAACTTACTGTATTTTAATAATACAGTACTCTTTCCTCTAATTTGATATTGCTTTGTTGTGACTTTGATATTTTTGTTAATTATTTTAGTTTCTTTATTTTGTATTTCTGAAAAATAACTTGGGTTTTCATTGATTACTTATAAAATCCACTTATTCATTTGTGGTTCTATCTTTGTAATTACCCTCTTTCTGCTTTTGTCAATTTAGTTATTTATTTTTATATTTTTTATTGGAAATTTAACTCATTTTTGTCTGTATTAAATTCATCAAATTGATTCCAATATGAATTGTTATCATTTTCATTACCAATGAAATAATATATATTTCATTATATTTCAGGAATACTCTAACTTTGGTTTGCATCCCTTTCTTTCAAGTGTAGTTTAAGATATGTTTATTTATTTCATAGTTTGATGAACATTTTGCTTTTTGATTTTGTTATTTTTTTAATTTAATTGTGATCAGAGTGTTATTTTTATAAACTGATCTTTCAATCAATTTTGTTTTATGTCTATTTAAAAGAATCAGTTTCTGTTCTAGAGCTCAACTTCGGATTCATGGAGTTTGTTTTAACCTCCCCAAACATTGGCTAGAGGCTATTTAATTCATTTTGTTCGAGTGTTTCATTAAAGTTTTCTTCTGCTTCATGAGTTTCTATTTCGGAGGCACGGGAGTTTCAGCTGCAGCTATTTGATTCTCAATTTTTTGCCTGCTTGTTTTCTTCTCATAAAAGTTTTACATAGATGAAGACTACATTTCTTTTTTATATTTTTGTGGATATAGTTGGCTGTTGATGTGGGTTGGTTTGCAAAGTTCCTAGTGAAAGAGCGCCCTCTTTAGTCAGTACAGCAAAAGGTAGTTACTTCAGTGAGGCAATCAAAGGTGTGTGTCTGCTGTGTGTGTGTGTGTGTGTGTTTGTGTGTGTGTGTTGTATGTGTGTCTTTGTTTCTTTTAGTGCTATTACACTTTCACAGGGTTTGTTTCTCTTTTGTATTGCACTATTCTAAAGGTCCTCCATTTGCTTCTTGTCATTGTTACCACCCTGTTTCCGAAGCATTCCTTTCTCTTCTTTTTCTCTCTCTGAGTTTCTCCTCCTCCTCCTTCTCATCTTCTTTTCTCCTCCTTCTTCTTTTTCTCCTCCTTCTTCTTTTCTCTTCTTCTTCACCTTCTTCTCACCTAGAGGTAATGCATTTCTGAGATTTTCACATTAAATCTTACTTTGAATTTCCTAATTTCCTTCCCTCTAAACATTTCCTTGAGTCCAGGTCTCTTTTATAGTTTCTTGTATAAATGATGTGCTTTCTCCAGGAGATTTAGGAGGAATCCATAGTTTTCAGTTCCCCACCTATGGTTTTAGAGTTTGTTTTAGGTTTTCCTTTACTCTTCTGTGGTCTTCCTAAAACCCCCTGTTCCCCAACCCCCTATTTTTTGCAAGAAGCTTGCTTCCACTGGGAGTTCAAGTGAAAATCCTACCAGAATTTTCTTATTGTTTATTTTCATACAGATAATGGCAAGTCAGCACTTTTGTTCTGTCTTCTGGTTGTGCTGAGTAACAAATCATTATATGGTCTTATGAGTTCTTCTTGTTAATAAGTATAGTTTTTGGAGGATTCACAGAGTGATTTAAGTGGCCCTCATTGCATACGAGTGACTTGGAAGTTAAATGTGTGTTTTAAAATATCATTGTAGTTTTTGCTGTCAGTGTATGTGTTTTTATAAATAAATTCACTGAGGCACATTACACCTAGCATATAATTCATTCAATCTAAGTGAATAATGTAATGACTTTTTAAAGTTATTTTACCAGGTAGTAAAATCATCACAATTCAGTTTTAGAACATTTTTATTTCCATGATTAAATTCCATTTGCCCATTTACAGTTAATCACCATTCCCGGCACCCCTATTCCTGGGAACCATTAACTTAATTTCTTTTTTACAAATTTACCTTTTCCAGACATTTTATGTAAATGGAATTGAGGATATGTGGGTTTTTACTGGCTTCTTCCTCTTAGTGTAATGTTTTCGATGTTCATCATTATTGTACCATTAATCAAAACTTCATTTATTTTTGCCAATGAATAATTTCCTAGTGACTCATCATATATCACATATTTTTGTCCATTAATCAGCTGATAAAAATTTGGGTTGTTTCTACTGTTTGGCTATTATGAATTGATTTGAAGGTCTGTCCCAAGATATTCTAACCAGAAACAAAATATTTAAGAATCCATATCCAAACACATTGTTAACAGAACTGCAAATCAGTGAATTCAGAGATGATTTAAGAGTACCCAGAGAGAAAGACCAGTTACCTACAAAGGGATTAAACAAAAATTGTCAGCTAACTCCTCAACTTTAACAATGGAAGACAATGCCAGTCATCAATATAGGTCCAAAGACCTACACAAAATATTAGCATACACAAATTTAGCAATGTCTAAAAATTTTGCCACAATACAACAATGTTTATTTTACTAGCAATCAATGATTGACTCAAAATAGCATGGAATCATCATGATTAATAAGTTAAAGATTAGAAGGTTATATGCTCTCAATAAATAACTATAAAAGCTTTCAATGAAAGTAATCTATATTTGCTAAAATATCTTTAGAAAACCACAGCAGGTCAAAATGCTTATGCATATACATTTCTAAAACTTTCAAAATTAAATATCACAAAACTTTCAAAGAAAAGCCAGTGAATGATAAATAGAAAATTGAGTGTAATGATTGCCTCTGGGATGGGAGGGGAATGCAATCGAGGGAAACACCTGATCGGGAGGGCTGTAAGGTTATGAAAATATTTTATTTTTTAATTTGGTTTTTGTCATAAGAATTTTTGTTTTGTTATGGGCCTAGATATAATAAAAACATATCCATTGTTTTATTTGTAGGTATGGCATTTCATAATAATGTAGTGAGAACATTGTTTTCAAATACGTACTCTACGACAACTTGTCGTCTCTCTATTTTACAGCCAAACTGTGAAAAATATTTAGCTCGACGTGGTTGCAACAGGATGTATAGGCCGGTCTGCGGATCTGATGGCAAAACTTATGGTAATGAATGCATGCTATGCAAAGAACAAAGGTAAGAGCACAGTGGTAAATATTTTCTCTTCTCCTTGAAATAACGGTCTTAGTCTGCAAAGAACTACTGAGTTTCTCTTAATCTACACCCTTACACCATGAGCAGCTGTTTTATTTCTATTAAAACTTGAGAATATACCATTGAACTTTAACCCAGAACCCACACTTCTGAAAGTGGATTAACTTGAGCTATGTACATGATGATTCTGGCTTGATTTCAAATGCTCAAATTAGTGAACCATACTTTATATAATCTTTCATAATAACTAGAAGTGCACTAATGTGATATGAAGTGGGATACTAGACGGATGTACTGCGTCTCTAATCCTCTTCCTCCTCAGCTCTGGGTGGGTCCCTATACTTAATCAGGACTGAGGAAATAGCCCCACTGCAGGACAGAGGACATGTGCAGGGGCTGGGGAGTAGCAGGGAGCAGCTGTCTGAAGAAGTAGAGTCCAAGCTCTACAGTTTATGTCTTGTTCAAATGTTTAGTCACTGAGAAGCACTTTGGACACCATATGGCCATCTGACGTATTCCTAATTTTGCTTAAATGTTTTCTCTCTCTACAGCCAAAGCCAAGGTCAAATTACTTTTAAACACTACGGACCGTGTGAGACTCTGTGATGTGGCACTATACATCGTGTAACTCCTGTTGTAATCATATTCTGATGTTGGAGTCTACAGAATGTTAGCCTTTACTGCCTTAAAGTCCTAATTAGCAAGTTATTCTTTCTTGGAAACCAAGATAGACCACAATATTGAGACGTCCTTACAACTCCAAACTCTTGTCATTTCAAACTTTTAATTCTCACTCAATTCCCAAATATATAGTGAAAGTGTGAAAAATGCTTTTTCGTCTTTGTGTCTGAATTTTCTAAGTTTTGCTCAGAGGATATGTACTGTCAGAGGCCACAGGTGCAGCTGCGACAGCAGAGAGCCCTTGGCTTCTGCCCGACCACGTTGCCCTAGTGCCCAGCACGCACAGTGGGCCGGGGAGGCCGGGGACACACGGCAACGCCCTGGTGATTGCCTGGTGTCTGCGAGTTGCCATCCCCACTGCAACGTGCCTGGGCAGATCCAGACAGAAACCACAGGGGCTAATCCGGGAGGTGCCCCCTGATCCCTCCCACCATCTCAGTCTCCCCACTGGACCTCAAGGCCACCAGTGGGGTTTGGGAACAGAAAACCCAGGCCTGAGCCCTGAGCACCCGAACCTCCTCGCGCCCACCAAGCACTGGGCCCAGAGTGACTGGAGCGGGGCCTCCAACAGGCTCTGAGGAGCCGCGGCCATAGCCTGTTACAGCAGGTGGGAGTGGTCCCCATCAGACCCCCAGCCCTATTCGCCCACATTTGCCTGAGCCGCAGCCCCAGTGGGAGGATGCTGGGAGAAGGCAAGGCAGGTGGTCTCCCCATTTTTGGCACCAAGAGTTGAGTGGTGGGATAGGATTTGTGGGATCCATGGGCCAGGGGCTCCGCTCCCACCTCCATGCCCTGGACCCGACCAGCCAAGAGACCTCATCACCCAGCCACCCAGCCCTGCTCCTGCCCTCGCTAAACAAGGGCACCCCCAAGGCCTTGGGCTGGGACATTCCAAGCGGTGCTCTCATCCCCGTTTTATAGAGAGGAAACTGAGGCTTACAGAGGCCAACTCACCGCCCACGGTCACACAGCCAGAATAGTCCAAGTCTAGACCTTGTGTGCCGTCCTAGCCACACACTGTGAGCCTGCACTGCTGCCCTGAGCCCTGGCACCCCTATCTCAGTGTGACTCTCTCCTCTCCCTTCTCCCCCACTGCCCCGACTCCCCACCCCCCCACCCCAGATCGAGACCTCTCAGCAGACAGCGAGGACCAGGGAGCAGAGACTGGTATCCCTTTCCATGCTCGGCTCTGCTGGTGTCCACCCAGGGCCCAATGCCGGGTGCAGGCTCCTGCAGAGGAGATGGCCACAGACCAATACAGTCCTCAGTGGGAGACGGAGTGTAGCCTCCTGAGAGCATGAAGGTGCTGACACAAGTTTAGCCTTGGCTGGGGGTTGGAGGAGAGGGTAGTCAGGGAAGCCTTCCTGGAGGAGGTGATGCCTAATCTTAAAGAAGCACAGGAGCTGCCAAGGGAGGCCAGAGTTGGAGGAGCTCATCACATCCCTCTTTCCCTACTGCACCCCCCAGGACCCCCACCTTCCCAGCACTCCCCTCCCTGACCTCCCTGCCAACTTCTATCCTCTCCTGCCACCCCCTGCAGCCCGGATGGGGAGGGTGAGGAGGGAATGCAGCCCCATGGGCTATCCCACAAGGACAAAGTGCTCGGAAGGAAAATAAATAACACGAATTTCATTGTCTCCATTCCCAGATCGTGCCTGAAAAATGAAAACAAAATCCAACGCCAGCTGGGGCGGGTTTAGCTGGCAGAACTTTCCACTAGAGGGACCCAAGGTGGACACAGGCCCAGAGCCCTGTGGGCAGTGGAGAAGGCCGGCCCTGTCCCCGCAGCCGAGCAGTGGGCAAACACAGGCCCCACGTGGGTGCTGCAGTGGGGCTGCCGGGCGACAGTGACCCGGGGCTCCGTGCCTGTGGGTGCTGGTCCTCAGGCTTCTCTCCCGTTCCCAACAAGCCTCACTTTCCCTGCACAAAACTGAGGGGCGTGGCCACCAGCCCCCGGTTACACTGCAGAGCTGGGATTGAACCTGGGGCTGTCTGACCCCAGAGCCCATTCGCTGGCCCGCCTGGTGCCACAGGTCACAGGGCTGCAGGAGCAGCTCTTGAGGAGGAAAGGCAGGCAGGGGCACCCCTGCACATCCAGCTAATTTGCTCACACCTCCAGGGGCAGGGAGCTCACTGCTCACAATCAACCATTTTTACTGTGCGCTGCCCCCACCCCTGGCCTGGTCCCTAATCTCTGCCCAGGAGACTAGGAGGCTCAGGAATGATGGGACAGGACTGGAGCCACAGCCCATTGGACACTTCAGCCCCCACATCCTCATGCAGACTTTCCATAAAGAACCTTCCAGCCCCTGGTCAGGTTGGGATCAGGACGCTGTGAGCTCCACACGTCCCCTGGAGCAGGCTCCTTGGTTCAACCCCGCCCTACATGCCCAGGTGTCCGCGGGCAGCGCCCCTCCCTCCTCCTGCCTGGTCTTGTGCTGGCTCCCTTGGGTCCCGCCTTTGCCCCTGACACGGCCCCACCTGAGACCAGTATCCGTGAAGGGCACTCGCGGTGTGACGCCAGGGCCTGCCACCATCCACTCCGTGCCTTACGCCCCGGGAGGGCCACACCTGGCTTGCCGGCTCTGGGGAGGGCCCTAAATGGAAGTGGACGTGGCAAGAGGCCTAGGAAGGCCGCAGAAGGCGGGAAGCGTCTGACCCCTCCCAGCACTATGGGGCCTTTAGGGGGTCCCTTGGGGTCCCAATTGGACCTCAGAGACCCCTGCTCTCCAAGCCACTCACAGCCCTGTGCACAATGCCAGCCCTTACGGCCAGGCCCAGACGGGGGCGTCCTCTCTGCCCACAGTGCTCGCAGGAGGGTGCAACTAGGCCCATTTCCCAGATGGGGTTCGCCGAAGCCCGAGGCACTGAGCTGTGGCTGCAGAAGCGTAGGGAGGCCAAGCCAGGCTGGGCTGACCCCGTGCCGGGACCTGAGAGCCTCCTCCTCCGCACTGCCCTCCGGGCTTCACCTCGGCAGCCCCTGGTGGGGCCTTTTCCAGAGCCAGGCCCGGAAGCAGGAGCCCCGAGTGTGCGCTCAGGCTGGGCTGGGAGGGGGGGCAGGCGAGGCGGGAACACCCCCCCCCCAGCGATGCCTGTGCAAGCGGGGGCCAGGCTCCTCCGCAGGGAGGAAGGGGCCGGGCCAGCGCTTCCTCACATCCCCTGACTGTGCAGCTATTTGCTGTGTGCCCCTGGGCAGTCGCTCCTCTCTGAGCCTCAGTTTCCTCCTTGGAAAAAAGGCAATGAGAACTTGACTTAGGGACAATCACAGGGGACCACGCTGGGCCTCCTCTGACACAGGTAATGTCCTTCTGGGCCTCAGTCATGTCCGAGCAGCCACCTCCAGAGAGGACCCTGCCCTTGTCCTTTCCAGCCACACACCACGCGTCCCCAAGTGCCCACCACAGCCACCGCCTTTACGGCTGTCTGTGAAATCCAGGCTCCTGCCCGGACCTGCTGCCCCCGCCTCCCTGCTCCAGCGTCTGCTGGGCCAGGAACCTCACCCAGCCCAACCTGCCTCCCGATCTGTCCCCCACAACCTCGCTCCTGCCCTCGTCTCCCTCCCCTGCTTCGGTAAAGAGCGGCTCCATCCTTCCAGTTGTGTAGGTCAAAACCTTGGCCTTGGCCTTGACCTTTCTCCTTTTTCCACACCCCACATCCAACATGTCAGTTCTAGCTCCATCTACCTGCATCTGCCCCTGCTGCCAGCTGCGCCCCAGATCCCACAGTTTAAGCCGCCACCCTGGCTTCCCTGCAGTGGTACAACCACCCACTGACCCCGGGTCCCGGCCACCCATCCTCTCCCTGCACCAGCACAGCAGCTCTGTGCTCTGCCCCCTGCAGCCTTTTCAAGTAGAAGTTCCCTCCCATCCCCCTCTGCTCATGACCTCACAATGGCTCCCATCTCACTCAGAGGAAAGGCCAAGCGGCCAACAGGCCCCTGCGTGACCTGGGTCCCCGAACCCCTTCTCCTTCCCCTTCGCTCACTCTCCCAGCCACAGGGGCCTCCTCACCTTTCCTCACACACACTGGCTACGCCCCTGCCTCAGGGCCTTTGCACTTGCCATCCCCTCTGCCTGGATGCTCTCCTCGCAGACACTCCCCCTCCGCCCCTCACCTCTGTGCTCCAAGGTCACCTCTCAAGGAGGGCTTGACCTCTCCGGGAGGAGATGAGGTCACAGACAGGAGTGTTGGGGAGTGGGGAGCTGGGCTTGGCTGTGTCCTGCACCCCGATGCAGGACAGGGAACCTGGGCTCATCTGCCTGTGGACAGGCACCACCGTCCTCACCCCCTGGCCGGGGCCGGTCCTGGCCCTGATCCCTCCTGGCTGCTTCACAGCTGGGAGCCCGTCGCGTTTAATCACAGCTCCCAGCAACCCGTGGTCACACTCAGCCATCGCACAGGCCCTGGGCAACATGTGGCACCTCTGGTGATTGCCTCTCTCACCATCTCTGTATTCTGTGCCGTCAATGCTGGCTGGGCAGGTTTTCATGGAGAAAAAGGAGGAGGAATTGATGGTTGGGGACTTGATTAAATTTTGTGTTTTGTTTTTGGTTTTAAAGACACAGACCTATATTTTTCAGCTGTTTTCAGAGATTATCTACCAGTCCTTAAAAGGTCATGGGGCAGCTGTGGGTGTCTCTGTGTGAGTGCCCCCTTCTAAGCAAGAGCTGCCCTCTTCTCTTTAAAGGATGGGGGTGCTTCCTGGTGAGAGAGCTGGGTTTAAAGGACACCCTGGGCTGGGTGTGTGACTAAGGGACAAAGGCATCAATTACTTAATATTTCACATGATATGGGTGGGGCTTCAGGCCAGGCATCCCCACCCCGTCTGAGACCCCCAGCCAAGGGCTCTGCAGGGCTTCTTGAACTGTAGTGTGCACGGGAGTCACATGGGGAGCGTGTGGAAACGCAGCTCCCGATTCCATGAGTGGGGCCGGGCGGCACCTGAGACTCTGCATTTCCGGTCAGTTCCCAGGTGACTCGGTGCTGCCGCCCCAGGACCACACTGGGAGCACCCGGGATTTCCACCAGCGCCCCCCAACTGAAATGTTATATAATACAAGCCACACAGGTAACATAACATTTTGTAGCTGTCACATCAAAAAGGTGAAAAAGACATGGCTTTAAATTCAATAAGATATTTTATTTCATCTAATTTATGACAAATAGTATCATTTCAATATGTAATCAAAATAAAATACTGAAATATTTTACATTTCTTTTGTGTGATAAGTCTTTGAAATCTGGTGTTTCTGTTACACTTCCAGCATATCGGAGTTCAGAGTAGCGACATTGCAAGCAGTCATGTGGCTGGTGGCTCCTGGGTTGGAAGACACACATCTAACTCTGGCTTGAGTGACTGTGGTGCTAGGGAGCTCACTACCTTCTGGGAAGTGTACTCCACAGCTGCATGATCGGAGTTGGCAGTTGATCGTAGGAACAGCTGGGGAGAGCCAGCTTCACTCTCCGGGTCCCCAAGCCAATTGGCATTCTCTGCGGGTCCAGCACCTCACACCCTCTGCACCTGAATTCGGAATTGGCTTTCTCTGCGAGTCCAGCACCTCACACCCTCCGCACCTGAATTCGGAATTGGCTTTCTCTGTGAGTCCAGCACCTCGCACCCTCCGCACCTGAATTCGGAATTGGCTTTCTCTGCGAGTCCAGCACCTCGCACCCTCTGCCTCAGGTAGCCCACAGCAGCCCTGAGATGGTGTCTGTGGTTGTTCTCAGTCTCCGCTTTTCTAATTGAAGAACCTGGCTCAGGGACGCTGACTGACGTCCTCAGGGAGACCCAGCCAGGACGTTGAAACCTCTCTCCCTCACCTCTCTCCCTCTGTAGGAGGCTCTGGTTCCTTCAGTGTGACATGGTTTCAGAGGAACTTCCAGGTTCACTCACACTCCTGCAGACACATTGACTTCTATCTATGTAGTGAATGTTGAACCATCTCTGCATCTCTGGGATGAAGCCCCCTTGGTCGTGATGGATTATTTTTTTGATGAGCTGAATTTGATTTTCTAGGATTTTATTGCAAAGATTTGTATATATATTTATAACAAATACTGATCTGTAGTTTTCTTTTTTCATAAATCCTTTCCTGGCTTTGATATTAGGGTGGTGTTGGCTTCAGAAAACATATTGGGGAAGATTCCTTTCTTCTTGATGTGTGGAATAATTTCTGTAGGGAATTATTCTGTAGGGAATAATTTCTGTAGGGCACACAACAGGGTGGTGTTGGCTTTAGAAAACATATGGGGGAAGATTCCTTCTTGATGTGTGGAATAATTTCTGTAGGGAATTATTTCTGTAGGGAATAATTTCTGTAGGGCACACAACACAAGTTCTTCTCTGTAGGTCTGGTGCAATATGAGTGTGAAACCATCTGGTCTGGGAATTTTTTTTTAGGAAAGTATATTATTGCTGCTTCCATTTCAGTAGTTGACATTGGTCTGTTCACGAATTCTGTTTCTTCCTTCTTGAACCTAGGGAGGCTGTGTGTTTCTAAGAGTTTGTCCATTTCCTCTACATTTTAAAGTGTTTATAGTATTCATAGATGACATTTTGTATTTCTGTGGCTTCAGTTGTAATTTCTCCTTTTTCATTTTCGATTAAGCTTACTGGAGTACTTTCTTTTCTGCTTCTGATTAATTGAGTGAGAGGTGTATCAATTTTGTTTATGTTTTCCATGAACCAACTTTTATTATATTAATCTTCTATACAGTTTTTTTGGATTTCATTTAGTTCTGCTCTTATCTTTGTTATTTCTTTTCTTCCGCTGGGTTTGGGGTTGATTTGCTCATCCTTTTCCAGTTCTTTGAGATGATTCAGTACATTATTGCTCTGTGATCTTGCTGTACGTTACATGTAGGCATTTATATAAATTTTCCTCTCAGGAATGCTTTAGCTATGTCCCATAGACCTTGATAACTTGTGTGTAGTCTATCACTTGGTCGAAAGAGTCTTCAGATTTCCATCCTAATTTCCTCCTTAAGTGAAGAATTTTTCAGCAGAAGGTTGTTTCTGTTTCCTTGACTTTGTGTAGAGATGAGAGTTCATGTTGGAGTTGATTTCTAAATTTATTCCACTGTGGTCTGAGAAGATGCATGGTATAGTTTCTACTTTTATAAGTGTGTAGAGACATGCTCTGTGGCCTAGGATATAGTCAATCTTATGTCCTATGAGCTGATGAGAAAAACGTATATTCAGTGGTTGTTGAGTAGAATGTTCTGTAACTGTCAGTCAGGCCCATTTGTTCTAGAGTTCTGTTTAAGCCCATTGTTTCTTTATTTTCTGATTGGAGGATCTGTCCTGCTCTATCAGAGGTGTGTTCAAGTAGCCAACTATTACACTGCTGATGTTTATCATTTTGTTTAGATCAAGTAGGATTTGGATTATGAATCTGGGTGCAATTGATTTAGCTAAAAATATTTAGAAATAGTATGTCTTCTTGTTGAATTGTATGCTTCACTACTATATAGTGACCATCTTTGTCTTTCTTTACTTTTGTTGAAGACTAAGTTTTCTGAAATCAGAACCGTTAAGCTGGCTTTCTTCTGGCTTCCATTTGCATGGAATATTTTTTCCGTCCCTTCACCTCGGATCTGAATGCAGCCTTGTGGGTTAGATGTGTTTCCTGAAGATAGTAGATACTTGGTTTGTGGATATTTATCCATTCGTCCGGCCTATGTCTCTTTAGTGGGCAGATGACAAGCCTTTCACATTTATTGAAGGAATTGATAAGTGGGGCAGCTTTCTGTTCATCCTGTTGAGTTGAACTTTGTAACTTTGGGTTCTCTCTTGAGCCATTGTGGTACCTGGCCTTTGACTTTTATGTTTTGGACAATTTTACGCTGGTGGTTATTGTGCTGATCCATGTGGAACAGTGTTCTGAGTACTTCCTGGAGAGCAGGTCTTGTCTTAATGAATTCCTTCAGCCTTTGCCCATCTGAGAAGGTCTTTATGACTCCTTCATATAAGAAAAGCTGCTTCAGTCTTGATACTGCTGCCTCGTCTGCAATTCCTAGGACATCCCTCTCAGTGCCGTCAAACTGTTTGGGATTCCGTGAGTCACTGGGTCTCCGGAAACTTTGGAAATTTTCGTAGGCACAACGTGGAGAGTGGCAGCTTGTCAGTTTGGCTTAGTTTCCTTAGTCCAGAAAAAAAACCCAGCACCTGGATCCACCACTCGGGAGGCTGCCATGGAGGTGGCATGCTGCCTAAGCACTGATTCCAGGGAGGGCACTGCCCCTATCAGTCTTCACCCAGACCCAAGGACTCCTGGCTATGGAGAAGACTTCAAAGTCACAATCTGAGTCATAGTTTGGGATGCCCATTCTCTGGTCCAGATCATTACATTTTAGTCTGACTTCAGATTTTCGGGGACGCCAGGTGTCTGATCAGACCCTCAATGGTCATCTGCATTGCGGTTGCCTTCTCAGACTTCTGGCAGCATACGACCATCCCTAAAATTGTCCGTCACCGCAAGGTTTCGTGGAACTTTTGGACTCAGTGACCGCTATCGCAGATGTCCAACAAATTAAAGGACCAGGAGATTTTGCCAGAGATTGAGTCTCTGCTTGATGCTACCTGAACTTCCATCAGCACTGCCAGTGAAGACTCTAACATCCTCTACTTTCAAACTTTCTTTAAACTTGTTAGAGTTCCTGCTCTTTGCTCTGCCTGCCTCATGTCACTTGTGACCCCTGCGTTTCTCTCCCTGCTGCACTGTCTGCATGATGTTTCTCTTTTGGATCCCTTGTTCCTCCTGCTTCCTCTCCATCTCCATTTCCCTCACCTGAGCAGCCATTTCAGAGCTCCCTGCCTGCCTGCACCCCAGCTCCCTTTTGGGAGGCTGCAGCCACATGGTACCCACATGGATGAAGCCAGGAAGCTTCCTGTCTGAAGTCATTGTCCTCTTTACTACTCTAAATCCTGACCCCCAGGAGGAACAATGCCTCTTAGCGATGGAATTCATCTCCCAGTGACCACCACTGTTTGGCATGAACTCCAAAACTTGAGAAGGGGCCTCATTCTGCTCAAGTGGAACTCGAAACCTGGCCCTCAAGGTCTTTGACAACCACGATGGGGAGAGGAGAGAGGAAACAGAGTGGGCCTGACAGCAGCCTTGAAAGCAGAAAAAGCTTTTGAAATCATGGCTGCCGCTGTGAAAGGGTTTTCAGCACAGCCAGAGTTACTCGACAAGGTCCCAGGCAAGAAGAGGACAAGACCACACTCTTCTACGGGAACTGAGCCTTGCTTTCACTACAACTCTGGCTCCCTTGAGTAAAAATGCCCCAGGAAGTGGGCTCTGCCAGGACCATGTCCCCTCTGATAAAGAAGGGCCCCGAGAAAGCAAGTGCCCTCTTCCGAAAATCAGAGATTGCACTGGCATTCTGGAACTGGCTGGCCCACCTTGAACGGGCGTCCTCCATACCCACGAACCCCTCTGAGTCTGTTCAGTGTGACGGGCATGTCTGGCTCTGGGACAGACTCAACTTCGTCACACCAGGATGGCCAAGCCTTAGGTAACTCTCTCTGGTACAGGTAACACCACCAGAGCCACATCCTCTGCTCTTCCTGAGTTTTCAGGGCCTCTGTTTCCCTCTCCTGCTCCCCAGCTTCACAGTGAAAGGTCAAATACCAGCCCCCTGTGCAATCCACAGCTTCCCTGCTGGGAGATGAAATCTTTGCCCCTCTTGGTGTTTCCTCCTCTCTCCCTCTCCTACTCTTCCCCTCCACTCCACACCATATCTCCTCCCCACCTGTTCCCGCTCCTTCCCTACCCACCCTCTTCCCCACCCCTCCCTACCCTCTCCATAACCCTCCCTTATTGATCAGTGAGCTGCTGGAGAACCCGTAGTCTGACCATAGCAACACTGTTTTCTCCTCCTTAGTCGGCAGTGTTGGTGTAGGCAGTACAGTTAGTGTCATTGGTGGGTCGTGCTAGCGTAGAATAGTCAGTGCTGCCTGGTAGTGATGTCAGCATAGCACAGTGTGCAGTGCTAGCATAGTACAGTCGACTGTGTGTCAGTAGTGACAGCATAGTGTAGTCAGTATTCTTAGGACAGTTAGTATTATTGGTACTGTTAGCCTGGTGCATGTAGCTGGAATCATAGCACTGTTAATGGTCCTAGCCTAGGTCGTGTAGCTGGCAGCGTTCGCTAGTTACCTAGCACAGCTAGGGAAGAGTTCGCATAGATAGAGGTGACCAGGCAGCAGGGTGCCACCTGCAATTTGTCCAATGAGGCACTAAACAGTGACAAGCTCCTGAAGTGCAGTGGCTGGTGCAGTGTCATAGGGGACCAAGGTAGCCATCAAAATAAGGCCCAAGGCACTGCCCCTGAACCTCTGTGCGTCTGGCCGTGCCCACAGGGATGTAGTGCCAGTGCGAGAGAAGACACAGCTTGTTGAGATCCAGAGCTGCTTAGAGGACACGAAGTTATTCCTTTA
The DNA here is from genome assembly GCF_040939455.1 of Microcebus murinus. Lineage (NCBI taxonomy): Eukaryota > Metazoa > Chordata > Mammalia > Primates > Cheirogaleidae > Microcebus > Microcebus murinus. Next base: position 14,742,944 of record NC_134124.1, read on the forward strand.
GCAGCAGGTGATATTTGGCCAAGGAACGAAAAAGAAAAAAATAATAATAAACAGCGATAAAAAAATGATGTTCAATCAGAGCCTCCATGGCGTGGAACTTGTCAATATGGAGGTCATAGTAAAGGCACCTGAGTCATCCAAATAGGCTGAAGCCGTTGGGTGTCACTGAGACTGAGGACAGCCTCTATGTAATGACAGGACAATCCCGGCTGCGTGCAGTATTGCCACTAGAACCGCGTTACACCCTACAACCGCAAAACACCCTACTTGATGTCAATGACAAGATGAAACTAGCTGACTTTGGCTTTGCCACCTTTAGTGGCACATTTAGTGATGAGGAAAGGGTGGACACCTTCTGTGGCCCAGAATTACTTGAACAAGGACAACATGGGCCTAGTGGGAGGAGTGTGGAGCCTGGGTTTGTCCTCCATGCCATGATAGCCAGGACTCTTCCATCTGGATGGAGAGAACTCAGGGAACCTTCTAGCAACATCCCATCTGCAACACTGAGAGCTGAAAACCTTTCTGCGAAAGTTCCTGAACTTGACCCCACAGAGAGGCCCACGCTCCTTCAAATGATGGGGGGCAGGTGGATGGGCAGGAGATGCCAGCGGGTACCAGGAAAGCACAGAGGAGATCAGGAATGCCAGAGGAGATCAGGAATGCCAGCGGAGACCAGGAAAGCACAGTGGCAGCCTACACTTGAGTCCCTGTCCCAGCAGGGTGCCCTGCTGCCATGGCAGACAGCCAGGAGGAGGCACATGTCCCCACGAAATTTCCAGGGAATCTGACTCCCACCAGGGGGGGCCGCCGGAGTGGAAGACCTCAACCTCCTGCTCTAAAGACGGCCAGGCCTCGGAACTCACCAGGAGACGTGGCAACTTCACTGCTTCCTGCCAGCCCAACGCGTCCGCTGCAAACAGGCAAACAAGGCGGTGGTGGTGGCCAAAGCTGAAGCACAGAGAGCAAGCAGCACACTCGCACCTGCAGGTGACACCTGTGGGTGGGAGAGGGGAACACACAGGCCTTCAGAGGCGTTGGAGCCACACCTGAGTGAGCTGTGGCAGGGCCTGGAGCCCTTAGACAAGAGGGCCCCTCCTTTCCCAGTGGGTCCCCTGGTTCCCCATTTTCTTTATGCTTAACAGCCCATGAGCGGTCACCCAGTGCTGCTGTCCTTAAAATCACTTCCCTCCCCTCCTATTTCCCTCCATTCCTATCCCCCTTCCTCTTTCCCATATCCTAATCTTCCCTGCCATCTTAGTCTTCCCTTCTGTCTTCCTTTCCATTTCCCCCTCCCTCTTCCCTTCCCTCCCTCCCTCCCTCCCTCCCTCCCTCCCTCCCTCCCTCCCTCCCTCCCTCCCTCCCTCCCTCCCTTCCTTCCTTCCTTCCTTCCTTCCTTCCTTCCTTCCTTCCTTCCTTCCTTCCTTCCCTCCCCTTTCCTGGCTCTCACCTCTCTTCAGCAATGCCTGGTTTTTGTTGTTGTTGTTTATGTTTCGCTTTATTATGTCATCACAGGTTACGACCCAAATATGGGAGATCCAAATACATTTCAATTAATTGTGAAGTAACTTTGTTTCTAGGGTCCTATAGTTCTAATTCTCTGGAAGATTTAAAAAATGAAATGAAAACATGAAGGAGGGTGATCAAGGAATAAATAGTAGCACTTTTATTTGTTCTGATTTGTCTGAATATTAGCCTAATAGTACTGAAAATATTCTGCAATTTCAGTTCCTCTTCTGGCAGAAGCTCACCAGGAGACTTGCCAATCTCAGGTTGACAATATGCTGCTTCCTGCCAGCCCAAAACCTCCGCCACAAACGGCAAACACGCTGGTGCTGACAACAGCCATGGACAGCAGAAGCAGAGACACAAGTACGTGGGACAGTCTGGCCACACTTCCTGCATCTAATTTATTTATTATAGCTTTATTCATATCACTTTTAATAGACAAGACATAGCTGCAGACATGCCCGAGGTACGATGTGAAGTTTAGGTATATGTGCACCATGTGATTGTGACATCAAGCTAATTGACATATCTGTCATGTCAGAAAGCAAATGCAGTGTGATGTCACTTCCCTGTTGACTCTGCAAAGCTGACCTCATAGAAGTAGAGGAGTTTGATGGTGAGGAGAGGCCGGGGAGGCAGAGAAGGGGCCTGGAAAGCTGCTCACAGGGCTCAGAGTTTCAGACAGACAGGAGGAAGAAGCCCTGACATGTGTTGCACAGCAGGTGGCAAGAGTCCATGAGACTGTTCTGCACAATTCAAAATACCAGAGAGGCCCCTTCACCTGTCTCCTGGCCTTTAGAATGGAGACAAAGAAGACCTTGAGGCCGGCTAGGCACGGACTCACCACTGCAGGCTCTTAGACGGGGCACCCCTTCCCCTTCAGAACCCGCTCAGCCCTCCGGTTGCCCAGGGAGCCCCGGCTCTGCCAGTCGGTCACTGGCTGTGAGTCCTCAGATCAGTCCCCTCACCTCTCTGTGCCTCCTTCCCCTCATCTGCAAAATGGTGGTAGCAGTAGATCCCACAGTGCCTGGTGCAGAGTATTTTCTCAATAAACACCAGTTGTCCCTAGTCCTCCTCCCACCTAGGCAAACACCTCAGCAGTTTCTACTTCTTCCCAGATCTTGTCCCGGTGGCTTCTTAAAATATACACACATATAGACTTTCTGCTTATAACAGTAATGCAGGTTACCATGCAAAGCTTGAAGAGACACAGTACTGAGAGTGAATCCTTACCAAGTGCTCTCTACGTACATCCATTCCCATAACAATCCCAGCAGGGAGGCACAGTTGCTATTTCCACTGTGGAGAAGGCAGCCAGGGCACGGAGAGCTGCAGTCATTTGCCTAAGGGGACAGAGCTGCTGGACAGCAGAGCCGGGACTTGCACCAGACGGTCTGGTGATTTCCCAAACATTACCTTACTCAAGTAGGGCAGCTATTACTCCCCCCGTTTCAGAAATGGGAGGCTGAGCCACCTGCTCACGTTCATAAATAGAATTGAGACCCGGTCTCTGATTTCAAAGCAGTAAACGATCTGCCTTTCAGGGAACTATTCCCATAGAGAATCAAACTGCCAAGGGAAAATTTAAAATACAAAAGATAACCTCCTAGGGTGAAAATCAAGTTGGTTAGAAGTAAAATACTTCCAATTTTCCTATAAGCATATGGATAAGAGCAGGGGTTGGGAACCAAGGCAATAATTCAATTATGACTTTAAGGGCAAATTTAGATAGCTATTAATTTTTTGCTATTGTAACTGATCTCGCTATATTCTACACATATTGTGATGAATGATGGATAAAGCCAGAACTCACCTACTGCAAATACATCATATATTTTTAGGAAAAATTAGCTATATAAATATGTAGATGTCAAGTCCCTGTTTTTTTTTAATGCATTTTGGCTTTTTAAAGATTTAGACCTGCTGAATCTAAGAATCTATAGAGCCCAATACCCAAAGTCTAGAAAGTCACATATAATTCATTATAGTTTCTCTTTTAAAAGAAATACAAACACCATAAATCACTGTGCAGTGGCATCTAAATCAACTGAACTAATCAATCAGGCTAAGCATTGAGGAAATTCTCATTATGCCTTTTTTGATAATCCCATTCTCTAGGTTTCTCCATTTTAAGTACAACACTATTACTCTTGAAAAAAATTTTATAATTTTCTATCACAATAAATTTTTCAATAGGAAATATAAGGAAATTTCATCATCCACTGCAGTTCTTTCTTTTCTTACCCAAGGAAGCTTTCAATGTCAAGTTCTATATCATTATTTTACACACACTTTTCTTCACGTATACAACCTCTAACTTAAAACCAGAGCCAAAAACAACAGAAAAAGGTATCGTTTGCAAAAGTTAAGTTCTCCAAATCTCCTCCAAATCTTCCCTCGGCCTGTTTTGTAATCAGAAAAATCAACAGCAATGATGCAAGATTTCACAGGAGTGACCTTCCAAACAAATTTATGATTACCCTAGACCGAAGGCAATGCTCACACTACTTGTCTCTGAATCAAATAGAATATGCCCTTCAAACATGTCCAGTGGATTGAAGCAATATAAAAGAAAGCAATAGGCTAAAATGCAGTTAGTTCTCCACTCACTTCTTTCTCCTGGCTGATACAAGAAGGATTCATACCTAGAAACTTCAGAATCCAGGACACTGCAATTCAGTTTCTCCCTGTGTCTTCAGCTCTGGAAATTGCAGAAAGTCAACTAACAAGACAAGACAGGTTTATCGGATCCTTCAACATCCATCTGTTCTCAAGAAAGAACTGAAAGGAAGTAGAATACCAATCTGGAACATTCTACCCGCCTTAACAAAATGATCCATTGAAACCTTGAGATAAAAATGAGCCAAGAACATAGGCCAGCCAACCTAACAAGGAGCTTGCAAGTTCAGAAGAGCTCAGAAGGACAAAAGCTTCCAGAGAATAGGAACTGTGGGTCCCTAGACATGAAGCTACTTCACAAACTACTTTAAATATATTTGAATTCCCCATATTTGCATCATAATGTGTGATGACATAAAACAAACAAACAAACAAAAAAAAAAAACAAGCATTAGCGAAGGGGTGAGAGCCAGGGATGGATTTTTTTTTTTTTGAGACAGAGACTTATTCTGTCGCCCTGGCTAGAGTACCGTGGTGTCAGCCTAGCTCACCACAACCTCAAATTCCTGGGCTCAAGCAATCCTTCTGCCTCAACCTCCCCAGTAGCTGGGACTATAGGCATGTGCCACCATGCCTGGAAAATTTTTTCTATATATTTTTAGTTGTCCAGCTAATTTCTTTTTTTTTTTTTTTTCAGTAGAGACAGGGTCTCACTCTTGCTCAAGTTGGTCTAGAACTCCTGAGCTCAAACAGTCCACCTGCCTCAGCCTCCCACAATGCTAGGATTGCAGGTGAGAACCACTGCACCCAGCCTAGGGATGGATTTTCAGGAAAACAGTACTGGGTGAGGCTCACTGGGCTCTTAAGCATAAATAAAATACACACTGGGCAAAACAAGGGGGACCCGGTGGGGGCGGAGGGGCCCTCTTGTCTCCAGGGCTCCAGGCCTTGTTGTAGCTCACAATACCGTGCTCGGATGCCTCTGCAGGCTGCGGCTGCTTCCGGCCAGCTCCCCTGCCCACCTTGGAGCTGCGAGTCCGCTCCACAGGCTGCTTCTGGGCGACTTCCACCCGGAGCTGTGGGTCCACACTCGGCAGACCTCCCACGCCATGATGTCAAGAGGCCGGGAGCTCGGGGTCTTCTTGCTCTCCGTGCTAAAGGCAAGGAGACATGAGAAGGGGACTCTCAGGTATTCTGAAATGTAGAGGACATTCTCATTGACTCTTGCACCCTGCTGTGCAACACACATCAGGGCTTCTTCCTCTCAGCTGCCTGAAACTCCGTGCCCTGCGACCCACTACCCGTGCCCTCCCTCTGCCACCCCAGCCTCTCGTCGCCATCCAGCTGCTCTACCTCCATGAAGTCAGCTGTGCCGACCCAACAAGTGACTTCAGCTGCATTTGACTGTCTGAGGTGACGGATACGTTGATTAGCTTTACGTCACCAGTCCACATTGTGTGCATATGCCTAAACTTCACACTGCACTGCAGACATGAATACACCTGTGACTCGTCTATTAAAAATAATGTCGGCAAGACCGTATTAAATAGCAAAAGATGCAGGAAGCGTGGCTGCACCACCCCACATACTTGCCGTGGCTCTTCAGCTGTCCTTCGTCACTGGCACCACCTTGTTGGAACGCAGCCACCTCCTCCTGGGCGGAGGGCAGGTCTTCCTGGGCGGCAAGAAGCAGCAAATGCTTCGGAAGAAGTCGCCGAGACTCCTAGCGAGCCCCTGCGGGGCCTGGTCCTCTTCCACGGAAGGGGTCCTGGTCTTCTCATGTGGCTGCCCGGCCTGCTCAGAGCTGTCATCTTCTGGCTTCTCAGACTCGGCAGAGAGCTCATATTCTAGCAGCTCATTCTCGAGAAAGCTGTCTACTTCTTCATCTTCGTCTTCGCAGCTGCTCTTCTGGATGAACATGGAGGCCGCAGGGCAATTCTCGGGGATTATCGGATAACGGGGAATCCCCAGCCTGTGGTGATGACTCGCAGACCCTGTGCGTTTCCTGGGCGGCTTCGGTGGGTCCTGGGTCTGGATCCAGGTGTCTTGCATGAGTTCACAAATGGTGGGCCTCAACTTGGCATCCACGGTGAGAAACCTCTCCAAAAATGATTTCAGCTCTTTAGAAAAGTAATCAGGGGTCTCATAGGTCCCCTGGGTGACGTTGGTTCTCAGTTCCTCCCAGCTGACGCCGGAAAATGGGACATGCCCAGTTATCATGTTGTACAGCACGATGCCCAAACTCCAGATGTCTACCTCCGGCCCCACGTATTTCTCCCGGCGTAGCATTTCAGGGGCCATGAAAGCTGGGGTTCCGCAGAAGGTGTTCAGGTAATCCTCCTCACGAAAGGCTGTGGCCACGCTGAAGGCAGCGAGTTTGACATTCCCCTCCTTGTCCAGCAGGATGTTGGCGGGCTTCAGGTCGCGGTGGACCAGGTGCTGCTGGTGGCAGTGCTCGACTGCCTCCATCAGCTGGCGGAATATGGGGCGGGCCTCCTGCTCGGTCAGGCGCTGCTGTTTGCTGATGTATTCCAAGAGGCTCCCGCCGCCCACGAAGCCCGTCACCAAGGCCACACTGTCTTCATTCTTGAGGATGTTCAGAAGCATGATGATGTTCTCATGAGCCACGGACCTCAGGGCGTCGGCCTCTCTGTGGAGCCTTTCCAGGCTGGGGTGGTTCTTCCGGGACACCAGTTTTATTGCCACTTTGGTCTCCGTGGGGACGTGCACACCCCGAAACACCTGGCTGTTCGGGCCAGAGCTAACGTGCTTGAGGAACTTATAGTCACCGAACTTCTTCATGGGTAGCCGCTGCGCCATGGTGGCCTCTGCGCTCAGTGTACACTCACTGTGCTGAGTAACTAGTCAGTACACCCAGCTATACCAACTAGGTTTAGGGCGCTAACAGTACTCACAGTCTATATTGAATATATAATATATAAGTGTAATAAAGGATATAATGATACAATATATATGAACTACACTAATGATATTAAGAAATAATGCTAAATAGGCAAAGAATACTAATAATACCAACGTTACAAAAGAACAGTACTAACGATACTATGTGAAGAGAAAACAATATTAACTACACTACGCTAATGCTGCTAACGAGCAGCATTAGCTGCTGTACGGTAACAAAATTAACAAGCTACTAACTATCCTACATTAACACAACTAACCAACAATGCTAATTATATTAACTACACTGACAATACTCACTAAGAAGGAAAACGCAATATCACTATAGTCACATACCACGGGTCACTAGAAAGCAGCTTACCGGGCAATAAGGACCGAAACCCTAGGCCCAGCCAGGGGCTTATATAGGTGCTGGGAATTTGGGAACAATGGCTCTTTATGAGGTCAGAGTAAGAAATGGGCCAATCATGGCTGGGTAAAACCTACACTACAGTAGCTCTTTCATTTTTTGGTGGCAAGAATATTTTCCTATGTAAGAAAGCTAGTGTTCTTTGTTTACATGGTTATAGACGTTGATATTTAGTGTATTCGGAATTTAAACCTGTACAATGCTTCAGGGACCTTTTCAAGGGTCCCTGAAGTTTGCAAATCCGTAATAACTTCAGGCTTTTAAAGACCCCATCATGTGTATCCTTGAAATATTCAATGACTTCTCTTTAAATTCTGATTGATGTCAGGGTGATGCCTCAACACAGCTGACATCATCATAATGTAAAAATGGGTTCTGTGCTGTGGGACACACAATAAAGTCCATTATCTACATCTGTAGAGCTGCCAGAGAGATAAACGTCGTCATAATTCCCCCAAACGATCATCATCAGCTTCGTCATCAAAAACTTTGGGGGCCAGTAGTCAGTAGGTTGAAATATTCAAAGTCTTAGAAGAAAGAAAGAAAAAATAAAGCTCTCAACCAAGAGCCCAAATCCCACAAACTGTGCTTCAAAAATGACAGAGAAATTAAGACACTAGCAGATAACCAGAAGCTCAGTACCACCAGCCCTGCCTGCACTGAAGGGAGTCCTTGGGCTTGAAAACAAAGAACACCAGACAGGAACTCAAAGTGTCATGAAGAAATAAAGACCTCTGGTAAAGGTAAATACGTGGACCATTATAAAACCTAGTACTATTTTTGTTTTGGACATGATCTAATACACTAACTATGCCAAACGATCCTATGATTAGTTGATGTTTTTGCACACACAATGCGAACACATGTGATGTGGTCATGCCAACAACTGAAAGAGCAATTAGGCAAGACAAAGAAATATGAGACACTCAAATTGAAAAGGAAGATGTAAAGTTACCACTTTGCAAAAGCCATGATCCCATATGTACAAAACACAAGATTCCACAAAAGAACTCTAAGAACTAAAGGAAATTTAGCAAACTATCAGGCATATGCAAGCTCAGAAGACTCCAAATAAACAAAACGATCTTGAAAAAGAACAAAGTTGGAGGCCTCTACACTTCCTGTTTTCAAAGCTCATTACAAGCTCCTGTAATTAAAACAGGGTGGCCCTGGCATGGGCAGACTCACAGAGCAATGGAGTGGAACATTGAGCACAGAAATGACCATCACAGATGCCTAAATGCTTTCTGACAAGAGGGCCAGGAACGTTCAGGACAATCTCTTCAGCAAATGGTGCTGGGACAACTGAACATCCACATGCAAGAGAATGAAGTTGGACACTAACATAACACCATACAGAAAAATTAACTCTCAGCAAATTGAAGATCTAAATGTTAAGGACTAAAACTATAAAACTCCTAGAAGAAAACTATGGGGGAAGCTTCAGACAATGGGTTCAGCATTGGTTTTTTGGATATAACCCCAAAAGCACAGGCTACAAATTAAAAGTAGGTAAATTAGACCACATCAAAATCCAAAAGCCCTGTGTGTCAAAGGACATGGCAGAGCCAAATGCAACCTATGGAGTGGGAGAAAATCCCTTCAAATCATACACCTGATAGGGGGTTCACATCTAAAATATGTAGAGAACTCATACATACAGATAATAATAAAATGCATAGCACAATTAAACAATAGACTTGAATAGATTTCTCCAAAGATGATATGCAAATGGCCACATACTCATGAAAAGATGCTCAGCATCACTAGTCATCAGAGTAATGCAAATGAGAACCACAATGAAAACACACTTTCCACTCCTGAGTGTGGCTACTATCCATAAAACAACAGAAAACAGTAAGTGTTGGTGGCCAGGCATGGTGGCTGATACCTGTAATTCTAGCATTCTGGGAGGCCGAGGTGGCAGGATCTCTCGAGGTGAGGAGTTCGAGACCAGCTTGAGCAAGAATGAGACCCTGTCGCTACTGAAACAAGAAAAAAATATCCAGCAATTAGAAATAGAATCAAACAAACAAAAATCAGCCGGGCGTGGTGGCAAGTGAGTATGGTCCCAGTGCTCAGGACGATGAGGCAGCAGGAGGTTCCCTGGAGCCGAGGAATTTGAGGTTTCTGTGAGCTAGGCTGCCGTCATGGCACTCTAGCCAGGGCAAGAGTGAGCTTGTGTCTGAAAACAAAACGAACAAAGAGAGTCAGTGGAGATGTGCAGAAATTGGAACTCTTGTGCACTAGTGGAGGGAAGGTAAAATGGTGTTACTGTTATTGAAAAGTGTATGCATGTTTCTCAGAAAATTAGACAGAAGTCTCATGGGATCCAGCAATCCCACGTCTCAGTATATACTGAAAGCACAATCTCAAAGACCTGTTTGTCCACCCACATTCATAGCAGTGCTCTCCAGAGTAGCCGGAAGGTGGAAGCAACCCAAGTGTTCACCAGTGATGAATGGATGAACCAAATGTGGTTGAAACATACAAAGGACTCTGTTATTCAGCCTTACAAAGAAAAGAGATTCTGACGCATGCTACCACAGGAAGGAACCTGGGGACATCATGCTGAGTGAATAAATACGCCAGTCGCAAAAGGTGAACACGTCTGATTTCACTTATATGAGGTACCCAGACTAGTCAAATTCATGGAGACGGGAAGTAGAAGGGTGGGTGCCGAGGAGTATGGAAATTAGGGAGTTATTGCTTCTTGGGTACCGAGTTGCAGGTTATGAGATGAGTTGTGTGGATACACGGTGGTGATGCTCGCAAAACAATGTGTGTGTGCTTCACGCCTCTGAACTCTCCATGTAAAAGTGCAAAGGTGGGAGGTTTTCTTGCTATGTATATTTTATGAGAATCAAAATAAATAAGATTTTAAAAATTCAATTAAAACACACTGATGGAAAATAAAGGCAGGGCAACTGTTAGTAGCAGTTTCAATCGATGGAACCACTTTGAGAAAGATATCTGGCAGTAGTCATGTGCGCCCGATGGCCTAGGAGTCCCACTGTTAGGGATACACTCAAAGGAAGTGCCTAAGTAATGGCCCCGAAAAGGAAGGTGGACAGATGTTTTTAGCAGCCTGTGGATCAGAGCCCCAAACTGGAAGGAGCCGAAGTGTGCACAGTAGCATGGGTACATCCATTGCTCTGTATTCCCACAGTGGCATGAGGCATAGAAATGAGGGTAAAGGATGTGCCATGTCCAACCAGTGGGAATCTCAAGAACATCACTGAGCGGAGGAAGCCAGGTTCACAAGAGTTTATCCTCAGTGATTCCCTTTATAGAAAGTGCAGCATTCAAGCAACGGCGAGCTGTGCTGCTAGATGTCAGGGTGCTGGTTTCCCTGGGGCACAGGCTGGACATCACATGGGGCTCCTGGAGATTTTGGGGTGCCGGGAATCTGTTTCTTGACGTGGATACAGGATACAGGGTGTGTCCTATATGTGGGAAAGAATTATTGTCCAAAAATAATCTGTTAGTTTTTTTTTTTTTTTTTTTCGTACCCTGATAGCAGTTAAGACCAAGGATATGCACAGGGAACAACAAAACCCAAAGTCACAGGTGCTTAACCCACAGGGAAGTTTACTTGTCTGTCACACATGAGGTTTCATACAGGGCTGGTCTGGCTGCTCTATATTCACAAGGGATCCAGGTTCTGTCTTTCCACTCTATCATCCTAGTATGTGGCTCGCATCCTCTAGGTCGCCCCACAGTGCACAATGGTTGCTGCAGCTGTAACTTTCAGCGCTGCATTCCCCGTCGTACCCTGAAGGAGAATGCACTGGGCTCTCAGCTGACCTAGTTTTCTTTGTTAGCCTTACCAGAAGTTGAGAAGAACAATTTCCAGCTAAGTTTTGTTGATCTGAGGTTGCCCATTAGTCACTCCTAGCTCTAAGAGAAGCTGAGAAATATTTTCTCTGTGCAGTTTACCACGCTATAGAAAACAGGGGTTCTTTCCCTAAGGAAGAGGGGAGTGTGGGGTCTTGGAGGGCAGGTAGCAGTCATCGCCGTAATCTGTATTTGCTAGTCCATGCATCAGTTTTCTCTGCAGAGAGTTGTGGACACTGTGGTGCCAGGCCCAGGCTGGGAAGACAGTATCTAGGGAGGTCCCGCCCTCTGCCCTGGGAGGCTGCCAGCCTGTGGGGACCGCGGGCTCTCGGACAGGTGCAGAGAGCAAGGTAGAGGTAATAAGTCCCAGCGGGACAGGTCGAGGATGGTCAAATAGTGGCAGGACAAGTCTCAGGTCCTCAGTGGAATTTGGGGTGCTTCGGTGATCTGTCCCCCTGCTGACTTGTAACATGCCCCATCCAGGCCTTCGTACTGCCCACACGGAATCGCCCATTTGCCACAGATGCTATCACACCTCCGTGCCTTTGCACTTCGGGTTTCCTTCTGGGAAGCTCCCGTGCCAGCTACCTGGCCAAGCCCCGCTGGGTCACAGCGATGGAGCGAACACAGACGTCCACACTGTGAGGACCTCTCTGTCCAGCTGGGGAGATGAGACAGGGACCTAACTAGCCACAGTACAGCCACCTGTTCACAGGCACAAAGGAGGGACATGATCATTGCTGTCCACGCCCACCTGCTGCTCAGGGATCACAGGCAGCTTCTGCAGGAGGGGGGTCCGGTGGGGTCCGTGGTCTGGGTGTGACCACAGGAAATGGCCCCGAAGCCTTCTGGGCAGTAGGAAGCCAGCGTGACTGGGGCACCCAGGGCAGAGGTGGCAATGTAGCTGGGGACTGGGGATTGGACCAACCTGTTTGTTGCCAGGACAACCCTCTACAGGTGCATTTGGCCCTGAGTCTGCAAACTTGACCATCCCCCAGCTCAGCTCTGAGGGCTAGACACTCTGGTGATGAGACCTTCTCTCCTCCGAGTGTTTAGGCCTTGGCTAACTGCACCAGTGGCCACTTCTCATGTCTCTCATTAGTCTAAGCTCAGGTCCATGGACAGTAAAAGGTCACAATCAGCTTTCTTAATTTATTGGATGATTTGGCTACTGGAGAACTACGGCATGCAAAGTCCCGGCAGAAAATCCTCCTCTGGGGCAATTTAGGGATGGGACTAGGAGTGTAATCACCTGAGCAGGCTCCAGGGACTGATGTTGGAAGGGGCCATGTGGAATGTAGGCTTTGCCACGCCTTGTCAGAGGTGTCAAACATCCAGCTCCGCTGCAAAGCTTCCTCTGAGACCCTCAGGTACTCCCAAGGACACCCAAATAGAGATGCTTTCACTCGCTGCTGAACAGTAACCACCCAGGCTGCAAATACAGTGGGTGCTGAGCAGGTTCTTAGACGGGGTTCCCCCGTCCCCTCCAGAGCCTGCTTGACACTCCTGTTGCCATGGAAGCCCCGGCTCTGCCTGTCGGTCACTGGCTGTGTGTTCTCAGGTCAGTCCCCTCACCTCTCTGTGCTCCTTCCCCTCATCTGCAAAATGGTGGCAGCAGTAGATCCAACAGTGCCTGGTGCAGAGTATTTTCTCAATAAACTCCAGTTGTCCCTAGTCCTCCTCCCACCTAGGCAAACACCTCAGCAGTTACTGCTTCTTCCCTGATCTTTCCCAGTGGCCCCTTAAAATATACACACATATAAACAGTAATGCAGGTTACCATGCAAAGCTTGAAGAGACAAGTACTGAGAGTGAATCCTTACCAAGTGCTCTCTACATATATCCATTCCCATAACAGTCCCAGCAGGGAGGCACAGGTGCTATTCCCGCTGTAGAGATGTGGCCGCCAAGGCACAGAGAGCTGCAGTCATTTGCCTAAGGGCACAGAGCTGCTGGGCAGCAGGGCCGGGACTTGCCCCGGACGGTCTGGTTTCAGACTCCATGTCCTTCACCACCGTGTCACCTGCCACCCAGGAGAGACAAAGGAACAATCCCCACAGTCCCCATTCACACAACTGCTGTGCACATTTCACTTCTCAGTCACGGTTTTCCTGTCGTGTGCATACACACACAATATACCTGTGTGTGGCTGGGCAGCACAGTCCCCCAAGCTCAGTGCCCTACACAGACACCACGTGGGGTTTTCACTGGTCCTGCAGGTGGGCAGGGAGTCCCCACACTCCTGGCATTGAGCACTTGGCTCCCTTCCCATTTGCGGCTATGATCCAAAGAGCTGCCAGGGAGGTCTGTGCGCATTCCTTTTGGGAGACACACTTGGTCATTTCTGTTGGGTGTGGCCCTAGGAATGGGACCGCTAGGCCGCAGGGCCTGAACACATTCAGCTCCAGTCGTTACTGCCAAGTCTTTCCCTAACCGGTTACATCAACTCACACTGCTCCTAGCAGCTACTCCACAACCTTGCCAACACTTGAGATTGCCCACCTTTTTAAGAAAAGTCCCACTGGTGTGTGTGTTTAGTGGCACTATTCTCTTTCCATGGCATCTTTTTAGGACAATGTTCTAATGTACAGTGAAGTTGCAACAGTTATGCTGTGAATACTCCCTGGCCTGTCACCTAGATGCTACAGATGACACTTTGTTGTTCCGCCTCCTGCCTTCCCCTCCCTTTACTCATCCATCAATCCATCTTATTTCTTATGCATTTGAAAGTAAGTTGCACACATCAGCACATGTCATCCTCAATGCTTGAGAACATGGACGATTATCAATGATTCAATATTTACTGAGGGTTCTTTTTGCCTAAGATCAGATTTACACTCAGGACTTGCACACATCTTAAGAGGATTGCTCCCCAAGTTCGGACAAATGCATATGCTCCGTGAGTCCCGCACCCATAGAAGACCCAGAACACTGCGTTCACCTCAGAGCTCCCTCCTGAGCACTAGTGGGTGGGTCTTAGCTGAGCTAAAGCTTCCCATAAGCAGCCTCCCAGACACCCCAAAGTGGCTTGGCCACCCGTCTTCTGTACAGTTCTCCTGGGGATCATACTGTCGGGTAGTGCCTAGGAGTGGGCTGGCGCCCACAGCACCTGCGCCTGTTCACCCATAGGATGCTTTACCATCGGCACTGCACAGCCTCTTACACCATCTTGCTAGCCTGGAAGCACCACGAAGGGGGAGACCACGTCTGTGTCTCTGTCACTCTCATTTGCCAGCGAGCCCCCAGAGCATGGCACTTAGTAGGTGCTCAGACACCAGGAAGCTGAAAAGCAGTCAGCAAAGCTGGTGAGCAGAGAAAGAGCCAGGATGGAGCAAGAGCACAGGTGTCCTCACCCCACTGGGTGGGGGCCCTGCCAAGTGCCAAGAGGGCTGGTGGCTCCGTGGAGTGCCACTCTAGTGCCCCCAACCAAGGGACGGTCAAGAAGGGACCACCCATAAGGACAAGGCAGAAATGGACGCCTGAGTTCAAGTCCAGTAGGACAAGCATTGAGCCCCACCCTGCCCCAGAAGGTGCTTCCGGGATTGGGCAGGTCCAGGACAGGGCCACCAAGGGAGCCTGGTACAGCCCCTTCCTCAGAGCCACAATGACAATCCTGTCATATGTGCTGGGAACTTGGGAGAGGTGGGAGAAGGAAAAGGGGGAGGGAGGGAGAGAGAGAACAGGAGAGTTTTCTTAACAGGGGCACAAGCCTGTCCTCTGAGCTGAGGATGCCCAGGACAGCCACCAGGGCGAGAAGTCAATCTGCTGACCTGGCCTGGGCTCAGGTCCCGTGAATCTCCCTGGGGTGAGCCTCTCCCTGCCCCGACTAGAGTGCAGGTTTCCAAGATGCATAATTTCCAGACGACCAGGGCCCCACACACCCCACACTCTGCCACGTGCACTCACGCCGGGGAGACAGAAGGCACTTCCTAGGAGACGGGGCACTGCAGGATTTGCATCCTGACTGCTGTCTTCAGAGACCAAACTCCTTGAAAAACACCCCTGTGCTGTCCTGGGATATTCACTTGTAACCTCCACAGTAAGCAGGAGCTGTTATCCCCATTTGGTGGATGCGGAACCCAGGCTCAGAGTGGTCAGGCAGAGCACCCGACACCACACAGCCAATAGGTGGAGGAAGTGGCTCAGGCCAGGCCTGTGAGATCCCAGCCCTGTACTTTGTTCCCTGGGACCTCACCCTGTGCCTGGGCTGCACCCTGAAGAGTCCCTTCCAGAATGGATGTGGGGGATGACATGGGAGGACTGCTTATGTCCTGCTGCCAGCTGGCCTTGCCCCATACGATGCCTTCTCCTCCATCCTCAGTGGTTGCCTCGCTGACAACACGGCAGCTGTGTCACACACACCCACATCTTCACCCATCCCTGCCCCAGGCTGTGTGTGACCTTGGGCAGCTTCACAGCCTCAGTTTCCTCACCTGACACGGGACCCAACAACAGCTGATTCTGCTACAGAGGTTGTCAGGTCTAAGTGAGGTCAGGCATGTGAAGCGCTTACCCCGTGCCTGGCAAGATTGACACTTGATAAACTCACTGTTGATGTCCCCGTCACCACCGATGTCAACACCGAAACCCCGGGGGGGATGCTGAAGAGAAAAGATGGGAGAGTTCAGGAAGGCTGGGCCTCGCACGTCACAGGGGTGACGACTCTGTAACTCCCCAGAACCCGTGTGGACAATGCATTGCGAGCCCCGACTGCATTCCAGGCAGTGAAATAGGCACTTCGGCACGAAATTCTATTTAGATGACACTCAGCTTAGAGACAGGGAAGCTGAGGCACTGACAGGCCAGGGATTTGCCCATGGTCATAGAGTATGCAAGATCCAGACCAGGTCGGGGCCGACAATGGGCAAGGGGACAAATGCCACTGCTCATGCTGAGGCCCCTCTGCTGCCTCAAGCCCTCTTTTGGGGAACGTGTGCAGTCCATGCTGACAATCTGGCCCCGATCCCACTGTGTGGCACCTGCTCCCCAGTGCTGGTCACCTGGGAGTGGCTGGAACACACTCAGGTTCTCTCTGTCCACCGCCAAGTAAAGTGGCAGCAGTCACTCAGGGTGACCATCTAGCCAGCACTGCCGGGCATGACCCTGCTGATCCTCAGGGACAGCTCCAGCGCCTGGACCACGTGTGCCACCACCTGGTGCAGGGTGAACTCCACACTGCTGGGCTCCATCACACACACCTGGAGGACAAGGGCATGGCTTGGGCTCAGCTGCCTCCACAGGAGGGGCAGGGCTCATTGCTCAGATGTGCAAGAGCTGCTGTGGGCTAGGCATGAGGACATGGCTGTTATAAGCTTGTACTGAGTACTGGGGTGATCTGAGGACAGAGCTGGCAGGGAAGGCCTCTCTGAGAAGGAGCCCTGAGCTCAGACCATGTCCAAGGCAGCCAGGCCAAGGTCTGGGGAAGAAACACTCCAGGTGAAGGGACAGTGCATGCAAAGGTCCTGAGGCACATGCCAGCTCAGCACACTAGAGGAACATAAAGAAGGCCAGTGTGGCTGAAATGCAGTGAGCAGGGGCAGTGGAAAGAGCTGAGGTGCAAGAGGCCATGGGCCAGGTCCCACAGTGCCTGTGGTCATGTTAGGACATCATGTTGTCCCTGTGGCTGAGCTAGGAGACTTCAGAGGTCCCCATAACTCTGGCCTCTGTGTACCCATCAGCAGCCAACCTGCCAGTGTAGACATGATGGTGGTGTGAGCCAGGGTGGTGCAGTGGGATGGGTCAGATTAGAGCTGCATTCCGGACTTTCAGCTGAGCAAGGGGCTGGAGAGGCTGAGAGAGAGGGAACAGCAGCTCACACTTCCTTACAACCACACTTACTGCACGCCAGGCCCTGTTCTGATGCTGACTCTGAGCCCACGGCACCCCCTTGCCAGCCTCCTTCTCATGAGCAAGAGCCTGGCCCCAGGAGCCAGGAGCCCACCCGAGCTGCGGCTCCGTAGGCCCGGGGTAGGGGAGGCGCTTGTAGGGACAGAAATGTATTGCTCACAGTTCTGGAGGCTGGACGTCCATGTGAACCGCTGTATCGGTACCTGCTGTGGCCTCACTGTCTGGTCCGTACACAGCTGTCCCACCACCGTCCTCACATGGTGGATGGGGACAGGGAGCTGTCTGGAGCGTCTTTTTTGAAAGGCCACTAATCTCGCCCAGGAGGGCTCTGCCCTCATGACCTAATCACCTCCCAAAGGCTCTACCTCTTAATGCCATCTCCTATGTAATGAGGTTTCCACAGAAGAATGGGGGGGACAGACATTCATGTGGCAAGTGGGGCCCATGCTGGCCCAGCTCCCAGCCCCACCTCCTGGTGGAGGAGCCCCACAGGCTCCTCACTCCTGGGGTCCCTGGGGACATCCACTAACACCTGCAGAGGGCTGAGGGCTGACTGCACAGCAGGAACTGCAGCCTGGGGAAAAGACAAAGCTTCTGCCTGGGGAGGCTGGCGCTGGGCCAGCTAGGGAGGCCCCACCTGCACCCTGGGCCTGAATCCCTGCACCCCGGGCACCCAGAGGGCTGAGCTCTGTGCAGTGGGGTCCAGCTCTGTCCTACCCTGGGGAGCAGGGAGGACGGGAAAGGGAAAGCACTACCTAACCAACAGCAGGCTGCCACAGCCCACCCCAGCCCCCCAGGCTCTCCTCTCCCTGCTCAGGACCCTGCGTCTGAAGCAGCACGAGCTCATCCCGGTGCCTACCTGAGCGGTTGAGGCAGCTTAGCCTGTTTTCTCTGTTACCAGCACAAGAGTTCTTTTCAGTTATCTGACCTCCTTCTCAGACATTCTGAGCCCAACCCTAGCTGTGGGTGTCCTTTAAAGGGGTTCGAAATCCACCAACTGTGTGTCCTCATCTGTGGACAGGGCCTCCACTCACCTGCCTTCCCCACAGGGAGTGCGCAATGCTGGATCACAAAGCACACTAGAAACTGTCAGAGAATGATAAAGGGAAAAGTAGGAACCAAACTCAAAGTGGAGACTGCCCTGGGGGTGGGGACACAAACCAGGGAGAGAGCAGTAAAGGGGAATTCATTTTATTCCTTTAAAAAACAAAACCAGACTAGAAACAAATATACCCATTGTTACACAATGTTTAATTCTGATGGTACACATGTAGGTATTCATTATTCTTTTTTTGTTTTTCTGTGTTATTCTAACTTCTAAATAAAAATATCTCCCCCCTAATATTGTATGTAACTTGAACTACTGCTATGCCCTCTTCTTACAGATAGGTAAACTGAGGCTCAGAAGGAAAAGGTGTTTGGTTTAAGGCCATGCTAAGGACCGATGCCTTGAAGTGTTTCTTTGCATTTCTTCCTATAAATGGGAGAAGAGCAGAATGCTTTCTACACCTCAGGTAAGCCTGTCGATGGAGCGCCCCCTACTGAATGCAGGACCTGGTCAGACAGGTACTAGATTCCACTTCAGCCTGGAATTCTTTTGAAATGCGTTAAGTCAGATACTAGAGTGAAAAAAATATGTACATAGCACAATAAACCAGTTCATAGATGACGTACTAAGTGAAATTACATACCCGTCTCTATAAAAGACATATTCCCAATCATGTCTTCCATATTTATCGGGATCCTGTACATTAGGTGGAAAAACCCACATTAAAGGTGGCCAAGGTGATGCTCAGGGAACGAAAGCCACGTAAGCGTCAGGAGAAAGTGAGCCCAGGTCTCCGTGCCACACGTCCATCCCTCGGCTCACCGCTCCACGCTGCCACACCTGACGCTGAGTAAACTTCATGCGCCCACACACTCAAAGGCGTAGAGAGCACCGTTTCCAGTGCTCAGGATCAGGCGTGTGTTGGATTAGGGGAGAACGTTTCCTGCAGCAATACAATTTGTCCGCCGCATTGGTGCTAGAGGTGCTGAGTGCCTGGCAAACTCACTGTGTTATGAACTCTCAGAACAGGAATGAATCCTAAACCGGAATAGCACAAATGTGCACCACAAACATATAGACACACTCAAGCATATCACACCTGACATTTGGGACACAGCACTACACACACACACACACACACACACACACACACACACACACACAATGCCTCGGCTTAGATGCCCAAACTGCCTTTGTAACCAGGGGAAAGTCTCTGCTTTCTAATACAAATAGATTTGAGAAAGGATCTTTGCAAAAGAGAAAAAAATCCAGGTATTCATTTATCTTATAGATACTTTGTTCTTTAACATGTCATTTGGCTTGACTCAGGGACAGAAAACATGATACCAACTGCATAGGAAATTTATTATTACATGTAAAAAATATATATCAAAGCGTAGACCTCATTTCGGCGTGGCTCAAGACAGGAAGTTGATGTCATCAGAATACAATTTCTGTGTATCTCTCTCTGGTTTCTCATTTGACTTCATTTTTAAAAAGCGGCTCTCATTTGTCCTTACAAGATGGCTGTCTGTGGCTTGAGGAAATATTTTCTAAGTATATGTCCAGGAAAAAGGAATGAGGGCCTATCCTTCAGCATTTCCTGGTGAGGACCGGAGTATCAGTGGCCCTGTTTGAGTCCTATGTGATACCTGCACTAAAGTCTGTGGTCAGTAGGCTTCCATTTGTAGGTTTACAGGGCCCAGGTTGTGTGTTCCACCCCTGGCCACGATGAAGTCAACACCACTGAATACGTAAGGCTGAAGGTTGGGCTAGTGCACCTTAATCCTAAAGGTAATTGGTTTTAGTTTCTGGAGTACGTATGACTGGCTATCTAGACAGCAGCAAGAGATGCCAACTCCATTTGACTGCATTACTCCCTATATTCCATACCAGCTACTAGTAACACTCAATGTTGGTTGATAGCAGAGTATTTCTGCTATCTGATGATAAGCCAATAGTGATTTTTAAAACCCCAATATTTCCTACTGACAAATGGAGGAGCAGGAGTGCCTTTCATCAGGATATTCAATATATGCGAGGCCAGATCCCAGGTAAAGTGGATGGCTTACTCTTCTGCATAAACGATACAATAAGCCAAACCAAGAATATTCTGGAGCCACTATGGCCAGACACACTGATGTTCAATGTGATCCAAAATTAAGAAGTGGCAAAACTGAGGGCAGAATTCAGGTCTCCTTATTTCCGTGCCAGTGTCCTTTCGTTCTTTGAGTAGGAACCACCGTCAGCCTAACACTCCCCACCTGCCTCTGGCATTGCACTTCTCCAGCCACAGCAGGTGCCACTTTTCAGAGTGCCCAGGGAGATAGCTTAGGCCTGGATGACTGGATGCCTCCCACGCGGTCTCTGCCTTTTGCCGAGAGGATATTCTCCCTCTTGCTCCATGTCTTTAAATGGTATTAGTGGGGCAGGGTATGGCCCTGCAGAGAGGCCTGCGATTTGTAGTAAGTTTCATACAGGTGTGTGTTAGTAACCCCTTTTGATGAATAGATCTCAGCTCCACCAAATGAAAGCTGACTTCAAACAATCAGTACACAGAAATTAATCTTTACATGCTCCTTTATTGTTTTATTTGCAATAAATGTAAAATTCGTTTTTCCACTTTCCATTAGTTTTATTCCTTTGTTTCTCATTTTGTTCCAAATTTGGGTGCAGCATAAGAGAGTCTTATTTAATTTACATTCTCAAATTCCAGAAGAAATAATTTTCACAATTAAGTAGTGAAGAAAATAAGCAAGTGTAGGCACCCTGTTATCCTTCACTACATTTTCCATATTTTTCAAATTGAACACTAGGGCCAAAATCCCTAAAGAGAAGAGAAAAAAATAAATTAGTATAATAAGGGAAGTGGACATTTTTCTTGAATGTACTTTCTCTTATCTTCTAAGTGTGGTCCTGAAAAAGGAGCTGCTTTTACAATTCCCTAAAAATCCTTCTCTTTTTTGAATTCCTATTTGTAGCTAGCACAATTTGTACATTCCTTCTCTATGTCTTGATTATTCAAAAGTGTTCTTTGAAATTTTTCAACATTGAATTTTTCTTCACTTAACCCATTTCAATCTCAATATCATTCCATTCAACATAGCAATCAGAAATTGCTTTTTATCAACAGGTTGGGTAAAAGATAACCATAGCAATATTGTCATGTGTAATTCACATAATTCACTCTGTGCTCCAAACTTCTGCTGTGTTCACACCACCCATAGACTATAGTCTATTCTTCTTACTCTAGTATTTATTAATACAGTTCACATGTATTTATTAATACATGTATTAATTTATTAGTATTATTAGTAATTTTATTAGTATTATTAGTATTTATTAGTATGAATAAATTAGTATTCATTATTATTTATTAATACAGCTCATCCTTAAATGTTACTATTCACTAAATGCATAACATTCCTTTCAACATCATCTTTATATGATTTCCCTAAAGATGCTGCACACTTTCTCAGTTCCAAAAGTCTTCCCAGTTAGCACTGTGTAGATTGACCATTCCATTTTGTTTTGTTTCTTTAGAAATCCTTTAAACTTTTCTTTCTTCAAGAGATTCCTCTCCCTCTTCCCTATAATCTGGCTTATCGTAGATGTATTTGTGATCTGCTCATCTGTTTCAGGCATTGCAAACTTAATGCTCGGAGCCATGCAGGCAATATAAATAAGTGATGTGAGCCGCCTCCACCACAGAGGAGAGTGGTGGGACTCTAGCTCTCTGGAACACCTGAACTCCATTTGAATGGGGGGCAGCTGCTGTTTATTTATTCCACATGAAACCCTTGCTTAGGATCGCTATTATGATTGAAATCTATGTTTTGGCATAAAATCTTACTTTTGAAATACTGTTTTTGGTCCAACAAAGCAGAGGCCGCTTTCTACTCTGATGAACTTTGCAACGCATACATCCTTCTTGACAAATAAGACCACAAGCTTCTGAAGAGTCTGGGGTCTGTTTCATACAATTCTCTATTTTCTTCCTACTTATTATCAGAGTCCTGGACTGAGTAGGCTGGAGGGATTCCTTTCAGGATGGTAACTAGGACTCTGCATCAATTCTGGCCAAGACTTGCACTCTTCATTATTTTTTAAAGATTTTACATGGTTGACAAGTGGTGAGCATCTCTCAGGGCTGGGAGTTCAATTCACCAGATTTTTCTTCAACATACCACTAAGAGCAGAGACTGAAAAATTGCTCTCCTCCTCCCATCACCAAGAGCAGTAGGACTGTTCTTTTTGCTCCAAGACATAGAAATGGCGTGAAGGTTAGGTTTACACATGCAAGTCCCATGGAGAAGTAAAATAAACATATGGGTCGTTGCACCACTCCTGCCATTGGCATCTCTTTTCTGTATTTTAGAATAAAATATGTCTGATAAGAACTTTGCTCTTATTGGCTACAATGTTACTAAACCATTTTTTGCTCCTTTAACCAACAGGTGCTCTTCATTTGTTCTTAGATTAAGAAATAACAGGTGGAGTGGACAGAGTACATCTGTGAGAGTTGAAAGCTAGGAAGGAAGGAAGGAAGGAAGGAAGGAAGGAAGGAAGGAAGGAAGGAAGGAAGGAAGGAAGGAAGGAAGGAAGGAAGGAAGGAAGGAAGGAAGGAAGGAAGGAAGGAGGAAGGAAGGAAGGAAGGAGGGAGGGAAGGAAGGAAGGAAAGAAAGAGGGAGAGAGGCAGGGAGGAAGGAAGGAAAGAAGAAATCACAACAGGATTTATTACCTAGGGATTTGACCTAAAAGCTGAAGGAAGGAAGGAAGGAAGAGGGAGGGAGGAGGGAGTGAGTAAGGAAGGAAGGAAATAAATTATTTCTTTCATGTCTTCTCCGTTTTCGCCAGAAGAAATTGGAGGCATGATCTTTGAGCTGCTGAGACTGCTCTGTGAAGTCACAGCTTCCTTAAGTTTCCTAGATGAGGCTGAAAGGGATCTAAAATAACCTTTGTGGGCAGTTGCAGCGCTATAGCCCGGCGGACCAAGGCCTACGCTGTGCCTGTGCATCAATCTGTTACTTTCAGAAGCCCAGACCACTATGGGAGAGTCTTATTTATAGTGCTCTTTTTCGTGCAGTGTGTCCAAATACTACAGAATGTGGGGAAAAATCATATGAGGAAGAGCTAAATAAGACATTTCCAATTCTCTTTCCTGGTTAGCTCACTCTTGAGGTATCAACATTAACTGCATTCGGAAGGAATGATAATGTGATTTATTCTACATAGTCTGGTAACATTAATGCCTTCTCATTCATCTTTCTTTGAAGCCAGGGGTAGAGGATTGGTTAATTCACATTTGTCAGCTTCCCTTCACTTTTTCCTTTAAAGGATATTTCAAGCATCCTCTGAGGCTAGTACTTGCTCTGAATATGAGCATGTATTTCCTTTATTAAACCAGCTTCTATGCCCTGCCACTTTCAGTACTCAGTAATACTGTTTATGATTAGGGATATGACATTGGAAACTCAGGAGGATTTTCTTCCAAAGAAGGTGCGCAATAAAGAGTTGCCTCAGCAGGCTTGGGGTGCTCTAATCAGCTACTGGAGGTAGGCAATAAGCCCATAGAAGCCCCCACCTGATAAGAGTGTGCTTGTATACCTCGGACTTGGGCCTTCCTGAGAGTTTATGCTAAGCCTGGGATTTATGGTGAGTACCTGTTTTCACTTGCCTGGGATCCTGAGAGACTCGGTATCAGTTGGACCTCTGGATGGGGAGCAGAGAAGCTGCGGACTGAATAAAGATCAGCCATGCAGGTGTTCTATGCCTATGGGACTGACTTTCATTAAAAACCCTGAACACCAAGCCATGAGTAAGCTTCCCTGGTAAGTTTGGAAATACTTCATACAAGTTTTCACCCACCATGGCTAGGAGAATTAAGCATTGGCTGTATGACCCCACTGAGAGAAGACACCTGGCAGCTGATGTCTGATCTGTCCTGGACGCCACTCTATGCACCGTTTGCCTTCGCTGATTTTAATTTGTATCCTTTCATTGTATTAAACAGTTATCATAATTATAACAGAGTTTCTGAGTTTTGTGAGTCCTTCTAGCAATGTGGATCATCAAACATGAGGATAGTCTTGGAGACTCCAACATAGAAGATCTCACAGGCTATGTAGGACTAACTGACAAGACAAAGGGCTAACTTGTAAAAACAAAAGGGGGCTAAAATTTACTATAAGAATATCACTAATTTTTTAATCTAAATTTCCTGCCAAATGTATTTGAAAGGCTAACAATACAAAGAGTAGACTGTCGACTTTATCCACATAAGAACACATAACTTTGTTACTGATGTGTTTTTCTATGCCTGTGTTTATGTCTTTGTCTATATCTATGGCTCGGTCTGCATCTAGATCTATATAGATTTATATCTACCAAACAGTATTAATGGGTGCTATCCATGGCTTTGTCAATATGACTTATTGAAAGAAAAGTTGGGTGATGTTTTAAAAAATGGATTCCCATTCATTGCTTGAATATCATCTATAGACTACAAATATTATCTCTGTACAAGTCTCCCAAAATATTGTGTGATCCTTTTCTCTCTTTTTCTAATAAGTCAACTTTGAATATTAACTATTTTTTTTTAAAAAAATTTTCTGTACTGTATATGTAGTCTGTCTTCAAACTTTCATGAACAATGGAGTCCATTTTTTAAAAAGTCCCATGTGTTGGGAAAAACCAATTCCTTAGTTAAGATTATTTGAAATGTCTGTAAAAAAGTATAGAGAAAAAATAATGGTATTTTATTTGAACTTACCACTGATAATGGCAAAAGAAACACTCATTCTGGTAAGTGCGGCCCTTTGTGTCACAAACATATGCTGTTATATTAGGACAATTTGCTTCCACTTCAGGTGGTACTGGATGGTACATTCGACATGGTGGCTGTAAATATCATAAAATGTCATGCGAATAATTGTTATAATAATAGATTCTCTTCCATCTATTCCATGCCTGTCACTTTTGCCCCTCATAGAAATACTATCAAATCTTACTAGTCAACTGATCTTTTTAAAGGATTTTCTGTGCTCTGGCTTCCATCAGGCTAGTATTTTTTTTTTTTTTCTGACCATAGTGTCCCCACCCTTCCCATCATCTCTTAAAGTCATAACCATTATAATATACTTGTTTAAGCTCAAATGCAAAGTTTTCATTTAACCTTGGTGTCTCAGTCCCAGGAACTCATTGTAAGAAGTTACTGAGTAGAGACATTTGTGTGTTTGTGAACTTCTAGAGGATGGAGATCAAGTATAGTTTGTAGGAGTGAGGATTCTGTATTGAGACTGGGAATAAACCCTGGATATACCATTGTTTAACTTTGTGACTTTGGTCAAGTAACAGATGTTATTTCACTGCTGGTGGGACTGCAAATTAGTACAACCTCTGGGGAAAGTAATTTGGAGATGCCTCAAAGAATTAAAAATAGAAATACCAGTTGATCCAGCCAAACCTCTACTTGGCATCTACCCAAAGGAACAAAAGACATTCTATAATAATATATATATCTGCCCTCCAATGTTTATAGCAGCACAATGCACAATTGCAAAAATGGGGAAACAACCCAAGTGCCCATCAATACATCAGTAGATTAAATAAAATGTTGTATATGTATACCATGAAGTTCTATTTCATGTAGTTTTAGATTTCTCAAGTCAAGAAAGTAATCAGACTAGAATGAGAATCCAGAAGTAAGAAATTTAAATTTACCTTAGGCCATCTGTTTATGTCATCTCTTTTTAAAAATCCTGCAAATTAAGTACAGACAAAATAAGTTAAAAGAAATAGTTCTCCATAGGATGTCATTTCATCTACTGAAGTCACTGATTGAATAAGAAAATGCAATTTCATTGCTCATTTGCACAAAAGCATACAAAAGAATTTATAGCAACAGAAT
Source organism: Microcebus murinus (assembly GCF_040939455.1). Classification (NCBI taxonomy): domain Eukaryota; kingdom Metazoa; phylum Chordata; class Mammalia; order Primates; family Cheirogaleidae; genus Microcebus; species Microcebus murinus. The sequence goes on from NC_134124.1 coordinate 14,769,044, forward strand.
TTGTAGGTAACATCCTTTGTCCATTTATTTATTTTTCCTTCATTTTCATAGTTCTGACTTCTTGTATAAATTTTCTTCATCACTGAGAAAAGAGTAAACACTGTTTGGGAATGTATGTATAACTTATGAACCATTTTATTTTTAGTAAATTACTTGACTTTTGTCAGCTTTAGTGTCCTCTTCACTACAGTTGGGCTAATTATATATACTTTTAAGACTGTTAAAAAAATCGAATATCATATGCCAGTAAAACATAAGGCCAGTTCCTACCAAAATGTTGAACTAAAGAGGCCACAGTGATGACAAGGAAGCTGAAGGACACTTTAACCCTGACTGAAGCATCACAAAAGCAATTCATATAACCAAAATCTTTTGTACCCTCATAATACTTTGGAGGAAAAAAGGAAAACCGAAGGAGTTCACTGGCTTTTGGGAGACTGATTTTGTCGACTGGTTTTGTGAGGGGTCCTGATGTTGCCTGGGGACAGAGGGTGACCAGCTGGTTGTGGAAAATAAAATATGAAAAAACCTATTTTAGTTATTCTCTTACTTGTCTCTCACTGTTAAATAATGTTTAGATTATCATAGAATATTCTAATTTTCCAAAAGTTAGACTTTCCAAAAGTTTTAAGAGAAACCATTAGATTTAAAGATCTCTCCACAAAGGAAAGAAGTCTACCAACCTTTTTAGGAATAGATCATACTGATTACATGTTCATTCTTCCAGAGAATAAAAAGAATTAGGTGTTCTTATCTTCTTCTACAAAGTCAGAACATTTAGTGACAAAAGCAACTGGATATAGCTAAAAAATAAATAAGTAAATAAATAAAGATCTTTATCTAGTAAAAATAAAATAAAATTACATATATATACTGCATATCATACATAAAAATAAAGTTCAAATGAATCAGCATCTGAGCATAATAAGTGAAACCATATAAGAATTAAAATACAACAGGACAGAATTCCTGTGCAATCTTAATGTAAAAAAGATTTTTAATAATGACTCATTAATCTAAGTACAATTGGCCAGATGTGGTGGCTCACACATGTAATCCTAGCACTCTGGGAGGCCAAGGCGGGCTGATCCTTTGAGCTCAGGAGTTTGAGACAAGCCTGAGCAAGAGCAAGACCTTGTCTCTACCAACAATAGAAAAAATTAGCCAGGCATGGTGGAGCATGCCTGTAGTCCCAGCTACTCTGGAGTCTAAGGCAGGAGGATTGCTTGAGCCCAGGAGTTTGAGGTTGCTGTGAGCTAGGCTGATACCACAGCACTCTAGCCAAGGCAACAGAGTGAGACTCTGTCTCAAAAAATAAGAAAATAAAAAATAAGAAAATAAAAAAAATCCAGGTTCAATAAGGAAAAACACTGATATATTTTATTAACTAAAAAGAAAATAACTCCGAGACAAAAAATAAACATACACAAAATAAATAGATATTTGATAAAGGGTTCTAATATCTCTAATATGTAAACAACTCTCTAAAATTGGGGGAACAAGAAGTAAAAAACCTATTAATAATTGCAGAACAGGCAACTTATACACACATATAATTCACACACAACCACACACCTAAGAGAAATAGAGAAATGGTCCTTACATCTTCAAATAATATTCGACCTCACTCATAATAAGAAAAATGCTAATTAATATTATATAGAAACGCCATTTCTCACCTATCAGGTTAGCTATAGAGAAAGAGGTACTTACATATATCACTAGTGGGAATGTAAATTGACAAAATATTTGTGGAGTAAAATTTGGCAACATTGAATAAAACTATATTTACTGTGACTTGTCAATCCCCATGCAAGGAATTTCACCTGAAGATACATCTCCAACAACACAAAAACACATATGCATAAGATTACTTTTTGAAGCACTGTTTGCAATTACAAAATATTGGTAACACACTAAATGGTCATACATAGAAGAGTGGGTAAATTAAGTTTGATACCTACACCCAATAAAGTTCTAGGTAGTGGTGTAAAAGAATAGGGAAGATCCCTGTGAACTGATAGGTAGTGATTTTGAGGATATACTTTCAATTGGAAAAAACAAGATGAAAACAGGTCTCTATAGTATGCTATCTTTTAGGTAAGAAAGTGGAGATGGTGGAGGTAAAAATGTATATGTTTATTTGAGCAAAAAGAAACATAGGAAGCAGTGGTCATCAACTTTTTTGGCACCAGTGACTGGTTTCATGGAAGGCAATTTTTGATGGGCTGGAGAGAGGGAGGGATAGTTTCAGGATAATGAAGTGCATCACATTTATTGTGTGGTCAAACCTCTCTGCTAATGATAATCTATTCTTGCATCCACTCCCCAGCACTGGCATCAACACCTGAGTCCACTTCAGATCATCAGGCATTAGATTTTCATTGTACCTAACAGGTACAATGAACATTATTCAGGTGATGGGTGCTTATAGCCCCGACATAAGTTTTATGAAAGCTATCCATATAACAAAACATTTGTACCCCTTTAATATTTTGAAATAAAAATCTACAAAGATATTCTAGATATGACACCAAAAGCATGAGCGTTAAAAAAAAATAATTGGACTTTATTAAACTTTAAAACTTCTGTTCTTTGAAAGACAATTAAGAAAATGAAAGGACTAACTAAAGATGGATAAATAATTCCAAATCACATATCTGATAAAGGACTCTTAAAATTCAATAATAGTAAAACAAAGAGACCCTTATCCAAAAATGAAATATGGATGGCCGATAGCACATAAAAATGCTCGACATCAGTAGCCTTTTGTGAAATCCAAACTGAAACTGCAGTGGACTTCCACTACATGTATGATAGAATATCTAGAATTTCAAAGACTGACTAGACCAAGTGCTATTGAGGATGTTGAGCTATTGGAACTCTTATACATTGCTAGTGGGTATGTAAAACAGTATGGTAAAACCACTTTGGAAAATAATTTGGCAGTTTTGTAAAAATTTAAATACACACTTACCACATGATTTAGCCATTCCATTTCTAGGTATTTATCCAAGAGAAATAAAAGCATAACGATACACTTAATAATATATCCATATTCTTAATACATAATATCTTTATTTGCAATAGCCCAAAATATAGAGTAACCCTGATGTCCATACGTGAATGGATGAACAAAATGTGATATAACCATACACTGGAGTATCTATAGATATAAAAAGGGATGAACTATTGATACATATAACAATATTTATGATTCTCAAATTGATAAGACTAATTTGAAGAAACTAGATTTAAAAATAATATCTATTGCATGATTCCATTTATATAAACACATAGAAAATGCAAGCTACTTTATAATGACAAAAAGCGTATAATTGTTTGAATATGGGATAGGTTGAAGTGAGTGGATGGGAAGAAGGATCAGCAAAGGAATCAAGAAATCTTTTTGAGCATGAGATATGTGATTTGGAATTATTCATTATCTTAATTGTAGTGATGGTTTCTCAAGTGTATAAATATGTCAAAATTTATATAGCACACTTTAAATATATTAAAATTATATTGACAAAGTTTATTATTTGTTAAATATACCTTAATTTGTCAGGTCATAAATATCTCTGAGTTTTGGATATAGATAGACATATTTGGATTTTAGAGGGAGAAAAAGAATTTCTTTAACAAAATACAGAAAAAAAAAGGCTTGTTGTAAGTGAAAAGTTTGAGAAGGGTGACTCCTTCAGTATTAGGAATTTCTAGCCACCAAAAAGCTTATTTAAGGCAGTGAAAACACAATTTAAAATCTGAGAAAAGATATTTGTACAAAAAAAAATCCCACAAAGTATTTATATCGTGATATAGATAGACAGACAAGAAGATAGACAGATAATCTCCTAGATATTTATAAGATGAGTTAAAGCAATCCAGTAGGAATAAAAGGCAAAAGGCATGAATAGGAATAACATAAAAGAAGAAACACATATTGCCCATAAGATATATAAAGATTCTCAGCTTCTTTAGTGATCAGGGAAATGCAAGTCAATAGGAAAGTGAGATAAGGTTGGCTAAAATTTTTTAATGTTAGACGATATCAGGTGTACTGGTTTGCAGGTGTACTAGTTTCCTATTGCTTCTGTAAGGAATTGTCACAAGCTTAGTGATTTAAAATGATACAAATTTATTATCTTACAATTCAGGAGGGGAGAAGGTCTAAAGTCAAGATTTCAACAGGGCTGCATTCCTTCTGAAGTTTCTAAGGAAGAATCCATTTCCTTACCTTTTCCAGCTTCTATGGGCTGCCTGAATTCCTTTGCCCATGGCCTTTTCCCTGCATCATTCTAACCCCTGCTCTCATCTGTCTTTAGGGCCCAGGTCTCTCTCTTATAGGGATCCTTGGGATTATACTGGTCCCACCTGAAATCCAGGATAATCTTTCCATCTCAAGATCCTTAACTAAATCACATCTGCAAAGTCACTTTTGCCATGGCAGGTAACCTAGTCACAGGTTCTGGTGATTAGGACTTGGATATTTGTGGAAGCGATTATTCTGTCTATAATAGCAGGTAGCATGGATTTTACCTTTACGTTTTTGGGTTTTTATTACTCAACTATGAAGGCACACATATCAGCACAACATCATTCACAAAAACACCTTTTATTCTTCATTGACTTTATTAATTTATTTAGAGAACCTTTTAAAACCCAGATGAAAAATATATCTTTTTTTAGGAGAAAAAATCATATCCACATAATGTATTGCTTACAATGGATGCATTTCAATTTTCACTATTCCAGGGAATTTTTGTTTGTTTGAACCAACAAAACAGAAATGAGGACAAGACTCCAGGATGTAGAAAACAAGTCTGATTTTTCTATATAGGAAAATATATCTTAATAATACCTGATTTGGGTTACCAGGCCCAAAGGCCTCTATTTCAGTAAGACATTACCCATACAAAGTCACAAATAACTTTTTTCTTTCCTATAACTTTAAGAAAACCAGATATTTATCTCCCAAAACCTCTAAAGTTACTCACCTGAGAAAACAGGATGTGCCAAAGTAGAGCATACCAGGAATAATACGGTTTTGCAGGGAAAGGCAGCCATTGGATCTCATGTAATGTCCTTTTGGGGAGGCCTGTGGAAACACCCAGGACACTTTGTTCCCAACCTCTTGCCCGGCTGGCTTTCCACACATGAGAGAACCCAGTAAATACCCTGGGGAGGGGGCTGCCATTCCTATACACTTAACTATGGTGGTCTCACACTGGCTTGGTCTCTAGGGATTCAGGCCTTAGAGAGCCCCTCTGCTCTAAGAAAGAAGAGAAAAACCATAAATGTATCTGTTTTTTTCTCCCAGCAACCAGATTACAACCACAGTCCTGGACTAGAAAAGAAATTAGGCTCAAGACTCATCAGGGTTGACCCAAGGCATATTTCATATACATAGGTTCACCCTAGAATTTATTATCTAAACTCAGACATTCTTGTTAGTGAATATGGACATTCACAGAATTCATAAGAATTCTGAGACAACTAGAGTAAGCTGAGGGCTGTCCTGCACAACCTGCGACGTGTCACCCTTAAACACAAGTCATTTGATTCCCTGGGATGGACCCATTTCTTCCACACTGACGCCCTGCAATTCCTAGTTCAATTTCTCTTTGACAGGCCAGTCACTTGGGTCAAACACACACACACACAAATGATTAAAAATGGCAGTGTTTGTCCTGGATAATAAAAGTTATGTGTACCTTCTCTGATGCAAGAATCAGGAAAAAAAGATATATATCTCTACATATATCTATATCTATCACACTGAATTGATTTCTTGCAATGAGTGAGACATTAGAAATCATAGACTTTAGAGTCAGAGATACAGGATTTGAAGTTCTAAACTCAATATCTCTTGGAAGTCTGAGCCTCAGAGAAGGCATGAACTTCATAGGCTATTGAGAGAATCAACTGATATTAATGCAAGTAAAGAGCTTAAATATATTAAATTGGCAAATTTTGCAGCCAAACTTTTATTTGTAGGTATAGAAATATTTAGGCACAAAGAGATGATATTTTCCAATTCCCTTTCTGTATCTTTCTCATGCCCAACTCTATCCATGCTGGTTCTTTTCAAAATTGTAGCAGGGGCATGTAGAGAAATAAGGGAGAACCATATTAAGTGTGAAGTATTTTCTTCTTTCATGTGCAAAGGAACCAAAAGAGGGGATTTCAGAAATACAAAGCCCCCAAAAGGGGATACCCACTGACAAAGAGGAAAGCTGAAGAGATTCCACCATTGACTTGGACTAAGCATAGATAGAGGAGGTGAAAAGAAATTACCTGGATGCAGCAACTGAATGTCAGCCTGCTGTAGTCACCTTGAGGTGACAGCCAGCCTTGAGAAGAGGCCACTGTTCTGTCAGTACATGGCCAGGGGCATGAGCTGCAGAGGAGCAAGCTGCTTGCATGGCTGAAGGATTGGCATGAGTTTACTGTAACGGCCGTTCTGAGTTTGATCCCTCTCCTGAACCACCTCCTTTGATGGGCTGTGCTCCAGCAGGATGGGACAAACCTGGAGGTTCTGTACTTTTGTGTTCTGGTTATGGATCATGAGGACAAGAAGTACCAACATCCTGAAGATCTGATTTTAACAAAGCAGATAATGACCTACCACACTCCAGACCATTTGGTGAATTTTCTCTAAATTCAAGACTGGTTCCAGTTCTTCCCAGACTCCTCTACTTCTAATTCTCAGAAGTTGCACCTGTTCTGTCTTTCTAGGATAGGAATTTTTTCTTTTCTATTAGCTTGTGAAACTCCAATATCCCAAACAATAATCTTTGCAATACCCAAGCCTCCCAATTTCTCTACTTGTTGCCCTCCGATACAGACACCTTAGCCTCGAAGTCGGCCATTATCTGGAAAATTCTATCTAACAGCAGACATTGAACTCTCCTAGTGTAGTTAGTACTCTTTCTGTTGCTTTGCATTCCTGTTCCAGCCCGAATCCCATAGTCTCATTTATATTTAGCTCTTTGACATGTCTGTCCTCTCTTGACATCCTGCTCTCCAGTCTTCCCTCCTTCTTCCACGTTGGAATAAATTCAGCTTCTCATTTTTGTGTTTCAGTCCTTGGTGGTGGATGAGAGAAAAAATTCCATGCAGTGGACTCTACAAAACTGCTGTCTTTGCTACTTACCCAAGCCCGTTAAATTCCTAAGGAAGCCCCTTAAGTAAAGTCATGTTGCCACCTGTCCCATGCTGTTTCCTTTCATATATTGATTATAATTTTTACCATCAGCAATCTTTCTTTTACAGATATAACTAGAAAGTAGATAATTGTAAATTGTCTATCATATATCAGCACTGTGTACCAGATCAGCAATTTTTATGAATATACCATAGCATGATTCTTCTAAGTGCAATTTTTCAATGTGGCAAAAGGATCAGATTTATTAATAGACTCACATATATTTAATCCCTCTGTAAAGAAGAAAAGCCCTTGTACATAAGCTTAAACTTAGGCCTTATAATGAATGTTTCAGTAATTTCTTAGTTAGAGATATTCTACATATTTAGTGAATATCTGCATAACTATAGGGCTGCAGCTACCAAACTATTTTTTAATTTTTATTTTTAATTGACAAATAATAATTATATATAGTTATGAGCACAATGTAATGTTATAATACATAGTATACAATGTGGAATGAGTAAATCAAGCTAATGAACATATACATCACCTCACATACTTATTATTACTTTGTGGTAAGAATATTTAAAATCTACTCTATTAGCAATTTTGGAATATACAGTACATGATTGTTAACTATAGTCAACATGTAATGCAATAGATCACTAGAACTTATTTGTCCTATCTAAATGAACTTTGTACGCTTTGACTAACATCTTCCCTTCCCCTGTCCACGCCTTCTCACTCCTCCCCCTGCCATAGTCCTTTGGTAAACACCATCCTACTCTCTACTTCTATGACCTTGACTTTTTTGGATTCCCCAGAGATCATATGATATTTTCCTCTCTGTGCCTGGCTTATTTCACTTAGCATGCTGTCCTCTAGACGCATGCATGTTATCCTAAGTGACAAAATTTTCTCTTTTAAAAAGGCTAAATAGTATTCCATTGTGTACATGGACACATTTTCTTTATGCATTCATCCATCAGGAGGCACTTTTTTGTGAATAAATATCTATTGTGAATAATGCTGTGATAAACATGGGAGGGTAGACATTGTTTCAACATACTGATTTCAGTTCTTTTGAATATATACCCAGAAGTGGGACGCTGGATCATACGGTCATTCTACTTTTAGTTTTTGAGGAACCTCTATACTATTTTTGAAAATGGATGCGCTACTTTATATTCCCACAAAGAGTGTACAGGGTTCTCTTTTATCCACATCCTCACCCACACTTATCTTTCATCTTTTTGATAATAGTCATTCTAACAGATGTGAAGTGATATCTCATTGTGGTTTTAATCTGCATTTCCCTGATGATGAGCAATATTGAGCATTTTTTGGTATATCTGTTGCCATTTTTATGTCTTCTTTGAAGACCTTTCTATTCAGTTTCTTTTCTCATTTTTAATATGTTTTTTTTTATTTTCTTGTTATTGAGTTATTTGAGTTCCTGCTACGTTTTGGATATTAACCCCTTATCAGGTGATTTGTAAATAAATTCTTCCATTCCATAGGTGTTTCTTCACTCTGTTCATTGTTTCCCTGCTGGACAGAAGCTTTTTATAATTTGCTGCAATCCCATTAGTCCATTTTCATTTTTGTTGCTTATGCTTTGGGGGCCATAGCTAAGAAATCATTGCCTGGAACAATGCCATGAAGGTTTTCCCCTACATTTATTTTCTAGTAGTTTTACAGTTTCAGGTCTTATATTTGTGTCTTTTTTTTTTTTTTTTTTTTTTTTGAGACAAGAGTCTCACTCTGATACCCGAGCTAGAGTGCTGTGGCGTCAGCCTAGCTCACAGCAACCTTAAAGTTGAGCTCAGGTGATCCTCCTGCCTCAGCCTCCCTAGTAGCTGGAACTATACGTGCATGCCACCATGCCTGGCTAATTTTTCTATTTTTAGTAGCGATGGTATCTCACTCTTGCTCAAGCTGGTCTCTGACTCCCGAGCTCAAGGGATCCTGATCCTCCTGCCTCAGCCTTCCAGAGTGCCAGGATTAGAGGTATGAGCCAACCCGCCTGGCCATGTGTAGAACTAATGTTAGAGAAATAGAGGGGAGACTGCCCAATATAAGATACCTAAAAGAATATAGAACACTTCCATTTGCCTGAATAAAAACTGGAGTAATCAAAAGCTTACTTCTGAGAACATTATGGAGTCTTTACTAAAATGGTATTTTCATTAGAGATATTTGGCTCCTTCCTATTTCTGGCAGGACTAAAATAGCATGTCCTTGAAAGAAAATATACAATACTCTGCTTACTAGTATGTTATCTCTTAGGAAGAGATGGGGATTTTGCAGTTAAAGGTTTTCTAACTTTGTATGTTGATTGGGGGATTTTTCGTATTTTTTGACTGCAACCCATAGTAAGAAATAAATTTTAAATCACAACCAAAACACAAATACACTCACATACATATCTGAAACAGACATTTCACAATGTTCAGTGCACTGTTATATTTTCTATCATTTTTGTTTTCTTCCAATTTATTACATTAAAACAAAGACTATAACACAGCCTGGCTTCATAACTCATTTATGTAGCATAAAAGATATTAGTTCAAACTATATCGCTTTTGAGAATTAATAGCTGAACTTTGCAGGTGTGTATTCTTTCCTTATTCAATCAGTGCAGTAAGCAGTTCACACTGATTAGAATATTGCAAAGAAGATTCTCTCCAGAAAGACCAGGTCTCGAATCCACGTTCCAGACTGCCAAGCTCTCTCTATCAATCAACAGAACGTTAATGGTGGTGGAGATTCCCAGGGGAGGAAAAAAAAATGACACTTTAAAAGATAAAATATAAATTGGAGGGAAGAGAAGCCAGGTTAAACTGTAGGGATGAATCCACCCAAAGAGATTTCCTTGTACAGGATCTTCCGGTTGTCTTTCTGAGGAAATGCATGTATATGCTACAGTTTTAACTTTTCTCTTCTATGCTTTATTTATTTCAGATATTAAACCCACTCTTAAAGAAAAGCATTTATCTATGTGCCACTACAATGTGAAGGATACTATGGAGATTAAAGGGACTATAAAATGGAGTGTGGGAATGGCCTCAGCTGATTCTACCTGAGCAGAGTAGTTGGGTGGCAGTTAGGGTGGAAGTGGGTTCTCTGTGTCAGATGTCTGGGCAGGGTCACTGGAGAAGTTAATGGGTATGATCGCAGACGGATGAAAATGGCAGGAGGAGGGTGCACAAATGATAGCTTAGGAAAGCATGGAGCAAAAATGCTTTTGTTCTTTTTCATTTTATGCTGGATAATAAAATAACCTTTGACAGTTTAAGCAGCCAACACATGGGTTACACAAGACTGAACTTCAGTCTTAGGCAAGAGGTGTTCCTGGTGATGTCAACAAAGCATGGATCTCTCATAAGACAACATGGGAAGAAATTAGCTATGAAATAGTACATAAGGTGGGTCCCAATATGAGTCAGAAGCATGGTTTATCAAAATCAAGATTCATGGCCAGAATAGGAGAATCTGCAAATCTGTTTAATTTGGAATCATCCAAATGGCAGACTTTTTAAAATTCTTAACTAAGGTCAACATGGGCCCTATAATCTGGAGTAGAGCTAATCTGCTGAAGAATGTCTATGTCTTAACTGTGGGAAGAGAGCTGTTATTTGGGTGAGAACAGGGCAATAAGTACTATGATGGCCAGCAGTGTAGGTTCAAGCTATGAAAATCCTGGACCTTTGGCAGTGGAGTTGAGATTCCCACAAGTAGTCAAAGGAGCTTTACATCTAGCTTGTGATACTAGAAGTTACTGGAATTCCTGACCAAAAGATGGTAAGGAGTGCCTTGGAGAATAGGACAAGGAGTTTTATTGTGAAGCTATTGGTTTGGATTGACACTGAAACTTCCAAGTGGATGGGGCTATTAAATCCAATGGAACATGAGGAGCTTCTGGGGTTCTGATATGTTTGGTTACTTGGTCTGGGTGATGTTTACATGGGTGTGTTTATTTTGTGAAAAGTCTTCAATCTATTACTTCCTAATTTATGTTATTTACTATATATGCTATTAGTAAACATCAATGATATTTTATATTAAAAATCCTGGAAATACAAAAAGATAACAAAGAGAACTGTATACCACTTAGCAATATATTGAAGAACAGTACACAGCAAATAAGTGGGAATTATTTTTAAAATGAGAAGGCAATTACATTATTAGAAAGAATGTTACTATAATTGATCACATCAGTATGTGAAAGCATATACATAATTGATAGATGTTGAAAAATGAATTTAATAAAATCTCCATCCATATTTGAATGCTCATTGCAATAAGAAAATTGTCAAAGATAAAAAATAACATTGTAAATTTTTGAAGTGAAACTGCTGGTAGATGCATAAATTTGTAGAATTGCTGTGACTTCATCATAAAGTCATTTCTATAACTATAAAAGTATATTCATAATAGGGATTTTTGAGCTATTGCAAAATGTAAATCACCATATAGAGAGTTGGTTGTAGTTTGGGTTACTTTGGGAAAAACAAAAGAAGTGACCATTACAAAACATTTTGTAAAAATAATTTATTGACATGAAACTATGTCACCATATACTAAGTGACAAATAAGATTATACATCATAGAATACAGTAAATTTTAATATAACACATAATAGAAATAATGTATGAGATAGAATGTGTGTAAAAGCAATTTTGTACATAATTACATGGAAACAATGATGACTGATACTTTTTAAGATCATATATAATTTTTTAATGTATATTGAACTTGTCTTTTTCACACTTACTGTTTTCTGCATTGACCAGGTCTTATTGTATAACATCAAAGCATAATAATTGCTGCCCTCTAAATGTTTTCTATTGTTAAAGAAGTAGGGAGGGAGCTGGATATGAAGGAAATTCTCATGAACAGAAGCAAAGGCCAAGCCTTTGGTGTCTTAACTGATGTGTTGTCAAAAGGAGCCTGGTTGCCACTGGTGGATGATGTGAGTAAAATATCAGGCAGGCCAGTCCTGCTCCCATCTTGATAAGACTGCTTCAAAAATCCCAAATGCTGCTCCTTTGTTATCTCCCTGGGACCGCTTCTGGGCACTTTGGATTTTTCCATTGGGTTAGGGAAATTGAGAAGGCTAGAGAGAAGTTGTTGTTTCAAAGGTGAGGTTAAGGTAGCTGTCAGTTATTTGGAAGGTGACATTGGAACAAAGTGAAGAGTCAGGTCCAAGACCCTGGAGCTAAAATATGGGAGGCATGCTAGGGAATATGGAGACCTGTGCGGCTTGGGGAGCTAGGGGCTGTGGAGGAGGGAGAGAGAAACAGGAGGTGAAGTTCAGATCACATTCAAAGAGCAAGAATTGTTTTAACATCAGACTATGCAGCAGCAACAATGAAGCGGAAGTGGTGAGAGGAGTGTGGACAACTGTGCAGACATAGGCTTCCTAGCGGCTTTGGCTTTTGTGTTGAGAGCTGAGGAATAACGACATGATTTGAACAAGGGAGTGACTATTTAAAAGGCATTTCTCTAAATGCTATGTTGAGAATAAATATGGAGAACAAAGGTAAAATTCAGGAGAGCAATTGGGAAACTATCTTGCAGTTTTTCAAGATGTTGGGAGTCATGGAGATCAAGCATTGGTTTCTTGATATATTTTGAAGGAAATGCTGAAAGGTTTTACCCTGAGATTAATTTGCTGCCTTACTTCTGTACTCAGAAGTCAGGCTGCAACTGGCTAAATACAGCCAGTGGGTGACAAAGACCTGAAGGCTGTAGAAAGAAACAAATGCCAGCTGAAACTACAATGTGAAACGAAATGGCTATCCTTTCACTGTATTTATTAAGCAAGTAAAGCCTGAACAAATTCTCATTTTCCCCAACTCGGTCAATATGCATGTAGAGTGTTATGCTTCCCAATCTTTTCCATATCATGGTCCACATAGAAAATGACATTCACAAGGCACACTGATGCAAATAGGAGTGAGCTGACCATTGGGTATTCCCTCTTCCAGCTCTTTTTCTTCCAAACACACAAGGTAATCATTGCTAATAATGCTGCACATGTCTAAGAATTTAAGGTGACTCTTTGGCCAGAGGAGGTCTCACGTTTAGTGGTAGCAAATGGAGTGGATGAGGGAGGTCCTGCCTAGGCCCCTCTCTTTTTAGGCTTATCTCCTCCTCTCTGAGTCACCAGGAAGGACTCAGACGAGGTCCTGGACTCCAGCCCTTTCCTAGTACACCTTATCGGGCAGAGTTCATTGAAACATGAACTCTATACCAAATCAGACTCCTAAGAAGCACAATTGCGATAAAAGAAAGACAAAAATCAGAACACTATAAGCCAATAAAAACAATAGGTACAAAAATACAGCTAGATGGAATAAGAGTTAGTGTTTGATAGAATAGAATGACTATGGTTAATAACAATTTATTGTATATTTCAAGATAACCGCAAGAGTAGAATTGGAATGTTCCTAACACAAAGAAATGAGAAATGCTTGAGGCAATGGATACCCCAGTTACCATGATTTGATCATTACACATTGTCTGCTAGTAAAAACAAAACAAAACAAAAATATCAATTATTCCCAAAACAAAGACATAAGTTGTTTGTAAATATAATTAGCTTGGGCTCTTACATATATGTACAACTTTAAATAAAATAAACAGAATAAACTTCCTTTGTAAGCACACAGGGAACATTTATAAAAATAAACCATGTTTTAGGTTATAAAGGAAACCTCAATAAATTCCAAGGAATCACAGACTATACACTCTGAAATAGATATAAAATTTGAAATTAATAATGTTTATTAAGTGCATTATCCATGTGCTTGCAAATTACCTAATATGTTTATTCCCTGAGTTCAAAAAGGAATTTTGATTGAAATTAATTTAATGTTTATGGCAAAGAAAATATTTATTAGTGCTAACAAACTGTTATAACAAATGATCCTGAAATTATACAATGGATCAGGATACACAATAGGCATAAGTTCTTGCCCATTTGAACAATCAAAACTGATTCCAGATTTTTAGAAAGTGGAGTAATCCTTCATATGATTACTCAAAGAAACAATTTAAAAGAAGCGGTTCAGTCTCAGCAGCTGGCTTCCACGATACTGAATCACGAGAGCCAAAATTATCAGTTTTAAGGAAAATAAAAATTAACCCACAATGAGCTATTACTAAACACTCACTAAAGTGGCTAGCATCCAAAACTGATAATACCAAATGTTGACAAGGACATGGGGCAACTGGAAAACTTGGCCATTGTTTATGAGTGCAAATGGATTCATTTACATTGGAAAAATGTACTACCTATTATGGCTGAAAAATCAAATACGCTAAGACCAGGCAATTTCACAGCAAACACAAATGTGTATGTGCACTAAAATTAATTCCCGTTTCCTTCCACCTCCTCAGGAATATCCCCTCTCTCTTCTATATCATAATTTCCCCTCTCTCCTATAGCATTCCAATTTCAATACAGCATGCTATTTTATCCTATTTATTAACACTCTCTTAACTCCATTTTCTCCACCAGCTATTACATCATTTCTTTACTTCCAATTGGAGCAAAGTACCTTAAAATTGTTGACTGTGCTTGCTGTCTATTTTCTCTTTTGCCCATTTCTTCCTAATCCCATTCTAATCATGTTTTCACATTTATCACTTTGCTGTCTCTTGTTAAGGTCAACAATGATGAATATCACTATTAAACATAAGAGTGGATTCTTGTATCCCATTTTGCTGTCTACCAGCAGCATTTCATATGGTTTTATCATTCTTGTCTTCCTGTACTTTAACAACCTTGCCTTCTGTGATATCAAACCCTCTCGGGTCTTCTCCCATATCATTTCTTGCTCTTTATCAGCATCTATTATTGATTTAAAAAAAAAAAAAAAACCTACTTCTGTGCTAGCACTCAGGGTAGAGTCCTCTTCTCTTCTCTATTCCCCTAAATGATCTCATCCAGTCCCATGAATTTTAATTCCACTTATATGTCAGTGGCTCCCAAATTTACATCTCCAATCACTGTTCCTGAACTTGAAATTACTGGTATCCTACTATTATGATATTGTAGTACTGTCGGTGTTCTGCTCACATCCTTTTGGCCTTCACATATCATTCCGTGCGGCCCAACTTCCAACTGCCGACATTAGCATCTCTGCCAACGGGCTTTCTTTGAATCCTCTACCCATGTGCACAGAGCGTCAGATGCACCAGAAAGTCGCTGTCCCCTGTGAGCATATGTCTGTCAATGGCTGATCAGAGTTGGTATGCAAACATGCCAGCTCCCTTGCCTTTCAGGTAGGGTAAACGTGATGGTCAGGGTTCATTCTATCTTCAGAATCCTGCTGTGGAAGTGGGATTCATTCTCCCACAGTGCTAACCTGCTTGATAGCACACTGTTCATTGACTACCCTCCCTTTCCCACCTCACTCACCAGTCTCCTGCTGATGTGGCCTGGATTTGCCTCCCAAACACACTACTTTAGAGTCAAATCTTCGCCACAAAATCTCTTTCTGAAAGAACCCAAACTAAGATATATATCTCATACCTAACATGTAAAGATCAATTTGGTTTTTTTATTCCCAAGAAACCAGTCAGCAAGAAAAACGAAGGAGGATAGAAGTGCTTACCCCTCTGGTATTGGTCCATGGTACAAAGTTTTGCTTAGGCAGGATGAATAAATTCTATAAAGCTAATGTATAGCATGTTGATAATATTTAGCAAGACTGTATTATTTATATACCTGTAATTTGCTATGAGGATAGGATAAATTCAATTAAATCTTCTCACAACACACATATACACACAATGGTAACTACGTAGAGATAATGGATATATTATTTACCTTGATTGTGGTAATCATTTGCGAATATATGGGAACATCAAAACATCATGTTGTACACCTTCAATATACACAATTTTTATATGCCAATGATATCTGAAAAAAAATCTGTTAAAATTATTTGGTTTTATTATTTCAATATATAGAATTTGTATTTAAATTATATATCCCATATTTATCAGTAAGAACCTGCATCATCACCTCCACAAATGCCACAGTTTCTATAAATTCTGAGAGCAGTTTTTCACCTGTTAATATTGATTATGAGTCCTTTATAACTTTATAATACATTCTAATTTTTCCTACAAAAAAGTATACACCCTTGCATTGCAGAGCTTTTTCTAAAAGTTTAACACATCATTTTGGCTGCAGTTCCATGAGCATCGCAAAAGGCTCTCACTCTGATCCAGGAAATGTTCTCTGTAACCTAAGTGGGAGGAATGGCCTGAGCTCAGGATTTGACATATTTGACATTTACTACAGCAATGAAGTCTTTACTTCACTAAATTAAATGGCATGGAACTGGCAAGGGAAAGCAAGGATATTTTCTGTGTCTGAATCCTTTTTGCTCAGCTATAAACAAACTTTAAACCCTTAGCCCTAAATGCTATATCTGTCTATACTGAAGATTTTAGAGATTTATGGAAGCACCTTCTCATATCAGAACAATTACCCAGGACAGAAGACTAATACAGTTAAATCTTCTATATGTATAAAATAGGATCCATTCTATAAATCTGACACTGGGACATCACTGAACTCCAAACAAAAGCATCAACATGATACAAGGCTTCTTGGACTTCAGGCACTTTAAATTGGTCTATCATGTTGTGCAGTTTCAAAGTGAGATGCCCTGTACACATTCTAGTTTTGCCTGATTTCCTTTCCACTACCATGATGGCAGTGGCAAATAAACCTCAAGGTCCAGATATAACACTATTCATATGTGTTTATTCAATTTGTGTTCCTCAAATTAGTAACACTGTCAAGGCAAACTTTCTAGAATGCTTCATAAAAGACCCATGTTATTGAAAAATGTATCCACTTTAGTATGGCCACATCCCACCTGTGGATGGAAACATCTGACTCTGACAGTACCTCCCCTTTAATCTTTCCTTCAAAAGACTTTGGAAATCAACATTTTCCTAATTAAAAATCACGGGAGATACATAAACATTCTGACTCCTAGGCTTCTCGAACAGAGATTCTGATTCAGTAGGACTGGGAAAGAGGGCCAGGAAATTGTGATAAATATCAGCTTCCTCTCCTCCCTCCTAGACTCTATTTGATTATTTTTCTCTGGATGCACAAGGTATTTAGCAGACACTTAGCTAAATATGGTGACTAACATTCTCATAGAAACAATGGGCCAGCACCCTGACATAGATGGTATTTGTCTAAATTAAATAGGCCAGTTTCATCAAGACTTGTTTCTCTCATTGCAAAAATTCTTTCAGGAATTCCAAGACCATCAAAATGGATTCCATATTGTTACTCAATCGGTGGAATTTTAGCCTCTTCAAGTCTTGCAATAAAACGTGGATTAAATATCAGTTGTAGAAAGATCATAGTGACTTAGGATTCCTTGTTCAGTACCACTTATCACAAGGATGTTGTCTTCCAACATCCTTGGATCTTCAGTTATTAGCCCATCAATTTTTGAAATATCACCAGGCACAGTGTGAAGGGGAAAGGAATTCTGGAGCATCTCTTCCTAGCATTGAAATGTTCTGGCTCTCCTTCCACTTACAACTTTTCGGCTTGAACTATTCACCTGGCCCCCTGCAAGTACAATCTGGCCAGGATGTTAAGTCCTCCACATGTTCATGCATTAATGTGCTGTTCTCATTACTGTGATCTATGGTCAGATACAGCCTGTCACTGTTTCAAAGTTCAAAATTTGGGGATAGTGATCTTGCCGTGTATAACCTGTGTGTAATAGACTGTTTGTTCTCTTCCCTTCCTAGTGGGAGATTCTAACTATTCTCTTGGGGATGGAGAGAAAAGGGAATTTGAATCACCAGATATTCCTGTTGATAAGTGCATGTCCATTGATGTTCACTGGGCAGCTCATATACTCAGAATAAAAATTAGTCAATTTAAGATTTCCTATGTTGTGGTGACTTCTCATGAAATTTTGGGGGCTCATGTTTTTATATGAAATTAAGTCTGGACAAGAAAATGAGTTCATAGCAGTTACTACAGCTGCAATTCTTGGTTCTGGACTTCAAACAAATATAGATGCTGATAACAAATATGCTTGGTGCCTGGTTTGCAACAGGGAAAATTTGAAAAAAGTAGAGGATTTTTTACGTGAATGGAAACTAAACTATCTCATGGAAAATTGCTAGCTGATTTTCTAGAGTCTTTTCAACTGCTTGCTCAGATACCAGTAATTCATTGTGGATCACACAGGGCAGAATGATAAAGTGTCAAAAGGCAATGATTCTGTTGACAGCTGAAATTGTTGCTGTTAAAACATAGCATATTCCAAACTGAGAGACTCCATTTTTAAAACCATAGAGAACTTATTTTTTCATTTGGAAAAACATGCTTTACAAAGGAAATGGGCAAATGGATTGAAAGGTGGGCTAAAAGAAATTTGACTGAACTGTAGGAATTACCTAACAAAATAATTCATATATCATAGTTACTATTTGTTTAGTCAGTGTTGTAATGTTATCAGCAAAATTATCTGAGTAAAAGATGATTTTAAAGGCACTATACACTAACCTACTTGACAAAAGATGCAAGGTAAACATAGGAAGCTCTCCCCCCGCCTATTTTTTACTAGAAACCTGGTGGAATCTGGATTTCATAGAATAAATGCCTGTGGAAAATAAGGCATTTTCTGTATTTGGGGGGTATATGATCTTTGGATGGTCTCATGTCTTTCTCTCTTCAAAAACTAACTCTCAGGGAGTGGTAAAGTCTCTCTTAACACACATAGTTCCTGATTTGGGGACGCCAGTGCATGTTAAATTATACAGAAGAAGTCATCTTATTTCTACTGTCACAGGAATTATGTTTAAATTTAAAGATTCTTATATGCCTCAATCCTCTGAGAAACAGAACTAATAAATCAAACTGCAACAAATTCAATGTCTAAGATTCTACAATATGCCATAATAAGATGGCCTAGAGTTTTGCTACTCATTCATTACCAGTAGAACAACCTCCACAAGAAAGCACAGAATTTCTCTCTTTAAACGTGTTCTTGGCAGACCTATGAATTTGGGTCTGAGGTCATATGCCTGATTTAACCTAATTCTGCCATAATCATGTGTAATGCTTAAAGGGCTTCTCTCTTCCCTAGAAACCTTGAAACACAAAGTTGTACGGACCTGGTCACTGAGAGGTTTCTTCTACCTGCAAGTGTTTTGCGAGAAAGACGGGCTATCATCCTGCAGGAGAGAACTGGTCTCGTGCTGCTAATCACCTGTGTGGTCATCACAGTGGAAAAAATGTCCAGCTGGATTTGCGTTTCCATGTGAAGCCAGCTTCTCTGGAGGACTGGACTGTGGTTCCCAAAAAAGACCCAAAACTTAAGTTTCCTAAAGTAACTGATACTGGTACTGAACTCAACTGAAAGGAGGTATTCTAAAAAACTCATTACTATTCTCACAGATAGTCTCACTGTCCTTTTCACAGTGGGGTTATTTCACTTACTTTAAGAGTCACATTTTGCTGGAGAGCAAACTTGTTATTTATTAGGATTCAGAATTTGATCGCTTCAGTGATTTAATGCAGGGAGAAAAGAATCCCACAAACCTTTCAAAGACACTCACTTGTATAATCCAGCAGCAATTAACTCTAAAACAACTCAAGATATCAACACTAATTTAAAATGACAGAATTGTTCATATTTAAGGTCACAATTACATATTTGGGCAATTATTAGACTTTACCAAAAGAAATAGAAGAATGGTATAGAAAAGAAAAATATCTAATTAATAGTTGACACAAATAGAGACTGCAGAAGACAAAGATGCAAATTCTCTGCAGGGCCAGGGTAGATAGATAAACAGAAATCGATGGTTATAATTTGTGTACATTTAATTGGCTGTTGCAATCGCATAACTATTAATTTAAACTGATGCAAAAAATGGCCACAGGATGGGTTTGCTCTTAAGATTTAATTGCAGTCATGTACATTAACACTGGATTTTCAATATATACCTTTAAATAAGTGCTTCAAAATAAAACTGATGCTAGATAATGGCCATCGGTGCCTTTATGTTTTACACATAAGAAACATGGCTTAGAAAAATGGGACAATTATTGAAGGGCCTAAATTATGGCATAAGTGTGGTTGATTGAAACACAGAAGAAATGTATTAAGTATTGCAAAAACAAAACAAAACAGTAAACAATAACAAGGATATTGCTATCTTAGCCAGATCAGCAAGCTCCAGAGTGAATACTCTTTAGGCTTGGATAAGGTACAAGTTGATAAGGACCTACAAAATAATGTGTAGATAATTAATCATTTGACAATATTAACCAATTTAAAAATAAAATATAAAAAGTTTTACTAAACAAATGGTCATCCCAAGTATCAGAGGAATTTAGGATGAATTATAACATGTGACAACTAGTACCTCAAGTTCTCTTACTTGAGAAATAGCTTTTGCATCTCTTGAGAAAACATAGAACATGAGTTGTGTCTCCGTGGCTACATGAAAATATAAGACTTATTTCTGTTTTTAAAATCTCTTTAGTGAGTTACCTGGGATGCACATCGTATTCTGGTATAATGCTTTAATAATAGAACTGTTTTCTTTCTCTTCTACTTTTGCGGAATGGTTTCTGAATTATGTAGGATAAATACAAAGTGAAAAAGAAAATAAAAATTCTCCCTGATGAAAATAAGGGAAAAGACTTTCTTCCTACTTTTTCTTACAGAAATTTTAGGGAGCTTGGAATTACAAGTTCTTCCTCTGTTTTTATGAAGTGTCTGTAAAGTTTTTTTGAAAATTAAATAAGCTTTTTATATCTAGCCTTTCTGCCCAACTCAATTCAACAGCTGCTTCACATGGTGTAGCCACCTGGGAATAATTACTGTTCTGAGAACAAGTGATGCTTCTCCATGTTTCAGTGCTGCTGATGGTGCTGATTGTCCTATGTACCGTGCTCTGTGAACCTTTATTCCCTAGGAACGTGCATTGCTACTCCTTTTACCTTCTCCTTTCTCCACTGCCTTGGAACTCTTTGTCAAGATCAAGAACAAGATCTATCCACACACATCTGTCAATAATTTACTCTGACAGAGCTCCGGGGTTGGCATAGGGTCCTTTATTGGGCTGTCTTACTCCTTCCTCACCAAGACTGTTATAAAAAAAAAAAAAACCCTCAAAAATGAGAGTCCTCAGGTGGGTGGCTGGAGATAGAGATGGTAGTGAACAGATGGATGCTTTCTCTCTACTTCTTCTTTGCAGGTGTGTCAGTGGACAGTGATATGGAGAGGAGAGTATTTGAGACATTTAACTGCACTTCTCCTAAGATCCAGATGACTCTGGTCTACCTAGAAGCAAAATATCCTGCTCTTTAGAAGGACTGAGCTCAGTGGAGATGGGCTGAAGTATCTGTAAAAGCAAACAGGACCCTTATTGTAAACATCTCCCAGGCAGAGAGAAACTTTGCCCTGAATTTGTAAGTAGATCTATTTTTATCCTTTGTGAATAAATCTCTTCTTCTCTTGAGGATTTGGTGAGGAAGAAGATGAATAGGCCTTATGAATGGAGAAAGTATAAATGCACAAAGTAACAGAAAAACATGATCTTTTCTGTTGCCATTTCTTCTTTGATAAGGTCTCTGGAAACTGGTCTTCTAGAAATATATTCCTAGACTTAGGGAAAATGAGTATTCTGAATGGTTTTTTCCCACAGTCTATTGATGTTTTACTGCAAAGACCTAATGGCTTCTCTCTCACTGTTGACCAAAGTCATTTGTTATTGATCTTGACATTTTTTTCTCCTTTTTCAGGTGACTAATATTGCCTGCCTTATGTGTAAAAACTCTTGACACTCCATAGCCGTAAGAGGTTTTGGCATCATCTGAAGCTGAGGGATGCAATTTTCATTAACATTATGAGCCAAGAGATAATTATTTGAAAAATTGTTTTGTTTTCCTGAATGTATTGTTCTAACAAATTTCCTGTTAAAGCGAAAAGAGTATGTGACACTAGAGAGATCACTATGGAGAAGGGCAGGAGAACTGAACTTTTATAATTAATTCACCAATGTAAATTCTTCCCATGTCTTTGGCCTCAGTTTCCACATCGCTAACATTCCTAAAATGGAGATAGTGTAACTAAAACGAGCTTTTATTTCTTGATATTCTGGTTTACTGATTATTATCTCTAACAAAAAGCAAGGCACTATTTCTGGAGTAATGATATCTGTGGCTTTTTCTGGAAGCCTCTAGCTGTCTACAGATACCATGGAGATTGTGAGAGAAGGAAAAGAAACCAACACTTAGAACGAGAAGTCTGCAACTTAGCTCTTGAATATGTTCTCTAATAGTTGAGTACTTTAGTACAATGTATTCCCTCCCTCGGCCTCAGTTTCTTCAGCTACAAAGTGGTGAATTTGGCATCTTCTTGAAAGGGTGGTTAGGGGTATTGAATAAGATAATTAGTAAATGCACAGTAGGAAATCAGATTCTTTACAGCTGTCAATTATTTTTATGGTTATATTGCATTTACGTTGTGGATGTTATTGGCCTCAGAGAACTGGCTTCTTTCACACAAAGTAAAATTTATCCATTGTATTATTTGTACTTTTCTTGATAACCAAGTTATGTATAATTTTTCTTCTCATTAGTAGAGAACATTTTCTCAGAGGACATGTCAATTAATTCTTTTTATCTGTGCTTGCTTTGAAGCTACTGCCTATGAAATGCAACTTTTGAATGTTGAGGTAAGCACAATTTGGGAATCCTTTTAGTGTTGGAGACTATTAATTTGTTATGCTCCTAATCTATATAACTATAGATTTTCCCCATGAGCATTTGGCACCCAAAATTGTGGGGTGATAAAATTATACTGTGGCCCTAGGCTTGGAGTTTTGCTAGGCAGATGTGATAGAAAGATAGATGCAGAAGAACGTAAGGTGGTAGGGAAAGAGGAATACAAATGAATGTCAGTAAAATTAGGTTGTTTAGGGAAACAATGAAAATCAGATTTGGCTGAGACACTATAACAAAATAGAGGAATCAAAGGTGTGGAACACATAAAGACAAAAGTCTTTATCTACTTTATCTACTTTGTGAGAAAAAAAGAATATGGTAGTATCATCAGAGAGGGAGATATTTTAGATTTCTTAAGTAAAGCAACTTTGGGTGACAACTATATAGAGCATCTGGATTTGTGAGTGGGTGACAGAAAATGACAGTACCACAGGATAGTTTAAGGTAACAGGGATTTTTGCCACTACTCATTCAGTTTCTTGTATCAGAAACCTCTTCTGGCTTATTCTCAATGTTCCTCCTCCTTCAACTCTCACTTAAAATGCATCAAGTTGGAGCTTCATCCATAAGTATGTAAATAAAATATTTTCACTTCTTTCTACATTGACCTAACACCAGACCAAGCATCCTAATTGTTTTTACACTTCTTTGTTTCCTCATGCTCCTCTAAATTTGTTCTCCCAAATTCAGTGTAGATTTCATATAAAAAACATAATCCAACTATGTTTCATTTATAAGAAACTCACCTTATCTGTAAAGACACATATAGACCGAGGGCTGAAAAACAACATTCCACATCAACACAAACCAAAAGTGAGCAGAGTAGTAATAGTTACATCAGCTAAAACAGACTTAAAATCAGAAACAATAAAAAAGACAAAGAAAATCATTATATAATGATAAAGGGATCAATTCAACAAGAGGGTATAACAATTTTATACACATACACACACACACACACATGCATCCCACAGGAGAACCCTCATTCATAAAGCAAATATTCGAGGACCTAAAGAGAGAGATAAATAGCAATATAATAATAGTGGGGGACTTCAACATGTCATTCACATTAGACAGATCATCTAGGCACAAAATTAACAAAGAAACATTGGGCTTAAATTGAATTTTAGATCAAATGAACCTAACAGATTTTACAGAACATTCTACTCAACAACTGCAAAATAAATATTCTTTTCATTGGCAAATGTAATAATATTCTCCAAGACAGAATGCAAAATAAGTTTCACTTAATTTTAAAAAAATAGAAATCATATCAGATGTCTTCTCAGACCAAGTGGATTAAAACTAGAAATCAATACCAAGAGGAACTTTGGAAACTATACAACTAGAAAAAAATTAAAAATAAAAATAAAAAAACATGCTCCTGAGTTACCATAGAGGCAATGAAAAAAATTAAGATGAAAATTTAAAAATTTTTTGAAACAAATGAAAATGAAAATACAACAACGTACCAAAATCTGTGAGACAGAGGAAAAGAAATGCTGGGGGTACAGGAGGTTATAGCACTGAATGTCTACATCAAAAAATAGAAAGATTACAAATTAAAAATTTACCAACACTCCTTAAGGAACTAGAACAGCAAGAACAAACCAAACACCAAATTAGCAAAAGAAAAGAAATAACAAAGATCAGAGTCAGACTAAATAAAATAAAATAAATACTAAAAAACAATACAATGGATCAAAAAACCCAAAAAGTTGGTACTTCAAAAAGCTGAACTATCCAAGAAAAGAAGAAAGAAGACCCAAATAAACAAAATCAGAAATGAAAGAGGAGGCATTTCAACTGATACCACAAAAATACAAATGATCATCAGACACTATCATGAAGAACTATATGCCAATAAATTTGTAAACCTAAAGGAAAAGGATAAATTTCTGGAAAGATACACTTACCAATATTCAAACATAAAGAAATTGAGAACCTATACAGAATAATAATAAGTAATTAAACTAAATCAATAATAAAAAGTATTCCAAAAAAGAAAAATCTAGGACTAAATGGCTTCACTAATAAATTCTACTGAACATTAAAAGAAAAATTAATACCAATTCTTCTTAATATATTCAAAAACACTGAAGCAAAGAGAATTCTTCTAAGGCATTCTATGAGGCCAGCATCACCCTAATACCAATACCAGACAATGACACAACCAAAAAAGACAACTAGAGGCCAGTATCCCTAATGAACATACAGACAAAAACCCTTAACAAAATACTATTAAACAAAATTCAACAACATATTGAAGGAAGGATAGACTATATGAATTGAAATTCTTGCAATTCCTAAATCCTATAATTTCCAAATTTTAGTTTTCTGTAAATGTCCAAATATTTTATGGAAATCTAAAAACCCATAAGTTCAATTAGATGTTTAAAACATGAAATATCAAACATTTGTCAACCGTTAAATACCTTGCCTAATAAACATCTTGCATGGTATTTACTTTATTAAAATAACTTTAATTTCATGTCTATACAATCAGGTCATACAAATGTAAAATATAGGCAATACTACTTACAACAATGTTTCCAATATTGACTTTGCAGCATATAAAAAGTATAGCTATCTAGGACCACATCCCCATTCTAATAAATCAAAATCTTTAAAAGAAAGATCTGGTGTCTATAATTTTGAGCAGCACCCTAGTTTAGGCAAATACTGAAAAATCTTTTAGTCCTAAAATGAGTTTAGCATTGAGAGAAATCCAGCTTCTATACAGAATTTGGGAGAATTTTACTATTAATATATTTATTATAGTGCAGTCTAAGTCAATATAACAGATGCAAAAGAGTATGCACCTTAAGGAATTTGTGATTTTACTTCTTTTGTATGTACTGGTTCTGAGTAGGTAGATGGACTTGAGATAGTGGAATCCTTTTCCATCCACAATTCATTTTCCATTTGGGGTACCACATGGATAGATGGTGGTACATTCCTTTCTACCTCCCAGCCAATGATAATTATGCTGAACTAGAAGTACAAATGCTCATTTAAAATTTATTTAACCAAAGAAATGTAGATTTAATATTTGAAGACAACCAGATCCATGGGCATTACTCCCTAAATATTTGTAGTAATGAGAGAATGATAAATACAAAAACTATTTGACATTTCAAGTGTTTGTTCTCTATTTTATCTATCCATTAGAATGAAAATTTATAGGGAAAGGATAACTTGGTCGCTTATATATTTGCTTTGACCTAAGTGTTTGTCCTTTTTCTTTTGGAGATCTTAGGAAAGAGATGCTTTAGCAAACAGTGATATATTTACACAGGTGTCATTTGTTCTTTGCTGGTTGACATGTTTATTTTAACACCTACTATATGCTAGGATCTATGCATTATGCTGCAGTAAGATGATGAGAATAATCAGATATAGTTGCTCTCCTCAAGGCACTATGTATCAGTTCACATTATTATCTAATAGTGAATGGAAACTCGTGCCCTTGAACTACTATTCAGTACCAAGAACTTTCCTGTGAAGTTTCACAGACGCCTCCTAACTTATTTCTTATAAGATCTAGACATGTGAACACACTTGAGCCCCTCGCATAGCTCCAACTTTAGTGTGATCTCAAGAGATTGATAAAACTGAAAAATAGGAAGATTCAAAATGAAAGATAGAGTTGATAGAAATTCTATGTTTATCTTTTAGATGGATATAATTCCTCCACTGTGTTGACACGGTGAATATGAAATTGTCTTTCACCTGAAGGACAATGAGCTTTAAGGGAAACAGCCATGTGCTCAGTTTGAGAGTGAGACAAAATATCTCCCACAGAATATAATGACTCGATTTTTCTCATCTGTGTAATGTTTTAGACTTTAGTGTCACGTGTAATGACTTATGCTTTCAAAAATGAGGTGTTCCGAGCAGTTTTGGCTCTGGCCTACAGATAAAGTTCATACCTGGAACAGTCTTCCATCTGTACATAACTAGAAGGTATGATGACACCTCACCTGCCTCCGGTTGTCACATTTATGGTTTCTTTGTTGTCCTTAATATTGGAAATTCCCGGCCTACACAGAATTCTTCTGTTTATTGGACTCCATGAACTTGTCCACTGCCATCAATGTTTCGCGGAATCTTGCAGATCTTGTAGATTTCAAAGCGCTTGAGAGGAGATCTTAGTGATTTCCCACTTCAACACTTTTAAGCAAGCTTCAACCTGGGTTGAAGCAGTCATGACAGGCTTTTCGCAAAGCTCTGGGTTTGCTTACCACTGCTTCACAGAACAGGCTACAATTTTCTATTTTACTTAACAAAAATCTCCCCACAATATTTTATTTAAGAAAAGAGTTATTGTTAGGTAAAATTGTAAATCATTTTCATAATCCTAATTTCTCATTTTCTAGGCTGAACATATCTACATAGTAATTCAATAAGGTGGTAAAATTTCTTCACATGTATAGAACTTGAATATATTGGTTGAGATGTCATGTTTTTATTAATAAAAGGGGCCACTTAAATTAGGCAAAATGACAGAGATAATGCTCTGCATCAGCATGATTGAGCACTTCCTATTAGAATCCCAAGAATAAGTTTTATAACTGAACAATGGCTCACAGTCAACATTAAAATTTCCTAGAAAGTATAAATTAGAGGAAATTACATAATTGAGTTAGGGATTCTCCCAGGCAGATGTACTAATATGCCATAATAAAATGTGTATCTGTGTAGTTTTCTAATAGTTGAGAAAAAAAAAATCTATCTCTGTATTCAATATACAATAAAACTGAGTTGGATTTCTATATGAAGTACTAAGTTATTCAATTTGCATGTGGCAAAATTGACTATGCCTTTGGGAATAACAAATTTATATAGCTCTCATATCTTTTTATTAACAATTTTCATTTAACAGGTATAGAACCAAACATAATCATTCTATTAAGAGTTGATATATGCTTGTTGGACCATAGGGAAAGTTTTAACATTAGGGTACAAGGTAGTTATTTTTTTTTTTTTGTCTTTTTCAGAATACTATGAGGGTACAAATATTTTGGTTACAAGTAATGCCTTTGCCTAGCCTAAGCCAGGGTTAGAGTCATGCCCTTCCCCCATACAGTGGACTCTGTCTTCATTCATTGTGGGTTTACCCACCCCATGCCCCCACCTGATCGCCACCCAATGAATATTACTACCATGTTAGCCCCTTAGTGTTGATCAGTTAGTACCAATTTGATGGTGAGTACATGTGGTGCTTATTTTTCCATTCTTGTGATACCATGCTTCAAAGGATGGTCTCAAGCTCTATCCAGGATGATACAAGAGGTATTAGATCACCACGAAACAAACCATCCACATATTGTCATCTAATGTTCGACAAAGTAGTTACTTTTCTTAATGCTAAGTTCTGTAATGTAGGATTTTCTCCATATATTTATGTAAGAATGACATATAGAATGAGAATTGTGAGGTTTTGATCTTGTATCTTAGTAAAACAAAATGAAATAAAATAAAAATTATAATAATTTTGGTATTCATGTCCCAGCTTATGTCCTCTTTGAACAGAGACAGTGTTATTTTAGGCTTTCTAATCTGGATGTCTTTTCTTTCTTCTGTCACTCTTTCTCTCTCTCTTTTCGGCCCACTTCCCTCACTCTCTCCCTTCTTCCCTTCCTTTCATGCTCTTTCTTTCCTTCTTTATTTCTTTTTTTGCTCATTTACCCTGGATACAACACCCCTACAAACATAAATAGAAGTAGCAAGGAGCAAATATATGGAGAAAATCCTACATTACAGAACTTAGCATTAAGAAAAGTAACTACTTTGTCGAACATTAGATGACAATATGTGGATGGTTTCATGGTGATCTAATACCTCTTGTATCATCCTGGATAGAGCTTGAGACCATCCTTTGAAGCATGGTATCACAAGAATGGAAAAATAAGCACCACATGTACTCACCATCAAATTGGTACTTGTCTCATTCCCAGTCCCTGAAGGAAAGGGCACACCCTTCCTACACACACAGTATGATAATAGTTTCTTTTTCTAGATATCTTAATCAGTTTGGGAAATTAGTCTTCAATTCTATTCCTAGACCGTTCCATGTTTTTTAATCATTAAATGGCGTTTGATTTTGTTAAAAGCTTTCTGTGTGGCTGAACCTGTGTCTCATATAGGAGCTTTGAAAACATTATCCATCACCAGTAGTCATCTATTAGCAATTTGTTCATAGTTCTCATGGTGGCCTGGTGCATGCACAGGCTTCAAAATTTCTCCAGGTAATTCTAATGTGCATTTGCTTTTTAAAACCAATAAAGGTTTAAACATATTTTGAATTAAACTTTCCATTATTTTTTTCATGCTTGATTATTTTGTCCCTTTCCACCTTATCTGCTTGGAAAGAATTTTCATATCGTCTCCATCTTAAAATCTATAACTATACGTATTACCTTCTCTTGTCCTCATACTTCAGGTTTCATCAGATTAAATTGTCCCCTGCTGGGGGATAATCTTTTGAGAAAGCATTTGTGAGGTACTTCTCATGACTTACTTTCCAATCTTCAGGGAGGGCAGAGAAAGCCTCTCTGCCTTATCTGCCCTGGGCCATCTACCTTACCCCACCAAGCTCCTCACTCACAGATCAATAAAAGAGAGTTAGCTGGAGGGAGATGCGTGGCTGTGGCAGAAAGGTGAACAAGATCTCCCAGTCCCCAGAGCTGTTGTTTCTCCAGACTTGTTGTCTCTCTCTGTGAGGTGGGTCATGTGGGAATCTAGGGAGATGGCCCTGCTGTGTAGCATTGCTGTGAGGACTGCCCCAGAAATAGCCATGCCTATTCCTATTTCCGTTCCTGAATAAAGCACAATTTCAAATGACCATATTGACTTTAAACTCAGCCAGGCTCTTGTGGGCTTCCCCAAAGGGTTTAGAGAGAAAGCAGCTCCCTCTCATGTCTTCACGGAGGTCTTTTCCTGGCCTCTCTCACATGTCTCTAGCAAGGCCTTTTATTGACATGTTTTGTTGAATAATAAAGTTGGATGAACAAAAGAGCAAACAGTTCACCTTAACTAGGAATCTAATGGGGTGGGAGAACTTTTTTAAGAGTAAGAAACTTTCTAAAATTGGGTCCCGAATAGCGTTTGCCTGTCCGTTGGAAATGGTCCAAATGTCCCCCGTGCCATTGTAACAATCACTGTAAAGGATTTTCGTCCACAGACTCGCTCAAATGCCTGTATTCTCATTATGGATCAAAGTTATTTTCATCGTCTTCACTCTTGTTCTTCATTCTGGTGAGTAAATTTCTAGTCCTTGGTAGAACACTTGACATACCCTTGAAATTCGGGAATTTAGGAAGAGTGTGGCTGTTTTAGTGGGTTTCCAATTCTGAAATTGGTAAAATGACACAGAACATATTACAAATTCCTTTTAAATGTTTCATCAGTGGATTGTTTTTCCCTTGTTAGAGAAATGGATGCAGAGTGGTGGTGGAGAATGAACAATAGAAATTAGTCCTTTGGCCATTGCTAAACTAAAGGACATTGACTACATTTTTTTCTGTTGTTGTTTTGGGGAGATTGGACTCCATAGAAGTGAAATGTGAAGGGCAGGGAAGGAAGAATCTCTTCTGGATCTAATATTCCTTGACAACCTAATGTTTGTTATTTTAAGTTCTCTACTGTGAGTCTCCAAAATAGAAGCCTTATATAAAGAAGAATTTATACTTTTGATGACAAGTTATTTTTCTTGAAGTTCAAAGTAGCCTATAAATTTCAGAAAAAGCTAACTATCAGGTAATGGATGAAGCCTTGATATCAGAGCAGAATTTGTTCATATTTAGGTGAATTCATGCAAGGCATTGTCCTGTATCACTATAAAATCCTCTTCTATAAAACTTAAACATTGGTATCTTCAGGCAAGGTTTTAGGAGTTATCAAAAAATAATATATGATACTATTTTTCATACAACTCAATTAATTTAAGGATTAATTGCTTTTAAGACTTAGATATTTTTGATAATTTATGTTTTTGGCATTGGCATAAAAATCTCACTTCAGTGGCAGTGGCAGTTTCCTGAGTAGATCACTTGCATAAATATTTGCTACCCAGGGCTTTTTACCTTTTTTAATTGTTCTTTGGTTGCAGAAACTGCCATGAGAAGAAGACAAAAACACGTTATGTCGGTAAGTTACTATTGTTTTATTTGGAATTTGAAAAATGTAAATTTTTAATTGTGTTTTCAATTTTAAAAGTCAGCAAAATTGACTAAACAAAATGTACAAAATGGTAATTTTGCAAAAAGTAACAATATATACATATTGTTATTAAACGGAAGTCAAGTAACACCACCTAGCAAGCAACATAAAACCGGTTGGTTTTATCTACACAAAGTGATAATGTGTTTATCTATCCA
Organism: Microcebus murinus; assembly: GCF_040939455.1. Lineage (NCBI taxonomy): Eukaryota > Metazoa > Chordata > Mammalia > Primates > Cheirogaleidae > Microcebus > Microcebus murinus. The sequence continues at coordinate 14,800,383 of NC_134124.1, forward strand.
GTAATGCAATCATTGGTGGTTCTTTTGTTCTGTATACAACACTGAGATATGTGAGTTTGTATCTAGAGTAGAGTCGTTCATCCAAACAAAACAAAAGGAAATAAAGTACCACCCCAATTATCCATTTGTAGAAGGGTAAACACTAATAATTTCTATATGTTCACATAGTGGACTATTATATTTATGTGAGAATAAATAAAATATAGCTCTAAATGTTAGTATGTACAAACATCACAAGGGTGCATGCAAATCAAGTCATATAAGAATACGATACAGTATTGTTTTCTTTGTGACAATTATCAAGATATATCTAAAACTATACAAAATACGTAAATGTAGTAAATGTACATATTGATAAGTGGTGAAATTATAAATAGATGCATGGAATGATAAGCAGATCTTTCAATTTGGTGCTTTCCCCTAGAGTGGCAGGAGTAAAGGATACAGACATGGGTGGGGAAGACCATGGGTGGTGGTGAAGGTGGCAACATTGTGAAAAATCATTCAGCCCCCAAAGGCCCTTTTCTTAATAGAAACCTTTTACAAAGATACTGAAAATATTTTATTATTCACTGGGTTGTGATTACATAAGTGTTTTCTTTAAACTTCAATGTAGATCATTGATAGTTAAGGACTTATATTGCCTTTAGAATTTGTTTTATGGTTGTTTTGTAACTTGTCTCTTCTCCCTATCTTAATTTCTTTGTGATTAAGTGATTTTATCCGATAGTATGTTTTAATTTGCTCCTTTTTATTTCTAGGCTATTTATTCTAGGTTTTTACTTTGTGGTTACTACAGGACTTACAAAAAAATCTTACAGATATCACAAGTTACTTTAGACAGATGAAAACTCACCTTTTGTCACAAAGAAAACAACGGAACAAGGAAAAAGTTAAAAAAGAAAAACTCAGACTTTAACTCCATCTCCTCCACACTTTGACATATTGTTGTCTCAGATTATGTATTTATGTATTGCCTATCTCTTAACAGGTCACTGTTGCTGACATTGTTTGGGATAAATTTGTCTTTTAGTCCTCATATTATTAATAGAGTTATGAGTGGGTTGCATAAAACAATTGCATTGTTAGCATATTCTGAGTTTGTGTGCTTATTTTTACCAGTTGGTTTTATATCATCATATGTTTTCTTTTTGCATGTTTCTGTTTTTTCTTTTAGATTGAAGAGATTGCCTTAGAATTTATTGTAAGACGGGTATGATAGTGAATTCCCTCAGCTTTTGTTTGGCTTGGACTTTATCTCTTCTTCATGTTGGAAGGATAGCTTCGTTGGGTACAGCTCTCACTTGGCAGGTTTTCATTTTTCTTTTTTTTTTTCATTTTTTTTTTTTAATTGTGAATGTCATCCCACTCCCTCCCTGCCTGTGAGGCTTCTCTTGAGAAGTCTGTTGCCACAGGTATTGGATCTCCTTTACCTGTTACTTGCTTCTTTTCTCTTGCTGCTTTTGGATCTTCTCTTTGTCCTTGAACTGTGGGAGTAAATAAGGGTAGTCTCATTTCAGTTTGATCCTTTGGTGATGTCTGACCTTCCAGTACCTGGATTTTTGTATCTTCCTTAAGTTGGAGAGCTTTCTGTTACTATGTCTTTGATTTCAGCTTCCTTTTCAACATCAGTAAGTCTTGCATTTGCTCTTCGAGGTAATTTTCTCTACCTTCCAGAGATTATTAATTCATGTTCATTTTTTATTCCTGTTCTCTCCTCCGACTGTGTATTTTAAAATAGGGCATCTTCAAGCTCAATGATTCTATCTTTGTTTGATCCATTATGTTCTTGAGAACCTCTAATGATTATTTTAGTTCAGCAAATATATTTCTCAGTCCAGAATTTCTGTTTCATTATTTTATTATTTCAATCTCTATCTTAAATTTATTGAATAAATATATGAATTGCTCTTCTGAGTTATTTTGGAGATCACTGAGTTTCCTTACACCTGCTACTTGGAATTCTTGGTCAGAGAGCTTGTCTGTCACTATCCCGTTTGGGTCAGTCCCTGGCTCCTCGCTTGTCTGTTGGGAAGGTCCAGGTCCTCTGTTTGCTAGTGATTTCTTGTGGATGTACATCTATGTCTTTGCATTGAAGGATTAGTTATTTATTTCAGTCTTCTTTGGCTTGTTTTGTTTTTTACTGGATATGTTGCTGAAAGATTTCTTTGCAGTTAATCTTCTAAATATCTTTTTTGCTTGTTTACGGCCTCTTTCTCAGCACAAGTTCTTACTTTTAGCCCAGATTTGCCTCAGCTCTGGCAGATGTTCAAAGCACTGCCCATCCCAGAAGGGGAAGGTCCCAAGAGGATCCCTGAGCAGTGTGGGCAGGCTGGCTGGGGGTCAGGCCTGGAGAGCTGTGGAACGCAATCCTGTGGTGTGGTTGCTGACCAGCCACTCTGAGTCCCTGTCTCCTTTGGCTGAGTTCCAGAGCAGACTTTCCAGGGCCAGGGATGTTAGTCTCGCCTCCCCCTTTGTCTCTGGCTGTCCTCAGGAATTGTTCTCCCTTTAGGCACTTCTGATGCTTCCTATTGATGGAAAGAGGAAAGATCTCCTGCCAGGGAACCCAAGATGGTGGGGAAACTAAATAGTCCACGTTGCTCTAATTTTTCTAGTATGGTAAACTTAAGGCAGGAAAAAGTTTTCTGCACATTTAGTGCAGGGCACTTTGGGGGAGGGACGTTGTAGGTATAAAAGTCTGATTCTTTTAGTGTCCGCAGGAACTTTTTTCACTTCTCTGTGGTTCCTGAAACTGTCTCATCCTCATACTTGACTTCTGGGATACTGCTGGTGATAAGCTCAGTGCTGTATATTTGTTTTCGGTGTTCTGTGGGTACTCTGTGGGGGGCCACTTGCTTGTACTCTGTTGAAGCTGTGTCCTATTTCTCTGTTAATTTTTGACTGGTTTTGTATGGGTCCACTTATAAAATTTTATTTTCCAATTATTGTTGCTCAGTTACAGAAATACAATTAATTTTTATATATTGACCTTATATCCTGTAACCGTAATGCATTTCCCTTTTAATTCTAGTAATTGCCTTTTTAAATGTACCTTTCTTGGGAGATTTTTCACCTATCCATCTGATAATACAGACAATATTATTTTTCCTTTTCAACCTCGGTCACTCTTTCCCTTTCCCCGTTATTATTTTTGTTCCCTTATTTAACTACTGGAGATCTCCTCATGTTATGGGAAAAATCAATCAAAAGTTTTGCAAGAATGATGATGTTAGCTATAGATGATTCATGATATTCTTATCATATTTAGCTCATTGCTATTTCTAGTTGTCAAGATTCTTCAATCATTAATAGCTGCTACTGATGGGTTCATATGATTTTCTCTTTTACTCTCTTAAAGAGAATTACATTTCTTTAGAAACTGAAAAAGACTTGTATTACTCAAATAAATTCTACTTGATAATGATCTTTAAAATTTTTTAATGTGTTTAATTTTCTGATATGTTTCAATAAATGATACAGCTCTTTCATATAATGTTTTCATTAACTACTTAAACATGCTTTAATCCATTTCTAGGACTCTATTCTACACTTATAAGGTGTGTTCACATTTTAGACACTGTTTTAAGCATTTTGCACATAACAAATCATTTAATACTTACAAGCAGCATGCCATATTTATGCCATATTTATGCTCTCAGTGTATAAGCTTATTCTTGCTTATACACTGAGAATATATGCAAATTTACAAGACCATCACTTATTATGCCATGCATCTAAGAGTTAAAGCAAAGCTGTTTGGCTCCTGTCTCTTACTTCTTTAGAATAAGTACAATAATTTTTTTTTTTTTGCTTATTTTTCATTCTTTGAGGGCAATTCAAAAAATTTGACCCAGCCAAATTTCTATTCATAAGTGTTTTTAAAGTAATTTTTATGTACCACTCTATCCATCCTGTAAATTTCCAAAAAGAATAAATTGATTTGTATATGATGACATGCAAAGAAGGACAATTTAAATATTATATGAATGATGCCAGCCACACATGTGTTTGTATAATATGTTTCCATGGATTGCTCTAGTTTAGAGAAGCATAAACATTGATGTAATGGGGCTCTAGAGATTATTCTATGACCCTATTCAGCCACCCCTGAGTAGAATATTTCTAACATCCTAGAATATGCAGGAAAGATTTGATGTCACCTGGGAATAGAATTGTTTGCTCCATTGAGTTCAGTATACTTGAATTCATAAGTCACATAGAACACAGGGCAAATGACCTTTTACAGTGACATTGCTCAATTCCCCACCTCCTCTCTCATATTATAAAGGGCGAGAAACAGCAGGGTGGATATGAAAGCCACTAAATTCTGGGGCAGGGACACTTATCCTTTTCCCACATCTACAGCTAAAGTACTTGAACTACTCCTTTCTCTGACTTGGAGGTCATATTCTCTAATGGGATTTATTAGGATAATCTCTTTCAGGTCTGATATTTTCAGTTATGTATTCTAACATCGAAGTATTTTACCAGGAATGTCCTCATTGATATCTCTTGTGACAATTAGTCTGCGTTAAATCTCATAACTGTCTATTAATTTCACTGTGAGGAAGTTATCATCTGATTTTTCCCCTAAGAAGTATTAATATGGTGAGCATTAAGAATTCTTTTCTCATATAGAATCATCCTTCTACTACAGAAATAACTCTAACTTGGACATTGCTTACCTTTTTAAAATTTGTTTTAATCTGTTTACTAATATTTAATTTCATAGCATATGTGATATTAGTCTGAAAATTTTATGATATACTATTTTATCAACTTTTGATATGTATATTGTACTTTCTTCACTAAAACGTGGAAATTTTCCATCATTTTTCTAGTCTGGAGCATTTTCTGTGACATGGGATCTGTCTGATTTTGATAGGTGCATTCTCTCCAAATTCTTTGTGCCTGTTGATTTTTTCTTTGGTCTTTCTTTTAATAAATTTTTATACTTTATAAATGGAAATTAATCTTTCTAAAGTTTTCTACATCTAATTGGGTTAAATTTGACAAATTTTGTTTTTATAAAATCTATCCATTTCTTCTGGAGGTACAAGTTTATTTTTAATGAGGGATGCAAATTAGTCTCTGATATATATTTTTAAATTTGCTAAATTTCAATGACTCTTTTCTCTAATTTTATATTGCGTTGTTGTGCTTTTCATATTTGTATAATCATTTTGTCTTCTTTATTTAAATTTCTGTTCTAAAGCTTGACTTTAGATTTAAGGATTTTGTTTTAACATCCCCAAGTATCTGCTTGGGGATTAAATATCTATTTAATCATTTTATTTTCAGCATTTCATTAAAGTTTTTTTCTGGTTAATAGTTTTCTACTTTGGAGACTAGAGGGTTTTAGTTGCAGCTACTTGGTTCTTAATTATTTTTCCTGTTTGTTTTCTTCTTCTAGAAGCCTTACATGGATGATGACCACATTTTTTTTTCCCTTATATTTTTGTGGACATAGGTGGCTGTTAATGTGGGTGGGTTTGCAACGTTCTTAGTGAAAGAGTGCCCTCTACAGTCAGCATAGCAAAATGCAGGTATTTCAGTGAGGCAATGAGAGGTGTGTGTGTTTGTGTGTGTGTGTGTGCGCGCGCGCGCGCGCGCGTGTCTGTGTTGGTTTTTGTGGTTTTACCCTTTCACACTGTTTGGTTCTCTTTTGTATTGCATTATTCTGAAGGCCCTCCATGTGCTTCCTTTTAATTTTAGCACCCTCCTGTCTCTGTAGGATGCCTTGCTCCCCCACCTCCTTTTTTAAAAACTTTTTTCTCACATAGACATAGGGCTTTGTAAGAACTCCACCATCAATCTCACTTACTTTTAATATCCTTCCCTCTAAACATGTTCTTGTGTGTACCCTGACTCTTTTATGGTGTTTTTTTTTTTTTTTGGTTTTTTATTTTTTTTGGTATGAATGATGTGCTTTGTCTGGGAGATCCTAGCTGAATCTTTAGTCTTCAGTTCCTGCCTTCCCTCTCTGTAACTGGTTTTAGGTTTTCTTTTATTCTTCTGTGGTCTCCTGCACAACCCCACCCCCACCCCCCACCCCCACTCTACCCCCCACCCCACCCCCGTCTCCCCTCTCCCATTCTTTATAGGAAGCTTGTTTCTGCTGGGAGCTCAACTGAAAATTCCACTAAAATTCAGTTATTGTTTTTGTCCATACAGGTAATGGCAAGTTAGAACTTTTATTCTGTCTTTCTTGTTGTGCTAAGTTCAAGTGATTATGTGGTTTTATTAGTTTTTTTGTTAACTAGTATAGTTTCTGGAGGACTCATGGAGAGATTTATGTGGTCTAATTACCTTTGGGCTACTTGGAACTTAAGTCCCTGTTTCAAAATATCATTTTAGTTTCTGTTATCAGTGCATGCTTTTTTAATTAATAAATTTACTAAAGTATATTACACATACCAAATAATTCACCCAATTAATAACATTGTAAAGCTATCTTAATCAATAGTAAAATTAACACCATAATTCAGCTGAGAATATTTTATCACTATGATTAGATTCCCTTTGCCCCATAACTATTAGTCATCATCTTCTGCACCTCCCACTCCAGGAACCGCCAAATGTAATTTCTGCCTCTGTCAGTTTACCTTTTCTAGACATATTGTTTAAATGGAATCATATAATATGTGGTTTGTGACTTTCTTCTTCTACTTTATATGATGTTTTCAAGGTTTATCCATGTTGTATCATGAAATAGTACATGTTTTTGTCAATGAATAATAACCCTTTGATTGATGATGTACCACATTTATTTATATTCATTCATCACTTGATATACATTTAGGTGTTTCCACTTTGGGCTATTATGAATAGCTTTAAGGGTATAATGTATTCTAACCAGAAAAAATTATTTAATAATCCACATCCAAACAGACTGTGACAAGATTATTATACAGATCAATGAATTTAACAAGATGGTCTTAAAAGTACCATGAGGAAAAAGACCAATTATGTACAAAGATAGTAGAATTAGATTGTCAGCTAATGCCTCAAATTTAGTAGTGGAAGACAATGTCAGTCTTCAGCATGGATCCCAAAAGTCTTAAATAAATTTTAGTGTGCAAAAAATACCCATATACCAAACTGTTGCCAAAATATGACAAATTCTCTTTTGTTGTGATTTTTATTGGCTGGAATTAGTGTATAATCATTCACCATATTAATGTGTTCAGTATTAGAAAATGTTATGATCTTGATAAAAATCATAAAAGCTTTCATTTCAAGTAATCTATACTTGCTAAAATATTTTCAGAAAACCTGAATAGGTTATACTGCATATGCCTCTAAATCTCAAAAAAAATCCAAAATTAAACACTACATAATTTTATTAATAACTACACATGTGGTGAAAATATGAGGAAAACACAAGTGAATGATGCATAGACAATTGAATGCAATGATTGCTTCTGAAACAAAAAGGGAATGGAATTTGAAGCGAGCACTTGATGGGGAAAGATTAAGAAAATATCTATAAAAAGATTAAGAAAATATCTATATTAAAATGTGCTTCTGTTCATAGGATTACTTTTGTTATAAACCTTTAAGAAACAAATAGATTCTTTACTGATTATTTCTTTGCTATGTCTGCATTTCATAGCCTCGGTGTCAGAAATATGTTTCCGCACCACCTGAATGTGACGAGGACATTGAGCCAATCTGTGCATCCAATGGCAAAACCTATATTAACGAATGTACATTCTGCATGGCACACATGTAAGACCATGGAAGTGAATATTTTCTCTTCCCCTGTTTTTGAAATAACAGTGTCAGTATGCTAGAAATTTGTGGGTTTCTTTTAATTTACTAGCACATACACAGAAAACAGCTATTCTATTTCTATTAAAGTTTGAGGATAATGCCCTTAAACTCTACCCTGAAACTCCACTTTTAAAATTAGGTTAACCTGAGCTATGTACATGGTGATACAGGCTTGTGTTCAAATATTCAAATTAGGTAACCATACTCAATTTAATATAATCTTTTAGAATGACCACAGGTGGATCAATAGGACGTAAAGTGGGAGACCCAAGGGTTAAACTGTGTCTCTCTCATCCATTCCTTCCTGAGGTCTGCTGGGTCCCTAGACAGTCTCAGGACTGAGAAAGGAGCCCACAGCAGGACAGAGGACACGAGCAGGGGCTGGGGAGTACCAGGACAAAGCTGTATGAAGAAGTAGAGTCCAAGTTATTCGTCTTAAGTCTTTCAAATGCTTAGTTACTGAGAGGCACTTTGGACACCATGGAAGAAACTAACATATTATTTTGTATTTTTCTTTATCTTTCTACAGAAAAAGTAACAATAAAATTACTGAAAAGCATGAAGGCGTTTGCTGAACTTTGTGATGTGGCACTATACATATATGACTCCTGTTAAATCCTGTTTTGCTGTTGGTTTCCACAAATCATTAGTCTTGTGTACCTTAGAGTCCTAGATAAGTAGCAGACTCCGCTTTTGAAAGCCAGGATTGACTATCAGAATTGGATATTCTTGCAAATCCAAAATCTTGTAATTCCAAAATTTTAATTCTCTCTCACTGTCAAAATAATTAATGAAAGCCTGAAAAATCATTAGTTTAATTATATGTTTAAATCATCATATATAAGACATTTCTCACTCATTAAACACTTTTCTCAATAAACATGTGGCATGGTATTTCCTTTATTAAAATGACTTTTACCTTAGTGATTGCCCATTAGGGTCAGACACATGCATAACGTAGGAATTGATATTCACAACAATATTTATCAAACTTACCTTTAGTGTACATACAACGTACACAGATACCTAAAATCTCGCCTATTCTAATGAATCAAAATCTTCAAGAGAAAGTTCTGGTGCCTGTAATTTTGAGCAATTCCCCAGTTAGACAAACATTCACAGAGACTTGCCATCATAAAATGAGAAAAAATTGAGAGAAATGCAGCGTCTATATAGAATTTGGGAAAGTTTTATTCTATTTGTTATAGTACAGGCTAAGCCACTCTAACAGACACAGAAGGGTACACACCTTAAGTAATTTGTGAATTTACATTTTTATGTATTGGGTCTACATGGGTAGATAGATAGACTTGAGCTGGTGGAAGCCCTGCCATCAATAATTCAAGTCTTCCATTTTGGGTACCACCCACATGGTGGTCCATTCTTCTCTGCCTCTTAACCAGTAAGAATGAGGCTTAAATAGTTATGTAAAAGTTATTTAAATAAAGAAATATAGATTTAATGCTTGGAGACAACCATGGACTATAATTACTGTATCAGGTCATGGCCATTATTCCATAAATATTTGTAATAATGAAAGAATGATAAGTGTAAAAATTATTTATTTGACATTTCATGTTTTTATTCTTCATTCTATGTCTCTATAAGAATGAAAATTTATTGGGCAACCTTAACTTGGCTTCCCATAGCTTTGCTTTGAAACAAGTGTTTGACCTCTCCTTTGTAGAGATCCTGTACAAGAGATGCTGAACAAATGGTGACATATTTACACAGGTAGTCATCTGTTCTTTGCCTGTTGACATATTTATTGGACACCTGCTATATATGGGGATCTATGCATTAAGCTAGCAGTAAGATGGTGAAAAAATCAGACTGAGTCGTACTTCTCAAGACACTGACCATGTACCAGTTCACGTTATTATCCAACAGTGAATGGAAACTTGGCCCTTGAGCAACTACTCAGTGCCAAGAGCTCAGCAATGCAGTTTCACAGATGCCTCCTCCCTTAGTCCTTGTAAGACCCGGGTATGTCGACGTATTACGCCCATCGCATAGCCTCAGTGTTAGTGTGAACACAAGAGATTAATAAAACTGAAATTAGGAAGATTTACAATGCAAGATGGTTTTGATAGAAATTCCGTGTTTCTATTTTAGAGTGATGTAATTCCTGTGCTGTGTGGACACGGCACATGTGAAATTGTCTTTCACCTGAAGGACAAGGTGCTTTAAGGGAAACACAGCCCTGTGCCCGGTTCGAGAGTGAGACAAACTATCTTCCAGAGAATATCATGAGTCAGATTTTTCTGATGAGTGTAGTGTTTTAAACTTTAGTAATTTGGATAGGGACATATGTTTTCAAAAATGAGGTGTTCTGAGCAGTTCTGTCCCTGACCTAATCAGGGGTACAGAGATCCTCACCTGGCACAGCCTTGCTCCTGTATATAACAAGAAGATGTGACGACACCTCGCCTGCATCCAGTTGTCAGATTTATGGTTTCTTTGTTGTCCTTAATACTGGAAATTGCCTGCCTACGTGGAATTCCATAGCCAATTTTCCTCTCTTTATTAACCTCCATGAACTTGACTGTTCTCTGCCTCCAATGTTTCACAGTATCTTGTAGATCTCACAAAGTCAAAGTGCTGAAGAGGGGACCTTCGGGATTTCCCTTTTCATTATTTTCAAGCAAGAGCACCTGGGTTTAAGAGGTCACGACAGGCTAGAGCTCACGGTTCTCTTACCACTGCTTCACAGAACTGTTCTACAATTTCCTAGTTCATATAGCAAAAAATTCTGCAGAATATTTCATTTCAGAAAATAGTTACTGGGAGGTAAAAGTGTAAATTATTTTCATATTTCCAAGTTCTTATTTTCTAGGGAAAATTTACCTAGATATTAATTCAATAACACAGTAATAATTTATTCATACACATAGGACTTCGATAAATGGGGAGAAATATGTTTTAGATGAAACCACTTAAACGTAGAGTGACAGAGATGATGCTTTGTAATAATTTGATTGAGCTATTTTATTAGAATCCCAAGAATAACTTTGTAACTGAAAAAATGGCTCACAGTTAACCCTTTGCACTAGGTGCAATTTCTCTTTGACAGGCCAGTCACTTGGGTCAAACACACACATAAAAAAATGATTAAAAATGGCAGTGTAGATAATGTCGAGTGGATAATGAGAAAAAAGCAAGCGAGTGCAAAGGGTTAATGTTAAAATTTCCTAGAAAGTATGAATTAAAGGAAATTGCTAAATTCAATTATAAACTTACCCAGGTAGATATACTAATATGTTAAAATAAAGGGGAAAAATGTGAGGCTAGTTCATCCGAAAGCTTGTTTACTCAGTAGAAAAGAAGTGATGTTTTCCAGTCAAAGTAGTGTGGGTGACTTGGAGTCTGATAGTAGGAAAGAGCTGGCTAAAAGAAAGGAAACAGCATGGGACAGGTGGCATGCGTAGCAACATGACATTACTCAAGGGGCTTCCTTAGGAGTCTAACGGGCTTGGGTAAGTAGCAAAGACAGCAGTCTTGTACAGTCCACTGCATGGAATTTTTTCTATCATCCACCACCAAGGACTGAAACACAAAAATGAGAAGCTGAATTTATTCCAATTTGGAAGAAGGAGGGAAGACTGGAGAGCAGGACATCAAGAGAGGACAGACATGTCAAAGAGCTAAATATAAATGAGACTATGGGATGCGGGCTGGCACAGGAATGCAATGCAGCAGAAAGAGTACTAACTACACTAGGAGAGTTCAATGTCTGCTGTTAGATAGAATTTTCCAGATAATGGCCGACTTCGAGGCTAAGGTGTCTGTATCGGAGGGCAACCAGTAGAGAAATTGGGAGGCTTGGGTATTGCAAAGATTGTTGTTTGGGATATTGGAGTTTCACAGGCTAATAGAAAAGAAAAAATTTCTATCCTAGAAAGACATAACAGGTGCAAATTTTAAGAATTAGAAGTAGAGGAGTCTGAGAAGAACTGGAACCAGTCTTGAATTTAGAGAAAATTCACCAAATGGTCTGGAGTGTGGTAGGTCATTATCTGCTTTGCTAACATCAGATCTTCAGGATGTTGGTACTTATTGTCCTCTTAATCCATAACCAGAACACAAAAGTACAGAACCTCCAGGGTTGTCTCATCCTGCTGGAGCACAGCCCATCAAAGGAGGTGGTTCAGGGGAGGGATCAAACTCAGAACAGCCGTTACAGTAAACTCATGCCAATCCTTCAGCCATGCAAGCAGCTTGCTCCTCTGCAGCTCATGCCTCTGGCCATGGACTGACAGAACAGTGGCCTCTTCTCAAGGCTGGCTGTCACCTCAAGGTGACTACAGCAGGCTGACATTCAGTTGCTGCATCCAGGTAATTTCTTTTCACCTCCTCTATCTATGCTTAGTCCAAGTCAATGGTGGGATCTCTTCAGCTTTCCTCTTTGTCAGTTGGTTTCCCCTTTTTGGGAGTTTGTTTTCCTGAAATCCCCTCCTTTTGGTTCCTTTGCACATGAAAAAATAAAAACTTCACTCTTAATATGGTTCTCCCTTATTTCTCTACATGCCCTCGCTACAATTTTGAAAAGAACCAGAATGGATAGAGTCAGGCATGAGAAAAACAGAGAAAGGGAATTGGAAAATATCATCTCTTTATGCCTAAATATTTCTATTTAGAGGTCGCTGAAAAAGTTGCCAATTTAATATATTTAAGCTCTTTACTTGTATTAATATCAGTTGACTCTCAATAGCCTATGAAGTTCATGCCTTCTCTGAGGCTCAGACTTCTAAAAGATGTTGAGTTTAGAACTTCAAATCCTGTGTCTCTGACTCCAAAGTCTATGATTTCTAGCATCTCATTGATTGCAATAAATCAATTCAGTATGATATATAGATATATGTAGAGATATATATCTTTTTTGCTGATTCTTGCATCAGAGAAGGTACACATAACTTTTATTATCCAGGACAAACACTGCCATTTTTAATCATTTTGTGTGTGTGTGTTTGACCCAAGTGACTGGCCTGTCAAAGAGAAATTGAACTAGGAATTGCAGGGCGTCAGTGTGGAAGAAATGGGTCCATCCCAGGGAATCAAATGACTTGTGTTTAAGGGTGACACGTCGCAGGTTGTGCAGGACAGCCCTCAGCTTACTCTAGTTGTCTCAGAATTCTTATGAATTCTGTGAATGTCTATATTCACTAACAAGAATGTCTGAGTTTGAATAATAAATTCTAGGGTGAACCTATGTATATGAAATATGCCTTGGGTCAGCCCTGATGAGTCTTGAGCCTAATTTCTTTTCTAGTCCAGGACTGTGGTTGTAATCTGGTTGCTGGGAGAAAAAAACAGATACATTTGTGGTTTTTCTCTTCTTTCTTAGAGCAGAGGGGCTCTCCAAGGCCTGAATCCCTAGAGACCAAGCTAGTGTGAGACCACCATAGCTAAGTGTATAGGAATGGCAGCCCCCTCCCCAGGGTATTTATTGGGTTCTCTCATGTGTGGAAAGCCAGCCGGGCAAGAGGTTGGGAACAAAGTGTCCTGGGTGTTTCCACAGGCCTCCCCAAAAGGACATTACATGAGATCCAATGGCTGCCTTTCCCTGCAAAACCGTATTATTCCTGGTATGCTCTACTTTGGCACATCCTGTTTTCTCAGGTGAGTAACTTTAGAGGTTTGGGGAGATAACTATCTGGTTTTCTTAAAGTTATAGGAAAGAAAAAGTCATTTGTGACTTTGTATGGGTAATGTCTTGCTGAAATAGAGGCCTTTGGGCCTGGTAATCCAAATCGGGTATTATTAAGATATATTTTCCTATATAGAAAAATCAGACTTGTTTTCTATATCCTGGAGTCTTGTCTTCATTTCTGTTTTGTTGGTTCAAACAAACAAAAATCCCCTAGTTTAGAGAAAATTGAAATGCATCCATTGTAAGCAATACATTATGTGGATATGATTTTTTCTCCTAAGAAAAAGATATATTTTTCATCTGGGTTTTAAAAGGTTCTCTAAATATAATAATAAAGTCAATGAAGATTAAAAGGTGTTTTTGTGAATGATGTTGTGCTTATATGTGTGCCTTCATAGTTGAGTAATAGAAACCTAAATACATAAATGTAAAATCCATGCTACCTGCTATTACAGACAGAATAATCGCTTCCCCAAATATCCAAGTCCTAATCACCAGAACCTGTGACTAGGTTACCTGCCATGGCTAAAGGGACTTTGCAGATGTGATTTAGTTAAGGATCTTGAGATGGAAAGATTATCCTGGATTTCAGGTAGGATCAGTATAATCCCAAGGATCCCTGTAAGAGAGAGGCCTGGGCCCTAAAGACAGATGAGAGCAGGGGTTAGAATGATGCAGGGAAAAGGCCATGGGCAAAGGAATTCAGGCAGCCCATAGAAGCTGGAATAGGTAAGGAAATGGATTCTTCCTTGGAAACTTCAGAAGGAATGCAGCCCTGTTGAAATCTTGATTTTAGACCTTCTCCCCTCCAGAATTGTAAGATAATAAATTTGTATCATTTTAAATCACTAAGCTTGTGACAATTCCTTACAGAAGAAATAGGAAACTAGTACACCTGCAAACCAGTACACCTGATATCGTCTAACATTAAAAAATTTTAGCCAACCTAATCTCACTTTCCTATTGATTTGCATTTCCCTGATCACTAAAAAAGCTGAAAATCTTTATATAACTTATGGGCAATATGTGTTTCTTCTTTTATGTTATTCCTATTCATGCCTTTTGCCTTTTATTCCTACTGAATTGCTTTAACTCATCTTATAAATATCTAGGAGATTATCTGTCTATCTTCTTGTCTGTCTATCTATATCACGATATAAACCCTTTGTGGGATTTTTTTTGTACAAATATCTTTTCTCAGATTTTTAAATTGTCTTTTCACTGCCTTAAATAAGCTTTTTGGTGACTAGAAATTCCTAATACTGAAGGAGTCACCTTTCTCAAACTTTTCATTTACAAGCCTTTTTTTCCTGTATTTTGTTAAAGAAATTCTTCTTCTCTCTCTAAAATCTAAATATGTCTATCTATGTCCTCAACTAAGAGATTTTTGTAAACTGATAAATTAAGATGTATTTGACATATAATAAACTTTGTCAATATAATTTTAATATATTTAAAGTGTGCTATATAAATTTTGACGTATTTATACACTTGAGAAGCCATCACTACAATCAGGATAATAAATATATCCCTCATCCTCAAAAAGTTTTCTTGATTCCTTTGCTGATCCTTCTTCACATCCACTCACTTCAATCTATCCCATATTCAAACAATTATATGCTTTTTGTCATTATAAAGTAGCTTGCATTTTCTATATGTTTATATAAAAGGAATCACGAAATAGATATTATTTTTAAATCTAGTTTCTTAAACTTAGTCATATCAATTTAAAAATTATCAATATTGTTATATGAATTAATAGTTCATCCCTTTTTATATCTATAGATACTACAGTGTATGGTTATATCCTGGACATTTTATTCATCCATTCACCTAAGGACATCTCGGTTACTGCAAATTTATTTGGAATATTGGAAATAAAGATATTATGGATTAATAATATGGATATATTATTAAGTGTATAGTTATGCTTTTATTTCTCTTGGATAAATACCTAGAAATAGAATGGCTAAATCATGTGGTAAGTGTGTATTTAAATTTTTATAAAACTTCCAAACTATTTTCCAAAGTGGTTTTACCGTACTGTTTTACATACCCACTAGCAATGTATGAGAGTTCCAATAGCTCAACATCCTCAATAGCACTTGGTCTAGTCAGTCTTTGAAATTCTAGATATTCTATCATACATGTAGTGGAATTCAACTGCAGTTTCAGTTTTTATTTCACAAATGCCTACTGATGTCGAGCATTTTCATGTGCTATCGGCCATTCATATTTCATTTTTGGATAAGGGTCTCTTTGTTTTACTATTATTGAATTTTGAGAGTCCTTTATCAGATATGTGATTTGGAATTATTTATCCATCTTTAGTTAGTCTTTTCATTTTCTTAATTGTCTTTCAAAGAACAGAAGTTTTAAAGTTTAATAAACTCCAATTAATTTTTTTACTGCTCATGCTTTTGGTGTCATATCTAGAAAATCTTTGTAGATTTTTATTTCAAAATACTAAAGGGGTACAAATGTTTTGTTATATGAATGGCTTTTATAACACTTACGTCGGGGCTATAAGTGTTCCCATCACCTGAATAATGTTCATTGTACCTGTTAGGTACAATGAAAATCTAATGCCTGATGATCTGAAGTGGACTGAGGTGTTGATGCCAGTGCTGGGGAGTGGATGCAAGAACAGATTATCATTAGCAGAGAGGTTTGACCGCACAGTAAATGTGATGCACTTGAATCATCCCGAAACTATCCCTCCCTCTCTCCAGCTCATGCAAAAATTGCCTTCCATGAAGCCATTCCCTGGTGCCAAAAAGGTTGAGGGCCACTGCTTCCTATGTTTCTTTTTGCTCAAATAAACATATACATTTTTACCTCCACCATCTCCACTTTCTTAACTAAAAGATAGCATACTATAGAGACCTGTTTTCATCTTGCTTTTTCCAATTGAAAATATATCCTCAAAATCACTACCTATCAGTTCACAGGGATCTTCCCTATTCTTTTACACCACTGCCTAGAACTTTATTGGGTGTAGGTATCAAACTTAATTTACCCACTCTTCTATGTGTGACCATTTAGTGTGTTACCAATATTTTGTAGTTGCAAACAGTGCTGCAAAAAGTAATCTTATGCATATGTGTTTTTGTGTTGTTGGAGATGTATCTTCAGGTGAAATTCCTTGCATGAGGATTGACAAGTCACAGTAAATATAGTTTTATTCAATATTGCCAAATTTCACTCCACAAATATTTTGTCGATTTACATTCCCACTAGTGATATATGTAAGTACCTCTTTCTGTATAGCTAACCTGATAGGTGAGAAATGGCATTTCAGTATAATATTAATTAGCATTTTTCTCATTATGAGTGAGGTTGAATATCTTTTGAAGATTCAAGGGCCATTTCTCTATCTCTATTGGTTGTGTGATTGTGTGTGAATTATATGTGTGTATAAGTTGCCTGTTCTGCAATTATTAATAGGTTTTTTACTTCTTGTTACCCCAATTTTAAAGAGTTGTTTACATATTAGAGATATTAGAACCCTTTATCAAATATCTTTTTAGTTTGTGTATGTTTATTTTTTGCCTCGGAGTTATTTTCTTTTTAGTTAATAAATGTATCAGTGTTTTTCCTTATTGAACTTGGATTTCTTTTTTTTTTTTTTTTTTTTTTGAGACAGAGTCTCACTCTGTTGCCTTTGGCTAGAGTGCTGAGGTATCAGCCTAGCTCACAGCAACATCAGACTCCTGGGCTCAACCCCCCGAGTAGCTGGGAGTACAGGCATGCGCAACCATGCCTGGCTAATTTTTTCTATTTTTGGTAGAGACAGGGTCTCGCTCTTGCTCAGGCTGGTCTCGAACTCCTGAGCTCAAAGGATCAGCCCGCCTTGGCCTCCCAGAGTGCTAGGATTACATGCCTGAGCCACCACATCTGGCCAATTGTACTTAGATTAATGAGTCATTATTAAAAATCTTTTTTACATTAAGATTGCACAGGAATTCTGTCCTGTTGTATTTTAATTCTTATATGGTTTCAGTTATTATGCTCAGATGCTGATTCATTTGAACTTTATTTTTATGTATGATATGCAGTATATATATGTAATTTTATTTTATTTTTACTAGATAAAGATCTTTATTTACTTATTTATTTTTTAGCTATATCCAGTTGCTTTTGTCACTAAATGTTCTGACTTTGTAGAAGAAGATAAGAACACCTAATTCTTTTTATTCTCTGGAAGAATGAACATGTAATCAGTATGATCTATTCCTAAAAATGTTGGTAGACTTCTTTCCTTTGTGGAAAGATTTTTAAATATCATTCAGGGTTTCTTTCTCTTATAACTTTTGGAAAGTCTAACTTTTGGAAAATTAGAATATTCTATGATATTCTAAACATTATTTAACAGTGAGAGACAAGTAAGAGAATAACTAAAATAGGTTTTTTCATATTTTATTTTCCACAACCAGCTGGTCACCGTCTGTCCCCAGGCAACATCAAGACCCCTCACAAAACCAGTCGACAAAATCAGTCTCCCAAAAGCCAGTGAACTCCTTCGGTTTTCCGTTTTTCCTCCAAAGTATTATGAGGGTACAAAAGATTTTGGTTATATGAATTGCTTTTGTGATGCTTCAGTCAAGGTTAAAGTGCCCTTCAGCTTCCTTGTCATCACTGTGGCCTCTTTAGTTCAACATTTTGGTAGGAAATGGCCTTACGTTTTACTTGCATATGATATTCGATTTTTTTAACAGTCTTAAAAGTATATATAATTAGCCCAACTATAGTGAAGAGGACACTAAAGCTGACAAAAGTCAAGTAATTTACTGAAAATAAAATGGTTCATAAGTTATACATACATTCCCAAACAGTGTTTACTGTTTTCTCAATGATGAAGAAAATTTATACAAGAAGTCAGAACTACGAAAATGAAGGAAAAATAAATAAATGGACAAAGGAATGTTACCTACAAATTCTGTTGCTATAAATTCTTTTGTATGCTTTTGTGCAAATGAGCAATGAAATTGCATTTTCTTATTCAATCAGTGACTTCAGTAGATGAAATGACATCCTATGGAAAACTATTTCTTTTAACTTATTCTGTCTGTACTTAATTTGCAGGATTTTTTTAAAAAGATGACATAAAAAGATGGCCTGAGGTAAATTTAAATTTCTTACTTCTGGATTCTCATTCTAGTCTGATTACTTTCTTGACTTGAGAAATCTAAAACTACATGGAGTAGAACTTCATGGTATACATATACAACATTTTATTTAACCTGCTGATGTATTGGTGGAAACTTGGGTTGTTTCCCCATTTTTGCAATTGTGCATTGTGCTGCTATAAACATTGGAGGGCAGATATATATATTATTATAGAATGCCTTTTGTTCCTTTGGGTAGATGCCGAGTAGAGGTTTTGCTGGATCAACTGGTATTTCTATTTTTAATTCTTTGAGGCATCTCCAAATTACTTTCCCCAGAGGTTATACTAAGTTGCAGTCCTACCAGCAGTGAAATAACATCTGTCACTTGACCAAAGTCGCAAAGCTAAACAATGGAAAATCCAGGGTGCATTCCCAGTCTCAATACGGAATCCTCACTCCTACCAACTATACTTGATCTCCATCCTCTAGAAGTTCACAAACACACAAATGTCTCTACTCAGTAACTTCTTACAATGAGTTCCTGGGACTGAGACACCACGGCTAAATGAAAACTTTGCATTTGAGCTTAAACAGGTATATTATAATGGTTATGACTTTAAGAGAAGATGGGAAGGGTGGGGACACTATGGTCAGAAAAAATATATATATACTAGCTTGATGGAAGCCAGAGCACAGAAAATCCTTTAAAAAGATCAGTTGACTAGTAAGATTTGATAGTATTTCTATGAGGGGCAAAAGTGACAGGCATGGAATAGATGGAAGAGAATCTATTATTATAATAATTATTAGTATGACATTTCATGATATTTACAGCCCCCATGTCGAATGTATCACCCAATGCTACCTACTCAGAAAGTGAAATGTCCTAATATAACAGCATATGTTTGTGATACAAAGGGCCGCACTTACCAGAATGAGTGTTTCTTTTGCCATTATCAGTGGTAAGTTCAAATAAAATACCATTATTTTTTCTCTATAATTCTTTAAAGACATTTCAAATAATCTTAACTAAGGAATTGGTTTTTCCCAACACATGGGACTTTTTAAAAATGGGCTCCATTGTTCATGAAAGTTTGAAGACAGACTACATATACAGTACAGAAAATTTAAAAAAAAAAACTTAGTTAATATTCAAAGTTGACTTATTAGAAAAGGAGAGAAAGGATCACACAATATTTTGGGAGACTTGTACAGGGATAATATTTGTAGTCTATAGATAATATTCAAGCAATGAGTGGGAATCCATTTTTTAAAACATCAACCAACTTTTCTTTCAATAAGTCATATTGACAAAGCCATGGATAGCACCCATTAATATTATTTGGTAGATATAAATCTATATAGATCTAGATGCAGACGGAGCCATAGATATAGACAAAGACAGAGACACAGGTATAGAAAAACACATCAGTAACAAAGTTATGTGTTCTTATATGGATAAAAGTAGACAGTCTACTCTTCGTATTTTTAGCCTTTCAAATACATTTGGCAGGAAATTTAGATTAAAAAATTAATAATATTCTTATAGTAAATTTTAGCCCCCTTTTGTTTTTACAAGTTAGCCCTTTGTCTTGTCAGTTAGTCCTACAGAGCCTGTGAGATCTTCTATGTTGGAGTCTCCAAGACTATCCTCATGTTTGATGATCCACATTGCTAGAAGGACTCACAAAACTCAGAAACTCTGTTATAATTATGATAACTGTTTAATACAATGAAAGGATACAAATTAAAATCAGCGAAGGCAAACGGTGCATAGAGTGGCGTCCAGGATAGATCAGGCATCAGCTGCCAGGTGTCTTCTCTCAGTGGGGTCATACAGCCAATGCTTAATTCTCCTAGCCATGGTGGGTGAAAACTTGTATGAAGTATTTCCAAACTTACCAGGGAAGCTTACTTATGGCTTGGTGTTCAGGGTTTTTAATGAAAGTCAGTCCCATAGGCATAGAACACCTGCATGGCTGATCTTTATTCAGTCCGCAGCTTCTCTGCTCCCCATCCAGAGGTCCAACTGATACCGAGTGCCTCAGGACCCCAGGCAAGTGAAAACAGGTACTCACCATAAATCCCAGGCTTAGCATAAACTCTCAGGAAGGCCCAAGTCCGAGGTATACAAGCACACTCTTATCAGGTGGGGGCTTCTATGGGCTTATTGCCTACCTCCAGTAGCTGATTAGAGCACCCCAAGCCTGCTGAGGCAACTCTTTATTGCGCACCTTCTTTGGAAGAAAATCCTCCTGAGTTTCCAATGTCATATCCCTAATCATAAACAGTATTACTGAGTACTGAAAGTGGCAGGGCATAGAAGCTGGTTTAATAAAGGAAATACATGCTCATATTCAGAGCAAGTACTAGCCTCAGAGGATGCTTGAAATATCCTTTAAAGGAAAAAGAGAAGGGAAGCTGACAAATGTGAATTAACCAATTCTTTACCCCTGGCTTCAAAGAAAGATGAATGAGAAGGCATTAATGTTACCAGACTATGTAGAATAAATCACATTATCATTCCTTCCGAATGCAGTTACTGTTGATTTCTCAAGAGTGAGCTAACCAGGAAAGAGAATTGGAAATGTCTTATTTAGCTCTTCCTCATATGATTTTTCCCCCACATTCTGTAGTATTTGGACACACTGCACGAAAAAGAGCACTATAAATAAGACTCTCCCATAGTGGTCTGGGCTTCTGAAAGTAACAGATTGATGCACAGGCACAGCGTAGGCCTTTGTCCGCCGGGCTATAGCGCTGCAACTGCCCACAAAGGTTATTTTAGATCCCTTTCGGCCTCATCTAGGAAACTTAAGGAAGCTGTGACTTCACAGAGCAGTCTCAGCAGCTCAAAGATCATGCCTCCAATTTCTTCTGGCAAAAACGGAGAAGACATGAAAGAAATAATTTATTTACTTCCTTCCTTACTCACTCCCTCCTCCCTCCCCCTTCCTTCCTTCCTTCCTTCAGCGTTTAGGTCAAATCCCCAGGTAATAAATCCTGTGGTGATTTCTTCTTTCCTTCCTTCCTCCCTGCCTCTCTCCCTCTTTCCTTCCTTCCTTCCTTCCCTCCCTCCCTCCCTCCCTTCCTTCCTTCCTTCCCTCCCTCCCTCCCTCCCTGCCTCCCTCCCTCCCTCCCTCCCTCCTTCCTTCCTTCCTTCCTTCCTTCCTTCCTTCCTTCCTTCCTTCCTTCCTTCCTTCCTTCCTTCCTTCCTTCCTTCCTTCCTAGCTTTCAACTCTCACAGATGTACTCTGTCCACTCCACCTGTTATTTCTTAATCTAAGAACAAATGAAGAGCACCTGTTGGTTAAAGGAGCAAAAAATGGTTTAGTAACATTGTAGCCAATATGAGCAAAGTTCTTATCAGACATATTTTATTCTAAAATACAGAAAAGAGATGCCAATGGCAGGAGTGGTGCAACGACCCATATGTTTATTTTACTTCTCCATGGGACTTGCATGTGTAAACCTAACCTTCACGCCATTTCTATGTCTTGGAGCAAAAAGAACAGTCCTACTGCTCTTGGTGATGGGAGGAGGAGAGCAATTTTTCAGTCTCTGCTCTTAGTGGTATGTTGAAGAAAAATCTGGTGAATTGAACTCCCAGCCCTGAGAGATGCTCACCACTTGTCAACCATGTAAAATCTTTAAAAAATAATGAAGAGTGCAAGTCTTGGCCAGAATTGATGCAGAGTCCTAGTTACCATCCTGAAAGGAATCCCTCCAGCCTACTCAGTCCAGGACTCTGATAATAAGTAGGAAGAAAATAGAGAATTGTATGAAACAGACCCCAGACTCTTCAGAAGCTTGTGGTCTTATTTGTCAAGAAGGATGTATGCGTTGCAAAGTTCATCAGAGTAGAAAGCAGCCTCTGCTTTGTTGGACCAAAAACAGTATTTCAAAAGTAAGATTTTATGCCAAAACATAAATTTCAATCATAATAGCGATCCTAAGCAAGGGTTTCACGTGGAATAAATAAACAGCAGCTGCCCCCCATTCAAATGGAGTTCAGGTGTTCCAGATAGCTAGAGTCCCACCACTCTCCTCTGTGGTGGAGGCGGCTCACATCACTTATTTATATTGCCTGCATGGCTCCGAGCATTAAGTTTGCAATGCCTGAAACAGATGAGCAGATCACAAATGCATCTAAGATGAGCCAGATTATAGGGAAGAAGGAGAGCAATCTCTTGAAGAAAGACAAGTTTAAAGAATTTCTAAAGAAAGAAAACACAGAAAACAAATTGGAATGGTCAATCTACACAGTGCTAACTGTTTGGGAAGACTTTGGGAATTGAGAAAGTGTGCAGCGTCTCTAGGGAAATCATATAAAGATGATGTTGAAAGGAATGTTATGCCTTTAGAGAATAGTAACATGTAAGGGTAGAAAGTTTTCTGTGAGCTGTATTAATAAATACTAGAGTAAGAAGAATAGACTATAGTCTATGGGCAGTGTGAACATAGTAAATGTTTTGAGCAGAGAGTGAATTATGTGAATTGCACATGGCAATATTTCTATGGTTATCTTTTACCTAACCTCTTAATAAAAAAAACAATCTCCGATTGCTGTGTTGAATGGAAAGATAGTGAGATGGAAATGGGTTAAGGGAAGAAAAACTCAATGTTGAAAATTTCATAGAACACCTTTAGAATAATCAAGACATAGATAAAGAATTTACAAATTTCGGTGGCTACAAAAAGGAATGCAAAAAAGAGAAGGATATTTAGGGAATTGTAAAACCAGCTCCTTTTTCAGGACCACACTTAGAAGATAAGAGAAAGTACATTCAAGAGAAATGTCCATATCTCTTATTATACTAATTTAGTTTTTTTTTCTATTCTTTTTAGGAATTGTGACTCTAGTGTTCAATTTGGAAAATATAGAAAATGTAGTGAAGGATAACAGGGTGCTTACACTTGCTTATTTTCTAAACTACCTAATTGTGAAAATTATTTTTTCTGGAATTTGAGAATGTAAATTAAATAACACTCTCCTATGCTGTACCCAAATTTGGAACAAAATGAGAAACAAAGGAATAAAACTAATGGAAAGTGGAAAAACGAATTTTACATTTATTACAAATAAAACAATAAAGGAGCATGTAGAAATTGATTTCTGTGTACTGATTGTTTGAAGTCAGCTTTCATTTGGTGGAGCTGAGATTTATTCATTGAAAGGGGTTACTAACACGCACCTGTATGAAACTTACTACAAATCGCAGGCCTCTCTGCAGGGCCATACCCTGCCCCACTAATACCATTTAAAGACATGGAGCAAGAGGGAGAATATCCTCTCTGCAAAAGGCAGAGACCACGTGGGAGTCATCCAGTCATCCAAGCCTAAGCTATCTCCCTGGGCACTCTGAAAAGTGGCACCTGCTGTGGCTGGAGAAGTGCAATGCCAGAGGCAGGTGGGGAGTGTTAGGCTGACGGTGGTTCCTACTCAAAGAACGAAAGGACACTGGCACGGAAATAAGGAGACCTGAATTCTGCCCTCAGTTTTGCCACTTCTTAATTTTGGATCACATTGAACATCAGTGTGTCTGGCCATAGTGGCTCCAGAATGTTCTTGGTTTGGCTTATCACATCGTTTATGCAGAAGAGTAACCCATCCACTTTACCTGGGATCTGGCCTCGCATATATTGAATATCCTGATGAAAGGCACTACTGCTCCTCCATTTGTCAGTAGGAAATATTGGGGTTTTAAAATTCACTATTGGCTTATCATCAGATAGCAGAAATACTCTGCTATCAACCAACATTGAGTGTTACTAGTAGTTGGTATGGAATATAAGGAGTAATGCAGTCAAATGGAGTTGGCATCTCTTGCTGCGGTCTAGATAGCCAGTCATACGTACTCCAGAAACTAAAACCAATTACCTTTAGGATTAAGGTGCACTAGCCCAACCTTCAGCCTTATGTCTTCAGTGGTGTTGACTTCATCTTGGCCAGGGGTGGAACACACAACCTGGGCCCTGTAAACCTACAAATGGAAGTCTACTGACCACAGACTTTAGTGCAGGTATCACACAGGACTCAAACAGGGCCACTGATACTCTGGTCCTCACCAGGAAATGCTGAAGGATAGGCCCTCATTCCTTTTTCCTGGACATATACTTAGAAAATATTTCCTCGAGCCACAGACAGCCATCTTGTAAGGACAAATTAGAGCCGCTTTTTAAAAATGAAGTCAAATGAGAAACCAGAGAGAGATACACAGAAATTGTATTCTGATGACATCAACTTCCTGTCTTGAGCCACGCCGAAATGAGGTCTACTCTTTGATATATTTTTTTTACATGTAATAATAAATTTCCTATGCAGTTGGTATCATGTTTTCTGTTCCCCGAGTCAAGCCAAATGACATGTTAAAGAACAAAGTATCTAGAAGTTAAATGAATACCTGGATTTTTTCTCTTTTGCAAAGATCCTTTCTCAAAGTCTATTTGTATTAGAAAGCAGAGACTTTCCCCTGGTTACAAAGGCAGTTTGGGCATCTAAGCCCAGGCATTGTGTGTGTGTGTGTGTGTGTGTGTGTAGTGCTGTGTCCCAAATGTCAGGTGTGATATGCTTGAGTGTGTCTATATGTTTGTGGTGCACATTTGTGCTATTCCAGTTTAGGATTCATTCCTGTTCTGAGAGTTCATAACACAGTGAGTTTGCCAGGCACTCAGCACCTCTAGCACCAATGCTGGCGGACAAATTGTATTGCTGCAGGAAACGTTCTCCCCTAATCCAACACACGCCTGATCCTGAGCACTGGAAACGGTGCTCTCTACGCCTTTGAGTGTGTGGGCGCATGAGGTTTACTCAGCGTCAGGTGTGGCAGCATGGAGCGGTGAGCCGAGGGATGGACGTGTGGCACGGAGACCTGGGCTCACTTTCTCCTGACGCTTACGTGGCTTTCGTTCCCTGAGCATCACCTTGGCCACCTTTAATGTGGGTTTTTCCACCTAATGTACAGGATCCCGATAAATGTGGAAAGACAACATGTTTGGGAAAATGTCTTTTATAGAGACGGGTATGTAATTTCACATAGTACGTCATCTATGAACTGGTTTATTGTGCTATGTACATATTTTTTTCACTCTAGTATCTGACTTAACGCATTTCGAAAGAATTCCAGGCTGAAGTGGAATCTAGTACCTGTCTGACCAGGTCCTGCATTCAGTAGGGGGCGCTCCATCGACAGGCTTACCTGAGGTGTAGAAAGCATTCTGCTCTTCTCCCATTTACAGGAAGAAATGCAAATAAACACTTCAAGGCATCAGTCCTTAGCATGGCCTTAAACCAAACACCTTTTCCTTCTGAGCCTCAGTTTACCTATCTGTAAGAAGAGGGCATAGCAGTAGTTCAAGTTACATACAATATTAGGGGGGAGATATTTTTATTTAGAAGTTAGAATAACACAGAAAAACAAAAAAGAATAATGAATACCTACATGTGTACCATCAGAATTAAACATTGTGTAACAATGGGTATATTTGTTTCTAGTCTGGTTTTGTTTTTTAAAGGAATAAAATGAATTCCCCTTTACTGCTCTCTCCCTGGTTTGTGTCCCCACCCCCAGGGCAGTCTCCACTTTGAGTTTGGTTCCTACTTTTCCCTTTATCGTTCTCTGACAGTTTCTAGTGTGCTTTGTGATCCAGCATTGTGCACTCCCTGTGGGGAAGGCAGGTGAGTGGAGGCCCTGTCCACAGATGAGGACACACAGTTGGTGGATTTCGAACCCCTTTAAAGGACACCCACAGCTAGGGTTGGGCTCAGAATGTCTGAGAAGGAGGTCAGATAACTGAAAAGAACTCTTGTGCTGGTAACAGAGAAAACAGGCTAAGCTGCCTCAACCGCTCAGGTAGGCAGCGGGATGAGCTCTTGCTGCTTCAGACCAGGGTCCTGAGCAGGGAGAGGAGAGCCTGGGGGGCTGGGGTGGGCTGTGGCAGCCTGCTGTTGGTTAGGGAGTGCTTTCCCTTTCCCGTCCTCCCTGCTCCCCAGGGTAGGACAGAGCTGGACCCCACTGCACAGAGCTCAGCCCTCTGGGTGCCCGGGGTGCAGGGATTCAGGACCAGGGTGCAGGTGGGGCCTCCCTAGCTGGCCCAGTGCCAGCCTCCCCAGGCAGAAGCTTTGTCTTTTCCCCAGGCTGCAGTTCCTGCTGTGCAGTCAGCCCTCAGCACTCTGCACGTGTTAGCGGATGTCCCCAAGGACCCCAGGAGTGAGGAGCCTGTGGGGTTCCTCCACCAGGAGGTGGGGCTGGGAGCTGGGCCAGCATGGGCGCCACTCGCCACATGAATGTCCCCCCATTCTTCTGTGGAAACCTCATTACATAGGAGATGGCATTAAGAGGTAGAGCCTTTGGGAGGTGATTAGGTCATGAGGGCAGAGCCCTCCTGGGCGAGATTAGTGGCCTTTTATAAAAGAGGCCCCAGACAGCTCCCTGTCCCCATCCACCATGTGAGGACAGTGGTGGGACAGCTGTGTACGGACCAGACAGTGAGGCCACAGCAGGTACCGATACAGCGGTTCACATGGACGTCCAGCCTCCGGAACTGTGAGCAATACATTTCTGTCCCTACAAGCGCCTCCCCTACCCCGGGCTTACGGAGCCACAGCTCAGGCCGGCTCCTGGCTCCTGGGGCCAGGCTCTTGCTCATAAGAAGGAGGCTGGCAAGGGGGTGCCGTGGGCTCAGAGTCAGCATCAGAACAGGGCCTGGCGTGCAGTAAGTGTGGTTGTAAGGAAATGTGAGCTGCTGTTCCCTCTCTCTCAGCCTCTCCAGCCCCTTGCTCAGCTGAAAGTCCGGAATGCAGCTCTAATCTGACCCATCCCACCGCACCACCCTGTCTCACACCACCATCATGTCTGAACTGGCTGCCTGGCTGCTGATGGGTACACAGAGGCCAGAGTTATGGGGACCTCTGAAGTCTCCCATCTCAGCCACAGGGACAACATGATGTCCTAACATGACCACAGGCACTGTGGGACCTGGCCCATGGCCTCTTGCACCTCAGCTCTTTCCACTGCCCCTGCTCACTGCATTTCAGCCACACTGGCCTTCTTTATGTTCCTCCAGTGTGCTGAGCTGGCATGTGCCTCAGGACCTTTGCATGCACTGTCCCTTCACCTGGACTGTTTCTTCCCCAGACCTTGGCCTGGCTGCCTTGGACATGGTCTGAGCTCAGGGCTCCTTCTCAGAGAGGCCTTCCCTGCCGGCTCTGTCCTCAGATCACCCCAGTACCCAGTACAGGATTCTAACGGCCATGTCCTCATGCCTAGCCCACAGCAGCTCTTGCACATCTGAGCAATGAGCCCTGCCTGTCCTGTGGAGGCAGCTGAGCCCAAGCCATGCCCTTGTCCTCCAGGTGTGTGTGATGGAGCCCAGCAGTGTGGAGTTCACACTGCGCCAGGTGGTGGCACACGTGGTCCAGGCGCTGGAGCTGTCCCTGAGGATCAGCAGGGTCATGCCCGGCAGTGCTGGCTCGATGGTCACCCTGAGTGACTGCTGCCACTTTACTTGGCGGTGGACAGAGAGAACCTGAGTGTGTTCCAGCCACTCCCAGGTGACCAGCACTGGGGAGCAGGTGCCACACAGTGGGATCGGGGCCAGATTGTCAGCATGGACTGCACACGTTCCCCAAAAGAGGGCTTGAGGCAGCAGAGGGGCCTCAGCATGAGCGGTGGCATTTGTCCCCTTGTCCATTGTCGGCCCCGACCTGGTCTGGATCTTGCATACTCTATGACCATGGGCAAATCCCTGGCCTGTCAGTGCCTCAGCTTCCCTGTCTCTAAGCTGAGTGTCATCTAAATAGAATTGCGTGCCGAAGTGCCTATTTCACTGCCTGGAATGCAGTCGGGGCTCGCAATGCATTGTCCACACGGGTTCTGGGGAGTTACAGAGTCGTCACCCCTGTGACGTGCGAGGCCCAGCCCTCCTGAACTCTCCCATCTTTTCTCTTCAGCATCCCCCCCGGGGTTTCGGTGTTGACATCAGTGATGACGGGGACATCAACAGTGAGTTTATCAAGTGTCAAAACTGCCAGGCACAGGGTAAGCGCTTCACATGCCTGACCTCACTTAGACCTTACAAATTCTGTAGCAGAATGAGCTGTTGTTGGGTCCCGTGTCAGGTGAGGAAACTGAGGCTGTGAAGCTGCCCAAGGTCACACACAGCCTAGGGCAGGGATGGGTGGAGATCTGGGTGTGTGTGACACAGCTGCCGTGTTGTCAGCGAGGCAACCATTGAGGATAGAGGAGAAGGCATTGTATGGGGCAAGGCCAGCTGGCAGCAGGACATGAGCAGTCCTCCCATGTCATCCCCCACATCCCTGCTGGAGGGGACTTTTCCGGGTGCAGCCCAGGCATAGGGTCAGGTCCCAGGGAACCAAGTACAGGGCTGGGATCCCACGGGCCTGGCCTGAGCCACTTCCTCCACCTATTGGCTGTGTGGTGTTGGGTGCTCTGCCTGACCTCTCTGAGCCTCGGTTCCCCATCCACCAAATGGGGATAACAGCTCCTGCTTACTGTGGAGGTTACAAGTGAATATCCCCAGGACAGCACAGGGGTGTTTTTCAAGGTGTTTGGTCTCTGAAGACAGCAGTCAGGATGCAAATCCTGCAGTGCCCCGTCTCCTAGGAAGTGCCTTCTGTCTCCCCAGTGTGAGTGCACGTGGCAGAGTGTGGGGTGTGTGGGGCCCTGGTCGTCTGGAAATTATGCATCTTGGAAACCTGCACTCTAGTCGGGGCAGGGAGAGGCTCACCCCGGGGAGATTCTCGGGACCTGAGCCCAGGCCAGGTCAGCAGATTGACTTCTCGCCCTGGTGGCTGTCCTGGGCATCCTCAGCTCAGAGGACAGGCTTGTGCCCCTGTTAGGAAAACTCTCCTGTTCTCTCTCTCCCTCCCTCCCCCTGTTCCCTCTCCCACCTCTCCCAAGTTCCCAGCACATATGACAGGATTGTCATTGTGGCTCTGAGGAAGGGGCTGTACCAGGCTCCCTTGGTGGCCCTGTCCTGGGCCTGCCCAATCCCGGAAGCACCTTCTGGGGCAGGGTGGGGCTCAATGCTTGTCCTACTGGACTTGAACTCAGGCGTCCATTTCTGCCTTGTCCTTATGGGTGGTGCCTTCTTGACTGTCCCTTGGTTGGGGGCACTAGAGTGGCACTCCACGGAGCCACCAGCCCTCTTGGCACTTGGCAGGGCCCCCACCCAGTGGGGTGAGGACACCTGTGCTCTTGCTCCATCCTGGCTCTTTCTCTGCTCACCAGCTTTGCTGACTGCTTTTCAGCTTCCTGTTGTCTGAGCACCTACTAAGTGCCATGCTCTGGGGGCTCCCCGGCAAATGAGAGTGACAGAGAACAGACGTGGTCTCCCCCTTCGTGGTGTTTCCAGGCTAGCAAGATGGTGTAAGAGGCTGTGCAGTGCCGATGGTAAAGCATCCTATGGGTGAACAGGCGCAGGTGCTGTGAGCGCCAGCCCACTCCTAGGCACTACCCGACAGTATGGTCCCCAGGAGAACTGTACAGAAGACGGGTGGCCGAGCCACTTTGGGGTTTCTGGGAGGCTGCTTATGGGAAGCTTTAGCTCAGCTAAGACCCACCCACTAGTGCTCAGGAGGGAGCTCTGAGGTGAACGCAGTGTTCTGGGTCTCCTACGGGTGCGGGACTCACGGAGCATATGCATTTGTCAAAACTTGGGGAGCAATCCTCTTAAGATGTGTGCAAGTCCTGAGTGTAAATCTGAGCTTAGGCATAAAGAACCCTCAGTAAATATTGAATCATAGATAATTGTCCA
Organism: Microcebus murinus; assembly: GCF_040939455.1. Taxonomy (NCBI): domain Eukaryota; kingdom Metazoa; phylum Chordata; class Mammalia; order Primates; family Cheirogaleidae; genus Microcebus; species Microcebus murinus. Next base: position 14,830,698 of record NC_134124.1, read on the forward strand.
TGTGCTCAAGCATTGAGGATGACATGTGCTGATGTGTGCAACTTACTTTCAAATGCATAAGAAATAAGATGGATTGATGGATGAGTAAAGGGAGGGGAAGGCAGTAGGAGCAAGAACAAAGTGTCATCTGTAGCATCTAGGTGACAGGCCAAGGAGTATTCACAGCATAATTGTTGCAACTTCACTGTACATTAGAACATTGTCCTAAAAAGATGCCATGGAAAGAAAATAGTGCCACTAAACACACACACCAGTGGGACTTTTCTTAAAAAGGTGGGCAATCTCAAGTGTTGGCAAGGTTGTGGAGTAGCTGCTAGGAGCAGTGTGAGTTGATGTAACCGGTTAGGGAAAGACTTGGCAGTAACGACTGGAGCTGAATGTGTTCAGGCCCTGCGGCCTAGCGGTCCCATTCCTAGGGCCACACCCAACAGAAATGACCAAGTGTGTCTCCCAAAAGGAATGCGCACAGACCTCCCTGGCAGCTCTTTGGATCATAGCCGCAAATGGGAAGGGAGCCAAGTGCTCAATGCCAGGAGTGTGGGGACTCCCTGCCCACCTGCAGGACGAGTGAAAACCCCACGTGGTGTCTGTGTAGGGCACTGAGCTTGGGGGACTGTGCTGCCCAGCCACACACAGGCATATTGTGTGTGTATGCACACGACAGGAAAACCATGACTGAGAAGTGAAATGTGCGCAGCACTTGTGTGAATGGGGATTGTTCCTTTGTCTCTCCTGGGGGGCAGGTGACACAGTGGTGAAGGACATGGAGTCTGAATCCAACCGTCTGGGGCAAGTCCCGGCCCTGCTGCCCAGCAGCTCTGTGCCCTTAGGCAAATGACTGCAGCTCTCTGTGCCTTGGCGGCCACATCTCTACAGGGGGAATAGCACCTATGCCTCCCTGCTGGGACTGTTATGGGAATGGATATATGTAGAGAGCACTTGGTAAGGATTCACTCTCAGTACTTGTCTCTTCAAGCTTTGCATGGTAAACCTGCATTACTGTTTATATGTGTGTATATTTTAAGAGGCCACTGGGAAAGATCAGGGAAGAAGCAGTAACTGCTGAGGTGTTTGCCTAGGTGGGAGGAAGACTAGGGACAACTGGAGTTTATTGAGAAAATACTCTGTACCAGGCACTGTGGGATCCACTGCTGCCACCATTTTGCAGATGAGGGGAAGGAGCACAGAGAGGTGAGGGGACTGACCTGAGAACACACAGCCAGTGACCGACAGGCAGAGCCGGGGCTTCCATGGCAACAGGAGTGTCAAGCAGGCTCTGGAGGGGACGGGGGAACCCCGTCTAAGAACCTGCTCAGCACCCACTGTATTTGCAGCCTGGGTGGTTACTGTTCAGCAGCGAGTGAAAGCATCTCTATTTGGGTGTCCTTGGGAGTACCTGAGGGTCTCAGAGGAAACTTTGCAGCTGAGCTGGATGTTTGACACCTCTGACAATGCGTGGCAAAGCCAACATTCCACATGGCCCCTTCCAACATCAGTCCCTGGAGCCTGCTCAGGTGATTACACTCCTAGTCCCATCCCTAAATTGCCCCAGAGGAGGATTTTCTGCCGGGACTGTGCATGCCGTAGTTCTCCAGTAGCCAAATCATCCAATAAATTAAGAAAGCTGATTGTGACCTTTTACTGTCCATGGACCTGAGCTTAGACTAATGAGAGACATGAGAAGTGGCCACTGGTGCAGTTAGCCAAGGCCTAAACACTCGGAGGAGAGAAGGTCTCATCACCAGAGTGTCTAGCCCTCAGAGCTGAGCTGGGGGATGGTCAAGTTTGCAGACCCAGAGCCAAATGCACCTGTAGAGGGTTGTCCTGGCAACAAACAGGTTGGTCCAATCCCCAGTCCCCAGCTACATTGCCACCTCTGCCCTGGGTGCCCCAGTCACGCTGGCTTCCTACTGCCCAGAAGGCTTCGGGGCCATTTCCTGTGGTCACACCCAGACCACGGACCCCACCAGACCCCCCTCCTGCAGAAGCTGCCTGTGATCCCTGAGCGGCAGGTGGGCGTGGACAGCAATGATCATGTCCCTCCTTTGTGCCTGTGAACAGGTGGCTGTACTGTGGCTAGTTAGGTCCCTGTCTCATCTCCCCAGCTGGACAGAGAGGTCCTCACAGTGTGGACGTCTGTGTTCGCTCCATCGCTGTGACCCAGCGGGGCTTGGCCAGGTAGCTGGCATGGGAGCTTCCCAGAAGGAAACCCGAAGTGCAAAGGCACGGAGGTGTGATAGCATCTGTGGCAAACTGGGCGATTCCGTGTGGGCAGTACGAAGGCCTGGATGGGGCATGTTACAAGTCAGCAGGGGGACAGATCACCGAAGCACCCCAAATTCCACTGAGGACCTGAGACTTGTCCTGCCACTATTTGACCATCCTCGACCTGTCCCGCTGGGACTTATTACCTCTACCTTGCTCTCTGCACCTGTCCGAGAGCCCGCGGTCCCCACAGGCTGGCAGCCTCCCAGGGCAGAGGGCGGGACCTCCCTAGATACTGTCTTCCCAGCCTGGGCCTGGCACCACAGTGTCCACAACTCTCTGCAGAGAAAACTGATGCATGGACTAGCAAATACAGATTACGGCGATGACTGCTACCTGCCCTCCAAGACCCCACACTCCCCTCTTCCTTAGGGAAAGAACCCCTGTTTTCTATAGCGTGGTAAACTGCACAGAGAAAATATTTCTCAGCTTCTCTTAGAGCTAGGAGTGACTAATGGGCAACCTCAGATCAACAAAACTTAGCTGGAAATTGTTCTTCTCAACTTCTGGTAAGGCTAACAAAGAAAACTAGGTCAGCTGAGAGCCCAGTGCCTTCTCCTTCAGGGTACGACGGGGAATGCAGCACTGAAAGTTACAGCTGCAGCAACCATTGTGCACTGTGGGGCGACCTAGAGGATGCGAGCCACATACTAGGATGATAGAGTGGAAAGACAGAACCTGGATCCCTTGTGAATATAGAGCAGCCAGACCAGCCCTGTATGAAACCTCATGTGTGACAGACAAGTAAACTTCCCTGTGGGTTAAGCACCTGTGACTTTGGGTTTTGTTGTTCCCTGTGCATATCCTTGGTCTTAACTGCTATCAGGGTACGAAAAAAAAAAAAAAAAAAAACTAACAGATTATTTTTGGACAATAATTCTTTCGCACATATAGGACACACCCTGTATCCTATATCCACGTCAAGAAACAGATTCCCGGCACCCCAAAATCTCCAGGAGCCCCATGTGATGTCCAGCCTGTGCCCCAGGGAAACCAGCACCCTGACTTCTAGCAGCACAGCTCGCTGTTGCTTGATGCTGCACTTTCTATAAAGGGAATCACTGAGGATAAACTCTTGTGAACCTGGCTTCCTCCGCTCAGTGATGTTCTTGAGATTCCCACTGGTTGGACATGGCACACCCTTTACCCTCATTTCTATGCCTTATGCCACTGTGGGAATACAGAGCAATGGATGTACCCATGCTACTGTGCACACTTCGGCTCCTTCCAGTTTGGGGCTCTGATCCACAGGCTGCTAAGAACATCTGTCCACCTTCCTTTTCGGGGCCATTACTTAGGCACTTCCTTTGAGTGTATCCCTAACAGTGGGACTCCTAGGCCATCGGGCGCACATGACTACTGCCAGATATCTTTCTCAAAGTGGTTCCATCGATTGAAACTGCTACTAACAGTTGCCCTGCCTTTATTTTCCATCAGTGTGTTTTAATTGAATTTTTAAAATCTTATTTATTTTGATTCTCATAAAATATACATAGCAAGAAAACCTCCCACCTTTGCATTTTTACATGGAGAGTTCAGAGGCGTGAAGCACACGCACATTGTTTTGCGAGCATCACCACCGTGTATCCACACAACTCATCTCATAACCTGCAACTCGGTACCCAAGAAGCAATAACTCCCTAATTTCCATACTCCCCGGCACCTACCCTTCTACTTCCCGTCTCCATGAATTTGACTAGTCTGGGTACCTCATATAAGTGAAATCAGGCGTGTTCACCTTTTGCGACTGGCGTATTTATTCACTCAGCACGATGTCCCCAGGTTCCTTCCTGTGGTAGCATGCGTCAGAATCTCTTTTCTTTGTAAGGCTGAATAACAGAGTCCTTTGTATGTTTCAACCACATTTGGTTCATCCATTCATCACTGGTGAACACTTGGGTTGCTTCCACCTTCCGGCTACTCTGGAGAGCACTGCTATGAATGTGGGTGGACAAACAGGTCTTTGAGATTGTGCTTTCAGTATATACTGAGACGTGGGATTGCTGGATCCCATGAGACTTCTGTCTAATTTTCTGAGAAACATGCATACACTTTTCAATAACAGTAACACCATTTTACCTTCCCTCCACTAGTGCACAAGAGTTCCAATTTCTGCACATCTCCACTGACTCTCTTTGTTCGTTTTGTTTTCAGACACAAGCTCACTCTTGCCCTGGCTAGAGTGCCATGACGGCAGCCTAGCTCACAGAAACCTCAAATTCCTCGGCTCCAGGGAACCTCCTGCTGCATCATCGTCCTGAGCACTGGGACCATACTCACTTGCCACCACGCCCGGCTGATTTTTGTTTGTTTGATTCTATTTCTAATTGCTGGATATTTTTTTCTTGTTTCAGTAGCGACAGGGTCTCATTCTTGCTCAAGCTGGTCTCGAACTCCTCACCTCGAGAGATCCTGCCACCTCGGCCTCCCAGAATGCTAGAATTACAGGTATCAGCCACCTTGCCTGGCCACCAACACTTACTGTTTTCTGTTGTTTTATGGATAGTAGCCACACTCAGGAGTGGAAAGTGTGTTTTCATTGTGGTTCTCATTTGCATTACTCTGATGACTAGTGATGCTGAGCATCTTTTCATGAGTATGTGGCCATTTGCATATCATCTTTGGAGAAATCTATTCAAGTCTATTGTTTAATTGCGCTATGCATTTTATTATTATCTGTATGTATGAGTTCTCTACATATTTTAGATGTGAACCCCCTATCAGGTGTATGATTTGAAGGGATTTTCTCCCACTCCATAGGTTGCATTTGGCTCTGCCATGTCCTTTGACACACAGGGCTTTTGGATTTTGATGTGGTCTAATTTACCTACTTTTAATTTGTAGCCTGTGCTTTTGGGGTTATATCCAAAAAACCAATGCTGAACCCATTGTCTGAAGCTTCCCCCATAGTTTTCTTCTAGGAGTTTTATAGTTTTAGTCCTTAACATTTAGATCTTCAATTTGCTGAGAGTTAATTTTTCTGTATGGTGTTATGTTAGTGTCCAACTTCATTCTCTTGCATGTGGATGTTCAGTTGTCCCAGCACCATTTGCTGAAGAGATTGTCCTGAACGTTCCTGGCCCTCTTGTCAGAAAGCATTTAGCCATCTGTGATGGTCATTTCTGTGCTCAATGTTCCACTCCATTGCTCTGTGAGTCTGCCCATGCCAGGGCCACCCTGTTTTAATTACAGGAGCTTGTAATGAGCTTTGAAAACAGGAAGTGTAGAGGCCTCCAACTTTGTTTTTTTTCAAGATCGTTTTGTTTATTTGGGGTCTTCTGAGCTTGCATATGCCTGATAGTTTGCTAAATTTCCTTTAGTTCTTAGAGTTCTTTTGTGGAATCTTGTGTTTTGTACATATGGGATCATGGCTTTTGCAAAGTGGTAACTTTACATCTTCCTTTTCAATTTGAGTGTCTCATATTTCTTTGTCTTGCCTAATTGCTCTTTCAGTTGTTGGCATGACCACATCACATGTGTTCGCATTATGTGTGCAAAAACATCAACTAATCATAGGATCGTTTGGCATAGTTAGTGTATTAGATCATGTCCAAAACAAAAATAGTACTAGGTTTTATAATGGTCCACGTATTTACCTTTACCAGAGGTCTTTATTTCTTCATGACACTTTGAGTTCCTGTCTGGTGTTCTTTGTTTTCAAGCCCAAGGACTCCCTTCAGTGCAGGCAGGGCTGGTGGTACTGAGCTTCTGGTTATCTGGTAGTGTCTTAATTTCTCTGTCATTTTTGAAGCACAGTTTGTGGGATTTGGGCTCTTGGTTGAGAGCTTTATTTTTTCTTTCTTTCTTCTAAGACTTTGAATATTTCAACCTACTGACTACTGGCCCCCAAGTTTTTTATGACGAAGCTGATGATGATCGTTTGGGGGAATTATGACGACGTTTATCTCTCTGGCAGCTCTACAGATGTAGATAATGGACTTTATTGTGTGTCCCACAGCACAGAACCCATTTTTACATTATGATGATGTCAGCTGTGTTGAGGCATCACCCTGACATCAATCAGAATTTAAAGAAAAGACATTGAATATTTCAAGGATACACATGATGGGGTCTTTAAAAGCCTGAAGTTATTACGGATTTGCAAACTTCAGGGACCCTTGAAAAGGTCCCTGAAGCATTGTACAGGTTTAAATTCCGAATACACTAAATATCAACGTCTATAACCATGTAAACAAAGAACACTAGCTTTCTTACATAGGAAAATATTCTTGCCACCAAAAAATGAAAGAGCTACTGTAGTGTAGGTTTTACCCAGCCATGATTGGCCCATTTCTTACTCTGACCTCATAAAGAGCCATTGTTCCCAAATTCCCAGCACCTATATAAGCCCCTGGCTGGGCCTAGGGTTTCGGTCCTTATTGCCCGGTAAGCTGCTTTCTAGTGACCCGTGGTATGTGACTATAGTGATATTGCGTTTTCCTTCTTAGTGAGTATTGTCAGTGTAGTTAATATAATTAGCGTTGTTGGTTAGTTGTGTTAATGTAGGATAGTTAGTAGCTTGTTAATTTTGTTACCGTGCAGCAGCTAATGCTGCTCGTTAGCAGCATTAGCGTAGTGTAGTTAATATTGTTTTCTCTTCACATAGTATCGTTAGTACTGTTCTTTTGTAACGTTGGTATTATTAGTATTCTTTGCCTATTTAGCATTATTTCTTAATATCATTAGTGTAGTTCATATATATTGTATCATATCCTTTATTACACTTATATATTATATATTCAATATAGACTGTGAGTACTGTTAGCGCCCTAAACCTAGTTGGTATAGCTGGGTGTACTGACTAGTTACTCAGCACAGTGAGTGTACACTGAGCGCAGAGGCCACCATGGCGCAGCGGCTGCCCATGAAGAAGTTCGGTGACTATAAGTTCCTCAAGCACGTTAGCTCTGGCCCGAACAGCCAGGTGTTTCGGGGTGTGCACGTCCCCACGGAGACCAAAGTGGCAATAAAACTGGTGTCCCGGAAGAACCACCCCAGCCTGGAAAGGCTCCACAGAGAGGCCGACGCCCTGAGGTCCGTGGCTCATGAGAACATCATCATGCTTCTGAACATCCTCAAGAACGAAGACAGTGTGGCCTTGGTGACGGGCTTCGTGGGCGGCGGGAGCCTCTTGGAATACATCAGCAAACAGCAGCGCCTGACCGAGCAGGAGGCCCGCCCCATATTCCGCCAGCTGATGGAGGCAGTCGAGCACTGCCACCAGCAGCACCTGGTCCACCGCGACCTGAAGCCCGCCAACATCCTGCTGGACAAGGAGGGGAATGTCAAACTCGCTGCCTTCAGCGTGGCCACAGCCTTTCGTGAGGAGGATTACCTGAACACCTTCTGCGGAACCCCAGCTTTCATGGCCCCTGAAATGCTACGCCGGGAGAAATACGTGGGGCCGGAGGTAGACATCTGGAGTTTGGGCATCGTGCTGTACAACATGATAACTGGGCATGTCCCATTTTCCGGCGTCAGCTGGGAGGAACTGAGAACCAACGTCACCCAGGGGACCTATGAGACCCCTGATTACTTCTCTAAAGAGCTGAAATCATTTTTGGAGAGGTTTCTCACCGTGGATGCCAAGTTGAGGCCCACCATTTGTGAACTCATGCAAGACACCTGGATCCAGACCCAGGACCCACCGAAGCCGCCCAGGAAACGCACAGGGTCTGCGAGTCATCACCACAGGCTGGGGATTCCCCGTTATCCGATAATCCCCGAGAATTGCCCTGCGGCCTCCATGTTCATCCAGAGGAGCAGCTGCGAAGACGAAGATGAAGAAGTAGACAGCTTTCTTGAGAATGAGCTGCTAGAATATGAGCTCTCTGCCGAGTCTGAGAAGCCAGAAGATGACAGCTCTGAGCAGGCCGGGCAGCCACATGAGAAGACCAGGACCCCTTCCGTGGAAGAGGACCAGGCCCCGCAGGGGCTCGCTAGGAGTCTCGGCGACTTCTTCCGAAGCATTTGCTGCTTCTTGCCGCCCAGGAAGACCTGCCCTCCGCCCAGGAGGAGGTGGCTGCGTTCCAACAAGGTGGTGCCAGTGACGAAGGACAGCTGAAGAGCCACGGCAAGTATGTGGGGTGGTGCAGCCACGCTTCCTGCATCTTTTGCTATTTAATACGGTCTTGCCGACATTATTTTTAATAGACGAGTCACAGGTGTATTCATGTCTGCGGTGCAGTGTGAAGTTTAGGCATATGCACACAATGTGGACTGGTGACGTAAAGCTAATCAACGTATCCGTCACCTCAGACAGTCAAATGCAGCTGAAGTCACTTGTTGGGTCGGCACAGCTGACTTCATGGAGGTAGAGCAGCTGGATGGCGACGAGAGGCTGGGGTGGCAGAGGGAGGGCACGGGTAGTGGGTCGCAGGGCACGGAGTTTCAGGCAGCTGAGAGGAAGAAGCCCTGATGTGTGTTGCACAGCAGGGTGCAAGAGTCAATGAGAATGTCCTCTACATTTCAGAATACCTGAGAGTCCCCTTCTCATGTCTCCTTGCCTTTAGCACGGAGAGCAAGAAGACCCCGAGCTCCCGGCCTCTTGCCAGCATGGCGTGGGAGGTGTGCCGAGTGTGGACCCACAGCTCCGGGTGGGAGCCGGCCAGAAGCAGCCTGCGGAGCGGACTCGCAGCTCCAAGGTGGGCAGGGGAGCTGGCCGGAAGCAGCCGCAGCCTGCAGAGGCATCCGAGCACGGTATTGTGAGCTACAACAAGGCCTGGAGCCCTGGAGACAAGAGGGCCCCTCCGCCCCCACCGGGTCCCCCTAGTTTTGCCCAGTGTGTATTTTATTTATGCTTAAGAGCCCAGTGAGCCTCACCCAGTACTGTTTTCCTGAAAATCCATCCCTAGGCTGGGTGCAGTGGTTCTCACCTGCAATCCTAGCATTGTGGGAGGCTGAGGCAGGTGGATTGTTTGAGCTCAGGAGTTCTAGACCAACTTGAGCAAGAGTGAGACCCTGTCTCTACTGAAAAAAAAAAAAAAAAAAGAAATTAGCTGGACAACTAAAAATATATAGAAATATTTTCCAGGCATGGTGGCACATGCCTGTAGTCCCAGCTACTGGGGAGGTTGAGGCAGAAGGATTGCTTGAGCCCAGGAATTTGAGGTTGTGGTGAGCTAGGCTGACACCACGGTACTCTAGCCAGGGCGACAGAATAAGTCTCTGTCTCAAAAAAAAAAAAATCCATCCCTGGCTCTCACCCCTTCGCTAATGCTTGTTTTTTTGTTTGTTTGTTTGTTTGTTTTATGTCATCACACATTATGATGCAAATATGGGGAATTCAAATATATTTAAAGTAGTTTGTGAAGTAGCTTCATGTCTAGGGACCCACAGTTCCTATTCTCTGGAAGCTTTTGTCCTTCTGAGCTCTTCTGAACTTGCAAGCTCCTTGTTAGGTTGGCTGGCCTATGTTCTCGGCTCATTTTTATCTCAAGGTTTCAATGGATCATTTTGTTAAGGAGGGTAGAATGTTCCAGATTGGTATTCTACTTCCTTTCAGTTCTTTCTTGAGAACAGATGGATGTTGAAGGATCCGATAAACCTGTCTTGTCTTGTTAGTTGACTTTCTGCAATTTCCAGAGCAGAAGACACAGGGAGAAACTGAATTGCAGTGTCCTGGATTCTGAAGTTTCTAGGTATGAATCCTTCTTGTATCAGCCAGGAGAAAGAAGTGAGTGGAGAACTAACTGCATTTTAGCCTATTGCTTTCTTTTATATTGCTTCAATCCACTGGACATGTTTGAAGGGCATATTCTATTTGATTCAGAGACAAGTAGTGTGAGCATTGCCTTCGGTCTAGGGTAATCATAAATTTGTTTGGAAGGTCACTCCTGTGAAATCTTGCATCATTGCTGTTGATTTTTCTGATTACAAAACAGGCCGAGGGAAGATTTGGAGGAGATTTGGAGAACTTAACTTTTGCAAACGATACCTTTTTCTGTTGTTTTTGGCTCTGGTTTTAAGTTAGAGGTTGTACACGTGAAGAAAAGTGTGTGTAAAATAATGATATAGAACTTGACATTGAGAGCTTCCTTGGGTAAGAAAAGAAAGAACTGCAGTGGATAATGAGATTTCCTTATATTTCCTATTGAAAAATTTATTGTGATAGAAAATTATAACATTTTTTTCAAGAGTAATAGTGTTGTACTTAAAATGGAGAAACCTAGAGAATGGGATTATCAAAAAAGGCATAATGAGAATTTCCTCAATGCTTAGCCTGATTGATTAGTTCAGTTGATTTAGATGCCACTGCACAGTGATTTATGGTGTTTGTATTTCTTTTAAAAGAGAAACTATAATGAATAATATGTGACTTTCTAGACTTTGGGTATTGGGCTCTATAGATTCTTAGATTCAGCAGCTCTAAATCTTTAAAAAGCCAAAATGCATTAAAAAAAACAGGGACTTGACATCTACATATTTATATAGCTCATTTTTCCTAAAAATATGTGATGGATTTGCAGTAGGTGAGTTCCGACTTTACCCATCATTCATCACAGTATGTATAGAATATAGCGAGATCAGTTACAATAGCAAAAAATTAATAGCTATCTAAATTTGCCCTTAATGTCATAATTGAATTATTACCTTGGTTCCCAACCTCTGCTCTTATCCATATGTTTATAGGAAAATTGGAAATATTTTACTTCTAACCAACTTGATTTTCACCCTAGGAGGTTATCTTTTGTATTTTAAATTTTCCCTTGGCAGTTTGATTCTCTATGGGAATAGTTCCCTGAAAGGCAGATCCTTTACTGCTTTGAAATCAGAGACCGGGTCTCAATTCTATTTATGAACGTGAGCAGGTGGCTCAGCCTCCCATTTCTGAAACGGGAGGAGTAATACCTGCCCTACTTGAGTAAGGTAATGTTTGGGAAATCACCAGACTGTCTGGTGCAAGTCCCGGCTCTGCTGTCCAGCAGCTCTGTCCCCTTAGGCAAATGACTGCAGCTCTCCGTGCCCTGGCTGCCTTCTCCACAGTGGAAATAGCAACTGTGCCTCCCTGCTAGGATTGTTATGGGAATGGATGTACGTAGAGAGCACTTGGTAAGGATTCACTCTCAGTACTGTGTCTCTTCAAGCTTTGCATGGTAACCTGCATTACTGTTATAAGCAGAAAGTTTATATGTGTGTATATTTTAAGAAGCCACCGGGAAAAGATCTGGGAAGAAGCAGAAACTGCTGAGGTGTTTGCCTAGGTGGGAGGAGGACTAGGGACAACTGGTGTTTATTGAGAAAATACTCTGCACCAGGCACTGTGGGATCTACTGCTACCACCATTTTGCAGATGAGGGGAAGGAGGCACAGAGAGGTGAGGGGACTGATCTGAGGACTCACAGCCAGTGACCGACTGGCAGAGCCGGGGCTCCCTGGGCAACCGGAGGGCTGAGCGGGTTCTGAAGGGGAAGGGGTGCCCCGTCTAAGAGCCTGCAGTGGTGAGTCCGTGCCTAGCCGGCCTCAAGGTCTTCTTTGTCTCCATTCTAAAGGCCAGGAGACAGGGGAAGGGGCCTCTCTGGTATTTTGAATTGTGCAGAACAGTCTCATGGACTCTTGCCACCTGCTGTGCAACACATGTCAGGGCTTCTTCCTCCTGTCTGTCTGAAACTCTGAGCCCTGTGAGCAGCTTTCCAGGCCCCTTTTCTGCCTCCCCGGCCTCTCCTCACCATCAAACTCCTCTACTTCTATGAGTTCAGCTTTGCAGAGTCAACAGGGAAGTGACATCACACTGCATTTGCTTTCTGACATGACAGATATGTCAATTAGCTTGATGTCACAATCACATGGTGCACATATACCTAAACTTCACATCGTACCTCGGGCATGTCTGCAGCTATGTCTTGTCTATTAAAAGTGATATGAATAAAGCTATAATAAATAAATTAGATGGAGGAAGTGTGGCCAGACTGTCCCACGTACTTGTGTCTCTGCTTCTGCTGTCCATGGCTGTTGTCAGCACCAGCGTGTTTGCCGTTTGTGGCGGAGGTTTTGGGCTGGCAGGAAGCAGCATATTGTCAACCTGAGATTGGCAAGTCTCCTGGTGAGCTTCTGCCAGAAGAGGAACTGAAATTGCAGAATATTTTCAGTACTATTAGGCTAATATTCAGACAAATCAGAACAAATAAAAGTGCTACTATTTATTCCTTGATCACCCTCCTTCATGTTTTCATTTCATTTTTTAAATCTTCCATAGAATTAGAACTATAGGACCCTAGAAACAAAGTTACTTCACAATTAATTGAAATGTATTTGGATCTCCCATATTTGGGTCGTAACCTGTGATGACATAATCAAGCGAAACATAAACAACAACAACAAAAACCAGGCATTGCTGAAGAGAGGTGAGAGCCAGGAAAGGGGAGGGAAGGAAGGAAGGAAGGAAGGAAGGAAGGAAGGAAGGAAGGAAGGAAGGAAGGAAGGAAGGAAGGAAGGGAGGGAGGGAGGGAGGGAGGGAGGGAGGGAGGGAGGGAGGGAGGGAGGGAGGGAGGGAGGGAGGGAGGGAAGGGAAGAGGGAGGGGGAAATGGAAAGGAAGACAGAAGGGAAGACTAAGATGGCAGGGAAGATTAGGATATGGGAAAGAGGAAGGGGGATAGGAATGGAGGGAAATAGGAGGGGAGGGAAGTGATTTTAAGGACAGCAGCACTGGGTGACCGCTCACTGGGCTGTTAAGCATAAAGAAAATGGGGAACCAGGGGACCCACTGGGAAAGGAGGGGCCCTCTTGTCTAAGGGCTCCAGGCCCTGCCACAGCTCACTCAGGTGTGGCTCCGACGCCTCTGAAGGCCTGTGTGTTCCCCTCTCCCACCCACAGGTGTCACCTGCAGGTGCGAGTGTGCTGCTTGCTCTCCGTGCTTCAGCTTTGGCCACCACCACCGCCTTGTTTGCCTGTTTGCAGCGGACGCGTTGGGCTGGCAGGAAGCAGTGAAGTTGCCACGTCTCCTGGTGAGTTCCGAGGCCTGGCCGTCTTTAGAGCAGGAGGTTGAGGTCTTCCACTCCGGCGGCCCCCCCTGGTGGGAGTCAGATTCCCTGGAAATTTCGTGGGGACATGTGCCTCCTCCTGGCTGTCTGCCATGGCAGCAGGGCACCCTGCTGGGACAGGGACTCAAGTGTAGGCTGCCACTGTGCTTTCCTGGTATCCGCTGGCATTCCTGATCTCCTCTGGCATTCCTGATCTCCTCTGTGCTTTCCTGGTCTCCGCTGGCATCTCCTGCCCATCCACCTGCCCCCCATCATTTGAAGGAGCGTGGGCCTCTCTGTGGGGTCAAGTTCAGGAACTTTCGCAGAAAGGTTTTCAGCTCTCAGTGTTGCAGGTGGGATGTTGCTAGAAGGTTCCCTGAGTTCTCTCCATCCAGATGGAAGAGCCCTGGCTATCATGGCATGGAGGACAAACCCAGGCTCCACACTCCTCCCACTAGGCCCATGTTGTCCTTGTTCAGGTAATTCTGGGCCACAGAAGGTGTCCACCCTTTCCTCATCACTAAATGTGCCACTAAAGGTGGCAAAGCCAAAGTCAGCTAGTTTCATCTTGTCATTGACATCAAGTAGGGTGTTTTGCGGTTGCAGGGTGTAACGCGGTTCTAGTGGCAATACTGCACGCAGCCGGGATTGTCCTGTCATTACATAGAGGCTGTCTTCAGTCTCAGTGACACCCAACGGCTTCAGCCTATTTGGATGACTCAGGTGCCTTTACTATGACCTCCATATTGACAAGTTCCACGCCATGGAGGCTCTGATTGAACATCATTTTTTTATCGCTTTTTATTATTATTTTTTTCTTTTTCGTTCCTTGGCCAAATATCACCTGCTGCTAAAGGAATAACTTCGTGTCCTCTAAGCAGCTCTGGATCTCAACAAGCTGTGTCTTCTCTCGCACTGGCACTACATCCCTGTGGGCACGGCCAGACGCACAGAGGTTCAGGGGCAGTGCCTTGGGCCTTATTTTGATGGCTACCTTGGTCCCCTCTGACACTGCACCAGCCACTGCACTTCAGGAGCTTGCCATTGTTTAGTGCCTCATTGGACAAATTGCAGGTGGCACCCTGCTGCCTGGTCACCTCTATCTATGCGAACTCTTCCCTAGCTGTGCTAGGTAACTAGCGAACGCTGCCAGCTACACGACCTAGGCTAGGACCATTAACAGTGCTATGATTCCAGCTACATGCACCAGGCTAACAGTACCAATAATACTAACTGTCCTAAGAATACTGACTACACTATGCTGTCACTACTGACACACAGTCGACTGTACTATGCTAGCACTGCACACTGTGCTATGCTGACATCACTACCAGGCAGCACTGACTATTCTACGCTAGCACGACCGACCAATGACACTAACTGTACTGCCTACACCAACACTGCCGACTAAGGAGGAGAAAACAGTGTTGCTATGGTCAGACTACGGGTTCTCCAGCAGCTCACTGATCAATAAGGGAGGGTTATGGAGAGGGTAGGGAGGGGTGGGAAGAGGGTGGGTAGGGAGGGAGCGGGAACAGGTGGGGAGGAGATATGGTGTGGAGTGGAGGGGAAGAGTAGGAGAGGGAGAGAGGAGGAAACACCAAGAGGGGCAAAGATTTCATCTCCCAGCAGGGAAGCTGTGGATTGCACAGGGGGCTGGTATTTGACCTTTCACTGTGAAGCTAGGGAGCAGGAGAGGGAAACAGAGGCCCTGAAAACTCAGGAAGAGCAGAGGATGTGGCTCTGGTGGTGTTACCTGTACCAGAGAGAGTTACCTAAGGCTTGGCCATCCTGGTGTGACGAAGTTGAGTCTGTCCCAGAGCCAGACATGCCCGTCACACTGAACAGACTCAGAGGGGTTCGTGGGTATGGAGGACGCCCGTTCAAGGTGGGCCAGCCAGTTCCAGAATGCCAGTGCAATCTCTGATTTTCGGAAGAGGGCACTTGCTTTCTCGGGGCCCTTCTTTATCAGAGGGGACATGGTCCTGGCAGAGCCCACTTCCTGGGGCATTTTTACTCAAGGGAGCCAGAGTTGTAGTGAAAGCAAGGCTCAGTTCCCGTAGAAGAGTGTGGTCTTGTCCTCATCTTGCCTGGGACCTTGTCGAGTAACTCTGGCTGTGCTGAAAACCCTTTCACAGCGGCAGCCATGATTTCAAAAGCTTTTTCTGCTTTCAAGGCTGCTGTCAGGCCCACTCTGTTTCCTCTCTCCTCTCCCCATCGTGGTTGTCAAAGACCTTGAGGGCCAGGTTTCGAGTTCCACTTGAGCAGAATGAGGCCCCTTCTCAAGTTTTGGAGTTCATGCCAAACAGTGGTGGTCACTGGGAGATGAATTCCATCGCTAAGAGGCATTGTTCCTCCTGGGGGTCAGGATTTAGAGTAGTAAAGAGGACAATGACTTCAGACAGGAAGCTTCCTGGCTTCATCCATGTGGGTACCATGTGGCTGCAGCCTCCCAAAAGGGAGCTGGGGTGCAGGCAGGCAGGGAGCTCTGAAATGGCTGCTCAGGTGAGGGAAATGGAGATGGAGAGGAAGCAGGAGGAACAAGGGATCCAAAAGAGAAACATCATGCAGACAGTGCGGCAGGGAGAGAAACGCAGGGGTCACAAGTGACATGAGGCAGGCAGAGCAAAGAGCAGGAACTCTAACAAGTTTAAAGAAAGTTTGAAAGTAGAGGATGTTAGAGTCTTCACTGGCAGTGCTGATGGAAGTTCAGGTAGCATCAAGCAGAGACTCAATCTCTGGCAAAATCTCCTGGTCCTTTAATTTGTTGGACATCTGCGATAGCGGTCACTGAGTCCAAAAGTTCCACGAAACCTTGCGGTGACGGACAATTTTAGGGATGGTCGTATGCTGCCAGAAGTCTGAGAAGGCAACCGCAATGCAGATGACCATTGAGGGTCTGATCAGACACCTGGCGTCCCCGAAAATCTGAAGTCAGACTAAAATGTAATGATCTGGACCAGAGAATGGGCATCCCAAACTATGACTCAGATTGTGACTTTGAAGTCTTCTCCATAGCCAGGAGTCCTTGGGTCTGGGTGAAGACTGATAGGGGCAGTGCCCTCCCTGGAATCAGTGCTTAGGCAGCATGCCACCTCCATGGCAGCCTCCCGAGTGGTGGATCCAGGTGCTGGGTTTTTTTTCTGGACTAAGGAAACTAAGCCAAACTGACAAGCTGCCACTCTCCACGTTGTGCCTACGAAAATTTCCAAAGTTTCCGGAGACCCAGTGACTCACGGAATCCCAAACAGTTTGACGGCACTGAGAGGGATGTCCTAGGAATTGCAGACGAGGCAGCAGTATCAAGACTGAAGCAGCTTTTCTTATATGAAGGAGTCATAAAGACCTTCTCAGATGGGCAAAGGCTGAAGGAATTCATTAAGACAAGACCTGCTCTCCAGGAAGTACTCAGAACACTGTTCCACATGGATCAGCACAATAACCACCAGCGTAAAATTGTCCAAAACATAAAAGTCAAAGGCCAGGTACCACAATGGCTCAAGAGAGAACCCAAAGTTACAAAGTTCAACTCAACAGGATGAACAGAAAGCTGCCCCACTTATCAATTCCTTCAATAAATGTGAAAGGCTTGTCATCTGCCCACTAAAGAGACATAGGCCGGACGAATGGATAAATATCCACAAACCAAGTATCTACTATCTTCAGGAAACACATCTAACCCACAAGGCTGCATTCAGATCCGAGGTGAAGGGACGGAAAAAATATTCCATGCAAATGGAAGCCAGAAGAAAGCCAGCTTAACGGTTCTGATTTCAGAAAACTTAGTCTTCAACAAAAGTAAAGAAAGACAAAGATGGTCACTATATAGTAGTGAAGCATACAATTCAACAAGAAGACATACTATTTCTAAATATTTTTACCTAAATCAATTGCACCCAGATTCATAATCCAAATCCTACTTGATCTAAACAAAATGATAAACATCAGCAGTGTAATAGTTGGCTACTTGAACACACCTCTGATAGAGCAGGACAGATCCTCCAATCAGAAAATAAAGAAACAATGGGCTTAAACAGAACTCTAGAACAAATGGGCCTGACTGACAGTTACAGAACATTCTACTCAACAACCACTGAATATACGTTTTTCTCATCAGCTCATAGGACATAAGATTGACTATATCCTAGGCCACAGAGCATGTCTCTACAAACTTATAAAAGTAGAAACTATACCATGCATCTTCTCAGACCACAGTGGAATAAATTTAGAAATCAACTCCAACATGAACTCTCATCTCTACACAAAGTCAAGGAAACAGAAACAACCTTCTGCTGAAAAATTCTTCACTTAAGGAGGAAATTAGGATGGAAATCTGAAGACTCTTTCGACCAAGTGATAGACTACACACAAGTTATCAAGGTCTATGGGACATAGCTAAAGCATTCCTGAGAGGAAAATTTATATAAATGCCTACATGTAACGTGCAGCAAGATCACAGAGCAATAATGTACTGAATCATCTCAAAGAACTGGAAAAGGATGAGCAAATCAACCCCAAACCCAGCGGAAGAAAAGAAATAACAAAGATAAGAGCAGAACTAAATGAAATCCAAAAAAACTGTATAGAAGATTAATATAATAAAAGTTGGTTCATGGAAAACATAAACAAAATTGATACACCTCTCACTCAATTAATCAGAAGCAGAAAAGAAAGTACTCCAGTAAGCTTAATCGAAAATGAAAAAGGAGAAATTACAACTGAAGCCACAGAAATACAAAATGTCATCTATGAATACTATAAACACTTTAAAATGTAGAGGAAATGGACAAACTCTTAGAAACACACAGCCTTCCTAGGTTCAAGAAGGAAGAAACAGAATTCGTGAACAGACCAATGTCAACTACTGAAATGGAAGCAGCAATAATATACTTTCCTAAAAAAAAATTCCCAGACCAGATGGTTTCACACTCATATTGCACCAGACCTACAGAGAAGAACTTGTGTTGTGTGCCCTACAGAAATTATTCCCTACAGAAATAATTCCCTACAGAAATTATTCCACACATCAAGAAGGAATCTTCCCCCATATGTCTTCTGAAGCCAACACCACCCTGTTGTGTGCCCTACAGAAATTATTCCCTACAGAATAATTCCCTACAGAAATTATTCCACACATCAAGAAGAAAGGAATCTTCCCCAATATGTTTTCTGAAGCCAACACCACCCTAATATCAAAGCCAGGAAAGGATTTATGAAAAAAGAAAACTACCAGATCAGTATTTGTTATGAATATATATACAAATCTTTGCAATAAAATCCTAGAAAATCAAATTCAGCTCATCAAAAAAATAATCCATCACGACCAAGGGGGCTTCATCCCAGAGATGCAGAGATGGTTCAACATTCACTACATAGATAGAAGTCAATGTGTCTGCAGGAGTGTGAGTGAACCTGGAAGTTCCTCTGAAACCATGTCACACTGAAGGAACCAGAGCCTCTTACAGAGGGAGAGAGGTGAGGGAGAGAGGTTTCAACGTCCTGGCTGGGTCTCCCTGAGGACATCAGTCAGTGTCCCTGAGCCAGGTTCTTCAATAAGAAAAGCGGAGACTGAGAACAACCACAGACACCATCTCAGGGCTGCTGTGGGCTACCTGAGACAGAGGGTGTGAGGGGCTGGACTCACAGAGAAAGCCAATTCCGAATTCAGGTGCAGAGGGTGTGAGCTGCTGGACTCGCAGAGAAAGCCAATTCCGAATTCAGGTGCAGAGGGTGCGAGGTGCTGGACTCACAGAGAAAGCCAATTCCGAATTCAGGTGCAGAGGGTGCGAGGTGCTGGACTCACAGAGAAAGCCAATTCCGAATTCAGGTGCGGAGGGTGTGAGGTGCTGGACTCGCAGAGAAAGCCAATTCCGAATTCAGGTGCAGAGGGTGTGAGGTGCTGGACCCGCAGAGAAAGCCAATTCTGAATTCAGGTGCAGAGGGTGTGAGGTGCTGGACCCGCAGAGAATGCCAATTGGCTTGGGGACCCGGAGAGTGAAGCTGGCTCTCCCCAGCTGTTCCTACGATCAACTGCCAACTCCGATCATGCAGCTGTGGAGTACACTTCCCAGAAGGTAGTGAGCTCCCTAGCACCACAGTCACTCAAGCCAGAGTTAGATGTGTGTCTTCCAACCCAGGAGCCACCAGCCACATGACTGCTTGCAATGTCGCTACTCTGAACTCCGATATGCTGGAAGTGTAACAGAAACACCAGATTTCAAAGACTTATCACACAAAAGAAATGTAAAATATTTCAGTATTTTATTTTGATTACATATTGAAATGATACTATTTGTCATAAATTAGATGAAATAAAATATCTTATTGAATTTAAAGCCATGTCTTTTCACCTTTTTGATGTGACAGCTACAAAATGTTATGTTACCTGTGTGGCTTGTATTATATAACATTTCAGTTGGGGGCGCTGGTGGAAATCCCGGGTGCTCCCAGTGTGGTCGTGGGGCGGCAGCACCGAGTCACCTGGGAACTGACCGGAAATGCAGAGTCTCAGGTGCCGCCCGGCCCCACTCATGGAATCGGGAGCTGCGTTTCCACACGCTCCCCACGTGACTCCCGTGCACACTACAGTTCGAGAAGCCCTGCAGAGCCCTTGGCTGGGGGTCTCAGACGGGGTGGGGATGCCTGGCCTGAAGCCCCGCCCATATCATGTGAAATATTAAGTAATTGATGCCTTTGTCCCTTAGTCACACACCCAGCCCGGGGTGTCCTTTAAACCCAGCTCTCTCACCAGGAAGCGCCCCCGTCCTTTAAAGAGAAGAGGGCAGCTTTGCAAGGGGTCGGGCTCTCTTGCTTAGAAGGGCTCACTCCCACAGGGACACCCACAGCTGCCCCATGACCTTTTAAGGACTGGTAGATAATCTTGGAAAACAGCTGAAAAATATAGGTCTGTGTCTTTAAAACCGAAAACAAAACACAAAATTTAACCAACTCCCCGCCCCTCAATTCCTCCTCCTTTTTCTCCCTGAAAACGTGTCCAGCCAGCATTGACGGCACAGAATACAGAGATGGTGAGAGAGGCAATCACCAGAGGTGCCACATGTTGCCCAGGGCCTGTGCGATGGCTGAGTGTGACCACGGGGAGCTGGGAGCTGTGATTAAACGCGACGGGCTCCCAGCTGTGAAGCAGCCAGGAGGGATCAGGGCCAGGACCGGCCCCGGCCAGGGGGTGAGGACGGTGGTGCCTGTCCACAGGCAGATGAGCCCAGGTTCGCTGTCCTGCATCGGGGTGCAGGACACAGCCACGCCCAGCTCCCCACTCCCCAACACTCCTGTCTGTGACCTCATCTCCTCCCAGAGAGGTCAAGCCCTCCTTGAGAGGTGACCTTGGAGCACAGAGGTGAGGGGAGGAGGGGGAGTGTCTGCGAGGAGAGCATCCAGGCAGAGGGGACAGCAAGTGCAAAGGCCCTGAGGCAGGGGCGTAGCCAGTGTGTGTGAGGAAGGTGAGGAGGCCCCTGTGGCTGGGAGAGTCAGCAAAGGGGAAGGAGAAGGGGTTCGGGGACCCAGGTCACGCAGGGGCCTGTTGGCCGCTTGGGCTTTCCTCTGAGTGAGATGGGAGCCATTGTGAGGTCATGAGCAGAGGGGGACAGGAGGGAACTTCTACTTGAAAAGGCTACAGGGGGTGGATCACAGAGCTGCTGTGCTGGTGCAGGGAGAGGATGGGTGGCCGGGACCCGGGGTCAGCGGGTGTTTGCACCACCGCAGGGAAGCCAGGATGGCGGCTTAAACTGTGGGATCTGGGGCGCAGCTGGCAGCAGGGGCAGATGCAGGTAGATGGAGCTAGAACTGACATACTGGATGTGGGGTGTGAAAAAAGGAGAAAGGTCAAGGCCAAGGCCAAGGTTTTGACCTACACAACTGGAAGGATGGAGCCGCCCTTTACCGAAGCAGGGGAGGGAGACGAGGGCAGGAGCGAGGTTGTAGGGGACAGATCGGGAGGCAGGTTGGGCTGGGTGAGGTTCCTGGCCCAGCAGACGCTGGAGCAGGGAGGCGGGGGCAGCAGGTCCGGGCAGGAACCTGGATTTCACAGACAGCCGTAAAGGCCGTGGCTGTGGGGGGCACTTGGGGACGCGTGGTGTGGGGCTGGAAAGGACAAGGGCAGGGTCCTCTCTGGAGGTGGCTGCTCGGACATGACTGAGGCCCAGAAGGACATTACCTGTGTCAGAGGAGGCCCAGCGTGGTCCCCTGTGACTGTCCCTTTCAGTGAAGTGACAAATCTCAATGACCACCTGGACAGCTCTGTCTCCCCAAGTCCTTCTAGCTTGCTATGTGGCCAGTACACGGAAAACATGGAATTTTAGAGCTAGAATGATCCTTAGAGCTAGAATGTCGGGATTAAAACTCGGCTGTGGCTGCACAATGGCCGCTACTACTGCTGATATTCATCCTAGCGCTGCTGTCCTCCCCGCGCTCCGCACCCGTGAGAACACAGGAGGAGGCGCTCTCGGTCCTTGTCTCATCTGAGCTGCACAACAGCTCTGAGAAGTCAAGTTCTCATTGCCTTTTTTCCAAGGAGGAAACTGAGGCTCAGAGAGGAGCGACTGCCCAGGGGCACACAGCAAATAGCTGCACAGTCAGGGGATGTGAGGAAGCGCCGGCCCGGCCCCTTCCTCCCGGGGGAGGAGCCTGGCCCCCGCTTGCACAGGCATGGCGGGGGTGTTCCCGCCTCGCCTGCCCCCGCCCCAGCCCAGCCTGAGCGCACACTCGGGGCTCCTGCTTCCGGGCCTGGCTCTGGAAAAGGCCCCACCAGGGGCTGCCGAGGTGAAGCCCGGAGGGCAGTGCGGAGGAGGAGGCTCTCAGGTCCCCGCACGGGGTCAGCCCAGCCTGGCCTGGCCTCCCGCCGCTTCTGCAGCCACAGCTCAGTGCCTCGGGCTTCGGCGAACCCCATCTGGGAAATGGGCCTAGTTGCACCGTCCTGCGAGCACTGTGGGCAGAGAGGACGCCCCCGTCTGGGCCTGGCCATAAGTGCTGGCATTGTGCACAGGGCTGTGAGTGGCTTGGGGAGCAGGGGTCTCTGAGGTCCACTGGGGCCCCCAAGGGACCCCCTGAAGGCCCCTTAGTGCTGGGAGGGGTCAGACGCTTCCCGCCTTCTGCGGCCTTCCCAGGCCTCTTGCCACGTCCACTTCCACTCAGGGCCCTCCCCAGAGCCGGCAGACCAGGTGTGGCCCTCCCGGGGCGTAAGGCACGGAGTGGATGGTGGCAGGCCCTGGCGTCACACCGCGAGTGCCCTTCACGGATACCGGTCTCAGGTGGGGCCGTGTTAGGGGCAAAGGCGGGACCCAAGGGAGCCAGCACAAGACCAGGCAGGAGGAGGGAGGGGCGCTGCCCGCGGACACCTGGGCATGTCGGGCGGGTGCACCAAGGAGCCTGCTCAGGGGACGTGTGGAGCTCACAGCGCCCTGATCCCAACCTGACCAGGGGCTGGAAGGTTCTTTATGGAAAGTCTGCATGAGGATGTGGGGGCTGAAGTGTCCAATGGGCTGTGGCTCCAGTCCTGTCCCATCATTCCTGAGCCTCCTAGTCTCCTGGGCAGAGATTAGGGACCAGGCCAGGGGTGAGGGCAGCACACAGTAAAAATGATTGACTGTGAGCAGTGAGCTCCCCGCTCCTGGAGGTGTGAGCAAATTAGCTGGATGTGCAGGGGTGCCCCTGCCTGCCTTTCCTCCTCAAGAGCTGCTCCTGCAGCCCTGTGACCTGTGGCACGGGGCGGGCCAGCGAATGGGCTCTGGGGTCAGACAGCCCCAGGTTCAATCCCAGCTCTGCAGTGTAACCCTGGGCTGGTGGCCACGCCCCTCAGTTTTGTGCAGGGAAAGTGAGGCTTGTTGGGAACGGGAGAGAAGCCTGAGGACCAGCACCCACAGGCACGGAGCCCCGGGTCACTGTCGCCCGGCAGCCCCACCGCAGCACCCACGTGGAGCCTGTGTTTGCCCACTGCTCGGCTGCGGGGACAGGGCAGGCCTTCTCCACTGCCCACAGGATTCCGGGCCTGTGTCCACCTTGGGTCCCTCTAGTGGAAAGTTCTGCCAGCTAAACCCGCCCCAGCTGGCATTGGATTTTGTTTTCATTTTTCAGGCACGATCTGGGAATGGAGACAATGAAATTTGTGTTATTTATTTTCCTTCCGAGCACTTTGTCCTTGTGGGATAGCCCATGGGGCTGCATTCCCTCCTCACCCTCCCCATCCGGGCTGCAGGGGGTGGCAGGAGAGGATAGAAGTTGGCAGGGAGGTCAGGGAGCGGAGTGCTGGGAAGGTGGGGGTCCTGGGGAGTGCAGTAGGGAAAGAGGGATGTGATGAGCTCCTCCAACTCTGGCCTCCCTTGGCAGCTCCTGTGCTTCTTTGAGATTAGGTATCACCTCCTCCAGGAAGGCTTCCCTGACTACCCTCTCCCCCAACCCCCAGCCAAGGCTAAACTGGTGTCAGCAACTTCATGCTCTCAGGAGGCTACACTCCGTCTCCCACTGAGGACTGTATTGGTCTGTGGCCATCTCCTCTGCAGGAGCCTATACCCAGCATTGGGCCCTGGGAGGACACCAGCAGAACCGAGCATGGAAAGGGACACCAGTCTCTGCTCCCTGGTCCTCGCTGTCTGCTGAGAGGTCTCGATCTGGGGTGGGGGGTGGGGAGTCGGGGCAGTGGGGGAGAAGGGAGAGGAGAGAGTCACACTGAGATAGGGGTGCCAGGGCTCAGGGCAGCAGTGCAGGCTCACAGCGTGTGGCTAGGACGGCACACAAGGTCTAGACTTGGACTATTCTGGCTGTGTGACCGTGGGCGGTGAGTTGGCCTCTATAAGCCTCAGTTTCCTCTCTATAAAACGGGGATGAGAGCACCACTTGGAATGTCCCAGCTCAAGGCCTTGGGGTGCCCTTGTTTAGCGAGGGCAGGAGCAGGGCTGGGTGGCTGGGTGATGAGGTCTCTTGGCTGGTCGGGTCCAGGGCATGGAGGTGGGAGCGGAGCCCCTGGCCCATGGATCCCACAAATCCTATCCCACCACTCAACTCTTGGTGCCAAAAATGGGGAGACCACCTGCCTTGCCTTCTCCCAGCATCCTCCCGTTGGGGCTGCGGCTCAGGCAAATGTGGGCGAATAGGGCTGGGGGTCTGATGGGGAGCACTCCCACCTGCTGTAACAGGCTGTGGCCGCGGCTCCTCAGAGCCTGTTGGAGGCCCCGCTCCAGTCACTCTGGGCCCAGTGCTTGGTGGGCGCGAGGAGGTTCGGGTGCTCAGGGCTCAGGCCTGGGTTTTCTGTTCCCAAACCCCACTGGTGGCCTTGAGGTCCAGTGGGGAGACTGAGATGGTGGGAGGGGACAGGGGGCACCTCCCGGATTAGCCCCTGTGGTTTCTGTCTGGATCTGCCCAGGCACGTTGCAGTGGGGATGGCAACTCGCAGACACCCGACAATCACCAGGGCGTTGCCGTGTGTCCCCGGCCTCCCCGGCCCACTGTGCGTGCAGGGCACTAGGGCAACGTGGTCGGGCGGCAGCCAACGGCTCTCTGCTGTCGCAGCTGCACCTGTGGCCTCTGACAGTACATATCCTCTGAGCAAAACTTAGAAAATTCAGACACAAAGACGAAAAAGCATTTTTCACACTTTCACTATATATTTGGGAATTGAGTGAGAATTAAAAGTTTGAAATGACAAGAGTTTGGAGTTGTAAGGACGTCTCAATATTGTGGTCTATCTTGGTTTCCAAGAAAGAATAACTTGCTAATTAGGACTTTAAGGCAGTAAAGGCTAACATTCTGTAGACTCCAACATCAGAATATGATTACAACAGGAGTTACACGATGTATAGTGCCACATCACAAAGTCTCACACGGTCCGTAGTGTTTAAAAGTAATTTGACCTTGGCTTTGGCTGTAGAGAGAGAAAACATTTAAGCAAAAATAGCAATACGTCAGATGGCCTTATGGTGTCCAAAGTGCTTCTCAGTGACTAAACATTTGAACAAGACATAAACTGTAGAGCTTGGACTCTACTTCTTCAGACAGCTGCTCCCCGCTACTCCCCAGCCCCTGCACATGTCCTCTGTCCTGCAGTGGGGCTATTTCCTCAGTCCTGATTGAGTATAGGGACCCACCCAGAGCTGAGGAGGAAGAGGATTAGAGACGCAGTACATCCGTCTCGTATCCCACTTCATATCACATTAGTGCACTTCTAGTTATTATGAAAGATTATATAAAGTATGGTTCACTAATTTGAGCATTTGAAATCAAGCCAGAATCATCATGTACATAGCTCAAGTTAATTCACTTTCAGAAGTGTGGGTTCTGGGTTAAAGTTTAATGGTATATTCTCAAGTTTTAATAGAAAGAAAACAGCTGCTCATGGTGTAAGGGTGTAGATTAAGAGAAACTCAGTAGTTTTTTGCAGACTAAGACCGTTATTTCAAGGAGAAGAGAAAATATTTACCACTGTGCTCTTACCTTTGTTCTTTGCATAGCATGCATTCATTACCATAAGTTTTGCCATCAGATCCACAGACCGGTCTATACATCCTGCTGCAACCACGTCGAGCTAAATATTTTTCACAGTTTGGCTGTAAAATAGAGAGACGACAAAGAAGTTATCGTAGAGTACGTATTTGAAAACAATGTTCTCACTACATTATTATGAAATGCCATACCTACAAATAAAACAATGGATATGTTTTTATTATATCTAGGCCCATAACAAAACAAAAATTCTTATGACAAAAACCAAATTAAAAAATAAAATATTTTCATAACCTTACAGCCCTCCCGATCAGGTGTTTCCCTCAATTGCATTCCCCTCCCATCCCAGAGGCAATCATTACACTCAATTTTCTATTTATCATTCACTGGCTTTTCTTTGAAAGTTTTGTGATATTTAATTTTGAAAGTTTTAGAAATGTATATGCATAAGCATTTTGACCTGCTGTGGTTTTCTAAAGATATTTTAGCAAATACAGATTACTTTCATTGAAAGCTTTTATAGTTATTTATTGAGAGCATATAACCTTCTAATCTTTAACTTATTAATCATGATGATTCCATGCTATTTTGAGTCAATCATTGATTGCTAGTAAAATAAACATTGTTGTATTTTTGCAAGATTTTTAGACATTGCTAAATTTGTGTATGCTAATATTTTGTGTAGGTCCTTGGACCTATATTGATGACTGGCATTGTCTTCCATTGTTAAAGTTGAGGAATTAGCTGACAATTTTAGTCTAATCCCTTTGTAGGTAACTGGTCTTTCTCTCTGGGTACTCTTAAATCATCTCTGAATTTACCGATTTGTAGTTCTGTTAACAATGTGTTTGGATATGGATTCTTAAATATTTTGTTTCTGGTTAGAATGTCTTGGGACGGACCTTCAAATCTATTCATAATAGCCAATCAGTAGAAACAACCCAAATTTTTATCAGCTGATTAATGGACAAAAAATGTGATATATCATGAGTCACTAGGAAATTATTTATTGGCAAAAATAAATGAAGTTTTGATTAATGGTACAATAATGATGAACATCGAAAACATTACACTAAAACTCTCCCCACATAAACTATTTGAGGATCATAT
Organism: Microcebus murinus; assembly: GCF_040939455.1. NCBI lineage: Eukaryota > Metazoa > Chordata > Mammalia > Primates > Cheirogaleidae > Microcebus > Microcebus murinus. Next base: position 14,857,482 of record NC_134124.1, read on the forward strand.
TTGACACACTAACCTACTAGTGATATTTAGTACTAAATAAACATCAAAGATTGTGTACCATAGGGGTAATAGACTTCACTAAATTGTTCCCGTCGTGCACTGAACAAATAACAGTAAAACAAAAATAGCACAAAGCCTCAGGGTTATAGGTTGGGAATAGAATAATTAGTGTACAGATTTGCTATAAAATATTATTTAAATGCCTAGGCTTCAATTTTAAAAATTGAGAAATAAAAGACAATGAAAAAAAAATGTCCCACATGCAGGACAAAGGAGGAGGGAAGCAGGCAACAGAAACTTATCCTTGAGAGAGGTACAAGGTTGTTATTAGCAGTCAAAAACTTCAAAGCACCTTTTGGAAATATAATTAAAGACCTTAAAAAAACATGTCGAAAGATGTGAAGAATGGTATGATGACAAAATGTCACTAAACATAGAAGAGCCTTAAAGTTAAGAACTTATACATAAAGTATAAATAAACAAAAAATATAGGATTTTAGTAATTCAAAAATACAATAATGAAAATGAAGAAATTTCACTACAGGGGTCCAACAGTAGACTTGGGCTGGTGGAAAACAGAATTGGTGTGGTGATTTTAGATCAATAAAAAGTAATAAATCTTTTTATAACATGAGTGGCAGAGTAATAGGAGAAAAAAAAAGCAGAAATATATTACCAAAGAAATAATGGCTTTCTTTATCCACAACAATATATTTAAGAGAAAGTGATATCCTGTTGTATTCATTTCAAGTTTCCCTACTGTGAAAAATTTATTTTGTGACTTTTAACCAAAAAAATGCAAATATTTAATATACACAATTTGATGAGTTTGGACATATGCATACACCTAAGATATCATCACAACAGTCAAGTTAATAATCATACACATGACTTCCAAAAGTTTTCTTTTGACCCTTTGGGTTTTCTTGTTTGTTTGTTTAGAGTCTTATTTTGTTTTGTTTTGGTTTTGATCATAAAAAGAATGCGAGATCTATCCTGTTAACAAATTTTTAAGAGCATACCACCATATTGTTAACTGTACCACCACCATCTTGTCCAGAAGATATCTAAAATATAACTGTAACTTTGATTTCTGTGTTTGTTTTGGTTTGTTTTGTTTGAAGTCAGGCATCCTGTGGGACTTGAAATAAGAGAGACTTTTTAAAATTCATTTTAATGAATTAATTAATTTAGAAACAGGGTCTGGTTTGTTGCCCAGGCTACAGTGCTATGCCATTATCATAGCTCACTGCAGCTCCAAACTCCTGAGCACAGGCCATTCTCCTGCCAGTCTCCAGAGTACCTGGGAGTATAGGTGCACACTACCATGCCTAGCTATTTTTTTTTTTTTTTTGGACATACAGGGTCCCACTATATTGCCCCGCCTGGTCTTGAACTCCTGGTCTCAAGCAATCCTCCTGTTTCAGCCTCCCAAAATGCTGGGATTACAGGTGTGAGACACTGCACCAGATCTGTAACTGTAACTTTATATCCAATGAACAATAACGCTCTATTTTCCCCTCCTACAATCCCCTGGAAACCAGTATTACTCTGATACCAAATCACATAAAGATACTGCAGCAATAAAAACTATTCATCAAAATCTCTTATAAATATAGGTAAAAAATCCTCAACAAAAATACTAGCAAACAGAAATCAGCAACATATTTTCAAAATGCACCATGACCAATTGGGATTTACCTCTGTGTTGCAAGATTATTTTAACATCTGAAAGAGTTGACGTTCATATATACCAATACAATAAAAAACAAGAAACACATTATCGCCTCAATAGATGCAGAAAAAGCATTTGACAAAATCCATCACCCTTTCATGATAAAGACACTCAACATCCAAGAAATAGAAGAAACTTCCTTGACCTGATAAAGAGCTCTATAAAAAACCTACAGCAACCTCCATATTATTGGTGAAAGACTATGTTTTCCAATGAAGATCAGAAATAAGACAATGACGTCTGCTTTTGTCACTTCTAGGAACCCTTTTTCCTGAAGTTTTAATAAGGGAATTTTGGAAAGAAAAAGAAATAAACGGCATTTAAGTTGGAGAGAAAGAAGTGGACCTGTTTGCATATTCATGTTTTAGCTTATGAAAAATTCTGAAGTACTAAAAAAAACTATTATAACCAATAAATGAACTCATCAAAGTTGAAGAATATAACTTAATATACAAAAATCAATTGTTTTTCTATATAGTTGTAATGAACAATGCAAAAAATGCAATTAAGGAAACAATTCCATTTACAAAAATGCCAGAATAATAAAACACTTTGGAATAAATTTAATATGAAATACAAGTGAAAATCATATACTCTATATAGTATAAAACTATTATTGAAAGAGTTTAAAGGTGATGTAAATAAATAGAATAATATCTAGTTTTCATTAAACAGAAGCTTTAACATAGTTAAGATGCAAAACTCTCCAAAGTGTTTGAGAGATTCATCACAATCCCGATCATAATCTTAGTTGATTTTCTATACAAATTGAAAGGTAACACTAAAATTTATATGCAATTACCAGGGACCCAGAATAGCTAAAACAAACCTGGAAAATAAGAATAAAATAGAAAGACTCACACACTTTAATTTCAAAATATCGTCTAAAGTAACACTCATCAAAACAATGAGGAACCTGGGCAAGTTAGACCTGTAGATTAATGGAACACAATTAAGACTCTATAATTGAGCCCATACATGTATGGTCCATGGTTTGTGTTTGTTTATTTGTTTATGTGGTAAGAAAACTTAACATAGTATCTACCTACTTAACAAATTTTTATGTGTACAAATACAATAATACTAACTATACTCACTTGGTGTACAAGAGACCTCTCCACTTTAATCATCCTGCATAACTGAAACTTTGTATCTTTTGATTAGCAACTCACCATTTTCTACTCCCCCCAGTCCCAAGCAACCACCATTTTACTCACTGGTTCCCTGTGTTTGGATATTTTATGCACAACATATCAGTGTATCATGAATTATTTCTTCTTCTATGACTTGCTTGTTTCACTTAGCATAATTTCCTAAAGTTTCATCATGTCTGACAGCATTTCCTTTATTATTAGGGCTAAATAATATTCCATGGTATGTATGTACTACATTTTTTAATTCCATTTATCCATCAGTGGTCATTTAGATGCCTCCATAGCTTGGCTATTGTAGATCAGGCTAAAATGAATATGGGACTAGAAATATCATTTCACGAAACTGACTTTGATTTTTTAAATAAATACCAAAAAATAAAATTTCTAGAATAGAAAATTTCTATTTTAACTTATTGCGGACCTTCCATACTATTTTTCATAGCAGTTACACCATTTTACATTCCTACCAACAGTATACAAAGGTTCCAATATATCCACATCCTTGCCAACACTTGTTATCTTCTGTCTTTTTGATAATAGCCATCCTAGCAGGTGTGAGGTTATATCTCATTGTGGTTTTGATTTACAGTTCTCTGATAATTAGTGATGTTGAACATTTTTTAATGCACCTGTTGGCCATTTATTTATATCAGTTCCGTATACGTTTTGCATATGAACCCCTTGTCATATATATGGTTTGCAAACATTTTCTAAATTCCATAGGTAGATTTTTTCTCTGTAAATTGGTTTCATTGCTATGCAGAAGCTTTTTAGTTTGATGTCATCTCACTTTTCTCTTTTTGCTTTTATTTTCTGTGCTTTTGGTTTCACATACAAAAAATCTTTGCTGAGAAGAATGTTGTCAAAGTTTTTCTCTGCTTTCTTGTAGGAGTTATAAAATTTCAGATCTTACTTTGAAGTCTTTAAACAATTTTGAGTTGATGTTTATATATGGTGTAAGTCAAGAGTCCCATTTCACTTTTTTTTTTTTTACAAGTGGAAATCCAACTATCCCAAGATCATTTATTGAACATATTATCCTCCCCTTTGTGAATACTTTCTGCCTTGTCAAAGATCAATTGATTGTAGACAAACAGATTTCCTTCTGGGTTCTCTATTCTGTTCTATTGGTCTATATTTTTATCTTTACAGAAGTACTGTAATGCTTACATGCCTTAGCTTTGAAATATATTGATTTCTATTGTTTATCCATTGTGTTCAGAAAAGATACTTGCTATGATTTGAATCTTCTTCAACTTGTGAAGACTTGTTTTGTGACCTACTCTGTGAGCTATCCTGGAGAATCTTCGCTGTGCACTTGGGAAGAATGTATATTCCGCTTCTGATGAGTAGAATTTTCTGTATAGTTCTTTTACATTCTTGTCTATAGTGTTGTTAAAGTCCATTTTTATCTTAGGGATTTTCTGTTTAGATGCCCTATCCATTACTGAAAATGGGGATTTTTAGTCTCCTGCTGTATTGTATTTCTATCAATTTCTCTCTGCAGTTCCATCAATGTTTGCTTTATTATATATTTACATGCTTTTGTGTTGAGTTCACAAATAATTGTTATAGCTTCCTGGCAAATTCACCCTTTTATCATTGTATTGTGTTCTTCTTTGTCTCTTATGACAGTTTTTGACTAAAATTCTATTTTGTCTGATATAAGTATAGCTAACCTTGGTTTATTTTAGTTTGCATTAGCATGGAATATCATTTTTCCATATCTTCCTTTTTAGCTTGTGTTGTTAAATCTAAAATGAGTCTCTTGTAGACAACACATAGTTTAACCTTGTTCATTGTTGTTGTTTCGTTTATTTTTATCCATTACATTTTCTAGGTATTCACATTGCTAAATTTAGTACATTTGTTATACAATTAATTATTTTAGGGAAGAAGTTACTTTTGTGTTGTTGGTGTTTCCATTTTTAATATTTTTCTAGTATATATAGAGAATGGCAAGCATAAGACCTATGCCCTGCCCCATAATCAAGCCCTATCATTCAGCCACTCCTTTGGGATTCTTCATGGCAGCTACACCAGAGACTTAGAATCATGTAGCCTGCTATCTTCCTAGCCAGATTGCTCAACCAAGACCAAGTTCTTATTGGACTGCTCAGGGTGCCAGACCTCATCCATTACAAAATATGCCAACTGCTATCTCCTATCTGCTCCTAGCCCACCATTTAGTACTGTGCGACCACCTTCTTCAAGGTTGCACAAGCTACATCAACGTAGTGTGTTGCTATCACGTCAACACAGCCCGTGGGTTCACGGCTTGCAGATGTTGCTGCTGCTGCTACTCCTGCTGGTCACATCATCCCACAGTACAGATGTGCTGTGGGAATTTGCAATTCTCAGTGACATTTTAATGCACATCTACAAGTTACCATGGAACAGCCTGCTGTTCATGTACAAGGTCAGTAACATTTGCCTGCTTCCATATATTCATCTTCCTCTCAAGATCAGAAACAAATCTAGGGTGAACAATTGTTTCCTCTTTTTCAAACTATATATGTACTTCTTTGGTGAAATCACTGGAATGTTATTGGAGATTGATTATGTTGAACTTCTTCATATGCATGTCTCCGTCATCTCTTTGTTCTCAGATAAATGAAGCTGTAGCTGTATTAGAAACCCACCAAGTTTAAATAGGCAGCATAAAAGGCAGTTAATGGTGCCACTAGTGTTCCAACTGTTCAAAGTTGATCAGGGACCATGAAAAGAAACTCAGGCTTCAACAAATAAAAATATCTAAGCATTGAAATACTTAAATACTATGAAAAAATCATTGCAAAATATAAAATTTAAGAAAGGTTTCATATCTGGGTTCTCAGTTCTGTTGTATTGGTCTATGTCCCTGTTCTTTTGCCAGTCCCATGCTTTTTTAGTTTCCATAGCCTTGTAATATAGCTTGAAGTCTGGTAAATTGATGCCTCCTCAATTGTTATTTTTGCTTACGATTGCCTTTGCTGCACAAGTTCTTCTCTGGTTCCATACAATGTATATAATTATTTTTTTCTAGATATGTGAAAAATGATGTTGGTATTTTAACAGGGATTACTTTGAATATGTAGATTATTTTGGGTAGTATAGACATTTTAACAATGTGAATTCTGTTGACCCATGAGTGTGATATGTTTTTCTACCTGTTTATGTCCTCTGCTATTTCCTTCCTCAGTGTTTCACAGTTCTCCCTGTAGAGGTCTTTTGCCTCCTTAGTTAAATATATTTCTAGGTAATTTATTTTCTTTGTTGCTATTGTGAAGAGTATTGAGACTTTCATTTGGTTCTCAGTTTGACTGTTGTTGGTGTATAGGAATGCTGCTGATTTCTGTACATTTATTTTATGACATGAGACTTTGCTGAATTTGTTTATCAATTCCAGTAGTCTCCTGAGAGAATCTTAGGTGTTTTCTAGCTATAAGATCATATCATCAGCAAAAAGAGATAATTTGACCTTTTCTGCTTCCATATGGATGTACTTGATTTACTTCTCATGTCTGATCACTCTGGCTAGGACTTCCAGCACTTTGTTGAATAGAAGCAGTGATAGAGGGAAACCTGAACTGGTTCCAGTTGTAAGTGGGAATGCTTTCAATTTTTCCCCATCCAGTATGATGTTGGCTGTGGGTTTGTCATATATGGCTTTTATCATTTTGAGGTAAATCCCATCTATGCCTATTTTGTTAAGCGTTCTTATCGTAAAATGGTGTTGAATTTTGTCAAATGCCTTTTTGCATCTATTGAAAGGATCATATGATGTTTGTTTTTGCTTCTATTTATGTGGTCAATTACATTTATAGATTTGTATATGTGGAACTATTCCTGCATCTTTGGGATGAAGCCCACTTGTTCGTGATGGATTGTATTTTTAATAAGCACCTGAATTTGGTTTCCTAGGATTTTGATGAGACTTTTTCCACCTATATTCATAAGGGATATTGGTCTGTAGTTTTCTTTTTGTGTTGCATACTTTCTTGGTTTTGGTGTCAGGGTGATGTTGGCTTCTTAAAATGTGTTAGACAGGATTCTTTCCTTCTGAATGTTATGCATTAATTTCTGCAGGATAGGGAGCAGCTCTTATTTGTAAGTCTGGTAAAATGCATGTGTGAAACCATCTGGTCTGGGACTTTTCTTTTTAGGAAAGTTTTTTATTGTTTTTTCAATTTTGGTACTTGATTCTGGTCTATTCAGGAATTCTATATCTCCCTGAATGAGCCTAGGGAGGCTGTATGTGTCTAAGAACTTGTCAATTTCCTGAACATTTTCCAGTTTATGTGCATAGAGGTTTTTATAGTATTCATAGATGATATTTTGTATTTCTGTAGCATCAATTGTAATTTCTCCTTTTTCATTCCTGATGGAGCTTACTAGAGTTCTTTTTTAATTCTTACCATTAATCTAGCCAAAGGCATGCTAATTTTCTTTGTTTTTTTTTTCAAAGAACCAACTTTTTGTTTTATTAATCTTCCATACAAGTTTTTTGTTATCAATTTCATTTAGTTCTCCTCTGATCCTTTGTTTTTTAATTTATTCTGCTGGTTTTAGGTTGGTTTACTCATCCTTCCCCAATTTTTTGAGATGATTCATTAGATTGTTTATTTGTGATCTTTCTGTCTTTTTGATGTAGGCATTTATAGATATAAATTTTCCTCTCATGACTGCTTTAGCTGTGTCCAACAGATTTTGATAACTTGTGTTTCCTTTGTCATTTACTTCAAAAAATCTTTTGGTTTTCATCTTGATTTCCTCCTTAATGAAATACTTGTTCAGGAGAAGGTTGTTTAGTTTCCATGACTTGGTTTAAAAATGAGAGTTTCTGCTGGAGTTAATTTCTAATTTTATTCTATTATAGTTGAGAAGATGCATGGTATAATTTCTATTTTATAAAAATCTTTGAGACATGCTTTCTGGCCTAGGATATGGTCAATCTTAGAGAATTCACACTCACCTGATTAGAAAAACATATTTCAGTGGTTTGGGGGTAGAATATTCTGTAAATGTAAGTCAGGCCCATTTGTTCTAGAATTCTGCTTAAGTTCACTGTTTCTTTGTTAATTTTCTGTTTGGAGGATCTGTCCTGTGCTGTCTAAGGGGTATTGAAGGCTCTAGGTATTATAGCATTGCCCTTTATCATTTTGTTTAGATCAATTAGCCATCTAATCTTTGACAAAGCAGGCAAAAACATAGAGTGAGGAAAAGAATCCTTATTCAATAAATGGTGCTGGGAACACTGGATAGCCTCATGTAGAAGATTGAAACAGGATCTGTACCTTTCACCTCTCACAAAAATCAATTCATGGTGGATAACAGACTTAAACCTAAGGCATGAAACTATAAGAATTCTAGAAGAAAATTTTGGAAAACTCTTATAAACATTGATTAGCCTAGGCAAAGAAGAAGACCCCAAAACAATTACAGCAACAACAATAATCAATGAATGTTACTTGATCAAGTTAAAAAGCTTCTGGACAGCCAAAAAAACTATCATGAGAGCAAACAGACAACCTACAGAATGTGAAAAAATATTCACATGTTACACATCCCATAAAGGGCTGATAAGTAGAATCTGCTAGACGTCAGGAAAATCAACAAGGTAAAATAAAACAACCCTATCAAAAAATGGGCAAAGGACACAAACAGAAACGTTTCAAAACAAGATAGACTAATGGTCAACACACATATGAAAAAAACTTCAACATCTCTAATCATCAGGGAAAAGCAAATTGAAACCACAATGAGATATCACTTATCTCCAGTGAGAACAGTCTTTATCAAAAATTCCCAAAACAATAAATGTTGGCATGGTTTGCAGAGAGATAGAAACACACATACACTCCTGGTGATTGCAAACTACTACAACTCCCGTGGAAAGCAATATGGAGATACCTCAAAGAGATACAAGTAGATCTAATATTTGATCCAGCAATCCCATTACTGGAAATCTACCCAAAAGAACAAAAGACATTCTATAAAAAAGACATCTGTACTCAAAGATTTATAGCAGCACAATTCACAATTGCAAAAATGTGGAAACAACAAAAGTGCCCATCAATACACTAGTAGATTAATAAAATGTGGTATATGTTCTATTCAGCCACAAAAAACAGTGGAGATATAGCATATCTCAGATTATACTGGATAGAGCTGGAACCCATTCTACTAAGTGTAGGTTCCCAAGAATGGAAAAATAAGCACCACATGTACTCACCATCATATTGGTTTTCACTGATCAGGTAAAATTGGTTTTACTTAAGTGCACACATAACAATAACATTCATTCAGTTGGTGTCGGGCATATGGGAGGGGGAAGGTGAGGGTGGGTATATATACACATAATGAGTGTGATGTGCACTGTCTTGGGAATGGACATCCTTGAAGCTCAGACTCAGGTGGGGCAAGGGCATTATACATAACCTACACATTTTTACCCCCATAATATGCTGAAATAAAAGAGAAAAACATAATTATGCTAAATCTACTCTATCAATACTCTATAAATGGAATAACAAGACTGGGTGATAGTACGTCTATTTACAACATAGTTTGATGAATATTTTAAGCCCAATTTCAAAATATTACTGCTCATTAGCACTGCACCTAGGCATTCAAAAGCTCTGGTGCAGATGTAGAGGAGGTTAATGATGTTTTCATCTCTGCTAAGACAACATCCACTCTGCAGCCCATGGATCAAGGAGTCATTTCAATCCCCAAGTCTTATTATTTAAGAAATATATTTCATAAGGCTAGAGCTGCCATAGATAGCAATTCATGTGATTAATTTGTACAAAGTAAATTGAAAACTGTCTGGAAAGGATTCATCATTCTAGATGCCATTAAGAACATTCATTATTTATGGGAGAAGGTCAAAATGTAAATATTAATGGATTTGGATAACTATTGCATGATTTCGATGGGTGTGTGACTTCAGTGGAGAATGTCACTCCAGATACCATGGAAATAGCAAGAAAACTAGCATTAGAAGTAGAGCCTGAAAACGTCAATGAATTGTTGCAATCTCATAATAAAATTTTAACAAATGATATGTTGCTTCTCATAGATTGACAAAAGAAGTGGTTTCATGAGAGGAAACCTACTCCTGGTGACGATACCGGGAACATTGTTGATATGACAACAATGGATTTAGAAAATTATGTAAACTTAGTTGGCCAAGCATCAGGAGCAGGGTTTGAGAGGATTAACTCTAATACTGAAAGCAGTTATACTGTGGGTAAAATGCTATCAAACAACACCACATGCTATGGAAAAATATTTTTGGAAAGAAGAGTCAATAGATGCAGCAAACTTCTTGGTTGTCTTATGTTAAGAAATTGTCACAGCCACCCCAAGCTTTGTAACTATTACCCTGACCATAAAGCAGCCATCAAGACCCTCCATCAGCAATTATTAGGACTTGCATAAGGCTCACATGATTGTTAGTATTTTTTAGTAATAGAATATTTTAAATTAAAATATGTTTACTTATCTAGACATAATACTATTGTACATGTAATAGGCCACAGCATAGTGTAAATATAATTTTTATATGCACTGGGAAACAAAAAAACCCATGTAACTCACTTTATTATTATAGTCACTTTATTGTGGTGGTCTGGAACTGATCCCCTGGTATCTCCAAGGTATGCCTATATAGCAAACATGAGTAAAGTGAAGTCTATCAAATCCAAGATGTATTGAATAAGAGCTTAATTTTGAAAGAGTCACAAGCTTTTGGAGTTAGCTGAGGACTCAGAGACCACCTAAACAATCTCCAACTTCCTCCACAATGTTCTTAATGGGCTAACATCTATCAGGATTTCCTACAAATAGGAAACTCACTTGATAATGAAGCATGAACTTTGCTGTAAAGGTCTAATTGTTAGGAAGTTCCACTTACCTTGAATCCCAATTCCAATATGCATGATGCATCCAATCATCAGAGACGTTATGACAAAACGGAAGGTCTTTACTTCCTCTCTCAATAAACTATAGCAGATGCATATTCTGTCTTCTACTCAATTCATACTCAAATTTTACTTCTCCAGGAAAAAAAAATACTTCAATCATTTCTCAAGTCCTGCTTTAATTTTCTTTCTTCCCTGGGTTACCTGGTGTGGACATGCTACATTTAGGCAGTATCCATGTTTTAATTATATAGATACACCCTGAATTAATGAAGTCTTTTGATTAATGGATAAATCTTTTCATAGATTATATCTGGGCACTGCTAATGTTGGTATATCCCTCGTATTGCTGCAGTAGGGGTAGCAGCTAATGAGGAGCAAGCAGAGGTTCTCTCCCAGCTCCAAAGTGTACACCTATCCTGTGGCTTTCTCTGCTGAAGGGAATTCTGCAAAGGGTCCTCGAATACTCAGAGAGCAGAGTGATTTCAACTTAAAGATAATTCTGAATCATTAGGAAAAAATAGTGTAAGAGAATATGTTAAACATTTCATAGTTTCTTATTACTATTTGAATTGAATTGAATAAAAATGGTTAAATTATTTTAAGTTCCCATTACATAAGTTTACTTACTGTTTTTTTGTTAAATTGGCAGATATAAAACTACATGGTTTCTAACAATTTCTGAATAAATTCTGTTTTACTTTACTCTTTGGCTAATAATATGGAATATTAGGACTACTGTTTATTTAGCAATTATTTTTTGAGTAGTTCCTACTCTATGCATTACACTGTGGTAGGTGCTAGAGTAGACAGATTAAAAGGACAGAAAAGGACTTGTTCTTAGGGAATCTGCATTCTAGTGATGAATAGGCACTATCAGGTAGTCAATATGTCAATAATGAATGCTGTGATGAAATGAAATTTAAATGTCCTACGATTGCAAGTGAGGCATATAATAAGTGTTCAATAATAGAGTTTGGATGGATATTTGAGCCCATAATCTCATGAACACAGACTACAATTGAAATCACTGAAAGAAAATCCTGTAGTAGAAAATAAGAAGTAGAGATAAACATGTGGAAGACGCAATTTAAAAAAGAAAAAAATAGAGGAATTTTCCAATCCAATAGATATATCTAGCGAATTAACAAATGCATTGCTTCATATAGTTATCATTTTTGTGGTAAAAGCATATAACATTCACTTTGTTTACATTTTTGAAGACTACAATACATCAGCAATTGTAGTCACCTTACTGTCTCCAAGTATTAAATCTACATTTCTTTATTTAAATAAATTGTACATAACCATTTGGACTTCAGTTAAGCATCATTCTTATTGGCTGAGAGGCAGAGAAGATTGGACGACCATCAGGGAAGTACCGAAAATAAAAGACATGAATTATTGATGTCAGGGCTTCCACCAGCTCCAGTCTATCTACCTACCCACATAAACTCAATATTTTAAAAATAAAATCTCAGATTACTTAAGGGGTGTACCCTTCTCTGTCTATTAGAGTGGCTCCGCCTATACCATAACAAATAGAATAAAATTTGCCCAAATTCTATATAGACGTTGCATTTCTCTCAAGAAAGGTCTCTGTCAATGTTTGCCTAACCAGGAAATTGCTCAGAATTACAGGCAACAGAATTTTCTCTTGAAGATTTTGACTCATTAGAAGAGGTGGGGTTTTAGGTGTCTGTATGTTGTATATACACTAAAGGTAAGTTTGAGAAATATTTTTGTGAGTATCAATTCCTATATTATGCAAGTGTCTGACCCTAATTGGGCAATCACTAAGGTAAAAGTCATTTTAATAAAGTAAATACGATGCGACATGTTAATTGAGAAAAGTATTTAATGATTGAGAAATGTCTTATATATCATGATTTAAATTAATGATTTTTCAGGTTTTCATCAAGTATTTAGACATTGAGAAAAAACTTAAAATGTTACATGATTTACATGATTTTAGATTTGGAAGACTATTCAATTCTTATCGTCAATCCTGGCTTTCAAAACAGGATTCTGCTACCTATCTAGGACTCTAAGGCACAAAAGATTAACAATTTGTGGAATCCAACAGCAAAATAGGATTACACAGGAGACATATGATGCATAGGACCACAAATGGATGGTTTGCATTTGCCACGGTGCTTATAAGTAATTTCACCTTCACTGTGTCTGTAGAAACAGAAAAAAATAAAGTGCAGAATAATAGGTTAGTTTCTTCCATGTTATCCAAAGTGCTTCTCAGTAGCTAAGCATTTGAACAAGACTGAAGACAAATAACCTGGACTCTACTTCTTCATACAGCTGTGTCCTCGTACTCCCCAGACCCCTGTTCATGTCCTCTGTCCTGCTGTGGGCTCCTTTCTCAGTCCTGAGACTGTCTAGGGACCCAGCAGACCTCAGGAAGAAAAGGATGAGAGAGACAGAGTTTAACCCTTGTGTATCCCACTTTACATCCTATTGATCCACTTGTGGTCATTCTAAAAGATTATATTAAATTGAGTATGGTTAACTAATTTGAATATTTGAATACTAGTCTGCATTGTCATGTACATAGCTCAAGTTAACTTAATTTTAGAAGTGGGGTTTCGGGGTAAAGTTTAAGAATGTATTCTCAAACTTTAACAGAAATAAAATAGCTGTTTCCTGAATATGTGGCTGTAGATTAGAAGAAACCCACTAGTTCCTAGCATACTGACATTGTTATTTCAAAAAGTAGGAGGGGAAAATATTTACTATTGTACTCTTACATGTGTTCACGGCAGAAATGACATTGATCTTTATAGGTTTGTTCATTGGATGCACATACTGAAATGCCATTGCTGATGCATTTTGTTGATGCGTATTTCAGACAGTAAGGCTATAAAATGCAAACACAGCAAAGAAACAATCAGGGAGTATACATCTGAAAATAATGCTCTTATTAAGTTATTAGGAAATGACATACATAAAGACAATAAAGAATCTATTTGTTTAAAAGGCTCATAACAAAACCAATGCTATGAACAGAAAAAGAAATTTTTTTAATTAAACATTTTCTTAACCTTTTTAGCCCTCCCATCAAGTGATCGCCTCAAATTCCATGCCCTTTTTCTCTCAGAAGCAATCATTGCACTCAATTTTCTATGCATAATTCACTTTTTTTTCCTCATATTTTCACCACATTTATAGTATTAATAAAATTGTGTATTATTTAACTTAGGATGTTTTGGAGATTTACATGCATATGCAACATAACTTATTTAGGTTTTCCAAAAATATCTTTGTAAGTATAGCTTACATAGTAATAGCTTACATTAAAAGCTTTAAATGAAAGCTTTTATAATTTTTATTAAGATCATACCATTTTCTAATAATGAACACGAAATATGGTGACGGACTATAAACTAATTTCAGCCAATCCTGGATCACTAGTAAAAGAGACTTTGTCATATTTTGACAACATTTTTGGTAAATGGCTAATTTTTGGACCCTCAGATTTATTTAAGATTTTTAGATCTATGCTGACATTGTCTTCTATTGCTGAATTTGAGGGGTTAGTTGACAATGTAATTCTACTTTCTTGGTAAATAATTGGGAGGTGCAGGAAATAGTGATGAACAGTAAATGGGCAAAGGGAATCCAATCATGGTGATAAAAATATTCTAAACTGAATTATGGCGTTGATTTTACTACTAAGATAACTTTACAATGTTATTAATTGGGTGAATTGTATAGTATGTGTAGTATACTTCAATACATTTATTAATAAAAAGGCATGCACTGATAACAGACACTAAAATGATATTTTAAAACGGGGACTTAACTTCCAAGTAGCCCAAAGGTAATTGGACCATATAACTCTCTCTGTAAATTCTCGAAAAACTATAGTACTGAACACGAAAACTAATAAAACCACATAAGGACTCAAACTCAGCACAACTAGAAGACAGAACAAAAGCACTAAATTGCCATTACCTGTATGGACACAAACAATCACTGAATTTTAATGGGATTTTCAGTTGAACTTCCAGTGGAAACAAGCTTCTTGTAAAGAATGGAGTTTGGGGGAAACAAGGGTGAGGGGAGTGCAGGAGACCACAGAAGAATAAAAGAAAACCTAAAACCAATTACAAAGAGGAAAGAGGGGAACAGAAGACTAAAGATTCAGCTAAAATCTCCCAGACAAAGCACATGATTTGTACCAAAAAATCATAAAAGAGTCAGGGTACACACAAGGACATGTTTGGAGGGAAGAATATTAAAAGTAAGTGAGATTGATGGTGCAGTTCTCACAAAGCCCTAAGTCTATGTGAGAAAAAGGTTTCAAAAAAAGAAAGTGGGGGGAGAAAGGTATCCTCCAGAGACATGAGGGTGCTAAAATCAAAAAGAAGCAAGTAGAGGGCCTTTAGAATAATGCAATACAAAAGAGAACCAAACAGTGTGAAAGAATAAAACCACAAAAACGAACACAGACACACACACACAAACACACACATTCACTCACTGAGGCACTCATCTCTCACTGCCTCCCTGAAATAACTGTGTTTTGCTATACTGCCTGAACAGGGCACGCTTTCATTAGGAGCCTTGCAAACGCTCCTACTTTAACAGTTACCTATGTGCACAAAAATACAAGGGAAAAAATGTGATCTTTTTTCATGTAAGGTTTCTAGAAGAGGAAAATAATCAAGAATCAAACAGCTGCGGTAAAACCCTCTAGTCTCTAAAATAGAAAACTATGAAACACAATAAAACTTTAATGAAGTGTTCAAAACAAAAATGATTATATAGCTTCCAGCAGACATTTGGGAATGTTAAGACAAAATCCTTAAATCTAAAGTTAAGCTTTGGAACATAAATTAATTGTTTCTAAAATGGATGAAAATACTTATAGATATATACAAAAGGGTCTACATGGATAATATGCTTATTATGCCTTCTAAATATTTATTGGACATTCTCTAAAATTGAAGTGCTACATACTAGACCACAAAAAACATCAGTAAGCTTGATTAAGAGGAGTATAAATAACACTTTTATCATAATTGAATGAAATACAAAATAAATAACAAAATCAAAGAAAGCAAAAACTCTATCACATCATGAAATAAACAAATACAGTTTAAACAACACTTGAGATTAAAGGACTACATAAATTAAAACTAGAGTATTCCCAATATATGATTAAAATGATAAGAATGGATATTAGAATCAATTTGGTGCATTTAAAGCAGCGATCAAAATGAAACTCATAGCACTAAGTACTGATATCAACAAAAATAGAACAAAATAGAAAATATGAATTAAATTTCCACTCTAAAGCTACAAATGAACAAATAATTCCAACAACGAAAGCACAAGATGATAATTACAAATATAAAACCATAAATGAATAACTAGAGTTTATAAATCAGTAAAAACCCAATTTTTTTGAAAAAATAATAACATAAGATAAAATAATCATAAAAATATGAAAAGCAAAACAAGCCAATGTAAAATTAGAGTAAAGAGTTATTGAAGTTTAGTACATGTAAAAATATATATCAAAGACTAATTTGCATCCCCCATTACAAATAAACTTGAATGTCTAGATAAATGGATACATTTTTACAAAAACAAACTTGTCAAATTTAGCCCCATTAGATATAGGAAACTTAAAAAAGCTAATTTCCATTAATAAAGTATAAACATTTATTAAAAGAAAGACCATGGAAAAAATCAACAGGCATAAAGAACTTCAAGAGAATGCACCTCTCAAAATCAGACACCATGTCACAGAAAATGCCACAGACTAGAACAATGATGGAAAATTTGCATGTGATAATGAAGAAAGTACAATATACATATCAAAACTTGACAAAAAGAATATATTATAATAAATTTTCAGACTAAGGTCACCTATGCTATTAAATTAAATACTAGAGAACAGATTGAAACAAATTTTAACAAGGTAAGCAATGTCGGAGTTCGGTCATTTCTGTCGTAACAGGATGATTCGATATGAGAAAGGAATTCTTAAAGCTCACCATATTAATACTTCTCAGGGGAAAAGTCAGATGATAATTTCCTCATGGAGAAATTAATAGAGTTATGAGATTTATAGCAGACTAATTGTCCCAAGATTTATCAATGAGGACCTTCCCGGTAAAATACATTCATGTTAGAATTCATAACTGAAAATATAAGAAGTGAAAAAATTTATCCTAACAAATTCCATTAGAGAATATGACCTCCAATCAGAGAAAGGAGGAGTTGAAGTACTTTAGCCTAGAGGTAGGAAAAGGATGAATTTCCTTGCCCTAGAATTCAGAGGCATTCATATCCTCTGCACTGTTTCTCTCCCTTTATAATATGGGAAGAGGTGGGGAATTCACCCATTAACCGTGAAAGGGCATTTGCCCTGTGTTCTATGTGACTTATGAATTCAAATATACTGAACTCAATGGAGCAAACAATTCTATTCACAGGTGACATCAAATCTTTCCTGTATATTCTAAGACGTGAGAAATATCCTACCCAGGATGAAAAAATGTACTCATCAGAAAAAAAATAAAATGCCAACATATGGTGATAAAACTGGCTTTGATCCAATGAAAAGTGAGCCATTTGACTTCCTCAGTCACCCTTGAAAAATGCAGTAGTGAAACTTTTAGAATATTTATGACACAGAGCCCCATAAGCTTCAATGAAAAGAATTGTAAAGAGACCACTTCCGTTTTCAGTCCTTCCACTTGAGAAAGAACAGTTGCAATCCCTGAGTTTCCAAGTTCCTTTTCTCTTCAATAGGGAAGGCTGTTTGCTTTTCTCCTCTACTCCTAAAATCAACAGGAAGAAAGCATGGAAACCAATATATATGGGAAAATGCTCAGGATAACAATCTTCTGCATAGCATTTACGAATACATGTATTATCCCTTGAAGGTTTGATTTATCCTTCATAGAAGCTGACATAGTTACTCCCAGAAGTAGATATGGAAGATTCCTGAGAGCAATTTTACACATAAAAGCCACCATAAGAAATGCCCCAAATTTTCCACCTCATGAAGAAGGAAGGGTACAAAGGGACACTGTGGCGGGGCTGTCTTTTTCATTCTTATCTCCTCATCTACCTCCACTATTCTGAAGTCTCAGTTAAAGTTCTCTGTGTAAGGAAGATAAAGGAGCCATGAGAGAAAAGGCACAGAGGGGTCCCATGTCCTGGCGTGTGCTGAGAACTTGCCTCACTTAGATTTTATCAAAGCGGTGCCTACAGCAGAAAGGACAGGCACAGATAATTTCATCTGATAGGTACAAAGGAATGAGAAGAGGAGAAAGTGGTGAGCCTTTTTGTAGTTATTAAAATAGATAAAAATCTGAAATCTTTCCAAGGAAGGGAAGGTTTGAGACCTCAGCAGTTTTAAACCTAGATGGATATGGAAACAACATGGAGAGCTTTGTGAACATATCAGTGCTTAAGATCATTTTCCAATATTATGATTCAATTTTGCACATTAAATTCAAGTCACTGGTATTTTATCAACTCTCCAAGATGGTAGTCATGGGCAGATAAAGTGAGGGTGGCTAAGCTAGGGTCAGAACATAATCTCTGGAACCCCATTACATCAATAGCTAAACTTCTCTAAACTAGAGCTTTAATATTTATCACAAAACTATTATACAAACATATGTGTGGTTAGCATTATTCATGTAATATTTAAAATGTCCTTCATTCTGTCATCATATATAACCCAATTTATTTTTTATGGAAAATTATATGATACATGGAGTAGTACATAAAAATTAAATTAAAAATACTAATAAACAGAAACTTGGCCAACATTTTTAAACCCCTTCCCTGAAAAAATTAAATATCATTCAAAAAAACCTATTATAGCTTTTTTTTTTTAATTTTTTTCTTGAATATACGATGAGACAGGACATTATAGCTTATTTTAAAGAGGTAAGAATCTGGAGCCAAATAACTCTGCTTTAAGTCTTGGATGTATGCTGTAATAAGTGACCATCTTGCAAAATTCCAAATATTCTCTGTATGTAAGCAATCTTATTTGTAAAAAGGAATAAACATAGCATGCTTCTAGTAAGTATTAAATGATTTTTTATGTGCAAAATTCTTAAAACAGTGTCTAATATATGAATACAGCATATAAACATAGAATAGAGTCCTAGAAATGAATTAAACAAGTTTAAGTACTTAATGAAAACATTATATAAAGAGGTATATCATTTATTGAAACATATCAGAAAATTAAACACATTAACATTTTTTAAAAGATCATTATCATATAGAATTTATTTGAGTAATACAACTGTTTTTCAGTTTCTGAAAACTGAGAAATGTAATTCCCTTTAAGAGAATAAAAGAGAGAATCATATGAACCCATCAGTAGTCAGCTATTAATGACTGAAGAATCTTGACAACTAGAAATATCAATAGACTAAATCTGATAAAGACTATCATGAATCACCTATAGCTAACGTCATCATTCTTGCAAAAATTCTGGATTGATTTTCCCATAACATGAGGAGATACCAGGCAGCTAAATAAGGGTAGAAATATAATGAGGGACAGAGGGAAAGAGTATTCAAGGTTGAAAGGGAAAAATAATACTGTCTTTATTATCAGAGGACTAGGAGGAAAGATTATCAGATCTTTCCTTTCCACCAATAGGAAGCATCACAAATGCCTAAAGGGAGAACAATTCCTGAGGACAGCCAGAGACAAAGGGGGAGGCGAGACTAACATCCCTGGCCCTGGAAAGTCTGCTCTGGAACTCAGCCAAAGGAGACAGGGGTTCAGAGTGGCTGGTCAGCAACCACACCACAGGATTGCGTTCCACAGCTCTCCAGGCCCTGACCCCCAGCTAGCCTGCCCACACTGCTCAGGGATCCTCTTGGGACCTTCCCCTTCTGGGATGGGCAGTGCTTTGAACATTTGCTAGAGCTGAGGCAAATCTGGGCTTAAGGTAGTAGCTTAAACCTAATGAATATAAATGGCTTCCTTTGCAAATTTGGATTTATACTCATTGCTTTTGAAGCACATCAGTTGAATAAAGTTGAGTATTTTTTTAAAGGTACCAACTTGTGCTGAGAAAGAGGCTGTACATGAGCAAAAAGGATATTTAATAGATTAATTGCAATGGAATCTTTAAGCAAACATATCCAACAAAAAACAATACAAGCCTAAGAAGACTGAAATAAATAACTCTTCAAAGCAACGACATCAAACCAGTAGAAACTTACTATGATACGATAATTCTTCTGCGCCTTCTTCTCTGTGTTTTCCCTAACCATGCCAGTTTCTGCAACAAAAGAACATCATAAAACACATACATTGGTAGCAAATATTTATGCAAGTGACCTACACAAGAAACTGTCATTGTCACTGAAGTGAGAATTTTATGCCAATGTCAAACATATAAATTATTAAGTATATCCAAATCTTAAAAAACAATAAATTCTTAAACTAACCTAGTTGTATTAAAATAGTATCACATATTACTTTTAAATAACTCCTAACAGCTTGCTTGAAGATACCAATGTTTAAGTTTTATAGAAGAGGCTTTTATTGTGATAGAGGAAAATGCCCTGCATGAAGTTACCTAAATATGAACAAATTCTGCTCTAATATCGGGGCTTTATCCATTACCTAATAGTTACTTTTTTCTGAAATTCATGGGCTACTTTTAACTTGAAGAATAATAACTTGTCACCAAAAGTATAAATTCTTCTTCATGTAAGGCCCCTTTTTGGAGACTCAGAGTAGAGACCTAAAAATAACAAACATTAGGTTGTCAAGGACTATTAGATCAAGAAGAGATTCTTCCTTCCCTGCCCTTCACATTTCACTTCTATGGAAACTAATCTCCCCAAAACAACAGAAAAAAATATACCAAACGTCCTTTAGTTTAGCAATGGCTAAACAACTAATTCCCATTATTCATTCTCCATCATTACTCTGCATCCATTTCTCTAATGAGATTTAAAAAAATCCACTGATGAAACATTTAAAAGGAATTTATAATATATTCTTTGTCATTTTACCAATTTCAGAATTAAAATACACTAAAACAGCCAGACTATTCCTATGTTCCTGCATTACAAGGGTATATGTCTAGTGTTCCACCAAGGACTGGAAATTTTACCCACCAGAATGAAGAACAAGGGTGAAGACGATGAAAATAACTTTGATCCATAATGAGAATACAGGCATTTGAGCGAGTCTGTGGAGAAAAATCCCTTAGAATGTTTGTTACAATGGCACGGGGGACACATGGACCATTTCCAATGGACAGGCAAACTAATTCGGGGCCCAATCTTAGAAAGTTTCTTGCACATAGGCAATTTCTCCAACCCACTAGATTCCTAATTAAGGTGAACTGTTTGCTCTTTTGTTCATTTAACTTTACTATTCAACAAAACGTGTCAACAAAAGGCCTTGCTAGAGACATGTGAGAGAGGCCAGGAAAAGACCTCCGTGAAGACATGAGAGGGAGCTGCTTGCTCTCTATAAACACTTAGGGGAAGCCCACAAGAAGCCTGGCTGAGTTTAAAGTCAATATTGTCATTTGAAATTGTGCTTTATTCAGGAACGGAGATAGGAATAGGCATGGCTATTTCTGGGGCAGTCCTCACAGCAATGCTACACAGCAGGGCCATCTCCCTAGATTCCCCACATGACCCACCTCACAGAGAGGGACAACAAGTCTGGAGAAACAACAGCTCTGGGGACTGGGGGATCTTGTTCACCTTTCTGCCACAGCCACGCATCTCCCTCCAGCTAACTCTCTTTTATTGACCTGTGAGTGAGGAGCTTGGTGGGGTAAGGTAGATGGCCCAGGGCAGATAAGGCAGAGAGGCTTTCTCTGCCCTCCCTGAAGATTGGAAAGTAGGTCATGAGAAGTACATCTCAAATGCTTTCTCAAAAGATTATCCCTCAGCAGGGGACAATTTAATCTGATGAAACCAGAACTATGAGGAGGAGACAAATTAATTACAATAGTTATAGATTTTAAGATGAAGAAGATATGAGCATTCTTTCCAATCAGATAATTTGGACAAGACAATCACGCATGGAAAAAATAAAGAGTGGACTAAAAGTTTAATTTAAAAAAGTTTAAACCCTGAGTAGTTTTATAAACCAAATGCATATTAGAATCATCTGGAGAAATTTTAAAGCCTGTGGATGCACTAGGCTACGATGAGGACTCTAAAAGGAAATTGATAATTGATGAATGCTGGTCACTAATAATGTTTTCAAAGCTCCTATCTGAGACACAGGTGCAGGCAGGTGTGGGCAACCCTGGGACAGAGTGTGGAATGTAAATTTCTGGGTTCAGAAGAGAGGAAAGGCGAAGGATTGAAGTTGAGACTAGAGGGAGCATGGCCTGAAATGACATGGTAGGTGATTTGACATTTACTTCACAGGTAGATGGAGACCATGAGCATTCTGAAGTAAGGGGAAGATTTGAATAGCCATTTTCTTCTTAATGAATCAATCAGCTTCATAGCCTGAATCAGTGGAGTTTTCAAGTTCAGTGCAAATCCCATCTACCACGGAATAATCTGGTATCAACATCTCTACTTTCTAATAATCATTTTACTTATTATAAATATGAGAATAATCATTCTAGTCCCATTAGTTTGTGATAAATATGAGAAATAAAATATGAAAACTCTCCTCATGTAAGCTATTTGAATTATGTTTGACACGCTAAACCTACTAGTGATATTTAGCACTAAATAAATCCAGGTTATAGTAATAAACGTCAAAGATTGTGTACCGTAGGGGTAATAGACTTCACTAAATTTTTCCAGTCATGCACTGTACAAGTAACAGTAAAATAAAAATAGCACAAAGTCCCGGGGGTATAGGTTGGGAGTACAGGAATTAGTGTACTGATTTGCTATAAAATATTATTTAAATGCCTTGGTTTCAATTAAAACAATTGAGAAATAAAAGACACTGAAAAAAAATGCCCCATATGTAGGACAAAGGAGGAGGGAAGCAGGCAGAAACTTACCCTTGAGGGTGCTAAAATGTTCCTAGCAGACAAAAACCTCAAAGAACCATTTGGAAATATAATTGAAGACCTGAAGAAACCATGTTGAAAGACATCAAGAATGGTATGATGAAATAGTATGCGTCACTAAACATAGAATAGTGTTAAAGTTAAAAACTTATACATAAAATATAAATAAACAAAAAAATAGGAATTCAGTAATTCAAAATACAAAAATGGAAATGAAATTTCACTACAGGGATCCTACAGTGGCCTTGGGCTGGCAGAAAAAAGAATCATTGTGTTGAGTTTATATCAATATAGAGTAAGAATTCTGAAGAAGAGAAAAGTAAATAATTTAGTGAGTTGAACAGGTCCTCAAAAACAAAAGTGGGACACCATTAAATGTACCAATATATGCATAAAATGAGCAGCAGAATAATAGGAGAAAGAAAAAAGAGCAGAAATATATTACAAAAGAAACAATGGCTTTCTGTTTACTCAACAATATATTTCATAAATAATTTTCAAGACAAAGTGATATCCTATTGTGTTCATTTCACAGTTTCCCTATTGTGAAAAATTATTTTGTGTCTTTTAACAAAAAAATGCAAATATTTAATGTATACAATTTGATGAGTTTAGGCATATGCATACACCTGAGATATCATCACAACAATCTAGTTAATAATCATACACATGACTTCCAAAAGTTTTCTTGTGACCCTCTGGATTCTCATTTGTTGTTTCGTTTTGCTTTGTTTTGGGTCATAAAAACATTTAACGTGAGATCTACTCTCATAACAAATTTTTAAGTGCACACCACCTAATTGTTAACTGTACCATCATATTGTCCAGAAGATATCCAGAATATAATTGTAACTTTTTGTTTTGGTTCGTGTTTTTTAAAGTAGGGCATCCTGTAGGTTTTAAATAAGAGAGACTTTTTAAAATTTATTTTAATAACTTAATTAATTTAGAAACTGGGTCTAGTTTTGTTTCCTAGGCTAGAGCGCAGTGGCGTTATCATAGCTCACTGCAGCTCCAAACTCCTGAGCACAGGCCACCCTCCTGCCAGAGTCTCCAGAGTAGCTGGGAGTACAGGTGCACACTAGGATGCCTTGCTCTTTTTTTTTTTTTTTTTTTTTTTTTTTTTTTTTTTGAGACAGAGTCTCACTTTGTTGCCCAGGCTAGAGTGAGTGCCGTGGCGTCAGCCTAGCTCACAGCAACCTCAAACTCCTGGGCTCAAGCGATCCTCCTGCCTCAGCCTCCCGAGTAGCTGGGACTACAGGCATGCACCACCACGCCCGGCTAATTTTTTTGTATATATATTAGTTGGCCAATTAATTTGTTTCTATTTATAGTAGAGACGGGGTCTCGCTCTTGCTCAGGTTGGTTTCGAACTCCTGAACTCAAAGGATCCGCCCGCCTCGGCCTCCCAGAGAGCTAGGATTACAGGCGTGAGCCACCGCGCCCGGCCTTTTTTTTTTTTTTTTTTTTTGTACAGACAGCATCTCACTATATTGCCCAGCCTGGTCTCTACTCCTGGCCTCAAGCAATCCTCTGGATTCAACATCCCAAAGTGCTAGAACTACAAGCCTAAGACACTGCACCAGATCAATGAGTGTAACTTTATACACAATGAACAATAACACTCTATTTTCCCCTCCTACAATCCCTTGGAAACCAGTATTACTCTGATGCCAAATCACATAAAAATACTGCAGCAATAAAAACTATTGATCAATATCTCTTATGGATATAGATAGAAAATTCTCAACAAAATTACTAACAAACAGAAATCAGCAACATATTTTCAGAATGCACCATGACCAATTGGGATTTATCTCTGTGTTGCAAGATTAGTTTAGCATCTGAAAGAGTTGATGTTCATATATACCAATACAATAAAAAACAGAAACACATTATCACCTCAATAGATTAAAAAAAAAAAAAGCATTTGAGAAAAACCATCACCCTTTCATGATAAAGACATTCGACAACCAAGAAATAGAAGAAACTTCCTTGACCTGATAAAGGGCTCTATAAAAAAACCTATAGCAACCTTCATATTAGTGGTGAAAGACTATGTTTTCCACCGAATATCAGAAATAAGACAATGATGTCTGCTTTTGTCACTTCTAGGACCCTTTTTTCCTGGAAGTTTTAAAAAGGGAATTTTGGGGGGAGGAAAATAGGGCAGAGTAGGGCTGCCCTCCTGGCTCTCTGCTCCCAGAGTGAAAAGTGAAGAAAGCGGATAGCCACACGCGAGCGATCTGCACTTCCACGGGACCAGCTTCGCAAGCCTGCAGACATCCACCAGGAAACAGAGGGATAAGACAATCTACAGCCTAAAGCAAAGGTGAATCAATTATTCTTCCGCAAAAAATCGGGGATTCGGAGACACACAACAGGGAGGGAGCGAGGCATGGTTTAAGCCGCTGCCGGCTGGCAGTGGTGCCAGCCCTACCTGGTGCTGAGAAACACCCCCTCCTACACCAAGCTCCACTTCCACGTAGGCCGGGAGGTGCCTGAAGTTGGTGAGAAGTGGCACCACTGGACAGAGCCGTGTGGAAAGGAGACTAGAGCAGGGAACACTCTGAGTTCTCCAGAGCACATAGCGGCAGTTTAAGGTGGGGGAGGGTCCGAACCCAGCAACCACTCTCTGCCCAGCAGGAACCAGAGCTCACTCGGGCATCTCCCTGCAGAACACTCCCGGGTCAAGATTAAGGGGAGTTTACACAGAAGGAGGCTTTGACATTGGATATAGAGGAGGTTTTGGATAGCACTGAGAGGTCAGAGTGCGCAAAGTTAGACTCCTTGATCCATTAGGACCCCCCTCCCTCTGCCCCTCTGGCAAGGCTCCCGCCTCCACATTCCAGCGCTGACTGGGCTCAGGGTTTGGAGGGGAGGCGCAGAGAGAGTGCTGGTACTCGCCCCTGCTCCACCAACTTGATATTGAACTGTCACTTGCTGCACAAGTGGCACTGACTCTGTGCTCAGAGAGTGGACCCAGCCTGGACGGGGCAGTACTGCAGGGGAGACTGCTTTTGGTGGACTTAAGGCAGAGAAACATTACCTTCCACACTCTCCTGCGACCCGGAGCCCCACCCTGGGCTCCAAAGTTTCTGTCACCGCCTTGGGGGCAGAGCTGAGATAGGAACTGTTCCCATACCTGCCGCTTATCTCCACTTGTGTAATTAAGGAGGCAGAAGACAGGGATTGGTGGGTCCCATTGCCCGTCTGCTAGCTTCTGGACAGTCTCTCCCTGCACAGGTCTCCTGCACGCTGTGCCCAGAGTGCGCAGCCCGCCTGGCAGGGCCAAGTCTCGTAGGAGGCTGCCTTTAGTGGTTATAAGGCAGAGATATTTTATGACCCCCACATCCGGGGATTTGGGGCTAGGCCTTTGGCTCCAAAGTTTCTATCCCCGCCTTGGGGGCAGAGCCGGGATAGAAACTGTTCCCATACCTGCCGCTTATCTCCACCTGTGTAATTAAAGAGACAGAAGACGGGGCTTGGTGGGTCTGGCTGCCGGCCTGCCGGCTTCAGGACAGTCTCTCCCTGCACAGGTCTCCCGCACTCTGTGTCCAGACTGTGGAGCCAGCCTGGGCAGGGCCTAGCCACATAGGAGACTGCCTTTGTTGGATATAAGGCAGAGAGATTTTACGCCCCCCACAATCTGGGTACTTAGGGCTGGGCCTTTGGCTCCAAGGTTCCTGTCTCTGCTTTGGAGGTGGAACTGAGATAGGAACTGTTCCTGTTCCTGCCACCTATCTCCACCTGTGTAATTAAGGAGGCAGAAGACAGGGATTGGTGGGTCCCGCTGCCCGCCTGCCGGCTTCTGGACAGTCTCTCCCTGCATAGGTCTCCTGTGCTCTGTGTCCAGGCTCTGGAGCCTGCCTGGCAGGGCCTAGCCTCATAGGAGGCTGCCCTTGGTGGTTATAAGGCAGAGAGATTTTACGACCTCCACACACCAGTGACTTGGGGCTGTACTTTTGGCTCTAAAGTCTCTGTAGCCGCCTTGGGGGCAGAGCTGAGATAGGAACTGTTCCCGTTCCTGCCGTTTATCTCCACCTGTGGAATCAAAGAGGCAGAAGCTGGGGATTGGTGGGTCCCGTTGCCCGCCTGCCAGCTTCTGGACAGTCTCTCCCGGCACAGGTCTCCTGCACTCCGTGTCCAGAGTGCGGAGCCTGCCTTGGCAGGGCCAAGCCTTGTAGGAGGCTGCCTTTAGTGGTTATAAGGCAGAGAGACTTTATGACCCCCACACTCCGGCGACTTGAGGCTGTGCTTTGGCTCAAAAGTTTCTGTCCCCGCCTTGGGTCCGGAGCTGAGATAGAAAGGGTTCCTGTTCCTGCTGCTTATCTCCACCTGTGTAATTAAGGAGGCAGAAGCTGGGGATAGGTGGGTGCCATTGTCTGCCTGCCAGCTTCTGGACAGTGTCTCCTGGCACAGGTCTCCTGCGCTCCATGTCCAGAGTGTGGAGCCTGCCTGAGCACCACTGCGTCTCGTAGGAGACTGCCTTTGGGGGATATAAGGCAGAGAGATTTTACGACTATCACACCCCAGCGACTTGGGGTGTGCCTTTGGCCCCAAAGTTTCTGTCCCTGCCTTGCGTGCGGAGTTGAGATAGAAACTGTCCGTGTTCCTGCTGCTTATCTCCACCTGTGTAATTATAGAGGCAGAAGACGGGGATTGGTGGATCCGGCTGCCCGCCTGTCAGCTTCTGGACAGTTTCTCCCTGCACAGGTCACCCGCCCTCTGTGCCCAGAGTGCGGAGCCCGTCTGGGCAGGGCCAAACCTTGAAGGAAGCTGTCTTAGGTGGTTATAAGGCAGAGAGACTTTAAGTCCCACACTCTTCTGCGACCTGGGACTGCGCCCTTGGCTCCAAAGTTTCTGTCCCTGCCTTGCGGTGGAGATGAGATAGAAACTGTTCCTGTTCTTACCACTTATCCCCACCCGTGTAATTAAAGAGTCAGAAGATGGGGATAGACGGGTCCATCTGCCTGCCTGTCAGTTTCTGGACAATCTTGCCCTGCACAGGTCTCCCGCGCTCTGTGTACAGAATGAGGAGCCTGCCTGAGCAGGGCCAAGCCTAGTAGGACGCTGCCTTTGGTGATTATAAGGCAGAGAGACTTTACAACTGCCACACTCCTGCAACTTGGAGGTGTGCCTTTGGCTCCAAAGATTTGTCCCCACTTTAGGGGTGGAGCTGATATAGAAACTGTCCTGGCTTCAGCCGTTTATCTCCATCTGTGGAATTAAAGAGGCAGAAGATGGGGATTGGTGGGTCTGGCTGTCCCGCCCATCGGATCCTGGACGGGGTAATCCCATACCCTATCATAGTTCCTCCATCTTCAATCTACGGGGCAAGAGCAATCTCCTGCTCACAAGAGTTATCTAACCCCTGAATCTCTGAGCAAGGGGCCTAAACCTATTAATCTCAATAGACATGAGGTGAAGACAGTAGATCAAAGTCTACTCAACAGAATCAAAATCATCAAAGTCACTACAGGACCTACACCCAGCCCTGCCAGAGATCAATCCTTAGGAACACCAGAACTTAGCCAATAACCCAACCCCAGCACCTCTAGTCCTCAACAAAACATCAAGATGAGAAAGAACCAGCGGAAGATCACAGGAAACATGAAAGAGCAGAGAGAAAAGTCACCTCCAAAAGATTATGCTCGATCCCCATCAAACAACACCAACTTACATGATACAATTAAACTGACGGAAGAAGAATTTCGAATATGGATTGTCAGAAAGCTCAACGGAATTGAAGAGAAAATAGAATCACAACACAGAGAAATCACAAGAACAATACAGGAAATGAATGAAAGATTCTCCAAAGAAATTGAAATTATTCAGAAGAACCAACCAGAAATCTTGGGAATGAAGGAAACAATCAAGGACCTCCATAATACAGTAGAAAGCATCAAAAACATGATGGACCATGCAGAGGAAAGAATCTCAGAGCTTGAAGATTATGCCTATGCACTAAACAAATCAGAGGAAGAAAGGGAACACAGAAACAAGAAACAAGACCAGAGCTTACAAGAAGTATGAGATTATGTAAAAAACCAAACCTCAGGGTAATCAGGTTACCGGGAGGGGAAGAGGAACAATCACAAGGCCTGGAAAACTTATTTCATGGAATACTCGAGGAAAACATGCCGGGCCTGGCCAGAAAGCTGGATATCCAAATACAAGAAGCGCACAGAATGCCTGGGAGACTCAACATGAAAAGGCAATCACCTCGTCACATGGTCATTAGGTTGACCAAAGTAAATGTGAAAGAACCAATACTCCGTTCAGTGAGATGAAAACAACAATTAACCTATAAAGGAAAACCTATCAGACTAACAGCAGACTTCTCATCTGAAACCTTACAAGCTAGGAGGGATTGGGTGCCTATCCTTAACCTTCTAAAACAGAATAATACCCAACCTAGAATTCTTTATCCAGCAAAATTAAGTTTCATATATGAAGGAGAAATAAAGTCCTTCTCTGACAAGCAATCACTAAAGGAACATGCAAAGTCCAGACCAGCCCTACGGGAAATTCTCAGACCTGCATTTCTAACCGAACAAGGCAATAGACACTCCTGAATGTAGAATCTTCAAAGAATCAAAGTTTAGATCCCGATTTACATGATGACACAAGAAATAAGACAAAGCAACAAATCTTCACTCAACAATACGAATGGTAATTTTCCTCTAATTTCAATTCTTTCAATAAACGTAAATGGTTTAAACTGTCCTCTGAAGAGGCATAGATTGGCAGAGTGAATAAAACTCCACAAGCCTAGCATCTGCTGTCTACAAGAAACACATCTAAACCACAAAGATGCCTTCTAGCTGAAGATCAAGGGATGGAAAGCTATCATCCAGTCAAACGGAAGTCAAAAGAAAGCTGGGGTAGCTATACTATTTGCAGATAACATAAGCTTTAAAATAACAAAGGTAAAAAAGGATAAACAAGGCCATTTTATAATGGTGAAAGGGAAGATCCAACAAGAAGACTTAACAATTTTGAATATCTACACACCCAATGCAGGAGCACCCAATTACATAAAACAAACCTTGTCTAATCTAAACACTATGTTACACAACACTGCCATAGTAACAGGGGACTTCAACACTCCATTGAATGGTCTGGATAGATCCTCCAAACAGAAAATAAGCAAAGAAATAATGGACCTGAACAAAGCCCTGGACCAAAAAGTTCTGACAGACCTCTATAGAACATTTCACCTGAATAAAGCTGAATTTACATTCTTCTCAGCAGCCCATGGATCCTTCTCCAAAATTGATCACATCCTAGGCTGCAAATCAGATCTCAAAAAATTCAAGAAAATAGAAATTGTGCCTTGTATCTTCTCCAACGATAATGGTATAAAATTACTGTTCAATTCCAACAGAAACACTCAACACCCCACAAAGTCATGGAAACTAAACAACTATTATTGAAAAATTATTGGGTCAAGGAAGAAATTCAGAGGGAAATCAAGAATTTCTTTGAACAAAATGATAATGGTGATACTTGTTACCAAAACTTGCGGGATACAGCAAAAGCTTACCTGAGAGGAAAACTAATAGCAATTAACGCTCACATTTGAAAAACAGAAAGCTTAGACACTGATAACCTAATGAAAAAACTCAAGGAACTGGAAAAAGAAAACCAAAGAACTTCCAATCCTAGTAGAAGAAAAGAAATAATGAAGGTCAAAGCGGAACTGAATGAATTGGAGAACAAGAGAACTATCCTAAAGATTAACAAAACCAGAAGCTGGTTTTTTGAAAAGATAAACAAAATTGATAGCCCTCTTGCTAGATTGACAAGGACTCAGAGGGAAAAGACTCTAATAAACTCAATAAGAAATGAAATAGGAGTGATCACAACAGACACCACAGAAATACAAAACATTATATTTGATTACTATAAAAATCTATATGCCCAAAAACTACAGAACAAAGATGAAATGGACAAATTCCTGGATACATACAACCTCCCTAAGTTCACCCAGGAGGTAACAGATCTCCTGAATAGACCAATTTCAAGCTCAGAAATTGAAGCAGTAATTAAAAACCTCCCCAAACAGAGCATAACTGGACCTGGAACTGGAGGGTTCCCCAGCAACCATGATTTTACTCACTGCTTCCATGTGTTTGGTTATTTTATGTACAACATATCAGTGTATCATGGAGTATTTCTTCTTCTGTGACTTGCTTGTTTCACTTAGCATAATTTCCTAAAGTTTCATCATGTCTGACAGGATTTCCTTTATTATAAGGGCTAGGCAATATTCCATTGTATGTGTGTACTACATTTTTAAATTCCATTTATCCATCAATGGTTATTTAGATGCCTCCATAGCTTGGCTATTGTAGATCTCCCACTGCAAAGAATATGAGACTAGAGATATCATTTCAAGAAACTAATTTCAATTTTTTAAGATAAATACCAAAAAATAAAATTGCTAGAATGCTTGGTTGTTCTATTTTAAATTATGGCGGACCTTCCATGCTATTTTTCATAGCAGTTACACCAACAGTAGACAAAGGTCCGACGTGTCGACATCCTTGCCAACACTTTTATCTTCTGTTTTTTCGATAATAGCCATCCTAACAGGTGTGTGGTTATATCTCATTGTGTTTTGATTTATCATTCTCTCATAATTAGTGTGGTTGAACATTTTTGATGTACTTGTTGGCCATTTAGTTCCTTACACATTTTGCATATGAACCCCTATCATATATATGGGTTGTGAATATTTTCTAAATTCCATAAGTACACTTTTCTCTCTGTAAATTGTTTTCTTTGCAATGCAGAAGATTTTTAGTTTGATGTCATCTCCCTTTTCTCTTTTTGCTTTTATTTTCTGTGCTTTTGGTGTCACATCCAAAAGATCTTTGCCAAGACCAATGTCATCCAAATATTCATGATCCGATGAATGGATAAGCAAAATATGGTATGTAGACATAATGGAATATTACTCATTTATAAAAAGAAAGAAAGTGCTGACATGCTACTATATGGTAAAACTTGAAAACATTATAAGTAAAAGAGTCCAGTCATAAAAGACCACAGACTGAGGCCGGGCGCGGTGGCTCACGCCTGTAATCCTAGCTCTCTGGGAGGCCGAGGCGGGCGGATTGCTCGAGGTCAGGAGTTCAAAACCAGCCTGAGCAAGAGCGAGACCCCGTCTCTACTATAAATAGAAAGAAACTAATTGGCCAACTAATATATATAGAAAAAATTAGCCGGGCATGGTGGCACATGCCTGTAGTCCCAGCTACTTGGGAGGCTGAGACAGAAGGATCGCTTGAGCCCAGGAGTTTGAGGTTGCTGTGAGCTAGGCTGACGCCACGGCACTCACTCTAGCCTGGGCAACAAAAGTGAGACTCTGTCTCAAAAAAAAAAAAAAAAAAAAAAAAAAAAAAAAAAAAGACCACAGACTGTATGATTTCCTTAGTATGGAATTCCATAATAGGTAGGGCAATAGAGACAGAAAATAGATTAATTATTGCTTAGTACAGGGGATCTTGCAGAGGGTGTCATCAGTGGATAGGGGACTTTGGCTCAATTACCAATGACTGAGAATACAATTGCATAACAGGATATGTATGGATACTCTGAGGCCTATAACTCTCATAGGTTTAATATATTTGTCACTAATATCCCACAAAGGATATAGCCAGGAGTAAAGCTGTGTTGGAGTAAGAAAGTAAATTGAATTTAGAGGGAAAAAATTGAGAGAACTAGAGATTGTGAATAAAATATTAGTATAACCAACTGTATAAATATATGCGTTTCCCCCTTCCTTCTCTAAGATGCTCTGAACATATAAGATTTTACAATGTAAGAATTAAAAATATTTGTAGCAATTGTTACACTGAATTAAAAAACAAGATCCAACTATATGATGTCTACAAGATCTCATAGTTGACTGAAACATGCAAATAGGTTAGAAGTAAAAAGGTAGAGTAAGTTATACCATGGTAACAGCAGCCAAGAGAAAGCTGATCTGGCTATACTAATGAAATTCACACACTATAAAGATAAAAAATATTACTAGAAATTAGATGGAACTATTACATTGGAAAAAATAACATCAATGCATTAGAGACTATAAACATTTAATTTAAAAAATGTAAACCTTTACCATCTAGTACACTCAAAATTACAGAAAGAAAAGTGTACAGAACTGCTGGAAAAATAGTCCATTAACAATAATAGTTTGACATCTCTGAGGTGGTTAGTAGGGCCAGTTTGGAGTGATGCTCTGGGCTTTGAACACACATTTATTATTTAAAAATTAAAAATGTATATATTTAAAATCTTTGAAAAAATTCTTTCTTTGTATCTCCTCCACCAAAGATTTTTTCTTCGTCGTCGTCTTTTATAAAAGAATCTGGTGAAGCATGCAAAACCAACCTGCCCACCTGCAGCCCAGCAGCAGCTCCAAGAAGGAACCAGGAGACCCATGCCTTCCTGCTGTCTGGACTGGACATTGCCACCCTGGTTCCCAGCCAGCAGCAGCAGCAGATCAATGCCTTTTATTGGCCATTGAGTGGTTCCACCTTGTGGTGGATTTTGTTCTTCTGCACTTTTCCCCACACCCTTGCTCTGGCTCTGGTTCTTGACTGAGCACTTGCTCTCCTTTTCTCACAGAAGGTTCGCCATCTGTGGCCCTGCAGGCAGCCATGCCAAGGTGAACTCCAGCAGCCCCGGCTATGCCATGGCATTGCTCTTTGTGCTGAACCTACATCCCAGCGTTACCAAGGCGATGCTCAAGAGAAGTGCAGTCCCGCCAGGTTCATCCTCTCCATTGGGTCTGTAGGAACAGGATCACCGTCCCCCTCTGGCACAATTCATCTAAACCTCAAGCAGCTGGTGGACACAGAGAGTGCTGTGGACACCATGAATTTTGATGTTATGAAGAGCAAGCATAATCCATCACTTTGCAAAAGTAGGGTGAGGAACATACTCATTAAATATTTGGACAAATCTGTTGACATTAAATCACTGTATGATATATTTTCTGGTTTTGGTAATGTTCTTCTTGTAAGGTGATTTGTCGTGAAAAAGGTTCCTAGGGCTATGGATTTGTACACTTAGAGAAACATGTATCAACTAAAGCTATTTTTAAAAATGAATGAGATGCTTCTAAATGACCATGACATATTTATTGGATGATTTAAGTCTCATAAAGAACAATAAGTTGAACTTTGCAGCTTGGGCAAAAGAGTTCACTAATGTTTACATCAAGAATTTTAGAGGAGACAAGAATGATGAGAGACTGAGGGTCTCTTTGGCAAGTTTGGAACTGCCTGCATTGTGAAAGTAATGACTGATGAAACTGGAGAATTCAAAGGATTTGGGTTTGTAGGAGTTGAATAAAAGGTATGAAGATGTACAGAAAGCCATGGATGAGATGAATGAAAAGGACCTCAATGGAATACAAGTTTACATTGAAAGAATTCAGAAAAGAGTAGAACTGCAGACAGAACTTAAGTAAAAATTTGAACAGATTCAAAGATCACCAGATATGAGTGTGTTCATCTTTATGTGAAAAATCTTGATGATGAATGTCTCTGGAAAGTTTTCTCCATTTAATCCAATCACTAATCCAAAGGTTATGATGGAAATGGTCACAGCAGGGGTTTGGTTTTGTATGTTTCTACTGACCACAAGAAGCCATTGAAGCAGTTACAGAAAGGAATCATAGAATTTTGGCCACCAAGGCATTGTATATAGCTAAAGCTCAGAGCAGAGAAGAGTGCCAGGCTCACCTTACTTTCTAGTATATGCAGAGAATGGCATGCAAAAGAGCTATGCCCAGCCCTATAATCAACCCCTGTCAGCCAGCTGCTATTTGGGATTCTTCATGGCGGCTACACCAGAGACTTAGCATCATGCTGTCTGCTATCTTCTTAGCCAAATTGCTCAACCAAGACCAAGTTCTTATTGGACTGCTCACGGTGCCAGACCTCATCCATTCCAAAATATGCCCAGGGTTCTCTCCTAGCTGCTCCTATCCCACCGTTTCATACTGTGATACCAGCATTTCCAAGGTCCAACAAGCCAAGTCAACATAGTGTGTTGCTATCACGTCAATACAGCTAGTGGGGTCACTGGTTGCAGGTGCTGTTGCTGCTGCTACTTTTGCTGTTCACAGCATCCCACAGAGCAGATGTGCTGTGGGAGTTTGCAATTCTCAGTGACATTTTAATGCACAGCCACAAGTTACCATGGAACAGCCTGCTGTTCATGTACAAGGTCAGTAACATTTGCCTGCTTCCATATTTTCATCTTCTCCTCAAGATCAAAAGCAAATATTGGGTGAACAGTTGTTTCCTCTTTTTCAAACTGTATACGTACTACTTTGGTGAAATCACTGGAATCTTATTGGAATTGATTATTCTGAACTTCTTCATATGCATGTCTCTGTCATCTTTTTTTTTGTCAGATAAATGAAGCTGCAGCTGTATTAAAAATCCACCAAGCTTAAGTAGGCAGCACAGAAGGCAGTTAACAATGGTGTTCCAGCTGTTCAAAGTTGATCAGGGACCATGAAAAGAAGCTCAGTCTTCATGAAATAAAAATATCTAAACATTTAAATACTTAAATATTATGAAAACAACATTGCAAAATATAAAATTTAAGAAAGGTTTTATATCTGGGTTCTCAGTTCTGTTACATTGGTCTATGTCCTTGTTCTTGTGCCAGCACCATGATCTTTTCGTTTCTATAATCTTGTAATATAGGTTGAAGTCTGGTAAATTCATGCCTCCCAATTTTTTCTTTTTGCTTATGTTTCCCTTTGCTATACGAGGTCTTCTCTGGTTCTACACATAGGATGTATAGAATTATTTTTTCTAGATCTGTGAAAAATGATGTTGGCATTCTAATAGGTATTGTATTGAAGCTGTAGATTACTTTGGGTAGTATAGCCATTTTAACAATATTGATTCTGCTGACCCACAAGTGTGGTATGGTTTTCCACCTGTTTACATCCTTTGCTATTTCCTTCCTCAGTGTTTCATAGTTCTTCCTGTAGAGGTCTTTTACCTCCTTAGTTAAATATATTTCTAGGTACTTTACCTTGTTTGTTGATATTGTGAAGGATATTGAGTCTTTGATTTGGTTCTCAGTTTGACTGTTGGCATATAGGAATGCTACTGATTTCTGTACTTTTATTTTATGACCTCAGACTTTGCTAAATTTATTTATCAACTCCAGTAGTCTCATGATAGGATCTTTGGTGTTTTCTAGATGTAAGATCATATTGTCAGCAAAAAGAGATAGTGTGACCTCTTCTGGCCCCACCTGGATGTACTTGAATTCCTTCTCTTGTCTGATTCCTCTTGCTAGACTTCTAACACTGTGTTGAATAGAAGCAGTGATAGAGGGAAACCTGGAATAGTTCCAGTTCTAATTGGGAATGCTTTCAATTTTTCCCCATCCAATATGATGTTGGCTGTGAGTGTGTCATATATGGCTTTTATCATTTTGAGGTAAGTCCCCCCTATGTATATTTTGTTAAGCATTCTTATCATAAAAGAGTCTTGAATTTGTCAAATATCTTTTCTGTATCTATTGACACGATCATATGGTGTTTGTTTTTGCTTCTATTTATGTGGTGAATTACATTTATAGATTTGCATATGTGGAAACATCCCTGCATCTTTTGGGTGAAGGCTACTTGATCGTGACAGATTATTCTTTTGATAAGCAACTAAATTCTGTTTGACATGATTTTGTTGAGAATTTTTGCATCCATATTCATAACAGATATTGATCTGTAGTTTTCTTTTTTTGTTTTGTCCTTTCCTGGTTTTGATATCTGGATGATGTTGGCTTCTTAAAATGTGTTGCAGAGGATTCCTTCATTTTCAATGTTATGGAATAATTTCTGCAGGATAGGGACCAGTTCTTCCTTGTAGGTTTCGAAAATTCAGGTGTGAAAACCATCTGTTCTGGGACTTTTCTTTTTAGGAAGATCTTTTATTGCTCTTTCAATTTCAGGACTTGATACTGCTCTGTTCAGGATATCTCTATCTTCCTGATTTAGCCTAAGGAGGCTGTGTGTTTCTAAGAACTTGTCCATTTCCTCCACATTTGCCAGTTTATGTGCATAGAGGTTTTTATTGTATGCATAGATGATATTTTGAATTTTCATGGCATCACTTGTAATTTCTCCTTTTTCATTCTTGATGGAACCTCTTAGATTTTTCTTTTAGTGATTCTCATTAATCTAGCCAGAGGCATGATAATTTTATTTGGTTTTTTTTTTCAAAGAACCAACTTTTTATTTTATTAATCTTCCATATAGTTTTTTGTTATGAATTTCATTTAGTTTCCTAAAAACTAAAGTGCCCATCAATACACCCATGGATTAATAAAATGTGGTATATGATACCATGGAGTTCTATTCAGCCACAAAAAACAGTGGAAATATAGCACCTCTCATATTATGCTGGATAGAGCTGGAACCCATTGTATAAAGTGAAGTATCAAAGAATGGAAAAACAAGCACCACATATACTCACTATCAAATTGTCATTAACTGATCAACACTCTTGTGCACATATGATAGTGACATTCATTGGGTATTGGACAGGTGGGAGCAGGGAGAAGGGGATGAGGATATTCAGAACTAATGTCTGTGATGGACACCCATTCTACTAAGTGAAGGTTCCCAAGAATGGAAAAATAACACCACAATAGTCACAATCAAATTGGTTTTCACTGATCAATACTTAAGTGCACACATACCAATAATATTCATCAAGTGTCGGGAATATGGGAGAGGGGAGGTGGGGCTGGGTATATATACATATAATTAGTGTGATGTGCACTGTCTTAGGGATGGACATCCTTGAAGCTCAGACTCATGTGGGGCAAGGGCATTATTCATAACCTACACATTTGTACCCCCATAATATGTTGAAAAAAAAAAGAATTATGCTAAATCTACTCTATCTAAACTCCATAAATGGAATAACAAGCCTGGATGATAGTACATCTATTTACAGCATGGTTTGATGAATATTTTAAGTCCTATTTCAAAATATTACTGCTCATTGGCAATGCACCTAGGAATTCAAAAGCTCTGGTGCAGATGTAGAGGAGGTTAATGATGTTTTCATCTCTGCTAAGACAACATCCACTCTGCAGCCCATGGATCAAGGAGTCATTTCAATCCCAAAGTGTTATTATTTAAGAAATATATTTCATAAGACTATAGCTGCCATAGATAGCAACTCCTCTGATGAATTTGTACAAAGTAAATTTAAAAATTCCTGGAAAGGATTCATCATTCTAGATCCTTTTAAGAGCATTCATTATTTATGGGAGAAGGTCAAAATATAAATATTAACAGGGATTTGGATAACTATTTCATGATTTTGATGGGTTTATGACTTCAGTGGAGAATGTCATTGCAGATATGATGGAAATAGCAGGAAAACGAGAATGAGAAGTAGAGCCTGAAAATGTCACTGATTTGCTATGACCTCATTATAAAATTTTAACAAGTGATAAGTTGCTTCTTATACATTAAATAAAGAAGTTGTTTCTTAAGAAAAAAAAACTACTTCTGGTGTAGATACCGGGAACATTGTTGATATGACAACAACGGGTTTAGAAAATTACTTAAGCTTATAGTTTTGGGATTTCTTGATACAGGCCATTCTCACTGGGGTGAGATGGTATCTCATTGTGGTTTTGATTTGCATTTCTCTAATGATTAGAGATGTTGAGCACTTTTTTATATGTTTGCAGGCCATTATTCTGTCTTCTTTGGAGACGTCTCTGTTCATTTGTGTTGCCCATTTCTTGATGGGGTTGTTTTTTTTGTTAATTCTTTTGAGTTCTAGATAGATCTTTTTATTAGATCTTTATCAGAAGTGTAGAGAGCAAATATTTTCTCCCATTCTGTGGGTTGTCTATTTGCTCTAATGATAGTTTCCTTGGCTGCATAGCAATTAATGGACTTGAATAAGGCTCACATGATTGTTAGTATTTTTTAGTAATAGAATATTTTAAATTAAAATATGTATACTTATTTAGACATAATTCTATTGTACATTTAATGGACCACAGTATAGTGTAAATATAATTTTATATGCACTGGGAAACCAAAACAACCATGTAACTCACTTTATTATTATACTCACTTTATTGGGTGGTCTGGAACTGATCCCCTGGTATCTCCAAGTTATGCCTATATAGCAAACATGAGTAAAGTGAAGTCTATCAAATCCAAGGTATATTGAATGGGAGCTTAATTTGGGTACAGTCACAGGCTTTCAGAGTTAGCTAAGGACTCAGAGACCACCTAAACAATCTCTGACTTCCTGCACAATGTTCTTAATGGGATAACATCTATCAGGATTTCCTACAAATAGGAAACTCACTTGATAATGAAGCATGAACTTTGCTGTAAAGGTCTAATTGTTAGGAAGTTCCTCTTACCTTGAATCCCAATCCCATATTCATGATGCTTTCAATCATCAGAGACTTTCATGACAAAATAGAAGGTCTTTATTTCCTCTCCCAATAAACTATAGCAGATGCATATGCTGTCTTCTACTCAATTCACACTCAAATCTCTCTTCTCCAGAAAAAAAAAAAATACTTCAATCATTTCTCAGGTCCTGCTTTATTTTTCTTTCTTCCCTGGGATACCTGGTGTGGACATGCTACATTTAAGCAGTATCCATGTTTTAATTATGTAGATACACTCTTAATTAATAAAGCCTTTTGATTATCTCATAAATCTTTTCATAGATTATGTCTGGGCCCTGCTAAGGTTGGTATATCCCTTGTATTGCTGCAGTGGGGGTAGCAGCTAAAGAGGAGCAAGCAGAGGTTCTCTCCCAGCTCTAAAGTGTACACCTTCCTGTGGCTTTCTCTGCTGAAGGGAACTCTGCAAAGGGGTCCTTGCATACTCAGAAAGCAGAGTGATTTCAACTTAAAGATAATTCTGAATCATTAGAAAAAATAGCATAAGAGAATATGTTAAACATTTCATAGTTTCTTATAACTATTTGAATTGAATTCAATAAAAAAAATGGTTAAATTATTTAAGTTCCCATATGTTTACTTACTGTTTTTGGTTAAATTCACGGATATAAAACACATGATTTCACCCAATTTTTGAATGAATTCTGTTTTACTTTGCCCTTTCGCTAATGTTGATGGAATCTTAGGACTATTTATTCATTTAGCAATTATTTATTGAGTAGTTTCTACTCTATGCAATATACTGTGCTAGGTGCTAGAGTAGGCAGATTAAAAGGACAGACAAGGACTTGTTCTTATGGAATCTGCATTCTAGTGATGAGAGACAAATGATATACTGAATGAACAGGCAGCATCAGGTAGTCACTATGTCAGTAATGAATGCTGTGATGAAATGAATTCCAAGGTCCTATGATTACAAGTGAGGCATATAATAAAGATTCAATAAATAGACATTGGATGGATGTTTGAGCCCATAATCTCCTCAACAGAGAATGCTATTGAAATACTGGAAGGATGTCTTGTAATAGAAAATAAGAAGTAGAGAAAAACATGTAGAAAAAGCAGTCTAAAAAAGAAAAAATAGAGGAACTTTCCAACACAATCCTATGTAAAATTACATTGTAGAATAGTTATATCTAGCAATTAACAAATGCATTATTTCATATAATGATCATTTTGTGGTAAGAGCAAATAACATCCACTTTCTTTACATTTTTGAAGAATACAATATATCATCAATTGTAGACACCTTACAATCTCCAAGTATTAAATCTACATTTCTTTATGTAAATAAATTGTACATAACCATTTGGACTTCAGTTAAGCATCATTCTTACTGGCTGAGAGGCAGAGAAGAATGGACCACCATGTGGGTGGTACCCAAAATGGAGGACATGAATTATCGATGGCAGGGCTACCACCAGCTAAAGTCTATCTACCTACCCATGTAGATGCAACACATAAAAAAGGAAATTCTCAAATTACTTAAGGTGTGCCCCCTTCTCTGTCTGTTAGAGTGGCTTAGCCTGTATCATAACAAATAGAATAAAACTTTCCCAAGTTCTATATAGACGCTGCATTTCTCTCAATGCTAAGCTCATTTTATGACTACAAGTCTCCGTCAATGTTTGCCTAACCAGGGAATTGCTCAAAATTACAGGCACCAGAAATTTCTCTTGAAGATTTTGATTCAGGTGGGGTTTTAGGTGTCTGTACATTGTATATACACTAAAGGTAAGTTTGAGAAATACTGTTGTGAGTTTCAGTTCCTATAATATGCAAGTGTCCAACCCTAATGGGCAATCACTAAGGTAAAAGTCATTTTAATAAAGTAAATATCATGCCACATACTTATTGAGCAAAGCATTTAATGATTGAGAATTGTCTTATATATCATGTTTAAACATATAATTAAACTAATGATTTTTCAGGTTTTCATCAAATATTTGGACATTGAGAGATAATTAAAATTTTGGAATTGAAATATTATAGATGTGCAAGAATATTCAAATCTTATAGTCAATCCTGGCTTTTAAAACAGGATTTTGCTACTTATCTAGGACTCTAAGGCACAAAAGACCAACTATTTGTGGAATCCAGCAGCAGAATGGGGTTCAACAGGAGACGTTTGATGTATAAAATGCATCTCATCAAAAACTGTGCAATTGCCATAATTCAGGAAAGTAATGTTACCCTTACTGCGTCTGTAGAAAGAGAACAATGAAATACAAAATAATACGTTAGTTTCTTCCATGGTATCCAAAGTGCTTCCCAGTAACTAAGCATTTGAACAAGACTTAAGACGAATAACTTGGACTCTACTTCTTCATACAGCTGTGTCTTGGTACTCCCCAGCCCCTGCTCATGTCCTCTGTCCTGCTGTGGGCTCCTTTCTCAGTCCTGAGACTGTCCAGGGACCCACCCAGAAAAGACTAGGGACCCACTCAGGAAAGAAAGGATGAGGGAGACACAGTTTAACCCTTGCGTCTCCTACTTCACATCCTATTGATCCACTTGTGGTAATTCTAAAAGATTATATTAAATTGCATAGGGTTAACTAATATGAATATTTAAATATAAGCCTGCATCATCATGTACATACCTTAAGTTAACCTAATTTTAGAAGTGGAGTTTCAAGGTAAAGTTTAAGGGCATAGTCTCAAACTTTAATAGAAATAAAACAGCTGTTTCCTGTATATGTGCTGTAGATTAAAAGAAACCCGCTAGTTCCTAGCATACTGACACTGTTACTTCAAAAAGTAGGAGGAGAAAATATTTAGTATTGTGCTCTTACATGTTTGCACCACAGAAACGACATTCGTTAACATAGGTTTTGGTTATTGGATCCACAGATTCGAACACTTCTGCTGACACAAATTTTTGATAAGAATTTCCGACAAAAAGGCTATAAAATGAGGACATGGCAAAGAAACAATCAGGGAGTACACATCAAAAAATAATGTTCTTAATATGTCACTAGGAAATGAGACAAATAAAAAGACAAAGGATCTATTCGTTTTTAAAGGCTCATAACAAAACTAATCCTATGAACAGAAACATAATTTTAAAAATTAAACATTTTCTTAACCTTTTTAGCCCTCCCTATCAAGTGTTTGCCTCAAATTCCACTGTCTTTTTGTCTCAGAAGCAATCATTGCACTCAATTTTCTATGCATCATTCACTTGGGTTTTCCTCATATTTTCACCACATATGCAGTTATTAATAAAATTGCATATTATTTAATTTAGGATGTTTTTGAGATTTAAACGCATATGCAGTATAACTTATTTAGGTTTTCTGAAAATATTTTAGCAAGTATAGACTACTTTAAATGAAAGCTTTTATAATTTTTATTAAGATCATACCATTTTCTAATAATGAACACATTAACTTAGTGAATGACTGTAAACTACTTTCAGCCAATCATGGATAACTAGTAAAAGAGACTTTGTCATATTTTGGAAACATTTTGGTACTTGGCTATTTTTTCACACTAAGATTTATTTAAGATTTTTGGATTTATGCTGCATTGTCTTTCATTGCTGAATTTGAGGAGTCAGTTGACAATCTAATTCTACTTTCTTTGTAGATAATTGCTCTTTCACTTATGGTACCATTAAGAACATGTTTTTAAACTCCTTGATTTGTGTAATAGTTTGTTACAATCTGTTTGGATGTGGGTTATTAAATAATCTTTTTCTAGTTAGAATGTATTGGTGCCCTTAAAGCTATTCATAATAGCCAAAAGTGGAAACAACCGAAATGTCTATCAACTGATGAATGAATACATAAATGTGGCACATCATCAATCAACGGGGTATTATTCATTGACCAAAAAACGCAATGCTGTGCCATCATACAACAGTATCATGTTTTCATGATAAAACTATATTAAGTGGAAGAAAAAAGTCAAAAACCAAATATTATAGAATTCCATTTATATTGAATGTCTAGAAAAGGTAAACTGACAGAGCCAGAAATTATAGTAGTGATTCCCTGAAGTGGGAGGTGCAGGAAATGCTGATGAATCGTAAATGGGCAAAGGGAATCTAATCATGGTGATAAAAATATTCTAAACTGAATTATGGCATTGATTTTACTACTGAGTAAGATAACTTCACAATGTGATTAATTGGGTGAATGGTACGGTATGTGTAGTATACTTCAATACATTTATTAATAAAAAAGCATGCCCTGATAGCAGAAACTAAAATGATATTTTAAAACAGGGACTTAACTTCCAAGTGGCAAAAGGTAATTGGACCATATAAATCTCTCCATAAATCCTCGAAAACCTATACTACTGAACAAGAAAACTAATAAAAGCACATAATGACTTGAACTCAGCACAACCAGAAGACAGAACAAAAGTCCTAAATTGCCATTACCCGTATGGACAAAAACAATCACCGAATTTTAGTGCGATTTCAGTAGAACTCCTGGTGGAAACAAGCTTCTTATAAAGAAGGAAGGTGGGGG
Source organism: Microcebus murinus (assembly GCF_040939455.1). NCBI lineage: Eukaryota > Metazoa > Chordata > Mammalia > Primates > Cheirogaleidae > Microcebus > Microcebus murinus. The sequence goes on from NC_134124.1 coordinate 14,901,283, forward strand.
AACAGGGGTGAGGAGGGTGCCGGAGACCTCAGAAGAATAAAAGAAAACCTAAAAACAATTACAAAAGAGGGAAGAGGGGAACTGAAAACTAAAGATTCAGCTGAAATCTCCCAGACAAAGAGCGTTATTCGTACCCAAAAATCATAAAAGAGTCGGGATACACAACACGTTTAGAGGGAAGGATATTAAAAGGAAGTGAGATTGATGGTGGAGTTCTCACAAAGCCATATGTCCATGTGAGGAAAAAGTTTCAAAAAAAGAAAGTGGGGGGAGAAATGCATCTGCCAAGCACAGTAGGGTGAAAAAATTAAAAAGAAGCACGTGCAGGGCCTTCAGAATAATGTAATACAGAAGAGAACAAACAATGTGAATGGTTCAAAGCCACAAAAATGAACACAGGCACAGATTCACTTACTCACCTCTCACTGCCTCACTGAAATAACTGCATTTTGCTATACTTCCTCAAGAGGGCACTCTTTCATAAGGAGCCTTGCAAACCCTCCTACTTCAACAGTCCCCTACATATACAAAAAAAAGGGAAAAAATGTGATCTTCTTCAATTTAAGGCTTCTAGAAGAAAAAAACAAACAGGAAAAATAATCAAGATTCAAATAGCTGCAGTAAAACCCTCTAGCCTATAAAATAGAAAACTATGAAACACAATAAAAATTTAATGAAATGCTCAAAACAAAATTTTTATATAGCCTCCAGCAGACATTTGGGAATGTTAAAACAAAATCCTGAAATCTAAAGTTAACCTTTGGAACAGAAATTGATTGTTTCTAAAATGGATGAAAAACCATGAAAATACTTATAGATATATATGAAAGGGTCTACTTTGATAATATCCTTATTATGCCTTCTTCTATATATTTATTGGACATTCTAAAAATTGAAGTGCTACATATTAGACCACAAAAACATCACTAACCTTCATCAAAAGGAGTATAAATAACACTGTGATCACAATTGAATGAAATACAAAATAAATAATAAAAGCAAAAAGCAAAATGTCTATCACATCATTAAATAAACAAATACATGTTAAACAACACTTGAGAGAAAAGGACTACACAAATTAAAACTGGAGTATTCCTAAAATATGATTAAAATGATAAGAATGAATATTAGAATAAATTTGATCCACTTAAAAGCAGTGATCAAAGGAAAACTCAGAGCCCTAAATACTGATATAGACAAATATAGAACAAAATAGAAAATATGAATTAAATTTGAGTCAAAAAGTTAGAAATGAACACAATTAAAACAACAAAAGCACAAAGATGATAATTACAAATATAAAACCATCAATGAATAAGTAGACTTTATAAATAAGTGAAACCCAACATTTTTGAAAAAATAACATAAGATAAAATAATTATAAAAATAGGAAAAGCAAAACAAGGCAGTGTAAAATTAGAGAAAAGAGTTATTGAAGTTTAGTACAATTAAAAATATATATCATAGACTAATTTGTATCTCTCATTACAAATAAATGTGAATGTCTAGAATGAATGGATAGATTTTTACAAAAACAAAATTTGTGAAATTTCTTCCCATTAGATGAAGAAAACTTAAAAAGGCTAATTTCTATTAATAAAGTATAAACATTTATTAGAAGAAACACCAAACAAAAAATCAACAGTAACAAAAGATTTAAAAAGAATGCAACTCTCAAAATCAGACAGACCCCATGTCACAGAAAATACACCAGACTAGAAAAATGATGGAAAATTTCTATATTTTAATGAAGAAACTACAATATACATATCAAAACTGGACAAAAAGAATATATTATAATAAATTTTCAGTCTAAGGTCACCTATGCTATTAAATTAAATATTAGAGAATAGATTAAAACAAATTTGAAAAACGTTAGCAATGTCTGAGTTGGAGTTATTTCTGTTGTAGAAGGATGATTCAATATGAGAAAGGAATTCTTAAAGCTCACCATATTAATACTTCTCAGAAGAAATATCACATGATAATTTCCTCACAGTGAAATTAATAGAGAGATATGAGATTTATAGCAGACGAATTGTCCCAAGATTTATCAATGAGAAGCTTCCTGGTAAATATGTTCATATTAGAATTTATAACTGAAAATATAAAAAGTGAAAGAATTTACCCTATCAAATTCCATGAGAGAATATGACCTCCAATCAGAGAAAGGAGTAGTTGAAGTACTTTAGCTGTAAGGGGGGAAAAGGATGAATTTCCTTGCCCTAGAATTCAGAGGCATTCATATCCACTGCACTGCTTCTCTCCCTTTATAATATGGGAGGAGGAGGGGAATTCATCAATGTAACCATGAAAGGGCATTTGCCCTGTGTTCTATGTGACTTATGATTTCAAATATACTGAACCCAATAGAGCAAACAATTCTATATCCAGGTGACATCAAATCTTTCCTGTATATTCTAAGATGTGAGAAATATCCTACCCAGGATGAAAAAATGCACTCATTTAGAAAAAAGATAAAATGCCAACATATGGTGATAAAACTGACTTTGACCCAGTGAAAAGTGAGCCATTTGACTTCCTCAGTCATCCTCACAGAATGCAGTAGTGAAACTGTTAGAATATTTATGACACAGACCCCCATAAGACTTCAGTGAACAGAATCATAAAGAGAGACCACTTGCTATATCCATCCTTCCACTTGAGAAAGAACAGTTGCAAGCCCTGAGTTTCCATTTTCCTTTACTCTTCAATAGAAAGGCTGTTTGCTTTCCTCCTCCACTCCTAAAATCAACATGAAGGAAGCATGGAAACCAATATATATGGGAAAATAATCAGGATAACAATTTTCTGCATAGCATTTAAGAATTCATGCATTATCCCCTGAAGGTTTGATTTATCCTTCATAGAAACTGAAATCGTTATTCCCAGAAGTAGACATGGAAAATTCCTGAGAGCATTTTACACATAAAAGCCACCATAACGTATGCCCCAAATTTTCCACCTCACGAAGGAGGAGTGGTACAAAGCGTCACTGTGGCGGGGCTGTCTTTTTGATTCTTATCTCCTCAGCTACCTCCACTATTTTGAAGTCTCAGTTAAAGTTCTCTGTGTAAGGAAGATAAATGAGCCATGAGAGAAAAGGTACAGAGGGATCCTATGTCCTGGCGTGTGCTGAGAACTTGCCTCACTTAGATTTTATCAAAGCGGTGCCTACAGCAGAAAGGACAGGGACAGACAATTTCATCTGATAGGTACAAAGGAATGGGAAGAAGAGAATGTGGTAAGATTTTGTAGATCTTAAAATAGATAAAACTTGTGAAATCTTTCCAAGGAAGAGAAGGTTTAAAATCTCATCAGTTTTAAACCTAGATGGATATGGAAACAACATGGAGAACTTGTGAACATATCAGTTCTTAAGATCCTTTCCTAATATTGTGAATCAATTTTCCAAATTAGATTCAAGCCACTTGCATTTCATTAAGTGTCCAAGATGGTAGTCATGTGCAGATGGAGTGGGGGTGGCTAAGCTAGGGTCAGAGCATAATCTCTGGAGCCCGATTACATCAATAGCTAACCTTCTCTAAACTAGAGCTTTAATATTTAGCATAAAACTATTATACAAATATATGTATGGTGAGCATTATTCATGTAATATTTAAATTGCCCTTCATTCCATGTCATCATGTACAAGCCAACTTATTTTTTATGGAAAATTATATGATACATAGAGTGGTACATAAAAATTAATTTTAAAATATTAATAAGTAGGAACTTGGCCAACTTTTCCAAACCCACCTCAAAAAATGAATGTCAGCCAATAAAATGATTATAGCTTATTAAAGAGGTAGGAGTCTTGATCCAAACAGCTCTGCTTTAAGTCTTAGATGTGTGGTCTAATAAGTGAGTGTCTTGTAAAATTCCAAATATTCTCTGTGTATAAGCAATCTTATTTGTAAAAAGGAATAAACATAGCATACTTCTAGTAAGTATTGAATCATCTGTTATATGCAAAATGCTTAAAACAATGTCTAATATATGAATACACCATATAAGTATAAAGTAGTATCCTAGAAATGGATTAGAGCATGTTTACACAGTTAATGAAAACATTATATAAAAGAGATGTATCATTAATTGAAACATATCAGAAAATTAAACACATTAAAACTTTTTAAAAGAGCATTATCAAGTAGAATTTATTTGAGGAATACAAGTCTTTTTAAGTTTTTGAAAAGTAAGAAATGTGATTCCCTTTAGGATAATAAAAGAGAAAATCATATGAACCCATCAGTAGTCATGTATTAATGACTAAAGAATCTTGACAACTAGAAATAGCAATAGACTAAATCTGATAAAGAATATCATGAATAACCTATAGCTAATATCATCATCCAGCAAAAATTTTGATTGATTTTCACATAATGTGAGGAGATCTCAGACACTTAAATAAGAAAGAAAAATAATGATGGCCTTAGGGAGAGAGTGCTTGAGGTTGAAAAGGAAAAATAATATTGTCTGTATTATCAGATGGCTAGGCGAAAAATCTCCCAAGAAAGGTACATTTAAAAAGGCTATTAGGCCGGGCGCGGTGGCTCAAGCCTGTAATCCTAGCACTCTGGGAGGCCGAGGCGGGCGGATTGCTCGAGGTCAGGAGTTCGAAACCAGCCTGAGCAAGAGCAAGACCCCGTCTCTACTATAAATAGAAAGAAATTAATTGGCCAACTAATATATATATATAAAATTAGCCGGGCGTGGTGGCGCATGCCTGTAGTCCCAGCTACTCGGGAGGCTGATGCAGCAGGATTGCTTGAGCCCAGGAGTTTGAGGTTGCTATGAGCTAGGCTGACGCCACGGCACTCACTCTAGCCTGTGCAACAAAGCGAGACTCTGTCTCAAAAAAAAAAAAAAAAAAAAAAAGGCTATTAGTAGAATACGAAGATACAAGGTCAATATATAAAAATTAATTGTATTTATGTATCCCAGCAAAAACTATTGGAAAATAAAATGTTATAAATGGACCCATACAAAACCAGACAAATATGAAGAGAGAAATAGGACACAGCTTCACCAGACCTCAAGCAAGTGGCTTCACTGCCCACACAAACACCAAAAACAAATATACAGCACTGAGATTATCACCAGCAGTATCCCAGAACTCAAATAGGAGGATGACACAGTTTCAGGAACCACAGAGAAGTGAAAAAAGTTTCTAGAGGCACTAAAAGAATCAGATTTTTATACCTATAACGTCCCTCCCCCAAAGTGCCCTGCACTAAGTGTGCAGAAAACTTTTTCCTGCCTCAAGGTTTCCACACTGAAAACATTAGAGCAACGTGGACTATTTAGTTTCCCCACCATCTTGAGTTCCCTGGCAGGAGATCTTTCCTCTTTCCACCAATAGGAAGCATCACAAGTGCCTAAAGGCAGAACAATTCCTGAGGACAGCCAGAGACAAAGGGGGAGGTGAGACTAACATCCCTGGCCCTGGAAAGTCTGCTCTGGAACTCAGCCAAAGGAGACAGGGGTTCAGAGTGGCTGGTCAGCAACCACACCACAGGATTGCGTTCCACAGCTCTCCAGGCCTGACCCCCAGCCAGCCTGCCCACACTGCTCAGGGATCCTCTTGGGACCTTCCCCTTCTGGGATGGGCAGTGAGTGCTTTGAACATTTGCTAGAGCAGAGGCAAATCTGGGCTTAAGGTAGTAGCTTAAACCTAATGAATATAAATGGGTTTCTTTGCAAATTTGGATATATACCCATTGTTCTTGAAGCATATTCGTTGAAAAAAGTTGAGTTTTGTGTTTTTTTTAAAGGTACCAACTTGTGCTGAGACAGAGACTAAAAATTAGCAAAAAAGATATTTAATAGATTAATTGCAAAGAAAACTTTAAGCAAACATAATCGAACAAAAAACAATACAAGCCAAAGAAGACTGAAATAAATAACTAAGCCTTCAATGCAAAGACATCGATGTATATCCATAAGAAACAACCAGCATACAGGGAACCAGAACCTTCCAACCAGACAAGCAAGGACCCAGGGACTGACCCAAACAGGACAGTGACAGACAAGCTCTCTGACCCAGAATTCAAAATGCCAATTGTCAGGAAACTCAGCGAACTCCAAAATAACTGAATAGAGCTTTTCATACATTTATTTGGTAAATTTAATGTAGAAATTGCAATAATAAAAAAATAAAACAGAAATCCCAGTCTGAGAAATATATTTGCTGAAGTAAAATAATTATCCAAGGCTCTCAAGAACTGAATGGATCAAACAGAAGATAGAATCATTGAGTTTGACAGCACCCTATTTGAAAATACACAGCCAGAGGAGGGAAAAGAAAAAAAGAATGAAAAGATGTGAAGAATCCCTAGAAGGTATAGAAATTACCTCAAAGAGAAAAGGCAAGAATTTCTGATCTTGAAAAGGAAGTTGAACAAGAGCGAAGGGTAGAATGCTTATTCAAAGACACAATAACAGAAAACTCTCCAACTTGAGGAAGATACAAAAATCCAGGTACAGGAAGGTCAGACATCATCAAAAGGTTAAACTGAAATAAAACTACCCCTTACAGGAAATACTGCAGCAATAAAAACTATTGATCAATATCTCTTATGAATATAGATAGAAAATCCTCAACAAAAATACTAGCAAACAGAAATCAGCAACATATTTTCAAAATGCACCATGACCAATTGGGATTTACCTCTGTGTTGCAAGATTACTTTATCATCTGAAAGAGTTGACGTTCATATATACCCATACAATAAAAAACAAACACATTATCGCCTCAATAGATGCAGAAAAAGCATTTGACAAAATCCATCACCCTTTCATGATAAAGACACTCAATGTCCAAGAAATAGAAGAAACTTCCTTGACCTGATAAAGGGCTCTATAAAAAACCTACAGCAACCTTCATATTACTGGTGAAAGACTGCATGTTTTCCACAGAAGTTAAGAAACAAGACAATGATGTCTGCTTTTGTCACTTCTAGGAATCATTTTCCTGGCAGTTTTAACCAGGGAATTTTGGAAAGAAACAGAAATAAAAGGCATTTAAGTAGGAGACAAAGAAGTGGACCTATCTGTTTGTATATTACATGATTTAGCTTATGAAAAACTCTGAAGTATTTACTAAAAGCAACTATTATAACTAATGAATTAATTCATCAAAGTTGCAGAATATAGATCAATATACAAATATCAATTGTTTTTCTATATAGTTGTAATGAACAATGCAAAAAAAAAAGGAAATTAAGAAAACAATTCCATTTACAATAATGGCAAAATAATAAAACACTTTGCAATAAATTTAATGTGAAATACAAGTGAAAACTTATACAGAGTATATAGTATACTCTATATAGAACAACTATATAGAGTATACTGTATATAGTATAAAACTATTATTGAAAGAGATTAAAGGTGATGTAAATAAATAGAATAATATCTAATGTTCATTAAACAGAAGCCTTAACACAGTTAAGATGCAAAACTCTCTAAACTGTTCTAGAGATCCATCACAATCCCTATCAAAATCTTAGCTGATTTTCTGTACAAATTGACAAGGTAACACTAAAATTTATATGACATTACCAGGAACCCAGAATAGCTAAAACAAACCTGGAAAGTAAGAATGAAATAGAAAGACTCACACACTTTAATTTCAAAATTCACTACAAAGTAACAGTCATCAAACCAATGTGGAGCCTGGGCAAGTTAGACCTATAGATCAACAGAACAGAATTAAGACTCTATCAATGAGCCCATACATCTATGGTCCATAGTTTGTGTTTCTTTACCTGTTTATGGTGGTAAGAAAACTTAACGTGCTATCTACCCACTTAACAAATTTTTATGGGTCCAAATACAATAGTACTAACTATAGTCACTTTGTGTACATTAGACCTCTCCACTTTAATCATCTTGCATAACTGGAACCTTATACCTTTTGATTAACTACTCCCCATTTTCTACTCTTCCCAGTCCCCAGCAACCACCATTTTACTCACTGCTCTCCTGTGTTTGGCTATTTTATATACAACATACCACTGTATCATGTTATTTCTTCTTCTGTGACTTGCTTATTTAACTTAGTGTAATTTCCTAAAGTTTTATCATCTCTGAAAAGATTCTCTTTATTAATAGAGCTAAATAATATTCTGTTGTATGTATGTACTACATTTTTAAATTCCATTTATCCATGAATAGTCATTTAGACGCCTCCATATCTTGGCTATTGTAGATCAGGCTGCAATGAATATGGGATTAGAGATATCATTTTAAGAAACTGATTTCAATTTTTTAAGATAAATACCAAAAAATAAAATTGCTTGAATACTTGGTAGTTCTATTTTAACTTACTGCGTACTTACTGCATTTCTCTGATGATTAGAGATGTTGAGCATTTTTTAATATGAAATGAAGTATCACTTATCTCCAATGAGAATGGCTTTTACCAAAAAGTTCCAAAACAATAAATGTTGGCATGGTTGTTAGAGATATACGTAACCTAAACATCTGTACCCCCATAATATGCTGAAATAAAAAAAAATAAACAAATGCTGGCAAAGATGTGGAGAGATAGGAACCTTCTTACACTGCTGGTGGGACTTCAAATTAGTACAACCTCTGTGGAAAGTAATATGAAGATCCTTCAAGGAGCTAAGAATAGAAATACCATTTGAACCAGCAACAGCACTACTAGCCATCTGCCCTAAGGAACCAAAGACATTCTATAATAAAGACATCTGCATTCGAATGTTTATGGCAGCACAATTCACTATTGCAAGGATGTGGAAACAACCAAGTGCCCTTTAATCCATGAGTGGATGAACAAAATATTATATATATATATATATATATATATATATATATATATATATATATATATTATGGAATACTACTCAATTACAAAAAACAATGGTGATCTAGCACCTCTTATGTTATCCTGGATAGAGCTTGAGCCCATCCTTCAAAGTGAGGTATCACAAGAATGGAAGAATAAGCACCGCATGTACTTGTCATCGAATTGGCACTAACTGATCAACATTAAGGTGCTCACATGGTAGTAATTTTCACTGGGATTTGAGGGGGTGGGGGTGGGTAAACTCACAACTAATGGATGTGGTCTGCATTACATTGGGGAAGGGCATGCTTCTAATCTTGGCTTGGGTGAGGCAAAGTCATAACTTGTAACCAAAATCTTTGTACCCTCATAATATCCTGAAATTAAAATAAACAAATTAATTAATAAATGTTTTTAAAAAGCTATTATATATATTAGAAAATTCTTCTCAATAGCTCCAACAACTATTATAGCTTCTATTTAAAGAGGGAAGCCAGCCATTAGGAAATGAACCAATAATAAGATCTTAGTGCATGCAAATTTACAGCATTTGGTGGTAGCTAGGAGGAAATCAAATTGTAGACAATAATTAATTTCTAAGTTATAGGATCATGAGAGCTTTATTCATATTTTATGTACATGTTCCAAATTTTCAACAGAAAAATATAAAAATTTCTTTTAATATAAACAAACCATAAATAGGCAGTAACCATTGTTAAGATCAGCATTCATAATATTACCAAGAGATAATGCGTTAGTCTTCTGTAATTCATGATTTTTACTGTCATTAAGAACACTGTGTACTTCAAATGATTTTCTTTCTCACAGTGAGGATTTCTCCATGAAGGAAGAAGTAATTTACATTCCAGAACAAGCTGTTTAATCTGGGGAACCACTTCAACATGTTTTCTTGTCATTCTAGGTTCAGTATATGACTATGCAAAACTTCAGTTTCACACCATATTGGCTGACAATGTAATATTTCAGAGTTTTATGTAGCTTAGAGTTGTGTTTGCTGCCAAATAGGAAAAAAAAAGTTCTTCCTTCATATTTACATCATCACATGTAAATTGCCCAATTAGTAGTCAAGTTACAGTGAATGATGCTTCGCCAGCTTGATTTATTCCATGAGTTAGTATTTCATACCACATGCCCCCACACTATGGTGTTAATGGCAAGTGATAGCTGAGCAGCCATCATTGCCAAAAATTCACCCAATATTTCCAACTAAGTATCTTTGATCCACGCTTTCGCTGATGTTTCAGCAACTGTGCATGTTTATTTTAGTCTAAGCCAGGGGTCCTCAAACTTTTTAAACAGGGAGCCAGTTCACTGTCCCTCAGACCATTGGAGAGTGCACACTGTGGGCCCAGGACGAGTTGGCTGCTAAGCAGGACAGGCAGCGGTGGCAAAAACACCCAGCGGGCCGGATAAATGTCCTAGGCGGGCGGCATGTGGCTCTCAGGCCATAATTTGAGGACAGCTGGTCTAAGCAACCTGAAGTGACATTTAGTAAGAAGCCCATAAAGCACTAATATGTTTAGCTATAACTTTAAGCCTCTGTTTTCATAAACCTTTTAAATTCAATGAAATAATTTACTGTTTTCATCATTTAAAGAATTATTTTGATTTGATCCTGTTTCTTTCTATCTTGTATGTAAAAAAAATACTACTTAAATCTTAATGTTTTCATTGCTTAATTAGCAAAAACATTCCCATAAGTGATGAAACACTATGGTGTTAGCTGTTCATAATGGTTACAGAATTAAATTCAATTTTATAAGGGAACATACTGTTGAGTAAAACAAGTAAAAACTCTATTCATCTTTATTTCTTCTGAACCAGTTCCACCATCATTTGTGTCACTACTTCTGCTACACTCAGAAAAGGTATGTCTATTTTGGACAAAAAATTTAAAAATCCAGCAAGACTTGTTTTGCCATATATAAATTATTGGTAAAGTAAATACAAATTTGAGTTTTCTAATTTATCTACTGAGATTAAATAAACTTAAAAAACAGACTTGGTTAAAATTAAGATGATTATAAAATTCAAAAGCTATTAAATAAATGAATGATTACATTTTTCTCTGACTAAAATATATTTTAGGGACCGGCAGTGTTGAGGAGAGAGTAGGCAAGAGCCCTAACTTGTAGCGTTTCCCAATTTTTGTGGTGTAAATACTTTCAAGTGATCAAATTCAGGCTACCCTTAATAATCAGTTTGTAAAAATCCCAAAATATTTAATAATCAATTCTCAGGGGCTGAGGTAAGAAGCTGACTCTATTATACCACTTTAAGTAAAAAAAAGACCTTAAAAATATCACATATTTTATCTCATCAAAATTTAAAACTTTTGAATTCTTTCACTTTGTGAAATAACCTATTAAAAATGAAAAGACAAACTATAGGCTTCAAGAAAACATTTGTAATCCATATATCCACAAATAACTAATATCTAGGATATACAAACTCAATAGTAAACAAACAAACAACTCAACTGGAAAATGGTCCAAAGTTAAGAACACACATTTCATTGAAGAAAATATACAGATGGCAAAGAAGCATGTACTGAGAGAATTATAGAAAATTTTTTATGTTTGTTGTTGCAAAAAAATTGATAGGATCTTGACTTCTAATCTATTCTGAACTGTTTTTTTATTTGTTTTATATTTTACAGAATACTTTTTAAAATTTGAACATCTCGAACAGAAATATTTTTAAGACTGCATATTTATATTTATTCTTTTTTCTTCCTTATAGTCAATAATCCTTATATATCCAAATATGGGTCTTCCTTCCTGTTTCAACTTCTAGTATGGTTCTTCTATAATTACTTTTATTTTTATAGAAGGCAATAGTATCATGTGGTTTATATTCTAATTCAGAATTACTGTTTCTTATATGTTCTATTTCCTTACTTTGTTTTCCAGATTTGTAATCTATGTAATATAATACCATATAGCCATTTAAAGTCATTTCATACTTCTTAATTATTGTATATAGGAAATATAGTTAAGTTTAAAGTATATCTTTTTCAGATTGGGCAGAGGTAAAGCTGTAGATTATTATAGGTAATTTCTATTTTGGTTATTTTTTTTTTTTTACATTTTTGTATTTACTATTTTTCATCATGCTTTTATTACCAAAAAATTAAAATAGCCTTAGATAGATACAGAAAAGTAAAAGGAGAGAGAATAAGTCAAGGTAAATAGCTTGGACGTGATCGTATGTTCCCAGACAAATGGATGAACACTGTCCCTTGAATATTGGGAGTGAAAAAGAATTAAAAAGAGGGACACTTGGGAGGCAGAACTGGCAGAAATCAATGCCTCAATATGGAAGGTTAGAAAGAGAAAGTATCCTTTTAATTTCCTAAAAAATATCTAATACAAACTTTGAAGTGTTTATCAATGTGCTCTGAATTACAGTTTCTTTCTTTCTTTTTTTTTTTTTTTTGTATATTTTTAATTTCAGAATATTACAGGGGACAAATGTTCAGGTTACATACATTGCCTTTGTCCTGCCCGAGTCAGATCTACAAGCGTTTCCACCCCCCAGACAGTGTGCACTACACCCATTAGGTGTGAACATACCCATCCCTCCTCCCCACGCCCACCTGCCCGAACCCAATGAATGTTACATGATAGTTTCATTATATGAACACATTATAGTTTCAATGCCAAGTTTTATTTGCAAAGAGGGTCCTCTTGTCACTGAACAGAGTCTATGAGTTCTGAGGTAGTATTGTGGAGAGGCTAAACGTCTTGGCTTTCAAGTGAAGGAGATCAATGCAAGAAAAGAGACTGAAAGTGCAGGTCAGGAAAATGATAATTAACCGAGCAAGTAGCTGATGTAATAAGGCCAAGAGAATTGCTGCAGTGTATATCTAAAATCAAAGGAAGGAAAAGTATTCTAGAATGAAGAGAAATGTGACCAAGGCAGTGGAAACATAGGCTTTGATTCCTAGCTCTGTTCATTTTAGCCATGTCATCCTTTGACAAACACATTTACCTTTCTGAACCCCAGTTATTTTATCTTTAAGATGGGGTTCAATGTAGTATATCTCACATAGTGTTGTTGTGAGAAGTATAAAAGCTAACAAATATAAAGCATTTAACACAGTGTCTGTCAGATAAATTAATAGACAGAAGTAGACATGGTTGATAGATAAAATCTCCAGTGTTCTGAAATGAAAACTTTCGTGGTAGTTTATCATGGAGGGTTTCTTTGCTAAAGAAAAAGGTGATGTTATTCTGAGAATAATGAACATCTGAAAGGAATTGCATAGCTGACTATCATGGGGAAAAAAGGATTTTGTGAGATGTAGCTAACAAGAAGTTAAATAGATGGAATCCTGTGTAGAATAAAAAATTCTCCTCTGATCCACTTTGGTTCTCTACTTTGTTTTGTAGCTGTTTCAATATTGATAGATGTATATCCTCTCTGCTGTCCTTATTACATCAACTTCTCCCCTTTCTAAATGCTATTCCTCTTCCTATTTGATTCCTAAACTTCCTAGCTGATTTTAAAAGTGCTGTGTCTGCCCCATGGCTCTTCTTGCTTTGGTGATTTCTCTCTCTTCAGTTATTCTACAATCGCCAGCTAACCTCATTGATCACATCTGCATCCCTCCCCCAACACACACATAGATTTTTTTCCTCGGCTACTCTTTACTCGCCAGTTGCTCACTGATTACAGCTGCTTCTACGTATGGAGCGACATCCACCTTCTGAACTTGTCATATCTCCTCCAACATTGTGTATCCACCTATGTGTTTTTCATCATTTCCATCCCGCTCATTTCTTCAGCCTTTTTAAAAATCTCTTTCCAAAATGTTCCTGCTGCTATAATTGCTTCCCTTGCCTATCCACCTGAATTATCCTTATGCTCCCACCAGTTCTCAGAACCTGTCCTCTAGTGCTTCTATCTTTATAAAAAATCAATTTCTTCAGTTGTTTATTAGCCTAGTTGCCTCCTTGTTCCTTTAATTATTCCAAACTTTTATTTGATTCTAAACTTCAGCCCTTCTTATACTTTTAAACTTGTTCCTAGTTTTTCCTGCTGACCCCCTTCACAATGCACATTTGCTAACCTCTTTCTTCTGAAAAGCTCACCTTACCATTGTTTGCATCTTGTTGGATTTGTTTTGCTTCTGGCAGATACCCACATGCTCATTTCCTAAACTGTACACATATCCCACATACCCTGTGAAAATCCCTGGAATTAGCTGAACTATAAAGGTTGAGGGCATAGTCCTCCATAAAACTGCCCTCAATTCTGACATCAACTACAAATTCAGAAGTTCCCATAACCACCCTAATGCTCAACAATTTACTAGAAGGACTCACATGACTCACTGAAAGCTATTATACTCATGGTTATAGTTTATTACAGGAAAAAGACACAGGTTAAAATCAGTCAAAGGAAGAGACATAGGGCAGGGGCAGGGAAAACCTTACTTTGTCCTCTCCCTGTGGAGTCAGGACATTATTACTTTCTGTGTAGCATCTCAATGCGTGACAGTACACGTGGAGTATTGCCAACCAGGGAAGTTTACTAAGCCTTAATGTCCAGAGTTTTTATGAGGGATTTATTGCATAAGCACAATTGATTGATTGCCCCATTGTCTAATTCAGTCTCCAGATCAACTGGACTCTCCACCCTAAAAGCCACAGTTGGCCTTTCTGGTTTGGCCAGCCCTACCCTACACTGGCAGGTGTGGCGAGCCGTACCTCAAGATCTGGTGTGGCCAGCCTGTGCTCTAAACAAAGACATTCTGATGACTCTGTGCCATGGTGTCTTCCTGTTTGCAATGAATCTCCCAGGAGTCCTTTGAGATTCTTGTACCTGGATAGCTAGATTTTTAGCAGGGCCTGGGAAATATTCCTCTATTGCATCCTCAAATAGCTTATGCAAACCTTGTGTATTTTCTTCTTCACCATAAGGGATACCTATGATTGTCACATTAAACTTCTTCACATTATCCTACATTTCTTATAGGCTTTGCTCTTTTCTCTTATTTCTCTGCTCTATCTCTGTGACTTACTTATTTCATTGAAAGGTGTTATCTTCAATCCCTGAGATTCTTTCTTCTGTTTGATATACCCTGTTACTGACGATTTCCACTGTGTTTTGTAATTCCTTAAATAAATTCTACATTTCCAGTTTGGTTTGATTTTTCTTTAATATTTTAATTTCTTTAGGGAATTTTTCTTCAAAGTCCTATAATTTTTTTTGTGGTTTCTTTGTGTTGGTTATCCATTTTTTCTTGCATATCATTGAGTTTTCTTACAATGTACAGAAATGAATAGCATTCCTACATGCCAACAACACTCAAACTGAGAAACAAATCACAGACTCAATACCCTTCATAATAGCAACAAAGAAAATTAACTATGAATATATTTAGCTAGGGAGGTAAAAGTCCTCTATAGGGAAAACTAGGAAACTATGAGGAAGGAAACAGCAGAGGACATAAACAGGTGGAAAACCATACCATGCTCATGGGTTGGCAGAATCAACATTGTTAAAATGTCTATACTACCCAAAGTGATCTACAGATTCAATGAAATCCTTATTAAAATACCAACATCATTTTTCACAGATCTAGAAAAAAATAATTATATGCTTTGTATGGAACCAGAGAAGACCATAAATAGCAAAAGCATTCTTAAGCAAAAAGAACAAATTGGGAGGCATGAATTTACCAGATGTTAAGCTATACCACAAGGCTATAGTAATTAAAACTGCATGTTACTGGTATAAGAACAGAGACATAGACCAATGGAACAGAACTGAGAACCCATATATAAAACCATCCTCATACAGCCATCTAATCTTTGATAAAGCAGACAGAAAATACACTGGGGAAAGAATACTTATGCAATAAATGGTGCTGGGAACACCAGATAGCCACAAGTAGAAGACTGAAACAGGATCTGCAACTGTCACCTCTCACAAAAATCAACTCACAGTGGATAACAGTCTTAAAAACCTAAGGCATGAAACTATAAGAATTCTAGAAGAAAATGTTGGAAAATTCTTATAGACATTGACCTAGGAAAAGAATTTATGAGGAAGATACCAAATGCAAAAGCAACAAAAACAAAAATAAATAAATGGGACCTGATCAAATTAAAATGCTTCTGCACAGCCAAAGAAGTTATCATGAGAGAAAACACACAACCTACAGAATGGGAGAAAATATTCACATGTTACACAGCAAATAAATGGCTGATAATTAGAATCTATATAGAAATCAGAAAAATCAGTAAAAAAAAAAAAATCAAACAACCCTATCAAAAAGTGAGCAAAGTACATGAATAGAAACTTTTCAAAAGAAGACAAACTAATGGCCAACACACATATGAAAACATGCTCAACATCTCTAATCATCAAGGAAATTAAAATCAAAACCACAGTGAGATATCACTTATCTCCAATGAGAATGGCCTTTTTCAAAAATTCCCAAAACAATAAACGGTGCCATGGTTGTAGAGAGATAGGAACACTCATACACTAACGGTGACTACAAACTAGTACAACCTCCGTGGAAAGCAATATGCAGATACCTCAAAGAGATACAAGTAGAATTACCATTTGATTCAGCAATCCCATTACTGGTCATCAACCCAAAAGAACAAAAGACAGTCTATAAAAAAGATCTGCACTCAAATGCTGATAGCAGCACAAATCACAATTGCAAAAAATGTGGAAACAATCCAAGTGCCCATCAATACATGACTGGATTGATAAAACGTGGTGTATGTACGCCATAGAGTACTATTCAGCTATAAAAAACAATAGTGATATGGCACCTCTTGTACTATCCTGGATAGAGCTAGAACCCATTCTATTAAGTGAAGGTTCCCAACAATGGAAAAATAAGCATCACATGTACTCACCATCAAATTGATTTTAACTGATGAAAACCTAGGTGCATGTATAGCAGTAACATTCATCAGGTGTTGGGCATATTGGAGGGGGAGGAGGGAATTGATATATACATATATAATTAGTGTGAAGTGCACAGTCTGGGGGATGTACACACTTAAAACTCAGACTCCGGTGGGGCAAGGGCAATATACATAACCTAAACATTTGTACCCCCATAATATGCTGAAATAAAAGACAAAAAAAATTATCCTAAATCTACTCTACCTATACTTTATAAATGGAATAACAAGAAAGGATGATAGTACATCTATTTACAGCATGGTTTGATGAATACTTTAAGCCCAATTTCAAAATATTACTGCTCATTGGCAATGCACCTAGGTATTCAAAAGTTCTGGTGGAGATGTAGAGAAGGTTAATGTTGTTTTCATCTCTGCTAAGACAACATACACCCTGCAGCCCATGGATCAAGGAGTCATTTCGATCCCAAAGTGTTATTATTTAAGAAATATATTTCATAAGGCTATAGCAGCCATAGATAGCAATTCCTCTGATGAAGTTGTACAAAGTAAATTGAAAACTTCCTGGAAAGGATTCATCATTCTAGGTGTCATTAAGAACATTCATTATTTATGGGAGGAGGTAAAAATATAAATATTAACAGGGATTTGGATAACTATTGCATGACTTTAATGGGTTTATGACTTCAGTGGAGAATGTCACTGCAGATACCATGGAAATAGCAAGAAAACTAAAATTAGAAGTAGAGTCTGAAAATGTCACTGAATTGCTGTAATCTCACGATAAAATTTTAACAAATGATAAGTTGCTTCCTATAAATTGACAAAACAAGTGGTTTCTTGAGATGAAATCTACTCTTGGTGAAGATATCAGAAACACTGTTGATATGACAACAATGAGTCTAGAAAATTACATAAACTTAGTTGGCCAAGCATCAGGAGCAGGGTTTGAGAGGATTAACTCCAATTGTGAAAGAAGTTATACTGTGGGTAAAATGCTATCAAGCAGCATCACATGCTATGGAAAAATATTTTTGGAAAAGAAGAGTCAATGGTTGCAGCAAACTTCCTGGTTGTCTTATTTTAAGAAATTACCACAGCCACCCCAACGTTTTGCAGCTACCACCCTGATCATTCAGCAGCCATCAACACCCAGGCAGGGCCCTCCATCAGCAATTATTAGAACTTGCATTAGGCTCGGATGATTGTTAGTAATTTTTAGTTATAGAATATTTTAAATTAAAATATGTATACATATTTAAACATAATACTTTTGTACAAGTAAGAGACCACAGTATAGTGGAAATATAATTTTTGTATGCACCTGGAAACCAACAAAATCATGTGACTCAGTTTATTATTATAATTACTTTATTGTGGTGGTCTGGAATTGATCCACTGATATCTCCAAGGTATGCCTATATATCAAACATGAGTAAAGTGAAGTCTATCAAATCCAAGGTATATTGAATGGGAGCTTAATTTGGGTACAGTCACAGGCTTTCAGAGTTGGCTAAGGACTCAGAGACCACCTAAACAATCTCTTGACTTCCTGCACAATATTCTTAACGGGATAACATCTATCAGGATTTCCTACAAATAGGAAACTCACTTGATAATGAAGCATGAACTTTGCTGTAAAGTCTAATTGTTAGGAAGTTCCACTTTCCTTGAATCCCAATCCCAATATTCATGATGCTTTCAATCTTCAGAGAATTTCATGACAAAATAGAAGTTCTTTATTTCCTCTCCCAATAAACTATAGCAGATGCATATTCTGTCTTCTACTCAATTCACACTCAAATCTCTCTTCTCCAGAAAAAAAATACTTCAATCATTTCTCAGGTCCTGCTTTATTTTTCTTTCTTCCCTGGGATACCTGGTGTGGACATGCTACATTTAGGCAGTATCCATGTTTTAATTATGTAGATACACTCTTAATTAATAAAGCCTTTTGATTATCTCATAAATCTTTTCATAGATTGTATCTGGGCACTGCTAAGGTTGGTATACCCCTTGTATTGCTGCAGTGGTGGTAGCAGCTAAAGAGGAGCAAGCAGAGGTTCTCTCAGCTCTAAAGTGTACACCTATCCTGTGGCTTTTTCTGCTGAAGGGAACTCTGCAAAAGGGTCCTTGCAAACTCAGAGAGCAGAGTGATTTCAACTTGAAGATAATTCTGAATCATTAGAAAAAAATAGCGTAAGATAATATGTTAAACATTTCAGTTTCTTTTTATTTGTGTTGAAATCAATAAAAAATGGTTAAATTATTTTAAGTTTCTGGGAGATAAGTTTATTTACTATTTTTTGTTAAATTCACGGATATAAAACACATGATTTCTCCAAAATTCTGAATGAATTCTGTTTTCCTTTACCCTTTGGCTAATCATATGGAATCTTAGGACTATTTATTCATTTAGCAATTATTTTTTGAGTAGTTCCTACTCTGTGCAGTACACTGTGCTAGGTGCTAGATTAGGCGGGTAAAAGGACAGGTAAGAACTTGTTCTTAGGGAATCTGCATTCTAGTGATGAGAGACAAATGATATACTAAATGAATAGGCACTATCAGGTAGTCCATAATGAATGCTATGATGAAATGAATTTTAAAAGTCCTATGATTACAAGTGAGGCATATAATAAGAGTTCAGTAAATAGACGTTGGATGGATGTTTGAGCCTATAAACTCCTCAACACAGACTCCAGTTGAAATCACTGGAAGGAAGTCTCGTAATAGAAAATAAAAAGTAGAGAAAAACATGTGTCATGGGCTACAGTGTTCTGCCCTATGCTGAGTGTTACTGTGGTAAGCCCAGTACTGCATTCTAAGGAAAAGTCCTATGCTTACTTCCCTTTCCTTTCCCCATGCAGGTGATTTCCCTCTCCATACTGAGCTGTCTGGAGAGGTGGTGAGGCAATCCTGTGACCACAGAAGCTGACATAGCACTTAGCTTGCACCCAAAGCCCACTGATGCCAAGACCAGCATAGCACTAGGGTTCACATAAGACTCACAGCAGCTATGGCCTGCATGCTGCTATAGTTTATTTAGAATCAATGATTAATGGTGATGTGGCTGGAACTTGAGTCCATCCCACCAGGCCACAAGTTTCTGTCTGGAGTTGGGGCAGGTCTACAAACTCCATCTACAGGTACCAGCTCACTGCCACCTTGAATTTCCTAGTTCAAGTGATTTTCCTGCTTCAGCCTCCCATGTAGCTAAGACTACAGGTAAATGCTACCATGCCTAGCTAATTTTTTAAAAAAACTTTTTGTAGAGAAGGGGTCTCACTATGTTGCCCAGGCTGGTCTCAAACTCCTGGCCTCAAGCAATCCTCCCACCTTGGCCTTCCAAAATGCCGGGATTACAGGTATGAGCCGCTACCAAAACATAAAAAAATAAAATAATTAAAAAAACTAAAAAAAAAAAAGATGAAAATATATTTTAAAACTAGGTACTGGCACTATGATCTCTTACCTGATTTATTTAGCTCTTGTGAAGGTTTTTTCATGCCTTCGATAATTCTTCAAATTGATGTTCCTGTCATGGGTGATGACTGCTGGGGAGTCCTACTCTGCCATCTTGCTCTACCCCTTCCTAGTAGACATGATTTTACTAATCAGAGCCTACAGTTGTGTGTGTGTGTGTGTGTGTGTGTGTGTGTGTGTGTGTGTGTGTTTGTGTGTGTGTAAAAATCTACATCCAGATAGTGTGAGGTCACCTAGTAACAACATGAACCAACAGGAAAACAATGGTTATTACTATTCATTCACATCATTTTGTTCCATGATTGGAGCTCCTTAGTTGCAGTGGCTCAAAGAGAATTGAATGGAACCAAACCACAGGATCCCTGGATGTGCTAACTCTCTGTAAAATGCAAATATCCAGATGTCTAGGTCACTATGCCCCAGGGCACACAAGGGCATGATGACAAGTAGGGGCTATATCAAGAAAAAAGGAAAAGAGCTGGAATGTGAAGGGGCTCCACAGGGAAGGGAGGAGAGGAAAGACAAAAGACTAGAGAGCTACTCCAGCCAAATCTAGGCCCATGATTTTAAAACTGTCACAAGATGGCTGTGAGAGCACTGGGTGGTGTGTATGCTGCTTGTCAAGAAGGAAGGAGCCCTGAGGAGTGGGGTAGACTGGTGCAGAAATGAGGAGGGAAAACAAAATCAAGTAGGAGAGTTACAGCCCCTCCTTCCCACCTAGGCTCACTTCTCAGCCTTATTTATTGTTGTACATAATAGTGTTTTTGTGGATCGATTTTTAACTTGAAAATCTGAAGCACCAATGTGGACTAATCACACCAGATATGGGAGAAGCAGAAAGCTTATGAAGAAAAGGCTGTCCCAACATTACTCCTTAGATACATGAAGTTAGGGGACAGTACAACTTGGATCTTAGCTCTCAGTCAACCCCTCTCCCCCCTGGGACCCTCCCTCTTTCCACATGATCATCATCACACATAAAATTGCCACCCAATCCGCCCCAGTGATCAGCTCCCTCTGCTGCTTATTTAAAGTATCAGCTAGGCCGGGCGTAGTGGCTCACGCCTGTAATCCCAGCACCCTGGGAGGCCGAGGCAGGCGGATTGCTCGAGGTCAGGAGTTCAAAACCAGCCTGAGCAAGAGCGAGACCCCGTCTCTACTATAAATAGAAAGAAATTAATTGGCCAACTAATATATAGAAAAAATCAGCCAGGCATGGTGGCACATGCCTGTAGTCCCAGCTACTCGGGAGGCTGAGGCGGCAGGATCGCTTGAGCCCAGGAGTTTGAGGTTGCTGTGAGCTAGGCTGACGCCACGGCACTCACTCTAGCCTGGGCAGCAAAGTGAGACTCTGTCTCAAAAAAATAAATAAATAAATAAATAAATAAATAAATAAATAAATAAATAAAATATCAGCTACTCTTCCTGACTGCTCTGATTCTGCCAGTTGTCTTCCTATTATTTCAGTGTCCAATGTGCTTCCAAATCTACCTCTTAGATTTATATTCTGAGGCAATACACCAGAGTGATTAAAAAGTATCAGCTATTTACCCTTAACTATCCACTTCTCTAATCCTCCTTGTCTCAGCTAAATAACAGGGAGAATAACAGTCCTTATTTTATAAGATTAACATTAAAGTCGCATAATGTATACAGCAGGTATAGCACAGTTCTAGCACATAGTAAGAGCTTAATATATTGTTGATATTTTTATTGTAACATTTCATTCCAACAGCCGCTGGATTACTGCCCAGCTGTGATGCTGTCTTCCCTATTTCCCTTCAGCTAACTGATCTGGACCTCTTCATCCATTCCCTGCTCCAATGTAGTTTTATCTCCCTTCTTTAAACTTCTAAATGGGTCGTCCTGCTCTTCTAAAAGGTAGTGCTAACCATGTCTAGTGGCCATTAATCCTTGCAACCATTGCTGGCTACCTGACACACTCCCATCAATGTCTGTACTAAGCTACATTTCCTTTATAGCACCTCAAATCTATTAGGGAAGACATTCGTAATAATCTCAAACTTGTATCTTACTTTGCTTTTAAGTTTTTTGCAGTAATTTTATCCTGCCTTCCTGGGAATGGACCCACTGACATAGAGATTCTCCCTTACAAGGCCTCATTTTCTCACCCCTACCCCCATAATTTGTTGCCTACGTCCAGCTTGAAAATTTCTTCTCCATGTAAACAACAGCCAAAACCCAAAGCAACCTTTTACCTGATGCCTTGACCTTACCTTTCCTCATCCTATTCAATAGAGAGAACTGTGTCTCCACCAATCCTTCATGTACTTGACCTTTGATTACACCCTGAGTACCATTATCTCAGCCCTACCCCTGAGAAATTAAATCTGACACCTTGCCTCCTAGCCACAGCCTTCATAAACAATTGGTCATATTCCCCACACCTACTAAGTCCACGTTTTTCCTAAACCTTGATCTCTAAACACTTAATTGCTTGCACCTTGCATAGTCCACAGAACCTCCTGGAACACTTGAGTATTTTAAGCCTTACCACTTCCTAACACAGCTTTAGGGTCCCCTCAACTCTTTGCTATATCCACTCCCTTTCCAGAAAATCATTCTTCCCATTTCTCACTCTGCGTCAAATTTTGGGAGAAATATGCAGCATAGTACAGATTACCCTGTCTAAATTCTAGTGCTAGCTTTGGCTAGTGGCCATTAATCTGTGCATCCATTGTTTGCTATTGGACATGCTCCCATCAATGTCTGTCTTAGGCCTTCTACCATCATTATCAAGTTTTCAGACCAACCCAGTCCTCCCACTGCAAAAAGCAATCCCAGCACTCAACAACCAGAGCCTACTTTACAATGCATTCCCCCCTCATCTCTCCTTCCCTACCTTAATATCTCTGTCTCTACATTCATTTACCCTTCCTGTCTCCTGGGTCAAAGGAATGCTGCTTCATCTGTGCTCTTAATATTATTTTTATCTTTGTACATACCTCTAATTAGCCACCCTCCACCATATATCTTGATTTTCTTCTTCTTCCCTTTGGTCTTAACACAGTCTATTCTAGAGCTTACTGAAGCCTCAGTTTCTTCCATTCCCCTCCTTTGATTATCATATTAAAAAACAAAAACCTATGACCCTATCCATCCCCACGATCCTGATCATATTTTGATTCCATTCCTATTCCTC
The DNA here is from genome assembly GCF_040939455.1 of Microcebus murinus. Taxonomy (NCBI): domain Eukaryota; kingdom Metazoa; phylum Chordata; class Mammalia; order Primates; family Cheirogaleidae; genus Microcebus; species Microcebus murinus. The sequence goes on from NC_134124.1 coordinate 14,924,669, forward strand.
TTTGATGAAACTGCATTTTCAGTCTACAATAAAGACACCTCATTTGGAAACACAATGGCTTTTTCTCAGGATTTAGTTTCTTCAAGCTTGCATGGCGAATAATAAAACATACAATTACTTCTCTTTATTAGAACCTACACTTTGCTTCTTTTCCATGAGTGGACTCAACAGTCTTCTCCATTAATTAGCATCATTGGTATCATGATCTTAGGAAAATTACCTAAATTCTCTGAGCCTCAACTTACTCACTGGTAAAATTAGGGTAATAAAAATTCTCTTCTTAATGAGTCATTATGAAGATCATATTCTAATATTATTAGCTACCACATATCAAGATCTAATTATGAGCTTGGCACCCTGATACACAAATACACATACACACACCCCCTACAAACACACATATCCATGAGATTACATATACAGTTGACCCTCAAACAACATGGGTGTGAATTGCGCAGTTCTTCTTATATGCAGCTTTATTCCACCTCTGCCACCCTGGCAGCAAGATTAACCCCTCCTCTTCCTCCTCAATCTCCTCAAGGTGAAGACAATGAGTATGAAACTTTTTATGATGATCCACTTCTACTTAATGAATTGTAAATATATTTCTCTTCCATATGCTTTTCTTAATGTATTTTTCTCTAGCTTACTTTGTCGTAAGAATACAGCATATAATACATATAACATATAAAATATGTGTTAATTGGCTAATTATATTAACCATTAGCTTCTGGTCAACAGTAGACTATTAGTAGTTAAGCTTTGGAGAGTTATATGCAAATTTTTCAACTGCATGGGGGGTAGGTTTTCCTAAACTCCACTTTGTTCAAGGGTCAACTATATAGTTGTATGTGTGCGGAAAATTTCATTTAGCATTCAAAAATCTCTGTGAGGTAAATATTATTCCTGTTGTAAAGATGAGAAAAACTAAAGTATCAGATGTTAACCTATATACTCAAAGTTACAGAGTCATTTTTTAGAAGAAAAATTCCAAATGAAAGTCACTGGACTCAACGACCATGTCCTTAACCACTAGATTATATTGCCTTCTAAAGAGATGTAAGAGTCCATATTTTAGGGGTCATGCAATATCAGTTATTATTTGCTTAATATCTTTTGTAGACGTGTGTTTCAGAATGCACTAAAATAAATCTTCCAGGCAATAAACTGATGAGATAGAGCCATTGCCTTCCCCCAGGTCTTTATTAAATACATATATCTTTAAGCTCAATAGACACACAGCCATTTGGACAATTGTGCTTGGAAAATACAATTTACAATCTAATGTCTGCTATTCATAGCATTAGCTCTTGGCTCATCAAGAATAATAATCACATAACATTATTAAACGCACTGTGCTTTAAAACAGACTTTCATGTAAGTGACACCAATTACATGAACTCTATCATGGCTAAAAATAGGCCCCAGTGGACAAAAGATGAAACTCAGGCTCTGGGGTGGTCTCTGTGCTGTTTGCCAACTATGCCAGTTCTCCCTCTGTGACCTGCAGGGACAAGGTAAGATTGACTGCACTCACTCTGTACAGAGTCTCTACGGTTGGGGGAGACCATGTGATGGCCACATGATCATGAGGGGAAGTAATCACTTCGGGGCTGGAGCATTGCTGAAAACAGAAATCCCTGAGAATGCATCGGCATTTCACCTGGGCAGCAATATTCCAAATAGTGCCTAGTCTATCTGCAGATGGTCCAGGGTGAAGGCAATGCAGCACCATCAGCTGGCCACCATACATGCATAGCTTAATTAAGAAGCAAACAAAATTATTTTGTTTTGAGTCACAGAAATCTTGTGGTTATATGTTGCCATAACATAACCAAGTATTCCTAACTGACATGGCTTACCGCACATAAATTACTTATCCAAGATCATACAGGTAGAAAATGTCAAAAGTAATGTCAACGCTCTTCCCCATACCGTGTAAATGCTAAAATTTCACTGTTCCTTCCATTAGATCCCAGCTTGTTTCATAGGTTCATTGCCTCAAAAATAAAACAATATTTTCCCAGGAGCAAGATATAAATTTAGGTACAATCCGTCTAATCTGAGTTTAATAATTTCCATTTTGGTAAAATAAAGGAAGTTTGAAATTTTCGCTTGTTTTATAACGAGGCCAAGTGGTCCCCACTTAATCTCTTCTACTGTATGAAAGCTTATAATTCCAAACAATCCTCACCTATAGGTCAGACAGAAAAATCCTTCTCACCTCAAATAATCAATGTGTTGGTCAGATAGGAAGTAGCAATTAAGCAACCAGTACCACAACACCACCCAGGGTGTGACGTTGTGCTTTGAGATCCTCTGAGCGCCAACAGTGACCCTGGATGACCTCACAGGAAAGGTGGAGAAACCCAGCCTTGCCATATAAATGTGACCCTTTCGTAGGCCATGGCTGATGCAGCTGTGGGGACAATCTCAGAGCAGCCTCTGCGTCACAGCCATTTCCACCATGAAGATCCTTGTGGGGCTCCTTCTGCTCTGTACAGTGACCCATTTCTGCAGCAGCTCAGGTGAGTTAAGGGCAGATAAGTGCCCCATACAGTTAAGCTTATTTTCCCAAATAATCCCTCCTGGGATGTGAGCATCTGAGAGAAACGTTTGGTCATGTGAATTTAAAGTGTGCTGGTTTGTAACAGAAACAGCCCTGGCTTTGAAAAAGAGAATCTTATGTTTCATCTGGAATTTGAGGGATTTACATCTAGTGTTTTCCCTTTCAGGTGTTCCTATTTGTATCCATGGAACAACAACAAAAACAATCTAATTTCTCCATAAGTCTTCCATTTCATAAGGACACTGGAAGTTATTAGAGTTATTACATACTATTCCTCAGTGCAAAGATGCAGAAAAACTTGGATGTCTCCCCAAATCAATCCAGGAGAAACAAAACAGAGCACAGTTCTCCAAAGGAAGGGAGTCAATAATTAGGTTTTTCAGGGTGAAAAATTACATACTTAAACTTAATTTCTAACACCTTACAGAGATTCCCATTGCATTCCTTTATATCAATTAGAAGAGAAAGATGGTAAGGATGATGTTTCAGGCTTGTAGGATTGGTAATTGCAATACTTCTTATTGCTATCTGACTTTTAACCATTATCAAAGACACTATGAGCTCCAGAAAATGTCCCTTGGTCAATAAAAAGAGAAAAGTTGGATAATTCTCTTGTCTGAACCAAGGACTTACCTAATTGGCCATTCAACTCCCTCAGCAAACAGCTGGGATTTTGCATAAGGATGGGCCCATAAGTGATGAACCTCATTGCCAGAAGAAAAATGGAGTCTTTAATTATGGGATAAAACTTACATTAATTAATGAGATTTCATTAATTTTCATTTGTTTTATTTTTAACATTTCCATCTGTATTTCTCTTTCAGAAGCTGCCAATTTGCCTTTAACAACCGTGAGTATGTTGAATAACATTTTAATTTCAATTCCTATAGATTGTCATTTAGTCAAATCCTACAAATGTTTACATGTAGTATTAAACCAGTATGTTTAAAGGGATCAGAGATGGAAACAAACACAGATGAAGTGGCTTCTGCTTTCCAGAAGACAGTTGAAAAAATATGACAGAAATATAAATAAACATGTCCTGATTTTTAAAAAAAGAAAAAATTCAGAATTAAAGGAGAAAGACCTGACTTCTAGCTGAGAGGTTGGTGATATTTTCATGGAAGGGACAACATGTAAGAGTCAAGCAGAGGTAACTTGATTAATTATGCAGCCTCTGGATTCAAAATGAGTTGGGACTCTACCACTTACCAGCTTTTACTTTATACAAGTTATTTCCCTTTCTAAGCTTTAATTTCCCCATATGTAAATAGAGGTAATAGTAGAACCAACCCTACAACCTTCAGTTGTTCTGAAGATTAAACAAAGAAAATTCACGTAAGATTTAAGTTTAATGCCTGGCACAGGAATGCTCAACAATTTGACTGAGTATAGTAGTAAAAGTAGAAGTGGTGCCAGGAGTACTAATATTATGCATAATGGTAACATTGGCACTTATAAAAGTAGCCATAGCAGCATCAGAATATCTGAACTGGAAATGCCTCCTCTTGTTTCCTGCCCAATGGAGGCCAGAGAAGCCTAGCTTGGGGTCAGGAGGAAAAACAAGACATTTCTCTTGTGTCTGACACAGGTGGACTGCAGCATTTACAAGAAGTACCCAGTGGCAGTCATCCCCTGCCCCATCACATACCTGCCAGTTTGTGGTTCTGACTATATCACATATGGGAATGAATGTCTCTTGTGTTCTGAGAGCTTGTAAGTACCTCATGGGAAGAAAAAGATATCTGGGGCCAGTGTTTTTTGCTACAAACCCTCTTTCTAGGATCCTGTTTAAATCTCCATAAATTACACTTAATCCCATCCAGTAATGATAAAATCCTGTTTGTCATACAGTCAGACCTGGACTGGGGCACCGGCTCTGCCAGCTGGAACTGGTCCCAGCCCATTACAGAACCTCCAATTCCTCTCTATCAGTTTTGGGAATCCAACAAGACCATAAGTTCTCAAACTGCAATCTCCAGAGCCTAGAGGTTTTGTAGAAGAAAATCAGGAGCCACTAGAAGGGTTAAAGAGACCATTTGATGTGGTCTCCAACTCCATGATTAGCTTTCAACTGTTTAAATAATGGAGTTCCACATATCTTGTTTGAAGAAAGGGTCCTGAACTCCACACCAAAAAGAAAAATTGAAAATCACTAATCTACATGACTTTTAAGCTATTTAGCAGCCTTAATATAGCTTGATTCTTGGACTGTCGCTAGAGGTTCTTTATCTTCAATTTTCTAGAGACTTGAGGTATCTGTAGCTGTAAGGGGGAATAAAGCTACCAAAATGATTGTTTTTCTTTTATCTAAAATAAGGGATGCAAGCTGTTAGCACTTGGACCAGAATCCCATGGACATGTTTTGTTTAGGTATTTTTTGGGTGGGCCCACACAGTGTTTATGAAGAACTATAACTTGTTGGATGTCATTTCTTTGGCGCAAGACATGTAACTTGTGCTTGCTACCTCACACAAAGTCCACCATGATCATTATTAACTCTCTTTTAGGCTACTGGATTTTGGTCACTTATCTTAGAGCTTATGTTTTTCATCTTTGTGATTATCTTAACAAGTTAGAATATTGAATTGGGCCCTGAGCCCAGAAGGATATGTCTATATACTTATTCCTGTTCAGAAAGTTTTACTTCACAAATGAAAAGACTCTCTAACATAGGCACACACTGGGCCCTTGTCCAGGAAACTAGCTGTGTTTCAGGGACACTGAAAGTCCTCCTCACTAATGCAGGACACAGCTTCATCATAGGCCTTGCTAACCAGGAAAAGCTGACGGACAGGTCCCTCAACTTCTATGGTCAGAGTGCTCTGTCTTTGTTGTTTCAAGACATTGGGTGATCAGTCAGGCTCTGGGATTAGAGGAGGCAGCGGATGGGGTGGAATTATCACCAGACTAAGGAAACTCTGCTTCTGCCTCTGTCAGAAGCTGCAGAGATCTTCCTCTTCTGGACTCAATTTCCTCATTTGTAAAATTAGGTTCTGCCTCATAATCTCTACAGGTCCTTTCAGCGCTAATATTATGAGCAATTTCTTCTAGTGTTAATGAATCTTGTTAACTATGTCTTCCCTTAGGAAAAGTCATGGAAGAGTCCAGTTTCTTCATGAAGGAAATTGCTAAATTCTTCATGGACATGGGTAGAAAGCAATGATATTCTCATCATCCTCTTCACACTGCCAGCCTCTGACTGACTTTCCTTCATCTTCGCTGATGTTCTGGGTGGGAGCAGAGCCAGGTTCAGAGTCACCTTTATTAAATGAAGAAAGTCGTTGTGCTCCTTCTACATAGTCATGCCCCCCTGACAGACTGGCTTATTTTTATACCTCAATAAAAGAATCTCCCGAGAAAGTTTACTTTTTACTTCTGTTTGTGTTTGTTTTTTAGACCAGGATGTAATATCTCAATTATAGAAGAAAATTGAGGAACACACTAAGCCTGTTGTTCAGGAGAAACTTTTATACAAAGAATCCCAGCTTCTGAGAAACACATGCACACATTCCACCCCCCCACACACAATACATACACACACACAATACATACATACACGCACAATACATACATACACACACATAATACACACACACACACACACAAATACTAGTGAACACCTTATTCTTTTGTGAAGTCTTTCTCCACTGGGAACTAGTCTACAGACCATACTGTCTCTCTATCTTGTTCTCTAGACCAAAGATCCTTAAAAGGGAACCTCTCTCATTCCAACAAGTCACTTATAGAAGGAAAGTTTTCCTACCAATTTCTTTCCAGAAAGATACTATGCTTTCTCACAGGTCAGCTCTACTAGAGCACTGATGGAAAAGTCACTGTTTCATGAAGAAGTATGTCCTTCGCTGTAGAGGTCTGATTGTTGGGACAGTATACTTACCCACAGTTGAAAACTACATGCATGAGGATGTCAACCATCAGAGCTAGTGAGACCATATTACAAGGAAGTTCACTTTTTTTTTTCCCAATTAACAGAGTTTCCAATATTTGAAGATAAATATTCTGTCTCCATTAAAATTTATTTTCTCCAGGATAAAAACCTCTGGTTAACCCTTTCTCCTGTCTTATCTCCCTTGTATATTTCTAGCCTTGACCACATTGCCTGGATCTATTACAATTAGGGATTGGCCATCTTAAAGTACGTCAATATGTTGGACTAATCACTCTAAATTTTGTCTGACAGATGCAAAGAAATCAAAACTATCACTCCTCTACTAATCATTTCCTTCTATTAAAGCAGCCTGATGCACCAAGGACCATAATTATTATGTAGAAACATCATTAGAATGAAACCTGATGTGCTTGCAAATAACAAGCTTGCTGCATAAGAATAACGAGAAGCCAATTAAAGATGCCAGGACCTCGCCCCACAAATTATAATTCAATAGAACTGAGAAAAGCCCTAAAAACAATCTGAATTTTTAATTTGCATACATTCAGAATTAGAAAATTCAAAAGTAGACATTCCACCTAGCTCAATACAAGAAGGTCCCCGTGGAAAGCAAAATCACTACTGCATGAGATTAACAAGAAATATCTCTTAGAGAAGATGAAATTTGATCTGGGCCCAACATGGCAGAACTGTGGTTATTCACCAGAGTCATTCTTGGCAAATGGGATCTGAATCAAAACTCCACTTCTCTTGCTAATTGGCCTATAACAAATCCCCCTCCCCAACAGGCTCTGTGCAGATACATATAAACAGGGCCTCTGGTAGGAGAGTTTAGCCAGAACAATCACTCAACACAGTGCCCTACCCACAGTAAAGAAACAACCTTCTCCACAATGAGTGTCGCATCTTGCTTGAGTCTCCTCATTCTGCCATTTTTGTTTTCCTCTGGTGAGTATATCTCTGGTCAATCATGGACATTCCCTGTCTGTTATCCATGAAGTCTAGGAGCATTCTAAGGGGGGGAAAAAGGTGAGTGTTAAGTCATATGACAAAACTATATGATGGGAAATGGAAAACAGTCCTTGATATTGATTGTAAATGTATACAATCTCTTGTGTGTAAATAATTATAAAGAGAAAATTTTAGTCTTTATCTTTTTCACTTTGTTTTCCTTTTTTCTACATCATCTTAAATGTAAATTTTATTTGATTCTGTATATTAATTATATCGAATGTTGTAAAAGTTATTTTGAAGCTACTGCATCCATTTAAGTTTTTAAATCATGTTTTCAAACAGAATTTTATCATTTATGGAACATCTTCATGAGGATTTCCTAATTTTATTTTTTGACAAATAAGGAAAATGAAGCTAGAAAGTATAAATGGAGACCCAGGACTCAACCCCACATATTCTAATTCCAAGACCAATCTTCTTTTTACTATGCCACCCTGTTTCCAATGCCAATATGTTATCATTGATTTAAAATCTAGAGAAAATAAACTATAATTAAAATATTTTTATGTATAATATGTGACAAACTCATGATATGCCTATCAAAAACCGAGAAGAAGAAAAGAATGGAAAGGTAATGCAAATTAAAAACTTTTTCTTCCATAGATGAAAGTCAATAAATAACTGATTTTAGTTAATAAAACAAGAAAAAGAGGCACATTTTATTACCATAAAATGATGGTAACAGCCTAAAAATAGAAATGGTTTAAATTAGTTTTCACTGAAGTATGACAATGATAAAACATTTTTATTTTTTATAATAAACTGTTTAATGTCAATGGAATTATACTATTTCTTACTATGACATATATATTAACTTTCTTTTCTTCTTTTTTTCCAAGGAAAAGGAAATCTTCGCCACATAGGAAGCTACTAAATCACTGTAAATATGGACATGAAGTGGATTTGTTTTTAAAATTTTACTTTTACAAGTTTAGGCTTTGGAGAAGAAATGATTTTATTCAGTTTTACTCATTTCTCTGTGTAACCATCAGCATTTGATTTATTGCAGTCTTTATCATCCTCCTTAATGTTGTCTTCATTAAAAATCTCCACCAACCAGCTCAGAAGAGCACAATGGACCCTGGCACAAAAGTTTGTCTGCTTACCCCAACCTGGATATTTACCAGGTGTGTAGAATTGGACAGGCTGCTTAAGGTACACAAGTATCTATTTTCTTACTTATAAAATAAAGAGAATAATAACCCCAAATCTAAATGGTACATTTTAAGAGTCAATAAGATAATTCATCTAAACATGATTTGTATACTATAATGTCCTATAGAAATGAAAGGGATAATTATGATCTGCATGCCCATCCTCCTCCAATATTTACCAAGACCTAAAAGCATATATCACATTCTTTGAAACATGCTTGGCATATTAAAGACATACAACCAGTAAATTTTCAGGGTTTTTTTCATTGCTTGAGAAATAGGAATATTTCCATTCCTATTGATGTTTGAAGGCAAAAACAATGTATAATTTGTAACATACAAAGATAACACACATTTACTTATATAGTTTGTCCCATTTAAATGTGACCTAGTTAACTCGGAGTATGGGTAAGATTAGAATAAAAAAATGAGATATTTACATAATCTCAGAGTCTCCTCCCAAAATATTTATTAATTATGAAAGGAAAACAGGTAACTTTATAATTGAGAAACCTCCCAGACACTACCTTACCCAAGTGATCACAATTAGCATCATCAATGATAGGCAAATCAACATCACACATACTATCTAAAAGGATATAGTGTACAGAACACAGCATAAATTCTGTATTTCTCTGCCAAAAATGTACAATATATAGTCATTATCAAATATCAGACAAACTTAAATTCAGGAACATTCTACAAAATCATTGGTCTATAATTTTCAAAGCTAAGGAAGGACTATTTCAATGTTCCGCCTTGAAGGAGACTGAAGAGCATGACAATGTGTGATCCTGAATGGACCTTTACATTAGTATTATT